>NC_136462.1:124271861-125548692 GCF_902686455.1 Sciurus vulgaris
TATTGCCTCATGTACATGTATGGCTTCATGACCGATGTGATCCTACGATATGTATAATCAGAAAAATGAGAGATTATACTCCATTTATTTATGTTCTATCAAAATGAATAAATGTATTCTTCTGTCAAAAATAAAATAAAAACTACAGAAAACTTAAAAAAAAAAAGACATAGATGTGACACAATAATGACTTGCTCTTACTGTCCCATCTGGTGTCATTGGTCTCTGCCCATCATTGCTGAGTATATTCTTCAGTTGCTCTCCAGTCCACCTGCCTTTGATTGGCCTGCCTTGTGGTAATGTGTTTGTTCACTGCTCAGATGTTAGGAGAGAGGAGGACACCATGATTCAGGTCAGAAAACAAAATCAGTGGAACTCCTTTTGGGTTTGACATTTGGTGTTTTAAGGACTTGTCTTGCTGAGGCTGATCAGGTGTGATGCATATCAAAGTGCAGGTGGGAGTTGGGGCTGAGCACATAGGTGGGGAACCCACCAGGCCAAGCCCTCAGAAGCCTTTTTCCCTGCCAGATGCTTCCTGGATGGGTGCCTCAGTTCTGTACCTAGGAGACAGAAATGACGAGAAAGGCTCCCTGAGTTGTGAATGAGATCAAGAACGGCACATGCCTCATGTGGCACCTGTAACCTACACCAGACACTCCATAAATGTCTGAAATTGAAGGGGCCATTGAAACTTTTTCAGTTCTTCTGCATTTTATGGGAAAAATTGCTTACCCTCAGGGGTTTTCAAGTTTGGAGAGTGGGGCATGTCTGTGGACGCATCCCTGGAGAATGGCAGCCATCTCCTTCCTGTGATAACACAAGGATCAGTATCTTCCTTGACCACTCTGGCCTGCCCTTGGAGCTGCCCTGAACAGACTCTCTTCTGTGACTGAGGGATCAGAGATTCCTCAGGAACCTCATGCACCAGCCTGTCTGGTTATAAAAGAGAAATAATTACAAACAGCATGGGGCAGGGGACACACTTATAAAAGACTGAATTTATAAGGAGCATTTAGAAATCACTGCCTTAAAGGTAGTTCTAATTAGTCTCTTTGTTTAGAAACTTCTTCAATTCACTGTTTGTTTTTATTATTATAATGGTCTAAAAAGTTCCATGATGTTTGTTTTAACGGCATTTTACATGAAAATTCTTCTTGCCTTTTTTGCTTGTTTTTGACCTTGGCAGAACTTGTCATTGGCTTGTCACATTCGCTCTCTTTTTTTCTAAGATATTTTTAGTTGTAGATGGACTTAACTTTATTTGTTTTTATGTGGTGCTGAGGATCAGACACAGTGCCTCACATGTGCTAGGCAAGTGCCCCACCACAGAGCTACAACCCCAGCCCCATTGTTACCTTCTCTTGAGGACATAAAGTAAATATGGCAAAAATTAACAGTCAGTGAATTAGGTGAATGGCATTCTGGCATTCTTGGGTTTTGTTTGGTTTGGTTGTTTGCTTTGCAGTGCTGGGGACCGAACTGGGCCTTGTGCATGCTAGGCCAGTGCTCTGCCACAGTCCTACTCCTCTCGTACTTTTCTTTCATCTTTTCCATAAGTTTGAAATTTTTCAAAAAATGGAAGAGCCCATTTAAGTGACTTATCCATCGTAGGTTGTAGATATTCATTATTTACTGTAATAAATTTCAGTTAAGGGTTTTTGTACATTTTTGTCATCTTTTATTTTTTTTTTTAAACAAACTTGATAAAATGAGAACCTACAGAGAATCTGTTTAATTTCTCTAGTTTAAAAGAACGTAAGGTTTTGCTTGTTTTATACCACCTCAGTGAATATGAATAGATGAAATAGTTGCATAGACTTAGGATAAGTCTTATTTACCTCTCCTGTCATCAGTTGAGAAAAATCACCACCATTCAGTCACTATTTTTTCCATCTCCTTCATGACAGCAGCAGTGCCTGCCTTCCTTCTACTGCCACACGTGGCCAAAAAGATCAGTCAGAAAGTTAGTTCCCATTAATAGCTTCCAGTACATTATAACTTGTCCTAACTTAGCAGAACTGTTTGGTGAGGCAGCAAGATGCTAATCACATAGGTTAATTAGTTAACATTCAAGCAGTGTGAATTGATGGTCTTTGTTTTTTGCCCCAACAGGATAATCTTCAGGGGTACAAAACCCAAAATAAATTTCTAAATAAAGAAATTTTGGAACTCTCAGCTCTACGAAGAAATGCAGAAAGGAGAGAGAGAGATCTCATGGCAAAGGTGGGTCTGCATGAGCATATTCTATTACCTGGTAGGAGGGAAAGTTAGGAAACCATTTTTAAATGGGTGTACTTTAAAACCAGTTTAGCTGCCATGCTTGAAGAAATGTGACCACTGGTATCAAAATGTATTTAAAGTATATATTGTCATAGAGCAATGTACTTTGTCTTTGATGAAGGCAAAGAGAAATTCCCTTAGATGTGGCTCTCATTCACATGTACGCAATCTTAATGGTGTTTTGGTGGGGGTGGGTGTTAAATAAAATCATTAAGATTAATTGAATTTTGATTTATGCTATTTAGTTCCATATCTATAAATCAGGGTGGTGAGGATAATAACTCCACTATAAATCCACCAACTCTCCACTTAAGACGTAATTATGACTAGAAAGGGCTTTTCCAAGTGTAAAGGGACCACAGACATTCTAGCTGTCATCCAGTAAGTTATAATTAACTAACACTTGTCCACAGATGTTATATCTTATGTACATTTTTTTTTTTTTTTTTTTTGCGGTACTGGGGATTTGAACCCAGGGCCTTGTGCTTGTGAGGCAAGCACTCAACCAACTGAGCTATATCCCCAGCCCTCTTATGTACATTTTTGAGCAGTTGTCAAAACATCTTCTCAGGCCTTATTCCTGCATGTTTTTCAGGGTGTGTTTGATTTGTCTGATCAGGTGGCAGTTGGGAGCTGGACATGGGTCACAATGTCCTAAGAAAGTTTCTATGGCATGGGGTGGCCACTCATGGCCAATGTGCATAGTGGCACCAATTTGATCTCAGTAATTAGCAAGTGGCCTGGTTTCTGCTGAGAGCCCTGTGCAGGGGGCAGTGAGGCATGTATTGGCATCTAGACCTTTGATTGTCAGAACCCTTCTGTGCCATACCCCTAGAAGGAAGAAGAGGGCCACAGTTGATCTTTTTTTTTTTTTTTTTTTTTAAACCTTTTTAGTTGTAGATGGATATCTCTACTTTATTTAGTTTATTTTTATGTGATGCTGAGGATCAAACCCAGTGCCTCACACATGAAAGGCAAGCACTCTTCCACTGAACTACAACCCAACGCCCACAGTAGTAGGTCTTTTAAACATGTTAGATGGCCTGTGACATACATTAATTTCTTCTTTGTTATAGTATGTCTCTGGCTTACTTCCTAATAGTTTGAGCTGGTCATTATTGATTACTTGAGGTAACTAAGGATTGCTTTTTCCATATCTTTGTCTGGATAGAGGTAACCCCCACATTCTCTGCAGTATTCTAGCCTGGAAGCCAAGCTCTGCCAGATAGAAAGTAAATACTTGATATTGCTTCAAGAAATGAAAACACCAGTTTGCTCAGAAGAACAGGGGCCTGCCCGGGATGTCATAGCCCAGTTGCTGGAGGATGCTCTGCAGGTTGAGAGTCAAGAGCAGCCAGAGCAAGCATTCATTAAGCCTCATCTTGTCAGGTAAAGGTGCTAGAGACTGTTATGGGTAATGCACCCCGCTTCTGAAGTGTCCTTTTTCAGCAATAACCATTCACAGAGAACTTGACACAACTCTCTCTCATTTGGTACTCATGACAAGTGCTGTTGGGTCAGAGCAGTAATCAAGTGATAGATCTGGGAATCAGCCCAGGTCTCTTGACTGCAAGATTTTCTTCTTGTGAACCATGTCAAAGTCACACTCACTTTGGGAGGGGCCAGGTGTCTGTTAGGAACCCTCTCCTGAAACATTTGTACCCATGGGCAATTTAAGAGCAGAGAGGGCCTGTTAGGGTACGGGTAGGGGACAGCTAGACTTTGTAAGGGAAAACTTTTTTTTAAGTTGTAGATGGACACAATACCTTTATTTTGTTTAGTTATTTTTATGTGGTGCTGGGGATCGAATCCAAAGCCTCACATGTGCTAGGCAAGTGCTCCGCCACTGAGCTTCCCCAACCCAGGAAAAGGTTTTGGTCCAGGATCCACCAAATTAAGGATCTGAAACAAGTCATGAACTCACTTACACCCAAGATGCACTTAGACACACACACACACACACACACACACACACACACACACACACATACACACATAATTTTGCACATTCTTTTTGGAAATCACAGAATCTGGAAGTTCATGATGGATCTTGGATTAAGAACCCATATAACCAATCTTCTGAAAAATGGAGCTCATTAAATGTTCAAGCTCAGAGAAATCTGCAGATTCACTTGGTCCACCCTCCTCTCCTGTTGTCACCCTCTGCCACTCAGGGGCAGCAGTGTGTTGAGCCACACTTACCATAGTCTCCTCGCTGCTTCTCTCTTCTCCCAGCTTAGCCCCAGGTGAAGTCTTGCTTCCATTTGGCATAATATTTTCCTTCTCTGTGCTTATAGCACCTGCCAGCATTGTTTGGTCTGCTCAGATGACAGAAACATACTATCAGAATGTGACCAACACCATTGTTGCAAAACACTTGTTTTGAGATTGAGGCTCAAGAGCACTACCTATGCGCTGTGTGCTGCTGCTTCCGTGAGAGTGATTAACCTCTGCAAGCTTCCATGCTATTCTGAAGGAGTGAGGTACTCTTATGTTAGGTAGCTGCTAAGCATGTTTTTCACTTGCTTCAGAGAACTTCATTGGATACGTGGACCACAGTGCTTTATTATTCTTCTCATGGAGGACATTCAGGATCTTTGCATTTTTCTTTATTATGAACAATGATGCAGTAACTATTAAGGTTCATGTTCCCATGTGCACAGGCAACAGAGTTACTCCAGGTATAGAACAGAAGAGAGATTCCCAACATGTGGGGAATGTACATCTTTAGTTCTGCTCAGTTTCCAAAGTACTTACATTAGTTTCACACTCAGTGCATGAAAAGCCTATTAGTTTTCTGTTGCCTTTCTAACAAATCATTGCAAACTTTAACAACACAGATTCATTATCTTGTAGTTCTATAGGTCAGAAGCCCAACATGAGTCTTTGATTAAAATCAAAGTTCGATCAAGGGCTACATTCCTTTCTGGGTGTTCTAGGGAACAGTTCATTTCCTTGCTCACTCAAGATGTTGCTTGAACACAGTTCCGTGAAACTGCAAGACTCGTCCCTGTTACCTTTCCAGCTGTCAGCTATGGCAGTTCTCAGCTTCTAGAAGCCACCTGCATTCCTTGGCCCACGGCCCTTCTTCCATCTTCAAAGGCAGCAGCCCTTCACACCAGACATCTCTCCTGCTTCTAAGTCCTCACATTTCTCTGATGGACTATTCTGACTTTCTTCTCCATTTTGAAGGGCTTATGTGAATCAGGTTCCCTTGCATAACTCAGGTAATCTCCTTATCTTAAATTCTGTTATCTTAATTCTATCAACAACATTCCCTTTGCATGTCAGAGGTTCTCATTTTGGGGGGCCATTATTCAGCTTACCAGAGCCTTAATTCCTATTCATCCCTGTCATCTTAACAAATATTTCCAGCCTTGTTTTTTTCATGTGTTAAAATGAAGTCTTCTGGCTGGGTGCAAAGTTGTGCACCTATAGTCCCAGGAGGCTGAGCATGAGAACAGCTTGAGCACGGGAGTTTGAAGTCATACTGGGCAACTCAATAAGATTCTGTCTCAAAAGGGAAAAAAAAAATTAAATGATGACTTTGTTATTCTTTTGAATATGTATGACATATACACACAAATTGATGTCACCATGTTTATCAGTCTTGTTTTTGTGGTACTGCCTATATTCTGTGCTTTTCACATTCAGGGTTTTAAAGTATCTGGAATTGATTTTTTTTTCCCTATGTAACAAAGAAGAAATCTGATTTAATTTTTTCCATATAGACAGCCTGTTGTCCTAGCCTTATTTATCAACATGCTTATTATTTGCTCACTGGTTTGAAATGCCTGGTCCCGTATCAAAGTCCTATGTTATATGGATTGGTTTCTAGGTTCTCTATTCTCTTTCATTGGCCTTTTGGCAGGACCATATCACTTTCATTTCCCCCCCTTTTTTTTCAACAGCGAATATGATATTTATGGGTTCAGGACTGTCCCTGATGATGATGAGGAAGAGAAGTTGGTGGCCAAGGTCCGAGCATTGGACCT
This sequence comes from Sciurus vulgaris, assembly GCF_902686455.1. Classification (NCBI taxonomy): domain Eukaryota; kingdom Metazoa; phylum Chordata; class Mammalia; order Rodentia; family Sciuridae; genus Sciurus; species Sciurus vulgaris. Next base: position 124,278,137 of record NC_136462.1, read on the forward strand.
GAAGACTCTCTACCTCACAGAAAACCAGGAGGTTTCCACTGGGGTCAAGTGGGAAAACTATTTTGCAAGCACAATGAACAGAGAGATGATGTGTTCTCCAGAATTAAAAAACCTGATCCGTGCAGGCATTCCCCACGAGCACCGTTCCAAGGTGTGGAAGTGGTGTGTGGACCTTCACACAAGGAAGTTCAAGGACAGTGCAGAGCCAGGCTACTTCCAGACCTTGCTTCAAAAAGCACTGGAGAAACAGAACCCAGCCTCCAAGCAGATAGAGCTGGACCTGCTGCGAACTCTGCCCAACAACAAACATTACTCCTGCCCCACCTCCGAAGGCATACAGAAGCTGCGGAACGTCCTGCTTGCCTTCTCCTGGCGGAATCCAGATATTGGCTACTGCCAAGGTCTAAATAGGTGAGTGTCAGCCAGAGAAAGTTCCTGTTTGCCGTTTAGAGAACTTCTTGGCACCAGGCACTGCCTGGAAGCTCCCTACTTCCTGGTTGGCCAAGAAAAGCCAGTATTTTAAGGGGAAAAGATAATTGCAGCAAGCTAGTTTTATGATACAATATCCCTAGTTCTTCGAATAACTGAGGGAAATAAACATACTTCCAGAAAGAATGTAAAAGTTGGCTCCTGGGCATGGTGGAGGATGCCTGTAGTTTCAACCACTAAGGAGGCCGAGGCAGGAGAATCACAAGTTTGAGGCCAGATTTAGCAACTTAACAAGACCTTGTCTCAGAATAAAAAGGTCTGGGGATGTAGCCTAGTGGTTGAGTGCCCTGGATTCAATCTCAGTACTGAAAAAAATAAAAGAAAAAAAGTTGGAGCTAGGGATGTAGCCCAGTGGTAGAGGCCATGCTTAGTCTACAGGAGGCCCAGGTTCAGTCCTCAGCACTGAAAGGTGGGTGGGGGAGAACATGAAAGTCAAATGCACTTGAAACAGCCTGGAATCTCATTTTTTTCTTCCTTGTTGGTGTTGGTCTCTTCACACTTGGAGTTTTGATCATAAGAGTTTGATTTCATTGATTGATAATGCGCGGAGTAAAAACTCATGGTCACTCTTATTTATACAGGATCCTTGTGAATTAAGATATTGCTCCAGATTGTTCAGCAGATTGAAATTCAGCTCACGAAGGACCTAGACTTGCTTTCTTTTAGTCTAGAATCTCTACAGGTCTTGCTTACTTCCCTGCTTTCATAAATGGAGGATATGGAAAACCTTTTGCCTTGTCTTAGTGATCCACTCCTCTTCCCAAGCTGTGCTGGGATAGGACAAGGCCTTGAGAGATACAGAGGTCTGCTCTCCACAAAGCTCCTCCTAGCTTTGAAGGTTGGGTGCTTGGGACTGCTTCTTACTGTGCTTCTGACCTCACCTGACTGATACCCTTTCTGCTGCTTCTGCTTCCTGCTGTCATTGCAGTTGTGTTTATATTCCTGTCTGGGTAGTGATAGAACTAACCAAGCTCCTTGGGAAGATAAAGTAAGATTGAAGGTGCTCTCTGTGCGTACTTGAGGAATTTTTCTGTAAGCCAAGTGCATGAGCTTGAGTGTTGAATGCCAGCATTTACTCTGGCTTCAGAGACCTTTTGACTCCTGATGCTTGCTGACCTCCGGTTGGGGCTGGGGATGTACCTCAGTGGTAGAGCCCATGTTTAGTATGCCTGAGGCTCAGGTTCAGTCCTTACCACCAAACAAACGAACGAAAAACATGAAAACCAAATTCACTTGAAACAGCTTGGGGTCTTGTTCTTCCTTCTTGGTCTCTTCACACTTGCGTTTTGATCAGAAGAATTCAATTTCATTAGTTGATAATGCATGGAGTGAATACTCTTGATCCCTCATTTATATAGACTGTGGGAGAATATTGCAGAAAAGCTTTTTAAATTGGACCCCTACTTGGTGAAGACCTAAATGAAGCCCAGTACTAATAAAACAATCTTGTTTTACCTAAAACCACAATGCACATTGTTTACTTAATACTCAGTCTAAAACTTCCTGGAAGCCAAAAGCCTCTGAAACCAAGGAATCCCAGTGAGGGCTTACGTATGCCTGATATCTAGCATTGTTATTGACTTTTCTATATATAAGTGGTGCTTCCAGGTAATCAAAGCCTTCTCTGTGCACCTCCCCGTTAGAACCTCTGAATTTAACCTCTGTTTCTTTGGGGTTTTATCTTCAAAATGCTTGATATGTGTTATGCCTTCTGAGTACTGACCTTCAGTAGGAAAACTTTAGTTTCTTCTAGATAATTCAAACCTATCATCTTTAGCATCAGTTGATTTGAATGTTCTGATTTCAGACTCTTTACCCCCTGTGCTGGCATCCTTGCATCCTCAGATCCTGTGGGTTTGGTTTCTGTGCTTTTGCGAACTATTTTTATCTTCCTCTGTCTCCCAGTTGTCACCTTTCCTCTCTCCATCTCCTTCATGAGAAAGGGAGGCATCCCCCTCCTCATCTAGCCCAGGTCTTTATTTTTTCTTTTAATTTGAGGTGATTTTATTTTAATTTCATCTAAGGGGAAAAGGAACAACAATTGGGGACGGGGTGGTACTAGGAATTGAACCAGAGGAACTTAACCACTGAACCACATTCCCAGCCTTTTGTTTTTATTTTTTATTTTGAGGCAGGTTCTCACTAAGTTGCTTAGGGCCTCACTTAAGTTGTTGAGACTGGCTTTGAACTTGAAATCCTCCTGCCTTAGCCTTCCAGGTTGCTGGGATTACAGGTGTGCGTCTCCACACTCTGCAGGATAAAAACAAATTTTGAGAAAGGGCTTCAGGGTTTTTCCTGTGAGTGATGCACATCTGCCATAGGCAGAGATTCTTGGATTTCATCTAAGTAGAGAGGGGCTTTTCTCTTGCCTCTGCCCCAAATGCCCACCTGGAGCCAGACCTACAATTACCAGAAAGTGATAAGGTATAAACAGCTCAATCCAGGTTTCCATTTTGAAAAACAGAAGTTGGCACATATCGTGTCCTCTCCCACCCATCTGCAGCCTTGATTGCAGTTCCCTTAGAATCCCCCTCACTGGGGTTCCTTTGTCTGCCCCCTTATTCCTCCAGAGTGGAAGCAAGATGAGTGGAATCAGGAAAGTTTTTAAAGCGTTGCGTACTCTTTGCTACTTACATTCAGATCTTTTTTAAATTGCATAAAAGGATTACTTGGAACTTCTTGGACAATAGACTCAAAGAATTAGCTGTGTTAGCAAAATATTTTCTTACAATGAAAATATTTATTTCCTTGGGCTAGTCAGTTATTAGGAAACAGTTTCACCTTTGAACAAAAACTAAATGAAAGGATGAGGGGAACATAGCCTTGCCTCTCAAATCTTAGGAACTGCCTCGCATCTCAGGAACACTTACTTATTGTTCTTTTATTGCAGAACTAGAAATAGTTGTAGCCATGAGAGGCAAATGACTTCAGCAGACATCTCTGTGAAGACTGTGGCGCAGGGCCTGGCACTGATCTCACTCCCTGTTTGCTTGTAGGTTGGTGGCAGTGGCCCTCCTGTACCTGGAACAAGAAGATGCTTTCTGGTGTCTGGTTACGATTGTTGAAGTTTTCATGCCTCGAGACTATTACACAAAGACTCTGTTAGGATCCCAGGTACTTTTAAAAATACTGTGCTTCAGCCACCAACTTGTAGAATTATAGCTGACTGGAGTTAAACACCCAAGGGGGGGGAGCTTTGCATACATGACCTCAGCGACTGATCCCTGAAGATGGCAGGTCACATCTCAGAGCCTGGACTGAGTGATTGTGAGTGGGGCTGGGCTGGCTCATTCAGCTCACTGGAAGTTGACAGAGAAATAGAGTCGTCCTGCAGGCCTGATGTGCTCTCTCCCCTAGGCACAGGTATACCCAGCAAGCCAAGTCATGATCAGGTGCTGGAGGATCAGTGTGTTAGCTTAGTCCTCTGAGATGCAGGTGCCGAGGCAGGATTAGACATGCAGAAGCTTCTGTGGGGCAAGACCTGTGAAGGACCAGGAGTGGTGCGAAGGAAAGCTGGGAGAACCTCCCACCCAGGAGAAGGAAGGAGGATCAGGAGGAAGAGTCTCAGATGACATTGTGATCCTATACCAGTAGGGAAGCTCAAGCCAACCTGCCGTGCTCACCTGCTGGCTTCTGGAAATGAGTGTAGCAATGGCAGCAGCAGGGACCAGCACATTTCAGGCCCTCACACCTGCATTCTGACATCAGGGGCCAGGCTAGGGTGTCATGGGCCTGTCTCTACCTGGGCAATGTCCTACGTTGTGGCTCAGGAAAGCTCTTCCCCCGCCCTTCACTCGTGGCTCACCTTTAGCTCATGTCTCTTGACCACAGCTGCATCCATGTCTGTACCTGCTTTGTTTCGTGCTCCTCCCAAGTGTGTGCCCAGCCCGGCCTGCCTGCTCATGGAGGCTCTCCTCACCCTTCTCTAGGATGTTGCAGGGCTGGCCCCACAGGCAGGCAAGAGGCGCTGGTGGGAAACCAGAGGGTGGCAGGAGGGCCGTGGAAGGGATTTCTCCTCCATGTCATGAGGACTGCCTCTCTGTGTAGCTTTTTCTCCTCTGGCCCCAGCTCCATCTGGTGGGTCCCTGATCCCTTTATTGCTCTAGCCCGAGGATGTTCCTGCTCTTGCTGACCTCTGGGCTGCTTCACTGTTAGCCACTTAGCCTCAGCTTTTCTGTGACTGATGTGACCAGCTCCTGGGATAAAATTCTCCCTGTTACAAATACTTAGATTTTTATTTTCCCGGTTGGACCCTGATAGAGTTTTGCTTTATATTTGTGTTTTTACCTTTGGAGGGAGATCTTCAATACTGCCTCTAGTTACTACCTGACCTACCCATCTTTCTAGTTCCCCAAACCAGAAATGAGTCATCCTGCTCCCTGTAACCCTTTGGTCACCATTTCTATTCCCGCCTCCTGCCTGGCAGCTCACGTTTGTCCCCCTTTCTTCCCCCTCTCCACTGGCAGGTTGCATCCTCTCTCCTACATCCTGCAATTGCCTCCTTTCCCTCCTGCCTTTATGCCTTTAGCTTTTCCCACAGATTGAGTTTCATCTTTCCCCGCTTGGGGCCCTCGTCCTCTCAGGGTCCAGCCCAGATTCCTTTGTAAAACCAGGACCCTCCTTCCATGCTCCAGCCCCCACCTGCCCACTGAGCTGCTGGAGGCCGTGTGCCCTGTAATGATAGGACACTTGCTCTGTGGTCTGGCCCTGCCCTCTGTGTGCTTTTTATACATGATTCCTCTTCCTAGAACACTGCTCTTTGCTCACTCCCTTGAAAGCTCCTGCTGAGCCCCAGCACACACACCATCTCCTCCCCAACGCTGCCCTGCTTTCCTGCTTTCCTAAGGCTGCCATCAGAGCCTCACTTTGGTTCCCACTTTCCTGGCTTAGCTATGACAGCTGGTATCTAACTGGATTGTCCTTGCTTACCTGATGGTCTTCCAGCTAGTCAGGGCACCTTCAGAGCCATGGTCTGTCATTTAAGGATGCCCAGTATCCCACAGAATAAATGTCTGAACTTTACAGGGGCTACTATTTGACCAGGTGCAATTTGACTGGCATTTTGTGAGCCCCGGTCCTGTACCAGTAGTTATACTTCAGGTCCCACCAGGCAGAGCCTCATTATTCTCATTTGACTCAGGGGAAACAGGATCAAAGATACTGAGCAACTTTCCCAAGGTACTGTTGTAAGGACCCATCTGGGGTTTGGACTCAGCCCTTGAGACTCTGGGCCTCAGTTTACCCACCTCTGCCCACTGCCTCCTACAGCATCCTATAGAATGGTGAGAGATGCTGGGCTCTGGCATTCCTGGGGGATGAGTTTTCCCACAGCTGCCTCCTCCAGGTCCCTGTTCCAGCTTCATGGATGTCATCAATGAACTCTAAGGAAAGCTCACCTAGTCTCCCTGTGATCACTTAATTTGCTAATTAACTAAGAGCTTTGCTTCTGTCGCTTGAGTTTGTAAACGAGGACGTGAACAGCAATGGGAAGAGGTAGGAGTCACAGTCAGGTGGGATGAAGAGGTCAATAAAATGTTATATATTCATAACAACTGAAGGCAAATAGTTTTGGGGTTTTTATTGTTGTTGTTGTTGTGCTGGGAATCAAACTCAGGGCCTCATGGGTTCCAGGCTCCACCACTGAGCCACATCCCTAGCCCAAAAGATAAAGGTTCAAATTTAAGGTCACAAGTTATTTAGTGTTCAAGAATAAGAAAAATGAAACATTAATCTCTCCTGCTCCACCAAAGTGTGGTCAAGCACATTGGTTAGGAGTGTAGGCTGCAAGGAGTCACAGGTCAGCATCAGGCCTCCCTCCTGTGAGCTGTGGAGCTTGACCACATCACTTAGCAACCCAGTGCCTCAGTTTCCCCATCTGTGAGAGGAAGGTGATACCTTCTCATAGATAGTTTCAGGTGGAATTCAAGTAATGTATTTAAAAAGTTTATTGTAATGCTCAGTATGTTGTAAAAACTCAGTAAAAGCCATTAATATTGTTATTGTAGGCAAAAGGGGAAGACCTATTTTAATTGTGTGAATTTTAAATAAAATTTGCATCACATTCATAAATGTGAATTCTAAGGAGATTTTTTTCCTTTGGCTATACAAATAATAGATGATTATAAAGAGAAGTTAGGCAATACAGAAAGATATTAAGAAGAAAATGAAAGCCACCTGTTATAATTCTGGGGTCCACAGTTAGCTTTGATATATTTCCTTTTGCTCCCCACCACCAATAGTTGAATATTCAAATTGAGAGCAAGGTGTAGCCCAGCCAGTTCACATTATGGCATGAGCATTTTCCTGCGTCATCGTGTACTTTCCAACCCTCATGTTGGTGCTGATGATATTCCACCAGGCAGATGTGTATAATGTATTTAATCATTCTCTAGGCTAAGGGTGGGCTTCATGTGAGGCTTCTCTTAAAAATGGGGAGGCTTTGTTGTGTGCTGCCAGCCCTCAGCATTGTGCTTTTAGGAATCGCTGTCCAGCTGCCTCCCTGCCAGAAAGCAATTACCGAGCCCCCTCCCCTGCCGCTGCAGCCAGCTGCTTGCCAGCTTTCCGTGCTTGCTGTCCTCGAGGGGCATGTTGTGTGCCAGGACCTCACTAGGCACTGAGGACACAGAGATGAATGCATAGTCATTCCTTGTCCTTCAAGTGCTTAGTGGGGGAGGTGCTAAAGCAGAGGCCTGGACAAGTGTTCCCTGGCAGCCTGCTCTGCGCCCAGCCCTCTGCCAGCACCCGCAGCCATAAGTGATGGCACAGTCTGTCACCCAGTTGGGAGAAGAGAAGTGTACATGGATCTCCCACTTCAAGGCCTTCTCCATGTCCTTGCTGATGTCTGCAGCAGCCCCGGCCAGGCACAGTGAATTCTGGTGTCATCACTTGGTCTCATGGTCATCTGTCTACCTCCCTTGTCATTTTACAGCTCCTTCAAGGGAACAGCTGGTCCCCATTGCCAGGGCCTTAAAGTGTGGACAAATGTGTTGTAGTTGCTTGAACATCAAGGGATGGAATAAACACAAGCAGAAAAGTATCTTCACTAGTGTGTGGTCCCGACTCCACCTCATGGAAGGAGTTTTGTCCACTTCCCTGAGTTTTCCCAGGGCAAGCAGATGCGGTTGAGGCGAGAAGTCAGTAACCTTTTGCATACTAGGCGGGTTTCACAGCTTCTTAGGCACTTTTGTTTTTTAAGTGTTCAAGAAAATTAATTATAATTCATCCAATTTATATCTTTAAAATTTGTTCCTTGCTTTAGTAAGAAAGCACCTTGGTCAAAAAGGTACCTTTCCAACTCTGAATTCCTATATTTTTGTTGTTCTTTTTGGGTGCATTTACAACTTTTCAGAATCATTTTTGTGAAAAAAAGTTTTTAGTTATATGAGTTACTTTACCATTACCTTTTAAATTTTTAAATTAAATTTCAACCAGCAGTGCTTACTTAAACCTATTTCACTATGCTTTAAGAATTAAAAAAAAATTTTTTTTGTTTGTCAGTGCTTCTATTCAAAGAAAAACAAAACTTCTAACAAGGAGAAACAATTGACCTTTTAAGTTTTGGATTGTCCTAAAAAAATAACATTCTTAAAATGTTATTTTAGCATTTGTTGAGATTGTTTCTAGTTTTTTTTTTTTTTTTAATTACAGTAATCCCCCAAATTATCATACCTTTTGTCCTAACTTGACTGATGTGCTGTTGAATGTTTTGCAAGTTCTTTATACTCTTAGGAGTGGATTGACTATAGGATGTGAGCATCTTCCTGATTTCTGGATGCTGCCAAACTTCTCTCCAAAATGGCTATCAAGTTGATACCCTGTTAGCAGTCCACCACAGAATGTCCTACACCATGATCACTGTATACTAAGACATTTCATGGAATACCGAGGGTATTCCATCACCTTCGCCTTCATCCTGGAGAGTCTGCTTGGCCCATGATGTCTTTCTGGCTTGCTTTTGCTCCCCTTCCCCTTATTCTCCAAGTTCTGCCTCTCCTCTGTGGTGGGTGGCTTCTCCCTCCAGTCTCAGCCTCCTATGGAGCCTCAGTCTGACGTCTCCTGATTGATGTGCCCTGGGGCATCAGCATGTGCAGTCTCCCCCAGCCTGGCCCTTATTCTGTGTTCTGGCCTCAGGGCAACACACCTCTGTCCTCTCCATACCTTGGGTCAGAAGCCAGGGTATTCCATAGGTTCCATAGATTTTACCTTCACATAGTTGTGAATCTCTCTCTCTGTCCCACTGCCCTCCTCTGGTTTGGATCTTCATCACTGGGACTTTGATCTGTCAAGACCTCCAGCTCGGCTTCCTCCTGTGCAGCTTCCCTGTTGCAGCTTGGGGGATGGACCTTGAGTGCAGATGCAGCTGTACTGCTGTCCTGCTTAAAGCTTCAGATGCTCGATGCCTGTTGTGTTTTTCTTTTCTTTTCTTTTCTTTTTTTGGTACCAGAGATTGAACCCAGGGGTGCTTAATCACTGAGCCACATCCCCAGCCCTTTTTATATTTTATTTAGAGACAGAGTCTCAGTAAGTTGCTTTAGCACCTCACTAAATTGCTGGGGGTGGCTTTGAATTTGCCATCCTCCTGCCTTGGCTTTCTGAGCCACTGGGATTACAGGCACACATTACCACACCCAGCTTGTTGTGTTTTTCAAACTATGAATAAATGGGTTTAGTGGTGGGTGATAACCTCTGTAGTGTGTCAGATAAAATTTATTAGGATTGAAAGCATCCAGGTGAATCCCACATAGGAGGTTTTAAGTATTGTTTTGTAAAATGTTTGCTTCTGTTTTATATACACATACAAATATGTGTTGACTGGGTGATGTGGAAGCCGGATGTCTTCGTGTGGGTCACAGGGAAATCCCCTGGCTCATAGACAATATCCTGACCCCTCTGTGTGACATAGTGGTCCCTATGACAAACTACACAGCTGTGCTGCCTTGCTGCCACTTGCCTGTTGGAAGCCTGACCTTGGCTTTTCTCCTCCAGTCCACAGGCTCCAGAATGCACCATGAATGTATCTTTACAGGACCCTCACTAGTTATTTAGCTACTCCATAGATCTGGCTGTCCCCACATGTCTTTAAAGCCCAACAAGGTCAAGGTTGAACCTTATTCAGCCCTCTGCCCAGTACTGCTCCTTGCCTGACCAGACACTGTAGTGGCAATATCAACCTACAGTTTGCTAAATCGTGCGGTGCGTGCGTGTGGTGCTGGGGACCCAAACCCAGGACCTCGCCCACACTATTAATACTCTACTCTGAGCTCTATCCTGAGCCCTCAAGACTCCTCTCAGTGCATTGCTTAGACTCAGGTTTATGATTTTTTGGGACAGCCTGTTTTCCCAGGGCACTTTGAGTATAGGAGCTGTAAGGAGGGTGCCAATTGGTGGATACCTGTGGACACCTCTGGCATGTGCCTGTGCCACAGAGTAGTCCAGCTCTCGATGAGCCCCGAGGTGCATCCATTCTCAGATGTCTGCCCTTGCATGCTTGCCCAGTGCCGTGGCAGACACATGACATTTCTCTTCTTTGTTTCCTTTCCAGGTGGATCAGCGGGTATTCAGAGACCTCATGAGTGAAAAGCTGCCTCGATACATGCCTACTTTGAGCAGTACAAAGTCGACTACACCCTCATCACATTCAACTGGTTCTGGTGGTTTTTGTGGACAGTGTTGTTAGTGACATCCTTTTTAAAATATGGACTCTTTTCTTTATGAGGGACCAAAGGTGGTTTGCTCAGCTAGCTTCTCAAAAACATGCTTGATGTGTGTGTTAGTGGTGGTGAGTGGCTGGTTCTCCTGGAACTCATGAGGTTACCATGGCACTAGAGTGATCTCAGTGTGGCATGCCACCAGAGAGCTTGGGAAACAGGAATCATTTGCTTGTCCTTCACAAATAGTCTGGGTCTGGAGTGTGGCTCAGTGGTAGAGCACTTGCCTAGCATGTGTGAGGCCCTGGGTTCAACCCCCAGCACATTAAAAACAACAGAAACAACAACAACAAAAAGAGTCTGCACCAATCCCTGTGCTTGGCTGGGAGTTTTGATGGTTCATGGTCTGAACCTCACTGCCCTTCAAACGATGGTGGTGGTGGTCTCTCCGTTATGTGGATGAGATGGAGGCCCAGAGATCTAATAAGCAGAGGATCAAGGGGACAAGCTCAGGGGAGCCAACTTCAGAAACTTCATGTCCACAAGCCTCCCACCTAGTCTGTTGTGTGTTCTAAAATCAGTTTTTGAATAAGTAGTACATTTACATATTACACTTAAGTCATGTAACTAAGGGTATGCAGTGGAAAGATCTCCCTCCGCCCTCGTCTCCTAGTTGTTCTTCTCAATTTATTATATATCCTTCTCAGAGTATTTTATGTATCTCTAAAATATTTTTTAGTCACTATATCTTAGAGATACCTATCAGGGTATACAGATCTGACTCATGTATTTTTTTATAACTCTGTGCAGTATTTCCTTGTACACATGAGCCAGAAATGTATATAACAGTCACTGATGATGGACACTTAGGTTGTTTCCATTCTCTAGCCACTTCAAACTGTGCTGCAGGACTCTTGACACGTTTTCTTTCTACACATGTGCAAGTACATCTGTAGGTTTAGCCCTAGAGGGAGAAGTGCCAGCCTGTGGGTAGTCCATCTGTCGCGTAGGTGGTGATTGCTCCACAGAGGGGCCTCACCAGTTTATGCTCCCACAGCAAAGTTTGAGTGTGTGTTATTATCCCACACTCAATTTAGTGTCCAACATAATACACTACCAATTTTTCAATCGAGTCTGCCATTGTTGAAAAGGTTTCTCCACTAAGGCATAAACAGTTCTCTTGGGCCATAGGTAGGGTTGTGAAGAGAAAGATGACTTACTTGAATCCTGTAAATATTGCTCTTTTTTTTTTTAATTTATTTTTATTGTAAACAAATGGAATACGTGTTGTTTCAGTTTGTACATGGAGTAACAGCATATCATTTGCATATTCATATATTTACATAGAGTAATGATGTTTGATTCATTCCGTTTTTTCCTTCCCCCCCACCCCTCCCACCTCTCTTTTCCCTCTATACAGTCCCTCCTTCCTCCATTCTTATCCCCCTCCTACCCCCCATTATGTGTCATCATCCGCTTATCAGTGAGATCATTCCTCTTTTGGATTTTTGAGATTGGCTTATCTCACTTAACATGATATTCTCCAATTTCATCCATTTGCCTGCAAATGACATAATTTTATTATTCTTTATAGCTGAGTAATATGCCATTGTATATATATATACCACAGTTTCTTTATCCATTCATCAACTGAAGGGCATCTAGGTTGGTTCCATAGTCTGGCTATTGTGAATTGAGCCGCTATGAACGTTGATGTGGCTGTATCTCTGTAGTGTGCTGATTTTAAGTCCTTTGGGTATAGGCCAAGGAGTGGTATAGGTGGGTCAAATGGTAGGTCCATTCCAAGTTTTCTAAGGAATCTCCACACTGCTTTCCAGAGTGGCTGCACTAATTTGCAGCCCCACCAGCAATGTATGAGTGTACCTTTTTCCCCACATCCTCTCCAACACCTATTGTTGCTTGTATTCTTGATAATCGCCATTCTAATTGGGGTGAGATGGAATCTTAGTGTAGTTTTGATTTGCATTTCTCTTATTACTAGAGATGTTGAACATTTTTTCATATATCTGTTGATTGCTTGTACATCTTCTTCTGTGAAGTGTTTGTTCATTTCCTTAGCCCATTTGTTGATTGGATTATTTGATTTCTTGGTGTAGAGTTTTTTGAGTTCTTTATAGATTCTGGAAATTAGCGCTCTATCTGAAGTATGAGTGGCAAAGATATTCTCCCACTCTGTAGGCTCTCTCTTCACATTACTGATAGTTTCCTTTGCTGAGAGAAAGCTTTTTAGTTTGAATCTATCCCAGTTGTTGATTCTTGCTTTTATTTGTTATGCTATGGGAGTCCTGTTAAGGAAGTCTGATCCTAAGCCAACAAGTTGAAGATTTGGACCTACTTTTTCCTTCTATAAGATGCAGGGTCTCTGGTGTGATTCCAAGGTCCTTGATCCATTGAGTTGATTTTTGTGCAGGGTGAGAGATAGGGTTCAGATTTCATTCTGTTGCATATGGTTTTCCAGTTTTCCCAGCACCATTTGTTGAGAGGCTATCTTTTCTCCATTGTATATTTTTGGCACCTTTGTCTAGTATTAGAAAATTGTATTTATTTGGGTTTGTGTCCGTGTCCTCTATTCTGTACCATTGATCTACCTGTCTATTTTGGTGCCAATACCATGCTGTTTTTGTTACTATTGCTTTGTAGTATAGTTGAAGTTCTGGTATTGCGATACCCCCTGTTTCATTCATCCTGCTAAGGATTGCTTTAGCTATTCTGGGTTTCTTATTCTTCCAGATGAATTTCATGATTGCTTGCTCTATTTCTGTGAGGTATGTCATTGGGATTTTAATTGAAATTGCATTGATTCTGTATAGCACTTTTGGTAGTATGGCCATTTTGACAATATTAATTCTTCCTATCCAAGAACAAGGGAGATCTTTTCATCTTCTAAGGTCTTCCTTAATTTCTTTCTTCATTGTTTTGTAGTTTTCATTGTAGAGATCTTTTACCTCTTTGGTTAGATTGATACCCAAGTATTTTTTTTTTTTTTTGAGGCTATTGCAAATGAAGTTGTTTTCCTCATTTCCCTTTCAGCTGTTTCATCGCTTGCGTATAAAAACGCTGTAGATTTATGTGTGTTGATTTTATAGCCTGCTATTTTGCTGAATTCATTGATGAGGTCTAGAAGTTTTCTGGAGGAGGTTTTTGGATCCTCTAAATATAGAATCATGTCATCTGCAAATAGTGACAGCTTAAGTTCCTCTTTTCCTATTCGTATCCCTTTAATTTCTTTAGTCTGCCTAATTGCTCTGGCTAGAGTTTCGAGGACAGTGTTGAATAGAAGTGGTGAAAGAGGACATCCCTGTCTTGTTCCCGTTTTTAAAGGGAATGGTTTCAGTTTTTCTCCATTAAGAATGATGTTGGCCATGGGCTTAGCATAAATAGCCTTTACAATGTTCAGGTATGTTCCTACTATCCCTATTTTTTCTAGGGTTTTGAGCATGAAGGGGTGTTGTATTTTGTCAAATGCTTTTTCTGCGTCAATTGAAATAACTATATGATTCTTATCATTAAGTCTATTGACATGATGGATTACGTTTATTGATTTACGAATGTTGAACCATCCTTGCATTCCAGGAATGAACCCCACTTGATCATGGTGCACAATTTTCTTAATATGTTTTTGGATACGGTTTGCCAATATTTTGTTAAGGATCTTTTCATCTATATTCATCAAGGATATTGGTCTAAAATTTTCTTTCCTTGATGTGTCTTTTCCTGGTTTGGGTATGAGGGTGATATTAGCTTCATAGAATGAGTTTGGTAGGGTACCCTCCTTTTCTGTTTCCTGGAATACTTTGAGAAGTATTGGAATGAGTTCTTCTTTGAAGGTCTTGTAGAACTCGGTGAGAATCCATCGGTCCTGGGCTTTTCTTGGATGGTAGATTTTAATGCTTCTTCTATTTCATTGCTTGCATTATTGATCTGTTTAATCGTGTGTGTCCTCCTGCCGTTCAGTTTGGGAGGAGCATATGTCTCTAGAATTTGTCATGTCTTTGGTAGTTTTCTATTTTGTTGAATACAGATTTTTCCAAGTAGATCTCATATGTTCTGTATCTCAGTGGTTGTTCTGTCGTGATATTCCTTTTGCATCATGTATTTTAGTAATTTGAGTCTTCTCTCTCTTTCTCTTGTTAGTGTGGCTAAGGGTTTATCTATTTTGTTACTTTTCTCAAAGAACCAACTTTTTGTTATGTCCATTTTTTGAATAGTTTCTTTTGTTTCAATTTCATTGATTTCGCTCTGATTTTAATTATTTCCTGTCTTCTACTACTTTTGCTTGTTTATTCTGTCTTCTTTTTCTAGGGCTTTTGAGCTGTATTGTTAGGTCATTTAATTGTTGACTTTTTCATTCTTTTCTGGAATGCGCTCCCATACAATGAATTTTCCTCTTAGTACCGCTTTCATAGTGTCCCAGAGATTTTGATATGTTGTATCATCATTCTCATTGACCTCCTAAGAATTTTTTAATCCTCCTCCCTGATGTTTTTTTGTTATCCATGTTTCATTCAATAGCATATTATTTAGTCTCCAAGTGTTGGAGTAATTTCTTTTTTTTGTCATTGATTTCTACTCTCAGTCCATTATGATCTGATAGAACACAAGGCAGTATCTCTGGTTTTTTCATTTCCTAAGGGCTGCTTTGTGGTATAACACATGGTCTATTTTCAAGAAGGTTCCATGTGCTGCTGAGAAGAAAGTGTATCCGCTTGTTGATGGATGGAATATTCTATATGTCTATTAAGTCTGGGTTATTTGATTGTGTTATGAGTTCTATGGTTTCTTTGGTTGGATTTTGTTTGGAAGATCTATCTAGTGGTGACAGCGGTACGTTAAAGTCGCCAGAATTATTGTGTTGTGGTCTATGTGATTCTTGAAATTGAGAAGGATTTGTTTGATGTACAGGAATGCACCATTGTTTGGGGCATAAATATTTACTATCGTTATGTCTTCCTGATTTATGGTTCCCTTAAGCAGTATGAAATGTCCTTCTTTATCCCTTCTGACTAACTTTGGCTTGAAGTCCACTTTATCTGATATAAGGATGGAAACTCCCACTTTTTTACTGGGTCCATGTGCGTGGTAGGTTTTTTCCCATCCTTTCACCTTCATTAGTCTGTGGACTAATGAAGTTCATTCCTTTCATTAGTCTGTGGATGTCTTTTTCTATGAGATGAGTCTCTTGCAGGCAGCATATTGTTGGGTCTTTCTTTTTAATCGATTCTGCCAGTCTATGTCTTTTGATTGATGAGTTTAGGCCATTAACGTTCAGGGTTATTATTGAGAAATGATTTGTATTCTCAGTCATTTGGCTTATTTTTGGTTTTTTAAGTTGGCTTGGTTTCTCCTTTGAGTGGTTTTTTCTCTAAGGTAGTTCCTCCCTTTGCTGACCTCCATTGTTGTTTTTCATTTCCTCCTCATGGAATATTTTGTTGAGAACATTCTGTAGTGCAGGCTTTGTATTTGTAAATTCTTTTAACTTTTGTTTATCATGGAAGGATTTTATTTCATCTTCAAATCTGAAGGTTAGTTTTGCTGGGTATAGGATTCTTGGTTGGCAACCATGTTCTTTCAGAGCTTGAAATATGTTGGTCCAGGCCCTTCTAGCTTTTAGAGTCTGGGTTGAGAAGTCAGCTGCTATCCGTATTGGTCTCTCCCTATATGTAATCTGATGCTTTTCTCTCGCGGCCTTCAAAATCCTATCTTTATTTTGAATGTTAGGCATTTTCATTATAATGTGCCTTGGTGTGGATCTGTTGTGATTCTGTGCATTTGGTGTTCTGTAAGCCTCTTGTATTTGATTTTCCATTTCATTCTTCAGGTTTGGGGAATTTTCTGATATTATTTCATTGAATAGGTTGTTCATTCCTTTGGTTTGTATCTCTGTGCCTTCCTCAATCCCAATAATTCTTAAATTTGGTCTTTTCATGATGTCCCATAGTTCTTGGAAATTCTGTTCATGATTTCTTACCATCTTCTCTGTTTGGGCAACTTTATTTTCAAGATTAAATATTTTGTCTTCATTGTCTGAGGTTCTGTCTTCCAAGTGGTCTAGTCTGTTGGTGATGCTTTCCATTGAGTTTTTTATTTGGTTTATTGTCTCCTTCATTTCAAGGATTTCCATTTGGTTTTTTTTTTTTTGAGAATCTCTATCTCTTTGTTAAAATGATCTTTTGCTTCCTGCAGGTGCACTTTCAGCTTATTGGTATTATCATTCATTGCCTGCATTTGCTCTCTTATCTCATCCTTTGCTTCCCAAATCATCTTAATCATGTATAATCTGAAGTCCTTTTCTGATATTTCTTCTGACATACTGTCATTGGATTCTATTACTATAGAATCTAGATTTGTTTGGATCATTTTCTTACCTTCTTTTTTCATGTTGTTCATGTATCTTCCCCTCTAGCAGTGCAGATCTGGGGTATTGCAGATTTCCCCCTATAGGCTTATAGTGGCCCTATAGGTTTCCAAAACCCTTTCTTTAAGGGGAGGTCAATATTAGCAGTGCTCAAATCAGACACTATGCAATCCTAGACCAAATAGCCCCTGACAATGAGCTTCAAGCCTCCAGCAGGCATCTCAGGATGGGATTTGCTCCACCCGAAGATCGGAGCTACGGGTTCCAGGATTATCCAAAATGGCTGCTCCGGCTTCCAAATGGCAAATGGGGAGCTACAGCTCAGGGTTGGACGTGGTCAGCTGGAGGTCCTGGAGACAGAATGCAGTTGGTCCGGCAGGGGTCCTGGAGGTCCGGTGTGTTTGGTGTGGTTGTGGGATCCTGGAGGCCGGATGCAATCAGTAGGTCTGGGGTCCCGGTGATAGGGCGCAGTCAGTTGGTGTGGGGGTCCTGGCAGCAGGGAGCAGTCAGTTGATGTGAGGGCCCCAGAGGCAGGGAGTGATCGGTCGGGCTGAGGGATCCTGGAGACGGGGCTCAGTCAGTCTGGCCAGGGTCCTACGGGGCCTGGCTGTTGTCTTAAAATGGCGGCAGCCATGTGTAATCAAACCTGCAGGTGCTGTAACAGTGAACTTCCAGGCAACAGCAGGCAGCTGGTTCTCCACTGGCAGTCTGCGGTCAGTCTGCTGGCAGCTGTCGGAGGATCGGGAGGTGAACCTCGGGGGTTGGGTGATAGATAGGGGTAAGGCAGGCAATGGACAGGCAAGAGGCAGGCAAATGGCGGATGATAGACGCCTGACAGTGAGCAATCTGCTCTCAAAAAAGGCGTCGATATGCTGGCAGACTGCAGGTCATCACAGCAGACAAATGGGGTAAAGAGCAGGGGATCGATAAGCAGCAAAAACTGCCTCACCGAGAAACAGATATCCTCTGCTTGAATCCGGTGTTACGGAGCAACAAGGAACGCAGCCTCCCTCTAGTCCGCCATCTTGGATCCTCAGTATTGCTCTTTAAATATGAGAAAGTGCAGGTTGGTGCAGACCATACAAGGCCTTTAGATATGGAAGAAGCTATTTGTTCCAAAGCTGCTCAGACTTCCAAGATCCCAGCAATCCATTCCCCCTAGCTTCAAACACAATACCCTCAAACAAATCAGTAACAAAAATTGCTTTTCTTTCACTGTATTTAAAAATCAGCAATTCAGGTCCGCATTCACTAGCTGAGATGGGAACTGCCTTTGAAGGTAGACGCTTTCTAAGACTCAGAATCAAGAAATCGTGATCTCATTTTTTATTTAAAATTTATTTCACTAGCTGTGGTCGAGTATGTCTGTAATCCCAGATGCTCAGGAGGCTGAAGCAGGAGGATCACAAGTTCAGAGCCAGGCTCAGCAACATCAAGGCGCTAAATAAGCAACTCAGTGAGACCCTGTCTCTAAATAAAATACAAAATAGGGCTGGGGATGTGGCTCATGGCTGAGCCCCTGAGTTCAATATCCAGTACCCACCCCAATTCATTTCTGGACTGGGTGTGGAGGTACACACCTGTAATCCCAGTGACTTGGCAAGCTGAGGCAGGAGGATTGCAAGTTTGAGACCAGTCTCAGCAACTAAGCAAGGTCCTAAGCAACTTAGCGAGACTCTGTCTGAAAATTTTTAAAAGACTGAGAATGTGGCTCAGTGCTTTAGCACCCCTGGGTTCAATCTCTAGTACCAAAAAAAAAAAAAAAAAAAATTGATTTCTAGTTCCAGTGTTAGCCAAAAGGATTCCACAAAAGTCTAATTATTTCAAAGGGAGAAGCTGATTTGTTGAAAACCACCAGAGAGTTTATTTTTTCTATAAGAAAAGTCCTTGCCCATCCAGTGGAAATCACCCCTGTAAGTGTCTACCCCAGGACAGGGCACCTGCAAGACCTTGGGGATGCCTGTAGCCCCCAACTCCCAGTGTCAGGCATGTGCCTAGAGCCAGGGTGTCTCCATTTACAGATTTTCCTGTCCTTTCCTTCCACAGGTTATTTTCCGTTTTGCCCTGGCACTTTTTAAATACAAGGAAGAGGAGATCCTGAAATTGCAAGATTCAATGTCCATATTCAAGTATCTCCGTTACTTCACTCGTACTATCCTTGATGCAAGGTGAGTCCTTAGGTGACTGTCCAGATGTCAGGAGAAAGGGCTGCCTAGCCTCTGTCTCCTTGAGGGTAACCTGTCCTTGCTGTCTTCAAAAATCACAGCCATGCCAGATGCAGTGGCACACGCATGTAATCCCGGCCTCCGGAGGCTGAGACAGGATCTAGAGTTCAAAGCCTGCCTCAGCAAGAGCGAGGCTCTAAGCAATTCAGTGAGATCCTATCTCTAAATAAAATACAAAATAGGGCTGGGAATGTGGCTTAGTGGTTGAGTGCCCTGAGTTCAATCCCTGGTACCCAAAAAAAAAGAATCAGCCATTGCAGGGTTCTGCTATGAGAGGGGGAATTTCCTTCCAGGGAAGAAATATGGGAAGGAGGCTGGCCTTCTGGAGGCTGGCCTTCTAGAGGCTGGAGAGGAATAGAGATGAAAATGGTCTTATCCTTAATCTCACAAACACAAATCCTATCCAAAAGCCATAGTCTCACATGGCTGCAAGCATTACTGAATATCTACTATGTGGCAGGACTGTGCCAGGCGCTGGGGATGATAGATGAAGAGGAAGCCCAGGCCTGGGAGAGAACTAAGCTGGGAAGGGGCAGTAGGAGAAGAGAGCCGTGCCTGGCAGAGCCACAGGTCTGGAGCAAGTATATTCTGAGAGGTGTGGAGAAGTTTAGCCAGGCTTGGGCTGGTGTGCCGGGCTTGCGGCTGGGCTGTAGCGGAGCTGGACTGTCCAGGCTCCTGGAGATGGAGCTCAGGACTTGGATCTTCAGTCTAAGAGTGTTGGGAAGTCACTGTAGCTTAGGCAGAAGGATATGTCAAATTGGGGTGGGACTGGCCACCAGCAGACCAGGGGATAGTGACTCTTCAAAGGGTCCAGGGAAGAAAGTGGTGGCCTGGAGAGAGGTGGCCCCAGAAATGGACAAAAGTGATAGGCAAGATTGAAGAGAGTGGAGGAGGATTTGAACTTGGAATACCCTCTAGGTTTCTGACTTGAGCAGCCAGATGTCCATGAATCACCATAAATCATTTTGCTCCCACCCTCCCCGTCTACATGTTTTTGTTGTTCTGGGCCGTCCTTGTCTCTATGTCCTCTGGACCACAGTTGGTTGATGCTCTGGCCCTGGCATTCAAGTGGGACATTGGCAGCACAGAGTGGTGGCTGAGGACATACCAGGCTTTCTGGAGACCATCACTATTGTTAGGCTCTTTTTCTTAGGGAATGGGTTTTTTAAATAGTTTCAGGCTTGTTACTAACCCTAACAATAGTGACCTGATTTTATGAGAAAGGATATCTGAGCCAGATGCAGTGGCACATCCCTGTAATCCCAATGACTTGGGAGGCTAAGGTAGGAGGATCACAAGTTCAAAGCCAGCCTCAGCAACTTAGCAAGGCCCTAAAGCAAGTTAGCTAGACCCTGTCTCAAAATTGAAAAAAAAAATAAAGAGTTGGGAATATGGCTCAGTGATTAAGCCCCTCTGGGTTCAATCCCTTATACCAAAATAAATAGGTAAATAGGTGGATGAATAGATAGACAGGAAGGATATCTGAGAATATTTACCTTTGAAAAGACTGATGCTAAATTCCACGTGAGCCTTGAGGGTTCTTGTTAATCTCACATTGGTCAGGATTACTAAGAATGACTGAATGAACTTCCTCATGCCAGCAGTGAACAATATTGAGAGCATTTTGGTTCCAAAGACCATTCCTGCCCCAACCCCGATAGCCTTGTGCTGAATTGTCAGTGCCCTGTCCTCCAGTCAGCCCCTTCCTGTCAACACCTGGTGGAACTGGGCAGCTCCCGCCCATCTCGCATTGTCCTGCAGCGCCACCTGGTGAGTGGCTCCTGGTGCAGTTTCCCCTTGCTTTAGGAAGTCAAGGCCACCAGACCAAGAGTTCCCAAATGCATTCATGAGTGACAGCAGGATCACTGGGGTTGTTGTTAAGACTACAGATGCCCTGGCCCCACCTTGGTGCTGGAGCCCCAATATTTAATAAGTTCTCCACGCTAGTGATTCCTATGAGCACCAGTTCTGGAGTACATTGGTCTTACAGAAAAGGAGGAGGAGCCAGTGCAATAGCACACACCTGTAATTCCAGCTACTTGGTGGTGGTGGGGGGGCGGCTGCAAAACAGGAGGATCACAAGTTTGAGGCCAGCCTCAACAACTTAGCAAGACCCCCATCTCAAAAGAAAAGGTAATACAATTTTGGGGATATAGCTCAGTGGTAGAATGCTTGTCTACATGTGCAAAGGCCTGGATTCAATTCCCTACACCGCCAGAAACAGGGTGGGGGTGGGGTCAGAGAAGGGTATTCTGCAGTTCTGTAGCCAGTTGCATTCAGGAGCCACTGGGTTAAATGGGATTGAATGATCTGTGCTGCAGGACTTGTAGGAGGCAGTGAGGAGTTGAGTTTTATATGGGTAGTGTCTGATTTCCCCCTTGTGCCCAGCAGGGGCCAGTGGGTCCAGTCAGCTCCCACTTGACTGGAGGAGTAAGTGAAAAATGTTAATTTAGTACTCATAGTGTTCACTTTCTGTAGGAAGGAAGAGGGGCTTAGGTCTTGGGCTTGTGGAGCCTTTGGGCTCAAAGCTGCAGGAGAGAAGGGACTAGTCTTGTGGGCTCCTGGTGCCTTGTGCCTAGCCAGCCATTTCATTTCCCCCATCCTCCATCAGCCCCATCAGCAGGCTGAGGATCAGCAGTGTCCACTGCATTTGGGCTTACCCTGACCTCTGGTGCTCACCTGTCCTAGAACACACAGGGGAGCTTGGATTTGAATAAAGCCAGCCTTTCTCTCCTTCCACCTCCTTATAAGATAATCCTCTCTAGAGTTGGGCAGATAGAGGTGTAGGTGTTTTAGATATAAAAGGCAGAAATCCTAGGGCTTGTGTATTCTTGATCTGTACATCTGTGTTGAGCGTAGCACGGGCTGCTGAGGAGCAGCAGGAGCAAATGGTTTGCTTCTGGTAGAGATGGGGCTGCAGTCCTCCTGCCATGACTGCAGGGCCCAGTCTGCGGGCCTGGCAGAAGAACAGAGGTAGAGAACAGGTTGGGCACCTCCATGCTAGAGCCTCCAGCTCCTCTTCTGACGCCCAGGATGCAGTGTGGCTGTCCCCTGAGGCCTGGAGAGCCATAGGCAGACCTCGGGACGAGTCTTAGTTCTGTTTTTATAAAACCACTGACTGGTAGTTTAAGGCAAGTTATCATAACTTTAAAACTTTTATCTTAAGTTGGTGCCTTAAACTGGGGATGTAAAAAGCTCTAGCTGCCTTATGTCTCTGGTCGACACTGGTCATGTTGCTTACTGGGTCTGACCGTTGTCACCAGGTTTGCCGGTTCATCCATTCCCAGGCAGTTGGTCCCAGGACAGTTTTCCTGATTGCCTGCCTTGTGTGTGGCCTGGTGTGGGCACTTATTGCACCTGCCCTCACCAAGCAAGAGTCAGATGCTATTCTCAGAACCAAGTAATACCCATACCCTAGGGGATGACAATTGTGTTATCCCACACGTGGACAAGGAATGAAACCAAAAGGGGGTTGATGGCTCAACTCTGCAACTCCCAGTCACACCTGCAGGGCAGAGGTGGGATCTGAGTCCAGGCAGGCAGGCAGGCAGGGCCTTCCCCTCAGCCACTGTGCCTCCTTGCCTCTCTGCAGGAGGTAGGCCTGGCTTCCCTGGGTGGCACGTATCCTTCCCCTCCCCAGCCCCTGGGCTCTGCTGCAGTGGGGGCTGTGTGAGCACTCGCCTGAGCGCTGCTGATGCTCCTGTCTGCCCTTCGTCTGCCAGGAAACTGATCAGCATCTCCTTTGGGGACCTGAACCCCTTCCCCCTGCGCCAGATCCGGAACCGACGCGCCTACCACTTGGAGAAGGTCCGGCTGGAGTTGACAGAGCTGGAGGCCATCCGCGAGGACTTCCTGCGTGAGCGGGACACCAGCCCTGACAAAGGCGAACTGGTCAGCGATGAGGAGGAGGACACCTGAGTGGACGCCTGCCCCTGCTGCTCTTCCCTTCACAACCAAAGTGTGTCAGAAGTGTGAACTGCAGGGACATCTCTGCTTGTTTAAATGCCAGAATGTAACATCTGTGGTGTCTGGGAATCTGCTGAGCAGATGTCCAAAGCCAGACTGCACTTTCTTAGTTCCCATTTGGGAGCAGGGTCTCATTTGTTTACAGCCATCTCCATGCCATGACATTTGGCATCATGGTCAGGTTTTTTGCCTGATTGGTGAATTGCAGTGCACTTAACCAGTTGGCTGTTTCTAAGAACCTGTTTACAGCATCTGTCAGCTGTGTTGGTGTTTCACCCTGTGAAAACCATACTTTGCTGGACCTCTCCCAGGTTCTTTGTTTTGTACATAGGAGGCAGTTGTGTGTGTCACAGGGCTTCAGAGTGTGGCTGCTTTGGGTGGCATGAGGTCAGTGTGAAATGAGGGACTTCCTTAGAAAAGCAGGCACATCCCTTGTTCAGAAACAGCCTCCTTGAAAAACCCAGGAATCCTCTGCTGGGGGCTCCAGCTGCCAGCCATGCCCCACCTCTGGACTAGCTTTGGCTAGGCCAAGTCCACACAGCCTTTGAAAACAGTAGCTCCCACCCTGCGTGTGGAGGGCCTGGCTCTGCAGCAGCCCCTGCACTTCTCGTCTCCAGCTCATGACTGTAAGCCATCCCTGTGCCTGACACGGCTCTGTGAGCTTCTGTGGAATGCTTTTCTTTTCATCTGGGACTTGGCTTGGAGAAGCCATTCTCCAAGTGTGGCTTGAATAGGATTCCAAGTCATCTGTAAGCTGCACCCTGACATGGCCCTGGTTGAGGGAGACAGAGGAAGTTTTGGGGGTGTTGCTTTTCAGGATGGAGGTACAGCTGCTGGGCGATCCCTACCACATGGCAGAAACTTCGGCCTCCCCAGATGGAACCATTGTTCCTGATGTCTGTCACTTGGCTGGCAGGTGTGGGAGGCTGCTCCCAGGTCTTTGCTTAGCGCTAAGGCTTGGGCGAGCTCTCCTAGACAGTCTCACTGCACGCCCCCCCCCCCACTATCCCCCACTGCCCAGAACACCCTTGTTCTCAAGCAAGGATATGGGGTCACTGTGGCCTCTTGATGTTGGGCTGCCTGGGCAGTTTCTGGGGACTTAGTACTGTCTTTTGAAACCGGGAGAGAGACGTTGAGTAAGGAAAGTTGTTTTTGCTTAATTCCTCTGGATCATCCCTGATGTGTGGATGTCATGAAAGAATGTTTTCTGGCACAGTATTACACAAATGCAAGAGAAACAGTCTTAAGTGGAATATTTTACACTACCTGGACACAAATCAGAAACAATCTTTTATTGATATAAACACACTCAGACTAAGAATGGAAGCGATGCAATTTCAAGAAGTGTTTTTTCCATAACGTATGGTTTTCCTATTATTTTTTACTGTCAACTTCCTAGCAGTTCATGGCTGAGTTGGTAGTTCATACTAGAGCAAGCTCAACTTCTTGGGCTTAACTGCCTACTTTCTTACCGTGTAGAGGGAGCTGGTCTCTGTATTTAGCCAAAAGCCTTTTCTCTTTTGAGATATCAGGAAAGTTTTTATCATTGTGTGCATCTTTGGAACAGCTGTGTGAGGCCCGACTTCTTCAGGAAGCCGCCTCGGGAGCCAGGCAGGCATTGTGGTCTCACTGTTGTTCTGGGGACTGCTGGGACCAAGCACTTGGAGAACCCCTACCCCCACCTTGTGAAGCAGTAGCTATCAGTCTAGGGAACAGCTGTGAGGAGGTGCAGGGGACAAGGGCCCAAGGGTCAGCTCTAGCTGCCCTCAGCTTTTAGTTTTCAAGTCAGTTTCCCCCTGGAAGATGCCAGCCCAAACTGCCCTATATTGGGGCTAAAATGATCCCTTTAGGAATGGACTCGTTTTATCTAGTTTACCCTGAAAAAATGTATCTTAAAAAGCACCTGGTGGAGATGGGGGTAGCTAGGTGGTAGAGCACCTGCCTAGCAAGCATGAGGCAGTGAGCAAGAGAGATCCCAGAGGAGATGGACTGGGGACACTGTCTTGAAATTTCTTTCTGGAATAAAGTGCTTAATGTCCAAAGGGCTGAGAGGGAATGGATGGCCTGGTTCCAGTTTGGGGACAGGATGGAGTGACTCCTTCCAGAGCCTTAGGTCCCACTGATTTGAGCCAACACTTCCCCTTCCCTCCTGCTACTGAGGAAAGACCTCTTACCCTCCAGTGCGCCAGGTACCCCTACCTCCACCAGCCACCATGGCAAGTGCCCCTTCTGGCAGGGGCTGCTCCATACTGCTGTTCATTTGAACCTTTGCTCCACAGCCAACCCATGGCCCTTGTGTGGTGGCCCTTGCAGGCTGAGACACGGCCCAGAAACTGGAAAACCCAAAGGGTGGCCTCCAGCTTGCTCACCTAGATGTAGGTGCCAAGGCAAGGGAAGCTCCCTCACACCCAGTGGCAATTCCCAACTCTTAAATCAATGGGGTTTTTAATGGGTTGAACCTGTTAATACTTTTGTATATTTTCACTACAGTTTATATTTTTATAGGATATTTTATCAAGGTTTTTCTAGATTCTGTACATCTATTTTATATAACAAGTTCTATTTTGTGTGCACAACTCCCATGTATGTATTTATGTAAACCTGAGCCTCCGGATTGTTCTTCCCTCTGTGCCTCCTTTGCCTCCAGCCTTGACTCACTTCTGCTTGGCCCTTTCCTCACCCTAGGTAGCCTCAGCCACTACCTGTAGTCATGCTGATAGCAGACTACAGATTGCTGGGAACAATTCTGGTTTCAACTACATTATATTGATATAGGAAGTACTCTAGGCAAATACCCAGTCTTTTATTTTTTTTAAACTAAATGTATACTACACAGTAGCTTTGCAATATTATCATCCCCCATATGACCAGGCAGCTGAATGGCTGGGTGGCTGGGCCTGCCTGGGGAAGTTCCCCTAGGTGAGAAGCTGGATGCAAAGCCCCATGTGTGCCACTGAGCATTCCACCCCTGCCTGGCAGCTGGAGACAAGGGGTGACTGTCCATTTATATCACAGCAGCTTCTATGCTGTCTTCAAGTATAATTCAAAAATTATAAAGGAAAAAAATAAAGTAATTTGTGAAAGGCAGTTATAGTTCCTTGTGACAGGCCTGCCCCAAGAGTTTGGAGAGTGGGACAGGGGCTAGGATGGCAGCCTTTCCAACCTGCCAGCCTGGTGGTTCTGGGTGTCCCTGCCCTTGGTTCTGATGGGGTAGAACACTATGTGTTTGTCAGCAGTGGTCATTCTAGGAGACCCTAAGAGCTGTCACCAAGCAGGTTGAGGGCTGAGGGCAGAGCCTGGGAGCCAAAGAGGAACACTGTTGCTGTGCCTGGAGAAGCCCCTGCCAGACAGCAGGCACCCTCTTCCCGCCAGCTGTGCCGTGCCCTGCCTGAGTCACAGTTTGTTTGCCTCCTGCCTGGGCTGACAGCTCAGGCCCAGCTGCCACTGGGGAACCCCCAGCCATCATTGGAAAAACACAAAAATGATTAAGACCAAATGTCTTTCCATAAAGCAGGGATTGGGATGGTAGCTCCAGTGAGATTCCAGATAGAGCAGGCTATGACCTGGGACGCTGCTTTCTCCTCTGGGAACACAGATTCAGCAAGTCTAGAGATTCCCAAGGTCACAATAGTAATGGCAGAGCTGGGACCCCAGGGCTCTGCCACTGTGCCAGACCCCACTTCCTATCTCTTGTAAGAGGTTGCCACTGAGAGCAGTTTTGATTAAGCCCTGGGAAACCATTACTCAGAGCGTGAGTCCCTCGGGCCTCCTTGGGCCAGCAGGGCTGCTACAAACACAGACAGGAAGTGAGCCTGACACTCTTCCACCCTCTGTGTGGTGCTTGGACTCATGCATACTCCCAGTGACTTGCTTTCCTGAGTGACCTCTGACAGACTGCCCGAGGGGCCTTGAGGGGATCCTCCTCCTGCCTAGTCAGAGGGGTCAACTGCTAAGGGCAGTCCAGAGTTCAGAACAGGAGATGGGGACTTGAGGCCTCCACTGGGCCTGTCACCAAGATATGTGGCCTTGGACCAGTCACTTCCCTCAGAGCTGTGGGCTTCTCACCTGAAAAGGGGATGTGTTCAGGACCAGAAGGTGTGAGCATAGGGGACTGGAAGCACAGCTGGGCACACGCCCTCTTTACCCCTACGGGCAGCTGCCCCTGCTCCCCACCCACTCCTCAGCCCCTCCAGGTAGAGCCAGGCCTGTGACACTTAGCACTGATTAGTTCAGCCCTCTGACACTGTTTGAAGGTCTCAATCCCCAAGGAGTGATTTCCAATGTATTCCCCCAATCCTGAGTGGCCATGGCTCATGCCTAATGCCACTTGCATGGCTGCAGGGCCCATTCACCTTAGAAGATGGGAGAATAGAATGTGAGAAGTGTCCCTTCTTGGAACTTCAGTGCCCCAAACTTAGAGAAGGGGCATAACACTTTCTGGGAGGAGGACTTAGGAGGAAGTGTTAAGAGGACCAGGCCCAAGGCTCATAGCTGGGGGAAGGGGCAGACATGAGCTGGAAAAAGGCCCTTGTTCAGCCCTTCCCCACTCCCTGCCCCCCGCCAGGGCCCAGCATCCTCTTCAAAGCAGCTTCATGCCCAGCTGCTTCCTGCCATGTACACCAGAGTCTTGCTCTAGGGGACCAGGTTTTATAGGTGGGAAAGGAACACCCTGAGTCAGCCTCGACTGGCCCAGTCCCATCTCTAAGCATGAAGATGGAGATAAAGGAAAGGGACAAGTGGGGACCAAGAAGGATGAGACTGACTAGTCTGCTCTTCCCCTCTCCACAGCTTTGTGCAGAAGAATTAAAGTGAGAGTGTCAGAGGGGTTCATGGGCATTCCAGACCCCATGGATCACAGGTAGTCCTGTGGTTGACAAGGTAGCCTTTGTTATTTGACAGTGCATACATGTCTCTGAGGACCTTAGAGTGGGGGTCCCTGGGGAAAGGGCTGGTGTATGTGGTTGTGGGGTGCTGCTAGCAGGAGGCACTAGGTAAGGGGTGTGGATAGGGACTGTCGGGCCTTTGCCAAGCTGTATCCCTTGCCCAGAAGACCTTCCTACCCCCATTACCCAAGCTTCTGCAGATGTGCCTCCCATAGGAAGCCACCCTCCACTCTGATGCTGGGCCTTCCATGCCTACATTAGTCGCCATTCTCTGTGTGGAATTCTTGGCTGCCGATCTCCCCGCCACAAACATACCTGCCCCAATCCCGCAAAGCAGATGAAAATCCGCAATCTGTTGAAGGTAAACAGAGTATCCTAGAGGATGGTTTCTACTTGAGATTCCCCAAATCCAAAACGAAGCCAGGCTGTGCTTTGGAACAGTACATACTCATTTATGTAAAACAATAATAATAAATGTTGCACAAATAGAATAAAAAAATACCTTTTTTTCAAGGGGAGGGGATTCCCCAGCGTGCTGCTAGGGCTGGGGCGCGGGATTAGCACCATTAGGGCGCCAGAGGCGGGGGCTCCGCGGCAGCCCGAGGTGGGGCGCTGAGGTCTGTGCGTGGTCTGTCTGTGTATCCTAGTGCGCAGGTGCGGGTGGAGGCTCGGGTCAGCGCCGGGCCACCCGCTGATGACCTCGGGAGGGGACACCGTGGCCAGGTGGAGGACAGGAACGGCAGCACTGGGCACGGATGGTGGGCAGCTGGCAGCGGCCCAGTAGGCGCAGTGTCTCACAAAAGCCAAAGGACAGACGATCCCGCTCACAGCCTGAGAATGGGGTGAGATCCACCAGTCAGGACCAGGGAATGAAACACCTGGCTCTACCACACTTGTGCCCAGGGTGAGGAATTTCCCTGGAATTTTTACCTGGGCTATCTCACCTGCCACCACTTCTACCCAACTGCCTTAAAGAGACTTCAGCAGCCAACCTCAGGGAACTGGGTCCCTAAGTTCTAGATGCCCTCCCCTGGACCCTGAGTAGAAAGCCACTAGCTGTTGTCCTTCCCCTTGGCCTATCCCCAGAACTCTGGAGAACTGGCACTGCTGAGTTCAGGTTTGGAGGAAAGGTCCTGAGATCCCATTCCTGACAACCTCAGGTGTCCGTGAGTAGCCAAAGAGCCTGCCCAGGGGCGGGGGCCACCAGTCTGCATCCCTGCTCACCCCTGGTACCTGACAGATACTAGCACACAACTGAGTCTCAGACACTTCTGCCAGCTTGCAGTGGTCTCTGCCCCACAACCCTGCCACCGCCCCCCTCAGCCCTGGTACACTTGTCCTGCCAGGTCTCTGTGACTACCTCCCCTGACATAGGCCATGTTCCACCTCAGATTCTGGGTCGAAGGCCAGAACATAGTCCCATCTTGGGCCAGTCCCTCACTTCTCAGCTGTGCAATGAAGCCCTGAGGGGGGGTCTTGGTCAGGACCGTCCAGACCATCGGTGGACACCAGGAATTGAGAGCAGGCCCCCTGGGGAGGGAGGATGCAGCAGCTGTGTTTGTCAGGGGTGGGGATGAGGCTTGGCTGGGACCCTGCCCAGTGGCTATCAGAGCTATTTTGGGAAGTGGCTTAACTCCAGCCTCCTGGCCTTGCTCCCGGTGCTGCGGCTGGGCTGCCACTGACAACCCCCAGCTGCCGCAGGGGTCTTGCTCACTCCAGCAGACTCCCAGGGGAGGAAGAGCAAGAGGGCAGCAGCAGCCCTGGGACATCCCCAGGCTTGGCAGAGGGCACACGGCAGCAGGCAGGGCCCTCCACCCTGACTTTGGGCAGTAACTCCATACCACACATCTACAGACCTGCATCTAGTCGCTTGGGGTGACCTGACACCGTGAAACAGCCTTCCTAACCTCTGAGGCTGTGATTCCTTCCTGTCGATAACCCTCACCTCAACAGGCGGGCAGATGGGCCATGCTGGGCCAGTTGTCTTACCACAGTGACCTCACACCCTGGAGTTTCCAGGATTTCCAAATGTCCTGCCACACCATCCCACAAAACCATCAAAACATCCTGGGGATTCTAGGGTCTTGGACTCCAAGATAGCCTCCCAGGGTAGCACCCTTCACTGGTGGCAGGAAAAAGTCTCATTTAGGATGCCCTGACCTCCCCACACAACCCCCTCCCTGGAGACCACCCCCACCCCTGGGAGACCTTGCAAGTCCAGAGCCTTCTGAGCCAGGCCTGCCCCTCAGTTTCTAGGTCCTGTGGAGCCTCAATTCCTGCTGTATCCCCCATCTGATCCTCACCACCTGGGATCATAAATACCCAGCTCCTGGCTGGTTCTGAGCCCCATGTCAGGGATGAAGAGGAGCCATGGCCACTCTTAGCTATGAAGGTAAGTGCTGTGAGGCCAGCACCCAGCTTGAGCCGTGTGCAGGAGACCTCTAAGATGCTTGTGGATGAATGCTGAGGGCAGGTGAGAGCAGGCAGGGGTGCAGGAGACTGGCCTGGGTCTTGAAGCAGGAGGGCCATCTCTGCCAGAGGTGGGGACAGGAAAGCACAGCAGTGGCTGCTCTGGCCCTAAATAAGGACCACCTAGGAGCCAGCTGCTGGTAGAGAAGGCTGTGTTGAGCAAGGGAGAGGAGGCAGATATTCAGAGGCCCTGACCCTGACCCTGATGGCCAGGCCAATAGCCTGGGGACAGGGGGCTGACAGCCAATAGGCTTGAGGCGCTGTTCTTAGTGTACATAGTGCCAAGCCTCGGGGTTCCCTCAGTTGCCAGAGGTGGCCCTGAGATTCTCCCTGACATTGCAATGGAGAATGACAGTGGATGCCACGAGGGAGGAAGTCACTGTCCCCAAACACCCTCTTGCAGCATTGGATCTTTCACCCCCAGGACCCCTGCATGAGGGCTGCCAGCCCCTTTACGCATGCAGAAAGGAAGGCCCAAAGAAAGAATGGAGCCCAAGGCCACAGAGCTGGTGAAGGGAGCCCAGGTGTTGGCTCCTGGGCCATACTGTTCTGTGTTCTGAAGTGCTGGGGGCAGGAAGGAAGTGGTGGTGGTTGGGGGGAGGGGTGTCCAGAGCCACCTCTGGCTCAGGTCCTTTACCAGGAGGACCCAGCTGGCCAGGAAACCAACAATGCTGGAAGCTAGCGAGACCCTGGAGGGAGGCTCCTTCCCGTGCTTACATTGCTCACCCCAGGCAGTCCTTGCCTGGCTGGGAATGGACCATCCACAGCTGGGTGTGCAGCTCCCCCAGGCCCAGCTTTCACATGGCCACAGGATATCCTGGCCTCAGTATGGGGAATAAGACCCAGAGGGAAAAAGCTGCCTAAGGTCACACAACAATTTAGGGGCCAAGGCTGCCCCCTCCACTCCCTGAGACCAGAGAAGCTGTCTGCAGGATGCCCTGTGTGGCTGGGATTCCCCTTGGCAGAGTCCCAGCACATCCCCAGCTTCGCAGCTTCAGCGCGGCATCCTGAGGCCTCAGGAACACCGCGACCCCATGGCTCTCGAGCCCAGACTACAGCTGGAGGCTCAGCAGTGCTGCAGGGTGACGGTCCAATGACTGCTTCCCCACTGTCCTCCACATGCTCCCTGACCTGTGGCAGAGTGGGCAGTGGGGTCACTCACGTGGAGGTTCAACCAGCTCACAATCCTCAGTGCCACAAGGCCGGGAGCTCTCAGGCCAGGCTTCATGGCCACACTTGTCACTGTCTTCTTCAGGCAGCCCGGTCTGGGTATTGACACACTTGACTAGGCGCCGCTGGACACCACCGCCACAGGGGGCTGAGCACTGCATTGGAAAGGAGGGGAGTAAGTGTCCCTGTGCTCAGCCCTCACGGGCACCCTTGGGTGGTGCTACTGGGAAGCCAGTCCTGCGCCCTGTGCCAGATCAGCCTATTAGGTGGGCCTGGTCCTGTCCCCAGGGCCCACAGTGGTGCTTGGACCTACTCTCTGGCAGAATCTGCTCCCGTTGGGGGAGGGGCACGAGAGCAGTAGGGAGCATCCCAAGTCTTCCAGGGCAAGCCCCTCCCAGAAGACCTGCCCACATGGCCTGAGCAGAGTGGGCAGAGACTTGATAAGACACCACGGTGACCAAGGAACAGGGGGAGGATCTGCCACTGTCCAAGGGCAGCAGAGGGGAAAAGGTAGATGTTTGTCAACCAGGACCGCCATGCTGATTCAGGCTCTGTTAGCAGCTGGGGGTCTGGTCACTTACAAAGTCCTAAAAATAGGTTTAATCTGTGCCAACATTGCACCAGGCTCTGTATGTTCGTTGTTATTACTTCATTTAACCCTTCCAATCTTCTTTCCACAAGCTGTGCCCATTTTACAGATGGGAAAACAATGGCCAAGCAAGACCAAAACAACCTGCCCAGAGTTACTCGGCAGCCAGTGGGACAAGGACACAAATGTGGTCTACTGACTTTAGGCTCAAATCTGCAATTCCTGAACCTCTCAGCCCCAAACAGGCCTGACATCGGGGCCCTTTTCCATCCCCTTCTCTCAGTTCCCTGAATACCCTAAGGTCCTTGTTGCCACCTCAGGACTTTGAACATGCTGCTCTCTTTATCCTTCTCCTTGGCATTGATGAGTCCTTGTGTCCACACAGAGTTCCCTTGGAAGGCCTTCCCTGACATATCAGCACACATCCATTTTTTCTCTTCATCTATTTCTCCCTGGCAGGGTGCAAGGACTCTGTCTGGTCACCTCTGTCTCTGTAGTGGCTGCAAAGAGCCCGGTACCTGGCACACACCCAACAGTTCACTCTTAGAACCCACAGAGCCTACTGAGCACTGCTCAGCACTCCACCCCCCGCTCACCTGGCCCCAGGGCCCCACCACCCACTGTGTGCAGGGGTGGGTGTTACACGGCCTTGTAGCGTTGGGTCTCAGCGCCTCCTCACAGAGGCCTGGCTCCGGGCAAGTCACCAGACGCTGCTGTTCTCCGCCACCACAGGCCTCAGAGCACTGGGAAGACAGGGGAAGTAAGAGGCACGGCCAGGATCTGAGGGTGTCCCTGTGCCCACCCCGGATTCCCAGGCCTCACCTCCCTCCAGGAAGAGATGTACCAGCTGAGGCAGGGCTGGGTCCCACAGGGCTGGCGGGTGGGTGGCTTGGCAGGCCCAGGCTGGCAGTGAAAGGGCCGCAGCGGCCGGAGGTTCCGCGTATCCACACACTGCACGTCCCGCACTGAGGAACCTCCACCACAGCTGCGGGAGCACTAGGGACCAAGGCACAGGCGTGTGCACACCATCCCCAAACACAAGACTGGTAAGGAGTACGGCAGGGCAGGCCTCAGATCACCCCTCCAGCTCAGGACAAACAGCCCCAGGGAGAAGCCAAGGGTGGCCAGCCCTGGCAGCAAGGCAGGGCTGCCACGGGATGGGACAGATGGAGAAAGGACTAAGGGAGAGTTGGTGGAAGAGAAGTCGGGGGGTGGGGGAGTACAGAGAAGGGAGACAGCCAAAGGAGCAGAGGCTGGGCTAGGTGGAACCACATGAAGAGGAAGAGACTGAAAACTTTGAAGACAGTCAAGGGCACAGACAGGCAGTGGTGCCTCCCCTGTCCTCTCAGTCTTGCAGCACAGACTCTGAGGCCCAGGGCTCCACCTCACACCCTGGGGCTGCTGCCCTGGCTTGGTCCTCTCCTCACGAACCTTGCTCCAGTTGCCCATGTGCCAGGCAGCACAGGGCCGCAGGTGGCAGCGGCGGGCAGGCTGGGGCCGACCAGCAGGGGCGCAGTCCTCGTCTCGACCAGAGCTGCAGCGCACCAGCCTCCAGATGGCACCCAGGCCGCAGGTGGTGGAGCACTGTGGGGCAGAGGACAGTGAGCACTGGGCAGACACCCACAGCGAGGGGGTTGCCTGCCTTGGTGAGTGGGATCTCCGCCAACCTGGGACCCTCCTTCTGGTTTCTATCTGCAAAATGGACTCCTCCACCCCTCTTCCAAGGAGACTGTGAGAAGTCAAATTCCACCAGCAGCCAGCTGGAACCTGCAGGCACCCCACATCGGCTACCCTGGCAAGGCTTGTTACTTCCCAGAATCGCTAGCAAAGGAGATCTGGCTTCTAGTCCCAGCAGCCAAATTGGTAGGTAACCCCAGACAAAGCCAGCCCCCCCCCCTCCCCTAATTAGGGATCTGAACAAGTTTGCTTCTCCTACAGTGACAATCTGGGGACCTAGGGAGAGGACACAGGCCAACTCTTTTCCATACAGGGCGGGGCCTGGGAGTAATGAGATTAAGTTCCCCCAACACAGCTATGTGAACTGAGCTCCCCGTCCCCAGAGGCATGCAAGCCAATGCCAGGATGCTCCCCCAGGCTGCGTGTCTTCTGTGCCTACCACTGCCTTCCCCTGTGGTGCTCAGAAATAGGCCCTCTGGGGACTTCAGGAACAGGCAGATGGGCCTCCTTACTCAGTTCCCACTGCTCAGATGGGAAACTGAGGCCTTATGGGGCAGACTGGCCACAGGCCACATGGAGGGCCCCATGGAGCTCTGCATGACAGAGCTGGGATGAGGCTCTCCCACCTCGTGGAGCCTCCACCCACTGCACTATCAGTTTCCTAATCCCAGGAATCCCTGGCTTCCAGCAAGCAGGATGGACAGGGCTTGTGACCTGCTCTGCTCATTTCTAGACAAGGAAGTGGAGTCCCCAAGGCCCTGCTCAAACTCCCAGCCCCCCAGCCCTGCACCACTTGCCTGGCTCCAGTTCCCCACTTGCCAGCTGGCATTCCTGATGGGCATCAGGTCTGCAGGGGACCACTCCTCAGCCAGCCTAGGCTCCACAGGCTGGGCCTCAGGGGCTCCTGCTGCAGGACTGTCTTGAGTTTGTGTGGACAGCAGCACAGGGTTCAGGGGCATCTCAGGGCTGGAGGACTCTGGTTGGCCTGAGGGTCCTGGGTTCAGAACAGTCACCCAAGGCATATGCCCTAGGTCAGCAGGCACTACTGGAAGGAAGGTCTCTGGCACTGCCAGAGTTTGTAGGTCCTGTGAGCCTGATCCTGGGTTTGAAAAGGTAGGAGTCCCCAGCTCCAGGGAGCTGTCCCTGCTCCAGACCCCCGGCATGGGGGCTGTGGGAGGAGGAGGGGGAGGGTCCATCCCCATGGTGGGCCACAGCTGACTGTACACAGGTCCCAAGTCACCCTCCAGTGCAGGGCCCCAGGCCATAGTTCCTCCTGTCCACAGCTCCACCATGTCAGGGCTAGGAGAGGTAAGGGTGGTGTCAACGGAGGGCAATGGGGGCCACACAGAGCTGGGGCTTTGGGGCAGGTGGGGTGCCCTGCGGCCTGCAGTTTCCTCCTTGTCCTTGGAGATCTCATTGGTCCCATCCCACCATGGAGTAGGTGGCTGGCTCTGGCTGTCCTCCCCCACTAGGAACTCATTTGGTCTCCCAGGGGCAGTAGGCATCTTCATGTCTTTGTCTGAAGCAGGGGACTTAGTCAAGCTGGGGATCCTAAGATCAGGAGTCCCATCTGGAGCATCCTCCTCAGACAAGAAATTGACCAATGGATTCCCAGGGTTCTGCTCCAAGGGTGGGGTTGGGGAGTCGCCAGCCTGGCTAGGCCAAGAGCCATGAGTCCAAGCTCCCTGAAATTCCTCTTCCTTGGATCCAGGAGGCTCTGTGACAGGCAAGGGGGTATCCATAGGGGGCTCAGCAGGAGAGCTTTGCAGTGGGGGCACCCAATCCCCTGTGTCCCCCAGGTCTGGGCTGGGATTCTCAAAGGGCCCATAAGACAGGTCCTCATGGAAGTTAATGAAATTGTAGTCATAGTAGAAGTCATCCACAAACACAGGCCCCGGCAAGTCCAGCTTCAGGTCTTCCTCTTTGATGGCATTGCCCATGACCGCTGGTTCAGGTGAGGAGGTAGGCAAAGGGCGTGGGGCCGGGTGGTGGGGAATGAAGTCAACCTCATTGAAGAGCTCAGGGCTGGAGGAACCACTTCCTGAGCCTTCAGGGCCCAGTGCATCCAGGGACCGCAGGCAGGGTGGTAGAAGGCAGGTGGCTTTGCTTGCTGGCTGCTGGGTCTCATCACAGGGGACACCAGTGTCATTAGTGCAGAGGATATTTCGGTGCTGAGTGCCAGTCCCACACGTCACCGAACACTACAGGGGAGGCCAAAATCAGGGACTCAGGCCAGGAGAGGGGCTGCCAGGGGAAGCTGGGCATGGCAGGTTGACCTGCCCACTGCCCAATGTAAGAATGGCAGAATTCTCAGCAGCCCTCTCCAGTCCTACCCAGCTCAAGACAATGGTTTACAGCCATGGCTTGTCAGGGGCACCCAAGTCCCCAAGGCTTTGTAGGTAGGGGCTGGACCCTATAATGCCCAGGGTCCCTCCCACCCAAGTTACCAGGCAATAAGTGACCCCACGCAGGCCATCTGTAGCCAAAGGCCAATGGAAGACCACCCCCCTGCTCACCTGCGACCAGTTCCCCACAGCCCAGGTGGCAGGACAGGGCACATGGTGGTTGCATGGGGTTTCTGCAGGGGGCCGGGGAAGATGTTCACAGGCAGAAGGTTCCAGGGCACTCTGCTCATCCAACCCCACGCTTCGAAGGCAGAGCACAGCCCTGCGGGAGAGGCCTTGAGGTCCACAGGAGTGGGAGCACAGCTGCCACTCTCCTGCCCACCACCTGTTGAGGGGCACACAGCGGCATTAGTGTGGCATCAAACAGATGGCATCAGGCTTGTGAGCAGGAGGCCCCAGCCAGGCTTCCAAGTCCTCAGGGTTCAGCCAGGCTTCCAAGTCCTCAGGGTTCAGCCAGGATCAGGTCTGAGTTCAGAGGAAGATTCCCCAGAGCTCCAAGCCCAGGTGGGTGCCCAGCCCTCTGCACTCCTGCCACCCTCCCGTACAGGACGTGGGCAAGGCTGGGGGCCTGTTTTATATTCAGCGACCTATAGGGGAGTGGGCAGGGATGTCTAGGCTGGTGCTGGATGCCCAGGGGCACCCCAGGTCCAAGCTGGGATCAGGAACAACCAAGGGTTAGGGCTTCAGTCTTGGAAAGAAGCCATGGCCCACCCTTCCTCTCTTCCCGAAGGTTTCAGAGACTGAAGGACCAGGACACCTGGGGAGGGGGCAATAGGCTTACCGGGCAGGGCAGGCCTCCTCGTTGCACTTCCTTTGGCGGTCATCAGGCCGACTCAAGGGGTCACAGTGTCCCTCATCCACAAGTCCTGCCTGACGCTCCATGCAGTACACACTCTGCCTCTGCACACCTGGGAGCCATAGGGGTTCAGCTTGGGCCTGGCACCCAGCATGCCCCAGCCCAAAGACAGTCACACCCTCTGGGCCAGAACCCTCCCAGAACAGGGTCTCACTGCCCATGTCAGGAGGAAAGCAAGACTCCATCACCTCCTTCTCACCGTCCTCCCAGACTTCAACCTCACCCACTCCCCTGAAACCCCCCTAAGACACCCTTGGGAAGGCAGCAGAGTGTGAAGTCTAGTGGGTTGGGTGCCCAGCCCCACTGCTTCCTAGAGGAGAGGTCTTGGGCAGCTCATGTGACCTCTCTGAATTAGTGTTCTCATCTGTGATTGCCTCAGGTCCTGGGTGAGAATCATAGGTGGCCACATGTGTGCAGACAGCCTGTGCCCGGCACATCCTAAGAGTTCAGAGAGGGCCAGCCGCTGGGCTGCAGCTGTGTCTACCTCTCTTCTCACCTGAGCCACAGGTGACTGTGCACTTGCTCCAGGGCCCATAGTGCCAGGAGAACTCAGGCGGCGGAACCTCACTCTGGTCATAGGCCTCCCTGTGGATGGTGTACTCATAGCGCACCCCGGGGTTGCTCTCCTGGAACAGTAGCTAGGGCAGGCAGATGGGGGCCCTGTGAGCACAAGGACCTGCCACCCAGAGTGAGCGTCCTATGGAAACTCATCCCAGTACCTCTGTGAACTGGGGTTACACCAGAGGACCATTTTAGAGATGGGGAAACTGAGATAGAAGCTCTAGCAGTGGGGCCTGGCCCAGAGCTTACTCCTCCAGGACAACACCCTGCCATGGAAGCTAAGCCCTGGGGACCCCACCTCAGCTCCCCCTGCCTGGGTCTTGGGAGGCAGGCACCTGGATCCAGACAGGCTCACTGGTGGGACCTGGGGATGTGAGGTTCTCCCGGTTGCCCATGCGAGCATATGTGAAGGTGGTGCCCGCCACCTCGTAGTCCCCATTCCACTGGATGGTCCAGCCACCGTTGAGGAAGTACTTATCCGGGTCCTCGCTGCGCAGGGCCAGGAAGTTGGCAGCCTCAGCCACCTCCTCGATGAGGATCTCACGAGCACCGGCTGGGATCAGCCCCACATCCACGTACCCTGTTGGCCAGGGGTTGTGCATGGGTCGTGCCTGGGTAGGAGGGCTGGCTGCCCCCACCAACCTCCCTCCACTTGCCCCTGCTGCTGCTGCTGCTGCTAAAGGTTCCAACTTTAACTTCAGATTCTGAGTTCCCCCACAAGCCTGATCTATGCTGGGTCACCAAAGCCTCCCAAAGGCCTGCAACTCCTGCTCTCATGGCCCATGGCCCATGGCCCAGGACCCCTTTACCTGGGAACCTAAACTGGTCTCATTGTCGCACGCTGGGTCTAGCCCCTATAGTTGAGGCCTGCATAATCTAAAGCACCAGAATGCCTGGACCTTTCCCTGGCACAGCCTCCTCATCCCTACACGGCTTGCTTTTATCCTCTTTATGGAACATTCCCTCCGGACAGAGCACCACGCCAAGAGCACTGTGCCTGTGTTCGCACGAGGGCAACAACCATGTGACACAGGTACTACTGTTATTCCACTTTGTATTTGAGGAAATGGAGGCACAGGGAGGGTAGGTAATTTGCACAATGGTCTGATGGGATGTGATTGGGCTCCAGTCTGTGGTGTAACCAACCTGCTGCAATGTGTCTCTGGGATGAAACCTAAGCTGCTTGGTCTGGCAGTCAAGGCCCCCCAGGCAGCTGCCTTGCTCCCAGGTCCCAGGCAGGGCATACATTTTGCTGCCTCTGGGCTTTGGCATGAGCTGTCCTCTGACTGGGGTGCCTCTCCCTGTCTCCTGAGTCCTTTACCATTCAACTCACTTCCACCTCTGAACTGGAAGTCTTCTCTGACGCCCCCAGGTCAGGACCTTCCTCCTCAGTGCCCTCTCAGCCCGCTGGGCATTGCTACACTGTCCCAGTGAAGGGTTCTAGCACCCTGTTGGGCTGTGAACACTTCACCTCAGTGTGGCCTTCAGCCATCACCTGGCACACAGCCAGCACTTAAGCAGACCCCAAAGTGAGGACTGGTGTAGCTGGGTGGCCCTTCAAGCTTCATAAAAGAGCAAACCGATGAAAGGACAGGGCTACACACAAGCCTGGCTGGCCCTGCCTGAGGTCCTTGAGACAGAGGCTTCCCCATGAGGACAGATATCTACACCTGGGCTAGGGGACCCAGACTCCTGCAAGGATCCTGCTCCAGGCAGACTTGCCGTCTCTAGTCTGGATGAGGA
Organism: Sciurus vulgaris; assembly: GCF_902686455.1. Classification (NCBI taxonomy): domain Eukaryota; kingdom Metazoa; phylum Chordata; class Mammalia; order Rodentia; family Sciuridae; genus Sciurus; species Sciurus vulgaris. The sequence goes on from NC_136462.1 coordinate 124,317,193, forward strand.
TCACAGAAGCCCTGAGGATGAGGAAGAGGCCACCAGTTTAAGAGCGAGCCCCCTCCCCCAACAGCGGTCCCAACCCATACCCAGTCCCTCGGTCTCCTCGAAGGTCCCGCTCACGGTGTGACAGGTGGAGCCGTTGCCATGGCACACACCACAGCGGTCCTCCACAGCACCCGAGTCAATCTCGAAGTCACAGCCCACATTCTGCAACACATGGGAGAGGAGGCCCCTTGTGCTGGGCTGCCAGCCCTCTCTGGTCTCCAGCCCCATGGTTCTGCCAGGTTGGGAGGAGACAGTTGGGGTAGGGGTCAGGAGTCATTGCTCTGAGGCCTGCCCCACCACCGTCGTGCTGTCTGAGCCTGCATGAACCTCTTCCTGAGCCTGTTTCCCAGATGTGAGATGGGGAGAACAATCCATTCCTCAAAAGCATACTGTGAGCATCACATGAGCCAAGAGACAGGAAAAGTCTCACAAAAGGCTGTGGGTGGGCAGAGGAGTAGGCACACTATGGGCTCCTGACCAGTGTGCACAGGGATTTTCCAGAAAAACAATTCACCGTCAGAGGCACTAGTTTAGTACCTCCCTATTGGTCCTCCTCCGATGCCCACTGGCTTAGAGGGCAAAAAGCAGGGGCAAGAAGGTGTCTGGCAACATGGGCAGGGAGGAGTGGCCATCACTGTTACTAGAAATAAAAACAGGAATTGTTACCAAACACTGATCGCTTACTTTGCCAGCGCAGAGCCCTGAGTGGCACAGGTGCCACTTGGTTAACCCTTCCTATTGTAGAGGCCACCATTGCCTGGGCTCACCCAGCCAGGAGCACTGGAGCTACTGCCTAGGCTCTGTGCCATGCAGGCATGCCAGGGGAACGGTGGGCAGCCAGCGGGGATGAGGTGGGAAAGTGGCAGTGCAGAGGCTGGGAGTGTGAGGTCATAAGGGGGCAGAGGCTAGGATGTCCAACGGTGCAGCCTGAGGAGAGTAGCCAGAGAGGGGTCAGGAAGGAACCAGAGAAGGACCTGGTGCCTGCCAGTGGGGGTGGGGACAGGTGGTCCTGGGAGACCCTCTTGCTATCCAGGCACACCTTGCAGATGCCGTTGATGCAGAGGTCACGGCTGGCCTGGCCCTGGTAGCAGGGAGTGCCATCGACCACAGCGTCCCGCAGCTTCTCAGCAAAGTACTCGTTCGAGGGCCGGCAGTGCAGCTCACAGGGGTTCACTGGGGGCCCAAGTGGAGGATTCATCAGGAACAGCCAAGGCAGGTGTTATGGAGGCCACCAGAAAGGCCCCTCTGCAACACACATCAATGGCAGGCCAGGGGCTCTGAGCAGCACAAACATGCTAGAGGCTCCGACTGGGCTGGCAGTTATCCACAGGCTGCAGACTGAGGAGCTAGGAGTGAGTGGCAGCCCCAGGGGAGGTGGAGCTGAGGGCTGGGGGTGACAACTTGGCCTCCTGTCTATATCAGTGGGTAACCTTGGGCCCACATGTCCCCAGCCCTTTGGGCCTCAGTGTCCCCATGGGTGGCAGGACTCACCGTCATTGACCACAGGCACCCACGTGTGCAGCTGGCCCTTGTACAGCATGGCATCAAAGTGGCTACACTGGACATGGCGGAAGGAGGGGCGACCAGAGGGACAGGCCTGAAGGTTGCAGAGCCGGAAGCGCTTCCGCTCACCCACACAGTACTTGCCTTTGTATTTGGGCCTGTGGGGACAGCCAGAGAGGGAGCCGCATGTGTACACCATCAGTGCCCACTTTGGAGCTAGATCAGTATCCCCCCACCACCACCCATCTTTGTTGACACTGTTCTACCCTCTTGGGCTGACCACCCTCTGGCCCAGACACATGCTCCCTATTTGTAAGGAACTAAGGGAAAGTAGCAGCAAGAAGTCTGGGCTAGGGGCTGGGGTTGTGGATCAGTGATAGAGCTCGCCTAGTATGTGTGAGGCACTGGGTTTGATCCTCAGCACCACATAAAAATAAATAAATAAAATAAAGGTATTGTGTCATCTGCAACTAAAAGTAAATAAATAAATAAGAAGCCTAGGGTCTGTCCCCAGCCTGCTATGGGCAAATGTTCAGCTATCCTCCAGGCTACTTCTTCAGAGGGCTGCTGGAACACACAGTGGACATTACTGACACCAGTCCACGAAACCCAGCACACTAAAGAATGCTTGCAGACTTGCTCCTGGTGACAACACCCTGGGCTGGGTCAAAAGGAAGTCCCCAGGGCCCACTCAGCCAGGAAGCTGCCAGAGCACAGCACCTGAACTCCGCCCCCATCTAGGCCAAGGTAGCCAGGTCCACCTGGTTCACCCAGAGGCCAGGACACAGGAAGGGGTTATGGGCCAGAGCCCTGGCCAGGCACAAGGCCCAAGATGGAGCTGGTTCTGAATCCCAAGTGAAGAGGCTGTCAGAGGAGTCAGTTGCCCCTCAGTCTGCTGGCCTCTGTGTCTCACTGAGTTTTAATATTGTCCCTTTTAGATGGGGAAACTGAAGCACCCCAGGACACAAAGCTACCCTTCAGTGCTGCCCAATTCTTTCAGCTGGCCTGATCTCATTGCAGACCCACGTCACACCTCTGATGACACTGAACAGTGCCTGCTGAGAGCTTGCTAGTTCAATAGTGGGTAAAATGCCTTCCCTGCATTACCTGCCTTTACCCCTGCCAGCAACTTCCTGAGATGGACACTGTCATCACCCCATTATACAGCAAAGGAAACAGGCCCAGAGGATGGCAGGGAAGGCCCTTGTATGAGGAGTCAAAGGGATTTGAACCCTGATCCTCTGAGGTCCAGGGACTAAGCATTAACCACCGGCCTCTCCTGCTTCCCTCCAACCAGCTGTTTCTGTGTTGTGTGGCCTCTGATGAGTTTCTCCAGTATCTACACCTCAGTGTTTCCCTCTCTGCAATGGGGTCATTCCCTGAAGTGATTCAAGGTGACCCAGACACTAAGGACTTGGCCAATACAGGAACAACAGTGAGAGCTAGAGGCTGAATTCCCTGCAATCTGTTGATTTTGCTCCAGTGCTTCAGTCCCACCCCAGGCCCAGCACTCACGTGGGCTGTGTGCACTGCCGCTCAGCGCTCTGCACACCCATGCCACAGCTCCGGGAGCAGACAGACCAGGCGCTCCAGCCAGACCAGCCACCATCCACAGCCTCAGGCCGGAAGCCCATAGGGACGCACTCCCCATTGAGACACCACTACAGAGACAGATGGAGGCAGAGCAACCCGCCCCACCCATCAGCCATCCTCACCCTAATGAGAAGGAGGTAGGTGGGAAGATCTCCAAAGACACAGAGGGCAGAGGTGGAAGGCATGAGAGAGGCCTTACAGTCACCCACAACCCAGGCCCCACGTGAAGCAGTGGGGAATAAACCAGCTGAAGATGTCTTGGAGAATCATGGCATCAGGACCTACCCCAATGCCTGTTTTGTAGATGGGGACTTGGGCCAGAAAGGGCTGGGGATCTGCTAAGGGCACTGTAAATTAAGCTGACCCCAGAGCACAGACAGGCGCAGTAGGAAGTGGGCCTCTCCCAGCATGACCCACAACTGGGACCAGCAGCATCCCCTACCTTGCTCTCCCCACACCGGGTGCCGTCTACAGCTGCATCCAGCTTAGAGTGACAGGTGGTCCCCACAGAGCACCAGAGTGTGTGGCAGACATTCTGCAAGGAGGAGGCATGGGCCATACCCTCACCCACTCCCCAGTGCCTTCACCCATGCTGCCCCCTCATGCCCCCAAGGGTCCCCTGGGCAACCCTTCATAGGTCTGGCACGTCATAGGGGCCTGCAGATGTGATAACCCCCAGAGGCATCCTCTTGCCCACTGTGTCTGCTCTACCTTCCGCCCTCCCCTCTCAACCATGCGGAGACAAGGGGTCCCTATGGAGAGACCTCCAGGCTCAGGTTTGCTACTTGGAGCAGTCTTCAACTGTCTACACCTCTCCCAGCCCCAGCCCACTCCTCTGGACAAATTCCTGTTACAAGTCACAAGTCTCAGTCACATGCCTGTGGCCACAACTTCCTGCAGTCTTCCTCGGGACCCCCAGATATAGTTTTGATTTTCTCTCTTATAAGCCAGCTCCAGGGACATTGAGCAACTTACCCCTGGTCCTACAGTTGGTAAATGGTTGACCCTAAATCCAGACCTGGGTCTGTGGCCACCCAACCCCAGGCCTCTCTCACAGGTAGGTCACTTTATGTCTCACTGCACCAAATATGGGGGCTGAGCCCAGGCCAGGCAGGGTTTCTCCCAGGCTGGCACCTGCAGACTGGTGAGCGCTCTCCTCTACGTTCCCCCATTCCCACACATGGCCCACACTCACGTCCATGTCATCACAGAAAGCAGAGTAGGCTCCATATTGGAGACGGCACTGGTGGCTCACGTCATAGAGGACTCCAGGTGGCACTGAGGGGAAATCGATGATATCATCGGCAGGAGGATCGTCCAGGCACAGGCCCCACCCACGACTATAGAGACAGAACAGGAAGTGGAGGTGAGGGGCTATGGGGCTATCTGTCCCATCAGAGAAGCCTCAGTGGGGCCGGGAGGGCAGGTGAGGTGGGAATGGGCAGAGCCCGACTCGTAGACCGGGTAGGAGAACACGGTTCCCCACATGGCTCAGCCGACCCTAGGTGACCGGACAAGCTCAACAGCCCTCCAGACCCTCTCATCTCCCAGGGACTCCAGCCAGCTGAACTGCCCCACCCCCAAGGCCAAGCCTTGGCACAGCTATTATCCCACTGCACTCCAGCTCTGCTGGTGCAGGTGCTCCTCCAGGTGCCGTACAGGTGCCCTTCCCTCAGAGCCTGGAGGGCCTCTTGCATGGCCTGCCTCTGACTTCCCACAGCCTCGACCCCTGGCCCTGACCCTGGAGCCAGGCTGGACAGGGTCTGGAGAATGTCACATCACAGTTGACACAACAGAGGGCCTCTGAGGACCCACTAAAGGCAGAGACCTAGGTCATCCATGGAAAGCCAAGTCCTGAAAGCAGCCCTCTACTCTGGGAGAGAACCCAGGGGCTACCCTGCCCACCTCCCCACTCCACCAGGGTTGGCCTCCTTGCCTCTATTTCTCCCCATGTCCCCCTGCCTTCCTCCAGCCAGCATTACCTGGCAGCAGAAAAGAGACTGGCAGACACGAGCAGGCAGAGCCTGTGTATGTCACGAACTCCTGCTGATGTGGTCAGAAGATGTGGCAGCCCAGACACACCATCAGCAGACAGGAGCACTCGGAGGCACAGGGGCCCTGGGGAGGACATCCCAGGCCTGGCTCAGCTGCCTCTGCTCCACCTCACTCTGTGTGCCCCTGTGCACAGCTAGATTGCCCCTAAGGGCCAGTGGTCATCCTGCTACCGCATGAATGCCCTGGCATGAGAACCAGCTGTCTAGGCTCTCTGCTGTCCTGGAGAATCAGAAGGAAGGACCCAGGGACAGTGGAGGCTAAAAGAAATGTGCCACACTATCAGGGATGGAGCTGACTCAGGCAGAAAGGATTTGGACAGAGGCAATAGAAGTGGCAGGACCTGCAGGATGGGGGTCCTAGCCAGATAGGAAGTGGGAGCAGAAACCTTCCATTTCTCTGGTCTAGGAGGCTGAGGGCAGGTGGTGTCAGGCCAGGAGGCCAAGATGAGCATAGGGTGCTGACTGAGGTGGGCAGGATTGGGGGTCACCAGACTAAGAGAAGAGGCAGGAGATCCTGGGGTCTGGCAGGGAAAGAGGAGATACCACAGGACATGGAAAGGTTGGCAAAAGATGACAGGTTGGAGAAACAGGACCAATGCCAACAAGGTAGATGTAGAGAGAGGCTGAGAGGGTGGTTAGAATTCTGGAGTTCACTTTTCAGAGGTAGAGGCCAGTTAGCAGTGAGACCTGGGTGGGGAGACCTGTGTGAAGTCCTGGCTGGTGACAGGGCCCCAACCCACCCAGAGCTGCAGAGAACTCAGTGGTAAATCCCACTGAAAGCCCTGGGGGTGCTCCTGGAATCAACGGTTCCCTCTAAATGGGTGTGGCAAACGAGCAGCTGTTGTACACACCCTGTGCCCTGATGACTACCTGCCAGGCTGGCCCTGGGTACATGGCGTGCACCCACACATTGCCTTCTCACAACACCCTAGGCAAAAGACCACTGTCATCCCTTCCTTATACACACAAGGCCCAGAATGGTCTGTCACCTGCCCTGAGTCCCAGGATCCAAAGCCCAAGCTGCCAATGCCCACTTGGTATCCACTCACTGTGCTGCTCCCAGGACAGGGTTCCTCACAGACAACCCTGCTGCCTCAAAGACTTCACCCCAAATACAAGTTCAAAACTATGGCAGCTGAGGCCTGGCAGAGAGAAAGAAGTGTTTCCGAGTGCTTGCTGTGGCTCAGAGCTCCCTGGGCCTGCATGCTGCGGCAGTGTCAGCTGGAGACAGTAGGGCCAGCCTGGCTCTGGGGCCCCTCTTTCCCTCTAGCATGCTGAGATAAATGGATGTGGACTAGGGAACTTACCTGACCCTGTGATTTACACCTGGCCAAGAGGCTACACCAACTTGGGGCCCGAGGGGTTTCTGTGCCTCAGCCCCACACCCACAGCTCCCAGTCCACATCCCAGCCCTTCTGTTTCCTGTCTGGGACCCAGTGCTGACCTGCTGTATATATGGCTCGCATGGGCTTGCTACCGGCAGCTACCTACTGAATCCATCTGTGAGTTCCAACTTCTCACACACACACACAGAGCATGAGGCATCCCTCGTAGCACCCACTTCTAGATTTAGGGTCATAGCCAGGCCTAGGGACTGTCTGGGGGGTCAGAAATTCAAGTTCTGCTCTGTCCAGCTGTGGATGCTATGTGGATTTAGGCTACCCTGTACCCTCTTTGGGCCTCACATACTCATCTACGAGAGGCTGATCTCAAGCTACAGAAGAATAAATAGCAATGTGTACTTGGGAAAAGTTACTGGGATGGCCAGAAGCCGGCCCTTCCTTCCTCTGGTGGGCCCACAGCCAGGTTCCTCAACGCTGCAGACTCACACCCAGATCCCCACGCCCTGTCGGCCCTTCCCCTCCAGGGCCCCTCCTGGTGCTAATTATAGCAGGGCTGGCAGCCCCTGAACAGGGTTAGAGCAGACAATAGTGACTTTTGGAAGGGAGCCTCACTCTCACCTGAGATTGCAAAGAGCTGCCCACCACCTGTGGGACCTTCTGTGCGTCCTCTCCCCTCATCACCCCCAGGTTCTGGTCACAAAGCCACTACACAATGGGCACCATGGATGAAGTGAAGGGCCCACGCATGACTAGGCCTATCTCTTTCCCTGCAGGAACCCCGGCTTGGAGGGCAAGGACGAGCAGAGCCTCCCCTCCCTGACCCCCAGTTCAAGAAGAGGCTCGTGAACAGTGACCTCTGCTGACTTGCTGTGCAGGTGGCTCCCATGGGCCTGCTACTGGTGACTAGAGCAACTTCCTAATGACCCCAGGTTCCTCAAAGCTCTTCTCAGCCCAAAATGACTCTTGGAGTTCCTCAGGTCAGTGCTTTGGACTGGGTCCAGAAACTGTTCCCCCCAGCCCCACTGCCAGCCCCAGAAGATTTCAGCACACCCCAGGCTCCCATGTCCCTGACCTTGGCCAGGCCCAGACTTCCACCAAGAGCTTCCTCCTTCCTCAATGATTTTTAGTGGGTGGCTCCAAGGTACCTTCTCCAAAATCTGTCTCTGACCCCAGGAGAGGTGAGTGTCCCCCTTTGCCTTTGGACTAACCCCACAGGGCTGTCTGCCACAGCAATAATCACCTCAAATTGTCATCTGTCTGCCTCCCCCAGATGGCGAGGGCCTGCACATAGACTCCATGTTTGTCTCCTTCACCACTGTCCCCCAGGGCTTCACATACATGGGTCTGTGGACACAGCAAGGGTGAGAGTCTGGATTCAGTTATATCTGGGTCTAAGTGGCCTGGTAACAGATATTTGCAGGAAGCCAAGGGATGTTGTCATTGGGTCCCACAGGGACAGTGCATGGTCTGCCTGTGCCTCTGAGAATGTCCCCAAGTCCTGCAAACACTGCCCGCCCTTCAATTTGGCACCTTTTATGAATCTCACTCATTTGGGTGGGGCCTGTCTCCTGTCCCACCCCCAGCAGAGACCCAAGGCTGGGAGCTGGGAAATAGGCAGATGCCACTGCCTGTTTGGGTGCCCCTCTCTTTCCACCTTCTCTTCAGATACCCCTGCTGCCTTACACCCAGATGCAAAGGTGACGGGATGAACTGACCTTGGGGAGCTGGCATGCTTCCTCTCAAGCACCCGGTGATCAGTGGAGCATGTAGCTCTGTCTCTCTGCGTCTCCCCTGCTCTTCCCAGTGTCAGGGCTCTGGCAGGCCCTGCTGGCTCAGGCTCTCCTCCCACCCTCACCCCAGGCCTGGAGCCAATTCCCTCATACATTCCAGCAACTGGATGAGGACAGAGACTTGCCTGTCTGTCTGTCCCAGAGCTAGGGTATTGGGTGGCACCCTGGGTGGGGCAACTGGGAACAAGCCTGGGGGGTATTTCAGAGGTACCTACTGTTCTCATTTCCAACGTTCTCTCATTCTCTGCTCTGCTCTGCTCTGCAGGAGACACCCTCCTCTCCAACCCTAGGTCATTTCCCTGGCTCAAGCCCATGTGATATAGCACTTGGTAATAGAGGAAAAAATATAGTCATTACCATGTATTGACAGTTGGCCACGTGGTAGGCACTGTGCTAAATGCTTCAGGTATTTTCTCATTTAATCCTCATAGCAAATGCATAACCCAGGCACATCATTATCCCCATTTTTGAGGCTTAAGGAATACTGTAACTTGTCTGCTAATATGGGTGGAAACCTGGGCCAGAGTCCAGGTTCCTAAATACCAAACTACAGTTTTCTCTGCTTCCAATCCCACTCCTCACTCTAGTAATCCCTCTTCCATGGGAAGCCAATGTCCATACTCCTACATTCCTACTGGGCCTAGTCACATACCTGCTGAAAACCCACAGCTGAGTGGGCCTTCTAGAGAAATGTGGCACATTGAGCAGATAGATTTATCTCTGCTCCCTTTCAAAGTCCACAATGACATTTAAAGAATAAACAAGGCATAAATCCACATGGGCAAAGGATAAGGGAGAAGTGATTGATGGCAAATAAAAGATGTCAACAAAATTCTGAAAACCAGGAAGCAGACAGTCAAGCAGTGGCTAACTTGATAGAGCAACAAGAGTGGCTGCAGGTGGCTGCCGGGAGAAACCCCAGAGAAGCAAAATCTGGGAGGCTCGGCATTTGGGGCCCCAGGGGCCAGGAGGGATGGAGATGGAAGTCCAGTTCAAAGTCTTTCAGAACCAATCAGACCTCTGTTCCCTCCCCACCCTTGCATGACTAAGTGACTGCCACCAGCAGGGTTGGGGGTCACTCTCTGAAAAGGGAGAACTAGAAAACTCTGATCCAGGAATGCCAGACACAGATGAAGGCCAAAGGCAAAGGGACCTACAGAAAAAGGGACAATTAACAGTCTACACAATGAAGGATGAGACACTCCACAAGTCCTGTGCCTCTTTTTGGATGCCAGAATAATGCTGCTAGACTTGACACTCTCCCAGGAAAAGACTAGAAGATTCCTCTCTCAGATGATCACTCAGAAAAAAAAAAAGATCTTAGATTCTGACACTTGAGGTTCTCCCAGAAAGACAGTTCCATCTCACTCAGTCCTTCATGAGTGACAGGAAAGAGTACTGGTCAAGTCCTCAAACCTCCCAACTGGTATCTCTGTCTCCTTCCATGTATGAAATACAGTGAACATGTTTAGAGAAAACTTTTAACATGAAAGGAAAAATTTTTTAATAACCCAAAGAAAATAAAAAGATTTCAGGAAGAATAAAAGAAAAAAATCCACATTACTATAATAACCACAGGAAGAAAAGATACTATACTTGTGAAATAAGAAAATAAAAGGAATATTTAGTGAATAAGAAAGTTCGGGAAATGAAAAGTACAATAGAAAAATATTTTAAAAATCTAATAAAGATTGTAAGGATTTTAATAAAAGAATAAATTGCTGCCTCCCAGAAAACAGAAAGATATGGGGGGGGGGGAGTTCAAAAATTAGAAAATAAGAAAGAAAAGCTGAATATTAAGAGTTCTAGAAAGAAAAAAATAGATGATTGCCAAGTAAATAATACAAGAACATTTTCAAGAACTAAAGGACAAGAGTTTCTAGATTAAAAAGGTCCAATGAGTGCCCCAAAATAAAAATAAACCAAGGCACATAGTTGTGAAATTTAAAATCACCAAAAAAAGAGAAAGAGAGACAGAGAATCCTAAAAGCTTCCAGACTTTTTGAAAGGTCACATTCAAAAGCTTGGGAATCGGAATGCTCCCCACAGCAATGCTGGAAATTAGAAGACAGTGGGAAACCGCCTTCCACGTTCTGAGGGAGAGTGACTTCTAACCTAGAAGCTGTTATCAAATCGAACTATCAAGCAGATGAGAGGGAAGAATAAAGACTTTCAGATGGGCAAACCATTTACCTCTCTGTACCCCTTTTCAGAAAGCTACTTGAGGATGTGCTTCTCCAAAACAAATATAAAACCAAAAAGGTACCTTCTCCCATCCCCAAAAAGTAGCATGGGATCCAGGAAACAGGAAGACTTTACACAGCAATTTTAGGTCAGGCCTAAAAAGCATTCAGCTGAGACTGGAAGACAGGGAAATTGGGGAGAAGGTCAAAGCAACTAGGGAACTGTTAGATTATCTGATAGAGATTACCTTTTGGAAAACTGCACTCAGGCATTTTACAGAACTATTAGGGAATATGAAAGGCAAAGAAAAGCAGGTTAAAAAAAGAAGAACTGGTTCTTAAAAAGAAATGTCATCTTGTTACAACCCTTAGTTCATAGTCATAATAATGAAGGCACTTAATAAGGATTTAGCCAAAATATGTTATCACTACACTGGGATAGGTAGGGGGGAGCAAATGTGGGTGCAGGAAATGATGCAATGGGCCTAAATCCCAACCCTCCAGATGATATCTAAACAAAAAAATGGAGAAAGAGTCTAGAAATACTTCCTGGAAATATGAAAGTAAATATAGAAAAAAGCTAGAAAAGTCAACACTGAAAGTGGTTGTCTAGCTGGAAATGGTGGTGCACACCTGTAATCCCAGTGGCTCAGGACACTGAGGCAGGAGGATCAGAAGTTCAAAGCCAGTCTCAGCAACATAACGAGGCCCTAAGGAACTCAGTGAGACCCTGTCTCTAAATAAACATATTTTAAGAAAGGGCTGGAGGTATGGCTCAGTGGTAAAGTGCCCCTGAGTTCAATCCCCAATACAAAGAAAGAAAGAAAGAAAGAACAAAAGAAAGAAAGAAAGAAGTTGTCTAGAGAAAAAACAATGCAATGGGAGTAGAGAGGGGTGACTTAAGGCTCTATTGTTGCCATCTTGAATCCTCAATGTCTCTGAACTTGAGTTTTGTAAGCAAGGTCATGCGCAGGAGCATTTGGATGAGCAGAGGAGACAACCACAGTGTCTGTGTCCACTGTTCCTTGCCACCCATGTACATCAAGCATTCGCTTTGCCCGTGATTACAGAATCCCAGTGAGGCCCATAATGTGTAGAAGTTCCGTGAGCTGCAAAGCAAGGACGCCAAGATGAGCTTGTCCTTTCTAGGACTGAGAAAGAGGGGAGCAACAACAGCCCCAGAGGCCACACTTTCCACATGAACCAGAATTTGCTTACAATACAGAAGGAAGGCAATGACAATCTAGAAACAGGAACAACAAGGAGCCCGGTCTTCCTTTCTTCTTTTTAAGCGCCTTAGCCAATCACCATGTTATCGACTACAACAAGGAAAGACAGGCCACCCTATACCCTAGAGTTCTTTTTCCTTTCGGTCTTTCCTTACTCATCAGTAAGCTAAAGGTAGAGTGTTGGGAGAATGTGCACAGATCAAAGAGGAAAAACTTTGAAAATAACCAAATTAGTTTTGTGCAGCATTTCCACTATTCCAGTAAAATGCGCTCGGAAAGATGAACTATGCAATTGTGATGATTCTACATGTTAAATGTTTTTATATTTGCATTTAAAACTGGAACTAAGCTGGGCGCTCTGGTGCATGCCTGTAATTCCAAGCTCAGGAGGCTGAGGCAGGAGGATATGAGTTCAAAGCCAGCCTCAGCAACTTATAGAGACCTTAAGCATCTTAGCAACTTAGTGAGACCCTGTTTCAAAATACAAAATAAAAAGGGTTGGGAATGTGGCTCAGTGGTTAAGTGTCCCTGGGTTCAATACCTGGTACCAAAAAACATAAAATAAAACTGGCACGAGGGGCTGGGGATGTAGCCCAATGGGAGAGCACTTGCCTAGCATGTGCCAGACCCTGGGTTAAATCCCTAGTACTGCGTGATCACACTGTACAAAGTGAAGATGAATAGAAAAATTTATGCTAATAATTTAAATTAAAAATGCTTTCTTGTTTAGAATAACATTAAATAGGAAATACAAAATACATTTACAAATTAATTCTCTTCCCTTAATATAAGGCGCTCTTCCTGCGTCTCACTGAACCTGGCCAGCTGGGCTCGTCCTGCAGCCTCACTCTCCCCCACCTTGGCTGGCTAGCCTCACTCACGCTCTTGTCATTCTCTGAAAACCACTGGCCCCTGCTTGTCTGCAGTCCTTGCTGGCCTTCCTCTCAGGGGCGCCATTCTCCTGCCTATACATGTGTGAGCTCCTGCTCATTCTCCAGGATGCAGTGCAGGTGTCCCTTCCAGCAGGACCTTCGGGTGCTCACACACACATCCCTCTACCCTGGCACTCTGCTGCCACTACCTGCTCCCCCTGCACTGCCTGGGACCTCATGAACAGGTGCCCAGCACTGGGGAGGGACTTACTCGAGGAACCTGGTGATGTACTGGCGGCTGCAGCGGGACCAGGTAAGCGGGGCAGCGTCGTACAGGAGCTGTGGAGACATGATGAAAGGCCGTTTCCCAACCGGCTCGCAGTCATTGCCGCTTCCGTCATGCTGAATGCCAAAACTGTGTGAGAGCACAGGCCCCAGGGGCGGGTGAGCCCAGGGGTGGGAGGCCACCAGGCCACCCCTCCCCACAGAGGCCTGCAAATTGTGGTCCTAGTTCCCAAGGCTGGCTCTGCCACTGAAGGACTGTGTGACCTTGGGATAGTCACACACCCTCTCTACACTTGAGTTTACTTAATGCAAAACATGGGTATGACAGATAGTATCCCATGAGGTATATGCACTAGCATGTACCTGAAATGAGGGTGGGGGCCTCAGAACAGCTCTGCTCTTGTCCCCAAAGCTGGCCAACAATGGCCCTGCAACCTCACTGGTGCCTCAGAATAGTCTGACAGAAGTTCCCCAACCTCCGGGTCCTTGAACCAAGGCTATTTATTTTGCAATCTGAGCTACTATATCACAGAAAGGTCTCAAGAGGCCATCCTTGGGAAGAACACAAGAAAAGTTCTACTTTCTGGACACTTACTGTGTGTCAGCACCATGCTAGGCACTTTTGGGGCACTAACTCACTCTGCCCTCAATATTACCCCTAGAGGGGTTCAGAGAGACCAAGGAACTAGCAGGCATAACAGCCAGGAAATGGTAGAGTTAGGGCAGAGGTTTCTTTCTACCACAGACAGTTGCAAGGCCCTGTAGGCATGGTTTCACCCAGAACATCTGAATGGATGACCCCCAACACCTCTGATCAACACCGCTCTCGGGTGGCCTTTCCAGACAATCTTAGGCCACCCCTACCCCAGAGACCTGTGTTCACCAGCTAAACAGCCTGTGCACAGGTGGCTGAGGGCCTGGGCCACGCAGAGACACGAGAGTCCCAGGTAGAGGTGTTACATAGAGGGAGTCTTGGTCATTCCTGGACCCAACCTCTTCAGTCTATGGGAAGGCCCAGAGAGAGAAGGGGACTTGCCCAGGGCCACAAAGAAAGTAGAAACAGGGACAGAGTGGGGAAGAAGAGCAAAATATGCAAGCACTAAAGGCAACAGGGAGGGGACAGTCAATGGCCTATGACTTTCTGGCCCATCCCAACTCCCTGAAATAAGACCAGACTCAGATCAGTCCCAGGCATGCCGGGGCAGAGTTAGGGCTCCTACTCCAGATAGTTTCCACTCCCCGGGATTCTGAGATCCGGGGGGCTTGCTGGCCAGTGTTCCCAAGGTGGGAAGGTGAAGCGGAGTTTGTAGCGTAGCAATGAGTGTAGGATGGTACCTGTGCCCGAGTTCATGGGCCACGGTAAAGGCCAGAGGGAGGCCAGTGTCCTCATTGATGTTGCAGCTGCGGTGTGGCTGGCACATGCCCGCCACGTGAGACAGGCCCAGGGTTTCGCAGGGATGGTTCATGGCTGCACACAAGTCCTTCCTGCGTAGAGAGAAGCGGCTTTCAAGCTGACCTGGTCCAGGGCTGAGGGAGGCTTAGAAAGGGCCCATGCTAACCCGGATGGAGGAAGCCAGGATGACCCTCCCACCACTCCAGGACATGCGGCCAACAGGCCAGCACAGTGGCCATTTGAGATGCAAATGCCCTCATTTACAAACAACCTCCTTGGATTTGGGGAACAGATCTGTGCCTAGAACAGTTTTGGTGCTATTTCAGCAAGGATGCTGACAAAAGTAGCCAGAGTCCAGCAGAGGAAAACACCACCTGGAGCTGAAAAACACTGCCCCTGAACAGATTAGCAGATGCCGGGGTGGGGGCGGGGGAGAGGGAGGCGGCTGTGACTATAAACATGTGGCATGAGATATCCTTCTGATGCAACTCCCTGAATCTGGACTGAGGTGGTAGGTACACAAACCTCACTAGGTGATAAAGTTGCACAGCACCAAACAGCACACAACAAAGTAAATGTAGCACTAATGAAACCGGCACAAATGTGCAGATTATATCTGTGTCAGTTTCCTGAGTGGGATATTGTATTACAGTCATGCAACACGCTGCCAGTGAGGGAAACTGGATGGAGTGTACACAGATTATTTCTGACAGCCACATGGGAATCCATAATAATTTTGAAATTTACGGGTGCGGCGGTGCACACCTGTAATCCCAGCAGCTCCAGAGGCTGAAGCAGGAGGATTGCAAGTTCGAGGCCAGACTCAGGGACTTAGTGAGGCTCTAAGCAACTTAGCAAGACCTGTCTCAAGATTAAAAATAAAAGGATTGGGAGGTGGGTCAGTGGTAAAGAAGTCCTGAGTTCAATCCCCAGTATAAAAGAGAGAGAGAGAGAGAGAGAGAGAGAGAGAGAGAGAGAGAGAGAGAGAGAGAGAGAGAGAGAGAGAGAGAGAGAGAGTGAGAGAGAGAGAAAGAAAGAAAAAGACTTCCAAGGGCTAATGCAATACAGCCTTGGGCCAGGGTGCGAAACTCTCCTTGAAATAGGGCTCTCGCTGAGAGCAGGGCTGTGTCTCCCCAGCAGGGTTTTCTGCGAAGGTCAGGGAGTGCCTCTCTCAGATGGCCTCCCACCTCACTCCCACCCTCCCATGCTGCTGGTACCTGGTGAGCAGGATGGCGGTGTCATGATGCAGGGGGTGCGCATCCCCTTTCATGTTGATGTTTTTCTGCCACTTGCAGAAGCTCCTCAGGGTGTTGTCTGCGTGGTGTGTAATCTTTAAGTCCTCCTGGGGGCAGAGAGGGCGACTGCTCATGCCTCCCCAACCCGCCCCCCCCCCCTCAGCTCCCATAGAGACAGGCTCAATTCTTCTCAATAGAAAAACAGGAGTCAGAGGCCCAGAGGGGCAGTGGGAGGACCTCCCAGCCTGACCACCCCTCCTTCAACACGTCTTGAGGAGACCTAAGACCTGACAGGACACTGTTCAGGCCAAGGAAGCCTTTGTTGGGTTCTTCCACACAGGCCAGCTCAGGTTATGGGGAAGGAGGGCCCTGGAGGCTGATGCACACTGCCGCCGGTCAGGATGGGACACCTCTCACCTCCTCATCTTCTAGCAGGACCAGGCGCACGATGGTGATGTGGATGGGATTCCCAATGCTGGGGTCGTGAAACAAGCCGGCAACCTGTCCAAGAGATGGGTGGGTCCAACTGTAACCAGGATGTAGGCAACTGATGCCCACCCCCAAACACACAGGGGGAAGCAGGCCACACATGCTGGTGTGATAGATCTATCATGCAGTGATAGATGCACGTGCACCAATGCATACTGCACACACAAGCAGAGATAGAACCCAGGGAGCACAAGAAGACCTCCCAGGGCCCCTCCTAGCCCTGCAACCTGTCCTGAGCACCAGTTTGGGATCTGCTTCCAAGTACCAATCCTATCCCCACCCAGCACAGGCAATAGCAGCTCAAACCTCCAAATATTGATTGATTGGTTCATGTTAGAGTCCTGGCTCTGCCCTTGGCCTGAGACAGCCCTGCAGTCCCTCCTGCCCTAGGAATAAGTCTCCCAAGAAATAAGTCCTCCCTTAAGGTACAAAACCTGGATAGAACCTGGGGGGCATGACAGGGATGGGCGCAGGCCTGCGAAGTCTCCCCACTGTTCTGTCTTCCATTACTCCCTGAGGCTGACAGCCAGGGGACCGAGGGGGCATGGGGGCAGTTGTGCATGTCTGTCAGAGGCCCCCACGGCTACTTGGGGAATCCCTAGTGAGTCCCATGAGAGAGGGTCACCCCAAGAGATAGAAGGCGCACTAAGGTGCAGGGAAATGGGAACAGCCATCTGTTCTTTTAAAGCTCCCACAGAACAAGAGGCCAGGCCACGACTAGGGACAGCTGTTGGATTCCCAGTGGCAGAGATGGCAGCAGAGGTTGATTGTGAGGTGACTTCCAGCAAGAAATCTAGAAAAATAATACTCAAACAGGAAGAGACAACATGTTTTTAAAAAGAAAAAGAAACAAGAACAGCAAAACAAATGCTGTGGAAAGAGCATGAGAGCCCCTGATCATGGGGGTAGATGACTTTTAAGGTCAGACATGGTGAAGAAAAACATGCTGTGTGCCACCATCACTTCCACGTTCAGGCTAGAAGCCCGGGAGCCTCTCACCACCCTCCTCCCGGACATCCAACCAATTCTGTCTCCTGAGCTTTGCCTGAATCTGCCTCTTCTCTTCTGGGTCACTGTGCAGTCCAAGTGGCTAGCATCTCGTCTCTCTCTTCTCTGATCAGCTGCGGAGTTCTCCTACAAGTGTCCCTATACATTTGCCCCTCTAGGTCACCTATAACCTGGTAGCTCAGTCACTTTTTTTTTTTTTTTTTTTTTTGTAGTTGTGGATGGACAATATGGTTTTATTTTATTTGTTTATTTTTATGTGGTGCTAGGGATCAAGCCCAGTGCCTCAGGCATGCTAGGCAAGCACTCTGCCAGGGAGCTACAGCCCCAGCCCCTCAGGCACCTGACTTTGAAAAGAAAACCCAATCATACCATGCCTTCCTTAAAATAAGGTACTCGTCACAGTTCACAGGGTAAGGCAAAAGTCCCCAGTCTAGCCAACAGGCCTCCTTGGTCTGACGCCTGCCCTCCTTTCTGGCTTCCCCTCACATCCCCATGCCACTCACTCGCTGGTTCCAACCATTCTCAGAATCCCATAACTCTTCCTAACACGGGGCCCTTGCACTTGATGTGCCCTCCCACCTCCCTTCATCTCATCTCACACCCTATCTCCAACTCTCCACTCTGCACCATGCCCTCTAGGGAGACTCCATCTGATACTCCTACTAAATATTTGCTGAATGAATGAATGAATGAACAAAGGAACAAAGGAACTTTGGGCACTTGCTAAGAATTTCCAATGTATTAACTCACTTAAAAGAAACAGAAGAGGACTGGGATTGTGGCTCAGTGGTGGAGTGCTTGCCTAGCATGTGTGAGGCACTGGGCTTGATTGTCAGTACCACATATAAATAAAAATTCACCGATGACTAAAAAAAAAAGCAGAAAGAAACAGTAGAAAATGAGAAAAAGTGCCCCGAGGAAAAATAAAAAGAACAAGTCTTTCAGAAACTCTAGACAGGCAAACTTGGCACCAGCACCTAGCAAAGTGGCTCCAGAGGACAAGGAGCTCCTGAGGGTCTGCTAAGACCTGCCTGACAACTGACCCGCCCTGTCCTGCATCAGGGCTGGGGGCAACTTAGTACCACCACGGAGCAGCACATAGGACAATCCTCACTGTGTGCCAGGAAATACAGAGGTAAAACAGGCACTGGGAGATACTGCAGGGAGATGGAGTCATCACAGGTTGATCAACTCCACCAAGGAGTGTTTGTTAACAACCTCGAATCAGCATAGGGGAGAAATGAACAGGAAGAGTCAAGCCCCCATTACAGTGCAGGCAAGAGAACAAGCCAAGGATGGCAGTGTTTGTGAAAATAAGATCTGGGGGTTAAAGGTGATCACAAGCTCCCAGTGAGCAGAGAGTAAGACAAGAACGTCTCAAAAAGGTCGTGACCGCTGTGTGCGGTGGCACATGCCTGTAATCCCAGCAGCTCAGGAGGCCAAGATGGGAGGATCATGAGTTCAAAGCCAGTCTCAGCAACAGTGAGGTGCTAAGCAACTCAATGAGACCCTGTCTCTAAATAAAATACAACATAGGGTTGGGGATGTGGCTCAGTGGTTGAGTGCCCTGAGTTTAATTTGTAGTACCTAAAAAAAAGGTCTGTGACCTCAACAAAAAGGAACAGACCAGGGAGTGAAATGGGATGGAAGGAGATCTATCTTGCTCTGCTTGGAACAGAATCACCTAAGCTCCAGAACTCAGGTCTGGATCTGACACAGAGAAGAAGGGGCTTACAGGAGGCCCTGGTAAAGAGGGGTGAGGCTGTCCTGAAAGTGGCTGAGAGGCTGCAGGTCACATGCAGCTGCAGTTTAACAGTGACTGGGTAGCATGGCTGGTCCTTGCACTGAGAGGTCTATCTGCATTATTCCACTTAACCCTCTTACTTCTAAGGTAGGGATAATTATCCCCATTTTACAAATGAAGCAACTGAGGCTCAAAGAGAGGGTGAAGCTGGAATCAGAACCTAGGTTGGATTGCTTCACAGTCTCTGTTCTTACTATCTTTTTTTGGTACCAGGGATTGAAATGAACCCAGGGGTGCTTCATGATCCTCCTGCCTCAGCCTCCCAAGCAGCTGGGATTACAGGTGTGCACCACCATGCCTGGTTATTCCTACTTCTTAAATTTGGAAAATGCTGCCTGCCTATTCTCTTAGGGACTCTCAACACATATCCATTTTGAAGACCCTGAGAAGTCCTGCCATTGAGAATCCACTTCTACTTTGTTGCTGTTGTTGTTGTTGTTCTTTTTTTTGTTGTTGTTTTAGTTATTCATGACAGTAGAGTATAATTTGACTTATTTATACAAATATGCAGTAATTAAGATCCCGGTCTTGTGCTTGTACATGATGTAGAGATTCACTGTGGTAACCCTGAACCTGAGACCCAGTTTCAGCTCTGCCATTTATTAGCTGTGTGACACTGCCCTCTCTGAACCTTTGTGTCCTCAACTATAAAACGGGATGAGGTTTAGAAGACATGGTGGGTATGAAACAACAGACAAGCACAGGAAATTCACAGGCTCCTGCCCTAACCCATCAGGACCTCATGGTGGGAGCCCCTAGACAAGTCCGCCTCAGATGCTGGCAGCAAGAGCTCCCGCGGCCCTGCTGCCTCAGGCAGCCCGCCATAGTATGCAGCCCTGCAGGGCTCAGAGGGGCTTCACTGTCCACCAGTGCTGGACTCTGCAGCTCAGGGAAGCCTGATATGGACAGAGCAGGTGAACATGAGCCCAGGATGGAGCTCACAAAGCAAATGTATGGATTCTCTGAACCTGGACCAGGGAGGCAGAAAGGGGCCAGGCCCTGGAGCAAAATGCCTAACCCCTGACCCAGAGGATGTCGTGAGGGAGCCTGTATGGCCGGATTGGTCTTACTCTGCCCAAGACCTGGGCCCTGGAGAACTCAGAACAGGTGAGTTGAAACAAGCCCTATTCACTGGGGGTGAACAGCCAAGCTCCTGGCTCTTTCAGACAGAGCCCCCAAATGGTGTCAATGGGAAGAAGAGGACCTCAGGGCCTCAGAAACTGGCCAGGCCCTGCTGTGCAGCAACAGTCCTCCTGGAGCCGGGACTTCAGTGCTTTCCCCGCCCTGGCAGAAAACAGGCTAGATAGAGGGGCTTGAGCAGGGCCTTCAGGGCTGAGACTACCAGACAGAAGGCTATGGCTTTTATTGCATAAGGAACAAGAAGCCAAAGAAGGTGGCCACATCAAGGAAGAACTGGTGCAGGGCTGCCTTTGTTGATGAGCACTTGAGTACAGGGACATGCTGCTCAGCAGGTCGAGAACAGCATAGCCATAGTCCATCCCTTGGAGCCCCAGGTTTCCCCACTATGAATTGGGTGGTCAGACTCCAGATGGCTCAGAGGACACTTCCCTTGGGGTTGCAGAAGGTGAGGGGCTGGCATGAGGGAAGCAGCAAATGACACTGGCCCTGAGGTTCCCTTAGACATCACCAGTTTGCACACAAGTCCCTCACCTTGCTCCCCACCACCCAACACAGGAGAGAAACAGAAATGGGGTGGTGTGGCAGCCTACCCACCAGGTGCCCTGCTCAGAATGCCAGAAGCAGAGATCGTTCTTCCAGGAAGCTGCAGGAAGCAGCCCGGCAGCCTGCGGGTTCCCACCTGCCCACTGGGGGAAGGTAGCTGGGAGGGAAGATCTGGCTCCATAGATGGCTCTGGGAATTCCTAGCCCTAATCAGCCACAGCACCCCACCCAAGTGGAACAGGGGAGACACGGACTCCCAGATGGCTCCACCCTGCATGCTGTGTGACCTGGCAAGTCAGTTACCTCTTAGGGCCTCTGTTATACCAACTGTCATGTGAGGTCAAGAGCAGTGTCCCATAAACCATGGAACCACCCTAGATATCCATCAGTGGATGAATGAACAAAGAAAGTGTAGTATATATACACAATGGAGTTTTAATCAGCCATAAAGAAAAATGAAATTACGGTATTTGCAGCAAAATAGATGGAACTGGATACCATCATATTAAGCGAAATAAGTCAAACTCAGAAGGTTAAGGGTCGTATGTTTTCTCTCACATGGGGAAGCTAGAGAGGAAAAAAGGAAAACAAAATTTGGGGTGGATCTTCTAAAATTCAAAGGAAGATCCATAAAGGGAGATCTATAAAGGAAAGGGACCAAGAGGTGGGAGGTAGGGAGTGGGGGGAATGCTGGGAAGTGAAATTGGTCAAATTATATTGTTATAGTGTGTGCATGTACAAATATGCAACAAGAAATCCCATCAGTATGTACAACTATAATGCACCAAAAAAAAAAAAAAAAAAAGAGGAAAAAATAAATAAAAAGCCAGGCACAGTGGTGCACATCTATAATCCCAGAGGCTCAGGAGGCTAAGGCTGAAGGATCATGAGTTCAAAGCCAGCCTCCGCAATTTAATGAGGCCCTGAACAACTCAGGGAGTACATCTCTAAAAAAAATGGAAAAAAAAGGCCATGCATTTGGCTCAGTGGTTAATCTCCCCTAAGTTCAATCCCAGGTATCAAAACAAAACAAAAGTGCACACAGGCATGGGCACGTGTACACATACACACACACACACACACACACACACACACAAGCAGTGTGCCAATTCCACAAGGTACTATCATCATCCCCAGTTCACAGAGAGTGACGTGCCCAAGGTCACCACTTAGACCACAAAACTTAACAGATGCAACTCTATCGTATGCTGATGTCTTAGGCAGGGCCTGGTCTTACTGGGCATGCCTCTGTCCTCAGAACCTAGCACAGATCTTGACACAAAGGGGAAGGGTGAGTGCTCAGGGCAGGGTGAGTGAACTGTGAGGTCCCCAGGCAGGCACAAGGTTCTGGCTCCCTCCCTCTCCCCAATCCCTCCCATTGCCAGCTGAGCCAGTAAGATGGCATCACACCCTGTGCTGTCCCCACATCAGTACTCTGACTGGCACCTGAGTGGTCAAGAACAAGGTGGGGGACATGTTGTGCAGCTAGATGATGTCTAAGGGAGACCCGTGGCCAGGGACCTGTGCTGCTGTTCTCTCCCAGTGACCCCCTGCCAGCTTCTGTGCCCTGTACCCACCCTTTGCAACCCACCCCCAACAATACCCACTGTGTCTCCCCCTATGCCATTGCTGCCGCCTGTAGCAGCCTCACCATGTTCATGATGGTCAGCACGTAGCTCTCCACATTCGGCTGCCCATGGTACTCCACCATTTTGGCATCAGCCACCACCAGGGTCTCCACCCACTTCTCTTTGCTGACTGAGCGCTGGTGTAGACGCCTCGGTCGCTGCCGCCGCCACTGTTGCCGCTGTTCCCAACGCTCACGCCGAGGCTCCAGCTCCAGGGACACTGTGGGCCCCAGACAGTTGGGGTTAGCTGGCCCAGGACACATGTCTCTAGGGCTTCTTAGTGAGCTCTCTCTAGCATGGCAGGAACAGCACTGAGATCAGAGACAAGAGGCCTGGATTCCTCTCCTGGGTTCACCCTAGATCTGTGCTCTCTGGCCCTGACCTGGTCACTTCACTTCTCTTCTGATCCTGGGATTGCCCGGATTATTCCTATGGATAAGAATCCGCCTCAGAAAGGTGGTATTGGAGGCAAACAAAATGGTAGATCTTAGCCTGGTAAGGTACTATGTCTGGGGGCTGGGGACAGAGCACAGTGATGAAGCTCTTGTCTAGTGGGCATGATGCCCTGGGTTCAATTCCCAGCACCACAAAAAAAAAAGGGGAAAGAAAAAGTACTAAGTCTACATGAGGGGAGCTCCTAGGCCCAACAAAGCTGGAGCCTGAGCCCCATCTCCCTGTGTCATGCCCTCCCCTATTACGGGATTAATTCACCCCAGCACACACACAGACCCGTGTCTAACTTCCGGCCAGGGAAGACTGGCCTAGACCTAGCTGGCCCCTTGAGGACCTGCTCCTCTGTCCTAGACAGCCCCAGAGCAAACCAGGAAGCATAAATATGCAACTGGAGAAACTGAGGCTGAGAAAAATGCCTCATGGACATCTGTCCTGGCAAACAGAGTCTCTGATCTATGAGCAGCTTGAGGTTGAAGGGTTGTCTGAGCCAAACCCCAGCAGTCCTTGGTGGATAGCTCCTTACCATATTGGAAGCCCTGAGGAGGAGGCACTAGCTTCTGCACTTAGGTTTCTAATAACAGAGGTCAGTTATTCTGGAGTGGAAGCAGAGGAGAGGGGAGAGGTTCCTAGTCAGTGGCCCTGTTGAAGGCTCCTGGCCATGGCCCAGCCTGGCCTGGACATTGGAGAAAGAATGGTTGACAGAGCCAGAGGTACCACAAGCAACATTGGAGGAAGCAGAGGGAGACAGAGCCCCAAAGTGAGAAAGGGAGGTGAGATGGGAGCAGAGAGAGAATCAGTTCAGGGGATCAGCTGGGGCAGGCCTGATGGACTGATGCCACAGTCCCCTGGGATATCTAAAGGCTTGGGCTAGGGGAGCTGGCAAGGAGGTGTTTAAAGAGACTCTGGTGTCCAGATGCCCTCCCCTGCCACAGACCCATGGGAGCATACCTTGCACTCCGCAGGTGCCTGGAGCCCTGGAATCACCTTGCTCTGCCTGCCTCTCAGAGGCTTGGCGCTTGTATACCACATGGGGCTGGGCGTGGCCAGGCCGGGCTGGAACACCCTCCAGGGGCTCAATGAAGTAGTCCTCATTGGAAAGCTGGAACACACCTTTCTGGGGAAGAAGCACCAGGGCACACAGGGAGGGCTTGTACCTGGCTGCCCTTCCCAACCACCCCAGAGGCCCATCCTGCCCAGCTGAGCCCACACTGTACCCATCACCTCACACTGACCACAGACACACGGTGCTTCCCTCCTGCTGGGCCCTTGCTTATTCTGTAACCTGTGCATGGAATGTCCTTTCCTGCCATTCCACACAACCAAAGGTCTTAAAGCGAAGCTCAGAGGCCTCTCCCCCAGGATGCTGGTCCTCACACCCATGCCATCAGGAGGGAGAAATGGGTCTGCATCCAAATCTGAAAAGATGGCATCTCCTACAGCATCCCACACAGCCATCTTGAGCCGAGCAGCCCAGGCCTCTGGGCTATTTTACATGTCCTTTGCATGCCAACCCTCTCCAGTCTTTGAGCCCCCTCCCAGCCAGCCAGAGCTTCTGATCTGCCCTCGGTCCCCCTGAGGCAATGAATCACTCCAAAAGCAGCTCTATTCACACCCACCAAGATGTCCACCAAGATCAGGACATCCTGTTCCTTGGGCCCAGGGCCCACTAGAGAAGGGAAGCTGGCAGGGGTGACTTGGGCAAGTTTGCTCTGAATTCAGAGTCCAGGGAAGGGTATTGGAAAGTATCTTCAAGCAGCCCACCACCACCTGGGTAAGCTCAGGGCTCCAACAGGGACAATGGTGTGACTCCCTCCCTCGGAGACACCAGTTCTACTCTCTGGGTCACCCAGAGCCCAGGAGCCTGGAGTGCTGGAAAGTGCATCAGTTCTAGGGACTGGGGAACTGGGTTTAAATGCAATCTCCACCTCTGCATAACTGGTGACCTGGGGCATGTGCCTCTTTGAGCTGTTTCCTCATTTGTAAAATGGGAACAATGCCCATAGGCACCACTGCTTGACAAAATCAACTGACAGGCAAAAGCTCCAGAAATAAGAATACTGAGCAGCGGGGACTTCCAAGGCCCAGGCGTTCTGCAGCCTGTGGTGTAGGCTGCCCTGTCATCAGGCACTCTGCCACCATCGTCCATGGCTTTTGCCTGAGCCATTGCCACTGAGGGCCCTCCAGGAACGGTAGATGGCCAAGAGTGTGCACATATTCCCCACTGCTCCCACATCCTCACCCCTTAGAGCAGGGAGGGGAGGTGTGGGCACCTAAACAGGAGAAGAAAGGGGCCTTATGCTGCCTGGTGTGGGAGAGGCTGTTGCCAGACTGCAGCAGGGGAGGCCATTAGAGCTGCAGGTGGTAGAAATCATCACCTTCAAGCCAGACAAAGCCAGGAGGCTGAGAGAGGGCCTAAAGGGATCTGTGAAGGAATAGTCAAAACAGACAACCCAGAGAGGAACCATTGCTTGGTCTCAACAAACAGTGATACTCCAAGTAGGGTCTCTGGACCTGCAGCTTCAATACCACCTGAAACACATGCAGAAATGCAAGTGTTTGGGCCCCATCTGACACCTACCCAGTTAAAAATAAGGTCTGTGGGTGATTTTGGCTCACATAAAACTTTGAGAATCCCTCTTTGAGAACATTGAGGCCTGGCTGTCCTTCTCATTTACAGCACGAATACTGAAACTGGCAGAGGAAAGCGCAGTGGCCAAATCCACCAGGCAAATACACGCAAGGCTGGGGGGCACATCCCACCAACCCCACCCCGCCGCAAGCGTGTCCCAGGCACTCACCAAGCCGTTGCAGACGCTGATGGCCGCCAGGCCTCCCTCAAGCTCTGGGTCCTGCACTTCCCCAAGCAGGTAGCAGGCCTGGACTCGGGTCCGGATATGCGTGCGACCCAGGCCCCCGCGCCTCCGGGTCTCACTCACGAAGCTAGGGGCCAGGAGGTATGGGTTGGCCGTCATGTTGAAGCGCAGCTCACGTCCGCGGTACTGAAGCTCATAGAAAGAGGGCACGTCCCTGCGAGCCGACACATCCCGCTTGCGCAGCGCACGCGGCCACAGATCGTAGGACAGGAAGGAGCCCCCAGCGTCCACGCGTACCGGGTGTACAATGTCCACGGCCGCCCAGCCTTCAGTTCTGCGCCCTGCAGGGAGAAAACCAGAGTAGTACTTAGGTCCGGGGCAGACCCCGGGTCCTGGCTGATCATGGTCAGGCATCAGAATGCCTGGATTCAAACTCGTTGTGTTGTTAGCTCTGCCATTTTGTCTCTCCGTGCCTCAGTTTCTCCATCTGGATTATTGCAATAACTTCTCTGGGGTTTGTTTTTTTTTTTTTTTTTTCTTCTTCCAGTATTGGGAATTGAACCCAAGGGCATTTTACCACTGAGCTCGATCTCCAGTCCTTTTTGTTATTGTTTGTTTCTGAGACAGGGTTTTGCTAATTTGCCCATCCTGACCTGGAACTTGTGATCCTCTTGCTTTGGCCTCCAGAATAGTTGCAATTACATACCTGTGCCATCACTCAGGCTAGGTAACTTCTTAACACATCTTGGTGCTTCCACTACTGTCCACCTGGGGACCCCCTCCATTACTCTGGAAAGCAGTATGGAGATTCCTCAGAAAACTTGGAATGGACCCACCATTTGACCCAGCTATCCCACTCCTTGGTTTATACCCAAAGGACTTAAAATCAGCATACTACACTGATGCAGCCACATCAATGTTCACAGCAACTCAATTCACATTAGCTAGATTATGGAACCAACCTAGATGCCCTTCAATTGACGGATGGATAAAGAAACTGTGGTATATATACACAATGGAATATTACTCAGCCATAAAGAAGAACAAAATTATAGCATTTGCTGGTAAATGGATGAAGTTGGAAAATATCATGCTAAGTGAAATAGGCCAAGCCCAAAAAACCAAAGGCCAAATGTTTTCTCTGATAAGTGCATGACAATATATAATGAGGGGAGGGTGTCGGGGGGGGAAGAGAAGAATGAAGGAACTTTGGATAGTGTAGAGGAAAAAAGGGTGGGAGGAGGTGGGGGTCAGAAAGATAGTAGAATGAAACAGACAGTATTACCCTATATATGTATGATTACATGAATGGTGTGAACTACATTGTGTACAACCATAGAAATGAAAAGTTGGACCCCATTTGTGTACAATGAATCCAAATGCAGTCTGTAAAAATAAAAAAGATTTTAATAATAATAAAAAAAGAAATCTTACAGGGACATATACATATACTAGAACAGTGTTGCTTCAGTGGAGATGTGGGAACCCCTGGCCCATGCTCTTGTTCCTGTTTTTCCTTGTTTACAGAGGGAAAAACAAAAACAAAAACAAAAAAACTCAGAAAACTCACCAACCTGAGCTTTCTCCCAGCCTAGATCCTGCCCAGATGATTTAAGGTTCATACCCAGCTGCTGGGATCGTGTTCATAACAACATCCCTTGGACCCACATGACTTCCCCTAAGGCTCTCTTTGCTGCTGCCTGCCCCTGGAAGGGAGGCCCATCCTAACACAGAAGCTCCCTCCCGGCCATGTTGCAGATCCAAGGCCTCTCTTCATCTGTCTCCTGCCAAACTGCATGTAGCTTGCCTTGCACACGCCAGTGGCATGTCCCCTGCTAAAGATACCACCTTCTGCCCATGACTGCCCCAGTGGTGCAGGCTTCAGAGAGCCTTCTATGAGAGACACGGGCTGGATAGGCTGGGGAAACTTGCTGTGTGACTCTGAGCAAGTCTTTCCCACCACTGAGCTTCAGGGGGCCTGAGTGCAAAGATTTTCCAGACTTCCTGGACAAGAATTTCTTAAAAACAAAATCCCAGGCCCCATGCTGGACTCACTGAATCAGCATCTCCAGGAAACATAACTAGGAAGTTACATTTTTTTTTTTTATTAACAGCCTCAGGGAACTGTGACCATCAGGGAAGTTAGGAAACCTCCCACTGGGAGTGAACTTGATTGACCAGCAATACCCAGAGAGATCTGAAAAACTACAGGCAACCAGGACCCAGCCCAGAGAGTGTGATTCCACAGATCTGAGGCTCCGGGGTCCAAGATCTGTAGTTTCCATAATTTTCTAAACCTTCCTAGGGATCCTGAAGGGACCATTTCAGGGGGTGGCATCTGGGAGCCACAGGACTGGATGATTTAAGGAGACTTACTGCTATAATGTACTAGTAAGGGTGTCCGTGCCAACAACTTCACAACTACAGCCTGAAGACTTGTTTTTGTCTGTTTATTGATGTTTTTTGTTTGTTTTGGCGGGCACCATTATTTGAAAACATTTTAATCAGCCAGTGTTTAAAAATCACATTATGTTTTACAAAAATCTCAATTTTCAGCTTTCTTTATCATCCACTCATTTAGAATTAAATTCTTACCTGGCAGAAGTGGAAGTGGAATCAAGCAGCGAGTTCCCTTCAGAGAGGGCCTGTGCTTCCCCATCTGTCGCAGTCCCCCACCCCTCCCTATTGTTCCCAACACTGTGGCTGACCATAGGTTGATGTGTTTAGCATCACACTTGTGTTTTCTTTCACTCAGTAAAAACTTAGTCTGTAAACAAAATGGGAAAAACAAGAGACAGGCCAGAGTTCCCATGTTTCAAGACAAAATTTTGACCCACCAGCCTTGTTTGCTCATTTCTGTTATGAAATGCCTGGCCATGGTATGTGACCCTTGGTGACTAATTATGTAGGAGCATTAGGTGCTCTGAAGTCAGAAAAATGAAAAAGGCACCATAAAAAGCAGAGAAGTGGGCACAGGGTACCATGACCCCCACCCTGGCACAGTGCAGAGAAGGCCCAAGCAAGGGAAGAGACACCCCATAGGTGGACTGGGATGAAGAAAGGCTTCGTCAGGGAGGATCCATTTGAGATGTCCCCTGACATGTGGGTACAAATTCAGCTGTATGTAGAGAGGAGAGCATCTTGGTGGTAGGCACCATGCGGTAGATCTTCAGAGAAATGGAGGAAAACTAGAAATGAAGAGAACAAGCAGCAAGAATCTATCTTAGCCCAGGCATATATGAAATGAGACAACAGAGTGACAAAATAATACACTGTCGACAGCATGGGGTTTGAAAGTAGGCAGATCAGGATCCAGGTCCCAACTGGGCCATTTAGTAATTGTATGAGCCAGGTCATTTCATCTCTTTGATCCTCAGTTTCCTTATCTGCATGGAGAACTCACATCAGAAACCTTAAGGAGGGGAGTTGAGGTAAGGGATGAAAATGGCAAAAAGGAGAATAAGACACTAGCTCCACTCCAAGGCTTTATGTGGTTCCACAGCAGGGACAGTCAACTGACACACCCAAAGATGAGCTGAAGGTCAGGGCACTGAGGCCAACCAAATCTGAAGTTCTCAACTTGAAGAATAAGAGTACCCTGGCACATTTCTAGGCAATAGTGATATCTTCAAATGAATGTGGGCGGGAGAGGGGAGCAGGTATGTGCCTGGGAAATCTGAACCACTGGCGAAGAAATAGCTCCAAGAGCTCAAAGTGTCCCTAGGTAGGGACCCATGTCCTTGCCACACCCCTGCCCCAGTCCCAGGAAATGTACTGTCCTGTTGAGATTCCCTGCTCTAGACCTTGAGCAAATACTGCAGGACAGAAATTTCAGGTGAGTTAAAAAAAAAAATCCTTATTAAGTTAAAATATGTGAACAGGGGCTGGGGGTGGAGCTCAGTAGTAGAGCTTTATCCCAAGTACATGTGCATGCACACACAGCCAGAAGCAAAACGTGAACAGGGCTAAGTAGAGCTGGGCTGCAGATAACTAATTAGAACAATAAAAATGGCATTAGGATCAGTGTGCTCTGGATTCAGACTGCATGGACCTGAATCCCCACTCCATTACCCACAACTGAGAGACCATGGTTAGGTGACTCAACCTTTCTCCATCTATAAAATAGGGAAGATGCCAGGCACCGTGGCACACACCTGTAATCCCAGCAGCTCAGAGGCTGAGGCAGGAGAATTGAGAGTTCAAAGCCAGCCTCAGCAACTCCGCAAGGCCCCAAGCAACTCAGTGAGAGCTGTCTCTCAATAAAATATAAAAAAGGGCTGGGGATGTGGCTCAGTGGTTAAGCGCCCCCCTCCTCAATCCAGTTCAATCCCTGGTACAAAAAAAAAAAAATATATATATATATATATTCCACCCTCTGGTTATATGACAATTACATGAGTTAGTATGTAAGTGCTTATAGCAGTGACTGGCACATAGTAAACATAAGGAATGCTATAATTCAAAGTTAGCAAAAGTTCTAAAGTATACTTAAATATTTCTTTTTCCTTTTTCTTTTCTTCTTTTTTTCAGTCCTGGAAATCAAACCCAGGGTCCCATACATGCTGGGCAAATGCCCATCCAGTAAGTGACACCCAAACCCCTTAGTTATTTCTTTAAAAACATTGTTTTATCTCTTTGCCTAATGCTTTAATGTTTTTTAATCAAAAAGAGAAAAATACTTTTAGGAGGTTGTGACTTCTGTTGAAATAATTTTGTTTTCTTGTTTTCTGAATTCTTTTTATGATGAATCTATACTGTTTTGCCATTAAAATATTTTTAAAGAGGGGCAGAATGAGTAAAAAAATAAACAACTCTCAGCATTGCCCACAGTTGACCCTCGTAGAGATCTTGGCGGCTGAAACCAGCACCACCCAGTGCCAGCAAAGGATAATTGCAGGCTCTAGTCCATTGAACACAGTGTTTGTACTTGGGTGCACAGAGCCGAGCCTGCAGAGCTGAAGATCCCTGGGGAAAGCAGCAGGTGCTATTCAGCAGGACTGCCAGTGGTTCATGGCCAAGTCTGTTCTGCCAGGCCAGGAGGTCTGCTCTGATTGGACAGAGCTCCCGCCACACTGGGTGTTAAATACTTTGAATATCATCCCTGGGTGACAGACTGTCACTTTGGAGCTTCAACCAGAAAATGCCAACATTATGTTTACCCTCACCTCCATATCAGGAACCCGAGTTACAATCCAGCCCTTCAAATGACCTGCAGTGCATGCCAAGGAGGAAAAATAACCAGAAGGGGATATGTGGGTGATACATGCCTTCCTCTTTGAGTCCCCATCCCCATCCCTGGTATGCATAGAAAGGCATGAACAGAGGGCTCACATCACCAGTACAGCATGTGGGGAATGGGAAGAGACACAACTAAGCCCCAGCAAGTCCCTGGTGGAGAAAGAGTCAGTATATATTTTCCTAAAAGTGAGTTCAAGATATGTCCTTTGATCTCAAAAAAGATACCATTCAATTGCAAAAGCCTCAGGCTTAGGTCTTAGGCGCCAAACAAAATGATAAAGAGGCCAGCAGACTCAATATCAGAAATCATGAGTGAGAAAAGAATGGGGAGGGGGACCATGCTACATATCCATGAGGATACCAGAGACAGACCCTCTACCCTAGGTGGGGGTAGTGCCCAGATTAGTTGGGGGAGGTACCTGGCCTATTTCCACTCCTAGACAACAGGTTCAAATTGCAGGACTCACCACAGATTCTCTAATCTTACTGGGTCAGCCTGGCAGATTAATAAAGATAATGGTCACTACTTGGTAGTTATTCTGCCCTGTACCAAGCAATTGACATTCAATAGCTCACTTAATCCTCACAAGAATCCTATGCAGTTGACCACTTCCCCCTACCACTCTTCCCACAGCTGCCAGGGGGTCTGTTCCATGGGGGAATCACTTTTCTGCTTCCTCATCCCCATCACCCAGCTCATTCTCATCAGCCCTCAGCTCTGGGCAACAGGAAAACAGGATTCCCTCAGGCAACCCAGGAGTCCAACCCCAGCAAGTCACTCTACTCTCTGAGCCTGTTTCCTCATAAAAGGCCTTTGTCTTCATCTTGCAGGGTTGTTAGGATGAGAAGTAAGAACTAGTGATGACGGCTCATAGTAGGTGTTCATTAAATGATTGCTCCCTCTCCACTCCCTGCATACTGCTGCTAGACTAAACCTCCCTAAAACACTCTTTGGCTACTACCATCATGGCTTCCTAAACCTTTAAGATCTGGTATATATGTCCCCTGCATTTGGGCCTAGCCGCCTTTCTAGCTTCACAACCAGGGCCTCCACTAGGGAGGCAGGTCATCCCCATCCCCAGAAAGCAAGCCTAATTGTCCCAGGGCAGACGTCCCCAGGGGAGACCCCCACCCCCTCCACACCCTTCCAGCGCATCCAAAATTCATCCATCCTTTAAATCCCTCCTCTACAAAGTCCTGAAATTGTCTGTTGGGGCTGTCCCCACTACCCAACAGACGCCATCCGTCCTGGAGCTCCCTGAGCACATGGCAAGGGTTCTCCTACACCCCTGGTTCCTAAATTCCCAGACCAGCTGCTCTGTGTGAGCCAGGCGCGCGGCTGCCCGGCAGGTCACCACCGAACAAGAGTCTGGATGAGAGCCAAGGGTTCGTCGGAGGCCGGCCGGGCGGGGCGAGGAGAGTTAATCTAGGGCTGAGGAAGAAGCTCCTGCTCCCACTACACTCCAGGCGCCTTCACACTTGGGGAAGGGAGAGGCAGGAAGTGCAAGGGCCGAGCGCGACGCGACCCCCAGCGCAGCCCAGGGCTAGGCGGGCTGCACAGATGCGGTGGGCCGGGGTCGGGGAGCAAGGCGGAGACCTGCGACCTGGAGCCCTCGCCCGCAGCGTCATGGCCAGCCTACTCCCGAGGGAGCCATACTAAGGAGGGTGAGAAGCCAAATCCTTCGCGGGTAAACCGCGCTCTGCCGGCTCTGGCAAGAGCTCTCTGGGTAGAGATGCGCGCATCTCTGCACCGGTGGTGGGGAAGCTGGAGTTCTAAGAGTGGAAGGGACTTATTCAGACTAAAGTCTGGGTCGGTAACTGAGTCGGGCGTTGAGAAAGTTTTCCCGGAGGCTCCCTTGCTGGCAGGACCCCCACCCCTAACACTAGCTGAGCGAGGGATGCAACCAGACACAGGCGGAGCGGGGTCCGCAGAGATGAGTAGGGGCTAAACCGAGGCTGGGAGAGCAGGGAGGATTCTAAGGCCAGGCCGGCCGGGGAGGTTCGGCCACCCACCTGGTGCGGGTCCGAGGGCGCCGGGCGCCAGAGCGCAGAGGAGCAGGAGAAGGGGGCGCAGCAGCCAAGTGGTGCTAGGGGGACTCTGTCGGCCGGGCATGGCCGGGGCTGACGGCCGCCAGGCGACCCCTCGCGCACGCTCTCGTCTGTCCGGTCCGGTCCCAGCCCGGTCCCGGGTCCGGCTCAGGACATGTCCAGCCGCGTGCAGCTCCGGGAGTCCGGGCCCCGACTTTGGCCAGGCGGGCAGCTATGCTCAGTCCGCGGGTAACAAAAGCTGCAAGGCCCGCCCCCTCGGCCGGCTGCAGAGGCAAAGAAACGACTAGAGAGCGAGAAGGAGAGAAAGAAAGAAAGAAAGCAGGGGAGGGAGGGGGAGCCCGGCGCCGGCCCCCGCCCCGCCCGGCCCCTCGAGCTCGGGTCCCCGCCCCTCTGGCCTTGCCCCGCCCCCCGACCGGCCTCGGCAGCCCAGCCCGCAGCCCTTGGCTCTCGGGGCGGGGCCCGGCACAGTGCCCGCAGCGCCCCCCGACGGACACCCTACCGCCCACCGCGCCAAGGGCGCACCCTGGCGTTGGAGTTGGGCCGGGCTCCCCCCCTGCTCCCTCCAAGGCCCCTACAAAGAATCTGTTCATAATCTGTCCTGGAGGAGGCGTCCTTCGCTAGTTCCCTAGACCCAGCTGTCCTGTCCCTCAGAGAAAGGGACGCAGAGGCCTCCTGAGGGACAAGGGTTACATGATAGGGCAGCAGGGCCCCCGGGGTTCTGAGGTAAATTCTGCTCCAAAACTAGGCCTGGAGAGAACCCTGGGCCCTCCCTGGTGGGCAGCAGTTTCCCACGCTAGGTGGAGTCCCTCAATTACTGGTCTACGGATTCCTTTCCAAGTGTCTGTTTCGGTGGAGTGAAACACAGCGTTCAACCCACTGCTAGTGGACTCCAATCTCTCCCAGGCCTGTGCCACAGACATTCAGCAAGGGCTAATGGGATCCTAGGAGCCAGCCAGCCTCAGCCCACATCCTGGGCCCGACTCTGCCTCAAACACTGACTGTCCTTCGGGGCCCCTGCTGAGGCTCTGGTTTCTGACTCGGTTACCGGCTATGCTCCCCAGAGCTGTCTCTGGGGAACCGTGCCGCCCTCCACCTCCCGCCTTCACTAAACCTGGTCTTGTCCCTCAAGGATGTCATGGTCACCTTCCTACCCTTGACCAACCTTTTGGTAGCCCCCACAGTCTTCTGAGCCCACCCATCTCCTCATTGTCCATCTCCCTCATTACTAGAAGCTCATTTCTGACTCCTTTTGCACACCCACCCTCATTACCCTGGGGGACCAGAGTAGCTCTCTACCACCCACTTCCTTGACCTCAACTTCAGTGACCTCCAAGTCCACCTCAGCCATTAGGTTTCATGACCACAGTGCTATAGCATCCCTCGAACTGCCCCACTTCTGAAATCTGAAGATAAGGTGCCCCACTCTCAGCCCCTACCCTGCTGTCTACCTACCCTCCTAAACTCTCACCCTCACAATCACAAGATGTATTGTCCTTTCTCCAGTCCCTTGTCACCTTCCCCTTTTCCCCACCCACCAGTCTCACCTTCCTTCACCCACTTCCCTCCCTAGTTAACATTTACTGTTTGACCTCAGGCCCCTATCCAACCTCCTTCTATTTCTGCCCCTGGGCCTAACAACAACAGGTTTTGCTGCCCATTGACAGGGACAATTCAAACCACCACAGCCTGCCTCTTGACCTTCATCCTATGCAGCAAGTATGTTGCTGGCACCCACTCATTTTCCCTTTACTTAGTGATGATGGAGCAGGTACCTTCTAGCAGTTCGACAAAAGTGCTTCCACCAGGGCTCTGTGATCCTATCCCCTCCCTTCCTCCCCAAAAGACTTGGTCCCCCTCTTTCCTTTGTCTCCATGGGTTCCTGACCTTCAGTCTAAAACCTTCTCATCTCCCTCCTAAGAAAGATACTGATATATGCCTTGGTGCACCCTGCCCTCTCTAGTTTCTACCCCATCTGTCTTCTCCCTGCTTAACCCTCTCCAGAGGATCATCTAGATATCTCTCCTCCCATCTGCACCTGAGGCTAAATCCCTTCTCCATCCCCCATCATGGTGTCAAAGTCATTGACCTGCATTTTGGAGGTGCCTCCACCTGGCAAATGTCTTCTGTACTCCACAGACCTTCAGCATAGGGGACACAGCTGTGAACACATGGGAGGAAGCCACAGGTGACAATCAAGTAGCTAGATACAGAAATAGAACCAGCTACCCAGGAGTCCTTTGGAGAAAGTAAAACTTGGAGTGACTAGGGAGTCCATCTCCATGGGGTGGTCAGAGAAAGTTTTCCTAAAGAGGTGGCATTTGAGCTGAAACAAGATTGACAAGGAACCCGTCAGGTGAAGGTGAAAGGAAAAGATGGGCACAAACCCACTGCACCTGCAATTTGTCCTTTTTATATGTCACTCTTCCAGAAAGGAAGACCTTTTAGAGTGCCCTTTGCCACCCCTCTCTCATGGCACAAATCGCACCAAACTGCTATTGCCTGGTATGGATCTGCTAACCCAGCCACTGTGGGGTACTAAAGTTATGTCTTATTTGTGTTTGTGATCCCAGCCCTCAGCACAGTAAACTGGAGAGATCAAGAGGAGTTCCCAGATGCAGTGGTGCACACCTGTAACCCAGCTACTTAGGGGCCTGAGACGGGAGAATTGCAGATTTGAGGCCAACCTCAGAAATTTAGCAAGACCCTATCTCTAAAAATTGTAAAAGGGCGGGGGAGGTATCTTAGTGGTACCTAGCTTGCACTGGGATTGATCCTTAAAAATGGAGAGGGTAGCCTGGAAAAGAGTTGAGAGGAATACACAGCACCCCCTGGGCAGCACGACGGCCTGCCTCTCTTGTACATTTGGCAAGACACCAAGGTCAAACCGATTAGAGGCTTTTTGGAAATGCAGCCCTGGAGTTTATATTTTTAAACTCCTCAGCTGACACAGTCCCTTTCTCCTCCCATCAGTGTGCCAGGTCCTGGTCTGCACTCTGTTCACACCCTGCTGGATGAAGGTCAAGAGGCACCTTCATTTTAAACCTCCTTAGGAACTACATCAGCCACTATGGGATACAAAAGAATGAGAAGCCTTAGTCATACCCTCATGACACGAGTAACAATCCAACTGGAAAAACAAGACCAGTCAACTCCAAATATTGAGGGACAAAGTGAATGTTTTAAACAAAGCAAGAGATTTGATATTTAACATGTTTAATGTTGTTCAGAACCTCCTGTGAGTTTTCCCTTCAGTTCTTTCTGGGCATTATTGAACTCAGGGGCACTCAACCACTGAGCTCCATCCCAGCCCGAATTTGTATTTTATTTAGAGACAGGGTCTCACTGGGTTGCATAACACCTTGATTTTGCTGAGGTTGGCTTTGAACTCGTGATCTTCCTGTCTCAGTCTCTCAAGCCACTGGGATCACAGGTGTGTGCCCGGCTTCCTTTCAATTTTTGGTAGAGATTATTTCATCTATTCACCATGTGATTGGTGTGTTATATAATCCAACATCTCCAGCAAGACTTAACATCTCTAAAACATTACCCAAAACAGATCAAAACTTTAAAAGAGCAGGGCATGATGGCCCATGCCTGTAATCCCAGTAACTTGGGAGGCTGAAATAGGAGAACTGAAAGTTTAAGACCAGCCTCAGCAACTTAGCTAGACCCTCAGCAGCTTCGTTAGACCTTGTCCCAAAATAAAAAATTAGGCTGGGAATGTAGTTCATTGGTAAAGTACCCCTGGGTAAGATACCCAGTACAGAAAAAAAAAAAAAAAAAAGACTTTAAAAGAAATTATATTTGTTCTGCTTCTAAGCAAAAATCAATAAATAGGATAGATTCATAAAAAGCATTTTTTCAGCAAAGGAAACAATCAATAAAGTGAAAAGAGAGTCTACAGAGTGGGAGAAAATCTTTTCCACACACTCTTCAGACAGAGCACTAATCTCCAAAGTTTATAAAGAACTTTAAAAACCTTACACCAAAACACAAAGAACCCAATCAATAAATGGGCTAAGGAACTGGGCAGACACTTCACAGAAGAAGATATATAGGTGATCAACGAATATATGAAAAAGTGCTCATCATCCCTAGTAATTAGAGAAATGCAAATTAAAACCACCCTAATATTTCTTCTAACCCCAATTAGAATGGTTATTATCAAGAACACAAGCAATAATAAGTGTTGTCATCGATGTGGGGGAAAAGGCACACTCATGCATTGCTGGTGGAGTTGCAAATTGGTGCAGCCACTCTGGAAAGCAGTATGAAGATTCCTCAGAAAGCTTGGAATGGACCCACCATTTGCCTAGCTATCTCACTTCTAGGTTCATACCCAAAGGACTTAAAATCAGCATACTACAGTGATGCAGCCACATCAATGTTCATAGCAACTCAATTCACAATAGCTCGATTGTGGAACCAACCTAGATGCCCTTCGATTGACAAATGGATAAAAAAACCTGTGGTATATATATACAATGGAATATTACTCAGCCATAAAGAAAAATAAAATTATGGCATTAGCTGGTAAATGGATGAAGTTGGAAAATATCATGCTAAGTGAAATAGGCCAAGCCCAAAAAAACAAATGCCGAATGTTTTCTCTGATAAGTGGATGACGATATATAACGAGGCAGGGTGGCAGGTGGGGAAAGAGAAGAATGAAGAAACTTTGGATGGCATAGAGGAAAATGGGGAGAGAGAAGGTGGGGGAAGGAAAGATAGTAAAATGAGGCAGACAGTATTACCTTATATATATGTATGATTACATGAATGGTGTGAATCTACATTGTGTACAACCATGGAAATGAAAAGTTGTACCCCATTTGTGTACAATGAATCCAAATGCAGTCTGTAAAAAGAAAAAAATTAAATTAAAAAGACACTTTAAAATAAATTATATTTATTCTACTTCTATGTATTAATTTGCATGTTGATAGATTGTTAAAATGTAGGAAAACAGTGGAGCACTATGTGTTTAAAATTATAAATGAACAAATGACAATGAAAAAGGAGGCATACACACAAAAATACAACCTTTTTGGGTCTCAACTTTCTTATCTGTCTTCTGGTGATAGTGATTCCTCTTTCCCTATTTATTTCACAGGTTGTCAGAGCAGTAGCTCTGAATCAGGGAAGATTTTGCCTCTGAAATTTTGCAAAGTCTAGAGACATTGTTGTTTGTCACAGCCAGAGAGAGAGTGCTACTCTCCTGGGTAAAGGCAGGGCTGCTGTTGAATGACTTGCAGCCAACAATTTTGCAGCTCCACGTGTCAAAAGTGCTAAGGTTGAGAAACCCTGGTGTAAGGGATTAATGAAAGAGTTGGAAAGCACTCAGCAAAGTAAATGGATTTATTTACTTCATGTTTGGTGTTTTGTGGTAAAACAAGCACAGAATAAAAATTCAAACCTTAGAAGCATTGAAAAGTAACTCTTCCCTCCTAAATCTGAACCCTCATCCCTCATTGCTCCATTCCGAGGGTTATTACTGGTTCAGTTTCTCATGAATGCTTCCAGAAAAATCTTATGCAAACACAAAAACATATTTTACATACCTGGTAATATGTATATGCTCTATTTGTTCCCGTTTATTTTTTCATTTAACAATTTAACGTGGAAATGACTTATATCCTTACTTATGGGTCAGTTGTAACCGTTGAACAACTTTATATCTTGTGGCATTTTAACCAGAATGTGAACTCCATGACAGTGCGAAGTCTGTTTTGCTTACTGATATATCCTAAGCACTTAGAACAATGGTTGGCATATAGTATGTGTTTGGTAGATATTTTTAATATTAAAATAGATGTTGTATTAATTATATCCCATTATGGGTATATACCATTATACCCATATCCTACTGATAAGTATTTTGGATACTTCCAGTCTCTTGCTGTGATTGTCCACTGTGCACATGTATGAATACATCTGTAGAATAAATCTTTGATCTTGGATTGCTGTTAAAAACATATGTATTTGTAACTTTGATAGACAGGTATTGCCAAATCGAAGACATTTTTTTTTGTTGGGTCCCTTCGACCCCAGTAAATTCAAGAATTGCAAAATAATTAGAAATGCTAGTTTTTGTGGTAGATCACTGAACAAAGATGCCCAAAAAGCCCCTCATACGACAGGAACTGAGCTGAATGGTTTCTGGTTTGGCATTGATGGGAGGATTAGATTAGAAGGGACTGTCAGCATGGTTCATTGTTCTGGAAGCCCTGGAGACAGGCGTTCCCAACCTTCCCCTTTCCCTAGAGCCTTTACCTGTGAATGCCACAGCTTTCTCTGCAGCCAGAGAGGGCAGCCTTCCCCTACACCACACAGGAGAATGCCACAAAAAGAATTAGGTCCATTATCCACATGGAGATGTCAAAGTGGTAAGTCAGCTGATGTGACAAAGGCCCAGGATTGGCTTCTACTGCCTTTCTAGTTGCCACTTGGGCTGTAAGAATGGTGATTTGATGGAGGCAAATTATGATGCCAGATGTGCACTATAACCTATATGACAGCACATGCCTTATGTCAGTGTCTTCAATATTATCCACATTTTAGAAATGAAGAAACTGAAGCAGGGAGAGGTTAAGTAATTTTCCCAAGGTCCCATATTTGGAGCTATGAAGGCCTGAAGTGGCCTAATTCCAGTGCCCAGATACGAACCACTCCACACCACTGCCAGATTACCAACTTTGCCTTCTACCATCAAGAGATCTATTTCTTGCCGAGCATGGTGGCACATTCCAGCGACTCGGGAATCTGAAGCAGGAAGATGGCAAGTTCAAAGTCAGCCTCGGCAACTTAGCAAGACCCTACGCAACTTAGGGAGGTCCTGTCTCAAAATAGAAAATAAAAAAAGGGCTGGGACCAAAAGAGAGAGAGAGAGAGAGAGAGAGAGAGAGAGAGAGAGAGAGAGAGAGAGAGAGAGAGAGAGAGAGAGAGAGAGAGAGAGAGAGAAAGAGAGCGCGCACTATTTCTTGGAAACTCCTCCTTTTAAAGTTATTTCTAAATCTGTTGGACAGCTTGAGGAGTATGCCAGGTCCTCTTCACCAAGGACTCACTGAAATCTTGGTGGCTCTCCTAAGGACCAGTTGCCAAGAGCCGTGCTGACTTACAAGGGGACCCATGGTAATGGCCATCATGTTATTTCCTGCAGTCAAATCTTACCTTTAGCCCATGAACTCTCAGAGAGTAGGGTCTGATGGGTAGGAGCCTAGTAGGATCTCGGGAGATGGTTACCTGAGGGTCTGACTGGGGCTGGCAGTATGCTGCTATATGCCCTGCCTGATTCAATCTTATACTAGCACAAACCTAGGCCTCTTACTGCTCCTGACTCTCCAGTCCAGTTATTGCTTTGGCTGTTTTCTTCTTTTTTAATGTTGTTTTTCTTCTTTCTCATGCCATTGTTTCAGCAATGGATGATCCATTGCCTCCTGTCTGGAAATAATTTGAAAACATTTTATGCTTTTCTATTGTATTTACTGAGTGTTTAGAAGTTCTTTCTGCTCAATATTTATCCTTTAACAATTTTTCATGCATTTTATTAACTTTAGTAATTAAAATACTTGTTCCCACATGTAAAAAGCAGAATCTCTGCTGGTAATAAGATTCTGGATAAAATGGATTGTATGGATCATTTTTCTTTTTCTTTCTTTTAGTGAATAAATCATTTCACTACCTTATTTATCCAATAGATACTCACTAGTTGCTTGCAGTGGGGCTTAGATGATTAAAGACAGCATAAAACTTATCATGAAATTGCTATTGCCAACTTTAAAAATGGAGTTGGTTATATAATTTGGGGTTAAGAAAGATATTTTAAAGATGAAATAAACAGCAAAATCTGTAGGGAGAAAAAGTTCCTTAATGTGGCTATGTGAAAACTTCTCCATGTCATCAAATACCAAAAACCCAACATCCAAAAAATAGGAGACCTAGGAAAAAAAGAGAAAACGGAAAGATTATCAAGTAAATATACTATTGGGGCTGAGGTGTATATCAATGATAGAGCATGTACTTAGCATCACAAGGCCCTGGGTTCAATTCCCAGCACCAAAAATAAGTGAGTAAATAAATAAGT
Source organism: Sciurus vulgaris (assembly GCF_902686455.1). Classification (NCBI taxonomy): domain Eukaryota; kingdom Metazoa; phylum Chordata; class Mammalia; order Rodentia; family Sciuridae; genus Sciurus; species Sciurus vulgaris. Next base: position 124,357,959 of record NC_136462.1, read on the forward strand.
AAGTAAATAAAAAAATCTTCTCAGAACTGAAGCACATGACTTTCTAGTTTAGAAGGATTTAAAGGCATCTAGTACAATGGATGAAAGAAGACCCATACTAAGGCACAACATCTTGACATACCAGAACTCTTAGATATTAAAGAAAATTGTTTCCAGAGTTTCCAGAGAAGAAGGGGAAATGGTTCCAAAGACTGTAGTTGGAATAGCACTAGAATTCTCTCCAGCAATGCTAAAAACTAGAAGCCAACAGCAATGCCTTCAAAATTCTAGGGGAAATGGTTTCCAAAGTCAAATTCAATTCCCAGACACTCTCAACGGTGAGAAACTAGAATAAGGACATTTTAAGACACTCAAGTTCTTAGAATAGTTATTGTCTGTGCACCCTTTCTCCGGAAAGTTACTGAAGGATGTGCTTCATCAAAATGAAGAAGAAAACTAAGAAAGAACAGGAACTAAGAAACAGGTGATGCAACACAAATGTAAAAGAAAGGGAGTCTTCAGAATAATAATAAAGAAAAATTTGAGAATCATAGCTAATTAGTAAGAAGGCCAAGAGAGCAACCAGGAAGTCAGAGATGAGGAGAAAGCTTTCAAAAGAAAGGAGCAAAAACCAAAAAATAGTGATTATCTGATGCACATCCAGGAACCTTCAATCTTACTTGCAGCTGCAGTACCTCATGGTAGAGATAAGACCCACAGGCTTGGCTCAGTTCAGCTGCTTCCCTCCACTGGGTTCAGGATCAAGGTGTTCTTAAGGTGAATTCCACATGATAGAATGCACAGCCAACTCTAGAGCAGTGATTGAGTACAAGTCCCAGTTCTGCCTAGGACTAGCTGTGTACCCTTAGGCAAATGATCCTTTTGAGTCTTAAACAATGACCCTTGATACCATAAAATTAAATGAGGTAATATACATGAAAGTATCTTGTAAACTAGCACTAGTCACAGTGGAAATTCTTCAGCAACCTCTTCTTACCCAACTCACCATAACCTCATCATACTCCTAGGAAAAACAGACCAGCATGCTGACCTATTACTACTAGTAGAATACATTCTCCCTACTTACATGAAATGTGGTTATCTGGACCAAAAGTAGGGCATTACCTTGGAGCTTGTTAGACATGCAAGATGATTCTCAACCCCACTGGAGACCTACTGAATCTGAATCTACATTTCAACCAGATCCAGGGTGATTGATGGGCACATTAAACATTGGTCTAATAAGCCCCACACATTCCTCTTCCCACCAGTTGAGTTGCAGGCTTCCTAAGAGTTTCTTGGGTTTGTTCCCAAACTAGTTTATATTGCTGCTCCCATTATTATAATTATGAAATTTAATTAAATAAATAACCCCAAATCTGGTTACAAAGGAAGAGTTGCTTCCATTAAAATTAAAATTGAATGTTTTAGAAAGACACAAAGTGAGTTACTAAAAACAATTGGATAGAATTAGAGTTCAGTGTAGGAGACTTCTTTCTGGAAATGGTCTGATACCTGGAGTATTGCCTGCTGGCATGCCCTGGGGGTTAGCTGTCCAGTTGTGAGGCCTGAGGACAACAGACCCTAGTTAACCCTGAGTTAGCTGTGCAGCACCTCTGTATGTCCCTATCCCAGCATTACAAAGTTACTCTTCATCAAACCTGAGGTTTTTTTTTTTTTTTTTTAGGGGGGTTTTGGAGTATTGAACTCAAGGGCACTCAATCGCAGAGCCACATCCCCAGCCCTATTTTGTATTTTACTTAGAGACAGAGTCTCACTGAGTTGCTTAGTGCCTTGCATTTTGCTGAGGCTGGCTTTAAACTTGCAATTCTCCTGCCTCAGCCTCCTGAGCTGCTGAGATTACAGGTGTGCACCACCACACCTGGCACTGAGTTTTCTTTTTTCCTTAACTAACATTGATATGCTTATGAAGAGACTGCTGTTTTACATGAATTTTCTAGTTAAATCTCGAGCAACTCTATGAAGTAAGCTAGTACTATCTCCAATTTATGGGCAAGAAAAATGGAGAGTGGGTCACTTGTCAGTAACTGGCAGAGCCAGGACTTGAAGGTAGATCTGTCTGCCTGCAGGTGCCAGGCTCGCAACCATTACACTTCCCTGGCAGCAGACGCCAAGAGTTTAAAGAAAATACAGATGGTGCAGAAACATTTGAGAAATGTACAACTTTGCCAGAAATTAAAGGAATGCAGATTCAAGCAATCATGGAGCATTTCTCACTTATCAAGTTTGCCAAGGTTTTTGTTCTTTTGCTATATAATTTGCTTTAAAAAAGTAATACATGCTCATGGTTTAAAAGAGTCAGACATATAAGCTGAAAAACAGCAGACTCACCCTAGCCCACCAAAAACATACATGCACACACAACGACAATGCTCTGAGGGAGAAGGGCATGCAATTTGAAAGCCTCTGAGCCAGCCACTTCTCCACCATGACCTTGACCTTCTGTCCACTGCCTTCCGACCCCCACACTTCCTCTGCACTCTCCAGAGTCTCTGGGAATGTTGCTCTGATGTTTCTATGATCTTCCTAGCGCAGTAAAGCAAGCAACCAGGTGGCTCAGACTGGGAAGAGGAGGGCAGAGTTGAAGGGGGAATATGAAGCAAGAAGCCAAAATGACACAATGTCCTTTGACATTGTCACCTGTAATCTCACGATGGAGAAATTATCCCCAAGGAAAAAAATCAGCATTGAGCACATAATTTCTACAAAATTATTTATAGAAGTGTTTTATGTTCATTGTAGTAATGATAGCAAGGAGGTTTTTATTTTTTAAAAAACGCAATATCTTTATTTATCATTTATTTATTTTTATGTGATGCTGAGGATCCAACCCAGTACCTCACATGCATAAGGCAAGTGCTCTACCCCTGAGCCACAACCCCAGCTCCCAAAAGGAAGTTTTTTTAAAGAAAAATAAATAGATCCCTAACTTGTGACCCTCTACCACCAAGAACTGCTTCCTACTGGGTGAATCCCCTTGTGTGCAGACCTTAGGAGAATGGACATCAAAGCCCCTCAGGGGAAACTGGACCGGCTCTCCAGGGGCAGGCTTGGGCTCAACTCCTGGTTCAAATGTGGGACTTTGAGTATGTCCCCTTCTGAGCATCAGTTTCTCCCATATCAGCAGGGGTCTCATTCCCTGCCTCACCTAGTAGTCATATGGCAAGACTGACTGTGACAAGTGCTATCAGTAAAGCCAAGGGGTGACACAGCCGTGAGGCAAATGACCCAGTGCTGCACACTACCCCCTGGGGCTTCACACACGCAGCCAGATGCCACGGTGTACACACTGAAGGTTTCCCTTTCTACAAATTACAAAACCAGGCCAAATTACTCTGCTGTTTGAAGTGAGGGCAGTAGTTCCCCTAGGAGGAGGGGTGGGACTAAAAGAACATGAGGGACCTCCAGGGACACTGCTTGTGTGCTCTTTATTGTTTGTGTGTTTGCAACGCTGGGGATGGAACCCAGGGTCTCGTGCTTGGCACTCGACTGCTGAGCTACATCCCACCAGTGTCCTGTGTCTTCATGTGGGCGCACAGACCTAACATGGGTATATCTGATCTGTGAAAATTCACCAAACTGTACACATATGATATGTGGGCATGAATAGTAGGATATTACATTTCTCTTAAAAGTTTAAAATACTCTGTGTGATGAGGGGAAGACTTTGGGCTGGGGTGGGTCTATGCAGTAGGATGGTCAAGGAGGACTTCCCTGAAGAGACAAAACAGACAGAATTTGTGCCACAACCAACCCCACCCCCATATGAAATTGGGAATGACTTTCTCATGCAGAGTGGAGTCTAGGAAGGCTGCAAATCCTCCCAGCTATTTTTCCTGTTGATTCCTCCATCTCTAACATTCTCTCTTTTGGTATTCTAAGTTCTGAAGAAAGCCCTCTGTAATACTTTTTCTTATCCTCAGTCAGAAATAGAACATGTTTCTCTAAAAGGGAGATAAAGATGCTGGCCCCAGGACCTGGTTCCTTTTGATGTGATTGGGGAGGTTCCAGGGCCTTGGAAAACCTGTGAAACTCTTGTCTTTTGTCCTAAGCCTCCCTCCCCCCTCTTATAAAGTTTCCTCATCCCAGAGCTTTTTGGAGATAGAACCTTTGAAACAATTGTTTATTACATCTTACCAAAGCTGGTTTTGAATAAAGCTTATTTTCCTACCATTTTGACTTGGAATATTTCTGGAGCTGCAAGCATTAGAACCTACTCTCTTCTTCCTAGAGTGGGATCTTGTGTGAACAGGTAATACTGAATGCTGGCTCTTTTTTCTTTCTTTCTTTCCTTTTACTTTATTTGTTTGTTTGCTTGCTTATTTATTTATTGGTTCTGGAGATTGAACCCAGGAGCACTCTATCACTGATCTACATCCCCAGTCCTTTTTATTTTTTATTCTGAGATACCAATTTACTAATTTGCCCAGGCTGGCCTTGAACTGGACATCCTCCTGCCTCAGCCTCCTGAATCACTAGGATTACAGGTATGGGCCATGATGCCTTCTGAGGAGGCAGCATTTGATCTCAGACTTGAAGAGTAAGAAAAAGTCGGTCTTGAGGAGAACTGAAGGAAAAACAGGAACTTGGAGGAGCTGGCTTTGCCTCCTTTGGCAAAAACAAAGTTCCCTGGGGCTGGGAAGATAGCTCAGTCAGTCGAGTGCTTGCCTTGCAAGCACAAGGCCCTGGGTTTGATCCCCCCCCCCCCCCCCAAAAAAAAAAAAGTTCCCAAGACAGGAAAAATCTTGGCCCAGGGAAGGACAGCGGGGGCCAATGTGTGGAGCCCAGGGGTAAGGTCAGAGAGGTGAGAAAGAACCAGTGGCTAGGAAAGGAATAAGGATTTTATTCTAAGCAGAATGAGATGTCCCCGGAGGAGGGTTTTATAAAAGGCATGCTGTGATCTAACTCACCTTCTGGCTGGCGAGAGAGAGAAGACATCCTGGGATAAGACCACAAAAGTTATCCTTGAATGAACACAGACAAGAAATAGAGCACTCTGAGAATATGAGAACTAGAGAGGGCCTTGAAGACTTTTACAGATAAAACCAAGATTTTACATAGCACGTTATGGCCAGAGCAAAGAGACTAGAACCCAGGCCATTCGATGCTCAGTGACACCTTCCATTAGAGGAAGAAAAATTCCCAGGCCCCAGTTCCCACTGGATGGAAACCCTGGGAAAGTATGATCTAATTTTGTAAACTTTCTATTAGATTACCAGCTCGTCAGACTCCGGTTCAGCCTAGAGTCAGGGAATTCAGTTAATTTCCCCTTTTCTAACCACTGGGCAGAGAATTTCACTTATTGCAGATTCCCTGTCTCCCGGGCATGGGAGACAGAGTCCTGGGAGTGATGGGGACAGTCTGGCAGTGGTGACCGACAAAGCAGACATTCAGAAGACTCGCTCTCTGGGTACTACCTCCCAGCTTCTGGTGGCATGCTGTGCCAAAGTTCCTCATTATCTCTTGACCTAACAAAGGGTTAATATCCTCTTTTACAGATGGGTGAGGTCAGTTAGTCCCAAAACACAGAGGTGGTCAGTGACATTAAGGGGACTATGGTCTCCTCCTGCCCTGGGAATGCTCCCATTCCTCAACTCACCCTTCTTTCTTAAGCCTCCTGCCCTCCCTGTCACTCCCTGTCTCATTACCCTCTTTTGTTTTATTTCTTGTACTTCCCCTATATGAGTTCACTTCATTTAGCTGCTGTAGAAGATGCTTTCTGTGCACACTGCTGCATCCTCAGTGCTTAGCAAGGTGCCTGGAAGTAGACATCCACAACACATATTCGGGGAAGTAAAAAAGGAGGTGGTGGAAGATTTTCCTGAAGAGGTGACATTTGAGCTAAGGCCTAAGTGATAAGAAGGAACCAGCCTCACCATAATCTGGAGGAAGGGCATTTTTGGCAGAGGGGATAGCAGTGGCAAAGGCCTTGGGACAGGAGTTGGTGCATTTGAGGAAGACCCAATGTATCTGGAGTGCAGTAGGTGAACCTCAGAGTGGTAGGAGACAAGATCTACAAGGTGACCAGGGAGATATATGTAGAGGGGGCATCAACTCTGGCATATATTGGAAGTGCCTTGGGTACCTTTAAAAATACCAGGGCTAGCTGGGGGCAGTGGCCCATGCCTGTAATTCCAGCGGCTTGGAAGCCTGAGGCAGGAGGACTGCCAGTTCAAAGCCAGCCTCAGTAACTTAGCCAAGCCCTAAGCAACTCAGCTAGACCCTGTCTCTAAGTAAAATACAAAAAAGGGTTGGGGATGTGGCTCAGTGGACACACCCCTGGGTTCAATCCCCAGTATGGTGGTGGCGAGGGCTTAAATTCCAGTCCAGACCTATGGGACCTATTCATTGATTTTATTTTTAAACCTTGTTTGACAACTTCTGTCATGAGCTGTGGACCAAAGCAAGGAATGGGGATTTCATTCCAACTGCAAGGGTTAGGCAATGGAGTGGGTTAAGCAGAGATGGTTTCAAAAGACACCTCCACTGAGAAGCTTTCCAGGATTTTCCAGGCTTTAGGCCCTTCTTCCCTGCAGACGCACGTGTCATATTCAGGTCTTGCTTGGACGCACAACACTGGTATTTTAAGCCTTGTGATAATGTCTCCCTTCCTGGCCACTCCTGGCTTAATCACCTGTCAGTCCCTAGTCCAGGTACTGGCAAGCCCAATGACCTTGGAAAAGGGGTCATGGATACTTGGAGAATTGAACAATAAAGAGATCGGGGATGAGGGGTACCATGGCTACCTCGGAGGAGGAGAAATGCCTTTGTCGGGAGAAGTGAGTTCAAAGAAGTAAGGTCGGAAGGCAGAGCTGCTGCGAGGCCCAGCTGTGCGGACTTGGGCGACCCTGCTTGGTATCGCGGTGGCTATCCTCAGGTAGCACAGGACGTGGAAGTACCCAGTGCCTCCAAAGGCGGAATTTGTTCGACCCGCTCACAGCCAGCTCCGGGATTGGGAGCTGCTCCGGGAGGAGCTCGTAGGCGGTTGCTTCCTCAAACCGGACCCGCAGTCAAGGCCCCATGCTCCGGCGAATCACAGAAGCTGTTTTCCGGAGTCAGCGCTTCTGGACCCTCACGTCTCAGTTCTAAGCAGAAGGTCACAGGCAGAAGGTTCCCGGTTCCCAGCAAAATCAGGGGTGAAGAGGCAGCTAATAGAAATACTGCTCCGAGGTTCTTGGGGCGGGGCCGTGGGTGCAGATGGCCAATCGTCGGCCAGAGGGGCGGTCCCCAACTCTTAAAAGGAGCTGCCGCGACACGTTGCAATCTCGCAGTTCTCCAGTACCGGTAGCCGGCCACCGGTGAACCTGAATGGACTCTTGCCTTCCCACTACGACAAAGGCATCCGCCAAAGGCAACCGTCTCATCGCCCGCGCCATCAGGGCCATGCTCCCCTTGATCTGGTTGAAAGATGCATTGCCGGGGCTTAACCCCAACAGTTTTATGGGTAACGGATCTGAGAGCCCTTGTCCGGCCTGGGGTTCCCGCAATCCGCACAGCTTGGAGCGGGTCGTGGGGTCCCGCGCCGCGCTGGCGCTGTGGACTCTGTTTACAAGCGTCTTTGAACTGTAGAGCTTGTGGGCCTCGTACTGGTGCTGGTGTTGGTGCAGTTCCAATAGAAGCGTTTCCCATCGCTGCTCAAGTGCTTCCCCCTTAACCCTACAGTCACCGATCTGCAGTTCGTGCTGATGCTGCACTTTTGGACAGTTGCCACCGTGAACGACTTCAGCTGGTCCTTCGGAGGCGCCAAGCGCAAGGTGGTGCTTGCATCACCGTGCTCAACGTGTACTCCGGCAGCTTCTTTCTCAGCTCTAAGTGTGGCGCGTTATTGCATGCCCTGTGGGTCAGCTCCGCGCTGGGCCTCTACGGTCCCGGCCACTGCGCCCATCGACCTGTTCCTTACGGCTGCCAGTGTGCGGGATTAAAGTTTGTGCCTGCTGTGCTTCCCCAACGGTGGCCCCGAGTGGCTGGCACTCTACCATCAGCAAAAGGTCGCTATCGCCTTCATGCTGCCGCTGGCCACACTGGGCACCTGTTGCCCCGACGCTTCCTGAAAACTCGCGGGGCACGCCGGCTGTCGGAACTCCTGCCCCGACAGCATTCCCGAGTTACCCGCACCTTGGCCTGCGTGCTACTAGTCTTTGTGCTCTGCTGGCTGCCCTGCCAAGCGCTCAAGGTCTAAGGTGCTGATCAAACTGCACGCTATGACCTGGGACAGCACCTACTTCCTGGCTTAGGCCTACCTCTACCTGGTCTCCACATGCCTGAGGCACTCCAATAGCTGCCTCTACTGTCTGCTGCGCAGCGGCGAGCCGCATCTGGCATCTGTGAGAGCTGTGCTGCCGGGTCAAGCGCCCTGCGGATCTCCTAGCCGGTTCTGACAGTTGCGCTCCAGCAGCGGTGCTCTCCAATGAAAACCTGAATCTGAGATGCACACCTCCTAATGAGACCCACCGATTATGTGAACGTACGAACAGCACTAGGACAAATGGCGCATTTGGGGTTAAGGTGAAGAAGCAGTGTCTGATTTCAGGACCGGTATTCCGGGATCACTCAGAGAAGGAAGATTTGGCCACTTGGTGGAAATTACTTAAGACTGAGAGTTTTCCACTCACCTTGCATACAACCTAGGGGGAGTCCCTTCCTCCCTAACCTCAATTCCCCATTCCTATAAGGATCGGTGGGGATTAGATGAACCTGGGGACCTGCCAAGTATAGCACTTGGCTCCTTCTGGCACAGCCTCTGCAAACAGTGCGATCCTCATTCATCACCCTTAACAAACAAAGCCCCTGCTATTTCTATTTCATTTTACAAGGGAGTTACAAGGAAAGGCCTGAGCCATTTTTGGAAATCTGGAAGAGAGGAACCTTGGGCTCAGAGAGCTTTTGGTGGCTGAAGTGTCTGAGCTGTCATTTTTAAGTCCTGACTGCTACATGTTTTCTCCAGATCTCCAGGGCTTAGCTGCCCCCCAGTAGCACTGATTCAGCAGTATGCTGACTCTGAGGGGGCAAAGTAATCACCCTCTCCTGCTCCCATGCTGTGTGGAGCAGCAGTGACCTAGGGGCCACAGAGGCAGAACTGGGAGAGAAGTCACTCATAGGAAGCAGATTTCATTCCCTCACTGTGACAGGTCTTTCCCATTTTTGAGGACCTGAGCCTCACAAGGCAGTGAATTCCCCGTCCTTGGATATACTCTAGCAGAGACTTACAAAGAATGTTGGAAACAGAAGTAATGTATCAGATGGCCTGTGGCATGTGAAAGGTGGTTGCAGCATTCCCTTTTAGCCTGGAGATCATGTAACTGAAATGGGACAGGTGGAAATATAACTTTAGGGCTTGCATAGCATAAACCTTAGCAGTCAGTATCCTCTCCCCCTGCTCCCTAAACACACTTAAAGATACATCTAAGGGCAACCGATTTAAATCCCTTCTCTGGCAGGTACCACTTGATTCGAATATTGATACAGAGACACCGTAATGCATTTTCAACACAAAACTCTTAAGGAGATTAGGGGGCCAGAGTTCAGAATTCATATTTGCATCCTTGCAAAGGTCTCATATATCTCACACCTATTGTTTCTAATGAAGAATGACTTGATGCTTGAATATAGAGGGGAAAAGCCATCACCCCAAGCCTGGTATCCTAGAAGGAGCCCATGCAGAAACATAGGCCCACCCCAATGTCTGCAGAATTATTTTACCAGAGCAGCCCAGAAGTGACGGATATTACCATAGCTAGTGACTGATGGAATAAGAGCCCGTGGGCCTATCATGTGGATGATTTCCTTAAAGTATCCAAGTTGTAAGCCTGGATGGTGATGCATGCTTGTAATTCTAGCTACTCAGGAGGTAGGAGGATTGCAAGTTTGAGGCCAGCCTGGGAAAATTAGCCTTTTCTCAAAATAAAATAAAAAATAAGGGCTGGGGATATAGCATAGTGATAGAGCACTTGTCTAGCATGCATGAGGTCCTGGATTCCATCCCCAACACCACACACAAAAAATGAAAGAATCTTAGTTCCTTGTAGTTCTTGTCCACTTAAAAGGAAACTTTTTTTTTTTTTTTTGTAAAGTAGTGAATCAGAGGGGTTCACAGGTATTTCCAAACCTTGATTATTTGTTCTTTTAAAAATGAGCCAATTGCCTGGCACAGTGGCCCACTCCTGTAATCCCAGGGGCTAGGTGGGCTGAAGCAGGAGGATCACAAGTTCAAAACAAGCCTCAGCACTAAGCAACTCAGCGAGACCCTGTCTCTAGATAAAATATACAAAAAGGGACTGGGGTGTGGATCAGTGGTTAAGCTCCCCTGGGTTCAATCCCTGGTACCAAACAAAAGTCAATTACCAGGTGTGGTGGTGCATGCCTATAATTCCAGCAATTTGGGAGGCCAAGACAGGAGGATTGCAAGTTCAAAGTCAACCTCAGTTTAACTTAGCCAGGCCCTAAGCAACTTAGCATGACCCTGTCTCAAAATTTTTAAATAAAAAATAAAAAGGACTGGGGAGGTAGCTCAGTGGTAAAATATCCCTGGTTTCGATTTCCAGTACTGCCCCCCCCCAATTTTTAAAAATAAAAATAAAAATGAATCAATTGACTGTATGTGGTCAATTAATTGACTGTGTGTGGTACATGCCTATAATTGCCTGTATTGTAATCTCAGCTACTTGGGAGGCTGAGATAGAGGCTCGAGAGTTTGAGACCAGCCTGGGCAATTTAGTGACACCCTGTCTCAAAATAAAAATTAAGATTTTTTTAAAAGTGTTGCAGATGTAGCTTAGTGGTAATGCACTTGTCTAGCTTGTACAAAGCCCTGGGTTCAACCCCCAGAAATACAAAGAAAAAAAAGTGAGTCACCTGCTGATCATTTCTCCTTCATGTGCAGAAGAATGTGTTTAGGGGAAGCAACAAGAAAGAGAAGGGGTCCCAACCCCAGTTTTCCTCTGTCTTCCAGGAGCCCATCCCCTGAGTTAGAATGGGCCCTAAGAACTAAAAGAGTAGGACATGGGTGCTCTGCTGAGAGAAAATGCAGCCTGTCTGGGAGCTGCAAATACTCTAAATCAGCAGTAAGAATATATTCAGTAGAACCCCAGAACAATTGTCTCTTCTAAAATTATTCTGTTTAAAGAATGTTGTAGAAAATTGTATCAGTGATTCCATATATACCACACAGTGGACAGCAGGGTATGATGGGCAAAGGCATTCAACTTGGAGTTAGACTAGTCAGATGCCTCTGTTTTGCCTGGCCTTGTGACCTTAACCAAGTCACTCTGCCACTCTGAGCCTCAGTGTCTTCATCTAGAAAATGAGGCAGATGAGAATTCCTTGTGCGTTTTCCAGATCCATGGTTAATTTTTACCCCCTCTGCAATCTTTTCTAATTGCTCTTCACGTGCCGATTGTTTGGGGGTTATTTCTTGCCACAGAGTTAACATCCAAAAAATATCACAGTTCATTGAACTCTTAGTTCTTGTGAATCGTTTCCTTTATTGAGGACAGGGTGAGCTTTTACTGGCTCTTGTTATAAAAACATCAGTCTTCTCACTCAGAAGAGGACTGTGGATCTTACACAGGGGTGAATCAAATACACATGTTGCCGGTCCTGGACAGAGCCAAAGCTCCTGAGGCTTCCCTGGGAAATTCTCTGGGGTGTGGAAATGAGACTCATTGTGTCCCCAGAGAGACAACCAAGAGGTGTGTACTCCGCCCAGCCCGTTTCAGCTCCAGCCAGAAAATAGTGAAGAGGAAGTTCAGGCTCAGGGCATGATGGGAAGAATGTCTGGATAGGGAAGCTGGCAGAGTGTGTCGTCACTGAGCCTAGAGAACAGGGACATAGGGCTGGGGGTTGGAGCCCAGTGGTAGAACACTTGCCTCGCATGTGTGAGGTACTGGATTTGATCCTTGGTACCACATAAAAATAAATGAAATAAAGGTATTGTGAGAACAGGGGCACAAAGAAACAGATGCACAGAGTAAGTGAGGTGCCTTTCTTTTCTCTTTTCTTCTGGTACTGGGGATTGAATTTAGGCCCCTACCACTCAGCTACACCCCCAGCCCTGTTTATTTTTTATTTTGAGAGAGAGTCTCACTAAGTTGCCCAGACTGGTCTCAAATTTGTGATTCTTCTGCCTCAGACTCCCAAGTCACTGCAATTACAGGCATGTCCCCAAAGCACCTGGCTCAAAATAAATGAGATTTCAGAGGGAAAGAACAAACCCCAAATCTTGTAGATTGAGAAAAGTACTTATTGGCATTTATTGTGCATTTAACAATGAGGCAAGCCCTGCCTTTTGAGCTTCACAAAGCGTTTTCAGGCACATGGTATCACCTATATTTTTATGGAAGAAAATGAGGCTCAGAGAGGTTAGGAAATCACCCATGCTGACAGCTTGGAAGGTAACACGGCAGGTGTTCCAAACCACAGCTCTCTGATTCTGAAACCTAAACTCTTAGTGGCCATTGGCTCATTTTCCAGGTGCTAAGAAAGTGCTACAAGAGACAAAATAAGAACTCTTATCCTGGGCACAAAGGCAGCTGAGGAACCAAATGCCTGGGAAAGGAATATTTTCTCTGAACGAGTGAATGGCAGCTGGGGTGGCCTTGGAGTCAGATGCTGTGAGGAGGGAAGGAGATGAGAAGTAGTGGCCTGAATCAATCACAAGCACATCTGATATTGTCATTCATTCCAGCACATCCCAGTCCCTTCAGTTGCATGTGGGGGAGATCTGGACTCCTGAAACTCCCGTAAGTGGATGGAAGTATAAAGCTATCAACTTGTACCACAAGTGGGGTGGCTGACTGGCTGAAAGAGCATCTTCGGTTTGCAGAGATGACCCACTGTCCTTACAGCAGCAGTGTCCTAGTGGATTAGCCTGTCTAACTTCCATGCTGTCATGCAATCTGGTGGCTTGGGAGTTCCTCCCAACCCTAGCCACCTTTGCCCTTTCTCCTCAGAGCAGAGCAGCAGCTGAGCCTCCCTCTTCCATTCCACCTCACTCCCACTCCTCCATGGAAACCTGCAGGTGTTGGAGCTCCAGGCACAAATGTTCTAGTTCAACTAGACACAGTGGTAAATGCCTGTGATTCCAGCAGCTCTGGAGGCTGATTCAGAAGGATGGCAAATTCAGAGCCAGCCTCAGTAACTTAGCAAGGCTCTCAGCAACCCAGGGAGACCCTGTCTCTAAATAAAATACAAAAAAGGGCTGGGGATGTGGCTCTGTGGTTAAGTGCCCTTGAGTTCAATCCAAGGTACCAAAAAATTAAAAAGAAAGAAAGAAAGAAGGAAGGAAGGAAGGAAGGAAGGAAGGAAGGAAAGAAAGAAAGAAAGAAAGAAAGAAAGAAAGAAAGAAAGAAAGAAAGAAAGAAAGAAAGAAAGAAAGAAAGAAAGAAAGAAAGAAAAATGTTCTAGTTCTTTTCTAGGTCCAGGCTGCTCTCTTTGACACCTTTATTTTCTACTTTTTGCCCCATCCCCAGGCTGGACCCTGAGCCTTTTATCTCTGTTATGGTTCTCAGCTGTCCACCTTCCTGCATCCCCACAGTTCCTTGGGCCCACAGGACCCCCTACTGGTGTTTTGCCTGTAAAGTATCTTTTCATGTCTTCTCTAATTATGAACCATCTGTGTCTGATTCCTGTTTGTATCACATATACACTAAGCTCTCAATAAATGCTTGATGAGGAAGTGAACGCTGCTCTTGAGTATTCTCACTTTCCTATTTGCTGTGTATCTTGTGGTCTTTGGTTCCTTCCCCATTCCCTTGGACTGAGTAGAGTATTCCAAAGTCTCCCCTGGATTCCAGAAGACTGCTCCTAAAATCCACTCTTATGAACAGGCCAGCTGACCTGAGAGCTCTTGTATTCACATTTGTTCAGCCTGCTACATCCTCCTGAGCATCCAGTTAATCCTCATATCATTCTCAAGAACTGGATCCCATTATCATTCCCATTTCATGAAATAGCAAACTGAGGCTCCAAGTAGAGAAATGGCATACAGCTAATCAGCAACAGAACTGGCTTAAGATCTCAGATCCCCATGTGGCTGTGCCTTTAATGTGAGTTGTCAGATTAGAATTAATCCAGATGGAAAAGATACAAGTGGAAATGACTGATGGTTTACAGATGTTTTAGCTTTTCTTTAAAAAAAAAAAATACAAAAAACGTATCTATCCCCTTTTATTCCTTTGTTTTTTTTCCCCCCTAAGAAGATAGGGTCTCATCTTGTTGCCCAGGTTGGCCTCAAACTGCCTCAGCTTTCCAGGTAGGTGCTATCCACTATAGTGACTGGCTAAATTTTGAATTTTATCTTCAAAATTCATCATATTATAGTTGGGTCCATAATAATAACATTATAGATCCATGTTTCTTTTATAATAAAACAATGCTCTCTCCCTGCATCCTAAAGTAACTGACACTCTTAGATACACCCTGCATAGCACTATGGAGAACCCCACTTTGAGAAGCATGAACTTGCAAGATAAAGCCCAGAATCCTTAGCCTCTACCATGGCCTCTATGTGGCCTCAGCCTTCCTTTCCAAACTTCTCTGGCCACACCCCTTCACACGCTGGACCCTGAGCAGGTCTTCTTATGCTATTCCATCTGCCTGGAGTACCAGTTCCACAACTCCTGGTTCACTTTGTACCATGACATTCCACCATCCTGACTTCTCACCCCCAACCTCAGCATCCTGAACCCATTTCCCTTCCTCATCCTCTCACTTTCATTTTTTGCTTTCTCTTTCAAAGCACTCGGGGACCAGACAGTGGATTGGGCCTAAGTGGAAGAAGGCCTCAGGCCCCCCAGATGTGGCAGCCTTATCTGGATAAGTTGTGCTGTCCGTCATTCACCTGAGCTTCTCCTACTTCCTGAGGCCCCTCCAGGGTACCTGCCGCAGGGTGCTGTGTGATTCCACCCTTTGTGAGTATGGCCCCCTTTCCTGGACTGAGCAGAAGCTTCTAGAATCAGGGAACTTACTTCTCTGGTTTGTTTGTGTCCCCTCCACAACAGCCTCTGTTCTGGAGTGGGCGTTGGAGGATTACTTGCTGAAATAAAAATGTGCATGGCCCTGTCTTTTGACCTTTCCCCATTCAGTTTCTCTGATCTTAACATCCTGATTAAAAGAGATCTACAAAACAGTTCTCTGTCCCCTGGGAGTGGAGTGGGCTCCATTTTAAATGCCTTTCTGTTATGATTGAATAATCATCTCCTAAGTCATAAACCTTGTGAACAGGAAAAAGTAAGGCTGTGTGTGTGCGCATGTGTGCATGCAAGCATGTGGGGGAGCACTTCTACTGTGACTTCTCAGTGCTGTCCCAAGGGAAGTGGTAACATAAGCAGGGGACAAAAACAAACAAACAAACAAATATATATATATATATATATATATATATATATATAAAAAATTAATGAGGTGAGCAAGACATGGATTCATAAACTGCAGAATACGTAAGCTAAAAGCTTAGAGGTCCTGTAAAATGACCTTGTTTGAGAGATAGGGAAATTGAGGTTTGGTGCAGGGAGTGGGGATGCTGTTCTGGGTTACACAGGAAGCTGATGTCACAAGCAGCCTCTCTCAGTTGGACAGGGTCCCAGAAGGAAGGCAGCCCCACTCACCCCTGCTGTAGAGTAATCAGCCATCTAGTTTGCCTGGCACTGGGCGGGGCGGGGGAGGGGGCATCCCAAGACCCTCAGTGTTAAAACTGAGACAGTCCCTAGGCAAACCCAAATGGGGGTCACTGTTAGCTTGTGAGTCATGGCCTCTCTCCCCAACCTGACTATAAAGTCTCCCAGACAACTTCCAGAAAAAATGGAAAGACAGAGATGCCTGGGGCACAGCAACAGTGTCATTTGGGCCTGCCAGGACCCACTGCTTAGCCTGGCCTGGCAGTGAGGTGGGCTGCATAGCACCCGCCTTGCTGGGCATCTCCCTAACTCAGCCAGTCCCTCACTGCTGTGCTCCTTTCATACCAAAGACAATTTTTAAAAGCTCTCTTGGGGCTGTTTAACTTTGATCTCCATAAACATTTCTTTTGATAAATACCAGGATCCATGTGGCATGTATTTTGAGAGGCTCTGTATAGCAATAGGCTAGTATGTCTTTTTGTTGTTTTGCTGTGTGAGGAGATCCAGCCAGCTCTGTCCCTAACTCTCTATGTGATCTCAAGCAAATTTCTGCCTATAGCTGGGTCTTGTTTCCTCATGAGTGAACTGGGAAATGCTAGACTCTGCCTTGTTCAGTATTCAAGTAGAAAGAACCCCAGAATACTGGCACAGTACTGGCACATAGTAAGCATGCAACAAAAGGAATTTGTTGTCATCTCTGGTCCTCAATGGCTTGGGGTTCAACTGGTCTTTTCTTCCAAGGTTTGGGGGATTCATCTAGAGGTTAGTGCAGACACTGAGATTCATCATGGATAAAAATTGAATATTTATCTCTCCTGGCCTCTGTGCATCCAGAATTCAACTCTGCAGTGAAATATTTATGAGTTTCCATGCAGAGGTTTTTCTCCAGAGGGCCTTTTCTCCCGAGACAATTTGAACAAAGTGGAAGTTTGCAAGGATGCTCTTATGATTTAGATGCGAGGTGCCCCCCCAAAACTCACATGTGAGACAATGCAAGAAGGTTCAGAGGAGAAATTATTGGGTTGTAAGAGTCTTAACCCAGTCAGTGAATTAATCCCCTGATAGGGATTAACTGAGTGGCAACTGAAGTGGTGGAGTGTGGCTGGAGGAGGTGGGAATTGGGGCGTGACTTGGGGGTATATATTTGGATCTGGCAGGTGGAGTCTCTCTCTGCTTTCTGATCATCATGTGAGCTATTTCCCTCTGCCACACTCTTCTGTCATGATGTTCAGCCTAACTTTAAGCCCTGAAGAATGAAGTCTGCTGTCTATGAATTGAGACCTGTGAAACTGTGAGCCCCCAAATAAACTTTTCCTCCTCTACAATTGTGCAAGTCAGGTGTTTTAGTCACATTGGTGAAAAAAATAACTAAACCAGATGCTCCAGTTTTCTGTATTCAGAGTTGGGGAGTTGGGCTTGGGCCGGGGGAGGTGGAGTGGATGGAAGGAAGCTGGGCTACTGGAGAGGACACTGGTCCGGGCATCAGGAAATGGGAACCTCTCTAAGTCTGCCCTCACTAGCTGTGTGACAAAAGTAAGTTCTCTGGACCTCTGGCTCCCCATCTACAAGATACTTAGGACAGAGTCAGTAATATCTTTCCTTGGTCTTAATTCTTTGTGTCTGGGTTCCTATACCTGGCACTGTGCTAGGTACACAGCAGGCATTAATAAATGTGGCACTTGATGAATGTTTTCTTATGAATTAACATATGCAGAGGGAGGTAACTGACACTGATGGGAAATTTGAGGCTTCCCATTCTCTTCCAGGGGGAGGCCACCACCCTAGGATGGAATTCACTCATTAGCTATCCAGCCCTGCAGCACAGTCCTGAGGTCCTAATCCTGACTTTCTTCTTCCAGTGGAACAAACTTCTCTTCCAACTTATCTCCACCCTGAAAGTTGCCAAGAGAACCTGACTCCTTTTGTGAAAACAAATTGACTTGTAGTCCAAGGCTGCCCCACCTGATGCTGGAATAGGCCCTCATCTCAATGTTCCCTGCAGGAGTGATGGTGGCAGAGACAGCCTGTGAGTCCAAGATGCTCAAGATCCTGATGGTAAGAATGATTTGGACAAAAGAGTGGTCCAGGGCCTTTGCCTTTCATGGAGCTTAGGAGGATGACCTTCTCTCCAGTGTTTATTTCCCTAAATGGGCTTTCATGTCAACTCACTGCACTTTAACTTCTTGAAAAGGATACTCTTAATTCATGGCAAAATTTGGATGCTCATGCCAGCCTTCCTTCCATTCAAAGGTGGGTTCTCCCCATATTCAGAGCTCTCACTCTTGAACTTACTTCTGTCTGTGCAAGACACCATCCCCATCCTCTGCCCCAGCTGACAATCTCCAGGTCTCAAGTAGAATGGCACTTCTTCGAATGGGTCTTCCCTGCCCTCTAGGTGTCCCTGCCACATTTCTCTTTACAGTTTTTTTTTTTTCCTCCCAGTTTTGGAGATTGAACCAAGGGGTACTCTGCCATTGACTACATTCCCAGCCCTCCTCCTTTTTAAAACCATACTGTCTTGATTACTCCAATTTTTAAATATTTTTAGTTGTAGATGGACATAATACCTTTATTTACTTTTTTATTTGGTGCTGAGAATCCAGCCCAGTGCCTCATGCATGCTAGGCAAGCGTGCTACCACTGAGCCACGACTCCAGCCCCCAGCCCTTATTTTTTATGCTGCAGGAGGGTCTCACTCAATTGCCCAGGTTGACCTTGAGCTTGCAATTCTCCTGCCTCAGCCTCCTGAATCACTGGGATAAGCATGTGCCACCATGACCAGCTCTCCTTTAGAGTTCTTTGTGGTTTTCTAAAATGGTACTCACTATCATGGATCTTTCTTTCTTTCTCCAGGTGTTTATTGCAGATCTCTGTCATGTTTGAGGGCTCTTAGGATGATGTCTTTTCATCACTGTAACACTAATACCTGGTCAAATAATACAGTTCTTATTTTTTTTGAAACGGGGGATTGAACCCAGGGGTGCTTTACCACTGAGCTACATTCCCAGCCCTTTTTATTTTTTATTTATTTACTTTTAAAATATATTTTAGTTGTAGATGGACATAATATCTTTATTTTATTTAACTATTTATTTTTATGTGGTGCTGAGGATCATACCCAGTGCCTCACACATGTGAGGCAAGTGCTCCACTACTGAGCTGTAGCCCTTTATTTTTCACTTTGAGATAGGGTCTTACTAAATTGCTGAGGGCCTTACTAAGTAGCTGAGGCTGGCCTTCAACTTGTGATCTTCCTGCCTCAGCCTCCCAAGTTGCTGGGATTACAGGCATGTGCTCCCACATCCAGCCTTCTTACTGTTCTTATCATTTCTTTCTGGTATTAATATAGTACCATCAGCTTTCTTTTGGTTAGTATTAATCAAGCACATCTTTTTCTGTCTGTTTTATATTTTTTTCTCTCTATTTTAGATGTTTCTGTTACAAATAGTGTATGGCTTGATTTTGTTTTAATTCAGACTGACAATCTTTGTTTTGTCTTCCTAATCCTTCCTAATTTAGCTCATTCCCATTTATTGTGGTTATTGTAATAGCTGGATACATTTCTATCTTATTTTATGCTTTATTGTTATCTTGTGGGGTTTTTGTTTGGTTTTATTTTTCTTTTTTATATATTTTTTAGTTGTCAATGGACCTTTATTTTATTTATTTACTTATATGTAGTGCTGAGAATCCAATGTAGGGCTTCACCCATGCCAGACGAGCGCTCTACCACTGAGCCCCCAAGTCCAGCCCCTTGTTTTTCTTTTTTAAGGGTTGGTCAGATGGACACTGTGGTGCACACCTGTAATCCCAGCGATTTAGAAAGTTGAGACGGGAAGATTGCAAGTTCAAGGCCAGCATGGGCCAATTAATAAGACACTGTTTCAAAATTAAAAATCCAAATGCTTTGCTGTTGTATACAACATATTCTAGAAAATGCGAATGAAAGCACAAGTTTCTGCCAGATGTGGTTGTGCACACCAGCAATCCCAGCAATTTGGGAGGCTGAGACAGGAAAATTACAAATTTGAGGCCAGGCTCAGAAATTAAGCAAGGTCTAAAGCAACTTATCAAGACCCTGTCTCAAAATAAAAAAAATAAAAAGGACTGGAGATGCAGTTCAGTCATAGTACTGGGTTCACTCCTAGTACCAAAAAAATAAAAGACATGTTTATAAAAAAGAGAGGGGAGGTGGGGGGAATGATAATCTGTATGTTGTCCCAGCTGGTTTCAAACCCCTGGGCTCAAGTAATTCTCTTGCCTTCACCCCTTGGGCTAGAGATACACTCCACCATGCCCAGTTAATTTACTCTCTTTTCATTTGAACTTATTTATTTTTTTCATTTTGTTTCTTTCCTCTAGTAGTTTGAAGGTTACATACTCTCTTTCTAGTCTTTTAGCAACTATCCTGTAATGCTTAATTGGTCTATCTTCTTCTACTCCTTTTTGTTTTTTTTTTTTTTTTTTTTTTTCCTTTTTTTTGTACCAGGGGTTGAATCCTAGGGCACTGAGCCAAATCCCCAGCCCTTTTATGTATATATTTAGAGACAGTCTCACTGAGTTGTTTAGGGCCTCCCTAAATGCTGAGGCTAACTTTAAACTTAGATCCTCCTGCCTCAGCCTCCTGAGACATTGGGATTACAGGTGAGGAACACTGTGCCTGGAGCTATTTGTACTTTGTTCAACTTTTATAGTAGATCCTGGCAGGATGGTTGGTCTGCTCCAAGCTAGTCCAACACAGTCAGAGACAGAAGTCCTTATCTTCCTCAACTCAGCTTTCTAAAATGTTCACATTTGATATGGTGCTGCAGTGGGAACTCCAATCAGGGTACTGAGGGCTTCAGATTCTTAAAAATTCTGTTATGATACAATATACATGATATTTGTCATTTTAACTATTCATGAGTGCACAACTGAGTGACATTGAATACAGTGGTGGTGTTGCATAATCATCACCATTGTCTGTAGCCAAAACTTATTTTATCATTCCCTACCCAAACTCTGTACCCCTAAAATAATACTATGAGAAATAGAAAGTCTGGTGGTCCCTTTTCAGATTATTCAACCTTACTTGGTTCCAACTGTAGCCCTTCCCTTTTGCCTGCTCACTCCTAAAACTAACCGTCTGTGGAGATAGAAACCCTGAACTCCTCCGATCAGAGTGAAGGGCGGCTGCCGTAGGGTAGCGAGCCAAGCGGGCTGACTGCCCTCGCAGACCGGCCTGCTAGCCAAGTCCCAGTAGCATGCCCTTTTGTCAGAAGTGAAGGTTCGCCTCCCTCCCCACCCCACTTTTGGCACCTTTGTTATTTCTAATGATAGCACTCTGCCTTCCCCTCCCAGCCTCTGGGTCCCTGATAACCGCTACTCTAGTTTCTATGAATTTACCTATTTTTTGCTTGTTTGTTTGCTTTTTTTTTTTTTTTTTTTTTTTTTTTTTTTTTGGTTTTTGCAATGCTGGAGATCAAAACCCAGGAACTCCAGAGTCTTAAAGAGAAGTAGAGAGTAGTCCAGAAGCTGAAGGGAGGGTGTGAGGAATGGGAAGAAGTCAAAGGCACAATATTCTAATAAATCAGGAGGAATGAGTTTTTAAGATTTACTGCCCAGCAAGCTGGTCACAGTTATAAGAAGGTATTGCATATTTCAAAATCACAAAAATTATATAATTTATTATGTCCTCACTTTAAAAATCATAAAATGATATATGAGGAGATGGCTGTTAAGTCTGCTTGATATGGTTGTTACAGAATGAATACATATAGAAAAATATCACCTTGTGCCCATAAATATATGCAGTTATTATTGTCAATTAAGATAAAATTTAAAAAGAAGAAAACAAAAACGAAAACACAACCCAGGGCCTCACACATGCTAGGCAAGTGCTCTACTACTAAACTATGCACTTAGTCCTGAATTTGCATGTTCTAGGTACCTCAGCCAAGGGAATCATACAATATTTGTAATATTTTTTCTTCCCTGTTTGGCTTATTCCATTTACCATAATTTTTAAAAGTCTACCTATGTTCTAACAGATATCAGAACTTCCTTTTTATGGCTGAATAATATTCCACTGTAGGTATATGCCATATCTGTTTATTCATTCAACTGGTGACAGACACTTGGATTGTTTCTACTTGGGTGACTAATGCTGCTATGAACATATGTGCACAAATGCCTGTTCCAGTCATAGAGGTTTTTGATGGCCTGTGGGGACCTGTTTCCTGTTTCGTAAAATTAAGTAATTGAATGATTTCTAGCTCTAAGACTTCAAGAAATGAACGAATTCCAAAGGACTGAAGCTGGAAGGTCAAAGCTATGTATATGCAAATGATCTGCTTTCTAGAATGTCAGGGCTTCTCATGTGCCCACTGCCTTGGGGCACTGTGTGCACAGCCCTTTCTCCAGAGCAACCCAGGGATGCAGAGGGCAGTTACCAAGGAGGATATATTTCAGTTGAGCCTGGCAGCCAGGATTCCACCCCTCCAGACCATTTGCTAATCCCCAGATGACTGGGCACTTCTGCGGGGGCATTTTTGGCCAGAGACCACTCCTGGAAGGGATGTCTTTGATGGCTTCTCAGGCCTGCTGTGGGAACCTAGAGTTTAACCAGTCCTCACCAGGCCTGAGATGGCAAGGGGCCCATGTCCCCACCACTGAGCCAGCCTGGGAGGTTCAGTCACTGGCTCCCAATCTGCTGCAGAGGTTGAAGACTGGCCTCCCACGTGTTATAACTGACCCATGGACAGGTTCCTTTGAACTGGTATTTAAAAAATTGTTTAAAATAATAACGTTTAAAAAATAATTAGTTACCAAGATTTAAAATTCAGGATTTTTTACTTAAAATCCAGATTTCTGGTTCCTTCTAAAGAGTCAGAAGATCTGGTGGTCCGGGCCCACACACCCAGCAGTGGTTGCCCATTTAGATCAGACATTAAAAATCCAATCTCACAGGCACCTGTGATCCCTTCCTTCACTTGTCCATCTGGCCGTTTTAGCACCCTAATGGCACCGGAGCTCTTACAGCTATACTGAAATCCCTTATCAGCTAATCAAGAAATGCTTCATAATAAAATGAAAAAGATCATGTTACCGAAAGTTTGGTCCTCGTCCCTGATGCCAATCCAATAATGAGGACACATTTTGAGAAAAAGGAAAAAGAAGTTTTATTGCTTTGCTAGTGAAACAGGGGACTCCAGTCCCAGAGGTTTTGATTCTGCCCCTCAAGGGAAACAGGGGATGTTTAAGGAGCTAATTTAAAGTCCACATTCCATGTGTTCTCTGCCTGGAGTTGTAATTCACTCGTTAATATAGGAGATAGTCATTTCTGAGATGTTCTGGTGCCATCTCCGAGTCTGAATTACTTCTTTCCTGTGGTGTGCGCTCAAGGATCGATGGATGACTGCCTAGGATGGGGAAGAAAGGTAGTCCTGTTTCCCCTGAGATTAGGGAGTGGGGAAGGATGGGAGGAGGAAGGAGAGAAGAAGAGAAAGAAATATGTCTGTTTAGAAAATAAGTTGCTGAACTGGGGCTGTGGCTCAGTGGTGGAGGGCTTGCCTATCATGTGTGAGGCACTGGGTTTGATTCTCAGCACCACATATAAATAATAAAATAAAGGTCCTTCAACATATAAAAAAATTAAAAAATAATCTGCAGTGGCAAAGGAGCAAGGACTATATTCATAAGTGTAAAGTGAACCACTGTTAAACAGTCACATTCAAGAATTTGTCAGCCAATGGGGGCATAATGAACAGGTGCTGCTTTATCCAAGTGCCAATTCCAGCATTCATTAGCTGTGTGACCTTGAAAAAGTTACTTAACCACTCTGAGCTCCATTTCCTTATCCTTATGATAATAACACTATCTTTCTCCTGGGATTATAATGAGACCTGCATGAAGGAATACACACACAGTGCTTAGGAAAGTGCCTGGGATGTGGAAAAATAAGAAGAGGTATGCAAGAAGAGACTGTGACTTGGGCAACTAGAGGCTTGGAAAGTGCCCAGGACTGCATGTGAGGCCCAGCTCTGCCCTTGCTATCTGTGTGGTATTGAACAAGTCATTTAGCCCAGCTGAGGCCCTTTGGGGTACTTGAAGTGCCTCCGCAGAGTGGAGGCACCACAGATGGCTGCTGTTACAATTATAAAGTGCTTGCTCAATCCTCTTGGCAGGCTTCCAGGGCATTCTTGAGCCTGCAGCCCATCCCTGCCAGAGCTGGGGAATGGATATTGATCCGAAAGACAAAGAGGCTCTGCCAGCACAATGGCACCATTGTGAGCTCACGGGAGCACAATCTCCTTTCTGTCCTTTCAACCTTGAGGGGATGCCATTTGGGGCCTGGGTGGGAAGGCGTGGGAGCCATCCAGAGCTCTGTCAGCCAGTCTTAAGGAAGGTCAAGGAAGCGGTGGAAAGAGGAGAGCCAGCCCTGCGGAGCCCTTGCGCGTCTGTCTTCTGGTTGTGTAAAGGAGGACTCAGGGGCTCAGAGTGGGAAGGAGACTTGCCCGGCTCCACAGAGCAGAGCGGGCAGAGCGGGGCTGGAGCCAGAACCCCACACAGGGGCCACAGGGAAGCCCAACCGCCGGAGGACTTGCCACCCCAAGGGACATTTAGACTCTGGACATTTGACCTTTTCTTTTAATGAAGTTGTATATTCTATCATTAAACACACTGACAAGATGCAGAAAGCAAACATTTATCTTACTACTTAAATATTTAGTATATATCTAAACTCTTATAACCTTGTTTTAGCATTTTTCCTTCCATTTGAAATAAGATGGAATTTACACACCACAAAATTAACCCTTTTTAAACTGTACAAATTCACTGCAGTTTGATATATATTTACATTATTCATTCGCGCGTGCATGTGTGTATATATATACAGTCATGCAATCGTGATCACAATCTAATTTTAGAACATTTCCTTCATCCTTTTCCACAGCCCCTAGCAACCTTGAATTTACCTTCTGCCTCTGTGGATCAGTCTACTCTACACATTTTATATAAATGGAATCATACAATTTGTAGTCTTTTGTGACTGGCTTTTTTCACAAGCATAATATTTTCTTTCCTTTTTCAAATTTTTTTTAGTTGTTGATGGACCTTTTCTTTTTTCTTTTAATATTTTTTAGTTGTTGATGAACTTATTTATGTATTTATATGCAGTGCTGAGAATTGAACCCAATGCCTCATGCATACTAGGCAAGCACTCTACCACAACCCCAGCCTTGGACCTTTATTTTTATTTGTTTATGTGTGGTGCTGATAATCAAACCCAGTGCCTCACACATGCTAGGCAAGTGCTCTACCACTGAGCCACGACCCTGGCCCAAGCATAGTATTTTCTAGGATCACTCATGCTATAGCATGTATTAGTGCTTCATCATTTTTATGGCTGAATAATATTATAGAATATTTTGTTTATCTATTTACCAGTTGATGGACATTTGGATCGTTTTCACTTTTGGCAATTATAAGTAATGCTTCTAGGAACATTTATGTACAAGATTTTGTGCAAATATATGTTTTCATTTTTCTTGGATGTATACCTAGGGTGGAAACCGCTGGATCTTATGGTAACTGTACACATAACCTTTCTTTTCCCATGCTGGGGAGAGAATGGAGGGCTTTGTGAACGCCAGACAATTGGACTACCACTGAGCTACAGCCCCTGCCCTATGCATAGGCTTTTGAGGAACTGCCAGGTTCTTTTCCAGTTATACCATTTGATATTCCACCAATAGTATACATCCTCAGCAACACTTGTTCTTATCTGTCCTTTTGATTGTAGCCATATTAACCAGCTTGGCAGCTGTGGGGCTTCGCCTTACCTTTTAGGCTGCTGTCCTGTCCCTACCCTCACAATGCCCACAGATCCCACTGGGTAGCCCCTTCCCCTACAATCAAACCTTACGTAACCGAGAAGCTATCTCCTTGATGTCAATGAGATAACTGGAGAAGAGTACATGGCATGAAGCTACTCATTTAATGGACACTCACCAACGGTGGAAAACAAGGTCCTTGTCCAGTTGAGCTCACAGATTGGTGGGAAAGCCAAGTGGTCTCAGTGCCAGATGGCATGCATCATGCATATCCATTCACAGTCCTCAGTACACTCCTAGGAGGTAGGCAGGCAGTTTTCAGTTATATGGTCTAACAAGTGGCCGGTTTGGGGATCTGAATCTTGATGGTCTCAGGTCAGTATCTCTGAGTACTTCCTATCTGCATTAACCATGACAGAGGGACAGTGTTGACTCAAAAGGAAGTCAACTATGGGGACACAAGGAAAGCTCTCTTGCTTTCCTGGAGGATTTGCTTTTTTTTTTTTTTTTTTTTTTGCGGGGAGTGGGGATTAACTAGGGATTGAACCCAGAAGAGCTTAACCACTGAGCCACATCCCCAATCCTTTTAAAATATATTTTATTTAGACGCAGGGCCTCATTATGTTTCTGAGACTGGCTTTGAACTTGTGATCCTCCTGCCTCAGCCTCCAGAGCCGCTGGGATGACAAGCATGTGCCACTATGCCTGGCAAGGACTTGTTTCTTGATCTGGGTCTTCCAGGATGGAGTTGAGAAGAATAGTTGGGGTGAGCATCCCAACTATTGGAGAAGTGCATCTGGTGTCTGGAGGCTTGATAATACAAGTTTTGCTCTCTCTAGGGGTTCAGGCAATCAATGAGGCCAGAGAGATAGGTGGAAATTAGACCAGGCAAGACCTAGTAGGCCTTGTCAGGGAGTTTGGACTTTGGACTTCATCCTGAGGCAGAGGAACAACCATGAAGTGCTTTAGGAGAAATATCAGAAGGTCGTACTAGCTACAGAAGTCTCAACCCAGATCATGAAGGAGTCTGGTTTAGCTGTGACTGGTACACACGTGGAGAAGGAAAGGAGACAGGAGTCCAAGGGTCTTCGTGAATCTCATCTCGGCCATCTACTGATACCACAGCTCCTTTAAGTGAAATTTCAATTTTTGTGCTTCAGGCTGGCCTAGACCCCAGCTTCACCCTCCTCTCTTTGATACAGATAGGTGAACTGAGACGGTGAAGGAATGCAAAAAGAAATGCTGGTGGAGATGGCAAGAGGCACAGACGTCTCCATGGTGACACCAGGCTTATTCACTCAGCTACCCATCCTCCACCTTCACCCCCAGGTTTCTCCAGGCCTAACATCTAGCAGAAATCAAGCTGCATCTCTTGGAAAGAAGAACTCTTCTGTTTGTGGTATAACGGGTTCACTCGATGCTTTGACTATATTCCTTGTGTTTTTTTCTTTTTCCCACCCATCTTCACCCTGACCTTCTCCCTCGTGATCCTTTCCCTAACCTTTTCCTTCCTGGTCTTCTTTTCCCTAACCTTTTCCCTGATTCTCTCCTCTGATCTTCTTTTTCCTCACCTTCCCCTCCCTGATCTTCTTTTCTCTGATCTTCTCCTTCCTGATCTCTCCTCCTAATCTCATTTTCTTTGAAGCACCTCTTTAAAAAAAACCCTGTTCCTGCTGGTGCGCAGAATAACAGCCTTTGGGATAGGAGTCCCTGTGTTCCTCCCTGGCTAGCAAAGCAATAAACCTTTTCCCTTTTTCTCAAAACCCTGTCCTCCTTACTGGATTGGCATCGGGAACAAGGACTCAGCTTTCAGCAACAGTACTAACTCATAGGGACTCTAAAGAGGGATCAGCCACCAGCACTTTTGTTTGGAGTTCCAGGTGATCAACAATTCCTGAGCGCTAGGGCTAGGAGGCTCCTTAGACCTTCCTAAGGCCTTCCCTGCTCTTACCCTTCCTCTGCCTCCCACCTCCGCCCCCTCCTCCCCTCCCGCATACTTCGCAGATGAAGAAACAGAGGCCTGCATTATGGAAGGGACTTGTAAAAAAAGGTTAAGATTCCGAAGAAACTTACTCAAAAAATTAAAAATAGAATTGCCACATGATCCAACAATTCCTCTTCTGAGTACATACCCCAAATAATTGACATCAAGGACTTAAATGGATATTTTCACACCCATGTTCATAGCTTTATTCACAACAGCCAAAAGGTAGAAACAATCTGAATGTTCTGATTAATGAACAAAACGCGGTGTTTATGTATGCTAAAATATTCAGTCTTAAAAGGAATGAAGTCCTGACCCACAGCACATGGATGGATCTTGAAGTCATTATGCCATGTGAAATAAGCCAGACGCAAAGAGTCCACTATTGTATGATTCCACTTACACGAGTGAGTACCTAAGGGTCAGGTTGGTGACAAAGTAGAATGGAGGTTAAAGGCCTAACAGGAAGGGAGAATGGGAGTTATTGTCTGAAGGTTATGAACTTCAGCTTGGGATGATGAAATAGTTCTGGAGATGGTGGTGGTGATGGTTGCACAATAATGTGAATGTGTTTAATACCACCAACTGTACACTTTAAAATGTCAATTTTTTGTCAGGTACCTTTTACCACAATAAAAAAAGAAACACACAATACACAGTTCTATCCAGGTATCTTATAATCAGAAGATTTATTCTGAATAACAGGATCTGTATAGCCATGTCTCTTTTTGGTCTTGGTACCCAAGGAGTCGATTCAGTTTAAGTAACTTCATCCTAAAGATGTTATGAACTGTGTAACTGGTCAGCTTTCCTTTTTTGGCTTGACTGCTAGAAAACTTTGAACCAGATTGGAAGCCCACTTTTTTTTTTTTTTTTTTTGACAGCAGGGACTAAACCCAGGGGCGCCTAACCACTGAGCCCATTTTATTTTTTGAGACAGGGTCTCCCTAAATGACATAGGGCCTGGGTAAGTTTCTGAGGCTGGCTTTGAAATTGTGATCCTCCTGCCTCAGTCTCCCGAGCTGCTGGGATTACAGGCATGTGCTGTTGTGCCTTGCTCATCTTTTTTATCTTTTTTTTTTTTTTTTTTTTTTTTTTTGTCAGTGCTGAGTATTAAACCTCCAGGGGGGTCTTCCCAGGGCCTTGGGTATGCTGGGCATGTTGGGCAAGAACTCTTAACACTGAGCTACATGTCCAATGCCCCTCATATATGCTTCTGTAATAACAAAAAAAGTATTTTTTTTTTAAAAAAAGATAGATGAGAGGGCCAGGTATGGTGGTGCTGCATGCCTGTAATCCCAGCTACTAGAGTGGCTGAGGCAAGAGGCCAGAGGATAACAAGTTTGAGGCCAGTCTGCGTAAAAATATTTTTCAGTGTTTTGTTTTTGGTACTGGGGATTGAACTGAGGGACACTTAAACACTGAGCTACATCCCCAGTTCTTTTTAGTTTTTGTTTCGAGACAGGGTTTTGCTAAGTTGCTGAGGGTCTTACAAAATTGCTGAGGCTGTCCTCAAATTTGTGATCCTCCTGCCTTAGTCCCCTGAGTCACTGGGATTACAGGCATGCACCACTGTGCTCAGCCACCCTGAGCAATTTAGCAAGATGCTATCTCAATATAAAAAATAAATAAATACATAAACTGGGATGTAGCTCGGTGATAGAGAGCCCCTGGGTTCAATCCCCAGTATAGGGGGAAAAACACAAACAAAAAACTCCAACAAACAAAACAAAACAAATAAACAAAAAACTATAATACATGCTGAAAGCCTGACGTCAGTTGTACATCAGAATTTCCCACCTTCTGATTTTGTTATTGCTTCCTTGTGATATCATTCATCTTCTCCTGTATTCCCTTTATTTCCTACAAGCTTGAATTAATATCGAATGGCTAATGGATCCAAACGAAACATTTTTAAAAAGTTTTTTTAGATGTTGATAGGCCTTTATTTTATTCATTTATTTATATGTGGTGCTGAGGATGGAACCCAGTGCCTCACACATGGCAAGCGCTCTACCACGGAGTCACAATCCCAGGCCCCCAAATAAAACATTTTTGTCTGCTATTAAAAATACCAGTGACCTAAAGAAATAATTAAGATCTTAATATGTAATTAAAAATAATTACCATTGATCTTGTAGCACTACAGAAGACACATTTAAGTTGAGGATTAGTAAACCTCTGGCAAAACACATTAATTTCTGACAGTCTGATCCCTCTTATACAGTTAGAATGTCTGCCTTGCACCTAGTAACACCTGTGGTGTTCCTTGAACCCTGTGTGACCATCCAGTGCTCCACCATGAGCCTAAAGGTTTAACTGCAGTCAATATACTTTATTTATTTTGCTAAACCTACGTGGTCTTTCTTAGAAAGTAGAGCTCTCCCTCATTCACTGGGACCGTTGGTTACTGTGAAATACAGTTCCTATTGGGAAAGCAGAATAAGGCTTTTCTTTTTCACTTTAGTGGGGAGAGGGTTGGAGTAATGGTCCTTTCCCACCCTGAAGTTCTCTATCAGTCTGTAGAATAAATGTTTCCACTTTTCAGTTGTGTGTACGAGCGAACCCTACATTCGGCATTTTCAATTAATTTCGGGGATTCTTTTAGCGTTTTAAGCTTCTTTTGTGTGAACAATGCTGCATGGCTTAGTTGAGCCACTGTCGGGCCCAAGAAAAACCCCAGAAATCTCCAAGCCACTCCGCGAGGAGAGAGGCCAGGGGGTCTGCAGCTGCGCCTGCGGTCCGACGGTTCCTGGAGGGCGCAGGACCTTCGGAGCCTGCTCTGGTGCGCGGGCCGCGGGCCCAAAACGCGCCCGGCCCTGTGCGCGGGGGCGAGCCCTCTGCGCCGGGCTGCACCCGCGCTCGCCGGGCGGGAGTGGAGGACCACCGCCCTGGGGCTGCCTTACCTTCACGGAGCCTGGAAGAGGCTGACCGCTAGAGGGCCGCTGAAACATTTTTACTAAATGACAGAAGTTTGGGCGCAGGGAAGCAGAAATGAAACACGATTTTGAGAGTCGTGGAAAACTTTACCAAAAAAGGTTACAAGAAGATCCTTTAACACACTCTATAACTTTTGGAGCAAACTAAAGTGATCTGAATCCTTTGAAGGGATCCAGAAAGAGGCATTCCCGCAAGTGCCCGGCTAGCTCAGTCGGTAGAGCATGGGACTCTTAATCCCAGGGTCGTGGGTTCGAGCCCCACGTTGGGCGGTGCGTTTTGCCGTTTTCCGAGATTTCAACCGCGGCAATAATTTAACCAATTTCAGTTTTATCAACGTTTAAAACTGACGTCAGCCAGTTTATTTTAAAACATTCAATACATAAAAAACTATTAAGACCAATCTAGTTAAAAAGGAACCATAAGAATAGAAGATTTTGTCTCAGTACAGTTAAAGACAATCTGGTGAAGAAAAATATTTGTTATTGAGTAACAAATAGAGCATTGAATCCCAAAGGTTAGGAGATAAGAAGACATGAAATAAAAGAAATTATAGAGTTCATAAACATTGCTGAAGTGATGTTTGTCAAAATATTGATATATTCACTTTTTACCTAATGCTATGTGTGACATTGAAGATAGATTTGGAAAGCAGTTCTTTGAATTTCTTTAAGCCACTGACTGTTTTGGTGATGAGCTAATAAGACAGTTGTTGTTAACAGACCCTTAGGATTTTCTTGTACTTTTTTCTTTTTTAGTCCGTCATTCAAATTGCAAATTTTTCCTTGGATCTTTTTGAAGTCTCAGAACACATTTCCAACAAACATTTTTCCTTTCCTGAAATCAAACAATTCTCCTTTCCTTAAAACAAACAATTCTCCTTTTCTTCATGTTTTCCTCAAATGATTCATTTTCTTTGAGCAAAACTTTGCTTTCTTGTCGACAACTGCTCTCTTTGACCTAAATATTTAAAAGTCACTTCCCAGCAATTCTCAAACATTCTTCACAATTACTATATACTGTTATCATCAATTCAAAACACTATTTCAGAACTTGGAAGAAAAAAACATGGAAAACTTCAGCATCAGAAATGAAGATCTCCAAATACCCTCATTATTATGGAGGAGTACTAAATCTCTAGGTAGTGGGAAGTGGTGTGGAATTGTTCCAGAGAAGCAAACCAGGACAAAGAAGCAAACTGGTAAACTAATCAGAAGTCAATGAAAATATCATATGTCTTTTTAAAACAGATCAGTATTATGGGTTGAATTATGTCCCTTTCCCCTGAATTCATATGTCAAAGTCCTACCTCCAGTATCTCACCATGTCCGGATATAGCATTGTTGGAGATGTATGTATTTAGTTAAGATGATGTCATACTGAAGTAGGGTAGGCTCCTAATCTGACTGATATCCTTATGAAAAAGGCAAAATTTGGACAAAGACACAACCAGATGTCCACCTTTGTACACATGGGAGAATGTTATGTGAATATTATGTGAAGCTCAAGGCAGAGAGTGGGGTAATGTTTCTACAAACTATGGAATGCAAAAGATTGTCAGCAAATGGCAGAGGCATGGAACAGATCCTTCTTCACAGCCCTTAAGAATAAGCAGCCCACCCAACACCTTCTGGGATTTCTAGCCCCCTGAAGTGTGAAACAATACATTTCTGTTGTTTAAGCCACTTGGTTTGTGGTACTTTGTTATGGCAGCTGCAGAGAATGAGTACAATCAGCATTCTAGTTGGGAGATGATTTTTGATTTCACATTTATCTTATACCTTATTTAAATTAATTGTTATCTTCATTTTCTGAAAGTCTTTCTGAAAAGCAGTTTATTTTGATGTAGTTGTAAATTCAACTCGAGTGGGGAAGTTAGGATCACTCTCCTACAGAAGTTATTTTTTGCACCTACCTTGGAGCTACACCTCAGCCTCTTTTATTTTTAGTTTTGAGAAAGGGTCTCACTAAATTGCTAAAGTTGACCTTGAACTTGTGATCCTCCGGCCTCAACCTCTGGAGTGAAGTAACTGAGATTAGAGGTATCTGCTACTGCACCTTGCTTAGTACCATTTTTACATACCTTAATCTGAAAAGAAATTTTCTTCTTATTGTTAGCTGATGATTTATGTTGGCTAGTGACTTATTTCCATTTATACTGAAAATGCAAAGATATACCAAATCGAACACATTTTATTCTCTCGTGGAACTCATGTTTGAAGACTTAACGTTTGATTAATCTATAAACCAAATGTTTTAAGAAAACGTGCTAATTCTGTAAGGTCTAATTTTTTCTAAGGTCTAACAAATTTTAAGAAAAAGAGATACAGACTTTTTAATCAAATGAAATGTGTGGACCTTGTTTGGATCCTGATTTGAACCAGTCACAAAAGAACATGTATGAGACAATCAAGGATCTATCTGAACATTGATTGTATACTTTTTTTTAAAAATATTTTCTTTTAGTTGTAGGTCAGCACAATATCTTTATTTTGCTTATTTTTATGTGGTGCTGAGGACTGAACCCAGTGCCTCACACGTGCTAAGCAAGCACTCCACCACTTAGCCATAATTCCAGTGTTGATTGTATACTTAAAGATATAAATAAATAAATACTTTGCCTTTTTTTTTTTTTTTTTTTTTGGTACTGGGAATTGAACCCAGGGGTTCTTTACCATTGAGCTACATCCCCAGCCCTTTTTATTTTTTGAGATTGGGTCTCACCCAAAGTGCTTAGGGCATTGTGAAGTTGCTGAGTCGGGCCTCAAATTTACAATCATCCTGCCTCAGCTTCCTGAGTTACTGGGATTACAGGCATGTGCCCAGCAGGGATTATTAGTTTTTAAATGTAATAATGACACTGTGTAAGAAAGGGCTCTTATTTTTAAGAGATACATACAAAATAGTTTATGAGCTAAATAGACATGACATCTGGGATTTGCATGTATATTTTTGTGTGTGTGGGAGAAGGATGGGAGGATACCAATGAAACAAGATTGGTCACATGTTAATAACTGAGGAAGCTGAGTGACATGTACATCAGGGTTTATTATACCATCAGCTCTACTTTCGTATATTGTTTAAAATTTTCCATAAAACTAAGTAACATTGATTATTCAAAAGTGAAGGTGTCTTAACCTCCTTAGCCAGAGATCACCCTTCTCATCACCCATGACAGGAGAACCAGGCATCATGTGCCCCCTTACGTGACACAATAAGAAGCATGTGGCATTGTGGTTAGACTATTCTTGTCAAAAACACTTCACTTAGATGTAAACAAGTCTTTAGAACTAACTACATTTATTAAAAGTTACGAGGGAAATGGAAACCAACGAAGTAACATCATAAGTAAACAATCAAGATAAATTCAGAATATCAGTCATTTTAAAAAGCTCAGGCTCTTCAGAAAGCAAATTTTGTGAACACACACTAACACCACTAGGTTTGTGTGCAGACTGTATTTGTGTCAAGGGCTCTACCTCAGTGAAGCCAATGAATTCTTTTCTCAAAAATGATTTGAAATGCACAAGATTACAAAATAAGAGTATAAAATAAAATAATTATGTTGAAGTACAGCTATCAAGATACTTCAAGAGTACCGTTGAGGGCTGGGGTCTCTAACAGGCCGCAGCAGTGGCTAGCCATGTGGAGCTCTATAATGGTGCCAAGATGCCCTGCCAGGAGCTGGGCACCTGGAAGTCAACTCCAGGCCAGATGACTGAGGCCATGAAGGTAGTGACTAGCCTTGGGTACCGCCATGCTCAGGTGTACCAGAATGAGAAAGAGGTGGGGGTGACCTTTCAGGAGAAGCTCAAGGAGCAGGTAGTGAAGCACCATAAACTTCATCGTCAGCAAGCTGTGGTGCATGTTCCATGACAAGAGCCTGGAGAAAGGAGCCTTCCAGAAGACCTTCAGTGACCTGCAGCTGGACCTGGACCTCTACCTGATTCACTGGCCAATGGGCTTTAAGCATGGTGATGACTATCTTCCCTTGGATGCAGCAGACAGCATGGTTCCCAGCGACAATGATTTTGTGGACACCTAGATGGCCATGGAAGAGCTGGTGGATGAAGTGCTAGTAAGAGCAACTGGCATCTCCAACTTCAACCATCTCCAGGTTGAGAGGATCTCAAATAAACTCAGCTTCAAATATAAGCTGGCAGTTAACTGCCAACCTAACGTAACTCAGGAGAAGTTGATCCAGTACTACCATTCCAAAGGCATTGTGCTGACTGCCTTGGCTCTCCCGATAGCCTGAGGACCCTTCCCGCCTGGAGGATCCCAGGATCAAGGTGCTTGCAGACAAGTACAATAAAATGACAGCCCATGTGCTGATCTGATTCCCCATGCAGAGGAAATTGGTGGTGATTCCCAAGTCTGTGACACCTGCACGCATTGCAGAGAACCTTCAGGTCTTTGACTTTGAGTTGAGCAGCGAAGACATGGCCACGTCACTCAGCTACAACAGGAACTGGAGGGTGTGTGCCTTGGTAAGCTGTGCTACCCACAGGTATTACCCCTTCCATGCAGAGTTTTGAAGCTGTGGATGCCTGCTGTTCCACAAGGTACTTGCACCAGTTCCTACCTCATTTCTCCTTGCAAGTTAGTGTGGCTTATGTCCCTCAGCAATGGGCAACACTGAATTGCTAGCTTGACACTGGGTGTGAAGAGCAGTATCAGCAGATTAGGTGTCTCTGCCAAACTTCTTTTTCCTTTCTTCTTGCTCATCTGGGAAAGTACAACCTGATTATAGTCTTCTGACTAAAGAGAAGCAAAACCCACAAATTTAAAAGTGTCACTAACCATTGAGTTCTGACTGCTTGGAACTGTAATCCTTTCAGCAAGACTTCTTTTTGCCTCAAATAAAAAGTCTTTTTGTCAACTTGTAAAAAGATACTTTAAAATATGGTAGGTACATACTTCATTATTAAGGCATTAAATAACAGGAGCAAACAGCAGTTCTAATAATGATAATAATTTCAAAGTGATGATGAATGTAATGGTATTCCTGAGATACCTGCAAGAATGGTGATTTCTACAGGTGACAAAGTCCCAGGTGCTGCTGATTATTGTAGATGGTTACCTTAATTTATAATGGAAGAAAATGTGAAATTTCAGTTAGAGTTTGGAGAAAATAAAGATGTCATTTCCCCCCCATCCAAGTTTATGAACTGTTTGAATTATACCCATGACCTTCTAGATTAAGAACTTCAGGTCACCTGGTATGGTGTGCAAGGCTGTAATCCCAGCAGCTCTGGAGGCTGAAGCAGGCCTCCAGAGGTGTCTGCTGGGCAGACACCACTAGAGATGCCACTGGATGCTGGCTTCACAGGCATCCCTATACTCTCAGATTCCTTTTCCTTTTCCTTTCCCAAATGGGGTGAAATGAACGGATTCCTCATGTTTTTGCCCTGTATTTCATACTTCTGATTTCTTGCACCATGAACAACTTAAGTATTTAAATATTACCTATGCAATGAAAACATAAAGGTGAAATAAGTTAGCTGAAATATAAATACAGGGGCTGAGGTTGTGGCTTAGTGGTAGAGCACTTGCCTAGTATGTGGGAGGCACTGGGTTTGATTCTCAGCATCTCATGTAAATAAATGAATAAAATATAGATCTATCAACATCTAAAAATATTTAAAAACAAATAAATAAACAAATAACACAAAGAGGGTGCTAGGATAAAGAAACTCTTAGAGAATATTCAAACAACAGTGTCCATCTTTATGGGAGGAATTGGGTAGAGGAGGGATGGAGGTAGGAAAGAAGACTTCAACTATTTTCGTTTCTGTGTTTTGTGTGTGTGTGTGTGTGGTTTTTTTTTTTTTTTTTTTTTGGTACTGAGGGATTTAACAGGGACTAAGTTGCTTAGGGCCTAAGTTGCAGAGGCCAGCCTTGAATTTGTGATCCTTCTGCCTTAGGCTCTCCAGTTGCTGGAATTAGAGGTGTGCACTACCCTGCCTGGCTTGTTTCTAAAATTTTGAATTAAGAAAGCATGTATTTGATATTCAATTTTTTTTTTTTTCTTTTTTAAGTGCACTGGGCAGTTTTGGTCTGGATGATCACAGAGGTCCTTGTCCCTTTCTATAATACTGTAAGGGTTAGTAGACACATGCTAGTGTATATTCTACTGGAATAAGGAAATGCTTTCTGTAGGTCTTTGTAATCAAATAAGGAGTTGTGCCGGGCACAGTGGCTCACACACCTGTAATCCTAAGGGCTGGGGAGGCTGAGGCAGGAGGACGGAGAGTTCAAAGCCAGCTGCAGCAACCGGAGGCACTAAGTAATTCAGTGAGACCCTGTCTCTAAATAAAATACAAAATAGGGCTGGGGATGTGGCTCAGTGGTTGAGAGCCCCTGAGTTCAATCCCTGGTAACACCCCCCTACTCAAAAAAAAAAAAAAAAAAAGGAGTTGTGTTGAAAGGAGGACGAAGGAGAAATGAAATTCGAGTCAATAAATGGGAAGGGTGCAAACCTTCCCAGTTCAGGGGACAGTTTTTGTTGTTTTGGTAATGGGGATTGAACCCTGTGGTACTTTACGCGTGGTACATCCCCAACCCTTTGTATTTTAAGGCACGGTCTAAGTTGCTTAGGGCCTCACTAAATTGCTAAGGCTGGCCTCCAGTTTCGGTCCTCCTGCCTCAGCCTCCTGAGCCGCTAGGATTACAGGTATGCACCATCATACGGGGCTGGGAGATTGGTTTAGAAAAGCCACGGAGACAAAGGTTTGTGTAAGGCAGATAGGTCGGGGACTGTGGAAGCCCTTAAATTGCCGGCCTTTCTGGTGGTTATTCACTGTCCGGCACGATGCTAAGCCTTTACATGTAATTCTCACAATACACCGAAGCCAGCGGCCCTATTATTTTGCAGGGGAGCCAACTGGGGAGTTTTTGAATAGGGGAACAACGTGAAGAAACCTGTTTAGATTGTGTGTACATTCGATAATAGCTCAGATAAACAGTAGGCAAAGTAGGGCAAAGACCCGCCAGGTGCGGAACCCCGACCCTGGCGCTATGCACGGCGGCCTCTTCCGGTGGACACCAGGGTGAGGCTGAAGCAGGAGCCGGCAAATGGCCACAAACCCCCAAGTAACAGGCGGCGAGCTTCCAGCACAACGAAGCTTCCAGGCGCGGGCCCTATCACTGCCGCCAAAGCACCCCTACGCAGACACGGCCCAGAGGCCGCCCTGTTCTCTCAGGCCACTTCAACGCCCAAGTCTGTGTGGCTTTATTTTGTTCCTGGGGCTGAGTACCCGGCCTTTCCCGTTCTTCTGTCGCGGATGGTCCCGTGCCTCACTCGCCCCACCCCCACTCCGCCCTAACGACACGCACGATCGACTCGGGGCTCTAACCGCCAGAGCAGCGCGAGGGAGGGGGCTCAAGGTGGGGGAGGGGCGCGTGGGGTCGCCCGCCCTTCCCCCCGCTGCGTCTCAACGGACTCGGAACTACGCTTCCCGGCGTGCCCCGGGGCGGCGCGGGCGCAGGGGCGCGTGCGCGGCGGGCAGCCGTTGGCTGGAGCGGCGGCTGCGCGGGTCGCTGCGCTGTGAGGTCTGCGGGCGCTGGCAAATCCGGCCCAGGATGTAGAGCTGGCTGTGCCTGACGGCGCGTCTGACGCGAAGTTGGGTGGGGTAGAGAGTAGGGGGCGGTAGTCGGGGGTGGTGGGAGAAGGAGGAGGCGGCGAATCACTTATAAATGGCGCCCAAGCAGGACCCGAAGCCGAAATTCCAGGAGGGTGAGTCTGTGCCCTTGGGAAAAGGCATCTAACGGCGCAGGAGAGGGAGGCGGGCTCGGGACGGTCGAGGTTTGTGGACCGGGGGAAGCGCGGGCTGCGCCCATAGAAGGTGGCGGGCCCTGCTTTGTGCGGGGTAATCGCATTGCAGAGGGCGATTTTAGTGCGTCATCTGGAAAAAGGGCTTTGTGAGGCGAAAGCGTGACTTGGGCATCGCAGTGGGAGAGGGAGCAACTGGCGCGTTGCAAGGCCTTCGTGTATGTTTGTTATTGTTCTGAGGAAGAGGGCGCGGAGAAAGCAGCCTATTGTAGGGAGGCGACGGGGGCGCGATGGCGGCGGTTAGGGGAAGTGATGTGGCGCGGGGGAGGGGAGGAGCGGCCCCTGTGTTAGGACCTCGCGTCGGGCGTCGGACCGCGTGGGTAGCAACGGCTGGCTGTCCCGGGCCGTCTGGAGCCCCCCCACCCCATCCACGGGGGTGGTTGAAGCGTTTGGTGGAGACAAGGCTCTGTGGAGCGTGGGGGTGGGTTTGGCGCCCCGGAGCGGGAGAACTGCGTTGTAAAATGGCCGCTGCAAGATGGCCGCGCTATCATGGCCGCCGGCGTCTCGGCTCCGTTTGCCGGCGCCGCTTCAGGGCAGATGCAGCGCCCCCTTGCTCGGCGACCACGCGCAGGCCGGTGTTAGCGTTATCCTCAGAGTGGTGGGTGGAGATTGAGGGGGAAAAAAATCTCGAGGAGCGGGTGGGGCGTTTTCGTCTGCTTGGTGTTGCCTGAAGGCATCACTTTAGCTCCCTAAGGAGCAGAGCGCCAAAATCCTGTGGTAGAGTGAGTGCACTCTCCCTGTGCGGTCGCTCGTAAAAAGTAATTAAAAACGACTTTAGTTGTTAAGGCCTTTCTGTTTATAAGTCCTTGTCTTAACGTGATTTTTAAAAATATAGCAGTTTGAGTAGTTGCAATGATTTGAAAGCTTGTTGATGCTTATTTTGGGTTTTGAGCGACGAGTCTTGACTGACGTTAGAATCTGACTTCCAGCGAAGGCAGCTTTTCCAGTGTCTTCAGCACATCTCTTTAGGCAAGAGGGTTAAGAGTAAAGTGAAAAGGAAGGAAAACTATAGGCAAGGAGGAACGCTTTAAAACCGCCCTTTTCTATGCATGTACGTGCCAGTTACTGTAAGTTCCATGTCCAGACGCCTCCATAACTTTCTTATTTTACAATTTTTCAAATTTTAATGTGTTAAAATTACTTTTACGAATTATAAGCCCCAAACCTAAGTATATGTTTTAACTTTATGATGTATTTAAGGGGCTTCAGGGGTATTTGGGTGATTCGTGACCCTTTATCTCCCACTTTGGTAAACTGACATTTATAGATTTCGTTTTTTCTGCTAGATGTTTCAAAATAAGTTTTTGTTTTTTTGGTACTGGTTTGAACCCAGGGTCTCTCACGTGCCAGGCAAGCGCTACCACTGAGCCACAACCCCAGCCCCAGCAGTACATTTTTATGTTTTTGTGTTACCTGGAAAATAGAGTAAGCTATTATTTTTGGTTTTGGAGATGGAA
The DNA here is from genome assembly GCF_902686455.1 of Sciurus vulgaris. Lineage (NCBI taxonomy): Eukaryota > Metazoa > Chordata > Mammalia > Rodentia > Sciuridae > Sciurus > Sciurus vulgaris. The sequence continues at coordinate 124,397,597 of NC_136462.1, forward strand.
CCCAGGGCGCTTTACCCACTAAGTTACATCTTCAGCACCCTCCCTTTTAAAAAAAGTTTTTATTTTGAGTCAGGGTCTCTGTAAGTTATTGAGGCTGACCTAGAACTTGGAATCGCCCTGCCTCAGCCTCCTGAGTTGTGGAATTATAGGCTGAGCTACCAGGCCTGGCTTAGTTTTTTGTACCGGGAATTGAACTCTGGGGCACTCAACCACCGAGCCACCTCTGCCCTATTTTATATTTAGAGACTGGTCTCACTGAATTGCTTAGCGCCTCGCTGTTGCTGAGGCTGGCTTTGAACTCTGGATCGTCCTGTCGGGCCGCTGGGATTACGGGTGCCCACCACTGCGCCGGGCCTCCTGGCTTATTATTAAGATATTATTTATGCTTTTTGCTTCAGAATTGTAGTTAATTGGCTCAGCAGCTAAATCTTGTTTACTGCATCAAATAAGGCACTCCCTAATATTAGAGAAAGAGATGTTTAAAATAGTTTTGAAAACCATTTCAGCAGCTGTTTTCTTTTGTAATACGGTGTGTTTTACGTATTTATTAAAATATTACAAGAGGCCCATAAAGCTTCACCAAGCTGTCAAGGCACAAAAAAACGATCCCAGTATTCTGCCAGAGGGGCAATCAGGGTGACCTTTTGGAGGAAGGAAAGTGCTTTAGTTAGGATGGTAGAATGAGGTGGAGAATAACAGCTAAACAGAATCCCTGTGCTGGTTGAAGTGGTGTAATTGGAGATTAGGAACAAAGGCACCCCTGGGCAAGATTGTGAAAGCTATTTAAGGTCCTCTGTATTTGCAGTTATTTTCCATGTTTGTTTTCACATGAGTTTCAAAGTTGAATTGTATAATCTTTTAAAAATTTTAAGATATTCAGAATATTTTGAAAATATTTAGTGTTGATAAAATTATCTTGAAACACTGTAGAAGAGTAGAAGTAAGAATTATCAGTTTTTTTCCTCCCCAAATTCTTACAAATGCATAAGTTTTTCTCATATGCTAAAATATATTTTCTGTAAGTAATTTTAAGCACAGTGACTTTGCACTGGGCTTGGTCTTCTACGTGAAGTTATAATAAAGCATAGGATAGCACAGTGTCACAAGCCTGTAATCACAGTGATTCTGGAGGCTGAGACGGGAGGATGGCAAGATGGAAGCAAACCTGGGAACTTTAGTGAGACCCTCTCTCAAAATGAAAGGGTTTGGGGCTGTAGCTCAGTTCCATCCCCAGTACTACCCCTCCCCGCAAAAAAATAAGGTAAAAAAATGTTGTGGACATCTAGTCATTGTCTGAAGGGAGACCAATTCTCAGTCAGGAATTAAGAGACTGAGTGATGTTCCTAGTAAAGCACCAACCAGTAGTAGAATGGGAAATTGGAATTCCATTAACTTTGAATTTGATAGCATTTGGGCAGAATTACCTTTGTAGTTAGATACTAGAAAGCATTAAAGGTGGAGAAAGGTTTAAGGTTGCTGCTTCCCCAAATTACCCATCTTTTTTGTCCACTGCTGTGAAAAATAGGCTTTTTAAAAAAATTTTTGGTTCATACTCCTCAGGTAGCTGTGTTTTTTCCACAGAATATTTGAGACAGGTAGCTAGAGGTCCAAGAGGGCTTCAGTGTAGTTGTTTTTGGTGGCAGCAGTCAACATTTAAAAAGAAAGAAAGAAAAAAGGCTATTTCAGAATGCCTTGAAAATGTACCTGTAGAGTGAAATGAGGAGGCATGTATCTGATCATGGGTGCTGCTGTTTATTAGCAGAATAGTTTTATCCAATTTGGTTCTTGTTTCTGGGCTGTTGGAGAAGTCTGACTAATCTCTTTTTTATTTGCATATTTTTTTAATTTTTTTTTTTTTTTTTAGTTGTAGATGGACACAATACCTTTATTTTATTTATTTATTTTTACGTGGTGCTGAGGATCAAACCCACTGCCTCATGTGGGAGGCAAGTGCTCCGTCCACCCCTAGCTACAAACCCAGCCCTGACTAATCACCTTAAATTCAAACTGGATATAGGCCCAGTACCCTCTAGCAATAATTCTTTAAAGAGGAACTGTACAACAATTTTATGAGAACTTTGATTTAATAGTGAAGCTACTGGAGGTTACAGGAACATCTGTCTCTGGTGAGATTTGAAATTAAATACATAATTTTAAAAATACTCTAAAAGATGTTTAGTCAAATTTGGGAAGTCTTGTGTAGAATAAAATTCAAACTTCATATTATGACCTGTATGATGTTTAATGATTTCTGTGACTTTCACATGTTTATCCTGTGCTCCAGTGGTAGTGAACTACAAGTTTTTCTGGTAGTGTCTAACATTTCAGTGCTTTTGTGCAAATTGTTTACACTGTCTTCCTTCTCTTGAGGCATTAGGCATTCTCTTTATTGCTTATGAAGGTAGTTACAGTATGAAATCCAGGAAATTGTACAAACCTATTTGTCTAGGTGTGAGGATCCTTTATTAATCTGCCAGTGCCTTGCACCATAAGTCACACCCAACGTCAGGTAACTGTATTGAGAAATGAATATTTAGATTTGCCGTGGAATGACTATTGTAGGTTGAAGGTATGTCCATAATTATAGTTGATTATTTTTTAAAGCTGTGCTTTAAAAGCATTACAATATATTTTTTAAATGGTGAAACCTATAGTCAACAGTTTCTAAAGAATTGGGCTAGTAGGTTACTTCAGTTTTACTGCTAAAGGAGCTGACCCTGTTGGATACTTTTAAGTACCTCTGGGTGTGTTGAAACCAAATGGACAGAAAATTGTGTGTGAAATCTATTTCTACTACATATCAATTTCTGGTAACCTGAGGCATTACCAGAAATTGCCTGCATGATTTGTTTCATCAGCAGAGATGTGTCTCAAGTCCCATCAAGTACCAGTCTCTCAGGTTTTATATGATTTGAATATTCTAATGGTGAGCTCAATATAGTGTAAATTCTAAAGGTGAGGATTTTTTTTGTCTATTGTTGTGTTCATTATACATTATTGAACACATTTGAGGAATGTAGGTAGAATACCTTAAAAATCTAGCCAGCTTGCATGCACATTGAAATTTTAATATGTAGAATATTTTACTAAGTGAAAACGTTGGAAGTAGAGATGTAGGTGGAGGCTTAAGTTCCTAAAACTTAGAAAAATATGTGAAAAAAAGCATTTAAAAATTGAATTCCTGAGGAAGAATAGAAGAGCATTGGATTTGTGTAAAGGGAAAAGGGGAGGGAGAGGGTGGGGAAGGTAAGATAGTGGAATGAGACAAATATCATTATCCTGTGTGTACACAAATGGTGTGAATCTCCAGTGGGTACAATCCTAGAAATTAAAAGTTGTACCCCATTTGTGTACAGTGAATCAGAATGCATTCTGTAAAAATAAAAAAATAAAAAATTCAATTCCTGAATGATACTGATAGACCAAAACAATCAGCCTTCTTTATAGGTAGCTGTAGTAGGTAGTAGATTTGCTTAGCAGTTGATAGATGATTTAAATAAATTGATATTCTTAATGTTTTTTGTTTTTTTATCTCACATGCTCTGGCATAAGCTGTGGTGAAGTTGAATCTGAAGTGTTGCTCCATGTGCTTTACCCATTTTTCCTAATATTGTTAGAAATATCATAATAAAATGTGATGATTCTCAGATTTGAATCTATATATGGAAAGAGATTAGAATTAATATAGTACTTTTTTTTACTTTTGCAGGTGAGCGAGTACTGTGCTTTCATGGGCCTCTCCTTTATGAAGCAAAGGTATGAAATCTTTTGAGAAGTTGGCCAAAATTACTGATTAAATCTGACTTTTAATGTTTTCTTTGTTGTGTTCAGTAAGAGATTGCCTTTTCTTCATAGGTTCATAGTCCACAGATTTCCCGCCCACCCCACCCCCCCCTTTTGTTTCCCGTCGAATAAGTTAAAAAATGTTCCTACTCTTATTTAACGTACAGAAGACCCTTTAGGTAAAGTAGCATTTGAGGGGAATGTTAGAAAGTGAAGGTTGTCTGTGAGAGGAAATAGCATTTTGTAGTTAATAATTGTGTGTGGGGGGCTGCTGGTTACTTTCGTATGTAAATATAATGTGCTGAGTAAGAATTGAGCTGATAGTTTTATGTTAAACGGTAACCTCTGGGCTGGGGATATAGCTCAGTAGGTAGAGTGTTTGCCTCGCAAGCACAAGGCCCTGGGTTCAAATCCCCAGCACTGCAAAAAAAAAAAAAAAAGTAACCTCCAGTATTAAAAATGAGTATATTTAACCTCTATTTATTTATTTATTTATTTATTTTTATTTATTTATTTTTTTCTATTTATTGATGGGCTGGCTACTTTCAAATCTTGGCAAGCGGGCTCCCTACTTTATCATTGTGTGCTCAGGTTATAAAGACTGATAGCCAAAAATAAACATAATGCATTTTAATTAATTTGTTTATTTTTGTGATGCTCAGGATCGAACTCAGAACCTTGTGCATGCTGGGTAAGCACTCTACCATTGAGCTACATCCTTAGTACTTTTTTTTGGCAGTGGGGAGGCAGTATTTGTTTTGAGACAAGGTTTCCCTAAGTTGCCCAGGCAGGCCAGGAACTTGGGATCCTCTTGCCTTAGCTTTCTGAGTAGCTGGGTTTAAGGCATGTACCATTGTGCTCAGTCAAAAAAATATTTTGTTTTTGATAACTTTTTTTAATACTGGGAATTGAATTAAACCACTGAGCACTTCTGAAATGCTATATCCCAGCCCAGTGCTTAACCACTGAAGCTACATCCCCACCCCTTTTTATTTTTTGAGACAAAATGAGTCTTGCTGTGTTGCTGAGGCTGGCCTCAAACCTGCAGTCTTCCCTGTCTCATTCTCCCGAGCAGCTGGGATTACACACGTGAGCCAGTGTACCTGAACTTCTGATAACTTTTTTTTTTTTTAAGCACAAAGTTTTGCGGGGAGGCGGGGGAAGGTGATTAAACTCAGGGCCTTGTTTATGCTAACTAAGCCTTCTCTGCCACAGAGCTGCATTCACAGTCCAGGACACATATATAAGACTTGACTATACTTTTAATAGTAGTAGTTTTAAAAATTGAACATAGGGGTTTCTAGAATAACTCAGTAGTAGAGTGCTTATCTAGCATGCTTAAGGCCCTGGGTTGGATCCTGGTACCACCAAAACAAACAAACAAAACCCATGAACATTATAAAATATAAAATAGCATGATATTTAAAGGCTATTTCTGCATAAATTACTAATGAATAGTTTTATCTCTCTGTGAAAATATTCTTAGCATAATTACAAATTGTCAGTTCTGGCTAATCATTTTCACTTTCTGTTAAATCACTAGTCCCTATTGTCATTCGTATTTTGAGTGTTATTTCTGTTGTTAGAACTTTTGGCAAACTAAACTGGCTAGTTTTTCTTTCTGGCAGCAAAACACTCCCAGTGAACAATTTTTTAAATGGCTATTTAAATAACTTAAAACATTGCTTTGTTTGATTTTTTTTTTTTAATGTTTTTTAGTTGTAAATGGACACGATAACCTTTTTTTTTTAAATGTGGTGCTGAGTATTGAACCTGTTGCCTCACACATGCTAGACTAGCACTCTACCACTGAACCACCACCCCAAGCCCAAGTTTGATTTCTGTCTGAACACTTTTAAATCCAAAACCAGATAATCATCACTTGTCAGAGTTAATGACTTTAATAGTTCACTTTGACTTGATTGCTTTTTGAAAGAATTTTAGCTGATTTTTCTGAAACAAATCAGTATATTGTCTTTCATAAGCTAATGAAATTGTTTTGGAATGAAGGAAATTCCTGACTACAGATTTTTATTAAAAAGGACAAGAATATAGTTTTAATTAGCTGTGTTTAGATAGCTTAACTAGCTCATCGATTTAAAGTTTAGGGAGGCCTTTTATGCTATGGACCTTTTGTCCAACAAAATTTGTAATGTAAATTCTCTAAAATCTTGGTGTTTAGAGTCAAGTTTTGTTTTCTTAATTTTGTTAGCCATAAGGTTTGTGTAGTGTGTCCTTGAAAGATGGAATACTTCAGATATTTAGAAAGTGTCTTTCTTGTTTCTTAAAAAGTATTTCTAAGTGAATTTTTATTTTTCATTTTAGTGTGTTAAAGTTGCCATAAAGGACAAACAAGTGAAATACTTTATACATTACAGTGGTTGGAATAAAAAGTGAGTATTGGATTTTTAAAAGCAATTTTTGTGATGTTTTAATGTACTATAGTACATATTGAAGCAAGGGTGAGCCATTTGTAATATGAAGAAACAGAAATTAGAGTCACTAGTCCTTTTTTTTCATTCTTTTATTGTACTGGAAAGTGAACCCAGAAACATTCTATTCTGAGCTACATCCCAGTCCTTTATTTTATTTTTGAGACAGTCTTGATAAGTTGCCAAGGCTGACCTTCGAGCTGCCTCAGCCTCATTAACTGGGATTATAGATGTGTACACCATTGTGCCTTTAACCATTTTATTTTATACACAATTGATTTTTGGAGGTATTTCTCAGATTCTAGTGTGGTGTCTAATGGTGGTTGAATGATGAGTGGCAGACAACCCACTTTTTTTTATGGTTTAGTATATTTTAGTATAGCCTGAATTTTTTAGCCTTTAGTATCAACCCAGTGACTGTATGTGTTATTTCAAGCAGTTAGACTCAAAACTAGTTGGGTTCTGTGTAAAAAAGAAAAGAATATAAAAATTGGTTTGAAAATATGAAAAAAATTACCAACCCATTTTTGTGAAATTTAGAAATATAAAATATATAGAAAGTTATTTATGTGAACTTAGCATATGGTTTAAATGCAGATGCAGAAATTCAAGTAAAGAATCTAATTTTCAAACCAACCAGTAAAACTTTTTCTCACTGTTGGGTGTTTTTCTTGGGTCCCACAAATAACTTCATCTAATAAATTTATTTGGGCCTTTTTTTGGTGCCTGTAATTGAATGTTTTGTAATTTTACTATGAAATGTTTTTAGTTAACTCTGTAATGATATCTTATGCTTCAAAGATAGCATAACTAGCCAGGAACCTAGTTACTTAGCAGTTGTTTCTAGTAACTTAATGCTTTGTCTCATCTGACCCAGGCTTTGGTACCTGGTTTACTATGGGATCAGTGCCATTTAATTTGATGAATGTTCCTGCTTTGGAAAGTTTCTACTAAATTTATTGGCCCACTGACCTTGATCTTTTAAAAAAAAAATTTTTTTGTAATTGTGTATGGACAGCATGCCTTTATTTTATTTGTTTATTTTTATGCGATGCTACTGATCGAACCCAGAGCATCCGCCACTGAGCTACAGCCTCAGTCCCTTGATTTTTTTGTAGTTTCTGTGCAGGTGACCGACCCAGCACCCCTACCCAAAAAAGTGTTTAGAATTGAACATGGGCACTCTACCACAGAGCTATCTATACTCCTTGCCCATTTTTTATTTTATTTATTTTTTAAAAATAGAGAACACTTCATAAATTTGCTTATCATTCTTGTGCAGGGGCCATGCTAACCTGTATTGTTCCAATTTTTAGTATATATGCTGCAGAAGCAAACACAAATTTTATTTTGAAATAGTTTTCCTCCTGAGTTGCTGAGGCTGACTTTGAATTTTGAGTCCTCTTGCTTCTGCATTCTGAGTCACTGGATCACAGGCATGTGTCACTGTGCCCTGTTAAATTTATTTCATTAGGAAAATTTTTCTATATTTTAAATGCTCTTAGCTAAGAGGGAATATTAGACCTTTAACTTCTGTTCCGTTGGTACAGTTGTGGAAAGGTAGAAATCTAAAATTGCATGAATTTGTTTTGATAATTGGTGAGATTTTTTAAAATGAGAAAACGTTTGTTTTTATTTTAGTGGAACATGACTTACATACATTGAATGCACAAATACTGTTTGTACATCAATTTTTAAGATACACATGTAACTACCATACTGAACAAGATGCAGAATGTTTTAGCATAGAAAATAATCTCATGGTAATGGTATTTCTAATTATAAGTGGGCAGTATTACCTCAGATTGGACTTATTGTCTTGCATTTAAAATACTGAGAAATTAGGAAAATAATGGCAAAAAGTGTCTTTTGGTGTTTCAGAAAGTAAACTGATTTTAAATTGACTGATATCCAGAAAGAGTAAAATTCTTGTGATCCTGGTGTGGTGTATCTCATAGCTTTCTCTCCATTTTAAAAAGTGAAGTGTTGAAAGTGCATTTCAGTCTTCAGTAATCATTAGACCTATATTACATATTTTGATATTCTGATACCCAGTTAAATTGAGAGTGTTTTTTATAATGAGAATCTCCATTCTCTACAGGAAAGAATATATCTTAAGCATACTGTAGGCGGGGGAAGTTTAAAGTATGCATAGGATATCAAAGAAAAACACAAAGCATATTTATGGGAAAGGCCTACTCTTCCCCCTGCCCCTCACACTTTTAAAGAATAGTTTAGAATTTGACTTTAAACTGTGAATACAGTTTTTGTGTGTAACTCTTTTTCATATATAATAAGTTTATATAAAATAACATGTATATAGCTTATTGACTGGGTTTTAAGTGGCTCTTGTAGTTTGTCAGAGATTGTGAAAATAAATGCTTCTATTTTCTGACTTCACTGTTTCAAAAAAATAACATTTCCCCCCTTGGATGTATTATAGATCAGTAATAAATAAATGGTAGGTTTCTGTAGATGTTTTTTTCACCTCAAGAAATTTAAAGAAATGTCATTAGATATTAGGGGTTTTGTTTGTTTTTGTTTTCTTTTTAGTTATACCTGACAGTAGAATGTATTTTGACATATATACATACATGGAGCATAACTTCCCATTCTTGTGGTTGTACATGATGTGGAGTTAACACTAGTTGTGTATTCATATACCAGGATAGGAATGTTAAGTCTGATTCATTCTACTGTCTTTCCCATTCCCATCACCCCTCCCTTCCCCCCACTCCCCTGTAGATGTTAGGGTTGTGCCCCCCCATAGGTCTATTGAAGTATATTAATGTTCAGATGTCTTTTTTTGTGGTTGAATTGGTATATAAACATAATGATTTTGAAAAAAAAAATTGATCTTTAGAAAGCAGAGAGAAACCTTTAGATCCATTCTGAAAGATGGAGGGAGTTAATCAAATGCCCAGCAAGTTATGTTGTGTTTTTATTTAATACTTTTTATGTTCTGCTCATGGATTGTGACTTTGGGAATTAGTCATAAGCTATCTTAGAAAATTCTGAGATTCTTTTATGCTTGACTTATAAAAATTTTGAGTGGCCTGCAGTTTGTTACCATTGTAAAGGTACTCCTCAGAGCAAAGAATGCTGTCCATTTAATTTTCCTTGGTTTTGGCAAGGATTTTCAGCTGTTTACCTATAAAGGAAACAAGTGTTGACTTGGCTTTTATATCAGGGTTTTTACTACATACAGTTTGGGGGAAGGGATTTGAAAGTCTCTAAAATGCATGACAGTTAAAAATTAGCTCCCTTTGATTTATGGAGAATTGGAGTAGATATAAATGTATACTTTTTAAAAAAATCTTCATTTTAAAATGTTTATAGGCTATCTTAAAAAATACCAAAACTTCAATCCCCAAATCGAAATTTTCCTAAATTTTAGTTTATACTTTCTTTCAAAAGCACAATAAAATACTAAGATATTTCTAAATTTTCAAAAATCTTATTGGAATTTGTTGACACAGACATTCAAATATTCCATTTGTAAATGAATCTTAATAAAGCTTAAGCTAAATTCTGCACCTAGTTACTGAGATTACTTTGTACTATGCTGTCTGTATCAGAAGTGCTGTGAGGCCCAGGCGCTCTGAAAAAACTTTGAAGACACGTGAGGATATTGTAGCCCTTTTTCCTGTTCCTGAAGGAGCTCCCTCAGTACACCACCCCCTCCTGACCTCTAGGTAAATGCATGTTTTAAAGTTTTCTCTAGGAATGGTGTTGAGGATTGCTTTTTATTTAATTTTTTTTTCCTTTGGCTATATTCTATAAGAGGTCAGAGGTGGGAAATTGTTAAATAAAAGACATTGCTTTGAGAGTACACCTAATTGTGTCACTAAGGGAGCTCCATCAGCAGGAGAAAAGGCTCACTTTGTTCAAAAAGTTCAGCATTCCCTAAGTAATGTCCAGAAATACTGTCTTTAAATGAACACTAGCAGAAGTGCCAGAATGCCTTATCAACATTTTAATAGAGTGATGCTACCTTTTAGTATTTTAGAAAAGCCCTCTGATCAGCCTCAGAAATTTGTGAGTGAATGAAAATGAGGGATGGTATAATCTGATAAACCATTGTAATACTTTCTAAATCTTTTTTTGGTACTGGTTATTGAACTCAGGGGCACTTGACCACTGAGCCATATCCCCAGTCCTATTTTGTGTATTTTACTTAGAGACAGGGTCTCACTGAGTTACTTAGACTGGCTTTGAACTCTAGATCCCCCTGCCTTAGCTACCGGAGCCTCATGTGCCTCTTCACCTGGCCCGTTGTGATACTTTATAAAAAAATTTTATTTTTTTATTTTTTAGATGTTGATATACCTTATTTTATTCGTTTATTTACATGTACTAAGAATCTCAAACCCAGTGCCTCACACATACTAGGCAAGTGCTCTACCACTGAGCCACAACTCCAGCCCCCTGTTGTAATACCTTTAATATACAAATTTAGCTGAGTAATGTAGATGGTGAGTGTTAGTAGAGTTTTTAATATGTTCCTTGACATACTGTTTGTTTTTATGTGGGGGATACTGAAGTGTTTTGCATGTATTCTCATAATAACCCTGTGAGATATAGGTACTTTTTCTAATTATCCCCATTTTACAGGTGATGAAAATAAGGTAGAGCCTCTATTTAGTTATTACATATAACTAACAAGATCATTGCTTTTAGGGGGTTTTTTTTGGTTTGTTTTGGTCAGTTTATTATGGACTTGTGTTTCATCTTTGGCAGTTGGAAAATATTAAGATATTTTCGTTCCATAAGGCTAATTGCTTAGACAATCTTTAAGTACCACATTATTTAGCTATTTCTAAAACTGATTTGAATAATCTGCTTTTAAATTCTGGCGGCTTAGATTTGGAACGCTACCTCTGAGAACATAAAGTTTTCCTTCTTTACAAAACACTTTGTATAGATTTCATTTTAGTTCAGAATGGATTTGTAGTGCCCCTTTACATTATTTCAGTGATCCAAAGGCTTGCCTCTTGGATCTTTAAAAATTAATTGGAGGATAGAGTCTGAATCATAATGAAAATGTTTTTGAATGATATTTTTACTCTTTTTCAGTTGGGATGAATGGGTTCCAGAGAGCAGAGTACTCAAGTACGTGGACACCAATCTGCAGAAACAGCGAGAACTCCAAAAAGCCAATCAGTAAGATTGTTTTGAAAAATGCATATTGAAGACAAATGTCTGTAAATTAGATTTGGGACAAAGAATGAATAGTGGGAATCAATGTTGCTTGCCTGTAAAATGATTTTTGGTACCTGTCAGTGGCTTTGTTACGGCTTTGATTTCAAGTAATCAGACAAGCTTTTTCTAGCTAGGTAAAGGAAATAGCAACCTATCATTATTTGAATCTGTCCTTAGAGCTTGGTAGAAAACAGAGCTGAATGTTGTTGAGAATTGCTGTAGGCATAAACCCATTGTTAAAACTGCTGTCGTAACTCTTGGGCTCTGTGGAAGGCACAGTTGGGGGAATGAGAAGAGGTGTTCCTGTTACTATTATTCATCTCTGGAAACAGGGCAAAAAGCAACCTGAAAGACTGTGGTGTAGGGTAATTGTTCTCATTTAATTTCAAAGCTGAAATGCGTATTAAAAGTACTGGGATCAAATTAAAAGAAAACATTGGGATTAGTGAATTCCAAAGCAGAAATGGAATTTTCAGTCATATGAGACACCATCTGTTTTAATTTTGGTATAGAAGAGCCTAGCTCTTTACTGAGTTTTGATTTTTGTAAATATATTGTCCATTTGTCTAACTTATAAAAACTTGGTTCCAGTATGTGTATAAGTTTGGGAACCTTGATTTGAATATAAATTACAGATTAACATTAGGCTGGCACAATTCATTTTTTCATGTTTATGATGATCTTATCGTAATTATTTTTGAAGGGAGCAGTATGCAGAGGGGAAGATGAGAGGGGCTGCTCCAGGAAAGAAGACATCCGGTTTGCAACAGAAAAATGTTGAAGTGTAAGAAGTTCTTTGTTTCAATTTTGCATACTGTTTTGTACTGTAATTCAAACTTAATACTCACTAGGTGTTAGACTGTTGAAAGTGGAAACTTTGACCAGGTGTGGTTGGCTCACATCTGTAATCCCAAACTCTCAGCTATTGGAAGGTTGAGATAGGAGGATTGCAAGTTTGAGGCCAGCCTGGGCAACTTACTGAGACCTTGTCTCAAAAAGTAAAAGGACTGGGGGTGTGACTTTGTGGTAGAGCACCACTGGGTTCAGTTACTCAATACCACCACCGAAAACAAAAACAAAAAACAACTTTGGAATGGTAAGAATTTAAAAAAATGCCAATGAGAGTCCCATTTCTCAGATACCAGCTTGTTAGTTGCCAAAAGTACATATTAATAATAGTACTTGATTTTCCTTGGAAACATCCCTTTTGTTGTGATAAACTATATATAACATAAAATTTAAACCATTATTAAATGTAAAGTTCATTGAAATTAAGTACATTGAAGACGTGTAAATATATTCACGTGTAATGTTTTAGATAGTATTGCATTATCAGGACACAAGTTTTGAGATAGTTTTTTGGTAATATTTGCTTTTTTAGTAATTCAGAGATACATATATAAGAACATAAAGATTGACCAGGTGTGGTGGACATGCCTGTAATCTCAGCTATATGGGAGGGATGACAAGATCAAGACTATAGTCTGGGCCAGTTAGCAAGACTGAGTCTCAAAATAAAAAATTAAAAGAATTGGGATTAGAGTTCATTGGTAAAACACTCCTGGATTCAGGCCCCAGTAGAGCCCCCCCCAAAAAAATTTTTTTCAGAAATTATTATTTTATACTTTAATATTTTACTTAAAAGAACAAGTCATTTTAATGAATAGTCACATGCTTCTTGTTAAAGGGAAAAAACATGCTTTCAAGTGTGATTTATCTGAAGGGGTACTTTTCCTCAACTGGTGAAATATTTGTGTGCACTTGGTTTTAGAGTTATTGATCTTTTCTTCTTAAAAGTCTTAAGTATTAGTAATAAAAGGTAATTGTGCATTTTGAGGGCACAAACAACCCAGGGCCTCACGCGTGCTAGGCAAGCACTTCGTAACGCTGAGACACAACCCCAGTTCTCATGACTTTTTAAAAAAATTATAAATAATATATTTCCATGTTCTGGTTCTTTGGAAAGCAGCTGTGTAGTGGTATTCATTAGAATTTGATCAGCAGTTCTTAAATGGCAACCATTTTCTCTTTTCTAAATAAAAATGATGGATTTTTATCAGTAATACTTTGGTTCATAATTAATTTTTTTTTCACTGTGCTAAAAGTTGGTATAGAAATCAAAGTGACAGTGTGCTCAAGTTTTTAATTTTTTTGTTTGAGTGCAAAGTGTTGTGAATGACTCAGTTAACTACATGAGGTAAAGTTTTTAAATTCCAGGTTCCCATCCTTGAAAAATGGAAACCTCTCTACATTGTCTACCTGATCTTTTAAGTGCTGAGGCAGGAGGATCACAAGTTTGAGGTTAGCTAAGATAACTGAGCAAGACTTTTAGTCTTAGAATAAAAAAAAATTTTTAAAGGGGGGAGTGGGTTAAGGATGTAGCTCAGTGGTAAAGCCATTGTGATTAATCTCCAGTTTCACCTCCCTGAAAAAGAGCAATTAAATATGTAGGTGATTTTAAGGATTCTACCATTTTGCTTTGAGGTTTTAATGTGATTTTAGTGTGCAATATTGCCCTAGTCCATCTTTAATGTTTGGTAATTGTATAGCTTTCTCTGAATACATATAAATGCTTCTGGCTATTATAAGATACCAGGAGAACCAGATTTACATTCACTTCTTTGGAAGTCTACGTCTTCTATGTTGTGTGCTTATTTTCTCAATAAGGAATGTGAATTTTGTTGGCACTTAGGACTTATGTAGGCTCTGCTTTGGTGATTCATTTTTAGTGAGTCAGTTTCCTATAAGAAATTTGGAGACATAAACTTAGTTTGCATGCTTCATAAATATAATGAGCAAGAATGTTGAAGCAGTAATACAGAGCCCTTACTACTGGGATTCATCGAAGTACAGTTTATTCTTCAGATTTTTCAGAGTCAAGATCAATTGTGTCAATATTTTTAATTTTCTAGAGTGAGAGTATAAGGATTTGAATGTAAAGTCTCTTGGTCTTCATGTATTGTTAGCAGGTATAAGTAAATTTTATGCTTAATCTTGACTCATACTGTCCTCGTAATATTTGTATTGTAAATGTTAACTTTACAGGGACAGGAACTATGGTTGTAGCTTAGTGGTAGAGCACTTGCCTAGCATTTGTGAGGCACTGGGTTCGATCCTCAGCACCACATAAAAATAAAGTGAATAAAATAAAGGTATTTGGCCCATCTACAACTAAAAAAATTTTCTAAAAAATTTAAAAAGTTAACTTTATAAGGACAGGGAAAAACCTGTATTTCAGATTGTATAGATTTTTGTTTTTATAACCATACATAAGTTAATTTGAATTCTTGGGGTAGGGAGTCCAAGACCTTATAGAAAAAGTAAAAGACAAGATTCAGGAGTTATGATATGATCCCACTAGAAGTAATCCATAATTGTGGGCTATGTTTGTCAACAGTTTTCCTTGTATTTTGGAAATAATTGTGCAAAGAAGCAAAACCTATAATTTGGGAAATATAAACAAACCTGAATTATGTTGCTATTGTAGATGATATAGATGGAGATACATCAGCTTTGCCATAGATACAGGAGGGGAAAGTAAAGTATTGAAAAGGAGGGACTATAGTTTTAGAAAAGAAAGTAAAAGTTTGGATCACTTGGAGTAGCAGGATCGTATTTAAGAAATACGCAAATCTAAAATCAAAATTAGTGTTTTGGAAAGAAAAATGAAGATAATTGTAAAAGTATTAGAGCTTTGGAAACTTCTTTTTTTTGATGAAACTAATAAATTCTTATAAATTCTAAACTTCTGACACACGTAATCCTGGAAATATGTATCCTAAAAGCATTCTTGGTATTTTTCTATTTTGTGGAGGAAGGCGAGAATTTAAACTAATAAAAATCCTTGTGTTCGAGCACTAAACTATTTTAAGTATCTCATCTTATTCATAAAGGCAGTGTTTCTTTGTGAATTTAATCATGATAAAAGGGAATTGAAACAAATAGTTTACTAGAAATAATTTTTTTCCTTTTTTTCTCCCTCCTTTAGGAAAACAAAAAAGAATAAACAGAAAAGTAAGGATATTAACTTTCTTAAAATTAAACTATTTTGTCTTTATAGCATTTGCATTTTAAATTCACTTTTAAAAACTGACATGAAGTAAGTTATATTGATTGATGGTCTCAAATATGAATTTCAACAGGAATGTTATAGATAGAAATGTTCACAATGGTAGAGACCTAACTCTGATGATTTTTACCATGGAGAATCTAGTAAGAATTTAGTTATTTTCATCTGCTTTAGTCTTAACGATGTTCTCTGAGATCAAGTTTTTAATAAATGGAAGATGGTGATATTATTAAATGTAGCCTATACTAGATGTTTGATGGAGATGTTCATAAAAATTGTATTTCAGGTAGGATTATGATTCTTAGATTCAAATAAAAAGCCATGTGATGGAGAAATAATGAAGAGGGTGTGTCAAGAGACTTTTCCATAAAGAGTTTCTTATTTAATTAGCTAACCTCTCCCCTGCAAACCCTGGCGTCCCCCCCACCCCCCCACCCCGAATCTTTGTAGCACCTGGAAATGGAGATGGTGGCAGTACCAGTGAGACACCTCAGCCTCCCCGGAAGAAAAGGGCCCGGGTAGATCCTACTGTTGAAAATGTAAGATTTTAAGTTTTTTAATGGCCTTTTAAGATATCTAGTCTCAATCATGTCATAAGAAGTAATCATAGAACTTTGGTTCTCAAAAGCATTGCTAACATCGTTAACTACTGAAATTTCATATTTTGGGGTAAAGGATACATTTGTATGCATCTTTGTTTCCATATGTAGCTCTAGATTATCTCCACCTTCAGTTTGTCATCAGGTGTTGTATAAACTCTGTTTAAATATAAGACTATTTCTGTTAGACTGGGTAGACTTACTAGGTCATATTAGATGGTTTATTAAATTTCAACATAGTTTAATAAAACAGTGGCAAATACTATGAAATCCTATCAGCTCCACGTATGTGTGCATGGGTATAATAGTTTAGGGTTCCTACTTATGTAGTAATGTGTTTTATTATTACATTTATAATATCCAAAGTTAATGAATTTGGAAATAAGAGTTCTAATTGACATAACATTTCTGAAGTTGAAGTTTATAAGTAACAATAGGATACCTGGAAACATTGCTGTGTTCTGAAATAAGCACTTGGGGAAAGATTTTGAAGATTGGTAAGAAATCAGTACATTTAACTGCTTTTATGAATTAACGATATACCTTTATAGTTGTGTTTGGGTAGTTGTGCAGACATCAGCAGTGAATGGAAAGATTAAGTTAAAATGTATCAAATCAGAATGCTTCATTTCCAAAAGAGGAAATTTACTAAAAAATTTTTACCTTAACATAAAAATGCACTAAATAGATTATTCTGATTCAGGGTCGTATTCTTTTTTCCTAGTTGTGTCTTTTTTCATTTACAACTTTTTAAATGACAAATCTGTTTGCATGAATGATGACCTTGAGTTAATTTATCTGTAAAGATGAAAAAATTTTTAAAAAGTCTCTGTTTTAGAGTTGGTATTAAGAAAGGTTTTATTTTTATTTACTTTTTCTACATAGGAAGAAACATTTATGAACAGAGTTGAAGTTAAAGTAAAGATTCCTGAAGAACTAAAACCATGGCTTGTTGATGACTGGGATTTAATTACCAGACAAAAACAGGTAACTTGAAAACTAGACAGATTGTAAGCTATGTGGTATATTCTGGTTAGCACAAAGATGATGATACTTGAATTTTAAAGGCATGATAAATAATATTTTAATTGAGAGACTGAACAGTTACTATCAGAAGGAATCACTTTGAGAGGAATAAAATGTCTATGTAATTAGTTTGTGACCATTTAAAATAATGTTGGAGATAGTTCATATTTGGAGGTTGCTGGGGCTGGAATTCATCCAAAAAATAAAGAAGCATGTGTTTTTGTCATTCTGTCATTGGAAAATGGAAGATTCACACATATCCCTGCAGACAACATTCTCTGCAGAGGAACCTGAATCTCATTAAGGTTCTAGGTCTCATTTACTAGTTTATAGGATGGGAATGTCTAGTAGAGAGGGACACATTAAACATCATAATAGTTATTTTAATGCCAAATTAGAACACTTCAGTGATTGCTTTAGACAAATGGCATGGATAGGGTAGGAGGTTACGGGGTTAAAGCTTAATGACTGATGATTATGTGAGGTTAAAGCTTAATGACTGATGATTATGAGACTCAAAAGACTTATTAGTCATTTATAGATGTGGGCTTGGTCTGAATCCTGTTTTGTTGGGAGGATTATGCAGTTGCAACAAAGCTGCCAAGATTTAAGCTATGGCTCTCCTAATTAATAGCTGTGACTTTAGACTTCTTGGCCGTTTTGTGCTTTAGTTTTATACATTTAGTGGAATAATAGTCCCTTCCTCACAGTATTGATGTGTGAGGGTAGAAAAGGCAATTCTGTTATTGCTTCAGACTGAGTCTAGCACACAAGATGCTAACAATAAATAATGGCTTCATAATACCATGAAGGCATATTCAAATGTGAATTCTATAGTAGACATAACAGTATATGTGTGTCTAGCAGATTGCCAGTTTTTAGAGTTGTATCTTTAGTATGATAGTCACTAGTTATTTATTTGGAACTACATATAATTAAGATCTTAGTTCTTAGCTATGTTATCCATGTTATAGGGACCGAATAGTGCCTTTTCCTTTTTTGATAACTAGGTGATCTTTTACTGCATAAAAGCTTACCAGTACGATTTTTTTAAAAGAATATTAGTATTGATAATGGATTTTTGTTTTCATAGCTGTTTTATCTTCCTGCCAAGAAGAATGTGGATTCTATTCTAGAGGATTATGCAAATTACAAGAAATCTCGAGGAAACACAGATAATAAGTAAGAATGTACCCCTTTCCAGTATACTTAGTCTTTTTTCTTAAATATTCTTATTCCCAAGTAATCACCAAAGTTTGTGTTTTTAGAATATTAGTCCCATCATAGAATTTCACTGGTTTGATGCAGGGGTTGGCAGACTTTTCCTGCAGGGCCAAATAGTGAATATTTTAGGTAAAATTGAAGCAGTTACATAGGTACATACATAATCATTTAAAATTTAACCATTTGAAAGTATGAAGCCTTCTTATTTTGTCACTGGCCCAACCCTGAATACCTTACTCTTGGTTGGATCATTCTTTTTCAGTTTTCAGTGACCAGTTGTGAAAATAAATGATTTTCGTTCATTTTTCAGGGAGTATGCCGTTAATGAAGTTGTGGCAGGAATAAAAGAGTACTTCAACGTAATGTTGGGCACTCAACTGCTCTACAAATTTGAGAGACCACAGTATGCTGAAATCCTTGCAGATCATCCTGATGCACCCATGTCCCAGGTGTATGGAGCACCACATCTACTGAGATTATTTGGTAATACACCCTTTGGAAAATGTGATTTTTATTTTCAGCTTTTAATAATTTTTTTTTTTTTTTTGTCTTCCCTAAATGAGTGAAGGGTAAACTCACTGATATTCTAAAATTCTGACTCCAGGAGCTAGGGATGTAGTGCTTTACCTACTATGTATGAGACCCTGGGTTTACTCCCCAGCACCACAAAAATGGGATGGACAAATCCACACAGCTTTATTCCAATTTGAACTCCTAAGAAGTTAAATCTCAAAACTTGTTTTAAAATTGGGGGATTTTAAAATCATGTAATTTTAAAGGAATTGGTGATGGTTGCATTTTCTCACATAATTAAACTGTGGTTGCTGCTTTGGATGTAACTTGGCTAAATTCTTTTCTTTATTTAGTGCGAATTGGAGCAATGTTGGCCTATACTCCTCTGGATGAGAAGAGCCTTGCTTTATTACTGAATTATCTTCACGATTTCCTCAAGTAAGTTCAAGTGTGATCGAAATTACACACATGAATTGGTATAGTTTACTAAAAATTGGTGTGATAGAGATCGATACTAATTATTAGAACAAAGTAAATAATGGTACAAATGTAGATAAGTATTTAATGGAACAATATAAGTGAATATGGGAATCTCACAAATGATAGAGTCGGCATATAGATTGCAATGGGAAAAAGGAATGCTTAAATCCAAAACCTATTAAGATAATGAAAAAAATGTAATATTTTTTACTTTGGTACTTTAGAGTATACATGAAAGAACTATTTTTTAGTATACACAGAGACTCCTTAAAGGATGAGCAAACCAATGATTGAAAGCATGTTATAGGAGATTTATAGAAATGGCAATAAAAAGGACCATTAATATATGTCCAACAATATAATAAAAAGTAGTAGAGTACCTCTTGTCAAGTATATCCTCATTTCTTCAATTTCCTTTAAAAGATTGGAGAAAAGGGAAATTCTGGTTGCTACATCTTATGAGAGGGTATTTTTATAATAGTGAATTTTAAACAACCAAGCAGCTTTTAAAAGGACGATGTTGCTCCAAATACTGATAAGGAAAGACAACAGTGTTGTCAGTTGAAGAAAATAGTCGTAGTGGAGAGGCACGTAAGAACCATTTTTAAGTTTTGCAAAAGATTTGGTTTTCCAAGTATGAGTCATAGTTAATAGTCGAACTGTTTGGAGTAAAGGTTAGTGTTTTTTATTTATTACTTTGTAAATTTCCATATGTGGATTTTCTCACAGTGACCAAAAAAACCTTAGAACATTTAGAACATTTTTTTCATTATCTTAATAGGTTTTGGATTTAAGCATTCGTTTTTCCCATTGCAATCTATTTGTCGATTCTGTCATTTGTGAGATTCCCATATTCCCTTAGCATGGGCCTAGGGAGCTAAACTGATTAATGGCCTTCGTTCTGCCAAAGATGATTATCTTCTCTGGACCTTGATTACTTACTTAATTTTGTGGTACTTGGGGATCAAACCCAGTGTGCCTCCAACATGCTAATGAGATGCTGTTCCACTGAGCCACATCCCCAACACTTCTTATTTTTTATTTTGAGTCTTGTTCTTGCTAAGTTATTGAGGTTATTCTTGAACCTGTGCTCCTCCTGCCTCAGTCTCCTGAACTGGAATTACAGGCATGTGCTACCATGCCCAGCTTCAATTTCCTTTGAACACAAAAGTGAACTACCATTTGAAATTTTCTTTTATGGCGTGAATTTCAAGTTCAAGCTCAGTTTACTTGTAAATTTTTGAATCTATTTTTAACGATTTTGAAGGACTAAAAGCAGTATCTACAGTATTTGTGGGTAATACTGACATATAATAGGAATAATAGCTGTTTCTTAAGAATTGTTCAAAGTTGAAGACATAAGTTCCTTCTTTGGAAATAAGGGGAGGGGAGTATACTTGACCTTTTTCTTTATAGCCATATATTATATAATCTCACTTGGCTGAGTTATAATAAATGTGGTTTTTCTATGAGGGTAGCGAATATTTTTCTAATAAAATGCTTATGTATAGTCTATATTACGGAGGAAGAGATTTGTATCAAAAGATAATAATTTTTTAAAAGTCTTTAATGCGTAGCATTTTATTTTTAGATACCTGGCAAAGAACTCTGCAACTTTGTTTAGTGCCAGCGATTATGAAGTGGCCCCTCCTGAATACCATCGGAAAGCAGTGTGAGGAGGCGCTGTTTGCTCACTTGTGTTTGGATCTCTGTAAACACATTTTTGTTCTTAGTCCTTCTCTTGTACAAATGATGTACTTTGAAGATGTTAGTGTATAACAGAATTGATGTTTGTTTTCTGTTTGAATTTAAACAGAGAAAATAAAAGGGGTCACTACTCCCTTTTCCTTTCCTTTTTTTTTAAAATTTCATTTCAAAGTTGCTACCAGTGTATTCAATGATGGACAACAGAGAGACATGCTGTAGAGTGTTTGCCTAGTTGACAAAGCTGCTTTTGAATGCTGGTGGTTCTATTCCTTTGACACTACGCACTTTTATAATATGTGTTAATGCTATATGACAAAATGCTCTGATTCCTAGTGCCAAAGGTTCAATTCAGTGTATATAACTGAACACACTCATCCATTTGTGCTCCCCCCCCCTTTTTTTTTAATGGTGCTTAAAGTAAAGAGCCCATCCTTCGCAAGTCATCCATGTTGTTCCTTAGGCATTATATCTTTGCTCAAATTGTTGAAGAATGGTGGCTTGTTTCATGGTTTTTGTATTTGTGTCTTATGCACGTTTTAACATGATAGACGCAATGCATTGTGTAGCTACAGTTTTCTGGAAAAGTCAATCTTTTAGGAATTGTTTTTCAAATCTTCAATAAATTTTTTCTTTAAATTTCAAAAAGCAATGTGCTTGTCTGGGTGTGTTGAAATCTTGTGAAAAAGGCATTGCCTTCCTGAAGAGCAAAACCTTAACAAACCCTTTGCTGCATATTCTTTCTTGTGATAGACACTGATATTTTTCAGGTGGGTGTTTTATTTTCTGGTTTGATTTCTATGGAATAAGAAGCTTGGCTTTGGTATCTTGAGCTAATCCATAGCAGCTTTGGCAGTTTGCTGTCTTCAAGAAAGCTAGAAGTTTACATGACGGTGTCTCATTTTCCATAGGCTATTCCCGGTTTTGAGCATTAAAGATATTTTTACCTATGTGATAGCTAGCTTTCGGTCAGTAGTTGTTTAAATTTAAGGTGTTTACTTTAGAAACATGAAGTAAAAACAGCAAAATAAAATATGAAGGTCAACATTTGCTCCCCTTTGATATTAGATTCTGAAATAATTTGGATATAGATTAGAGATGATACTGTTATGGTGAGATACCAATAAATCACCAAGTTGATCTTAAAGCAGGAGATGGAACCATCTTTATTCACTAGCTGGCGGGATGAAGGGGCAGGCTGCAAGTCTACACCCTTGATCCCCTCCAGGGGTTAGAGTATACCTTTTATACCATATAAGTAAAGCATGTCAGTACGTTATTCATAAGTGACTGTTACTGTGATTCAGAGCTACAAACTTCATGAAATTTCAAATCATAAGCTGAAGGGGAAGTAGGTCAAAACGACTCTAGATGAGTACAAGTTAAAGAATGGTTACTAACATCTAGACCATCATTCTCTGAACAGGGTACATGGTCCAAGAAAAATGGGAACAAAAGAGAAAATTTTTACATTGTATAAGAAAAACAAACATTTGCCTTTCTAAATATGCTAAGCAGAATCAGTATGGCAGAGGTAGAGTTTTCTCACGGGAGAAGCATTTCTTACATGATATGGAGTCTTTGATTATTGCCCATATATCCTGGCCCATAACAGTACTTGTTACAAAGTATTGAAATAAGTTCAGAAGGCAAGAGCTTGTATAGTAGTATGAGAGGGAGTGAGTTAGAAGGGAGGAAAGTAGATAAACTTTTTAAAATTGCAGTGGAATTTGTTTTTGTCTTTCCTAGCTATAGTTATTTTCCACCCTCCTTTTTATTTACTCTTTTTCTTTTATCACAGTTGTATTGATATAGTTGACTTAACAGGGATTGTCTTTGCTTGGGAACTTTAGCTGTTGAATGTTTAATCTTTACTCAACCATAATTGTCTTAATATGTCTTTTATTTTTAATTTGTGTTAATGTGTGCCTTAATTTAACAGACCAATTTCCTGTAAGAGCAACTCCTCAAGTCTCTAAAGAGCTTTTGTTCATATGGATTTTATTTTTTATTATTTACACCATAGAAATTAAAACATTTAAAACAGATTACATAGATAGACTTTCATTAGCCATTAGAGTTATTAATGATATCTGACCTCTGGAAGACTGTGTACATACATTATAGGAGAAGCCAAATAATTTGAAATGACTTTTAGCTTTACAGATTGAAAATACTCCAGGGATTGCAGGATCCCTGGACTGCCCTTCCGAGAGCCAGTGCTATAGATCTCTAAAGAAGTTTTAACATTTTTTATTCATGAAGTCCCAAGATCAGGATTTTCTTTAAATCATTAGGTATCTCTATGCCAGTTTAAATACAGCTTAGAATGGAGCATTAACATATTTGCCCGATAATAAAAAATATCTTACCAAACTTGCAAATAACATGCAGCAAATAACTACATACGTGGGACAATGTGGAAAAGCATAAAGTGAAACTGATTTGAGAAACAGGCTCAGGATGTAGGTTATTGGATCCAATTTAAATTCCCTGTCTTTAAGGAAAGACATCCAGATATTAGTGTTAGAAGACATTTTAAAATAACTGCTTGCAAATATATTCAGAATTGAGATTGAGAATTAAAGCTGAAAAGTTTAAAAAGTGACATAAAATAGATAAAATAGAAACTTAATGAGTAGGTTTAACAGATTAGACATTGCTGAAGAAAAAAGGTGGAAGAAAGGCCAGAGAAACAGACACTTTGAGGGACAGAAACAAAAAGGTGGGAAGTAAGGATAAGGGACTGAGTACAGTGATAAACCTAATCAATAATGTATATGATCATTTCCATAGAAGAAGGAGCAGGAGAGAATGGAGCAATCCTTGAGATTGCTGACAACTTCGCAGGACTGATGAAGAACAGGTGTAAGGAATTTCTGGGCTGGGGTTGTAGCTCAGTGGTAGCTTCCTAGCATGGGAGAGGCCCTGGGTTCAATCCTCAGCACCACATAAAAAATAAAATAAAGGTATTGTGTCCGCCTATAACTAAGAAATATATTAAAAAGGAAATTCTGTGACCCTCAAGCATGACAAAACCACTTAAATTATTGAAACCTAAAGACAATTTTAAAAGCATCCCAATTCAAAAGACTTAAAATTGACAATCAGATAATGAAGGCTGGGAGAACAGACTATTAGGTTTAAAAAGCTGAAAGAAAATAATTGCAACTTTTTACAAACTCATTAAGTCCTTTTTTTAAAAATTTTTTTTGTAGTTGTAGATGGACAGTGTGACTTTACTTTGTTTCATTTTTATGTGGTGGTAAGGATTGAACTCAATACCTCACACGTGCCAGGAAAGCACTCTACCACCAAATTACAGCCCCAGCCCTAAAAATCCTTTTAGAAATAAAACACTTTCAGACAAAGCTAGAAAAATGTCTCAACATTTACTAGCAAACCCAAACAAGGGGAAAAAATACTTAACAGTATTTCATATACAATGTGGGAGATGCATGAAGACATGAAACAGTGAAAATCATAAATTTGTAAGTTGACTGTATAAACCTATAAAATTTGTTGAATTTAAAATGTATATGATATTAAGTTACACTGTGATCATGACATGAAAAGTTCTTTCATAGTCCAGGAAGAAGGCAATCAGCATGTATTTGAATCTAGGTAACCATTTAAGGATTAATAAGCTTGGACTGGCAGTGTAGCTCAGTGGTACAGTATGTTTCTAACATGAGCAAGGCCATGGATTCAGTCTTCAGCACCAAACAGATGATTATCTCAATTATTCAAGAATGATTTTTCTCTCATGATTTGTAGAGGACTCAGTGGTGCAATTCTGCTATATTTGCCTGGGGTTATTTGTAAACCCGTTTGTGGGACATAAACTCATGAAAAGTAAGGGGCCACTTTTGGATTTTCCGGGGAAATGTTGGACTATTCCCGTCTTACTCTACTGCTAAGAAAGGAGGAACAATGTATAGTGGACTTTGAATTTTGAGATCTCTGAGGCCACATTTAAGGGTACGGTTATGATGTTTTTACTGAGGAATCCATAGAGCTGCTGCATTTGAATAAAATGTTTCTTATTTTGTTCTGAGAACATCTCCATACATTTAAGTTATTGAGGACTCCCTCCAAAACCTTTTTATTTGCATGGAGTATATACACTGGTATTTGCCATATTAGAAATGAAGTCAAGAAAGTTGAAAAATAAAATGTTTTGCTTTCTGGAATCAGTACTTAAACCAAGTTCAGTGTATCAAATTATAAAACTTTTCCATGTCTTTCAGAATTTCCAGGGGTTTTAACATCTCCAGAGTTATTTTCCCATTTTCTGTTAGATTTTAACTTCTAAAACCCCACTTCAAATGACTGCACGGGCTGGGGTTGTGGCTCAGTGGTGGAGCACTTGCCTAGCATGCCTGAGGCACTGGGTTCATTCCCCAGCACCGCATTAAAAAACAAACAACAACAACAAAAAACTAAAGGCATTGTGTCCATCTACAACTAAGAATATTAAAAAAAGAATAAAGACTTCAAAAGAGTAGAAGGTGAAGGGGACACTGATGAAGGGAGTGGTCAGAATGAGATGACTGAGCAGGAAGGGGACTGTTGATGATCCAAGGCATGGTCAAAGACTATGCAGACCTGGAAAAAGCACAGTCCTCAGTGCTGTGTTAAGATATTGGGAAAAACAAGGGCTGGGGATATAGCTCAGTTGGTTGAGTGCTTACTTTGCAAGCACAAGCCCTGGGTTCAATCCCCAGCACTGCAAAGGAAAAAAAAAAAAAAGGATATTGGGAAAAACAATGTGAAGATATATTTTATAGAAATGAAACTAAGGCGGAATTGGGAAAAATATGGAAGAAAAGCAGAACAGTGAGATACTAGGCCTGTGATGATAGTCCCAAAGACGCATTGTATGTTGTTACCATACACTGGCTGTATTTAGTTAAAATCTTTCTCCAAAGGAAATTTAGTGATAATAGCATTTTCAATGTCTGCATTCAATCTCTTGTAACACGTTTCCAGTGAAGGTATATGAAGAAAACTTAGCCTCACACAGGGAAGGGAGTATTTTAATAGCTATTTCAGATAATTGTGAATATTTGAAACCACCAAACTAAATGGGTGTATTCTGTTAGCCTTAATGGTTAATTGCAGGGTGGACTATGAAACTATCATACTGGTTTTTGTTGTATTGAAATCCTTCAGTTTTTGAATAGTTTGCTCATGCATGGTTTGTAACAATGTGCATTGATCATTTGGAAAGTATTAATTCACTGAGTTATGCAAACTTTCCAAATGTTGACATATCTCATACAGTACACAAGATCAATGCAGGGATTTCTGGGAAGAGTTAAGTACAAGGACCTCATTAGATTTAGGTCAAAGATATTTGTATTTCATATGAAAGCTCACCAAAAGGGATCCATAATAGACCAGGTTGTGTGTCATTCCAGGTCATATGTAAGACCATTTGGTATTATAACCACAACTCCAGCTGTTCTCATCATTGCCATATAGGTGAGTGAGCCTTCCCATAATTATAGCTGCTAGCCCTGGAACCCTTCCAGCCTCATGCTGAATGGACAGAGATAGGCTGACCCCTCCAACTTTGACCCAATGTGCAGATTTGTGAGTCAAGTTAATGTCAGTTTCAAACTCCTAAATTGTGGATTGGTTTGCTATGTATTAATAGATAACCTGAATGTCAGCTTCTTGCCATTACTGGTTGCTAGGTTTACCAACTCCTTTTGGGCACCATTACCAGAGGTTAGAAACCAGCAGTCCAGTGACAGGTTAATTACTTTGGACCCCTTCTATCATAAAGGGAGCATGAGTTTGTGTTCACTGGAATAGACTTATCCTGGATATCTGGATTTGCCAACACCATCATCTGTGTACTCAAATCTTTGTTCATGATATTCTTCACATGATTGCTTCTGACATACCTCAACAGCCTAAGAGAATGGTGGGATGAGGTGCTGAAGACTGTTGTGACACCAGGTAGGAAATTTGAAAGACTGAGTTTCTGAATTAAAGGATGTGGCATATACTTTGAATGGTCCATACGTGGTGAACTTCTCTCAGAATACACAGGAGTGGGAGTCAATAGGAGTAGGAGTGTGTGCTTTCATCAAAAACCAGGTGCAGAATGTTTGCTTCCCATTCCTGCCAACTTGGGTTCAACTGGTATGGAGACTTGGTTCTCAAGCAGAAATGCCCCCTCCAGGGAACATAATGTTTACGTTGAATTGGAAGTTTGAGAGTCACTTTGGACTCCTCATTCCTCTGGATTGTAGGCTAAGAGGTTACTGTACTGACCGGGATGATCAACTGATTACTGAGGACATATTTGGGTGCTGCCACACAATCTGGACAGGGATGACTGGAACCCAGAAGATTATCTGTGATCCCTCTTGATACTTCCATGTTCTCAGGTTACATCAAATAGAAAACTACAGAAACTAAAAATGACCAAGAGAAGTCATTCCTTCAGGAATGATTTTTGAGGTCACTTCATCTGGTGAGAAAAACAAGACCAAAACCAAGAACAGCTGAGGTGCTGGTTGAACACAAAGGAAACAGAATAGGCAGAAGAAATATCATCTATACCCTTGTGAACAATGATGGAAATGAGGATTATAGCAAGTTTGTGTATTCTGTGGATTATAGAATATTTAGGTGGAAGTATATTTGAATTAGAGGAATAGTTAGCACTGCACAGTGAGGGATGTGATGGCTATTGGCACTTAGACTTTTGCCAGAAGGGATGAGTGTCTTTTTTTTTTTTTTATTTGGTACACTGAGTTTGATCCCAGGTCCTTTTTATTTTGAGTCAGGGCCTTACTGAATTGCTGACCCTGACTGCGAGCTTGCGATCCTCCTGCCTCAGCCTCCCAAATTGCTGGAATTACAGGTGAGCACCACCATGCTGGCTGAGTGTCTTTCTTTGAAGGCTAGTTGCACCTTGTTAGGCCACAGCATGGAGTGTTGCTATTAGAATATATGTGGAAAGGTGTGCATAGGCGAGCCTTCTGAAGAGAGGGCTGAGTTGCTTATGAAGCTATTGGGTCTTGGCTGTACTGGACTGCTCTGTGGCTGGGACTTGAGTTGTTTCTCCCAGTGAGGGTTCTTTGCTAGGTTCTGCCAGTAGGTGTCATTAGAGGGACCCCAGAAAGCTTCCTTCCTGGTGGCTTGCTGTTTTGTCAGCCTTCATCTGCTGTTAGTTCTAGTCTCTGGAAGGACAGGGGTGCACTCAGAGGTACCAGCACCAGCCAGAAACAGTATTTCTCTCATTCTGCCTCCTCGCTCTTTGCAGCTCCCAAGAATCACCTCTTAGGGGTGGACTTGCCCAGGCTGGGAGGCAGCAGTCTCTCTCCACAGTTATCAAATCTTAGTTTTTCCAAGTGGAGGAAGGATTATGAAATGGCAAGTGGCCCAAGTCTTGATTTGCTGAGGGCAGGATATTCTAAAGGACTAGGCAGAAGCACTATTTGATTTTTGAAAACAGTTATGGCAATATTCTTTTGATTCCCTCCACCAGTACTGGGGATCAAACCCAGGGCCTCAGTTATGCTAGGCGAGTATTCTACCACTGAACTATATCCACAGTCCCTTGATCCCTTAATTTTTTATTATTTATTTTTTTGGCACTGGGTATTGAACTGAAGGATTCATAACCCCTGAGCCACATCCCCACTCCTATTTATTTTTTTAAATTTTGAGACAGGGTCTTGCTGAGTTACTCAGGTCCTTGCTAAATTGCTGAGGCTGGCCTTGAACTTTCGTTCTTCCTGCCTCAGCCTCCTGAGTTGCTGGGATTACAGGCATGCACCACTACGCATGGCCCTCTTGTTTTTTTGAAAAGCTTTATTGAAGTGTGTACTGTGGTTGTCTTTTGCTGACTGACAAACCTTTCTGTGGGGGTCCTCTCTGCCATGTCCTGCGTGGAGGAGAGAGGGTTAACTGGCAGAGGAGGATGTCGGCGGTTTTTCTTTTACCCAAAAAACTTATCTACTCAATAAACACACAAGAGCCAATACTCTTAAAATGAGGGGAGGGGCATGACAGGTCTGGCCATACCAGCTCTGGCCTCTTACAACAACAACTCGCCCAAACTCTCCTTTATTTATAACATATAGGTAAAGGGGGCTGAGACTGGGAGGAGTTTCTTCTGTGATGGACAGGATAGGGTGGGGTTAGGATCCATTCTCCTAGGGGGTAAATTCCAGAAGGAGATGGAACCACTCTCGCGCAGTGCCACATGCATCCCATCCCGACAGTTCCTAGAAGCCAGGCCTCTGCATCCCATGGCTCAATCTAGTCTGATTCTGCTAAATAAGGATGGCTTCCCACACCTTCCCTTAATTTCTTTCTGAGTTGTGAAGTCAGGGCAGGCTTGGTTGGGCAGCTCATCTTTGATGTGTCTGGCAGCGCTAGGGGGAGCTGGAGGTCAGCTTCAGGATGGCGCTTGTACTCCTAAGCCGGGTACCTCAGTGCTCCTCCGCCCCTCTTCCCCAACATATATCTCCTGCTTCTCATACTGTGACGTGCTGGCCTCAGGGTGGTTCGGGTTGCACAGTGTCACAGGACTCCAGGAGGGAGAGTTTCATGAGATAGAAAGTGGAAGCTCCAGGCTAGTGAGGGCGAGACTTATTGGTTGAAGAAGTCACAGAGCTTGTTAAGTCAAAGTGGGGAACAAACTTTTTACTTCTCAGCGGGTGGGAGGAGCATCAGAAAATCTGAAACCAACTTGAATTTACCACAGGTGCAATCCTGACAAAACACCCTCAGACAGAATGGACTATTTTGTCATTGAAATGTCTTGACATTGTCTGAAATTGGGGTGCATTTCATGATGACATTGGTTAGTCAGATGCACTAAAATATTTATGAAAGAGTCTACAAAAGACCCACTGAAATGTAAAAAACTAATCTGAAGTAACTTTTTTTTATGACTTTACTTATTTTTATGCCGTGCTGAGGATCGATCCCAGTGCCTCAGATGTGTTAGGCAGACGCTTTATTGAGCCACAACCCCAGTCCCTAAAATAACTTTTAAGGACCAGTAGGAGAGAAGAGCACTTTTGAGTGTTACAGTTTTCAAATTCAGTCTTTTCAGTGCAGGATCATCTTGATCTTTAGCTTTTTGGTTGACTGACTTTTTATTTTTTAATTTTTTTGGCATGTGGATTGAACTCAAGGGTACTCTACCACTGCGCTATATCTCTAACCCTTTTATAGTTTTTGAGACAGAGTCTAAGTTGTTGAGACTGGCCTCCAACTTGCAATCCTCCTGCCTGAGCCTTCTGAGTTGCTGAGATTATAGATGTGTACCACCATAACCAGGCTCATGCCAGGTTAGCTTTAACTTTATAGTTTTCCTGAGTAATTGTGATCTGTTGTTTGTACGATTTCAGTATACAGTTAACGCTCAGCCAGGTGTCAAATTGTGATACTGGCTGCTACAGTCTAGGCATTGATCTTTGGAAACAAGACTGAGAAAGGATTTTAAGAGGCATTGTACATCCTCTGCCTGTAGGTACATAGGAGCCAAGTGTCTGCAAGACTGTCTTGCCTTCCCCACATCCCTTGGGATGGAACCCAGGGCCTCACACATGCTAGGCAGGTTCTCTGCTCTCCCACTGAGCTACATCCCAAGGCCCCATTTGTCATTTTATAGATACAGGACTTCTTTATATGTTCTAGATATTAGACCCCTACCAAATAGTAATTTGCAAACATTTTCTCTTGTGGGTTGTCGTTTCACTTTTTTCATAGTGCCTGTTGATGCTCAAAGTCTTGAGTGTTAATGAAGCCCAATTTATTTAATTTTGTTATCAGCTCTAATGTGTGTGTGTGTGTATGTGTGTGTGTGCGCGCACGCGTGTTCCTTAGGATTTTCTATATACAAGATATCACCAGCAAAAAGAGAAAGTTTAACTTTTTCCAATTTGGATGTCTTTTCTGCCTTTTTATTGCCCAATTTACCAACCCGGGACCTGCAGGATAGTGTTGAATAGAAGTGGCTAGATCTGTCATCCTTGTGTTATTTCTGACTTAAGGGGAAAACTTTTGGCCACTCACTATTGGGTGTGATGTTAGCTGTGGGTTTTTCATAAATGCCTTTTATCTGGTTGAAGCAGTTCCCTTCTGTTCCTAGTTTGTTGAGGGACTTTTTATTTATTTTTTTCATTGCAGTGCTCGGAATAGAACTAGGACCTTGTGCATACCAGGCACCACTGAGCTATATATCCCCATCTCCTCATGCCAAGTGCTGAATATTTTTCAAATGTTTTCTTTATATTTGTTAAGATGATCATGCACTTTTTACCCTTATTTCTCTTAATTTGGTATATTAAATCAATTGATTTTCATATTGCACCAAACCTATTTCTGGGATAAATCCCTCTTGGTCATGATGTATAATCCCTCTTATACTTTGGTGGGTTTAGTTTGCTGGTATTTTATTGAGGACTTCCACATCTATATTAATAAGGGACATTGGTCTATAGTTTTCTTGTGATGTCTTTGTTTTTAATCTTGGATTTCAACTTTTTTTTTTTTTTTTTTAAACTTTATTGTTTTCCCTGAGGGTGGTTCCTTGGTGCCAAAACCCATGAACCTCAGATCCCTAGAGGTCAGCACAGGGCCTGTCATGAGGTGGTGTGTCAGGACAGTGTAACTGAGACCAATTAGGCAATGCCTGCTCTGTACCAGACTCTCTTCTGGATCTTTGGGGTTCATGTGCCTTCAGAATTTATTCATCCCAGATAGATGTCACCTTGTCTGCTGCTCTCTTCAAATGACCCTAAGTGTGGGTCATTTTGTCCTGCAACAGTCATGCCAAGAACTGGATGCCAAGAACATCCTTGCCTGTCCCCAATGCCTGGCACTGGAGGGGCCTTGTACATGGCTGACACTCTGCAGGAGTTTGGGAATGGATGAAAGGAAGGCAATCGGCTTTTGCAGTTCCTTTTATAAGAGACCATCATCACCGTCTAGGGTTGAGGGCAGCAGACACACTGGGTACTTATAGAGAAGAGAATGTCTGCTTTGAAGTCCTAGGTCTGTGCCTAAGTCTTACCCACAATCCCTGCTGAGCTCTAAATCTTTCAGGTGAAAATGGTTGATTTTTTGGTCATAATTTGAATTTCTCTAAAGTCTCACTCAGAATCTTTTCTTTAAAACAAATTACTTAATTGGAATATAATAATGTTTCATATTGGTGCATTACTTGTGACAAGTATACCATATTACAGTAAGATCTTAATAGATAAAACAAGTCAGGCGTGGTGGCACAAACCTGTAAGCCCAGTGACTTGGGAGGCTGAGGCAGGAGGATCTCAAGTTCAAAGCCAACCTCAGCAAAAGTGGGGTGCTAGCAACTCAGTGAGACACTATTTATTTATTTATTTAGAGACAGGGTCTCTCTAAGGTATTTAGGGCCTCACTAAATTGCTGAGGCTGACCTTTAACTTGTGATCCTCCTGCCTCAGCCTCCTGAGTTACTAGGATTACAGGTATATACCACCGTGCCTTTTATAACAACTTATTTAAATTAATGTTACTGCTGGACCTCAAGCATGCCAGGCAAATGCTCTACAACTGAGCTGCATCTCTGGACTCACACTGGAATTTTCTAAGCCTTGTAATGCACATAACATTTTTTCTCCCAAACATTCTCAAAACTTGCTTTATAGGAGGCCCAAAGTAACATTGGGCTTCAGTTATTAAGAAAGTCTATGAGGCGCTGGGATGTGCCTCAGGGGTAAAGCACTTGCCTAGCATGTATGAGGCATTGGGTTTGATCCTTAGCACCACATTAAAAGAAAGAAAGAAAGAAAGTCTATGAACTACAGGACAATGAGCTGCTACAACTGTTCTACAGACATGTCCCTGGAGCCCAGAAGCATGTAGAACTTCACAGGAAGGGAAGGGGAGGGTTGGTTTGGAGATGATAGGAGCATTTGGCATGTTCAAAAAGGATTAGTAGCTAGGCATAGTGGTACATTCCTGATATCTCAGCGACTTGGAGGCTTAGGCAGGAAGATTGGAAATTTGAGGCCAGCTGCAGCAATTTAGCAAGGCCCTAATCAACTTAGTGAGACCAAGTCTCAAAATAAAAAATTTAAAGACCTGGGGATGTGGCTCAGTAGGTAAGCACACCTGGATTCAATCCCCAATACCAAAAACGAAAAGGGGTTAGTAAAACAAAAAGGGGTTAGTAAAGAAGGGGTGGGTGGGCCCATCCCAGGCAGAGGGCCAGGGTCTGAGGAGGGTTCGGAAGCTGAGACTAGGGAGGACACACAGAGATGTACAGGTTTTCAGAGTGTCCTGGCTTTGCCTGGCCCATTTCCTCCTCCCTCCTTCCTGAGGTTTGGGATAGTCAGAACCCCTAAATCTGCTCTTCTTCTTGGTCTGATGAGCAGTATCACCAGCATCCATACTATGCTTCCAGCCAGAGACCAGGGCACCCTGTTGTACCTCCATCCTGGGAGACTGAGCCCTGAGGACCCAGTCTGAAAAGTGTCTGTCCTGCACCCAGCACAGGCCTGGTCCAGGGAGGTGCTCACTCAATGTTTATTGAATAAAGAATACAGAAAAGACAGTAGACTGGAGTTCTCTCTACATGTGGAAGTAGCCCCTTTTGAAAGAAAGAATATTCTCCGTCCACTTGGGTTTGAGCCAATTAAAAACCACACTTAAAGTACATGGCCGGTGATGGTCATCACATCAAAAGACGTGGTTGGGCTTCTTGAGCAATTCTTTTTCCTCCTGTCTTTAGGTTTCCAAGTTCTGCACAGGAGTGAGGGTGGAAAGTGGGGGACTTCTGGGTAGATCTCCTCATAGCTTCCTCCAGGGCAGGATTTCCACCAAACAGCCTGGACACCAGTTCCTCTTCTTCTTGGTCAACTGTCTCTGCAGCTGTCCCTGGCTCACACCTGAGGGATGGGGTAGGAGGCACAGGCAGCCAGACCACACATGTTCTTCCCACGCTCAATGAGGAAGTACCTGGGCAGAGAGAAAGACCTTTCTAGAATATTCTGCTGCTCACCAAGACCTGACTCCAGGGATTAAGCCCTCAGAATTTAGGTTTTTTTTATTTGACAAGAAATTACTGATGTGACCTCGTGAATAATTTCTTTTTCTCTCTCCCTGGTTACCAAATGATCTCATTTTCTTATTCTGTCCATATCCCACTTCTCCCCAGAATTGCCTATTGGCCCCGTCTTAGCCCTGGCTAGGTCTTCACATAGTTACTTAATTACCACCAGGACCCCCTTGAGGAAGGATAGAAACTCCTTTGCAGGGAGGTCATAGAATCTGAAAGGAGACACAAAGTCACATCAACATGTACAGACACCCAGGTCTCCTGGCACCAGCCTTTTTTCCTTGAAGGAGGGACTGTCAAGATCAGGGCAAATTGTCTTGATTTCTCAAAGTTGGGCCCTCTCAGAGATTGGTTTCATCTCAGGAGGGTTCAGAGTTTTGAGCTGTTAGCCCAGCAGTGGTTACAGACCCTACTGAGCCAACTGAATTCTTGTTACCTGTGTTAGTACCTGGGGTCTGACAGGGGTTGCTAAGAGGGGTCTCTGGGGTAGCAGTCACATTCTCATGCTTCCCTTCCCCCTGGCCTGGCTGGGGCTTGGCTGACCTGCTACTTTCTGGACGTATTTATTTATTTATTTATTTATACTGGGGATTGAACCCAGGGGCCTTTACCAATGAGTTACACCCTCAGCCCCCCTTACAAATTTTTTTTTTTTTTTATTTTGAGACAGGGTCTCACCAACTTGCTGACCCTAACTTGCCTTGAACTTCTGATCCTCCTGCCTCAGCCTCTAAGGTTGCTGGGATTACAGATGTGTGCCACTGTGAGGTAAAGGAGATACCCCCCAAGGACCTCCAGACCTGAGCAACATGACCCCCCACCCCAAACAAGGGGACCGAGAAGCTGCTTACCCGTTATTTCCCCACTGGGAGCCCCAAGAGTTCTTCACAATCCAGTAGGGTATCCCATTCTCTTCTCCGTAGCCAACAGCCAGTACTGCATGGTTTACTTTATCTGGAGTTTTATGACAGGAAGCACTGAGAAGGAAAGAAAAAAGAGTGGATACTATGGGAAGGATAAAAGCCATTGCTCGGTCACACTCAACCACGGCCCTCTCAGCGCGTTAGGGCCATGTTTCCCATGGGAGGCACATCAGGCGGTGAACAACTTCTATTCACGGTGACAGAGAATAGTCTCGGTTCTTACAGTCCTGCCGATGCAAGGAGAGTCTCCCTGTGGCGCTGTCCGCTTTCCACCAGCGTGACACCTTCTCTCCCACTAAAGAAGGAACGGTCCTCCTGCTGCACCTTCTGCAGCCAACGGTGTTGGGCTAGAATTCAACACCACACTGTTTTTTGCCACCAGTGCATTTATTTTAAAGATGACCTTGTTTTATGGCAAATGTGCAGGTTTTCCATTTAGGATAGCAAACCAGCTTCCATGAAAAAATTTCAAGAATTCAAGAGGATAAATGCCGTGGTCACACGTGGATTCCGCTAAGGTGGAACTGAGTTATGAGTACTGCCAGGCCCCGGGCAGGTGCTAGGGTGCGAGTAGCAGGCTCCACCCTGCATATGGGCGAAGAGGCTGCCTCTGTGCAGTGGAGGGTGAGGGGAACCCCAAAGAGGGGGCTCCAGCTCAGTGGGGTGGGGTGCAGGGGGGCAAGGAAGGCTTCCCTGAGGAAGTGGGGGAACACCCATGAAACTACAAACCCTTCCATGTGGCTGGGGTGGGGGCTGCAGAGGGGACAGAGGAGACAGGGAGGGAAATGTAACACACATAATCATGAAAAGGGAGGGTCAGATTACAAGGGTCCCCATGGCCAGGCTGGGCAAGACACTGAGCAGTGGGACACGCTGGAGTGTTTACAGTTGGCCTGGTCAGAACGTGGACTCTGGCTCCAAGTGGAGGAAGGGCCTGTGTGTGTGTGTTGGGTGGTCATGGTCAAGGACAAGCCAGTGAGGAGGCTGCTGGAATAAGGGAAATGGTGGGCTGGGTGGGAGGTGGATGGGAGGGGAGAGCCCAGAGGTGAGCAATGTTAGAGGGATAGTGTGGACAAAGGGAGGAGGGCCTTGCATGACTCTGGCCTTCCTCCAGTGCGGCAGCAGGGATGGGACCCTACTGACTGGGATGAAGACCTGGGCAGGAAGGGCTGGGGCTGAAGAGACACGCAGGCCATAGGTTTTCATGGCCATCCAGGCTGAGGTGTGGGGGGAGCTGGATACAGGTCCAACAGCCCTCTGCAAACAGTTGACCGTGGAGCTACAAGAGTGTCTGAGAACTCAGAAGAGGCTGGGGACCAAACCCTGCCTGGAAAACAAGGGGACCATGAAGAAGACTCTGGGGAGCAGGCAGGAGGTGGCTAGAGAGACATCCAGCTGAACTCACTTCACCAAACAAGCAGGTTTGGGCCAGAGAAACCCTACACAAAAGATGCCCACGGGCTTGGCTTCCCTCAGGAACCCTGTAGTGAATCCTTTAGCACAGGAGTCTGGTGTTTGAGAGCAGTTACTTTCTTATTCCTCTTTTATGTCTTCAAATGTTCTTTCTTTCCTTTTCCCTTCTCCTTCCTTTCTCCCTCCCTCCCCTCCTTCCTCCTTTCCTTCCTTCCTCCCTCCCTCCCTCCCTCCCTCCCTCTCTTCTTTCCTTCCTTCCTATTTGTTATGTCTTCACGTTTTTAAATATGAATTTTTTTTTTAACTGCAGGGAGCTCTTCCACAGATAAGGCTACATCTCTGAGCTAGTGAGCACTGGCCCTCACTAGCCATGTGGCCAGGGATCCCTTCTAACCTTCTCTTTTCTCTACGAGTCTGTGGTCCCTGACCCTCAGCTGCAAGAGGCCTAACTGAGTAAACACATAAAATACCCAACAAGGCAGGTGTCCTGAAATGATCTGACCAGGAGTCTGGGCTGAACCCAAGACCCCTGTGCTGGGTGCAAGGATGCCCACCAGTCCCCTCCACTTGCCTTTTTGGCTCCTGGAACCCAGCTCACCTGGAGTAGACGCCACTTTTATACAGCATGAAGTCTTCGGTCACCTCGAAGGCAAAGCTCACGGGGTTGTATAGGGCAACAGCCTCCACCATTGCCTCTTCATCATTCTGTGGACAGACGGAAGGATGGAGGGAAAGACAGGCATGTTCTCTGTTACCTCCCTGTCCCAGTTTCAAAATATGTCCCTCTGACCCAAGATAGGGGCAGGAGGTTCAGATCAATATAGATGACCAGGAGAAAGGAAGGCACCAAAATGCAGCCACTAAGGGGACAGTCCCCTCTGTCCAGCAGAACTGGGCCACTGGGCCTTGTATGCAGGCCCCCACCTCTTGTGCAGATCACCAAGATCCTCTGGGCTTTCTGTTGGCTTATAGTTCCTCCTCCTCAACCAATCTGGCTCTCCTGTGGCCTCCCCTTCCTTTGACTGGCTGAGTCTGTCTGGTCGTCTCCTCAACATCACACAGGGCACGATGTAGACTTGCTCATCAGTCACTCCCAACTATTCACAGAGGCCAGGGGCTCTGAGGGTGAGAGGTGTGACACGCCCAGGCCTCCCTTAAAGTCAACTGATGGAGCTTTGCTGGTAGAACACAGGGTTTATAACCAAGGAACAGGTAAGACCCAGACTGTGGTGGAGATGAGAGAGGACCCAGTCAAGGGCTTTGTGCCTCCTCAGTGTCCTGCCCGCTTCAGCAGGAAGGTGGGGGTGGGAGGTGTCAAGGTGGCTTCCTGAAAGCTGTGGTTTTGGAACAGAGCTGCAGAGGCCAGGTGAGAGAGACAGTTAGGAGCACCTGGAGAGCTTTCAAACACCACCATGCCCAGACTACACCCCAAACCAGCTCCATCAGCATCGGTGGGGTGGGTGACTCCTAGCTGCAAGAGTGTTTAAAATGTCCCAGTTGGGAACATCTGGGTTAGTGTAAGCTGAGAACTTTAGGAGTTGAAATTAGGCTGGAGGCCATGTGAGCTGAGGCCAGGGCTTTGCAAAGGAGGGGACAGGCACCCAGCCTTCCCTCAGTCCAGCCTCCCTGGAGAGGTGGGCAGAGATCCAGCTGCAACAAGCACACGGGGGCCTGGTAAGCAAGCAGCTTCCTCCCTGCTTTGGGAAGAGGCCTCCTGAGCCCAGGCAGGCCACAGAAGATCTGAGACAGTCAGGTGTGGGGCCTGCCCCCATGAGGGACTGAACACCAGTTTTGGCCTGCTTCTTAGGACCCTGTGGGTGCCACTGATGAGCCCTGGGTACTAGGCAAAAGGGACACTTTGAGCTCCTTGTTCACTTCTCAGTGGAATACAATGGCTCTGAGTGATCAACTATATGCTTAGCTTTTTAAATTTTTTTTTTTTTTTTTTTTTTGGTGCTGGGGATCGAACCCAGGGCCTTGTGCTTGCAAGGCAAGCACTGTACCAACTGAGCTATCTCCCCAGCCCTTAAATTTTTTTGAGACCAAGTCTCACTAAGTTGCTGACACTGGCCTCAAACTTGTCATCCTCTTGCCTCAGTTTCCCAAGTTGCTGGGATTACGTACAGGCACCACTATGCCCTGAGAACTTTTTCTGAAGACAGTAACATCCCTATCATGGGGTATGGGTTATATGTTGTCAAGGCAATGAACCCTGTTCTGGAATGGCATGATATCAGTTCAAATCCAGTTTCCAACTCCTAGCTCTATGGCTGTGGGCACATTACTTACAGACTCTGATCTTCTGTTTCCTCATCTGTAAAATGAAAATTAATAATGATACTCATTTTCTAGGGTTATTTTGAGTCTAAAGAAGATAATGTGAGACTGGGGACATAGCTCAGTTGGTAGAGTGCTTGCCTTGCAAGCCACAAGGCCCTGGGTTCAATCCCTAGAAAGGCAAAAAAAAAAAAAAAAAAAAAAAAAAAGAAGATAATGCATGATGTCTGGTGTTTGGTAAACTATCTCTAAGTACTCCATAAATGTACACTGTCATTACTGCCTAGAGTTTGGCACGGGTTTCAATTAAATGGCTGCAGCTGTCATTACAAAGACATCTTGTCCATGGCCTGCATATATGTTTAATGGCACGCACCCCCTCCCCTCATGCTCTCATTTGCATGTCACA
The DNA here is from genome assembly GCF_902686455.1 of Sciurus vulgaris. Taxonomy (NCBI): domain Eukaryota; kingdom Metazoa; phylum Chordata; class Mammalia; order Rodentia; family Sciuridae; genus Sciurus; species Sciurus vulgaris. The sequence goes on from NC_136462.1 coordinate 124,436,732, forward strand.
CCTGCCCACACCTATGGGGATATTTGTTCACTCCTACACAATCCTCCCCTACTGAACACATGCACCCTGGAGTCAGGAGGGCCCTTCACTCACATTCAAGGGGACTCTTGCAAAAGCAGGGCACAGCTGCATTTCCCCATCCACTTGAGGTGAGGTTTGACTGTGCAACACATTTATTGCCATAATTGACCACTTTCCTTCCCTCAGCCTGGGTCCTGCATTGAGGTCAATGACATGGAATATATCTAACCCTGCTTATGCAAGGGATAGGTCACAGGAGTGAGACATACACTTCAGTGTAGGCCCTACAGATTTGGGGCTCATAGTGATTGTAGCAGAACCTAGCTCATCCTAACTGACACACATTTACACTCCTCCTCAAATACACGCACATCCTGACATCATGCACATGCTCACACCCTCTTGTGCAAGGTGGGGATCATCGCTTGCATTTTACAGATAAGAAAACAGAACAACAAGAATGAAGATGTGGGCAGACCTGGAGTTTAGAACCTGACCATCTCCTGCCAGTAGACGATTCCCCTCCAACCTTCCATCCCACTCTCAGCACAGTGAGTAGGAGTCAATGATAATTCCAACTCTTCAGTCAAAATGACATGCTGCCAGGAGAGGCTGCTCTCCTGGGCCCACTGGCCATTTGACAACTGTGGAGATCAATCTCATCAGAACACATTCTCCAGCTGAGAAAAGAGTTCAGTACTCACGAGTGTAATGTTGGCTACATCCTTGACAAATGCAATGGCCTTTTCCGGCTGGAACTTGCAGTTACTGTCCTGTTTAGGGCAGGAGGGGGCATGGAATATAGGTTAGAGACCCCTGGTCCAATGCTGAGACTTCACCTCCATAGAAGCAGTTTGATAACATTTACTGAGCAGAAACTATGGGTGCAAGGGCCTTGACGATGGGATCAATTCAGAATGAGATGCATAGTTGTCCGCAAGGGATTCAGAGTCTAAGGACAGGAAACATTCCTGTGCTGGCTGTGGGGCAGAGGTGGGCACACACAGTGCCGGGTGGGATATCAGGGAGGAACCTGAGCCAGCCCAAGGAAGATCACTGAGAAATGGAGGCTGAGTGAGAGCCTGCATGGCAGGGCAGGGGAGGGGCAGTCAGTCCAGGGGGCAGTGCTGACAAGAGGGAGCTGCAGAGCTAAGGTTGCAGGATAGGACTGGAGGAAGAGCAGGACCTGGTGGTTTAGAAACCAGCAAGTGGTTGGACCTGAGCACAGGGTTTATGACAGGGAGGTAACAGGAGATAAAGTTGGCTAGGGTGGGGGTGGGGAGGGCTGGAGGAGCCTCCTGAGAGTTCTGAACAAGGCAGGTGCACAGTCAGAGCTGGGTCTGAGGCCCAAGGGGTTGCCGGCTCAGTGACATGAAGGGAGACCAAGGTCACTGGGGCTGGGGATATGGCATGGACCAAGGAAGCCTATGTGAGAAGGTCTGTGACGATCAGCAGGCAGACTAGGCCGGCCCCATGCAGGACCCCAGTTGTCCAATAGGTTCTGGGGAGCTGGTGCTGCTCCTGGCTGAGAGGGTAAAAGAAGGAGGGGCTGCAGGTTTTGGGGAAAGACAAAGGGCTTGGCTGCGGCCAGCCTGGGCTGAGGTGATGGAGGGGGTGGCCTCTGGCACACTCAGCAGAGCAATGTAGAAGTGGGCCTAGGAGAGCATGAGAGATGGGGGACCTCCTGTAGGAAAGGAGGCAGCACAGGGGCAAAAAGGGCAGGCTGGGTGGTGTGCAGGAGGGGTCCTGAAGAGGATGCTCAGGAAGGGGAGATGGGGCCCACAGCAGTGTGACGAGATGCCTATGGGGACTGGACAGGGCTCAGAAATTCTGGATTGCAGCAGGAAGGGGCAGCAGGAGGCTTGGGGGACAAGGTGTGTCCTGATACTGGGGTGGGAATGGAGTTGGAAGAAGACAGCCAGGGCTACCCAGAATTACCTTGCCCAAGTAGGGATAGGTGTCTTCTCCCATGATGCCCTTGTTATACAGGATGTACTCGAAGGCCTGGCTGGGGAGGCCTCTGCAAGAAGCACACACAGGTGAGCCCAGCTGGAGCCACCCTGATGGACAGAGGTGGGGCCTGCAGGGCTGGAGCTTTCGTGATGTTCACCCTGGTCTGGCTCACAGGTCTTGGCTGGGCATGCCCGGGTGGCAGAGGAGGTCTCCTGAGAGGTCAGCAATGTTGCCCTGCTTGCCTTGTCTTGGCATAAAGCTTAGCAAACTCAGGTGAGACTACTAGAGGTCAGGAGGAATGGGCAGTCCCTCAGGAAGACCTATGGGATTGTTCCAGTGTGCCATCACCAAAACCGTCCTGTCCAAGGGGCAGCCCTGTGAGTGGGTGACTCTTGGGTGGTGGGTGTTATTTCCCTGAGGCTCGGAAAGGCTGAATACCTAGCTCAGATGAAGTTAGCTGAAGTTAGACTTTGGTTCCAAAGGTGAATCCTTTCTTCATCATGTCACCTCCCAGAGTAAACAAAAACTTAATTGCTGCCCAGCACTCCCCACTCTGGTCCCTGCTTCCTCTCTACATATGTCACTGTGACCTGATCTATGATATGCTTGGTTACAGCCTGTTTGACAGGCTGAGTGTCAGCTCCAGGAGTTCTGCCGAGTGCTGAATCCCTGTGCCTGGATACACAGTGGGGCTTGAGGGTAGCTAGTGCATGCATGAAAAGAGGAAGTCCTGTCCTTTCAAAAAAAAAAAAAAACAGGACTCCAGCATGTTAGGGTGGTATGAAGTTGCCCAGAGGAAAGAGACCAACAGTGAGGGGAGACTGAGCATAATGGTGGATCCATAGTGGGCGGTGACTTCACCCTTGACCCCTGCACCTGGCCAGGCACAGCCCCTTGCAGAAGGCTCTGGTGTTAGCTATTGCTAAAGCAGGTAGTGGTGCAAGAGGTCTTCCCATAGCGAAAGAAGTACCTGCGTGGTGAGGCAGGGGCCTGAAGAGGAATGCACCATGGGCAGGGAGGTGGGCAGGCAGGCAGGAAGTCTAGGGAGGGAGTTTCCCAAGGGCCTGGCTTTATGTATATAAAGCTGATCAATCACAGAAATATCTCAGAGCATAACAGAGTAGAGAAAGAGATGAGGCCCAGAGTCACTGTAGAAATGGGAGCAAATTCCTAACAACCTGTTGTAGGAATGGGCCAAGAAAGCAGGCCCAGTGGAGGCTCTGCTTAGGCATGTTGCCATGGTGAACAAAGCTCCCTCACAGGCCAGCATGCTGGGCATCGAGCACTTCAGAGAACTCATCTAAAGGCCAAGCAACTGTCGCTGTGTGGATCGCCTTTTTGGAGGATAGTGTGTAACGGTATTTTTTTCTCACTCTATCAATCCTTTGGCTACTTGCCCAAGAGGCTTTGGTGGCTAGTGAGGCTGACTGTACTGTGGAGAGAGTCAGGTGATTTGTTGGAGAGAGGATGGACCTTGGAACTAGACAGGCCTGGGTTCTGATTTCAGTCCTGCTGTGAAACCCTGGCCATGCGAGGTGATGTCTCCCACTGCATGATGGAGACCACCTGGCTCCCACCCAGCATGGTGGACCGGGTTGTCTGAGGTGGGGATGGCACATTCTAGGTCTCATAGCAGTGACTGGTGGGAAATGAGAGGGGTTCCAGGCCCTCTGGGTTGAGCACTTACCCTTGGCAGCCATGATTGTTGAAATTCTGGGCACAGTCCACCAGCTGCTGCTCTGCCTAGAGGAAGGAGCACAAACCCGGTGAGCTGAAGGCCAAGAGGCCATTGAGGCTTTGGTGTGACATCAGCTGGGCCTTCCTTTCCGATCCACATCTGTGATCCTACAGGCACTGTGTCAAGATGGCCAGATTACAAGCTCCCCAAGGGCAGGGCAGTCTCCACGTATTCTGAAGTGTCAGCCCAGCTGGTGGCACATGTCAGGAGGGGCTCAGGAGCTGCCTGGCAGTCAAGTAGACAAGTGAGAGGCAGTGAGCCAAGCACCTGCTCTGTGGGCATGCACACAGTGGGATCACAGGGGCTCATGGCAGTGTGTGCTGGTGGTGGGAGTGGGGGGTGGGGGCAGAGCCACTCAGGGATCTGGCCCACCTTTCCTTGGCCTGGGTCTTCATGCCTCCCTGGCCTTGCCCTACACTTTCCCTCTTCCCCATACAGAGGTGGGGACTTGACAGTTTCCTCAGAGCCCATCGCCCCTCACTGTTTGGGGTCAAGGAAGAGGTCGTGGCTCTTCCCCATTGTCAACAGAGGAGCTTGGGAAGGCATAAAGCTCCCACAGGGCTGTCTCCCAGGCAGGGTCTGCTTTTCTAAGCCCTTCTTTGGTGAAGGTCCCAGGTTTCCAAAGTGAGGAACCTAAGGAACACCCAGATCCACCCAGGAGTGAGCCAGTCACAGTTTCCTCCTTCTTTCCAGGAAAAGCATCACTTGAAATTCTCATGTCAAACATCCACAAGGCGGGAACACCCAAGGTCCAACTGAAACAGCTCTGAAGGAGGCCAAAGGCCCAGGTACGGCCTCCTGCCCAGGCTGGGAGCGTCCTCCCCAGGGCTTGGCCCAGGGCTGACTTCTTACCAAAGACAGCATCTTCCCACTGGCGATGGCCACCGCAGACTCCAGGGCCCCTGTGGTGGAGAAAGTCCAGCAACTGCCACAGGCACCCTAGAGAGGCCAAGGAGGGCGGAGGAAGTCAGCAATTGTAACACCACAAGAAGGCCTCAGCTTCCTGTCTTCCTCTTCACCCCTGTGGAATCCCCCAGTCCCTGAATGCTTTTGTAGTTTACAGAGCCCTGCTCCAGGTTTGTCCATCCTGAGCCTCACAAGTCCTGAGAGGCAACCAAGGTTCATGGAGGAGCAGTAGTTCTGACTGGCATCATTGGGCTTTCAATCTGGGCCTCTCCTCTTGTTGATCCATCCTTGCCATCCTTCCTGAACCTACTCTACAGTCTTCTGACTCTCCTACTTTGGAGTCTTTTGTTGGCTCCTCTTCTCCATATTGTTTCCCAGCAGAAGGAGTCTAAAGTTCTGTTTCTAGAACCTTCTCTCTCACCTATTCACCACCAATCTCATTCCACCCAGAGTCAGATAACTGTTAATCTATCAGCTTCCTAAACTGTGGCTTCAGCCTCAACCTTTATCTAGGTCTCTATATCAAACTGACTTCCAGACAGACCCACTGAGATGCTCCTGACACCTCAAGTAGGTTCTAGGGGTCCTGCTTCCTGCACCTTTCCCACCATCTTCTGCCACACCGATTGCTGCACCTCCAGGATAACTAGAGCCAGCCTGCTTGGTTCAAATCATAGTTCTGCCACACTAGCTGTGTGAGCCAGGCAAGTGACTTCCCCTTCAGAACTTGTTTCTTCATTTGTAAAATGGAAGGGGTTAGATAAGGTCGTGCCTGTCAAGCAGCTACCCCGTGGGCTTAATAATGTTCATTGTGGTTATTCTTCTTCTCTCAGGTTCATCTTTGTCTCTTCCTCTTCTTGCTGGTTCTATCTTTCACATTCTACTTATGAAATGTCTCTTAAACTCCCTTCCTCCTGTCCATGTCTCTGCCCCCATTTGGTCCTCATGGCCTGGAAAGAGCCATCACACTGGCCTCCCTATCTAGTCTCTTCCTCTCATATCTTTCCCTCAGCAGGAAGAGCTGGTCAGAGGGTCCTTGAGATGTTCAAAAAGGCAGGCTTGGACACGAGGCAGGGGGTGACCTTGTTCACTGCTGAAGCTGCCAGAGCAGGGCCTGGGCTTGGCACACAGGCCTGGTTTTGCGTTCCCTCTCTCACTTATCTTGGACCTTGAGCAAGCCACCCTCCCTCTCAGTTTTCTCCTCTGTAAAGTGACATCCCTCAAGGGGGCTGCTGAGTTAATGTGAATTCTGTAGCTGCTGTCTATAATGACCTTGTTCCTGTCCCCTTAACCTGAGCCTGGAGGCCCAGAATCTGCTGATAGGAGGACTTGGAACACTCTTGATGGACCTCCCCTTCCATCTGTCCAAATGGTGAGCAGGTGTAGGTTTCCATGCTGAACACTTGTGAATTGTCCTGAAATTCTCGAGAGGGTCTTGGAGAAAGAACTGCCTCTTTGGGTCACGGAGTTATAAGCAGGCTTCTTTCTACTGCCCTTCCTGCTGAGAGGGGAGATTTGTTTTGGCTCCTTGAGGGGCTGGTTTAAACATCCAGTTCACTTGGCAAGCTTCAGGACATGGTGAGCTTGGGAGGATGTGGAGTTGCACCATGTGATAGTTTTGGAAAGTGAAACATTTCCCATGGAGAGTTTCAATGGAAAGTCAAGAGTTTCCAGGAAGGAAGACTTAACCTTGTAGTTCCTGGAATCGAGAGGTCAGCATTTCTCTGAAGAGGGCCACTGCCCTGCTACTTTGAGGGGAAGGACCTCGGCAAGCAGACAGCAGAGGTGAGTTGGGTTGGGACTCCATAAAAGAGCATGTGCTAAGACTCTGGGGGAAGGGAGGGTGCCTGCCTGGCCCAGGCCACTGTGCCCCACTGCCCCACAGAGAGGCCACCTCTATTGTGGCCAGAGAACACCCAGGAAATGTTGGGTTTCATTCTGCTCACTGACCACCTGGAACCGTCCAAAAGAGGCAGGCAGTCAGGGGAGGGGCAACGGCCTGGTGCCTTGAGGAACAGCTGCAGGACAGGAGGAGAAGTGGTGTGGGAGTAGGAATGGAGTCAAGATGTCCAATCTCTGCTGGGCACAGGGAACAAAATGTTTTGAGTGACTCTGCAGGGGAGAGCTGGGACCCTTGGGGGGGGCGGGGGGAGAGAGAGAGAGAGGAGAGAGAGAGAGAGGAGAGAGAGAGAGTGAGGAGAGAGAGAGAGAGAGAGAGAGAGAGAGAGAGAGAGAGAGAGAGAGAGAGAGAGAGAGAGAGAGAGAGCGCGCGCACACGTGTGCACACAGGGGACTGGGAGTGAACTTTAGACTGATAAGAGGAACACTTTCACCCTCCAGAGCCGCTCACGTGAATAACAACCTCCCCAGCAGAGGAAGAGACCTGGGGAGATGGTGAGGAAAAAGTAGAGGTGGGGATAAGCTTGAGTGGTTTTGTGGTTCTTCTGAGTTTCCCTTCCTGGTATATTGTCTAAGAAGTGCCTTTTTGTGGGGGATGGTCAGGGGTTGCCATACGTACCTGATTTTTCACAGGTGAGACAAAATTCCCTTTTTTCCGCCAGTCCATAGAGGTCGGGTAGGGGCCAGTACCCCGAAGGTAGTTACTTTTAGTGGCTGAGCAATTCTGGAACAACCAAATACATTATTTTCAGGAAAAAAAAAAAAAATCCCTTTTGTCAAAAAAAAAAAAAAAGTGTAATTAAAACGAAATCACCAAGAGGGAACGAGAAAGGCCGTGGCTGTGAGAACCGTCCCTCCCCTGCCTATAGGTACCGAATGCTAAGTGATATGTTTCCTTGAGAGCCCAGGTTTGGGGGCTGTGGGTGTAGCTCAGTGGTTCAGCACTTGCCTAGCATGTGGGAGGCGCTGGTTCAATGCTCAGCATCACATAAAAATAAATAAAAAGAGCCAGGCATGGTGGCACATGCCTGTAACCCCAGAGGCTTGGGAGGCTGAGGCAGGAGGATTGAGAGTTCAGAGCCAGCCTCAGCAAAAGTGAGGAGCTAAGCAACTCAGTGAGACCCTGTCTCTAAATAAAATACAAAATAGGGCTGGGGATGTGGTTCAGCGGTTGTGTGCCTGGAGTTCAATCCCTGGTACCCCCCTCCCCCAAAATAAAAATAACTAAATAAAAAGAAAGTATTATGGCCATCTATAACTGAAGAGAAAGAGAGAGAGAGAGAGAGAGAGAGAGAGAGAGAGAGAGAGAGAGAGAGAGGGAGAAAGCACCCAGGTTTGGGGAGTTAAGAAAGGGTAGCAGATTTAGCAAAAAATATACCTCAACTTGTTCAATTTGAATTTCAGGTAAATGAAATTAGTTTCCCTTAATGTCTTATAAGTATGTTCCTTGCAATATTTAGAATATACTTATGCTAAAAAATTATGTTGCTTATCTAAAGTACAATTTTAGCAATGCATTTGTAGTTTATCTAGTAATCCTAAACTAGCAGTTCACATTGCTAAGGTCAGGGGCCTGTGCAGAGATAAACCCTCTGACTCCTTCAAGAAACATGGGGATGCCCCCAACTGTGGCATGTGGGTAGGACTGAATTTAGCTGGAAGCAGAGCAGGCTAATAACTTACTCCAAATGTTTTAATTTAAGATTCAGATTTGCCAGGTGTGGTAGCACATGCTACCCAGCTGACTCAGGAGGCTGAGGCAGGAGGATTACAAATTCAAGACCAGCCTCAGCAACTTAGTGAGTCCCTGCCTCAAAACTAAAAATAAAAAGGACTGGGGATGTAGCTCTGTGGTAGGGTGCCCCTGAGCTCAATGCCCAGTACCACTGTGGAGGGTGGTGGGTGGGGAGAGAGAAAGAAATCAAGATCTGTTCGCAATGAATTATACTTACCTGTGGCTCTGACCAAAGATACTTGTGTTTTATCTCAGCAAAACTCATGTCTGAAAATTGGTTCAGCGCCACTGAAAAAGAGAAGGAAAATCAAAGTAAAACAGAATGAAATAGAGAAACTTAGTCGTTAATAAAGAAACAAAAATAAGGAAACTTCTTGTTCCCTTGTGTTCTATTTATGGTTGCTACAACTTGGGTCCTTCAAAATTTTGAATTTAATATACTCCAATATACTAAGGTCAACGCTCACTGTGTTTCGGAACCATGGGGGGAACTTTATAGGTATAGGTATCTGGACAGTATAGGTATCTGGACTGCACCCTAGAGATGCTGATGGACACAACTGGTCTAGGCCAGTGCCTGGGCACCCATGTTTTTAGATACCCTACAGGTAAGCATGATGGAGAACCACTATACCTGGGCAGGGCTCACCACCTGTGCCACAAACCGTCTTCACAGCAGCCCAGGAGCGTAGTCATCTGCACGCTCATGTTAAACACCAGCCCCTGCCGCCTCCCTGCAAGGTTACACACTAGTACTGGGCAGCTCCTGCACCCATAATACCAATATGGCTGAACTGCCACTGTTTCTTAGAACCCCAGTAAAACTGTATGAATGTGTGTGCATTTCTAGTGACACAAATAGGTAGTGAAGGGGAATGTCCACAAAGGCTGCTCATGAGTTCAGAGCAGTCTCTGAGAGACACTGTCCCCAACAGCTCTGGGCTGGACCCTCAGATGGCAGGAATAGAGCGGGGGCTTCTCTAGACTCTCCTGTAATCTTCACACCACCCAGAGGGGTACTAGCATTGTCCTAAATTTACAACCCTGTGTTTCATAGACAGTAACAGTAAAGTCACAGTCTCAGGTTGGTCAAAGATGGTCTCAGGGCCTGGGTATCTGCTCCCCGCATCTCCTCCTCAAACACCCCTAACGGCCATTATCAGCCTGTGTCACAGTTGATTTCTTTCCAGATCTGAGATGCTCGCTCCCATCTCCCTCTGGAGGAGCTTGAAGGAAAGGCATCCCCACAGTACTTTTAAATGTGTGGTTCCCATTGTTGTGGGCGTTAATCTTCCTCCAGTTGCTGACAAATGTCTGTAGCCTGTGGTGGTACTCCTCTGAGCTGTATTTCTTTTGGTGCTAAAAAAACAAAAACACACACACGAAAAAAACCAAAACCACATTAGTAATAAGTCTCGGAAACAGGATGCATCATCAAAAGGAGTCTTCTTGTTTTCTGAAAGGAGGAATGGAGGTTTTCTTTCTGCCATGATTCTCAGGACAGATCTGAGTCAGTGGTGGGACTGGGTCTCTACTGTCAAAATCAGTAAGTTACAAAGCAGCCTCCTGCCTCCAGGGATCTGGGACCAAAATGAAGACCATGTAGCTGCCTGGAAGTCAGCCAAGAGTCCAAGAGGCCCTGATGAAGGAATCTGCCAAACGTAGGTCACCCCGGGGCACCAGGGCTGGTGGTGAGTCCAACTGATGGCAAAAAATCACCATTTTTCAAAAGGTCTTGCATTGGTGTTCTCCAACTGATTTTGCAGCCACTATGCAAGGTGCTTTGAATACAAAAAAATGGAAGTGAATTCCAAGACTTGAAAGACTACCAGCCAAGTCTGTAACTGGGGACCACTGTTTGGAAGAAGTTTACTTAACTGCATCTTTCCTAGTGTTCAGCCAATTTGAACTCTGGAAAGACCCAGGATAGGTTGAAGTTGGGAAATCCCTCTTTATTATCTCAGATCTGGTACAATTTGGTCTAATAACAGGAAACTTTGTGAAATGAAAAACTTTAGAAAGAAGAAGTTGGACACTGACCTGTACCATCCATGACTTAAAGTGAAACGTCTCTGTAAAAAGGAAAAAAAAAATTACATCTGGGCCTCTTAGTAGGTTGAGTTTACAAGTAGTGCACTTTAGAGCTAATTTGCATTTTAGAAAACTACGCTAAATTTAAAATACCAAAGGTGATATTATCTAATGCTGAATACCAAAAGGAACACAAACTCTTTCTGCTTTGTATTCCATATTAGTTTTTTTTTTTTTAATTTTTTCCTTTTTTTTAGTGCTGTGGATGAAACTCAGGACCTCACATATGCTAGGCCAAGTACTCCACCAGAGTTACACCTCCAAACCCCCAAATTAAATTTGAAAAATAATAAACTTTATTATTATTTTTTTAATGTTGCTGGGGATGGTACTTAGGGCCTCACCCACGCTAAGCACTCCACTCACCTTCTCAAAAATGATATACTTCTAATCATTGCTAACGTGTAATCACTGATAAGCTTTTAATCATTGACATTGTTAGAAGTTAGGATAGTGCTTATCCTGGGTGGACTGTGGGCTATTTTCTAGTGTGCTGGCAACGTTCTGTTGCTTCTTCGGGGTGCAGGTCACACAAGTGTGTCTCAATTGTGAAAATCCATTGAAATACATGCTTACTGATTTGTGCACTTTTCTGTATGATGTTATATTTCAATAAGAAGTTAATTAAAAAAACTATATGCCCTAAAGGTCAGCACATGCTTTCTCAAGGGGGACAGACAGGAAATATTTTAGGTCTTGCAATCTGTAAGGTCTCTGTCACAACTACTTATCTTTGTACCTTAAAAGAAGCCACAGGCAATGGGAAAATAAATGGGTATAAAAAACTTTACAAAACTATAAAACTTTACAAAAGAGCTGGGGATATAGCTCAGTGGTAGAGTACTTGCCTAGCATGTATTTGACCCTGGGTTCAAACCCCAGTACTAGTGGAAAAAAAAGACTATTTTCCCACCTCACAGAATTCTGCCCTATTATTTATATTTGAGTACTTTTTATATTTGAGTACCCTTTTTTGTAACAACAAAAAAATTATCAATTTAATTTTTTTAACTTCCTGAATATTATAAAAAAATTATTCTGGATTGAATAATCATCATAGTGATTATGAGTACCTCAGTTGATTAAAATCTTTCAAATATATTATATATTATGAAAAGTAATTGTTAAATCTTAAAAATAAAAATTTTATTGGAAATACATTTCTTAATGAGATAAACTTCATTACTTCCTCCCCCTCAGGGATATATATATTTGTGAGTAAGTAATATCTACTGTTTAAGACAGAGTTCAGTATTAATTCTGGTCTTATTATTTTTTAGATCAAAGGGATGGAAAGTCCTGATCAAATAAGCAGCTGGGAAAGAAAGGCAGTTTTTCACAGCAATATCCAATTCAATTCTGTGCATGGTCCCAGGTCCCAGGTTCTAAATCATAAGGTCAGCAATACCTCAAGGGAATGAATACTCTCTCCTTCATTTCAGTTTCTTTGAGGAATGAAGAACACTAGACTTGAAAGATTTATGACCATTAGTCTTTTTGTTCGCTGTATCCAAGGGTTGGGGTTCAGGACAAATGCCTTTAGTTGCTTTTCTCCAATTTTTTGCAAAGGGGACATCTGGAAGTAAAGGGTCTGGAAACTGATTCCCTGAAACTGAATCCATCTGTGCTGGTATCACTTGGAACAGCCTCTGTGTTCCCCCCAGGAATTCACACCCCAGTTTGAAGGTCTTTGCTGCATAGCATTTAGATTTCCTCCTGTGGGTCCCAGTTCTATTCCAGACACCATTTTCCCTGAGAAAGCAAATGTACATTTCCCCACACATGTCCAGCTTAAGATTTTAGGGGATCTATATCCTTGTTATCTGCTCTTCGGAGAAGACAGAGCTCAACTCAGGACTACTGTCTGCAGCAGGATGGCGTTAGGTGACTGATCTGTGACTCAGGGGGATTTCAAAAGCAACTAGCAGGTGTGAAACACCCCTAGGCTACTTTTCATTCTTAGGAAGTCAGTAGAAGAAAAAGCAGAACCTTAATACAGGGCCAGAATGATCAACTGGTAACCATGTCTCAGTTTCACACAGATCCATTCTAAATCCATTACCACATTTTAAACAAGTATCATTATATGTGTCCTGCCTGGGCAGGATCCACAGCAGGGAGCAGGAAGTCACAGTCTGTCACCTGTTTTTGTTAAGTCCAGAAGTTTCAATGGCTTTTTATGCTTTTAACCTGTTGATGAGGGTGGGGTAAGAATAGTAATATTTTTTAGCACCTGAAAATCTTTTTTTTTTTTTTTTAAAGCTTTTTGTGTTTTTTATTTGTTCTTTTTAGTTATACATGACAGTAGAGTGCATTTTGACATATTACACATACATAGAGTATGACTTCCCATTCTTGTGGTTGTACATGATGCGGAGTTACACTGTTATGAACATAGGAAAGTTTGTTCTATTGTCTTTCCTATTCCCATCCCCCATCCCTTCCCTTCATTCCCCTTTGTCTAATCCAATGAACTTCTATTCTTTCCTCCTGCACCTGAAAAATCTTTTGAAATTCAAAGCTCAGTTTCTATAAGTGTTTATTAGAGCATAATCATGCTCACTCATTTACATTCTGTATGTGGTCGCTTTTGGCCTGGAATGGCAGAGTTAAATAGTTGTTTCAGAGATCAAATGACCCACAAAGCTAAAATATTTACTAGCTGGTCTTTCACAGAAAAAGTTTGCCAAGCCCTGCTTGAGAGTTCACTGCTTTTCTGTGCCAGTCCTCCTCTCTGCAGGCAGGCTGCCAAAGAAAGCACAGCCCTAGGCCTGGGGGCAGCTGGGTTTCCTTTAGGTGAGGCCTGACCTGGAGCTGTGTACACCCCACCTGAATTTCCTTTTACAAATAGGTAGGAAGGAATGAGGAAAGTCTGACCTGGCAAGATTGAGGTACAGTGATCTCTGTCCCATCCCCATGCTGCCCTTGGCTACTCCTCTCTGTCCCCAGACTGAAGGGGGCAGGTGATCTCCTAAGCTCAGAGCCTATGGACTGAGGCTGGAGCCAAGGGCAGCAGGGAAGGAGGGAGACCTCAAGAGCAGCGGGAAGCTGGAAGTCACAGCAACCTGATCCGAAGTAGGAGTCCTTACACCTTACACCATGGGATTAGGGGTTAAAACTGCAGCAGGAGTCACACCTCCAAACAGCCCATTCCAACCCATTTTACAGATGAACTTTCAAGGCACCTATGGGGATCCCCTATCTATGGTCGCTAAAAAAGGCTGGAAAGTCCCCGCTTGCCTCTGGCAGGGGCAGAACAGAGTCCTCCATGTCCCCAGGTGCCCCAGTGGGAGGGTGGAGGGCACAGAAGCGGCGGGCTTCTTGGGTTCTTCGGCTTTGACGCCGCCTGGGCCAGGGGACCCTGGACACACAGCCCTCCTGTTCCTTCGGTCATGGAAGACACCCGCCCTCCCAGACCACCCCAGTCCCCGCCCTGCACTGCAGATCACCCCTTCACCCCTCCTCGATCCCAACTCGCTCAGCCTGAGCTGGGCCCCGGGAACACCCCGTGCCCCACCGCCCTCAAGTTCTGTGAGTTCTCCGGATTTGGCGGAGGCCGGGCGTACCTAGGGAGTTCACCGACAGCGCGGCGGCGGCGCGGGCAGGGGCGCCCAGGAGCGCAGCCCAGGCGCAGAGCAGCGGCAACACGGCCCTCATCGCGGCGGCGCGGCGCGGCTGTGGCTCCAGGGCCCAGGAGGTGGCGGCCAGGACTACAGTCCCGGAGGCGGCGCGGCGGGGCGGGGCGGCGGGCGGGGCAGCACCGAAGACACAGTCCCGAGTCCGGCTGGCGGGAGGTGGGGCCACGTCGACCCCTCGCGGACCCGGCGGCCTGCTTCGTCCCACTCTTCCCACCAACCGGCCACAGCACTCCCGGTTCTCCTTTGCCCTGGAAGGGCTGGTTGGACAGCCCTTCCTGGAGGGGTCCTGCTCTGCCCAGTCGGGCTGGCACCCACCGGCGAGGGTGGAACGCGGAGGAGGCAGGCCTTAGCCCGACCTCTCTGTCTCCCTGCGGGTCCCCGCTCCTACCCCCAACTCCCTGACGGTGCCCACCTCCAGAGCTCCCATCTATCATTAACCTCATTTTCGGGGACCCCCCCCCGCCCCCATGTAATAAACTTAACAACTAGAGAAACTAGACCAAACTCTGTGGGTTGTCTCACTACTTACACCCAAAAGGCATTTTTTATTTCCTACTGAAGAAATCACATCCGTAACTACAGGATCATTTTTCTTTATTTTGCATGTCTGAAGAAAGGAGGAAACTGATATGTAAGGGTCTGCATGTGAGATAGGGCAGGGACACCTCAAACTAAGGAACATTCACTGCCTTGCGGGGATGGAAGGATACTGGGGATGAAACCCAGGGCACTCTACCACTGAGCTACATCCCCAGCCTTTTTTATTTTTTTATTTTGAGATGGAGTCTTGTTAAATTACACAGTCTGCCCTCGAACTTACAATCCTCCTGCCTCAATTACGTGTTCACCATTTTTTTGTTGTGGTAATTAGAATCCCATTTTTGTGGTTGTACATGTTACCAACTGGCTTTGACTTCCCGTTTTACAAATTGGGAAACAGAGGCCCTGGAACTAGATGACAACATTCCCAGCACTGATTAGGGAAAGCCTGACCCTACTGCAGACTCCCACTGTCTTTTGCAGTCTATGACACTTTGGTGTGGCTAGTGCCTGCCCCAGGGTCTTGGGTCAGAATCTGAGCTCTCTTGATCTGCTTCACCTGAAGTTCTAAGCCCAGACTCTGCTTCACAGGCACATTGGGGAGCAGATGTCTGGAGACTTCTCCCAGAATCTGGGTAGTAAGTCTTGATATTACAGAGCTAGGACCTTCTTGGAAACTGAAACAGTCTGAAGGCCCCTCTTCAAACCTCGATTCTTGCAATCAAGTCAGAAAGATTTCAGATATATTGCTCAGAGTAACAGGTATGAGTTTATTAGAAGGGATAGGAAAGGGGACACTCTCAAAGGAGAAAGTGGGTTCTATAAGAGAGGAGAGGGACAGCGTTCCTATACTGCCCTCCAGTTTTATTGGGGGGTCCCAGGTAAGTGTCCAGAGAGTTCTGCCCAGATTCATCTTTTGACTTCTGACTGACAGTAGGATAACATCAGACTTTCAATTCTCTGCTGCTCTGACAACTCCAAGTCACTTTGGCTCATGCTGACCAGTTCTAAATGGAATCTGTTCTTACAGGTTTTATGGTTGGGGGAATTATCCTTTCTCCCTGAGTTCTGGGATCTGGTCTGTATACCCCACTGCAGGGTAACTTGTATTCTTATCAGCCTTATTTTGGGCCTGCATTTCTTCTGTAGATAACAGGTTGTTTCCTGAGGAAGGTAACATATCTTGTTGACTTAAGTCAGGTAGGCCTGCAGATAAGTTTTTTTTTAAATGAAAGGATGTGGGGTCAGCACAGTGGGCCCAGTTTATAGAACTAATCCCTTAACTTCATGTTCCCACCACTCATGTATGTCTGTTTGCTATGATTGGTAGGACTCAGAAATGTGCATTTAAAGAGCCTCAGGAAAAGCTCTGTTTCTCAGGTATTCAATGTAGCACATGGACACTGAATCTGTATAAGAATCAGTGGTCCACTCCAGTAGACACTGTCCCAACTTTCCATAGTTGGACTTTAGATTTTTTGACTTTGATGTGAAGGCAATATACATTCAGCATAAGCTGCACTTTGAAATTTGAAATTTGGGATGGTGACATGAAGAACCAGAGTCTTAATGTTGGACAGTGGGGCTGCAGCTCCCAGTCAGCTCTGATCAGGAGGGGAAATAGCTGATACTCTCCATTGTGCTGTGTTCAATAATAACATGAGATATTCACAACTTTATTGTAAAATAGGTATTGTGTTAGATGATTTTGCCCAACTGTTGGCTAACAAAGTGTTCTGAGCATGCTCAAGTTAAGGTAGGCTAAGCAATGAAGTTTGGTAGGTGAGGCATGCTAAATGCATTCTCGATTTATGACATTTTCAACTTATGAAAGCCAGGTGCATCTGTGCTTTCTGATAAAGCAGATCTTTGTCAGTTTATGAATCTATCCCTGTCTGGATGTCCTTCTGGGTATGACTATCTCATCTGTGCTTTGAGGTAAATGTCTCAGAAATGACCCTGCATGGTTACTATTTGGAAAGTAAGTCACTGGCCTTGGGACCCCTCTGCAATTGTCCAGTCTTTTAGGTATTCTGGGAATGCCTGGCTGCTCTATCCTCTTGGTTGCCTGGAGAGTGGCAGGTCTGAGAGTCTTGCATATTTGACCTTGGGCCCCAGAAATGGCCCTGTGCTGGGTCCATAGTGACCTTGCTTTGTGTATCATTCCAAAGGACTCTGAAGCTCCTGGGGTGGCAGGGTGCAGAAGGCACTGGCCTGGTCAGTTAGGGACCCTTGTTTGGTTCTATTCCTATCACGGATTCCTTGTGTGACCTAAGCAAGTGGTGTGTCTCCTCCATGGAGCCTCAGTTTCCTCATTGGTAAATCAAATGTCCTTGTCTCCCACAGTGGCAATGCCTGTGGCATGGCACTGGAATAGTGACTCGCTCCAGATACGGGCTCCTCTGAAGCCCAGGCTGTGTTTACTGTGCTTCGTGGTAAGTTTTCCTGTCCCTCCGGCTCCAGCTGGCCATCCTCTCTTTGAGGGTTCTTCTCTATGGTTTTGGTCCTCTGTATCTTTGCAGAGGTGAGTCTGAGGATTGGTGCTGATGGCAGAGCCTTGGGGCCCAGGGATGACGGGCAGAATCTGAGGGCTTCTGTTTCCTAGTTATTCAGTCAAACAGCCTGGCACTCCGGTGAAGAGGCTTCACAGATGGAATTAAGATCTACGTTAGTTAGCTTTCTGACACTGTGACCAAATGCCTCTGAAAACAACTTAAAGGAGGAAAGGTTCGTTTTGGTTCATGGTTATGGAGGTTTCAGTCCATGGCCTGCTGGCCATTGTTTTTAGGCCTGTAGTGAGGCAGAAATGTCACGGCAAAAGGGTGTGGCAGAGAAAAGCTGCTCAATTTAAGGTAGGAAACAAAGAAAGAGGAATGGGCTGGGGGAGGGGGAGATATAGTCCTTAAGGGAACACTCTCAAGGACTCACTCTCTTTAACTAGGTTCCACTTTCTGCAGTTTCCACTATCTCCCAGTAGTCTGTTCAGCTTTGAATCCTGCCATGGATTAATCTATTGATGAAGCCAGAACACTTATGATCTAACCACTTCCCCAAAGTCCCATCTTTGAACATTGCTGCATTGGGGACCAAACCTTCAATCATGAGTCTTTGGGGGATACTTCAGATCCAAACCATAATAAGGTCCAAATCAGCAAACTTTAAAATAAGATTTTTTTGAGACAGGTGTGGTGGGGTTGGTGCACATCTATAATATAATGGACTTGGGAGGCTGAGGCAGGAGGATGGCAAAATAAAAAATAAAAAGGGCTGGGATGTAGCTCAGTGATAGAACACCCCTGGGTTAAAAAAAGGATAATCTTGAGTTTCAATGTAATCACATGGTGCCTTAAAAGCAGAAGAGGAAGGGAGAAGAGTCAGAGAGATGAGGCAGAAGGTGAGGTCAGAGAAAGTCAGAGGAGGGGTGAGGCAGGAGGTGAGGTAGAGAGCTTTGAATCATGAGGGACTTTACTCAACACTGCTGACTTTGATAGGGGCCACAAGTCAAGAAAAGTGGGTGGCCTCTAGAAGTCTAACATGGCTCTAGCCCAAACCAGCAAAGAAATAAGGATCTCATTCCTACAACTGCATGGAACTTAATTCTGTCAACAACCGGAATGAGATTGGAATCAGATTCATCCCAGACCTCTGACAAAGAAATGCAACCTGGGTGACATTTTTGATTTGGGCTCTGTGAGCCCTCAGTGAACCAGACAAGTCCATGTGGATTTCTCACCACTTAACTGTTGTGGGATAAATATGTGTTGTTCTAAGCCTCTAAGTCCATGGTAATGGTTATACAGCCAGAGGACACCAACACAGCAGGTGAAGTGCTGAGGCTGGTGGCTGCCTCTGGTGACAGAGGCTGGGCATGGTCTAAGGATCTGGACACACAGCTGAGAGGCTAAGAGAGCAGGACTTACCCTCCATGTTTGGAGTCAGTGCCTTCCCTGGGATTGCTTTGGACTCTGCTCCCTGGCTTCTCATGAATGCACTTTGTTTGTCTCTGCTATTCAAACTCATTGCACAGTTGAGGTAACAGAGGCACTTATGTCCATTGCCTACAGCCACACGACCCTTTAGTTAGAGAGCTGGGATTTGAACCCTTGGCCTACTGACTTCAGGCTTCTATTCCACAACATAGGGGAATGAAAGAGCCCTGAGGCCTCTCTGCTTTCTAAACTTTCCAGACCAAGAATTCCCTGAGACCTCTGAAGGTTTCAGGCACCCAGTCACAGCTCCTGGATTCTGTGGTCAACTCCTGCTTGCAGAGTGCCTCCTCCCTACTATTCTAGTCCTTGTCCCCTGCCCCACATTTGTTAACCCCCCTTTTATTTTAAGAAAAATCTGCTACTTCACATCCCCTCTCCCAACTTTACCATCTCTCAGCTGTTAGCTACAGGTTCAACTGGTTCTCCAGAGAAGAGACCTCAGCAGACAAGCTGGGCCTCTCACCAGATTCATTTCTACCTGAAACTCTAGCATCTCATAATAAAAACAATTCCAATAACAATGTAATTTACATGGATTTTGTTTTTTTAATGCTCATAACAATCCTGAGAAGGTTCTTATAAGCATACATATAAACACTTCCCAGAGGAAGAAACTGAGACTTAGGTTAAGTAGACCTGATGGGAAGTGGTGGAACTCTTTCCACACCCTTGAGCTGATTTCATATAGTAGGTAGGTAGAGGGTTAGTTAGGTGGTTGGGTGATGGATGTCTGGAGGGATGTATATATGGATGAATGGACAGAGGGAAGGATGGCTGGGTGGATGGAGAAATAACTTCATGGTTGAATAACTGGATGGTTTATTGGATGTAAGGATGGATGGTCAGAAGTGTGGGTGGAAGGAGAGCTGGATGGATGCAGAGAGAGAGTCTATGGAGTGAGAAAGCTAAAGAATACAGAGGGGCCTGGCAAAGGGAAAATTACAATTTAGTTCAAAGATCTTAATGGGCATTATTTTAAATTCTAGATTCAGGTAACACTTTGTTCCACAAATTAGAATGAGAATTCTAAAAGACTGAGCAGAAGAGGTTCATGTTACAGATGGAGAAGTGTTGAAGAAAGCAGATAGCAGCACAAAAAAATGAGAAGTGACTTGGACATTTTAGTTACTTTTCTTACAAGGTGGGGACAGGGAGACAGAGCAATAGAAAAATAACTAATTGGTTAACAGGTGACTTCAGGTTACCTCTTTCTGTGTGAGAATGAAAGCAGAGAGAACGTCATTATCATGCCAAATGATACTGGCTTGTTTGGGAACTTTGACTACTACCTCTCTAAACCTGATTACATGGGTCAGATAAACAGCTTAATTTCAGCTTGATGAACTTTAGTGTGAGTGACTCGATTTTGATTTTGGGGGACTAGTGTAAGAACTTAGTCCAAAGCAATGGCATCCTCTCCTTTCTCTTTGACAGGTGTGAGTCTGCATGGAGGAGGTTCAGTCACCCATGCTGCTTTGGTTGGACCATAATGTGATCGTGGGTCTTCTGTTAGTTCCATTGTTGATGAGGAGAATCCTGCCTATCCATCTGGGTTGCTTCCATTGCTGTGGGTCAGAGAAATCCAGCCTGAAAAATGCCCTTTGATTATATGAGAAGGAATTGTTTATCCCCTGGGAAATCAAGGGATATGGAGAACACCTCTTGGCCAAGTCTGGAAGATGCTGCACCTATAACCCAGCTATGGAGACCTGCAGGGAAGCTCAGAAGCTGCTCTTCCATCACAACCAGAATTAGCATGACGCAGTGAGGTTTTGATGTACAAGTGCATGGTTAGAGCCTTTTTTTTTTAAAGAGCCTGTTTTTATTTAAAAAATGTGATATCTTGTTCATTTTGAATTTTTGACTTTAATTTTTAAAAAGTATTCCATTAAAATATGATTGCTGTAATCCCAGCCACTCTGGAGGCAGGAAGATTGCAAGTTCAAAGCTAACTTCAGCAACTTAGATGCTGTCTCAAAATAAAATAAAAAGGACTGGGCTGGGGCGTATCTCAGTGATAGACCTTCTCTGGGTTCAATCCCTAGTACTGAAAAAAAAAAGAAAAACTGGTTACAGTTTTTGACATTCCCTTAAAATTTGCACAAGGGTAGTATGCCTTCCTCTCTCACTCTAGTTAGTCCTGGCGCTATGATGAAGCACCAGTTTCTGAACTTCCCCGCAAGCCTGTGCCCTTGTGTGGGGGTTTAGGGGTGGGATGGGTGGGAGCTTATCCTGAGTTGGCCTCACTCTTAACATCTGGGGGAAGCAGGAGTTCTAAAACCCAGAACATGTCTATCTCTAGTTTTCTCTCCATAGCCTCCTTCAATCTCTTAGTATTCACAAATTCTCATTGCTATATTCCTTTGTCTGGCATTTAAGGCCCTCTGTGATATGTCCCTGTCCTTCTTGGAATGCCCAGCACCCTGCGTTCCTCCTTAGTCCCCAGGTCTACTTCCTGGCCTATGCACAGGCCTATCTCCAGTCCTCCCCTTGCTCCTCATCCTCCTCAGCCGCACCTTCCTCACCCCATTCCAAGTTCCACCCCGGGTTGAATGTCTCCTTCATGAAACTTCCTCTTCCTGAATTCCTGACTTAATAATGTACACCACACACATGTTTGATCCTGTCTGACTTTGGAGGGTTTCCTGCAGAGCTGACCAATTTTTAGTTAGTTTGCACCACTAGGCTGCTAGCCTGAAGGGCCAGTGCCCATGGCTAACTGTGGTTAACTATTTCAGAAGTCACCCACTGGTTTCCTGTATCTTGCCTTCCTCAGTGAAATGGAGGTAGGAATGAATACCCATGTGCTGGTGCTGAAGAGCAGACCCTGCCACACTGCCAGCCCCGTACCAAGAGTGCAGCAGTTGCTGTTGATGCTGTTTATTCTGAGTACATTGTAAAAGGTTTGTGGCATTGCATGTGATATTCAAAGGGTTCATTGAGTCCTGGATAAACGAGGTGTGTAGATGCTTGCACTGACCTCTCCAGGAGGCCTGAGGGTGTCTTCAGAAAGCTCTTCAGTGGAGCAAATTGGGTGCACAGAGTCTGTGGGTGAGCACAAGGCTCAGAGGGAAAGATAAAGGAATTGTTGGGGCCCCAGGGAAACCCCAGACCCACCAGAAGTGGACACTGGAGAACATGTACCCCAAATGAACAGAATGTTATTGGCTCCTCTTCCTGGCAATGAGAAATGGGCCTTGACTATTTCTGGGTCATGAGTCATTTGGTCTGAGTGTGGGCAATAATTGCACAGTAAACATAAATCATTGCAGATGCTGCGATGGGGCCTGATAAAGGTTTGACTACATGTAAATGGAATCAGGCTGAGCCAGAACCTGCAGGGTTTTACCACTGTGGTGTTGGGGTGTCTCTCGAAGACTTCCTGCGCCAGCCACTCATAGCCCCTTGCTAGTCCCCAGGCACCCAACCGTGGAAACTCCCACCTGCACACCTGTAAGCCTCCCTCTCTCCATGGATTCCTCATTACACCCCTGCTCAGCTCACCACTCAGACTGCCTTAGTGGGACAACCCTGGCCTCTTCTTTCCACCAGAGACCCTGGGTTTCTATTCCTTAAGGACATATGTGTGCGCACGTGTGTGCGCGTGCGTGTGGTATGCTGGGGACTGAACCCAGGACCTGGCAGGTGAGAGGCAAGTGCTGTACCACCAAACCACACCCCCAGCCCCAAGCACCTATTTGAGACACTTCCTCTGTGAAACTCTCTCTGACCTGTACCCCTTTTTCCATTTTAAAAAAAGTGAAGTGAAATTCACATGATATCCAATGAACCATTTGAAAGTGTAGAATTGAGTTATCCCATGAACTGATCTGAATCATCTCTGATCATGTTTTATTAATCAGACAGTTACAATCAGTTTTTTTCTTCTTTTTCTCTAACTTTCTTTTTTGTACCAGAAGGTGAACCCTGGGACACTTAACTACTGAGCCACATCTCCAGCTCCCCTTTTTATTTTTTATTTTGAGATAGGGTCTTGCTCACTTTCCTGGAGACTCACTCCATTGCTGAGGCTGGCTTTGAACTTGGAATCCTCCTGCCTCAGCCTCCTGAGCTGCTGGGATTACAGGCCTGCCCCATCATTCTCAGCTCCCCACCCCATGACTTCCCCTTTTCAGAGACCAGGTCTTGCTACGTTGGGCAGGCGGGAACGCAGTGGTTACTCACAGGCACGATCCCACTACTAATCAACTCATGCTCTGAACTGCTGTTTCTGACTGGGCCCATTCTCCCTTCCTTAGACAACCTGGTGGTCCCCTACTCCAGAAAGGTCACCATACTGATGCAGAACTTAGTGTGAACATCTCTAGCTGACATAATGCATCATAGCCACCAACTCCCAGGTGCAATTCTCCACCTCAGGTTCCCAAGAAACTGGGACTACAGGCACATGACACCATGCTGGGGTCTCACTTTTTTTTTTTTTTTTAATTTAAGTGAAATTCCCATAATACAAAATTAACTATTCTACTATTTAGTAGAATTAACTATTGTACTATTTAGTGATGTTTAGTGCATTCACAATGCTGTGCAACCACTGAGATTCCCATGAAAAACAGGGAGCAAAAATTATCCTGGGGTGGGGGTGGATGAGACAGATAGGGACACTCATAAAAGGAAAAATGCACTTTAACTCATAGTCTTTCAGCCATTAAAACTGTGGCATGTGTTTTTTCCTGCTTTTCAACCCTTAACTCATTGCCTGCTACCCATTAGAAGTGTGATATGTCTGGGTGTGGTGTTGTATGCCTGTAATCCTAGCGACTCAGGAGGCTGAGTTAGGAGGATTGAAAGTTGGAGGTCAGCCTCTGCAACTTAGTGAGACCCTGAGCAACTTAGCAAGACCCCATCTCAAAATAAAAAATAAAAGGCTGGGGATGTGACTCAGTGGTAAAGTGCCCCTGGATTCAATTCCTGGTACCAAAAGACAAAAACAAAACAAAAAATTGTGATATGTGTCTGGACACGGTGGCCCACTCCTGTGATCCCAGCTATTTGGGTGGGCTGAGGCAGGAAAACTACAAGTTTAAGTTAGGGGTGCTTTACCACTGAGTCACATTCCCAGCCCTTTTTATTTTTTGAGACAAATTTTCACTAAATTGCTTAGGGCTTAAGTTGCTGAGGCTGGCCTCAAACTTGTGATTCCCCTGTCTCAGCCTCTCGAGTTGCTTGGATTACAGGCTTGTACCACCACTTCCAGCGCAAAATAGAAACTTTAAAAAGCTCTGGGGCATAGCTCAGTGGTAGAATGAACTTGGTTCAGGCCGTACCCTCCCCTCCCCCGCAAAAAAAATACTTGTGTTCTTCTATATCTTCTTACTCTTTGAAATAATCTCAACAACTTCAAAAGCAGGTGCATCAGTAAAACCAGGAAGTCTTTGCTTGAACATCTCCAAAGGTAGACAAGAGAATGAAACTGTCAAGCAGTCACCAAAACAGCAAATTCCCAGGGACCTTAACTTGTTACTGGCCTGATTTGTGTTTTCTTGCACTCTACCTGTTTCCTCTTAACAGCTGTAGTGACTCATCCTTATCACAGGCAAGGTGTTTATATAAGACATGGTACCAACAGAAGGACGTAGCATTTTTATCCAGACTGATTGTCCCACCCTCAGTGCTGAAGTGTTTGCACAGGAAAAGAAAACACGTGTGAAAATGTGCCCAGGCCCAATGAGAAATCCTAGGCTGTAGCCCATCCCTGCAACCCTTACGCCTGAGTAAAACCTGCCTCCCATCTTTGTCCATGAGCCAGCCTGACACATCCTGTCTCCCTCCTCATCAGAGCAGAAGCCCCAGAAGCCTTGCCTGTGAATTCACACTTCAGTCACTTTTGCTTCCACTGACATCTTTGTCCCTGATCCCATCTCTGGTATCATCATCACCCTCTTTAGTTTCAGAACATTTCATCACTCTGAAGGAACACCCCATGCCCCGAGGGCTAATCACGCCTCAATCTCACCCACATGGCAATCACTAATCTGCTTTCTGTCTCTATGGATTTGCCATCCAGAAATGGATATTTCACATAAAAGGACCATACCATATTTCACCTTTGGTGTCTGACTTCTTTCACGTAGCATAATGTTTTCTAGGTTCTTCCAAATTCTAGCATGTGTCAGCACTTTATTCCCTACTAAGGCTGAACACTACTTCATTGTATGGATATACCACATGTTGTTTATCCATTCATCCATCAACGGACATTTGGGTTATTTCTACCTTTTGGTTATTGTGAATAATGCTGCTATGAACGTGGGCGAACAACTCTCTCTTCAACACCCTACTTTCAAATATTTTGCATATATACCCCAAAGTGGAATTGCTGTTGTCATTATTATTTTTAAATGCATGAATGAATAATTATTTAAACTTTCCCAAAGTTGTGGTTTTGAATACAGCAATCAATAGTACAATTATATTAATATGTATAAACCACATTGAAAAAAGTTTTTTGATGTCTTCAGTAATTTTTAAGAGTGTAGAAGGGTCTTGTGAGCTCAGAAGTTTGAAAACTGCTGGTCCAGGGTGGTGGCAGAGGTAAGAACTGTTGCCTGACTGGAAGGCTAATTAGAAGTTGAGCATTGCCTTGACTTGGTGACCCTTTGCAAATGAGAAGTGGGCTGGGTGTGGTGGCGCACACCTGCAACCCTGGGGGCGGGGGTGGGGTGGGGCTGAGGCAGGAGGATGTGGAGTTCAAAGCCAGCTTCAGCAAAAGCGAGGTGCTAAGCAACTTGGTGAGACCCTGTCTCTAAATGAAATACAGAATAGGGCTGGGGATGTGGCTCAGTGGTTGAGTGCCCCTGAATTCAATCCTCAGTATCCCCCAAAAAAGAAATGAGAAGTGAGAGAAAGATGGGATCGGGGTGACCTCTGGGATTCTGGCCTGCACAACTGAGAAGGGGTGTTACAGAGGCCCAGGTGTGCTGGAGAAGATGACAGACGGCAAGGTCAGTTTGGTCTAGGTGAGTTGGAGGTGGTCATGGGGTACCCAAGGTGAGCCAGTGTCTAGATAGTTGTCTATAAGGGTCTGGAGCCTGGAGGGAGGTCTGGGCTGGAGGCTGGAAACATGGGAATTACCTGGTTGGTGGGTTTTCTTTCTTTGAGTCATACGCTTAAAGGGGTCAGGAGTCGAGCTGCATGCTTGTTACCTAGGTATGCATGCACAGGAACTTAATAAATAATTGACAGGTGGGTGGCTCTGGGTGGCGCCTTCATACTTCCAGGACAATAACAACCTGCCTCCTTAGGCAGCCAGTGAGGCGTCTGCAGAGACACCATTGGAAGAGACTGGTTTTTAAAGATGGGGTGAGAACTTGAAGCAGGGGAGGGGGCCGCTGAATGACAACAATGGACACCATTTTCCACTTACACCGAAAGATACGGATGGGCCAGGCACAAACATATCCCTGTGTGCTGACCTTCGAAGGTTCCTTCATAGAGTTTGAGGGGGGTACCCTAAAAAGCCAGCGAGCCACATATACACACAGATCAACAAAGAAGCTAACCAAACCCACTGCCTCTCTCCCCAAGAACCAGCCTATATCTTGGAGCGGTACTCTTTCCTTTCTTGAGCTTGAGGCATCTTATATGCCACTGATGAAAAGTGCCAAGGAACCCAACATCAGCCATAATGGAGTCTGAGATCACAGGACAATGTCAGTCATACTGCGCCTGCCTTATTTACAAGTTGGACATTTTGTTCATTGTAGATTTATACATGAATTTAAATCGCCTTAGCTTTTAAAAGATAACATCTTTGATCACCTAAAACTACTTGAGGATCTTCTTTGATTAAAATTATATTCCATTGAATTGTTGAAGCATTTCTGCTTTAAAAAAAATCTTAACTGTTGAAGCATTTCTGTATTTTATTTGGTAGCAGCAAAGACATTTATGTTACCATCACAAGTTACAAGTTGCAATTTTCATCTTAAATAGAACTTGATTGTTCTAAGTTACTATAGGTATCAGGTAACTGGCTCTCATTGTTTTGGGGTTACACAACATGGAAAGTATTGCTCATTTTAGCAGTATTCCAGAAAAAGGATAAGAGGTGGTTTGTTTTCTCACCTATTTTCCTGAATCTCACCCTACTGGTGACGATCAATGCTTGGGGCTCTGTCTTTATTCATCTTTACTATTGATTTATGACAATTCAGGGGGAAAAATATAACAAGCCTAGTTTGGTTCTAGGGACACACAAGTTTGAATTTTCCTCTGCACTGAAATGAAAGTGGCATAGCTCATCCACATGGACTAAATTTTGGATAGCATTTTATCAGCCATAGAAATAAGATAATTTGTAAAACTTTGGGGAGAGTGAGGGAGGAAATGACAAGGTGTGTCTCAAAAACAGATGCTCCTAAAGCAAGGTGGATAGTCAATCTCTGTCACTGCTCAAGAAGACTCTGGGCTTGTGGCAGTTTGGAGACTTCACAACTTTAGCACTTTGCAAAGTATTTGATAATATGAATGTTCAATACAATTTAATATTTATAACTGATTTTTGAGGAATCCGCTTTATGTTCATTCTGTTAACTGCATGAGAAAAAAATATGTATGACAATTTCCATATGTCAATGATCAAGACTTTAAATGTCTGAAAGAAAATAAAAACAAGATTGTGGATTTGTTCTATATTAGTGACATTCTAATACTTTTAGATTTGCAATAATTGTATGGACTTTTTATGAAAAAAGATTACATTTGGGGACTGGGGATCAAGCTCATTGGCAAGGTGTTTGCCTAGCATGCATAAGGCCCTAGGTTCAATCCTTAGTGACACCCCCCACAAATAAAATATTTCAGTAAAATGTTATCTATCTTGCTTAGTTTTTCTGGTAGCCTCTTACATTTAAAACCTAAAGTGGGTGCTTTTCTTGCCTTACCCTCACCCAGGGCCTCTTCCCAGATCAGAGCACTGACCATCTGCAATCAGATGAGGGATGATCTTTAAGGATGAGTGTCATGGTTTTGCATCACCTGGTGTATTAGCCAACTTTCTGTCTCTATAACAAACATTGGAGATAATTAACCTATGAAGAGAAAACGTCTGTTTTGCTTTTTTTTTTTTTTTTTTTTTTTTGTGGTGCTGGGGATTGAACCCAGGGCCTTGTGCTTGCAAGGCAAGCGCTCTACCAACTGAACTACATCCCCAGCCCCGAAAACGTTTATTTTAGCTTGCAATTTTGAAGGTTACATAGTCCATGATTGGTTGGCCCTGTTGCTTTGCGCCTGTGAGTGGAACAAAACTATTCACCTCATGGCTGGGGAAGTGAAAAAGAGGAAGAGGAAGGGACTGGGGTCCCACTATCTTCTTCAAGAGTATGTCCCCAATTGCTTAGCGACTATACACTAGATCCTCCCTCTGAAAATTTCCACCACCTCCCAATATCACCAGTGTAGGGAACCAAGTCTTCAACACATGGATTTTTTGGGGACTTGTAAGATCCAAACTATAGCAATCCAGGTCTCAGGTCAAGATGTCCCAGCCTCAGACAGCTGCACAAACCCTGCTTGATTGTCATCATGGGTTTTTTTTTTTTTTTTTTTTTTTTTTTTTTTTTTAAAGTTGCTCAGCCCAACCCCACCAGGATGCAGGCCACATGAAGACAGCCTTGTTTGCTTTGCTAACTACCATGTTGGTGGTGCCTAGAAGGGGAGCTGCTGCAAAGTAAGTACTCTAGAATTTTTATGAACAAATAACAGCTACTGGTTATCAAGCATTTGACATGTACTGATGTACTGATCACCCTGTAGGAGTCCATTTGATCCTTGCAGCACCCTTGTAAGGCAGATATTATCCCTGCCCCCATTTTGCAGATGGGGAAACTGTGGCACAAAGTGGTTCCATAACTTGCCTGAAGTCCTATGGGGAACTGGGATTTGAACCTGAGCAATCTGGCATTAGAGCAGAGATGCTCAACCTTGGCATGATTGACATTTTGAACTAGGTAAGTCTCGGTGGTGGAGGGCTCTCCTGTGCATTGTAGAATGCTTAGCAGCATCCATGATCTTTTCCCTACTACGTGCTGTAGCACCCCTCTTTCAATTGCAACAACTAAAATTGCCTTCAGATATCATCTGGTGGGCAAAATTTACTTTCTCTTGGTAATCACTGCTCTCTGGATTTTTTTTTTTTTTTTTTTTGCAGTGCTGGGGATTGAACCCAGGGCATTGTGCTTGCAAGGCAAGCACTCTACCAACTGAGCTATCTCCCCAGCCCTGCTCTCTGGATTTTAACTGCTATGCTATGCTGCCTTTCTATAATGAATTGTTAAGTCATACTAGAGGAGGCTATTGTTTGATCTAGGTTCCTGCACTAGGCCCCAACAGACCAGACTAAAAATCAAAATAGAATCACTCACACTAAAGCACCAAACCCAAACTAAGCTGTTTACCTGATCTTCCAAGATATGAGGAGAATGAGGCATAACAGCCAAATTTTCTTAACAGGTCAGTTTCAACTGGTGTGTTAATGAAGTTTCCTCCAACTTTTGTCCTCACACAAAAAGAGGTAACCTAAGTCAGATGTGGTGGTGGCCCTGGCCTGTAATCCCAGCTACTCTTGAGGCTGAGGCAGGAGGATCACAAGTTCAAGGTCAACCTGGGCAATAGAGTGAAACCCTGTCTCAAAGAATAAGAAAGGTCTGGGGTAATGGCAAAAAAAATTGAGACGTAGCTAGTGGTAGAACCCTTGCCTGGCACAGGTGAGACCCTGGGGTTCAATCCCCGGCATGTACAAAAAATAAAAGATAACCTGATGTGAACCGACCAGCTGTTTTTCTGGTGTTCTGTCTCCCAGTTCTCTACAAGTAAAGAAACTTCGAAATGACAACTTTTTTTTTTTTTTTTTTTTGGCTCTTGTTTTTGCTTTGGTCAGCCCTTCTCTGTCTATAAAACCAACCTCCTCTACTCAGCCCATTGGAACACTCATTCTATATAATGGAATGAAGTGTTGCTGGATTCTAGAACTGAAAATAAAGCCAATTAAGATCTTCAAACTGAATTGCTGTGATTTCATCCTTTGACAAATCGGATGAAGAAACATCAGAGTTCCCTCCTGGTGCCTCCATTGCCCCAGGGTCTGCTCCCAGTATGCATAGAGGGCACAGAGGTCTCCATCCCAAGAGGTTTTAAGCCAGCAAGTTTTGGAGTGGTTGGCTTCTGGAGGAATAGGTAACTGAAATGTTCTTGCTCATCAGACTATTGGTCCCCTCAAAAGCACAATGTCCTATCCCTCTGGATCTCTGGTCCCAGCCCAGGGCAAGGTAAGGAACAAGTGCTCATCAAATATTCCTCAAATGATTGAATGAAACCCATCAAAACTCATGTTCACCCTGAGATAGAATAGATTTATTAGCAAGAGGTAATCAGGAAACATATATTTTTACAAAAATGGAAATTTCTTTTTCCAAACAAGCTGTAAGTTGAAATATTTTAGGACTTGAAATAGAATTCTCATACCACTAGGTATTGCTTACAGCAAAAGTTGTCTGTCTGTTGTAGTGGAGCATGCCTGCCACTTCTGAGTGAACCTGTGTTCTCTATACTGTACAATGTAAAAAATACATGGTAATATTCACAGAATAAGCACTACGTTACTATATTCCTGCTAGAAGGCGTTTAGACAGGACTACAGTATATGCAATAAAAACACTTGGTTATTGATTTCCTAATTCTACAGTGTGGTACTAATTATCACAAGGTATACAGACTTAGAGCATCTCAAGGTAAGCTTGTAGTGACCGTCAAGGCGGCTCAAAGAGGAAAAGTGACATTTTTGTGTTCCTGACTTCCAGTGAGTGCTGGGCAGCCGTCGCCAAAGGTCGCGACTTGGTGTTGTGACTTCCGTTTTCCTCGGGAAGTTCTAGGGCCTTGTCCACTTTGACTGAGACTGCTTTTCATGCTATCTAGTGTTAATCCTAGAGCAAGGAAGGATGTGGCGCCTGAAGTGGCAGCGTTGGTGCGGAGGCGTGGTTCTCAGCGGAGAGGACTCCCTTCCAGCCAGGTTACTGGGGGGACTTTTGAGACCTGCAATTTGGGGCTGAAAAAGCAGCTTTGGAAGTTGGCATCGCCGTCAGCGGGAAGAGTTGTCAATGACTGGACTTGAGGGTATGGCTCCCCCCCTCCTCCCCCCACCCCCCACCCAGTTACAGCGACTACATGGAACATGCTGGGAGGGTGCCTGGGGCGCCAACCCCACCCAGGGGCCCGGCCGGGAAGGACGAAGCAGGACCGGAGTGTAAGACTCGTGTTGGCGGGGTTCTGTCTCCCCTTCCAAGAGGGACTGGGAGTACAGCTGTCTGGGGGCAACAGGCACTGCAGGAGAGGGGTGGGGCGGCCGAGTCTTAAACGGTGCAGAAATTCATATTCCGGTTCTACAGGAATCTAAGAACGAGAACGGATTTGTATTCTTGGAGAAGCACATACGGAAGAGGAAAATCCAGAGAAACCAAACGAATATGTACAATATCATATAGCACGTGTCCAGGGCAGCGGCTGGGTCCCCGCTGGGGTCGGCCTCAGGTGGGGAGTTTTGGTTCTATGCGGAGAGAAGACTCGTAGAGGCTTTCTTCATCCATTACAAAAGATTGGTCCAGTAAGTATTGGGTTACCTGAGGGGAGAAAAAGGACAGCAAGGTTATGGGACCTTCATGATACTATGACTGGACACTGGGTGTCTCTTGGGGCCGAACACTCTTTTTTTTTAGAGATTGAACTCAGGGTCACTTGACCACTGAGCCACATCCCCAGCCCTATTTTGTATTTTATTTAGAGACAGGGTCTCACTGAATTGCTTAGTGCCTCGCTTTTGCTGAGGCTGGCTTTGAACTTACGATCCTCCTGCCTCAGCCTCCTGAGCCACTGGGATTACAGGCTGCACCACTGTGCCCTGATTCCCAAACACTCTTATAGGGGGTTAGGCACACATAAGGTAAGAAATGTGTTCAATAATGTTTTATCTTAACATAATCTTAGTCTCATATTTAACATTGGCTTTTTCTGTGATTAAATCCCTGGGTGCAGGTACTGTGTTCAATTCCCCAGCACCACATAAAACAAAACAAAACAAAACAAACAAACAAAAGCAACAAGAAAACAAAAAAGGAAACTTTAGAACGTTGTTAGAATTTAAGAAACGCCAGTGAGTGGGGCATGGTGGCCCACACCTATAATCCCAGTGACTCAGGAGGCAGGAGGATCACAAGTTTGATACCAGCCTCAGCAACTAAATGAGGCTCTAAATGACTTAGTGAGACCCTGACTCAAAATAAAAAATAAAAACAGGGCTGGGGATGTGGCTCAGCAGTAAAGTGCCTCTGGGTTCAATTCCCGGTACCCCCTCCCCCCAAAAAAAAATTGCCAGTGAGATTTCCATTTCTCAGGTATCCATCAGGTTGTTAAAAGTCATTGAAAATATATATTAATGCCTTGATTTTCCTTAGCATTCCCCCTTTTGTTGTGGTGAAGAACACATAACACAAAACACACTATTTAAACCATTATTAAGTGCACAATTCACTGGCACTAGGTATACTGACAACTCTTTGAGTTATATGTGTCAATATATGTGTATATAATGTTTTCTCTTACAAAGGATAGTATTAATTTATCAGGATGCAAGTTTTGAGATGCAATTGTTGAATCTTAATGGCAGGTGGATGAGTATTCACAGTCCTTTCAATGTTTTTGTTGAAAAGTTTCCTAATAAAATGTTTGCAAACATTAGGATTATGTAGTACTGTGAGATATTCATTCCAAGAGAGGCAAGTGGAGACCGAGCTGCCTGAGCGAACAGCCTCCATTTTTTGACCTTAATGTGACTCACTCTGGGGTAAAGTGCTGGAGTGTAAAGTCAGGAAGAGTCACCCTTGTGAATTAGGTTCTTCTCTTCCCTTCTCCCTCCCTACCCACTCTTCCTCCTGTACAGCAAGAGAACAGAGCTTAAATCTTGTGGGCAGTCCCTGGCTCCAGAAGGTATCTTTCCAAGATTCATTTGTGAGTTGTTTGGAGCCAAATGTGCATCCCCTCCACCCTCACCCCAGAAATCCAGAACAGAAAGGAAAAATAAAGTACTTCTTATTACACATTTGAGAGTCTTCTGATAGTCAGGAAAGTCAAGCCTTGTGACTCTTGTCTTGGCCAACTGACTCTGCCATTGTGAAGGTCAGAACCAGCCGTCTAGAATGCTGATTAATAGTCACAGATGAGATGACTCTTAAGTCTGCTTAGGAGCTCACTCCCAGCACCTCTAAGAAGATGATTTTAGATGTCACAGTCTGGTTTAACCCACACCCATGGATAAAGATATGTTGATTTACCACCATGTTGAAGAGGCTAGTCTTTCAGCCCTAGCTAGTGCTCCTGGGAACAATCCTTTCTTTAATATAGTCCTTTCTTTAATTCTCTATGTTCCCAAACTCTCTGGGGTTCAGCAGACTGATTAGTTTTTCTCCATAATGAGCATAAAGATAAATTTCCCTCAGATGTTTTCCTTTAGTGGGACACTGGCTGCAGATACCACCCTGGCAAGGCTGTAATGAAAGAAGTTTGAAGAGCAATAATATTTACTTGTATATTAGAGCTTGAGGGCAAGTTTAAAGAAGTGGCTGGAGACAAGAGAACTCTGAAATTTTGTTTGTGAATTCTGAGACTTTCAGGCACTATGTGTCCACAGTACTTTCTAGATGTAGCCCCTGTTAGTCTACATGGCAATGCTCAGCTCCTGGGCAGGATGAACACCATTAAAGTCCCCCAAACACTGCTGATTACATGGAATAATTTTATTTTATTATATTACAGAAGAAATGATGTGGCAATATTAAATATGCCCCCCCCCCCCGCCCCACACTGGGGATTGAACCTAGGGATGTTTTACCATTGAGCTACATCCCCTGCACCTTTTATATTTATTTTTAAATTTTGAGATAGGGTCTCATTAAGTTACCCAGGCTGGCCTCAAATTTGTGATCCTCCTGTTTTAGCCTTCAGATTCACTGGGATTATAGGTGTGTACCACGGTGCCCTGCTAGCATAGCATTTTTCAAAAAGAGATAATTAGACCCCGTATCTCTTGCCCCTGGGGGAGATCAGACACAGCCGTAACCCATTCTTTGGGAAGTCAAATCAGAAAAGAATCACAAGATGGGTCTGATTTGAAGAAGGGACAGCTCATTTCTGACCAGGTGGACAGGGAGTAGGGACACCTTTCTCACAGGGATGGCTTTTGATCCATGAGGATTTAGGATGGGAAAGCTGGCAGGTGTGGAGGGAAATGGGCGGAAGGCTGTCCAGACAGTGCCACTGTGAAGGAGCCAGCAGATGGGTAAATCTAGCAGCTTACCTTTGCTTGGTGCTCTATTTTGTAGGCAGTTTGTTGAAATTGGCGAATCTCTCGGATGATATGGGATATCTATGGGAAAGAAGGAGAATTTTAGAAGACAGTCTGCTCTCTTAGTGCCCCCCCACCCACCCCTTTGCAGGACTGAAGGGCATTAATGCTCTCTGAAGTCAGTCTCTTCACTTCATTCCAGTTGCCTCTGGGGGGGTTCCACTGGGGTACCCTGTGGCTTTCCCTCCCTCCCTCCTGCTTCCTTTATTTTTTTTTTTTCTTTCTCTTCCTCTGTCCATTTTTCTCTCTCTCTCTTTCTCTGGTGCTGGGGATGGAACCCAAGGTTTCATACCTGTCAGGCAAGCTCTACCACAGAGCTACACCCCAGCCCACTTGTAGTTTTCTTTCTTTCTTTTTTTTTGGTACCAGGGATTGAACCACCAAACCACAACCCCAGCCCTTTTAAATATTTTATTTAGAGACAATCTTGCTCAGAGCCTCACTAAGTGACTGTTCTCTAAGTGGCTGAGGCTGACTTTGAACTCATGATCCTCCTGCCTCAGCTCCTGAGCTGCTGGCATTACAGGCATGTGCCACCACACCCAGCTTGTAGTTTTCTTTAAGCCAGCAACCTGCTTCTGAGAGTAACATGTGTCAAGACTCTATAGACTGATTATGTTAATAATTGAAAGGAGGGGAAAAATAAAAAAAGCCTCCTTCAATCAGTGGCAAACACTTCCAATATTGCTGTAGCAAAACCTTTCAACTCCAGCAAAAGTCAAAGGGATCTAGGTGTCACATGCGTAAGACGCTATGTGAAAGCTCCCCTCACCAGGATGGGGCTTCCAATACATGTTTGAGAGAGAAACACTTTTGATTAAATGTGAAGGCCCATTTTACAGGAGAGGCCCTCTGTTGAGGGGAGGGGAAAAGCCGGAAGTCCTGCTCCTGCTAGGGAAAGTCTCCTTGGACCCCCTCCCAGGTCCTAGATTTTTTTGGAGAAAATTTAGGAGGCGCTGCATAAGTGACTGCTTTAGCCACGTAAGGCAAGTGTTTCTATGAACAATAACGGATGAGGTGTGAATGAAGTCGCAGGATTTGGAGTCAGATCTGGGCTGCAGACCTGACTCCGCCTTTATGAGAAGACCTTGAGCTGATCACCTGACCTCACTGAGCCTCAGTCCGCTCACCTGTACAGTGGGGAATAATAAGAGCACCTGCCTCTCAGACTCAGCACCTTCCAAATGCTATCTTGCTTCTTATTGGAGCAGTCCACTCTGCTTCTGTTGGGGACGCCATGTGGAGCAGGCTGGACTGGGGGTGGAGCCTGGGTGGCCCCAGATTGAGTCTGGGTTTTGGTTCCCCTCCCCTTGCTTCCCCTCCCCAACAACCACACTGGGAAACACACCATCCTCATTTTGGAGAAGTTGACCAGGCCGTCCTCCGTGTAATTGGGCGTCCCCTCCTCGATGAAGGCCAGGTCGGTGAGGTACATCCCCAGGTAAGGGACACAGGGTGGGTCACAACTTAGAAGCAAATGACATTAACAAAAGTTTTTCACTTAATAAAAGAAACTTCTAAGAACAGCACACTCTCTGCCCCCCCCCCCCGCATATTTTGCTTGCTAGAGGAAAAGGGTTTCTCTTTAACAATAATAATAGTACATAATAGAACTGTCAGATAATAGAACTGTCAGGTGGGCCTGGGGTCCCTCCTCTGGAGGAGGTGGTGGGGTGCTGTTTGGGCCGCTTGCACAGGCTGGGCTGTCTCAGTTGTTTCAGTGAGTCAGAAGGCCCCCTCCACCTCTCTGCCCTCTGTCCCAGTCAAAGTCCTTGGGCTCTGTTGCCAGCTTCCTCCTGGCTCACCTTTGCTGTCTTTTCACTACTCTCCATCCAGATCCTACCCCTGAGTCGCCTCCCAGAGGGCTCTCCAGCCCCTGCCCTTAATTCTTGCCAGCCACTCTGTCTAGCACCCTGTCCCTCTCTGCTCCCTGACCTCCATCCTCTGCCTCCACTGGGCTTGGGTTACCATAGCAAGAAACCTTGGTCCTCTGAGTTCACTTTCCTGGAAGTAGCTTCTGGGTAGGGTTTGGGTGATGTTTCTATGACTGGGGACTCTTAGAGGTCTGGGTTTTCAGGAGATGGGGCCCAGGTGCTCATGGGGCCTTTGATGGAGTCCACCAGCCACTAAGCTCTGGTAGGGCTCCCTTTAGCTTTTCAGGGACTCCTCACAGAGTGCTCTCAGCTCAGCACACAGATAGATGTTGGTGGAATTGCTGTGAGTGATGTAGGTGACCTTCATTTCCAGCCCATCTCATTTGTCTCTTTGTGGCCATTTGACAATACTGCCAAGCTGAGGAGATGAGGCAGGGAAGATGGCAGAGCAAGAACAGAAACTCAGTCCTGTTCCTTGCCTGCATGCTGTGTGATCCTGGGCCTGTCCTTCTCCTCTCTGGTCCTCAGGTTCCCCATGTGCAATGGCACTGATGTCAGCTAAGACAATTTTAGGTGGACCAAGAGTTTATTATTATTATTTTTGGCACTAGGGATTAAATCCAGAGGTGCTTTACCACGGAGTTACATCCCTAATCCTTTTTATACATTTTAAATTTTGAGCCAGGGTGTTGCTAAGTTGCTTAGGGCCTAGCTAAGTTGCTGAGGCTGACCTGGAACTTGCGATCCTCCTGCCTCAGTCTCCCAAGTGGCTGGGTTACAGGTGTGTGCCACTGCAGCTGGCTCTGGGAGTTGATTATAAGTGATGTGTATATTAAATAGCATTGATTCACGTGGCAAGAAACGTGGCAAGATTTTCCATTTTTCCCCTGGTGCTCCAGAGGAGCCTCATTTAGATAGCATGTCTTTGACATTTTCAACACTCATTTCTTCTCCCTGCTTTTTCTCCTTTTTAAACAAATAGTAGCAAGTGTCCGTATCAGAGTATGGGCAAGTATCAAAATCCAGACAGAATTAAAAGACTTTTTTTTAAATGTATTTATGCTTTATGGTGACCTTGTGTTCACAGCAAAAATGCTGGTTTTTCACTGATTGTTACAATACACAATTATCTTACTTAAGTTTATTTTGTGGAATAAGTAAGTTCAAGGAGACTATTAAGTCGATGTGAGGACAGCTGGCACATGGGCATGGCAAAGCCATGATGGAGGCAGAACCCCAGTGCAAGGGGAACAGCAGAGAGGGCTTTCTGAGTCTTTGTCCTGTAATGGGGGTTGAAATCAACTTAGGGTGTAGACTGGATTGAAAAAATGTGGAACAGATAATACCTGAGTTGACTGCATGGAATAAAGGTAGATTTGTTGTTGAATTTTTGTTCTTATTATGCAATATACATTTGTATACAGGATTGTAATTTCAAATAACACACACACACACATACACACTTGCATACACACACTTTTTTGGGTGTGTGATGCTGGGGATGGAACATAGGGCCTCATGCTTGCTAGGCAAGTGCTTTACCACTGAGCTTCATTCCCACATCAAATCTATCTATATATATATACATCTATGTCATCTATATCTCTATTTTTAACTGGGCTATGATAAAATAAAAGCAAGGCTCATCCTGGCCCCTGGAGGATGATATCCTGGGTTCTTTTGGCCCTTCTAGTGGACGATTGTCAGGCGCTCAGTCTTTATTTTTCTCTATCTATCATACTCAAGTCTGAGGACTGGGCTTATGGAGCTGATGTAGAAATAACCCAAAGACCTGAGATGTGCCTTGGGGTTGGGAGGCTGGGGCATTTGACTGTGTGCAGGTTCCATGGGGTGCTCTCCCCTCCACTGGTCACCTCTGCATGCAACAGCAGCCAGGTAGCTCTGGGATGCTTGAAGGAAGAGGGGAGAAGGGGGTGGCTAGGAGATTGCCAACTGACTGTGAATGATCTAAAGATTCAGAGGATTTCTTTCTAAAGCCTTATAGGGTCTCTGACCACTTGAAACCAGAGAAAAAGATTAGGGGTAGATTTCCATGGGGTATTTATGAGGGCACAATCCAGTTGTGGGAAGGTGACTGACCTGCAGTTTAATCATTTGCAAGGGGTGCCAGCAGCCCTATCAAACTTCGTCTCTATTACTATCTCATAGTGAGGGGCCTTGAATGAGGGGGCTAGAAAACAATCTTTCTCTCTCTGTCGTAGAGAGCCCTGTAGATAAATGTCTGGGGTTGCCAGAGGGCTGGTGGAGAGCTCCAAAGGCACCATGCCCCGGGACTGAACCACTCTGAGCTTCTGAAATGACTAGGGAATCATTTTGGGGGCTTCGCAATGACAAGATATCTAAAGACTGCCTATTCTGAACCTTCATGTGGGCTTGGTCTCAGATGGGATCTAGCCTTGCCCTTGGCCAGGGTTTATCCAACAAAGCTGACATGTGGGATGCTTCCTCTGTTGGCAGAGCTCTTGTGTGCCTATAGAAAACGTTTTAGGGGGCAGAGAGGGAACATGCCACCTCCATCCTAAGAGCTGTAGCTGGTTCCCTGGGCGATGCCTCCTGGTGGCACATCAATGCCTGGTGACACCTGGCATCTGGGCCTTGCCTTTGGTCATTCTGAGTCCCTAGACTTGATATTTGTTTCTATCAAGAAGTTCTTGATGATGTCAAGTGGAATAATATAACAGATCAAGCCACCGAAAGCAAGGTGAGGCTGCCCCACCTGCTCAATGCCAAGCCTCAGGAAATAGGCTCATGATAAGCATGGTGTCCCTCTCCTTCCCCCTTCCCTACACCTTCTTCTTTCTCTGCAGTGCCCCGGCTCTGGGTTGGGCTACTCTCTCTTACAAGTCTCTGCTGGTGTGGTAGGGCACCTCCTCTCCTCCCATCTCGAGGCCTGGTGAGGGGATTCAGGGAGGACTTGAAGGGTGCTTGGAGTAGGCTGTGAG
Organism: Sciurus vulgaris; assembly: GCF_902686455.1. Lineage (NCBI taxonomy): Eukaryota > Metazoa > Chordata > Mammalia > Rodentia > Sciuridae > Sciurus > Sciurus vulgaris. The sequence goes on from NC_136462.1 coordinate 124,475,491, forward strand.
TGCTATATCCCTAGGGTTCAGGATCCAAGGGTCTAGCATGTGTTTCCTTGGACTCTGCAAGTAAAATATTACAGTGTGGTGGTGTAGAAAGCCCTATCTCGCTTTTTACCACTTAGACACCAACTGCTTTGCGGTAAAGGCAAAAACCAAGATAGAAATAGATACTTGACCTTGCTGGAGCCTCCAAAACTCCGAGACTCCAGAACATCAGCCTTTGGATTCATGGTATCCACAGAGATAAACAGATTTTTACCTCATTTAAAGAGTGTAGGGGGATGGCCTGACAGTCAGCTGGCTGTCACATTCCTTCAGGGTAGTTTCCTTTCTTAATTTAGGGGAAGAACATACAGGCTGTCCTCTGTATTTCTCTAAATCAAGGACTTCCTGTTCAAATTTAGGACAAATCGTGCAGATATGCAAATGGGGAAGTCAAAACCGGAAGTGACCAAATGTTACTGCTAAAATTTAGTTCATAGTCAAACTTCTGTTGCATGGAGCTATTCTGATCACTGAGAAGGTGACATGCGGGGACAGTCTTGTGGGCTTTGCAAGGGTGTAGGTTCAAGGAACGAGAAGTGGTGATAATGTCGTCTTGGGGTGCCTAGGCAGGGAGCTGAAGGTACACATGAAGGTTGTAGGTGGAACAGGGGATACTTAAGAGCTTGGCTGGGAGGCTGGGGTGCAAGATTTGGGAGTGAAACCTTGGCTGGTAAAGGCAATAAGTCCGTCCTCCAGCCTGGTGCTGCACAAGAGTGGAGATTTTAATGACGGGACCTAGGAATGGGGCCGAGAACCCACCCAGTGAGGCCCATCCCAGGGTCCTTGTCTGGGTGGATCACTGGCTATGCCTGCAGACTGCTAACTTGTTTCTTCTGCCCATTGTCCCCTGCCTGATGAAACAGGTTCATGCAAAGTTGCTCTACATGAAAACCTTAGAGCCTTAGGAGAAAGGGAGCAGCGAGGTCTTGGCCCAGGCTCTGATCGCCTCCTTCCTCTGCACGGCTTGCCCTCCAAGGCCAGAACCTGGTTTGCATAAGGGTCTTAGCTCCCAGAATGCCCAGAGATCCCCTCCGCCCTGTGCTGCAGGCAGCAGAGGGGCCTGGGGGAGGCACTTACACAGGCCCACAGATAACCTGAGAGAGGGAAGACAGTCAGGATGGGGACTCAGACAGAATGGGGGGCCACGGAGGCAGTGGAAGTGGCAGTGGCTGCGGCAGACGAAGAAGCCATGTGAAGGAGGCGGATGGAGCAGCGCCCCGGGGCAGATGGACAAGTTGCCGAATGCACGGTGGGGCTTTTCCCCATAAGCACAGTCCACAGGGGCTCCAGGGAGCCCGGGCGGAGGAGAGACGGCCGGACAGCACAGATGGGTGGAACATCTGTCTGAGGACACAAACAAAGTGGAGATGGTCAAGGCAATGGCACACGGAGCTGGCGAAGGACGGAGGACAGATCAAGTAGGGCGGGAAGGAAACAAGAACAGGAGGCAGATGGGGCTGGCTGAGTAGGAGTGGGCCGGGCACCAAAGCCACTGTCAAGGGCTGGCGGCTTTGGCTGTCCCATTCCCAGGTGCCAGGGGTGGTGACCTCCAGTGGGACCCCTATCGGCAGGGTTCATGAGATCCCTCATAGAAGGGAGGAGAGGATTCTGGACTCTATAGGGAACCAGGCCACTCCGGGTCTCCCAGGGTCTCTTCGAGTTCCAGTGAGTAGCCAGTCAGGTAAGGAGAGAAAAGAACACTCCATCAATGAAAAGAGGGCAGAGCCAAATGGAAGTCTGAAGGAAGAAGCAGCCACTGGCAGCGGCACATGCAAAGCCCACATTTCATGAGTGTGTGGCCACAGTGCGTACAGGTGGGCTGAGCCACTGTTTCCCTGGGAGAGGCTGCCCAGAACCTCATGGGACACAGTTCGAGGGAAACCTCAGAGCACTGACCTTGGAGGCCAGTCTGGGCCAAGTCTGGCCTCCAGTGCCATGGTCGTGTGTCCTTGGCACAGCCACTAGCTCCTCAGCTTTTGTCTGGAAAAATGGGATGGGAGGAGCTGCCTTAGGATAGTTCTCAAGAGAGGCAATTGCAGCCATGTCTGGAGACATTTCTGGAGGGTGCCCTTAGCATCTTGTGGGTAGAGACCAGGGATGCTGTTAAGGATTCCACAGTGCACAAGACAGTCCCTACAACAAAGAACTATCCTGGTCCAAGTGACAGGAGTGCTGGGTGGAGAAACCCACCTCCCAGGCAGTGTGGAGGGGTAGAGAAGACTCTTTGTAAACTGAAGGTGTGATTTTTGGTAAAACTGTATTTCTTTGATTCTGTGACGCCACTGTCTGTAATCTGCACTCTTGTTTTGATGTCTCATTCTCAAGAAAAAAGGAAGACAACCACATTAAACACACTGACTTGAAGACATACTTTGAGGTCAGAGTATTAAAAGAAAAAAAAAAGTGCATTGAGAATCAAGGAATTGGGCACCACTATGTCATCAGCATAGCCACTGTGTTTCTGGAGATTCCAGTGTCCCTCTTTTGCTTGTCCTAGGACATGCTACCAAACCCTGGATTTTCTCTGGTGGAGGACAAAGCTGACCCTTCTTTGGGGTCTGGGAATCCTAGGGGTCTTGTGGGTAGACAGAGAGACAGACAGATGAACAGACCTCCTGCTCTGGCCGGCATGTTATGTGGATGCCTCTGCAATGCGGGTCTACAACTTTAAATATAACAGTGACAAAATGACACATAACTTACTTTTTCAGAGCTTCTCTGAGATTCTTAAATCTGCCCTCTGATGACACAAGCTTTTGGAGCTTGTCAATCAAAGCTTTTGTCTAGAAGGAATTAGAAGGATTTACTAACACACAGCACACATGAAGGCCCATACCTCTGGCCCACACTCCAGCATGCTGTCCTCCAGGCCACCAGAGCTACATTTGCTTTGGATTTGGGAACTTCCTGTTCCCAAAGGTCTGACAACCTTGCCCCCCACCGCCTTAGGAGTCAGGCCTGGGTCCTTGCTACAAATGTTGGTCCTTACACACATCTCTCAGAATTTGGAAGTGGGTGTGCGAGGCCTGACTGCTATAGCATTCAGAAACACCACAGGATGCTAAACCAGGTGGTCAGAAGGATTTGGTAGGTGACTCAAAGGAGCCTGTGTTTCGAGCAGGGAATGGGTGATTTTCCATTATCATACTTCACATGAACTCTACCCAAAGGATGTGACCGTCTTCTCACACCTTCACTTTGATGTGCCAGGAACACTTCCCAGATTAAAGACTCAAGAAAAAATACGGAAGATGAATTGATCATCAAAGAAGAAAAGACCTGGGTGGAGAAGAGGAAACTCCAGGTTGAAGGGTTGCCACATGATCACCCCAGGCCTGGCAAGCCCACCTGTCAGCTGGGGCAGGGTTCCAGAGGCTGGAGATTGTCTGAAGAGACCAGATGCATTCCATGGAGGGTGTGCTGTGTTGGGTCTGGCTTGCACCCCTTTCCCAATGTGGTCCAGAGAAATCCCTGCACTTCTGGGGTTCTCATCTCTATCATTTATAAAGGGGTGAGATGATTAGTGACTTCCTTTCTGGCACTGGTCCTCAAAAATCCAGAAGGTGGCTGAGAAACTATGCTGGAGAATGGCCATGTGCCATGTGACCAGAAGCACTCGTCAGTCTGGAAGGGGACGTGGCCATAGATGCACTCAATCTTTGGTGAAGATTGGGAAAATTTCATGGCCTCCCAGCCCATGCAGCTCCTTCCTGGATAGATCCAGATATTTCCTAAGAGCATTGCTAGTTCAGATATTGTAGAGTTTTGGGAGACACAGAGAAGATAGATCAGAAGGTCTTGGTGGCCACATAGTTCTGGGTGAAGTGTCATTGAGCACTGAAGGTCATGAAAATGCACAGAGGCTGTTGTGATGTGTGGTTTTTCTGTTTTCACCTGGGAACGCTATGTCTCTGAGCTTAGAACATTTTGATTTCTTTTGTATCCCTGTGAGGATTGTGTGTGTCTGTGCCTTCTATCCAGGAAGGAACTACATGGGCTGGGAGGCCATGGAATTTTCCCAATGCTACTTAAAAAATGTGTTTCACCCTGAAGCAGCTGCCATCCTTTGATGTTCCCTGGGGTACCAGGTCCCTGATCTTGGGAATTTCTGCTGGAATATGGAAGCCAGTGGGCAGAAATGGGGCAGGGATTTAACTATGCCATTGAAACCAGGGATCAAGGAAAGACTCTGTCTTGGAGGTCGTGTCAGGAAGATGGCTATATGGCCTCCTAAATACCATCCCTTCCCGTTCAACAAATGAAAGACTTCTGGTGGCCAAGAGTGTTTTCTCCCAAAGAGGTCAAAATGTGATCTTTAGCCAAAGAGAGGCTTTTTGTCTCTATAAATACAACCATACTGGGAACAGGAAACAAAACCATGTCAGTCTATGGAGGATCATCAGATTCTTTTCTGAAGAAGCATAATTGTTGGCAAAGAGGATGGGGCAAGGGGTTGAAAGAAGAGAGGATAAATGAAAAGTATGCTTGATGACTTGATTCTTGTCCAGGACTGGACTGGACTTGACATGATGCTTTTCGGCTTTGGGTCAGCAGATTTAAGAAAGTGATAAAAATAAGCTGCTTAGGCTGCTTCAGGCCTCTAAGAAATGTGGCCATTTTGGTGGGTTACAAGTGTTCCTGGGAAACCTGTAGAGATACAATGCATTGCCCCTGGTTGGTGCTGACCAGGCCATGGCCAGGGATTCCCAGAAGCCCTTGGAGCTAGGCATTGTGCAGATGTACAACCACTGCATAAAGTGAAGGCTGGGAGAAGCTGCCACAGAGGGTGGAGGTCTGGATACACTGCTAGAGGTATCTTTGGTTTTTAGACCAGCTGCTGAATGACATCCTAGAATGCAGGCCAGGCTGAACACACTGACCACACTAACTTCCCTTGATTTTCACTCCTGGGAGTGAATGGAAGATTTCAGGATGGCCAAGGTGGTTCCCTCCCAACTCCATGAGGAGAGTGATACTGGAGAATGAGAGGCCAAGAGATGTAGAGTGTAGGTTTTAGGCAGATCCCCAAGGGGTGGGAAAGTGAAGCCTGGCCTGAAGAGCCCCTGGAAATGATGGCATAATCCTGTTACTACAGAGCAGGAGGAGAAAGATTTTGATCTGGAATGAGCCCCCCAGACCCTGTTGCCTGAACCTTGGCAGGCCAAAAGAGCCCAGAGGATGTGGTGGTTCTGCAGAGCTCAATCCCTGACTTCACCAGTTTATGAAAGCATGTGCCACACGTGACTGGATGTGGCTTGCATTCCCAAGCTCTTCTGTCCCCAGCTTCTGTTCTTTCCTGGAACCCACTAACAGTGATGGTATCTTTCATGGTCCTTATGCTGATCTTGGCATCCTCATGTGCCAAGAAGCAAGATATCCAGCCTCAACAGGATGGAAGGGGTTGTCCCTGCACACTCTGCAGCCCTGCTGTCATCAGGGGCTACAGCAACTAAGGCTTGGGAAGGGCACCAGAGATGTCCCAGGACTTTCCTGAGTTTGGCAGCTTATCAAAATAGGAAGGATTTCTGGACCTGCTGCAGGCTTGGTAGGTAGGATCACAACCTGCCATTGACATGAAGAGGGCAGTGAGAGCAGGTGATAGAGCAGTGAAGGGGATACAGTAGGCAAATCCAGAGTGGTGCAGATGAGACAGGCCCCCTGGAGACACCAGGTCCTGTGTGGCCCACCCATCTGAATGACCACAGACACTGCTGCCAAGGTATCTGTGCCTTTAAAGGCTTCCCCTATTCATGGTGGTACTTGTCCAGCCTCCTGCAGACATGCAGGCTGGGATTGGGACATCCACCATGTGCACCAGGTAAGTGATCCAAAGCCTCATTGCATCCTCCTTTAAGGACAGTTGCCCTCTCATAACCCTTTTATTTTTGAGAAGGAATTCATCTTATGGTTTTTCAGAATCATGTTCTGATGAACAAATACTAAACTCACATTTAAGATGATGAATTACCCAGTGGGTAACAGGGACCAACTAACTTTGGTGGCCAGAGGGCTGGTGAAATCAGAGTTCTGACAAGGATCATCTACCATCTCAGCTGCACTGAAGCTCTGGGCTGAGCTATCCATGAGGATACCACTTTTGTCCCAACCCAAGAAAAAGGGTGTGACTTCTCACTTCCCACTTTGGGGTATTAATTACTCATGTGAGAAGTAAACCTCACAGGGCCCACTCCCATATCTGTGGGCCTGATATCTGGCCCTGGTTGACATAGGGGAATATGACTGTCTGTTTTGCTGGTGAATAAAACATCCCAGTCCTTCACCCACCTCTGGATGCCCAGTGGCCAGCCCTCTGGTCTTTCCATCCCAACCCCAGCCCAGCCCCAGGTGGCGAGTGCCAGCCTCTTGCCCGCACCTGCTTAGAGACTTTGAGCCATGTCTTTTTGAGCCGGAAGATTGCACTCCGGTTCATGGAGGAGGTGATCTCCAGCACAGCGTTGTAGTTGTGTAAGCAGCGGCATATGTCGGCCACAGCTACCCACTTCTCGATGGCACTCACCCTCGCATTGATGTCCTCATTGCGGATGATTTCTGAAGCAATCAAGTTACTGATCTTTAAGCCAACGCAATAAGACAGGAAAAAAATAAGAGGAAGAATTACTATAAAGATGACAAAACATTATTTGCAGACACAATTGCCTGTTTGAAAATGCTAAAAGAACGAAAAACAGATTATCTTCAAAATAACAGTGGGGATTTGTAGTTACCTAGGAACTTAAATTTAAAATCGTGTAGGATGTTACATGGGGGAAAGAGATATCAAAGGGTGTAAAACTCTTGAAAAATGGAGAAAGAGATCAAGTTCCCAAATGGAAATATAAATATATAATTTTTCTCAAAATAAATACATGAGTTTTAAAGTAATCAATTAAACACCTTGTGGGAGTTTTCTCTAAAACTTGACAAAGTGATTCTAAAGTCCATCTGGAAGAATCAATAGTTATAAAGGGCCAAGCTCTGAGGGAATCTTCCTCTGTGTGGCCTGCTTGGACAGACATAGAGTTTGAGGCTTCGCTGACCTCACATACACAGTAGAAGAGACCTTAACTCAGCCAATAATCACTTTCACACAAATAATTCAAGTGTAGGTTGTATCTTGAGTAGCCAGGGGTATGGGAAACTGGGGCCAGACATCAGGAAACTTGAATTTCAAGGAGCTGGGGCAACATGAGGTACCAACCTCCTTGCACATTTCTTTGCAACTTTCTATGAATATAATTATTTTAAAATAAAAGTAAAAAGGACCTCTTATTTTTTAAAAAAGGTAATAAAAGAATATTTTCAGGTGAATAATAGTTGTAGGGTTTTACTACCAAAAAAACCTTCTCAAAAATAATTTCTTCAATTTTTTTCCAAGCTGGAGATTTAATGCAGGGCTTCGCACATGCTAGGTAAGCTCTCTACCACTGAGTTACATCCCCAGACCCAAAATAATTTCTAAAGATTTCTAAAAAAGGTACTATGCAACTACTTAAGGATGGAAAACTACTCGAGAATAAGGAGAGAATGATAACACGAAACAGTGCATGTATTATATCTCCTAATTAAATTGAGGTAGTGGTTACTTTTCCATCAAGAAAGCACTAAACTCAAAAACAGTTTTACATAAAAGTTACATTAATTTATTTTATTTTTAATATTTTGGTACTGGGGATTGAACACAAGGGCACTTTTTTTTTTTTTTTTTTTTTTGGCCTCGCCTGGCAATAAATATTTTAATTTGTTTCATTTTTATGATGATAAGTTTATTTCCTTTTTTTGTTTGTTTGCTTAAATACAAAGCTAAACCACAAACAGGTACAACCAAGACATTTTATCTCACGTTTAAATACTCCTGTCGGATCCTCCTCCAATTTGCTGACCACTGACCAGGCTAGTGGGGGTGGGGGGAAGACTTTCTTAGGTAGCACCATCATGAGGCCCAGGGTGGGGATAAGGATGAGGACAGGTTCTCACACCTGTCTCCATTCACATTTACCTGGGACCAGGGTGGATAGGAGCCCCAGCCCCACGGACTGAAGGTGGGCAGTGCGTGAGAATCAGACCCCTGGGGAGGGAAGAGGAAGCCAGCAACCCCTCCTGCTATCACATTCAAGGTGAGACCTGAGCCGCGCCCTTGCTCCCTGACTGTGGGCCCTGCCCACTCCCTGTGCTCGGTCCTGAGCTCTAGGCTCACAATTCGAGTTATGGCTGCGCTTTGCAGGAAGGACACCAGGGAACACAAGGGCACTTTATCATTGAGCTACATTCCCAGAACTTTTTATTTTTTAATTTGAGACAGGGTCTCACTAAGTTGTTGAGGCTGGCCGTGAACTTGAGATCCCCTTGTTTCGGCCTCTTGTTGTTGGGGTTACAGGTGTGTGCCACCAGGCCTAGATATACTAATTTTTTTAAGAAGAGAGAAAAAGGGAATACCTGCCAATTTATTCTACAAAGACAGCATTACCTTGTAACCAATACCAGAGATGGACAACACGAGAAAGGAAAATGACATACCTATTTGTTTATACACCACAACTACATTGGAATGGAACCACCATTTCAGCCAGTCATCCCACTCCTCAGATTATACCCAAAGGACTTAAAATCAGCATACTACAGAGACACAGCCACATCAATGTTTATAGCAGCTCAATTCACAATAGCTAAACTATGGAACCAACTTAGAAGCCCTCCAACATATAAATGGATAAAGAAAGTGTGGTACATATACACAATGGAATATTAGTCAGTCTTAAAGAAGAATGAAATTATGGCATTTGCAGGTAAATAAACAGAACTGGAGAATATAATGCTAAGCAAAATAGTACAATACCAAAAAACCAAAGTCCGAATGTTTTCTCTGATAGCAGATGCTGATTCACAGTAAGGCAGGGAGCGGAGAATAGAGGTATTCTGGACTAGACAGAGGGGAGTGAAAGGAGGGGAAGGGGGATGGGGATAGGAATGATAGTAGAATGAATCCGATATTACTACTCTATGTACATATATGATTACATGACCTGTGTAACTAAAACATGTACAACATGTGTAATGAGAAGTTACACTCCATTTATGTATGATGTGTCAAAATGCATTCTGTCATGTATAACTAATTAGAACAAATTTAAAAATATATATTAAAAATAATGTCAAATAAAAAAAGGGTGTAACTGTCATTTACCATATCATTCAATTAAAGAATGACCATTTCATATGACCATTTCAGTAGTTGGAGAAAAAAATATTTGATAAAAGTCCATATTCAGCCAGGCACGGTGGTGCATGCCTGCAATCCCAGCTACACAGGAGGCAGAGGCAGGAGGATCACAAGTTCAAGTCCAGCCTTGGCTACTCAGTAAGACTGTGTCTCAAAATAAATAAAAAGTGGGGATGTAGTTCAAAGAGTGAGGCCCTGGGTTTAATTGCCAATAACACACACGCACACACACGCACACACACACAATTTTCAACATGGGAAAAACCATGAGCACACAGGAATAGAGAGGATTAAAAACACAACACCACCTTGATGAAGAAGCAAACACCATCCTATGTGGGGAAATAGCAGAAGCATCCCCTTTAACACTAAGAACAAGGCACACTGTCACCGTTTCCATTTCACGTTGTCCTGGAAAGGATGGGGACTAGGACGAGGCACCTGAGGCACCAGAGTGACCCCCGGCCACCTTGCTGGTCTCACCCTAGGTCTGGGCCTCATGCTGGAGATCTTAGCTAGTACCAGTCAGAAGGACAAGGATATTGAAGGCAGAAGGAAAATAGCAAAAGGAACCCTTTCTGGGGGAGATCAAGAAAGCTGCCGCCATGGAGACACATGTTCTGTGTCTCTGGATGCAGAATGATTTGAACACAGATGGCCAAGTGCCAAGGAGTGACCAGGCAGCCTCCGGAGGACTGTGTGGGCTCAGAGGGGACATTCCTCTGTGTAATGTGGGGGATGCAGTTGAACCTCCTTGAGCCTCAGTTTCTCCCTCTATAAAATAATAGCAGATTAAATGAAATCATGTCTATGAAGGACTTATCGAAGCGCCTGCCAAGCAGTAAAAAATGAATGATTACTTTGTATTCTTGTCTTGTCCTACTCAGTCCTGGGCACACAGTGGGACAGCACAGGGAGGAGACAGTGTTGTGCTGCCTGGCACTGTGCGTGTGTATGTAAGGTGTGGTAGACCCAGGCCTTCAGCAGGCGGGTTTCCTAAAGCTGTCTGGTCTCCATTGCTCTCTGTCCTGGGAGACGGAGGGGTCGCCATTCTGCCCTCTGTTCACAACAGAAAGTCACCTGGTGCCCATGACTGGCAGGCTTCAGAGGGCTCCGCCCCTCTACTGCAACAGTGGGTCTTTTCTGTTTCCTCCTGGCTGCCAAGGACCCACCCCGGATGGGCTGTGTTTGCCCATCCCCTGCTGGGTTAATACTGGGGCCCCTGCAGGCAGGCGGTCAGCGTAAGTGGAATCATGTGCTTCCACCTCCGACCATTAAAGGCTCTTATGTTGATGATTAAACTCAGAGGAATGAAGATGCTGAGTGCAATTGCTCTCAGGGCTGTCACGAGGGTGGGTGTGGGTGGGTCCCAAAGATCTAAGGGGTGGAGCGAATAGGGAGAAGTTGCTGGGAGAGATATTTTCTCACATGGGCCATCTTCCACAGTGCCGGCATGGAAGGCATGTGCTGCCACACAGAGCCTCAGTTTCTCAGTCTCTAAAATGTGATAACAGCTCCCATCTCTTAGGTTTGGTGTGAGCTTTAAGTGAGATTATTATGCACATAAAGCACAGCGCTAGGCAGGAGGTAGGAACTTAGCCAGGGGCAGTTACTACAGGAAACTTTGCCAACAGTCTGTGCAGAAGAGACTCTTGCTTTAGCAGACTGTGAGCTGTTTGGCTTTTGATCTCTGCTGCTCTCATGGTTCTCTGAGGCGGGCTTCTGGAAGCCGGGTGTATGCGATGCACTCGTCTGATCTTAGTGTCCTAATCAGAGTCAGCCCAGATGCTTTGTGCCATGTACATGGGGCTGCTTTGCCATTTTGGTATTTGGTTCCATCTCTACACTTCATTCCCAGGAAAGCAGAGGGGGTGGGGTGGGGATGGACTAGCAGAAAGGGACTGGCAGAGTCAGATACCAGTCCATCCTGATTTTGCCCAGGGATACTCACAAGCTTTTGGCTTCAACCCAGTCTTGTCCCTTAGTTGCTCTGGGGTCTTTGGTCTCTTTAATGTGATCCCGGGGGGCTTGCTTGCCCGTCATGAAAAGCAGGGGGGTGGTAAGGACATCACTTCATCACTTCCAGGGCAGTTGAAACCCCTGGCCAACATTTCAGGAGGTCTGGAGGGTTCTGGGTAATGCATGTATGCATTAGAGGGAAGCGGTCTGCCATTCTGCAGCCTAGTAGTCCTTGTTTCTAGTACTGAGTTGAGGTTAAAAAATAAGAAGCACAGCAGAAGCACATCTCTTTCCTCCCTTCCTTTCCATCAGGCTCATCACACACCTGCTCTGAGATGACTCCTCTAGGAACCAAGGCTGGGCTGAGTGTCTTTCTCTGATTGCCCCTGTTAATCCTCATGTGAACTTTCAGTGTCAGCCATTTAATAGATGAAGAAACTGAGACTGAATGGAAGCAACCAGCCCAAGGTCATGTGGCTGGGGGTGGGGACACTGGAGAGGACCCAGGTGGTCTGGCTCCTGCCAGTGTATAGCCTGCCCTCCACTCAGCCCCTTGAGGGTCCTGCCGAAGAAGCTCTGGCAGAGGAAGATGCTGCCATGCATACGCACATCATTGAAGTGCTTGGTGGTTTTCATGATGTAAGGGGTCCTTTCGTTCTTCTCCAGCTTCATCCAGCCTTGTCCAAAGAACTCCCTGCAGGAAGGAAAGGGAAATCCAGGGTGGATGAGGTACTGGGGACTGAGTACTAGGCAAGCACTCTACCGCTGAGCTACAGTCCTCTTTGCTTTTTGCTTTCTCCCATTTATGGGAGAGCTACTGTCCTCGGAGCTGTGGAGAGGAAGGAACCCTGGGCTCAAGTCTAGCTCTACCTCGTTTTGGTTGTGTAGCTTCAGGCAAGCCCTTTGTGCCTCAGGCTCTGGTTTTCCCATCTGTAAAATGGGAATAACCATGGTAGTTTCCTCACAGGGTCATTGTGAGGCTGAAACAAGACAAGGCATGGGAGAATCATCCTCAACTGTGGGCACACTAGGTTTTGTCAGGGGTCTTGTTTTCTGAAGGGAGAACTCATATTTTACTGACTGAGGGGCTTGGTCTGTGGAACGGGGGCAATAGAGGCCACAAAATAGGACTGTATAGAAGGACAAGGTTGCCTTCAAGCCAACCCAGTAGCATACAGGACCTCATGGAAGCCACAGACTGCTCAGGCTCCTGACTGGACAGAATGATGAGAAGATGCAGCTGGGCAGGATCCCAAGGGCAGGAGGGAACAAGGGGAGGCAGGCTGGGTGTGAAAACCCAGCTTCTCCTCGTAGAGGAGGCATATCAGGAATAATGACGATTTCTATGACCAGGGACATGGCGGGTTTTTCAAAATGCCAACGCTCATTTAGGTGAGGCTGCACTCCTGTTGGTGAGGGCTGTGAGGGTGCCAGGGGTTCCTTTCTGGAAAGCGGAGATCAAAAGCCCTGCATGATGTGTAGCTTCTGATCTGGAGACTCCAATTTTGGAAAACTATTTTGGAACAATTGTCAGAAATTCAGAGAAATATTTGGTTACAAGGATGTTTGGTTTTAATTTCAGTTTTAAATATAAAAGTGAAAACCACCCTATGACTTTATAATGCTGTTAGGGAATTCTGTACATTTATTAAATAAAGAGGGATGCAAAATTATCTAAGCAATATGATTATCGTGAACACTGCAGATGATGACTAGAGGCCAGAGCAGGGATCACCAGGATTTGGGGTTTCATCAAAGTTCAGAGCTGTTCCTAAAGTCTGTGCCCGGAGTTTGCATGAGCACATGTGTTGCCTGTACACATGCCTGTGTGCATATTTTCTTGCATGTATATGTGCACACATACATGAACACAGGCTCTTTCTAGACCATCAGAATAGGAACTCTGAGTGAGGTTTCTGGAAAAGTGTTGTGTATGTGTATGTGGGCAGCTGAAGTAGAGAACTTTGGGGAAGGAAGGGGAATCCATACATTTTCATTCCAAGCTATGGAGAGTCCGTGCAGCTCTGGGAACCTGCTGCCCATGTCTCAGGATGTGCTAAAGAGACGCCTGAGAAGCAGGAGAGGGAGGGACTAATGCTCATGCCCACTTACTCATAAGGAATCTTCTTGAAGACGAGGTGGTCCAGCAGGGTCAGCTGTTCTGCAATCTCCAGGGCCGAGTGGTTTTCAAAGGGTTCAGCTTTCACGCCTTCTGCCTGAGGGAGCAAGGTCTTGAGTCAGGACCAAGAGGGACACCTGGAGGTTTTCTGGCCACTTCACTGAGGGACTCTGTTCAGTTCTGGTGGTGGGGGAGGCGGATGGGTGTGATAAGGGGAGGAAAGGGGATGGGGAGCAGAGCCTCAGGGTTTGTCACACCCTGTATGTGTGGCCCAGGGTTTGTCACATCCTGTACGTGTGGCCCGTGCTTCAGGATCATCCTGTGCAGTTGTCACTCACTCTGCCAGTGAGCCACCGTCACCCTAGTGTGTGACCGAGACAATGGAGGCTTACTGAGCTCAGGTCATCTGATTCCAGGGTGTGTTGGTTACTCCCTTCAGGTTCTATCTGGACCCCAAACCATCCCAATACAATTTCCTTTTGAAAGTCATTTGCCAATGTGCATTCCCAGGTAAGATTATCACCTGGGACAGTGTTCCTGTCCTGTGCCCAGAAGACAGCCATCTCACCTAGGTCCTGGGCTACCATGGCCCTGGAACCTGGGAGTCACCCGTGGACATCACCTTAAGAGGGTCCACAACCTTGACTAGGGCAAGTCCCCAGGGAAACATCAGCCAGGAGCAGTGGAGCCCATGGCTGGGCTGACAGAGGAGTGAACACAGTGGGAGGCAGGGGGCTGCTGTTCTCCAGCACGAAGGCTCACAAAAAGTCCGCTGGATCTGGAGTGCACTGGAGGGAGGGAGAGGAGGAGAGGAAAGGGATGATCTCATTGGTCTTGGGAGGAACCTGTGTTCACCGAAGGATGAGCCAGGAATGAGGATCCTCTGCATCCCTGCACCCTCTGGCCAAATGGGCCAGGCAGAAGTAGAGGGAAGTCCCTATGGCTTTGTGGGCTAACAGGGGGAACTGCCATGTACCACTCATGACTTCTGCTTCCTCATGCTCACTCCACCCTGCCCAGAAGTCCCAGTGGGCTGGACTGAGCACCCTAGACCATCTGCACTGATTGCAAGGGAAGTGGGGTCCACGCACACCAAGGGAACAAGTCATTCCTCCTAGACTAAGTGTTTTCCTCCCTCCACCCTTCCCATTTTTCCTCCAAACACTGAGGTCTGCATTGCCAGGCTTGTGCTAGACATGGAGAAACACAGACTTGAAAACACAGACCCTGACTTCAGGTGCAGGGTGCCCATCATGTGGACAGAGCAGGGATGGTGCAGGAAAACAGCCTCTGTGTATGTGTATGTGCTAGGCAGTGGGTGGGTGGGATTTGCCAAGGATGCTTCCTGCCAGAGTCACCAGGGCAGGGAACAGAAGCCCTGCTGCAGGAACACAGGTGTGGGGAACACAGTGCCTTCGGGAATAATGAGTTCTTAGGAAGGCTGAGGGGATGAAGGCAACAGGGGCTCTGCGCTGCCCTGTTGCAGGGCAAGGACACTGCATGGGACCTTTCCGTGTGTTCACAGGGAGGGGGCCCCCAGCCTCTGAAGCAGGTGAATGAATGAATACAGGCAGACAGCTCAGCCATAGTTACTCCAGAGGGGCCAGCACTAGTGTCCAGGGGCCAGATCCAAGATGGTTGTATAGTCAAGTCCAAGGGTGAGTCCAGGAGGCCAGGCTAGGGTATACCCAGGGTACTGAGTAGCCCAGAAGCTTGCACCAGGCTCTGAGCCAGGAGAAGGTGTACTGGTCACGGAGTGGCAGGTGGTCTTCTGCGCTTTAGGTGTGGCCGAAGAAGGAGGGTGACCCTGGAAGCAGAGGTCAGAGCCAACAGCCTGGGCCACATTTCATAAGGCTTGTGAGAAACCTTATGGGGGCCCCACTCAGGCTCTGGGGTGTTTGGATGCTCAGCAGCTTGGCTGCCCTTTGTTCTGGAAAAGCCTCGGGCAGTTCACGAAGGAACAAGGGCTCTCTACTCTGAGAGATAAATGTTCCAGCCTGCCCCTCAAGGAGCCAGTGCAGAGGGGAGGGTTTGCCCGGCATTCTGGCCTCAGAGGGTCAGTCTGAGAGAAGTGGTATCTGGGGCACCAACTTCCCTGCATGAGGGAAGTGCAGTGCTGCCACAGGGCAGGTATGGGTAGGGTTCTGCTGCTCCATGGGTGGCCCCCACGTGTACCCCAGGTGGGGACGGCCAGTCCTAGGAATCAGGAGGGGGATTGTGAGAGACGAGGGGATCAGGGGTGCAGGATCCAGGGTTCTAACAGACCAGAGGTCACCCAGCCAGCCTGAGGCTGAGCCAGCAGGACACAATCCACCTCTCTGGAGGCCAGAGTGAGTCTGTCTTGAGCATCCCTGGCCACCATGATTCAGGGAACAAGGGCTTTGGGGCTGGCTCATGGTGGCATTCTGGGGTGTACATCACCACCCTGAAAGAAAAAGTGGGTCCTAGCAAGTCTGGAAGTATATGAGACTGCCGTTCCCTTATGCAGCCCGTTAGTCTATGTTCCTTTGTGGTGAGCACAGCTCACCCACTGGGGTCTTGTCACTTCTGGGCAGGTGGTGAGCCACATCCTGACTCCTGGGGATGAGTGAGTTCTTGCTCTGGGGTCAGCTAGACCTCAGTGTGAATGGCTCTCACCAGTGCCACACTCCACGCACCACCTGGGGGGGTGGGGACCCTTAAGCTTCCCAGACCTCTGCTGCCTCCTCTGCAAGATGGGGATAGCGATGTCAAGTTGCTAAGCACCGCAAGCCTAACAGTCTAACATGGCGCCAGCACACAGGGCAGCCCGACAACTTACTGACCTTCCTCCTGCCCAGGGTAGTGTGACAGAAAGAGCAGAAGGGCAAGAGGAGTGATGGGGGACAATGGGTGGAGGAAAGAGAGGTGGTGGCCTTAGAGCTAAATCTTATCCACCAGTAAAGACATGCTGAGGCCTTGGGCCTGGTACATGGAAAGCGACCTCATTTGGAAATACAGTCTTTGCTGATGTAATGGAGTTAAGAGGAAGTCATGAGGGTGAGCCCTAAGCCAGTATGACTGGTGTCCTCATAAGAAGGGGCAATGCAGACACAGAAACTGACACACATAGGGGGCAGATGAGGCAGGGACCAGGGGGATACAGCAGATGCCCATGGAGGCAGAGGGAGTGCTGGCTCACCAGACCGTCAAAGAGGCAAGGACGGGCCCGGCCCTTGAGCCTTCAGAGAGCGCTGCCTGCCCATACCTTGGGTGTCTCATGATGGCTTCTTGCCTCCAGAGCTGTGAGGGGACTCATTTCTGTCATTCTAAGCCACCCAGTTTGTGGCATGTTATCACAGCAGCCACAGGAAATGGATACAGGCCTGGTTAGGGGGTGGGGGCAGGGAGGGCCCAAAGAGCTGCCTTGGTGAGTGAGGGGGAGGGTGGCCCTGCTCACCATCTGTGTGATCTCCTCCAGTGTGATCTGGTTGTCACCTGGGTCCTCCTGGGTCAGAGTCCTGGGGAGGAGAAGGCAGCTGAGCCCCCAGTTCTCCTCCCGGGCAGCCCCACCCCAGCCAGACAGAAAGCCCTGCGGCCGCCTGGAGGCTCTTCATCCTTGTTCACGCCCTTTTCCAGGAGTCCCTCTCCCCTTTCTTCTTCACTGGCCTCTTCCTGACGGTCCTGACCCTCTTGCTGGGTGAAGTCTCCTCCTGGGGCTCCCTTACCCCTGGGCTGCCTGTGTACTGCTGCATACTGGCCCCTGAGAGGCCAAGGCAGGGGGCCCTTGAGGTTAGGGCTGTGTCTGGTTCATTCCTGTGACTCTGGCCAGGTATGCAGCAGGTGCTCCTCCGTGCACATGGAAGGAGACAACGCACGAAGGAAAGGAGCTCTAGACCTGGAGGACCAGAGCGGGCAGGAGGTACAGGGGGGCTTCCAGATGGGATACCCCCTGGAAGGTCGAGTCTGGCCTTGACCAGAGAAGGGTACACAGGAAGGGGAGGTAGCAGCATGTGGTCCAGGGGCCAGAGCTGGGACTGTGCTGAGGGGAAGCAAGGAAGGCAGTAGAACAACTGAGCTGAGCAGAGTGGCACCGGGTGGTGGTGGGAAGTGAGGGTGGGTCCTCAAAGTCAGACCAAAATGCCTTGTGACAGTACTCAGAGCCACCCTCTGTGACAGCAAGGGTAAGCCAGAGGGATGGAGCTGGGGGCAGGCTGAGAGCCAGGCTTGGGGTGTGTGTGGGAGCAGTGGGGGTCTGCAGGGCCAGTCTGGAGGAAGTGGCGCTCTGCCTGGGTGTCAGCGGTCACAGCAGGCCCTGGCAGCATGCACCAGGTTCCAAGAGCTGTCTCACCTGAGGTACCGTGCGTGGTCAGTGCACTGAAGGCCTGTGGTTCATTCCAGGGTTGCATGCTCCAAGCCTACTCTCTCCACTGCACCCCGAGAGGGAGGAGTTCAGAGCATGCTCCCAGACCCAGATGGCTGGTTCAATGCCATCAGGGGCTCAGCACACTTCTAGGGGCTTCCCAGGGAGGACTGTGAGGGAGACTCCAAAGGCCTGGGGCTGGCTGTGTGTACACATATGTGCGCATGAGCCTCTGTGTGTGTGTGTGTGTGTGTGTGTGTGTGTGTGTGTGTGTGTGTGAGTAGGGAGGTGGGTACTAAAGATGAGGGAAGTCTGAGGAGATTTGAGGACTGTGAACCTGGGGTCTCAGGTTAGGAAAGGGAAGGGTTGGTAGTGGGAAGGAGGCTGGAGACTTGGGTTTCAGGCAGCAAGTGCTTTAGCAGGACTTGGCGGAAAGTCTGGGGTTGAGACAATGACTGGGGGGCAGAGAGGGGTGGCTGTTACCGGGCACAAGGTCAGGAGGAGAGGTCTGAGCTGCCACCTGGGCTGAGCTGGGAGAGAACAGCCTGTGAGTAAGGATGACAGCAGCAGGTGGGGAGGAAGTGGGCCTGGGCTGTGCCTGACACCCCCTGAGCAACCTGCTGAAGTGCCACCCACCATCGCACTTCAGCCCCACCCCAGCCCTCCAAGCAGGTACTGTTTACCCCCTTTACAGAGGAGAAAAATAAGCCTCAGAGAAGGGACTTGCCCAGGTCATGAGCACATCAGTGGCTCAGCAGGTCTAATGAGGGGGTTGCTTGGGCCCTGACTTCTACCACGGGAGGCCCCTTGGGAGCAGAAACAAGCACAGAACAGGGACAACAATTTAACTAAGGTCAGCTGAACAGACATTCCCTGAGTCTTACCAGTGCAGTTCAACAGCACTCTCTACAACGAGGGGCATGTGCTATGTCTGCTGGGTCCAAACTGGAGTCACTAGCCATGTGTGGCGCAATATGACTGAGGATGTGAATTTTAATTTTGTTCAATTTTAATTGACTGAGACTTAAATAGCCACACATAGCTGGTATTTACCACGCTGGATGGCATGGGCTACCTAGGTGTTAGTGGTGGACATACTTGGAAAAGTAGGCATGGTTCTTGCCTCAAGGAGATCAAGGTCTGGTGGGGGATGGAGAGAAGGGAGGGATAGACACACAGACCACCCACTCCCAAGTTGGGATGCTGAAGGGAGGCTGCGTGGCTCTCAGGTGACTTGGCACTCATGTATATCCTGATGTACCTGCCTGGAGCTGTCCTTTTACCTGAGAAGGACTCTCCTCACCTCCCTGGCCTCTGGGCAGGCTGTATGAGGGCAGAGGTAAGGGTCCCTGTCCCCAGCAGGTGTCCTGAGCTGGGGGCTGTCCTTACCTGATGATGTTGGCTGCAGCCTTCCGCTCCTGAGTCAGGAGCTCTGGGTCGTGCATGACCTCCTCCAGGAAACCGATCACCTTGCATTTGAGCTCGTCGTTGGTCTCAAAGTCCTTTGGGAATATGGGATGGGTGGCTTGGCTACTGTTTTCAAGCTGCCCTGCAGTGGTCTGGGCCCAGGCTAGCAGGAGAACCACTGCTTCCGTCCCGCCTAGGGGACTGCCTTACATCATTACTTTTCCACTGACTTCGTGGCAGGGTACAAGTGGGGCTTTGAGACTCTTAGGTATAGGTAAAGGGCACTGGGCCTAGACGATGAACCCCTAGGCCAGGGAGGCAGAAGCCTACTTGTTCCTCTGCTGCTGATGGCTGTGGACAGGCAGAGGCTCTTTGTCCAGTTGAATGTCTTCGATTCCCTCCTGGAGGACTACGTGGGTCCTTCTAGTAACACTGGGGTGTGGGCTTCCTCCCGCTGCCCCAGCTGGCCATCAGCTCATTCAGCCAGCAGTCACCCTGGGAGCAGCCAGCTCCTGGAGCCATGCCTGAGGTCTCCTGTAGCCCACCCAGGAGGGCTCCCACCCACCTGAGAGTGTTTGGAGACCCAGTGGCGGAGCACATTCAGGACACGATTGGTGGCCGCTCTGCGGATCACAAACTCCTTGTCCCCATTCCTCTGGTCAGGGGGAAACCCTGGTGGTATGAGTGGCAGAAAGGAGAGAGATACAGGAGGATGAGAAACAGCTCGCTCTTGTCTGGGCTGCTGGGTGGGGAACCATAAATTACTTAACAACTAGGTTCTGATCCATAAGACAGATGCCAACAGTTGTTAGTGGACACAGTCCATGAATACCCAGCCTCTGCCAGAACTCTTCATCTTTCAGAGGCTGCTGGAAGTTTCTAGTGGCCTCCCCTGACAGGGGCCCCTACTCCGGCAGGGCCACCTGCTGAGGAAGTGGGCGGTGGGAGGGTGGGGGCAGAGGCTCCTGTGGGCTTTGCTGAGTGGAAGTTTGCCAGTGGCAAAGGGGGCTGGGTGGGGAAGAAGGAGCTTCCAGCACCAGTGGAGGGTCAGCACCGGTGGATGCTGTGGGAAGAAAGTTTGGGATGGGTGGCAACAGTCTGCAGTGTGTATGGTGTCTGGGTGGGCTTGGGATGCAGGAGATAAGCCCACCCTCCTAGGGACTTGCCAGGCAGATGGCTAAGATTTTATTCCCTTGGACAGAAGCTGGGAGGGAAGAATGAAGAACAGGCTGTGCCCTAGGCAGGCAGTGGCCGTGGCTCCAGGGGTGGGGTTTCAGGCCCTGGGTGTGCAGAGCCCCAGCTAGTGCAGACAGAAGGGGGCTGTTCCCGCATCTCCATAAAAGGAAGGGGGGCAAAAGTCAGAATCATGATGTGGGAAGCGCAGCATCCAGCAAGTGAGAGCCATGAGTTGAAGCAGGTTTTCGGAGGAGGTGCTGTTAGCAGGACCCACTGCATCCCCAGCACCACACATGAGACACTGACTGTGGCTAACGTCTCTGCCTCAGGTCACAGAGGGGCTGACCTGGGAGGACGTGTGAGCGGAGACCGCCCCACACACCTGCACTGGCCAAGGACATCCTGCGGTACTTCTCCTTGTTTGGGGTGCCCTCGTTGGCTCCTGCGGTTGCTATGGCGAAGGCAGAGGCGGCTGAGAGGGCACTGCGGTTATTGTCCAGTTCGCGACAGGAGGTCATCACCACTCCATTGTTGTAGGAAAAGAGCGGGAACTCTGTGGAGAAGAGGGAACCAGCCTTCAGTGTCCCTGGTGTCAGCCCTTCAGGCAGGAGGAAGCCTAGACATCTGAGGTTGGACTAGTGTCATGAGCAGGCAGCTCTGTCTTCATGGACCAGGTCAGCTGGTGCAGGGGCGGTGTGTGTGTGTGTGTGTGTGTGTGTGTGTGTCTGGGAAGGGTCATGCTTTCACACCCCCAGGGTTGTGCTAGGGTGGGAAGGCCCTGCCACCCTACTGCTTCCAGCCACCACCACTCTGTGGCTTCCAACCCTGGTGCTTCTTAGGCCTAGGTGGGCCCTGGTCAACTTGAGGACAACACCATGAATTATCTTGCCCTTTCACTTCCAGGGAAGTGACACACAGCTTGTCCCAACCTGACATCCAACAGTTCATACTGATGGGCTCAAGGGTCATGGATGAGAATATTGCACCTGGAGTCCATCCACCTGGGTTAAAATTCTTCCCAACTACTCACAAGCTGTGTGACCTTGGGTTAGTTACTTAACCTCCCTAAGACTCAGTAATCACCTCTGGGTAATAGGGATAACACCTGCTTCCAAATGTGGATGCTAAGATTAAAGGAGAAAACATAGATGAAAGGACTTTGTATTGGGTGAAAAGCTATATAACTATCATGGAACACTGTTAATAATAATAATATAATTATTATTAATAATAGCTTTTTTGTAGTAATAGTACTAGAAAGTGATTCCAGAAACTTTCAGTTTCATCTTGTAAGTCTCTGGAAAGCAATCTATACTTGGGACAAAGTAAGCTGTGGGGAGCAAATGATTTAGATTTAGATTATATTTCTGATATTGATCCTCCATGAGATGTGTCTCTGTATGTGAGCAGCTGTGGCCAGCGACAGTGTGCCCAGGGGAGTTTCTGGATAGCCAGGGAGTTTGTATCCCAGCTGCCCCTGGCACGTGGGTTTGGGGGCTTGGGGGCAGTGCCAGGCTAGAGGGGCTGTCCTGAGAGATGAGGCTGCATGAGCTCTCTTTCCACCTCTGGGTGTCTCAGAGCTCGCTTGGGTGTGGAGAGGTGATTTACGAGAACCAGAGACCAGGATGGCTCCTCAGTGACCCTTTAGGATCATGAGTCTGAGATGTCCGGTGAGCCATTTCATCACCTTTCAGAGACTTTTTCCTTATTTGAAAAGCAGGAATAACCTGGTTTCTCCACAAGGCCGTTGAGAAGAGAGGACCTATCACAGGGCCCAATACCCAGGGCCCTAGGAAGTGCCTTTGATCTCCCCTGAATGTGCTCTACATGTGGGGCCTTCCTGCCCCTGTGTTGGCTAGTTAAACTCAGTTTCGCCTGAGTTGGGGGTGACTTCACTGAGTGGAAGAGCAGGATCTACCCAGCCAGTGCGCTAGCACCACAGCCCCCTGGGGTTACGAAACATCAGAATAGTCACTGCCCTCAAGAGTTACTCAAAAAACACAAGGATGACACCCACTCCCTTCAACTTGACCTGTTGCCCTCTCTCCGCCTGGGAATCTGTTTGTAGTGTCATGCTGGTCAACTGTACCTGAAGAATTTTTGCTTTTGACGGATTTTGGTGTTGTGGGAGATTTAGTTGGTGATGTCTCAGTATCACCTTCATCACTCTGGTTTTGATCAACATCTGATTCTTCTCTCACAGAGACTTCTGAGCCTGGGAGAAAAGAAAGAAATACTCTCTCAATTATCTAACAGTCCGGAAATTCTGTTATCAAAGCTTAGTAGGATGAAGAAAGTTTAATAGCTTTATTTGCCACTCACATACTATTGGGCACTGTGACTCTCCAGGATGGAGTTTGCTCTACTGTGCTTCTCAAACCATAATGGACAGACCGGGGAATCTTGGTAGAATACTGGATTCTGATTCAGGTCCCTTGTGAGGCCTGAGAGTCTGCAGTTCTAA
The DNA here is from genome assembly GCF_902686455.1 of Sciurus vulgaris. Taxonomy (NCBI): domain Eukaryota; kingdom Metazoa; phylum Chordata; class Mammalia; order Rodentia; family Sciuridae; genus Sciurus; species Sciurus vulgaris. Next base: position 124,498,193 of record NC_136462.1, read on the forward strand.
CAAGCTCCAGGTGATGCCCATGTGGCTGGTCCATGGACCACACTTTGAGTAGCAAGGTCTCTCTGGTTTAGTATCTTAGGATGATCATCTGCCCTGATTTGCCCAGAATAGTCCTGTTTTATAGGAACTTCTTGTCCCATGCCCTGGTTTGGGCACTCTTGGGAGACTCACTGTGTATACACTTTGGAAAAGCAGATAAATTAGATTAAAACTTAACTATGGTATGGTAAGTTCTTGGTCAAAAATTCTGAACTACCCTGGGCCTCAGTGTCCTCCACTAGAAAGAGAGTGACTTTATACTTGAACTGTTTGAGAACTCAACAAAACACACAGGTCTTCTCTTTAGAAAAGAATACACACACTCACACACACGTGTGCATGGGTGTGCACAGACACACAGGCACACAGTTAGGCTTGAGAGCCTCTGGATCACTAGACAAGAAGAAGTCTGCTGAGCTTGCCGAGCATGCCTGAGACCCTGGATTTGATCCCCAGCACAGGAGGAGGACAGTGTTCCTGCTGCTGTCCCTCCGGGGATCCTGTATGCTGCACCCATGGGATGGCATCTGGGGGTCTCTGGTAGCCTCTCACTGTAGTTATCAACTTTCAGCCGAGAGAGTCACAGGCATCACTCATTTGTTGTATGTGATGCAAGGAATGTTGCTTGAAGAGGCCTCCTGAGGGCTATACCCCTCCCCCAGGCGTGCCCTTTGCTGCGGGTGACCTCTGTCTTCCCTCTTCTCAAAGGAGAGAGATCCTCCTCCTCCAAGCCTGGTGCTTCTGGCCCGTCCAGGGCTGCATGTGTGTGTATAAGTGTGTGTGTGTGAGTGTGTGTGTGTGTACATGTTAATCAAGTCCATGCCGGTGGTTCCTCAGGACATGGCCTGATCATTTGATATAAGACAGAACCAAACCTGATCCTTCTAGAATGGTCTGGAGAAGCTCTAGAATAGGGAGGCACTGGTCTGCCTTTGCATCCTCTCTGACCACTGCCCCCACATCCAGTGTTCCAGGTGTGCCAAACTTCAAGCTGTTCCACAAGCACACAATGCCTTTCCAAGTTCCTCTGTCTTTTGAATTCCATTCTTTTTGTCTAGAATGTTCTACCTTCCACCTGGTGAAAATCTAGATTTGGTGGGTCTACCAAGGATCCTTCTCTGCCTCCCTGATGCTGTCCCCAGCCCATCCTCAGTGCCCCTTGAGCAGTTCTCCAACACAACATGTATCACATGTGTCCACATTTCAGCTTCTGGTCTGTCCTCAGTCAGACTGTAAATCTCAGTGGGCAGGAGCTAGTCTGATGACCGTTTCTCTCCTGGGCCCTGAGGATGCAGGATGCTGCTGCTTGCAGGCAGGGGATGCCTAAACTGCTGAGGATGGGAGCTGACCCCTCAAGTGGGGTGAGGAACTGTGGCCACTGGGAACTGTGGCCACTCCCTGGCAGCCTGGCTCCTGCGCGTGGCTACCTACCTGCACTGCCCACACCTACACCGCCACCACCAGCGGGCTGGGGCCTCCATGCCTCTCCCCTCCTGTGTGCCCCAGAGCCATCAATGCTGCGCCCACACACCACTCACTCTGCTTGCTGAGAGCTGAGGGGTCTTCAGGCTTCTCAGGGGTTGTATCACCCTCATCGGGAATCTTGTTGGCGAAGCTGCTGGACACGTAGAGCTTGCTGGTGTCTAGCGTGGCCTTGCTGAAGGGTGACATGGCCGAGTACATGCTGGTGTAGCCATTGGAACTGCAGCTGAGTGCGGCCAGGTCCAGGGCCTTGCCACCTGTGATGATGGGGATGTTCAGGGACAGCTTCCGCCGGCGGCTGGGTGACGAAGTGCTGATGGACAGGGGTGGTGGAGAAGAGAACTTGCGGGTGGCACGTGGAGACTTGGGAGGTTCACCATACAGAAGTTTGTTGTTCTGGCCGCTGGCAAACAGGAGCTCTAGTGACCTGTGAAAGGACAGGGAATGAAACAGTGGTCAGAGTAGGCCTGGTCACTTTGGCCTGCTCCCCATCTCTGGTAGGGCTCAGGGTGACTGACAGCAGGGGCTCTCTTGCTCTCAGGATTTCTGAGACCTGGAGCTGATCCTCTGAGTATGGACTGTGTGATTTAAGGGCTCAGGGCTGAGCATCTATGGATGTGATGAATTGAGCGGGGGTCTTGGGGGTTCGTGGCAGGGGTGGAGTACCTGATGCTTCCTCCTTTGCCTCCCTCTGGTCAGCAGCAGTATCTGACCTGAGATGCTTAGGGCCCCCTGACCTGCCAACCTGCAAAACCTCCCTCCTTCCCACCCAGGGCCTGCCCTCACCTGCACTCTGACCTCGTCCTGATAGTGGTCCTGATGGATGCTTCGTGCATAAGAAAGCTGAGGCACAGAGACAGGAAATGACTCCTCGAGGCCTCCAACTCTAAACTCAGTGTCCCCACCATGGCAAGTGGGACCTTGCATGCAAATCCGGGTTGTGGGGGGTGGGAAGCAGGAAGTGGGGCCACCCAGCAATCCTGAGACCAGGGACCTGGATTCAAGTTCCCACTCAGCTATAAACTTCTAGGGGCCCCGGGAGTCTCTTGGCCTTTCTGGGCCCAGCCAACCCAGTGGAAGAGCTGAACTACAAAGATGCAAAAGGTGGCCTTGAAGTCAAAGCTAAGGTGGCCTGCCCTCCTTATGTTGTACCCCCACAAGTATGCCAAAAGGGGCTCCCTCTTTTCTCCTCAAAGTAGGATAAGGTCTAAACAGAGTAGCCAAAGCTACTTTCCTTCCTTCCTCCTTTCCTCCCTCCCTTTCTTCTTTTCCTGGAGCCCTAGGGCCTTATGCTTCCCAGAGGGGGACTAAGAGGTGAGAACAGGGAGGAGGGAACAATGTGCATCCCTCAGACTCCCCCCATCAGGGCAGGAGTGGAGGAGGCCGAGACTGAGGGGAGGCATCCTTCAGGCCAGCCCTCCCTGGCCTTGGGAGGGGAGGACACTAAGCTCCCTTGAGAACATATTCTTAACCCTCATGGTGGTTTCAAAATACAAATATGTGCTGGGAATAGTGGCGCGCACCTGTAATCCCAGCAACAGGGGAGGCTGAGGCAGGAAGAGCACAAGTTTGAGGCCGGCCTCAGCAATTTAGCAAGGCACTAAGCAACTCAGTGCGACCCTGTCTCAAAACGAAATATTTAAAGAAGTGCTGGGGATGTAGGTCAGTGGTAAAGCACCTCTGGGTTCAATTCCCAGAAAAAAAAAAAAAAAAAAAAAAAAAGAAAAAGAGGAAAAGAAGGGGCTGGGGATGTAGCTCAGTTGGTAGAGTGCTTGTCTTGCATGCACAAGGCCCTGGGTTCAATCCCCAGCACCGCCTAAAAAAAAAAAAAAAAAAAAAGAAGAAGCAGCTGGACTTGTCCAGTATACAGGCTCATGCGATGGCCCTTCTTCCAGGGACCCCAGGGTACCCCTGGAACACAGCTTAGTTTCCCTCCAGGCCTGGAGGGTCTGGGGGCCCAGGGGGAGGAGGGAACCTGTGCCCACCTGGCAGGGATGGCACTGATGGGTTTCTTGTAGATGGTGATGAGCTTGTCCAGGACCACGACAGCCGTGGTGAAGACACGGTAGGAGTGCAGGAAGGTGTTGAGGAAGTCGATGCTCAGGAAGCGCAGGTCTGTCAGGCGCTCCAGCAGCCGCTCCACGCTGGCGTACCGGATCTGCAGCACTTTGCAGGAGTTCATGGTTTTACTGAAGCGAATGTCAACGTCATCACAATATAAGGAGGCGTCGGATCTGAGGAAGGAGGAAGAGGTGACACGGGTCTGAGGTTGTTTGGGCCCACCAGCTGGCAAGCTCATCTCTGTCCCCACGGTCCCAGACAGGGATGGTCTTACTAAGAGAGCAGGGGATGCTTTAGAAGCATGGCACTGAAGAAGGTCCTTTCTCCAGGATCCTAAAAACATTCAGCGTATACCTAGCAGCACTGGAAAAAGATGGCAAACATACAGGAAAAAATGTGTTGCTGAACTCTTGAGACACACAGGAGCTCTGTTCACTGAAAAAAATGTGCACATGAATATCCACAGAAGCAATATCTGTTATAGCCTGGAAATGGAAACATCCAGAATGTCCATCAGCTGATGAATGGACCAATAGCATGTTACATGCACAGTGGTGGGATGTTTTTCAGTCATAAAAGGGAATGAAGCACTGACACACACACACACACACACACACACACACACACACACACACACGTATGAATGAGCCTTGAAAACATCAGCCCAAGCTAAAGAAGCCAGGCACAAGATGGGTCCTATGACTCCCTCTATAGGCGATGTTCAGAATGGGAAAATCTATAGACACACAAAGTAGATTGGAAGTTGCCAGGGGATGAGGAAGGGTGGTTTGGGAGCTGATAGCTAACAGGAACTCTCTATTGGCGTGATGGAAGTATTCTGGATTTAGATCATGGTGATGCTTGTAATCCACTAAATTATACACTTTAAAATGGTGAATTTTAAGTTATGTGAATTACATCTCAATTAAAAAATAAGTAGGGGCTAAAAAGGATAATAAGACAAATTCCCAGGGATCCAAAACAAGGAGAAATCTGGAAACCAACTGTCACTTTTGCTACTTTGAGGGTGTCTGCAGCTCTTGTAAATCAGTGTCTTAGGTTTTCACAGAAGCAGGAGACAAGGCCCGGCCTTCAGGTGTGGGGGGAATTGGATGAGACCATGTGAAGATGGACTCTTGAGGGGCTACATCCTCAGAGAAGGGTGGCCTAGGAAAAAAACCTACCCACCTACAAAAGGAGAGGGCAGGTCTTTCTGATTTGGCTGGGCTCTGGGGAACACAAAGCTCCCTTGAGAATGTATATTTGCCCTCACAGTTGTTTTGAAATACAAATATGTACCACTTTTGTGGTCTAGGAGCCTCAAACAAAGAGCAAAAAATGGGGTCACAGGAAATAATGCTCTTGGGGCAGCTGGTGGAAACAATCACAAAACCTTTCTGAAGGGTACTTCTCAACCAGTTTGGTCTAGGGAGCCTTCAATGCCAAACCAGTCATATCCCTGCTGACACCCCTCCCTATTTGGTTCCAGGGGGCCAATAAGATGAAGTTGGCTTTTCAATGGGTGTTCATTATGAAATTCCAGCTCCTGTGCCAAGGTGGGTAGACTACTCAGCAGTTTATGTCTCTTCTATCTCCTTAGTCTTTGTAGGGGAAGGCCATCCTGTCCTTGACCTCACCTTGGCTTCCTTGACCCCCATCTTGGCTGCCTGTTTAGCATTAGGCGAAATCTTTAGCCATCATCCATCAGTTAGACTTTGGTCTTTGACTGAAAGTGAAACCTTCAGGGTTGGTCAGACATGCTGGATTGGATCTATCAAAGTCTTTCATCCTGGACAAAGGGATCACTGCATGGGGTCAGAATCTGACCTAGCAACACCAACTGCCTCTCAGTCCTTCTTTGGGACTTTGCAAATTGGATCTGGTAGTAGTAAGTCCCCTTCTCAGGGGATATGGGGACAGGTGCCTAGTGCAGTTAACAGTCTGGGGGACTGAGACAGAGCAGTTTCTAAACTTCCACAGGTCTTCTCTCAACTATAAGCAAGCTCAAGATCAGTAGCCTCTACTAGGCCTGGTGGGGACTCAGCAACCACAAAGGCTGCTGTAGCACGCATCGCCCTCTGGTGGCTGAACCACAGCAGGTATATTTTAATAGTGGGATCCATCTACACTATTCAAGGATAGTTTTGTTGTTGTTGTTTGTTTGGTTTTGGTACTGGGGATTGAAGCCAGGGATGCTCTATCACTGAGCCACACCCTCTCTTGCTGAGACAGAGTCTCCTTAAGTTCCTGAAGCTGGCCTTGAACATATAATCCTTCTGTTTCAGCCTCCTGAGCCACTGGGATTACAGGCGTGCCTCTGAGATTACAGGTATGAGAGTTGCTTTTATATGCATTTAGTAACTGCCTTAGTTCTTTTGTGTTCTGGTGGGATATCATTAGAAGACTATGTAAGCAAACATACGCGCTACTGAAAGGATAAACTTGAAAATCTTATAATGAATTTACAGGAGAGGAAAAATCTAAAGAAATATGAATTCAGTCCATAAAAAGTTGTCATGGCAAGAATAAGTCTAGCATCTGTGGTATAATGGGAGGAACACAAGGTGTGGAATAAGACTACATGGGTTCAAAGGCCAGCTCTACTATAGTTTCCTGTGTGTTCTTAGACAAGGCACTTATTCTCCAGGCCTCTGTTTTATAACCTGTAAAATAAAAATAATAAGATCTACCATAAAAATTCCTCAAGAATGTAATAAGTGAATTGACTGAAGGACCTAGAACAGTACCTGGCACATAGGAGGTAACAAGTGGATGTTGGCTCTGAGTTCAGAGGCCCTTTAGAGGGTATTCCCTTCCCAGGGGTGCAGACAGAGTTTGGAGAAACAGAGCAAATGGACTTATCCTTTCACTCACATTGTTCTTACAGAACTTTTTGGTAGCCTGGGAGTGTGGCTCAGAGTTACAGCACTTGCCTAGCATGTGTGAGGCCCTGGGTTCCAACTTTCTTTGGAAACATGCCTAGGATTTGAACCATTAGTGAATCAAAAAATGGTCTTTTTTTTTTTTTTTTTGGTGATATCAGGGATTAAACCCAGGAGTACTTAACCACTAAGCTACAGCCACAGCCTTTTAAAAAATACATATATTTTATTTAGAGACAGGGTCTCACTTAGTTGCTGAGACTGGCTTTGAACTTGAGATCCTCTTGCCTCAGCCTCCTGAGCTGCTGGGAGGCTGCCTTTTTTACATGCCTTCACAATGAGCAGGGAGGTGGTGATTTCCTTTTAGGATGATAAAAATAAGGAAAAAAACACAGGGCCTGTAGGGATACCGCAGTTCAAAAAAGAGACCATCCCAAAGAAACATGAGAGATGCTTCCTTCTAAGTCAGCTTTGTTGCAAAGTATGGAATGTTTGAGAAAGTTTCTGGCTTATGCTTCTACCAGGACTTAGGAAAAGTATCTTGCATCTATAGAATAATGGAGAAATATCCACAAGTTATCTGGAAGCAGAAAGATTGCCTGGTCATGGAAGACAAGATTGCTGAACTAGAAGCTAGAACAAATGCAAGAAACAGCAGATGGGACACCCAGAAAATTCAATCAGTGACACAGTAAACAAATATACAGAAGTCCCCGAGAACTCAGGGAAGGAAAAGAGATTAAAATGAGAGCAAATGGAAGCGCCATGGGGTCAATGGAGGGAGGATCCAGTTGGTTTATTACAGATCTCAAAAGGGAGAAGATGAGTGTGGAAGAGCAACGAGCACAGGAAGGCAGGCAGGAAGGACGGCGCGCCTGCAGATGGAAAGGCTCACTCGGGGGCGTTGCTGGAGAACTGCGTCCTGCCTGGTGGCTGAAGGCACCCAGGCACAGTCTTGCCCAGAGCTGTGACTTCCCCGCGGGCTGCACTGTCCTGAGGGAGTGTGCAACTCTACACCCTCACAGATGCCCACGTCTGGCATCTGAATGGTGATCATTGGACCCCTCTGCCTCAGATTTACTTCTAGCCCCTTCTGTGGGGGCTCCTGAAGTGGGTAGAGAAAGGACAGAAAGCCCTCTCCTTCTATAAGCCTCCTTTCCCTTCCCTGTTCCAAATCTCAGATGGCTGTTGGTGGCAGTGCCTCTGGTCACTCCAACATTATGTAAACCTATTTTGGACTTCGGCTTTCCTGTCTGTAAAATGGAAAGTGTACTCAAGCAGGTGGACGGGTAGTATCTGCCTGGGGTTGTGTCCATGATTCCAGACTCGGCTGAAGAGAACTGTGATTCATAGTAATGTCTATCAGGGGCTCTGGATTCAAGATGCCTGGCTCACTGGGCACAGCGGCACACACTGTAATCCCAGTGACTCAGGAGGCTGAGGCAGGAGGATCACTAGTCTCAGCAACTTAGTGAAACCCTAAGCAACTCAGCAAGATCCTGTTGCAAAATAAAAAATAAAAAAAGACTGTGGATATGGCTCAGTGGTTAGGTGTCCCTGGGCTCATTCCCAGGTATGGGGCTGGGGGAGGTGAAGCCTGGCTCACCTGCCATCCGTGCTAGAAAATGTTTTCAGTGTCTGATAGCCATGAACATTTTCTGACTGCAAATCCATCTCTTTTGCTCCTCCAGCCCTTCTTGGTGGGACCTCTGAGAGGTATTCCTGTCTCCCAGGCATCAACGAGAAGCCTTAGCTTGGTGGGAAAGGAGTCTCTCTTTCTCCTTCCCCAGGGAGATGACCTGGCTCAAGATGATCTGTCCTTGAGGGCACATGTTGGAGCAGAGCCCCAGCACCCATAAATCTGTATCAGCTCTTGGGGATGCTGGTGGTTGGCCATGCACGGCCCACCAGCATCCATCCGCTGGAGCAGTAGAGGGAAGCCAGATGCGTTGTGCCAGGGGTAAGCTGGGTGCTCAGGATTCAGGATGCTTTTGTCTTACAGTCTGGGAACGATGCCGGATACTCAAAATGGGGACTGCGCTAGGAATTCAGTGGCTTGTGGGGGACATTTCTAGGGACTGTCCCCAGGTCGATGACTCCCAAGCTGTAGCCTCAGTGCCTTTCTCCAGCCCGGATCTCCCTTCCCATGCTCCCCATTAGAGTGGCCACCAGGGGGAGCCTGACAGCCCTACCACCTGCAGAACAAAACGCAACTCCTTGCCAACAGTGCCGCTATGTGACTCCTGCCCGCCTCCCCTGCCTATCATCTCTCACCACGTAGTGTGGATTGCTGTTATTTAAGAAAGTCCAGTGTCCTCTAAAAAACTGAAAGGAACAAGGAAGGAGAGGAAACTAAAGAACAAACAGCTTGTGGGACATGGTGGACATACATATAAACTAAAGCACACACAGACTGAACAAGGAAAGGATCAGATGGGCACTAAATAGTCACGAGGCACCAAACCGTGTAGCTGCAGGCAGGAGTATGTGCCCCTACACCTGGGACAGAGTAACACGTGCCATGGGCTTCTATCGGTCGAGTCCACTTGATCAAACTTCAGCTCTGTCCTTGCACATCCCACCAGCAGGGAGGGCCAATGTTGGGGGGAGGGGAGCGAGTGGCCTGGGTGTTGTGGGATTCAGGGAGTGAGTCCTCACTTGCACACACTCTCTCCCAACCCTCTATCCCATCCCTTCCCTCTGGCTTCTTGCTATGTGTTTATAATGGATTTGCTAGACCCTATGGTTAAGCATCTTCATTTGGTCTAAGCCTTTCTGTTCCAAGGCCTCTGAGCTAGCTTAGCTGGTAGTGCTGGAGAGCATGATTCATCAAGGTTATGGCTTGTGAGATGCACTGCCCCCGACCCCTGTAGTCCTGTGGAACTACATATCACTCCTCAAACACACTGTGTACTTCCTGCCTCTGCGCTTAGGTTCATGCTGTTCCCTCTTCCCCGAATGCCCTTCCCCTTCTATGATTTAATAAACTCCAACTGGTCTTTTGAGGCCAGCTCTGGTGTCCCCTTCTCTGGGAAGCTGTCTTCAGCTGTGCTGGATGAATCAGTCACTTGTCATCGGGACTGTCCCAGCACCACAGGGGCTGTACCTTATAGCACTCACTCACAGTTTCATAAGACTTTTCTGTGTCTCTTTCACCCACTGAACGGTGACCTCCCCAAGTGCAGAGGTCACACCCACTCACCTCTCTTCCCTGGTGCCTCAGGGAAGGAGGGCATTGTCCAGGGGCTTCTGAGAGTGAGATCAGGCTTGGAGCCTAGGGGTGAATGGGTCCTGGGAGGTGTGATTTTGTTTTAGATATTCCATTCACTTTATCACCATCATAGATCAAAATTTTACTCTTTCTTTCACAAATGAGTTTATTTTGGTTTCATCGGCTCACTTTCACTGTCTCGATTTGCCACTTCAATGTGTGGTTTTTATTTGATCATTGAAACAAATCAAGGAGGGAGGAAGGTAGGTGTGATCATGTCTCACGAAGTGAGAACCACAAGCTCAGAAAGGTTAAGTGACTTGTCCATGGTCACTCACAGAGCCAGGACTGGGGACAGGGCTAATGCCTTCAGGTCTAGCCCTTCTGGCCAGCCTCAGTGCATGTGGCTGTTCAATGATGTAGCCACTAGAGGAAGGAGACCTCATCTACAGTGCAGAGGCTTAGAGGACCTGGTGGACATGGAACTGCCCTGTGGCCGCTGGCTTTGAGTCGGTCGGTCCATCAAGCACTCCCTTCGTCAGATCGGCCCTGTGTTGGTGGAGGTGTGCATGAAGGAGGTGTGGGATTTTGGACACTAAGCACTGTTGTGTACTGTTCTCTAGCACACACGCTTGGAGCAGCAGAGAGACACAGCCCAGGTGGGATCTGGGTCCTGATGTACACGTGGTGAGCTTCAGCAGGCTGGGGACTCAGAGGCTGTGAAGGGCTGGTGGGTTGCAGGGTGGGAACAGGAAGGAGGGTGGGTGTCATGTGCGCAAGTCACTGGAGGAGAACTGTGCCTGGTGCGGGTGAGGGAAGCTGCATACGGAGGCTCAAGGACTATCCAGCAGAATCCCAGGCCCTTTTTCCTGGATGTTGCTCAAACGGGCAGTGTCCCTGGGACCTGCTGTGTGAAACGGTTTTGAAATGTTCTATGTATTCATTTGTAATTAGGAGAAGAAAAATAGTTATTTAAAAAAGAGTGCATAAGGTTTCATTCTTTTTAAAAAAATTTTTTTAGTTGTCGGTGGACTGTTATATTTATTTATTTGTTTATATATATGGTGCTGAGAATCAAGCCCAGTGCTTCACACATGCTAAGCAAGAGCTCTTCCACTGTGCTACGACCCCAGCCCCAAGTTTCATTCTCAATATGTTTAAAACAGCTTAATACAAAAATAATCTCCATGTGCAAAACAAACCTCAACCCAAACTAAGCAAGAGCAAGCATCCCAACAGACGTAACTCAGGACAAACAAGAAAACAAACATCCAAAGTCTCCAAGGATGAAACCCAGCATCTTTCAAGCCCCCGGGACTGGCCCATCCCAGGGTCCTGGCTATCCCCACGTGGTATGCGATCTCTGGGAAACAGCCTGGTGAAAACAGGTTGAGGGCACTTACTTGATCATCTGTGGCACTGTGACCTTGGAATTTTCCTCAAAGGCATTCATCATGAGTCCATTGCATCGGATGTTATCCACACACTGGAAACAGAGGGGACCCCGGGGTCAGAGCCTCAGTCCGTTCCAGGATCCAGGCCCACCAGGAGCTCTGCCATCTTAGGGGATCACACGCCCCAGCTTGATATGGGGTCCTCAAGCTTCAGGGGTTGTCCAGGTAAGGACAGGGTGGAGTTGATGAGAGCCTTCCGTGTATTTAGGCTGGAGGTCAAGTCCCATCTGAATGACCTTGAGAGATTGCCTGACTTTTTTTTTTATCCATTTTATGTGGTGCTAAGGATTGAATCCAGTGCCTCACAAGTGTGAGGCAGGTGCTCTACCACTGAGCCACAATCCCAGCCCTACCCGACCTTCTTGAGTTTTAGTTTTCCTGTCTGTGAAATGGGAACAGTGACTCCTTCCTCACTGCGTAGTTTGCAAAATAGAGACATCTGACACTGATCACTCTGTTGCCCACCTCTGAGGTCCAACATCAAGGACAGAATCAGCTCTATGGTGATCTGGGCTTTCTCTCCTGGGAGGCCTTCACACCCTCTGCAGGAAAGTGCTATGCACTATTCTCTGCCCTCTGCCTACCCAGTACCAGAGCTCTGAAGCTGTGGATGGTTTTCCACACCATGCATCAATACGTGTGGGGTACTTGTAGGAGGTGAGGCAGCAGGGTGACCCATGATTGCACATTTTCCTCAGCCTCCAAAAAATTCAAAATTGAAGTATTGCTTTGAATAAAAAATCAATCACACAAATAAAACTAAGATACATCTCATTTTTCTCTGCCCCAGGACTTCACATTTCTGCCATGACCAGGTTCCTCCTTGGCTCAGGCGCATCACAGAACCTTCTGGAGTGTATGAGTGGGGGTGTATGTCAAGGTCACTGAGAAGTGGCAACCAAAAGGCTGGCGGGGTGTCTCCAAGTCCAGACTCCTGATCAAGGTCAGTTCCCCAAAGGAGCTGTCTTGCACAGGTGCCTCTCTGACATTTGTGTTTCTCAGCCCAACTTCCCCTCTGGTCACTGAGACTCCCCTTAGTGCTGCAGACTCCAGAGGCAGTGGAGGGCCTGGGGAAATGGCCAATGCTGCTCCCAAGGGGAGAGGGGCAGGGGACTCATAACCATTGGCATCTGCGCCATTGCCAGGAAAGCACAGGACCTGTGAGGACCCTCCAGGAGAGAAGCCTGAGCCTTTGACAGTACAGCTCATGGGAGATGGGAAAGAGTTGGGCTTGGGGTTCCCAGTTTTCTCCAGGGCATGCTAGGAGCTTTGAAGACCCACAGGAGAACTGGAAAGAACAGCCCGATGCTATGCATTATCCCACCATACCTTGCTCTTCTGGAACTGTGAGAGGGGCAGGTAGGTCAGAAGGCAGGCTGGGAGTGGGTGGTCAGGGAAGCTGGGCAGCAAGGAGGAAGGAGGGAGCAAGGGAGGGTCTCTTGGTATGGTGAAGATTCTGCCCTTTCAGGGTGCCCAAACCCCTGACCTATAGGAGGTGGCACCTCCTATAGGGTTTTCTCCCTATAGGCAGGAAACACCTCTTCTTATCATCTGCTCTCCTACAACACCCATCCTGCTCTACAGAGAGGACAGCAGGTGTACTGGGAGCTGGCTGCAGGGAGGGGCTACCTGGATGCTTCTGGAGCCTGAATCCCAGTGCTGCGGACAGTCTCTTTCTAGACTCAGAATTCCTGCTCCTTGTACTTCCAATGCCCACAGACCCTCTGGGTCTGCTGATTGTACCCAGGGACGCCTGTGCTTCCTGGTTAATGCTCCAAATAGGGTAAATGACCCTGATGTTTGCAGCAGGCAAAGGCCAAAACTGAATCTTCCTCCTGCATAGCCCATACTGGGTTTAATCTTAGGAGGCTGTCTGTAGGTACCCCAGCTCCTCAGGGCCATGTCTCTCTCTCTCCAAACTCTGTTGCAGCTAACCTCCTTGGCTGGTGGTGCCCAGACTTTTCTGTGCATATCAATGATTTGGGGTGTATGAAACTGTAGATTCCCAGGCCACCCACTATGTCTTGGGGGTGGGGGAAGCAGGGCCCAGGAATTTGAAGTTTTTAAGTCACCTTGCCAGGTGACTCAGATGCAAGGTGTTCCCACTTTGCAGGTGACCCAGAGGACTGTGCAAACAGGATGCACTAGCTGAGCTCAGGTTGGCTGAGGCTGTGGACCCACAATGCAGCTATCCCTCTTTCTACCAGGTTCCCAACCAGGTTAGGCATTTAGAGATCACCTGCTCTCAGGAATAGGGGACACTGCTCACCTGGCTGATGTCACTGGTCCACGCTGCCTTCTCCTGTCTGGATGAGGCCACGAGGATGACTGTGAAGGGCGGGGAATCTTTTGGTTCCACCCCAATCTTAAAATCCAAGTGGTCTACGTCTTGGCCAGATCCTTTGGCTTCCCGTTGCAAAACATGAAATCGGCAGAGTGAATGTGGGCCCCTTTGGAATTTTACTGGTCCCTGTCTTACCCACAAGCGGGGGCTCTGTTTTAGGGGCACCAGGACACTGGCTGCTATTTTCAGATTTTTTTCCCCCTAGACTAGATGTCACCATTTCAAACATGGAAAAATAATGCCCTGGAGTGCAGAAGAGGCTTACAAGAGCCCAGGGACTCTTCTGGATGCAGAGTCTGACTTCTGGAGTTTGCCCTCTGCCCTCATTGTGCCAATGGGGAGAAGAGATTCTGAGGATTTTGCCACGCCCCTCAGCAGGGCTGCTAAACTGGGGCCAGAAGTGTTCTACAGCCTCCTGCTACCCCAAGGTGGTGTGTGGGCCCGCAAGGAACTTGGACGTCTTAAACTTTTATGCACTGGGCTGGTCGTTTAGTTTGGTTTAGAGCTCCCCAGGGCAAAAGTAAATTCTAGGTATTTTTTATTACTGCTCTTCACCTGAAAATGTCCTTGAACTCTTGAAAACTGTTCATTGGAAAGACTAAGGCTGGAGTATGATTCTTTCAATACGGCTACATTAATTGGGAGTGCCCTAAATGGGGTAGAAAGTTGTGGATGTCTGCTTCAGCTCTGGGCTGCTCTGCTGCTCACTGCCGAGTGACCTTGGAGTGCTGTCCCTGGATTGCTGGGATTCAGGAGTCCTCCTGTACAATGGGACTGGGATCCAGGTCCCTTCCAGTTCTGACACTCAAGAGTTTTAGGATCTCTTGCTGAGCACAGGGGGGCTTGGGGAGCTCGATCCGTGTGGTGACTTGGAGAACCATGTTGGCTTCTCTGAGAGGTGGGGTGTCTGTGTTGCAGGTGGGGGATGCCCAGGGACCCTCCCTAGGCCCAGGAAGGAAAACAGCCTCAGGGCCTCACAGTTCCACTGGAGTCCGGCTGTCCTGTGCGCCAGTCACGGCTGACATTAGAGAAGGTAGTGCTGGTCAGAGTGCTCCAGGTAAGTCACACATATTTCCCTTGGGCAGCCACTTAGCTTGGCCCTCAGTGGAGTTGCATGATGTGTCCTGCATGAGGGCAAGTCAAGTGGATGTGGAACAACCACCAAGTCCAAGCCCAAGCCCACGCCATGCTGGACTGGGATGCCGAGGAGGTTCAGACCCAGGCCCTCCTTGAGGAGCCCAGTGGGGGGAAGAGCAAAGAGTGCAAGTCCTGCTGGGGTCCTCCCAGGGCAGGGCATCCACAGTGTCTCTGAGTCTTGGCTGGGGCCAGCAAAGAAGGGAGATGAGGACCAACTTTGGGAGTGGGTTCCTTCTTGTGGGAGTAGAGGCCTTATTAAGGATAAATTCATCCCCCTTCCCCTATCATGTGGAGCCTTCTGCCATTTTATGACACAGCAAGAAGATCCTCACCAGAGGGGGACCTTGATCTTGAACTCTCCAGCCTCCAGAACCATGAGCCAAGTAAGTTTCATGTTTATAAATTTCCCAGCCTATACTACTCTGTTATAGCAACACAAACAGACTAAGACAGCACCCCGTGAAAATCCCACCCCACCCTTTCCACTACTGGACAGAAATGGGGCAGGTGCCTCCCTGGACCCTGTGCTCGCAGCCCTGTGAGCCCTTATGCATGTAGTACATGAGTGTGTTTAAGGGGTGTTTGCTGAGATGATGTGACCCCCAAACTTAACAGTATCAATTGGGTCAAGAAGCCTGGAAGAAACCAAGACGGTGGTTCAAGGTCACCACTGCTGGGCTCCTTGTCTAAAGACCCAGACCCTGGCCCCTCTGCATCCAGGCAAGGGGCTACCACACTTCAGCATCTGCTTTTCCTCCCAACCCAACCAGCTGGGCCGTGACCCTCCTGGGTGAGCGTATGTGTCTGTATGAGCACGCACAGGCACAGGCAACTTGCACACTCACCTTCCTCCTCTGTGCTTTCTGGGTCCTCCAGTAAGGTGCAGTCAATGAGAGATATGACTCCATTCTGAAAAAAAGCAGCAGTTGCCACCTCCAGACCTGGGTGGATGTGCTGGCTCAAGAGTCCTAGCATGTCAGCTTTGGAAGGGGCTTTATAGAGAGCGTCCACAGGTACACATACAGATGGGTATGTGTTATATGCCAAGTGGGAATTTTGTTCTGGAAGTCAAAGGACTTTGTATATTTTTTACTTTTGGCACCCTGGGTTCAATCTCTGGTACCAAATATCTCTCATCTTTTTTAGATTTTTTTGTATTTCATTTAGAGACAGGGTCTCACTGAGTTGCTTGGGGCCTTGCTAAGTTTCTGAGGCTGGCTTTGAACTCGTGATCCTCCTGCCTCAGCCTCCTGAGCAGCTGGGGTTGCAGGTGTGTGCCACCATGCCTGGCCTCAGAAGTCAAAGGACTTTATATATGCAGCCTAATGAAGTGGATGACAGGAGACTGACTCAGAGAGGCCCTCTCTGGATGAAGGCTGAGGTCAGGCTATGGGCAGAGGGACCAGCTCTGCCCTGCTAGGCCACCTCTTGCCCTTGCAGCATCTCTGAGCGTTACCTTATAGTCACATCCACAGGAGTTTGCAACTCCCTATTCTAAGTCAAAGACCCCATGTTACCAGCAGGAAGAGAGGCTGGTAACATTCTTATGGACCCATCGCAGGCCTTGTTCTCATTTTACAGATGAGGAAATGAATTCAGACTTGTCTTGTGCAAGTCACCTGGTCCATTAGCTGGAGGTTTGGGGAACGGATCCCAACCCAACATCCGTTACTCATGTCTAATTTTTAGGAAGACCCACAAAATGCCTCCCATCTTTGAGTGTGTGAGCGCCTTCTGGGTGCGAGAGCCCTTACTATTGAGGGGAAAAGTGACAGAGCCTGTGGTGGTCATAAGCTCCTCCACAGATTGCCACTCCTGCCTTCTGAAGGTGAAGGCTGATGGCCTTCCTCCTGGGTGGGGGCCGGGTTTAGTGATTTGCATCTAACTAAAAGAATAAAGCAGAAGCAATGGTGTGCTGTCTAGAGACTGCAACCTCCTGCTTGCTCTCTGGCTATCACCTGTTTGGGGAGGAACCAACTGTCTTGTGGAGGGAGGTGCACAAGGGGCCTCCAAGGATGCATCATCTCAGAACAGGGTCCCCTGGCCCAGTCAAGCCTTCAGAGCACTGTGGCCCCAGCAGATGTCTTGACTGCAAACCCATGAGGGACCCTGAGCCAAGACCACCTGGGTAAGCCACTCCTGACCGCCTGACCCACAGACCTTCCTGACCTTCAGCTACTCCACTGGGAGTAACTTGTTACACAGCAACAGATAAATAATACAATAACTGACCATAATAGAGACCTGGCATATGGCTGATGGATATCTCAAATGCTTGGGGCAGTGCCCCTCTGCCACTTGGGAGGCAGAGGGGCACTGCAGAGAGTACAGTGGACTTCCAAGCCATGGGATCTGCTTCTTGCTCAGTCCTTTGGTGGTCTTGGGTGGCTCCAGACTTGCTGGGCCTTAACCTTGCCAGTGATGCCATTGTGCTTGGTCATCTCGGAAGCTCTAACATTCTCTTACTTGAGGCCCAAACAATTCTTATGGTAGTTTTAAGTCTTGCAGATTTTCGATCTCCTCCCTTCAGAAAGGACTTAAGGTGTTCTATTTCCACCTGCATTATTTAAAGAGAGGTGACTTCAATTTCACCTCTTAGCTTTGGGAGGCCATATGGCCTATGTGACTAAAAGCATAGAATTTGCAGTAGGACTGCCTGGGTTCAAATCCCCGTTCTGCCACAGGCTGGCTTCTGTCTCACTTCCTTTGTAGGTTGGGGAAAGTAAGTGTCTGCTTCAGCAGGCCTCTTCTAGGAGTTAAATACACATAAGGATTTGGGGTAGTGCCTGGCCCGCACTAATCATTATGCAAGAGCCTGCTATTATTATTATTACTATTATTACAAGTTCATTATTATACAATTGAGTGACAATGGCTGTTACCTATTGAGTATTTATTGTGTACCAGGCATTGGGATTCCTTCACTTAATCCTCATGGCATTCTTGGGAAGTAGGTACTTCCACACTCATGCAGATAAAGAAACCGAGGCTTGGTGAAGTCATGTGATTTGCCTGAGGTCCCACTAGTACAAGGCAGTGCTGGGACTGAGCAGTACTTTGATTCTATGTTCTTTGTCAGTATGCTAACATTCCTAAACTATAAACAAATAAAACAAAAACTCCTAAATAAAATAAAATTAACCAATGTAAAAGCATGTGCTTTCAGACTTTCTGAGCAGGAAGCTGCCTCAAGGTCTCCAGTGTAACCTGTGCTTGCTGGGGAACAGACCGCTGGCCTGGACAGAGATCTTTGATCTAGAAGCTCCAGAGCTAATAAATAATGAACGCTTTCCTTGATACACAATTTGGTTGGAACTGCAGTATTCAATATTGTAAATTAATTTCCCCTTGTGCAGCCAACCAACTAATTTGTTGACATGTTAACAGAAGCAGTTTATTCCCTGAAGCCCAGGCCTGCTCTAATAGCTCGACAGGAGGTTACGGGCCAGGAACCGAGGGTCCGGAAGAACAGTTTCCCCAATGCTCTGACTTAATTAAAGGCACCTTCTGGCCCTTTCCAGGCCACAGCAGGTTCAGATTTGAAATCCAAGCTGCTTCCATGGGGATGGATATGGTGTTGGGAGAGACGGCAGCTTCACAGAAACTTGTGCTTCATAATTGAGCAAATAAATTTGTGGACACCATTGGCTCACTCACTGCTAAGTCCTCTGCACAATGCCTCTGTGAGGACAGTTGTCCCTGTTCCACAAAGTGCAGACTTTTCCAGGGTCACACCTGTGACAAAACTGGGGGCCAGCTCCTGAATTTGAGTTTGGAACAACAGGTCGAGCATGAACCACTTTGGGGAGCAAAAGATTCCGCCCAAGCCACAGGCCTTACAGCAGAGGTGGTGTTTGAACAAGCCTTGAATAACATGAGGAGATCAGCCAGGGGAGAAAGAAGGTCATATATCTGGGTGGACAGCAGGAGCAAAGGCCCTGGGGTCTATGAGGAAGTAGGAGGGATCTGAGATGCTTCTTCCCTTGCACATTTAGGGACAGACTAGGAGTTTGGCATGTGCTGTGAGATTCTGTGAAGTCCTGTGGGAGTGTGGTCAGCAGCCTCCAAGGGCCACCAGGGCAGTGTTCCTGTGATGGAGGTGAGGGTGGTTCAGAAGGGCACTTGGGACAGTCTGTTTGAGCAACTTTCGGTTAGAGATGAAAGACTCTGGGTGTTGCTCTGACCCTCAGTCAGAGGTGGTCCTCCACACACACACACACACCACATACACACAAATACGCAGGTACATTCACACAAATACACACACACACACACACACACACACACACACACACACACCACAAATACATACACACATACAAATATAGATACCCCTGGCTCCTCTGTAGGAGAGTCTCTGGGGGCTTCCATACTCAACTTCCCATTTCCCATGTTTCTTTTGGTGGAAAATCTGTGTTCTGCTCATTCCAACCCTCAGGTAAGCCGGGCCCTGTGTGCATGCTCTTGTACTCACAGGTCTCTGACACCATCTGGGTCCCCGTCAGGGTCAGTCACAACCCTGTGGTCAGGGCGGAGCCTGCCATGACTGGGGGACCCCCCACCCCGGTGGCATCTCTTACCTTGGTCAGGTGAAGTTTCCCTCCAGAACCTCGGGTACAGATAATGAGATGCTTCGAGAACAGGAAGCACTGTCGCTCGCCCTCTTTCTTTAGGGACAGAGACCCCAGGCGTCCCCGGGTGATCTTGCCCTTTTCCGACATGGGCACCTGGATGAGGGAACCTGTGGATGGAGGAGAAACGCTGAGCCCATCTCCCAGGATGACTGTGAGCCTCTGGCCCTGTTTGGAAGGCTGAGGTGTCAGTGGCAGCAGCAGTGGGACAGGGCCATCCTAGTTCCTGATAGCAAATGCCTGGGGGGTTCTCCTCCCAGCCCCTCCCCAGAGCCTGGTGTGTGCTGGGGTGGGCGCGTGATCACAGAAACTATGCAGTGTCCCTTGAACTCCCAGTCAGGGCCAGGGCCTTGGCAGCAAAGGAACACTAGAGGGCACAGCCCATGAGGTGAGACTGAAGGGCTGAGGGTGGCAGGGGCTGGACAAGTGGGGAGCTGGCTGTGGCCCCAGGGGTTAGCAGGTTCCATGCACACCTGCAGCTCCCCGCAGCCACGGCAGACATCACCCATCAGTCAATCATAGCATTAGCTGCAGAGCCCAGACTGAGCCTTATAGGCCCCACGTTGTGCACTAGGAAGCCATTACTGGGCAGAGCAGGTGACTGGGAAGAGATCCATTTGCTGTCCCCGCTCTGGTCCCACCTCTGTGGGCCTCCCTCCCCACCAGCCTTGGGATTCAGGCACTCAAGGCCCCCTGGCCGGGTCTGCCCAGGGTGTGCTTCCTAGCTCCTCTCTCGTCATTGTCTCCCACCTCTGTGACAAACTTTGTTCTAGGTCACATTGTCCAAAATGCCACCCTTGGCCTGGAAAGCCTTCACTCCATCTTGACCTTGAACTCTGTCTTGTTCTTCAGGCTCTGCCCATGCTGCTGCCTGGGCCGACTCTCCCCAGCTGTGCTTTGCTGAGTTCGGCCTCCTGCCTCTGGGATGTCCATCTGGGATGCTTCCCTGCATCTGTCTCTTCCTGACTCTGCACAGGGGCTTCTGGAAGCAGGGGCTGGCTCATTCTCTGTGCAGCCCTGGAGCCCCCCGGAGGCCTGGCCTGGACAGGGCAGGTGTCACTGCTGGCTACATGACTCACACATGGGAAAGGGGTGCCGGCTCCCCCGTCCTGTCTGCAAGTCCCTCCCCACAGTGTGTGTGTGTGTGTGTGTGTGTGTGTGTGTGTGTGTGTATGTGTGTGGCTTTGGCTCAGGTGATGGAGCCAATTCTTGGTGGGTGAGGGCACGGCCCACTCCAGGAGGGGTCACATTTTGGGTCAGTTCCAAGCCAAGCCCTTTCTGGGGTTCCTTCAGAGAGGCCTACAGACACCACGGGGGACGTTTCTTGCATAGAAAGCACCCAGCACAGGTCAGGGAGGCCAGGAGACGGGCAAGTTTGACTCTGGGCTCAGCATGTCACAGGGTGAGCCTCGGGAGGGGCAAAGGGGCCACAATGGGTCCAGGGAGCAAAACTCCAAGGACACCAGACCCTTTCCAAGGACAGTGGAGCCAGAGGCAGTTGCATGGGGCCAGCGGGAGGCTCTGGAAATTTTTCACAGTCAGAGCCCTTGGGCTGGGTGGATAGGACTCAGGTCCATCTGGAGGCAGCGGTCACCTCTGGAGTGTACAAGCTGGAGCTGAGTCTCCCACAGAACATAGAAGTTGAATGAGATGACCTTCAAATGTCTTGCAGCTCTGACGTTCCTGAGCTAGAAGTCAGAACGCTGAGCCAAGGCAAGTTTCCAGGGTTCGGAAGTAGACTGGGGTGGGCCTGAAGGCAGGGAAGCCCTTCTACCAGGAGATCCACTGTGGATATGGCCTTCCCCATACACAGAGGTTGGTAAGGAAAGGACAGGGCGGACCTAGCACCCACCTCCTCTGGGAACTGAGAATGCTCGTGACTCAAGGGTGAATCAGTATCTGTCCTCATCCCCTGTCTCATACTTTCTCCCCCCAAAGACATGTCAGTGTTTACAACAGAAACAAGGCCTTCTGGGTGGACTCATGTTTACATCTGGAGAGAAGGAAACTGTGGAAACCAATCATCTCTGCCCCTGCAGGTACAGATTCCATCATCTGCATATAGCAGCCCCGAGAGACTCCACAATCACATGGGTAGATTTAGGCACAGGCAGCCAAACCAAGTGGCGGTGTCCTCAAGTGTCACCTCCTTCCAATGGTGGGACCAACTGGGGGTAGAGTGGGGAGTTGGGGTGCAGACACCATACCTTGTCTCACGAAGGTCTGGCTGGTGTCCAGGAGGATCTCGCAGCCTTCGATGATCATGCGCTCAATAGCCAGGTTTTTCCGGATGTTCTCTGTCTCACTTACTTCGTCATGCATTATTCTGTGACAACAGGGGTGACAGGGTCAGAGGAGGGCTACCCCTACTCCCAGGGAGGAGAGAATGCCAGGTCTCTGGCCAGACGTAAGAAGAAAGGCCAGCAGCTGGGATTCTCAGGGGGCCTCTAGGCATGAAGGGGAAGCAGTGTGCATCTGCTGAGCACCCACTGTGTGCCAGGCACCTTATAGATGCCATCTCATCCTTCTGAGCCAGGGGTTCTTATTTCAGAAAAAAGGAAATGAAAGTGAGCAGCTAGGAAGCAGGCCTGCCAGATTTCAAAGTCTGAGCCATGTAGACCAGAGACAGCAGGCCCAGCCCCAAAACCAGGAGGGAGTGGGAATAAAGGGGACATCATTTGTTCATTATCTTGCCCTTCATCAGTTATTCTTCTTACTCTCATTCACAGAACAAATAAAGCTCATTCGTGTCTCAGGGCCTTTGCATTTACAGCCCCCCCCCCCATATTCTCTGCATATTTTTTTTCTTTTTAATTTTATTTCATTTTCTCCCCTGGATTGAACCCATGAGTGCTCTACCTCTGAGCTACATCCCCAGCCCTTTTTGAGACAGGGTCTTGCTAGGTTGCTGAGGTTGGTCTCAAACTTGCAATCCTTCTGACTCAGCCGCTGGACTTGGTGGGATTATGTACCACCACACCTGGCTCTCCTGATTTTTATATGGTTGTCTCTTTAATGTTGCTCAAATTCTGGAATGGCTATTTTTCTGTAGTGCCTGGTAACCCAGCTGGCTCAGTGAGAGACTGGTTCCAGCTTGCTTCCAAGGGCTCTGGCCTTTCTGGGAAGGAATATGAACCACTTTCATTTGACCCTGTTCTAACTCCTGCAACACACATAATTTCCAGTAGATGGCGCCATTTAACTGCTTTTTTTAAAACAGCATTGGCGGGAAAAGGTGGGTGTTTGCGGACAATATTGCTTTGCCTTATTCCCAGGATTCTTAGGAAAGTAGTGAGTAATTTGTGTGTGTATGTGTGTGTGCATATGTGTGTGTGTGTGTGTGTGTGTGTGTGTGTGTGTGTGTGTGTGTGTGTGTGTAGGGGGACTCTGGAAAAGTATTCTACTTAGGCTAAGAAGAGCACAAAGTCTTTTGTCTGCAGTTGACTGAAATCCTATAATATTAAGACAACCCAGGGGCAGGTTAATAAGTGTGGCTTATGGAGTTCTCGTGAAGAGGTCATCTGGGTTAAACCTCACAACGATGAAAGATGACAGTCCTTGAGTGGGATCGGTGATGCACCGAATCAGCATGACCTTGAGCAAATTGCTCAAGCCCTCTGATCCTTAGTGACCTCAACTATAGGATGCTGGGGTGAAGATGGAAGAGAGAGTATTTCAGGGACCAGCCCTGAGCCACTTGGTGGGTGCTGCAGGCAAGGGCAGTGGTCACTGTCTCTGTTACCACCAGCGGAAAATAAATATCAGTTATTTTTTTTTCCTGGCTTAGGACTTGCAAATCAGGCATAAACTCACTCCATGGTTTATCAGACTGGGGCATCAAATGGGGTCTCTTCTTCAGGACCTTCAGTTCCCTCCTAGACATGGACTCCATTTTGAGAGGAGCCAGTGGTAATGAGATCTCTCGGGGCAGGTAGGGATTTTGCTGGGACAGCTGTATTTGGTAAAACTTAAAGGGGAGATTCCAAAATAGCAAAACTCAATTTTCCTGTAGTGTAAACTGTAGCTGGTGAGGGTAAGTGCTGCCCCAGGCTGGGATTTATGCTGGTGACCCTGGGTCCTGGATGTGCATAGCGAGAGAGTTGGGGGGGGCTCCTGGGGAACTGGAAGTGATGCCTTGGGATATTAGTCAGGATATAGGGGTTCAGGATAGAAGGAAGAATGAAGGCCCAGTCCCTAGAGGGGATCAGTGTTTCTGAGCATGGCTGGGAAGGGGGTTGGCCATCTGCTGGCTTCCGGCTGGTCAGGGAGCTTTCCTTAGTGTACTATGGGGGGCAGGGAGAGGATGATGAAAGGGCTATTGTCATGGTGATATGAAAACACTCGTATGTCAGTAGGGCTGGATTCTGGGTTAGGCATAGGTGGAGGAAAGCAAGCAGGGCACTGTCCTTTCGTCCTTTCCGCCAATGGTTTTGTTCCTCTGCAGGTACACCCCGATGACATCCTGGCCCTGATTCTCCACCCCGAGTCTGGAACTCAGCTGGGTCTTGGAAAGATCAGGGTGAAGCCTGCACCTGGTCCAGACTGGTCCTCTCTCTACCCAGCTGGGAGCCTTGGTTTGATTGGTGCTTGGCCCCCTGCTGAACTCAGGAAGCTGTCGGAGGACTGAGGGACCCACCCACTGCAGACCAACCTCCTTTGCAGCCTCTGCCAGCCCGCATCTGACCGCAAGGCCCGTTCTCATGTCTTGGCTTCCACCAGTGGAGACCTTGGGGAGCCCTGGGACTCAGCCTTTGGTTCTCATGCTTTTCTCCCTAAGCTCACTCAGTCGGCCATCTTACCAGTACTGTGACTTTAAATCCCATCTCTAAGCTGATGACTGACAATTTCTCTTGCTTTCAACCCCAGTCGCAAATACCCCTCCCCCTTACCATCTGCATGTGGACATCACATCAGCATCTCAAGTTCAAGGTGTTCTCCAAGGAGGCTCCTGAACCCCCCGCCCCTTCAAGTCTGCCCGTCCTGCAGTTTCCTCCATCTCAATGAATAGCAACCCTACCTCTGGATGCTCATCCTAAGTTCTGGAATCACCCTTGACTCCAATCTTTCACTGACCTCTCCCTGCCTAATTAAGAAATCCTTGGTTCCATTTTCAGGCTACATCCAGAATTTGACTCCACCCAGCCTCCATGGCCACCACCTGGTGCAGGGTGTCATCACCTGCTGCCTGAAGTCTTGCAGAGCCTCCCTCTGGTCCTTCTGCTCCTCCTCTTGAAGACGAAGATCCCTTTGGGACTTCAGGGGCTGAGAGGGGGCCAGGTGAGGGACTCTGAATGGAGGACCAGGACCTCTGGAATTGGACAAGCCATGGGCTTATCCACCACTGTCACCACCTGTGGTTGACTGGGGCCTTGGGCAATGAATGCCTGTCACCCAGGACTCCCTCTGGGGCTCCTGCCACCACAGGATTTGAAGTGCTGATGAAGAAGAAGAAATGGGCAGAGTCTCTGGGCAGCTCCTTCTTCTGGGAGATGAGCCCAACGGAGTGCCCAGGGCCCTTCCTCAGACCCCACCTGTGCCAGGGACAGAGCCCCACTTGTGCCATCCCCACCTAGTGACCACCTAAGTTTGAGCTGCTGACCCCAAAGGACACTCCAAGCGACTCAGTTTGGAGGTGTCCTCCCTCACATCCCGACCTGAGGCCTGAGGGTCCACCTCAGCAGCGCCCCGCCCACTGTCAGGTGCCTATGGCAGGGGCTCACCTGGACAGCTCCTCCAGTTTGGACTTGGCATAATCCAGGCTGTTGCGCTCCACGTGTTCATGCGGTGTGTGGGCCAGGAGCTCGTGCAGCGTCAGGATGTACCTGGGGATCTGCGGGCATCAGGGGAGAGGACAGGGGACGGGAGGTAGCCGGGGGTGGAGCAGAAGAGCGGTGGGGCAGGCAGCAAGACACAGTGATGAAGCAAGAGAGAGACAGAGGTGGAAAGCAAGAGACGGACAGGGATGAAAAGCGAGAGAGGCAAAAACAGTCCTTTCAGTGCAGGGCGCTCCCACAAGCTGACCACAGATGCGCTCTGACCCCAAGGCGCCTCTGCGGCCTGGTCTGGGCTGCGATCTGGCAGAAGGCAAGACCTGGGCGATAGGCTGGGGAGCCAGGTGGGAAGGGCCCCTCATGGCTGTCTCCGGGGGCTGCCCCCTCACTGCCCGAGTGGACAAGCTTGCTCTCACTGCCAGGGTTGGGGGTGGCCCTACTCCATCCTCCAGCCAGGGCGGGGATGTGTGCCGAGAACTCTCTCAGCTGCAGCCTTCCCAGTGTGGCTCCCAACGCCTCCTGCTTCCCCCAGGGCGCCCCTCGACAGCAGGCCTGGGCAGTCACCTGGAACATGGGGTAGGTGAGGAAGGTCTCCAGGGTCCTCTCCTCGCAGTCGGGCTTGGCCTCGTAGTGCTTCAGCAGCTTGTCGAAGTCGCGGTTCTGCTTGCAGTGGGCCAGGATCTGGAGGCTGTACTGGTGGTTGCGCACAAACTCTTGGTAGATGTTGAGCATGGGCAGCAGGATATCGAACAGGTCAGCTGGAAGGAGGGCGGGGGTCAGGGGGTGACCGAGGGCACCTTTCGGGGGCCTATCCTGAAGGCCCTTGGCCCACCCATGCCCTCCAGAGGTCGGGGCCAGGGTTAAATCCACACTACAGAGAGATCCTTGCCCTTGGGGGTGACTCATCCCTCTGCCCTCCTCAGGACCAGAGAGGTGGGATCGCTCTGGGATCACGTTAGAGTCACATGTTTAGAGACATGGCTGTCTATGTGACACCTGTGACTGGGGGGGGGGGGGAGTCAGAGAGGGCAGGGCTAGGCCTGCTGTCAGGTGTGGCCTGCACCCCGCTTCAGAACCCAGGTGTTCAACCCCCGTGACCAGGAGTGCTGGTGGCTGGGTTCTCCTCTGAGAATCGCTTTCAGCCGAAGGAAGCTGCCTTGCCCAGGTCCTGTGCCATCCCACGATCCAGGAAGGGGTGATACCTCTGCATGGCGGCCTGGCTCCTCTCTCTGCCCGTCTCACATCCTCACTCACCCACCCCTGTCATTGCTGCGGGTGCTCCCAAGAGCCCTTCCTGGGAACCCTGCGGCCTCTGACAGAGCGAACCATTGAAGTCACGGGTGAGTCGGAACTGGCCTGGAGCTGGGTCTCCTGACTTCCCCATTCCACACCTCTTCCCTGGGTCTCTGCTCCTCCATCTGTCAGGCCTCTGTCCTAGGACCTCCCAGGGTCAATGGGTGGGGTCCCTTCTGGTCCATTCTACCTTGGGTATAGACCTTGCCCTGCTAGACCCCAAGTACCAACCAGCCTCCTTAAACCTGCCCTCCCAGATTTGCCGGGATGGGCTGGAGCCGTGTGGAATTCCCCTATGAACTGGGTGTCCTACCATGGGATCTACGGGACAGCTCCCGGAGCAGGCGCCTCACTGCCTGGGAGTGTCTGCTGCCATGTGACTGTAGGAGAGGCAGGCCCTGTCCTTCCTGAGATGCTTCCCATTTGGAACCCAGGGAAAAGCAGGGGTGTTTGCTTTTGAGAAACACAAAAGGAGTGCCTGCTGCCCCAGAGGCCTCCTGACGGAGGCTTGGAAAGCGGCGTCTGGTCTGTGGCAGTGACCTGCACAACCTTAGTTGACCTGTCCCTTCCCTGAGCTGGTTTCCTGTCTCCAGAGTGGAGATGCCTTCAACACTCACCTTTACCTACCAAATTGGGGAAATGTAAAAAAAAAAAAAAAATTAAAAAGATAATGCCTGGTGGGGTCCAGGACCTGCTGTCCCTCACTCCAGGTACCCAGGCAATGCAGTCTTCTTGGACTGCAAGTAGACACAGGGTCGAAGCCGGAGCCTTTAACATATTTATACCTTTCATTTCAGTGATTCTACTTCTGGAAACCTATTCCAAGGAAATGGCCTCTAAGATAGAGAAAACTTCATGTTCAGGGACAATTATGTCTGAAAATAACAATTTGGAACAACTCTAAAAGCCAACGACAAGAGCCAGGTGCAGGGGATGATGGTCACATTCAGGGGACCATTATATGGCCATCAAAAATCTTTTGGCATGAGAAAGCTCTTCTGTTACAATGTTAAGCAAAAAAAAAAAAAAAAAAAAAAAAAAGGAAAAAGAAAATATAAAACAACCCTGTAAGAGTCATACTCTATAATTCATCATGTATGTTTGCAATTATGTAAAATGGGGGAAAAAAACCCTTAAGATTTATGCACAGAAGAAAAACACGGGAGTGTTTATAGTGGTTATCTTTGGGAAGCAGACTTATGGGTGATATTTTTAAGCTTTTTCTACTTTTATGGGTTTTTCAAATGTTCTCAAATGGGTATGTGTACATTCTTTTTAAAAAAAGGGAAAAGTATATTACTAAAAATATATTACTTCCTCCTAGAAATCTGGCTTTTGACAACTTGTCTTTCTTCTTCCACCACCGAGGGCGTCTGGGTTTGCTGGGAGACACTCTGTGACACTCTGTAAGGACAGAGCTGCCCCCACCTCGATGGGAGGCACCAGGAGGGGGATTGGCTGGGGCATCTTTGAGGGCCGGCCACTCACCCAGGACCAGCGTGGGCCAGCTGGAGATGCGGGCCTTCAGGCCTTGGTAGAAGATCTGATGCAGAAACATGATGGTTTCACTGAAAGAGAAAGCACAGCGTGAGCCCTCAGAGCTCCTGCTGGTCCCAGCCATGTGGCACTCTGCAGTGACACTTTTCTCAAATGAGACTTTCTGTGAGAACTCCATCAGCTGGATGGACCTTACAGAATGGGAGGCCCAGTGCCAAATGAACTCAGGGTCCTTGTGAAAAAAGGACTAAGCACCTCAAGATGGAACTGCAGAGCGTTCAGCCAAGCAGAGGGTCACCCACCTGCAAAGCTGGTGGAGGTGGGGGCTGCTCTGGCCATGGCCTCTGAGTCTCCTCAGACCCCCACCTGCTGGGTGCCTCCTGGGATATTTGGAGGGACCCAGGGCTCCACAGTGTAGTGGACCCTGATGATGTGAAGATTCAGGGCGTGGGACCCACACAGGGCTCAGACCTGTCAGTCACGCGACCCTGAGTGAGGTGCTTCCTGTCTCTGAAACCCAGGTCCTTCTGGGTAAAACATGAAGGTGAAATGAAGAAGCTCCTGCAAATGACGGGGGGATGGGAGTGCCAGCATCGTAGGTGCTGGGCAAACGCTGGCCCCTTTTTGGAAATTGAAGTCAGAGAAGCCAAAAGACCCTGCTTGGGTACCACACAGTGTGCCCTGGGCATAGGGTGTTCCTATTGGCAACTCAGCCCTGGTGGGGAACAGCCCCTGAGCCCGTCCCTGGATGCTGTCCTGTCTCCCAGCAGTCTGTGCTCTGACAGCAACCGGCATCCCCAGGTCTCCTCGTCTCAGCATAAGAGCAGGCAGGGAGGTGCTGACAGAGCTGAGGCCCCGAGCTGCAGAGAGGTGGAGGAGGCTGCACAGAGGGGCCCTGGGGGTTAGAGGCTCGTGACCCAGAGGGCTTGAAATGTCCTGTGCGACCTGCTCTGTAGAGAGACTGAGTGGGGTGGGAAAGAAGGGGCCAGGAAGAGAGAGAGAAATAGAACAAACAAGAACACAACATCTCTAGGCTGAAGGGCAAAGCTAGGAACTCCACGTATTCTAGAGAATGTACAGAAGGAAAGGAAAACTTACAAGACCGTCCCCCCCCTTTTAAAACTAAGTAGAGAACACTTTTCAAGTTCTCATTTCAAAGGGTGAACTTATCATTATTGTGACTTGTCTGTCATCTCCCTAAGGTTCTAAGAAAAAAGGGTCCCTTTAGGGACAGTAATACTCAGCAAGGTTACTTTCCCTCTGGGGTGGGCCTCAAACTGGACTGTTGAATGGACAAACTTGTACCAATTTTAAGATTTTTTTTTGACCACCTGTGAAAACCTTTCAAGATCAAGACACTCAGTCAGGGATGCAGGAGAGTGTAGAGGGAACAAAATGAAGAGCATCTTCCACAATAAACAAAAGTTAAAAGAATTTACAAATAGAAAGCCTGCACTACAAAACATTCTCAGCAAAATATTTTGTGAGGAGGAAGTGAAAAGCAATACAAGTCAGCAAAGGGAGGAAAAGCCAATCAAAGGAGAAACCAAGTCAGGTTAAAAACTAAAAATAAGCCAAAATGACCAGGAATACAAATCATATCACAACAATAATCCTGAATATTAATGGCCTAAACTCAATAATCAAAAGACACAGACTGGCAGATTGGATTAAAAAGAAAGACCCAATAATATGCTACCTTCAAGAGACTCACCTTATAGAAAAAGACATCCACAGACTAAAGGTGAAAGGTTGGGGAAAAACATACCATGCGCATGGACTCAGTAAAAAAGCAGGGGTTTCCATCCTTATATCAGATAAAGTGGACTTTAAACCTAAGTTAGTCAGAAGGGATAAAGAAGGACATTTTAGACTGCTTAAGGGAAGCATAAATCAGCAAGACATAACCATCATAAATATTTACGCCCAAAACAATGGAGCATCTATGTACATCAAACAAACCCTTCTCAATTTTAAGAATCAAATAGACCAAAACATAATAATAGTGGGGGACTTTAACACACCCCTCTCACCACTGGATAGATCCTCTAAACAAAAACTGAACAAAGAAACTATTGAACTAAATAATGTGATCAATGATATAGACTTAATGGACATCTACAGAGTATTTCATCCATCATTGAGTGAATATACTTTCTTCTCAGCAGCTCATGGATCCTTCTCCAAAATAGATCATATGCTATGCCACAAAGAAGCCATTAGTAAATACAAAAAAATAGAGATACTACCTTGTATCCTATCAGACTGTAATGGAATGCAATTAGAAATTAATGACAAAATAACAAACAAAATCTACTCCTATACCTGGAGACTAAATAATATGCTATAGAATGATGCAATGATAACAGAAGACATCAGGGAAGAAATAAAAAATTCTTAGAGTAAATGAGAACAATGACACAACATATCAAAATCTCTGGGACACTCTGAAAGCAGTACTAAGAGGAAAGTTATTTGCATTGAGCTCATACATTAAAAAAAAAAATAAAAATTCAACAACTAAATGACCTAATATTACATCTCAAAGTCCTAGAAAAAGAAGAACAGATCAACATAAAAAATAGTAGAAGACAGGAAAAATTAAAATCAGAGCTGAAATCAATGAAATTGAAACAAGAGAAACAATTCAAAAAATTGACAAAACAAAAAGTTTGTTCTTTGAAAAAGTAAACAAAATTGATAAACCCTTAGCCACACTAATAAAAAGGAGAGAGAAAACTCAAATTACTAGAATTTATGATGAGAAAGGAAAAGATAACAACAGACACGATTAAAATACATAACATAATTAGAAGCTACTTTGAAAATCTGTACTCCAACAAAATAGAAAATATAGAAGATGTTGACAAATTTTTAGACATATGAACTTCCCAAACTGAATCAGGAAGAGGTACACAGTCTAAACAGATCAATTTCAAGCACTGAAATAGGAGAAGCCATCAAAAGTCTACCAACCAAGAAAAGCCCAGGACCAGATGGATTCTTGGTCTAATTCTATAAGACCTTTAAAGAAGAACCATTACTCCTCAAGGCAATAGAAAAGGAGGTAACCCATCCAAACTCATTCTATGACTCTAGTATCACTCTGATACCAAAACCAGACAAAGAAACATCAAGGAAAGAAAACTTTACACTAATATTCCTGATGAACATAGATTAAAAAATCCTTAACAAAATCCTGGCAAATCACATACAAAAATATATTAAAAAGATAATGCACCATGATCAAGTGGGGTTTATCCCAGGGATGCAAGGTTGATTCAACATCCAGAAATCAATAAGTGTAATTCATCACATCAATAGACTTAAAGTTAAGAATCAAATAATTATTTCAATAGATGTTGAGAAAGTGTTTGATAAAATACAGCACTCCTTCATGCTTAAAACACTAGAAAAAATAGTAATAGTAGGAACATACCTCAACATTGTAAAGGCTATCTATGCTAAGCCCCTGGCCAACATCATTCTTAATGGAGAAAAACTGAAAGCATTCCCTCTAAAATCTGGAATAAGGCAGGGATGCCCTCTTTCACTACTTCTATTCAACATCGTCCTTGAAACACTAGCCAGAGCAATTAGACACACCAAAGAAATTAAAGGAATACAAATAGGAAAAGAAGAACTCAAGCTTTCACTATTTGCCAATGACATGATTCTATATTTAGAGGATTCTATATTTCTTCACTAGAAAACTTCTAGAACTAATAAATGAATTTAGCAAAGTAGCAGGATATAAAATCAATATGCATAAATCTAATGCATTTCTATTCATAAATGATGAATCCTTTGAAAGAGAAATCAGGAAAACCACTCCATTCACAATAGCCTTAAAAAATAAAATACTTGGGAATTAATCTAAGAAAAGAGGTGAAAGATTTCTATAATGAAAATTCCAGTACATGAAAGAAAGACACTGAAGAAAACCTAAGGAGATGGAAAGCTCTCCTGTGTTCTTGAATATGCAGAATTAATATTGTCAAAATGGCCATTATGCCAAAGGCGCTATACAGATTCAATGCAATTTCAATTAAAATCCCAATGACATTCCTCATAGAAATAGAGAAAGCAATCATGAACTTCATCTGGGAGAATAAGAGACCTCAGATAGCCAAAACAATTCTGAGCAGGAAAAGTGAAGCAGGAGGCATTACAATATCAGACCTTAAACTATACTACAGAGTAATAGTGACAAAAATGGCAAGGTATTGGCACCAAAACAGACAGGTAGACCAATAGTACATAATAGAAGACACAGAGACAAACCCACATAAATACAGTCACCTCATACTAGACAAAGGTGCCAAAAACATACAATGGAGAAAAGATAGCCTGTTCATCAAATGATACTGGGAAAACTGGAAATCCATTCGCAGTAAAATGCAATTAAACCTCTATTTCTCACCCTGCACAAAACTCAACTCAAAATGGATCAAGGACTTAGGGACTAGACCAGAGACCCTGCGCCTAACAGAAGAATTTTTTTTTGATCACCTGTGAAGACCTTTCAAGACCAAGACACTCAGTCAGGGGTGTAGGTGAGTGTAGAGGGGACAGAACGAAGAACATCTAGGCTGAGGTGGGTGGCACAGCAGTCTGGGGATTTTTCAGAAGATCCTGACAGAGCCATATGTTGGATCTTGAAATGTATCTAGATCTTTCTAGGTAATTCTGAGCACTGCTACAACAAGACTCAGGGAAGTCATTCCCAGGCACATCTGGCAAATGACTGTGGAGGACACATCAGGGAGGAGATGAATCTTCTTCAATTCCAACGCTGCCTGTAGAGAGCAACAGGATCATCATAAGGAAGAACCACAAAAATATACAGGCATGCCCTGGAGGTATTGCAGGTTGGGCTCCGGATGACTACAATAAAGCAAATAGGTCAATAAGGCGAGTCAGAAGATCTTTCGGTCTCCCAGAACAACATAAAAGTTCTGTTGACACTCTACTCCCTCAAGTGTGCAACAGTATTATGTCATAAAAGTGTACATAGCCCAATTGAGCCCTTCATTGCTAAAAGATGTTCAGGGTGATCTCAGCCTTCAGTGAGGGATACTCTGTCTGCTGCTGGAGGGTCTTGCCTGGCTGGTTGTGGATGGTTTTTGGATTAGGTGGTGGCTGCTGAAGGTTGAGGCAATTTCTTAAAAAGGATGGATTTTGCAGCATAGATTGACTCTTTTTCCTGAAAGGTTTCCTTGCAGCACATGATGATGTTTGGGGGCATTTTACCCAAGAACTTTCAAGATTGGAGTTAGTCTTCCCAAGCCCTGCTGGCTGCTTTATCAACTACGTTTATGTCAGACATTCTAAATCCTTTGTCATTTCAACAATGTTCTTGGCATATTCTCTAGGAACAGAGTCTATCTGAAGAAACCACTTTCATGGCTCATCCATAAGCAGCAACCGCCTTTCCTATTACCAGATCACAGCAACACGGCCCCATATTCAGGGTCCACATCTAGGTCCAGTGGTCTTGCTACTTCCACCACATTTGCAGTTCCTTCCTCCATGGAAGTCTTGAATTCCTCGAAGTCATTCATGGGGGCAGGAATCAACTACCTCTGAACTATTAATGCTGATACTTGGATCTCTTCCTATGAATGTTCCTACTGGCATCTAGAATAGTGAACCCTTTCCTGAAGTTTTTCAATTTACTTTGTGTTTCAATCAGTTTTTGTGTCACTGTGATCAAAAATACCTGACAAGAACAACTTAGAGGAGAAAACAGTTTATTTGGGGCTTATGGTTTCAGATATCTTGGTCCAGAGGAGGTGGACTCCATTGCTCTGGGCCCAAGGTGAGGCAGCACATCATCCGAGGAGGACCCAGAGAAGGAGAGCTGCTCAGCTCATGGCAGGAAAAGGCGAAAAAGGGGCATAGGAAGAATAATCTTCCAGGGCATGCCACCAGTGATCCACCTCCTCCAGCCACACCCCACCTGCCTACGGCTACCACCCAGTTCATTCAGACTGGGACAGACTGATTAGATCACAGCTCTCACAAGCTATCATTTCACCTCTGAATAGCCTTTAGTGGATACCGCATATTCAAACTGTAACACTTTGCCCAGAGGAATCACTACTGATATCAGTATGCATTTCTTGAATAATACAATTTGAAAGTCAATGGGCTGCAGACTGGATGTAAGGTTTGCAGGTATGAAAACAATATTAATCACATTGCACATATCCATCAGAGCTCTTGGGTGTATGGCCAATGGTGTATTATTTTGAAAGAAATCTTTTTTTTCCTTCTGAGCTGTAGGTATCAGCAGCAGACTTGAAATACTCCATAAATCATGTTGTAAATGGATAGGCTGTCATCTAGACTTTGTGGCTCCATTTATTGAGAACAGATAGAATACATTTAGTATAATTCTCAAGGGCCCTGGGATTTTCAAAATGTTAAATGAGCATTGGATTTAACTTAAAGTCCCCAGGGGCATTAGCCTCTAACGAGTCAGCCTGTCCTTTGAAGCTCTGAAGTCAGGCACTGACTTTTCCTCTCCAGCTATGTAAGTCCTAGATGGCATCTTTTCCAGTATAAAGCTGTTTCATCCAGTATAAAGCTGTTGCATTGAAATCTTTTGTGTAGCCCCTTTCACGGCTGTCTTAAGTCTCCTGGATAACTTGCTGTGGCTCCCACATCAGTGCTTAGCTTTGCCATATTATGGAGAGGGCTTCTTTTCTTAAACCTGGTGACCAATCTCTCCTAGCTCTGAATATTCCTTCTACAGCTTCCTCACTTCCATCCTACTTCATAGGACTGAAGGGAGTAATTGGGGTTTTGCTCTGGATTAGGAGTTGGCTGGCTTGATCTTCTATTCAGAACGCCCAAACTCTCCCTATCAGCAACAAGGCTGTGTTTGGTGGTTTGCCTTCTTATCACTCATGTGTTCACTGGAATAGCACTTTCAATTTCCTTCAAGAACTTTCCCCTTGCTTTCACAACTTGGCTCACTGCTGGGCGCAAGAGGCTTAGCTTTCAGATTATGTCAACTTGCAAACTGTCTTCCTCACTGCTCAAGCCTATCTAGCTTTTGATTGAAAATTGGGACACCTGTGTCTCTTGCTTTTACTTGAACACTAGGGGTCACTGTAGGGTATCATAGTATCTCAAGGATCAGGGAGGCCAGGGGTGTGGGAGAGAGACAGGGCAAGAGCCATTGGTGGAGCAGTCAACACACTTCACATTCATCAATTAAGTCCACAAATTACTCAAACAGTAACATCCAAGATCACTGATCACAGCTTAGCATAACAGACAAAATAATAATAAAGGGTGAAATATTGCAAGAGTTACCAAGCATGATAGAGACACAAAGTGAACACATGCTGTTGGAACAATGGCTCCGATCGTCTTGCTCAACAAAAGGTCGCTGCAAACCTTCCATTTGTGAAAAACACAACATCTGCAAAATGCACCAAAGCACAGGGAAACGAGGTGTGCCTGTACAGACGAAGGCTCCATCTTCAAAGTGCCAATATGGTCCCTCATATTTGATTACAGGTGAGAATGTCACCTGTAATGTTACTATCAGAAATTACCACGATTACCATCCGTAAGAAAAATCATCTTTACTCACCTTGTTTTTTGGGGGGCAGATACCAGGGATTGAACTTAGGGCACTTAACCACTGAGCCATATCCCCAGCCGTATTGTGTATTTTATTTAGTGACAAGGCTCACTGAGTTGCTGAGTGCCTCACTTTTGCTGAGGCTGTTTTGAACTTGTGATCCTCCTGCCTCAGCCTCCCGAGTGGCTGGGTACAGAAGTGCACCACTCGCCTTGCTTTTAATTTTATTTATTTATTTTTAATTTTTTTAGTTGTAGATGGACACAATGCCTTTGTTTTATTTATTCTTTTTTTAATGTGGTGCTGAGAATTGAACCCAGTGTCTCACACACATGCTAGGCAAGCGCTCTACTGCTGAGTCACAACCCTAGCCCCTAGCCTTGCTTTTAAATAATCATTGTCAGTGGGTTGGTTGAACATTTTTCTTGTGCATTGACAATTTGTATTTCTTCTTTTGGGAATTGCCTAGTTAAGCCCATTTGCTATCTTCTCTTATTAATTTTAAGTAATTCTCCCTGTTAAGCATCTAGTCCACATACCTGTTGGAGACATTTTTGTTGGGCCCTTTGCCTGCTGGCTTTTTGTTTGGTGGTGGTGTGCTGGTTTTCAATTTGCTCCTGAAGTGCGCTGTTTTCTTTCTGCCTCTGCCTGGGGCCTTGGGCCTTTCTCCATTCCAACAATGCGTACACTTTCCCCTCTGTTTTCTTTTATTGTTTCTTCTTTTGAATTTTATTTTGTGGTGCTGAGGATTGAACCCAGGGCTCATGCATACTAGGGAGGTGCTCTATCACTGAGCCACAGTGATATCATTTAACTTTTATATTTAACTAGTCTGCCAGCCCTTCCTCTGGTGTATGATGAGAATAAGGGATCTAAGCACAGTCTTCTCCTTAGTTTGATGAGCCAACTGCCCAATTCAAATATGCCACCTGTTTCCTAAATTCTTATCCTCTTGAGTCTGTCTGTACTTTTAATTTTAATTTAATGATCTACTGACTACTCTGGTATTAGTTTCAGGCTGTTTCCATCACTTTATATTGTAAACCATTATAATATATTTAAAAATCACAGGTAGGAAATGTTTCACTGTTGTTCTTTTTTCCAGAACATTATTATTGCCTTGTATGCATTATTCCATCAAATGAACTTTGAAATCTTCTTGCCAGCCCATGTTTGATTCGGGGGTGGGGAGCGGGGAAGACAGGATAAGGGGAGAGAGTGTACACATGCAAATGTGCATTTTTAAAAACATCAAATTTTGGTAAGAAGATTTTTTTTCTTCGTGTTCCAGATCAGTTTAAGTAGAAACGATTGATTCTTTGGTATGCTAAGTGTATAATGACTCTAGGAGAACAAAGCACCTGGTTTTTCTACATATGCATAACCTTTAAGATGGAAGACCTAGTGACATCTTGCAGAACCAGTGTTTCACCTAGTTGCCAAGACCTCCTACTGTCAGACCTGTGGTCAGACACTGGTCTCCCTGCATTTTAGCCACAGCGATGGAAGAACCAGTAACTGTCCCCACCAAGGCTGCTGGGTGCACATTCTAGAGGGCACTGTTCACAGCCTTGTCTGTGTCATGTGGGTCAAATCTGGCACACACCTGTTTTGGGATGACCTGAGAACTCAGAATGATTTTTATGTTTTTGAATAGTTGAAGAAAATCAAAAGAATATTTGGCAATATGGGAAAATTATATAGAATTCACATTTTAGTTTTCATAGGTAAAATTTTGTTAGAACACAGGGCCATTTGTTTATGGATTATCTATGGCTTCTTACTTACTTTAGGGACCTGATGGTCCCCAAAGTCTAAAATATTTGTCACCTGGCCCTTTGCTGACCCCTGGTGTATGCGAATGATGCCCCATGAATTGTGCAGTGTGTTGCTGGTGCAGTCGTATTCCAGAACCCTATCCCGGTGAGTTCATCATCTAGTGGAGGATCTAAATGCACACACAAAAATTATTTAAGTGTGGCTAGAAAAGGGACTGCAGAGGGGCTCTTGGAAGTGTGTAATCAGGGGACAGAGATCAGTTGATGGCAAGGGGTGTGGGGGGTGGTCAGGGACATGACATCCAAGGAAACACAAGAATGAGGAGGAGATTGCCCTGTAAAGGACACTAGGGTGGGAAGAGTCTCCTGGGTGGTGTTGGTGTGTGGCCTAATGACACCGTTGGGAGGAGCTTACCTTGTTTCTTCCCTGAGGGAATGGGGGCCTGACTTGCCCAAGGTCAGTCTAAGGTAGACAGGGCAGGGACAGAGCAGGACAGGATCAGGTCTCTTACACTGCCCCTCCTCTGCATGTTGCACTCTGCCATTTACTGATGGTGGCTTCAAGTGCCTGCTCCTCTCCACACCCCAGTTCTCACAGACAGGAAGAATTGCTGGGGCATGTTTCTCCGGGGAGCCTCATCATCCTCCCAACCCAGGGCTCTAGGCAGACCCTGTCAACCAATCAGTGTGGCATTGAGACACAGGCCCCTACCCCCGTAGCCCTTAGTGATGATGATGTTAAACAGTTGTCAAGTTTGCAGACATGGCTCAATATGCCAGAGGAGGACAGACTATGTGGAGCTCCACCAGTGCTTCCTGAGGTACTTCTCCATCTCAGGGCCCTACTGGCCCTGTGACGCCTGTGCTTACCTCAGGCCTGGGTTTCAGCGTGTCTGGGCCCAGCAGCATCAGCGGTACCTGCAAACTTGTTGGAAATGCACTTTCCTGGGATCCACCCAGACCTAGAGAAGGGTTCACGCTTGAGAATCTATGAACCCAGCTGAGCTGTCCAGGATTTATCAAGAGAGGACAGAAAAATTCCAGGTCAAAGACCCAATGGCTGGGCATGGTGGCATATGCCTATAATCCCAGTGACTCTGAGGCAGGAGGATCACAAGTTTGAGGTCAGCCTCAGCAACTTTGGGAGACCCTGTCTCAAGTAAAAAATAATAAAAAAAAGGACTGGGATGTAGCTTAGTGGTAAAGCACCCCTGGGTTCCATCCCTAGTACCAACAAAACAGAAACACCAAACGAAACCCAATGGGATTTCCTAGAGGTAATATGTCACCTGATTTTAGAACAATATAATCATTTTCTTTAGTAAATGCACAAAAGCATTTATTTCATGTTTAAAACCTGTTCAACATGCATATTAAAAAGCAACTTTGTAAGGCCCAGTGATTCAGTTTATGGAAGTCTCATGAGGCCAAAAGCTGTTCCTCCTCCTGCCTGTTTCCCTTTCTCCCTCTCTTTCTCTCTTTCTGTCCCCTATTTTGACACCTCATTCATGTCCCTGCTCCACTCCCATGACTTTGAACCTCTTCAGTCCATTCACTCACCTGGCCTCAGACCCAGTTCCGACCTGTGCCAGAGGTATCTCCCCCTGACTTAGGGTGTCCTACAGGCTCCCCAAACTTCCCATAACACCCTTGCAGGGAGATGGGGCAGAGGAGGGCCCGGGGCAGGTGTCTTACATTCCACAGAGGGCTTGCATGAGGGGCCGGTTGGAAATAGTGAATTGACCTGATGATGAGTATTTAAAAAGAAATGCAGTTGAATGAACGTCTAGGAACACCCAATGATTTACCTTAATTCCTAGATGACAATCATTTGTAATGACACTGGTTATAAGTTCTTCACTTCTGTTACTTCTATCTACTTTACCCAATTTTATCACCCAACAAAAAACTAATTTAAACCATTTAAACTAATTTAAACCATTTAAACTAATTTAAACCATTTCCTAAGACAATCTTTTAAAAAAGGGATTGACAGAAGAGCAGCCACCAGCTTCTAAAGCACAGCAAACCCCACACGGATGTCCAGAGCCACCACCTGGGAAATGGGCAGCTTTTAAAGTTGGATGGATGGTGTGACATGAAGCAGGTCTTTGAGGAGGCTAAGAATCCTGACCCTGAACCTGCCTCCAGGTCACTGTGACAGTGTCAAGGTAGAATGCAATATATTTTATTTAATTATTTTTCTCGCTTGATTTAGGCTATGATTTGCATGTAGTCTGTCCCTGCCAAAAGTCATGCTGAAGCTGGTCCCTGATGTGATGGCATTGAAAGATGGTAGGGATTTTGAGAGGGGGCGCCCAGTGGAAGGTGACTGGGTGGTGACCTCACTGGTGAAGGGATTAATGCTGGTTTCATAGAGTGGGGTCTCCCAGGAGTGGACTAGCTCCCACCGGAGTGGGTTGTTATAAAAGTGTGAGCCTGGCCTCTCCCTGCTCTCTTGCTTCCTCTCGCACGTGACACTGCTCTTTTGCACATATACCTTCAGGTGGAATCATTGCCATGAAGTCCTCACCAGGAACTAATGTTGGTGCTGTGTTGTTAAGCCTCCAAAATCATGAGTGAAAACAAACTTCTTTTTAAAAAGGTAAGTCCTCTGCCTCAGGTATTGTGTTATAGCAACACAAAATGGAGTAAGACAATAACTCTTGAACGCTGAAACCAAGGCTTCTTAACTAAGGTGCGATTTTAAGTGGAGTAATTCTTAGTTGTGGGGTTCCATCCTGTGCATTATAGAATATTTAGTAGTACTCCTTGGCCATCATTCATTAGATGCCAGTAGGAAATTTCCCCAATTTGTGACAATTAAAAATACCTCTTCTGAGAGTCTCCTGGGGGACAAAACTGCCCCAGTTGAGAGACACTAATTTAGACATATATTATGCAATATCAACCTCCATTTGAACTTCTGCCCTGGGCCCCCAAATTGTTAGGGCTATTGTCTTCCTGCCACAGACCTTGGGCCACTTCCTTCCTCTCTGAACCTCAGTTTCCTCATCTACCTTTGGTGAGGGCTTCTGTTAAGTTTGGCTTAGTATTGGGACCAATGCTTGTTGCTTTCCTTTTTCTCTTCTTGGCCCACCCTTGGGATGCTCACCTGTTCAGGAAGATGCTGCTGACATCATCATGTGTGATGGGGGGCTTCTTGGAGCTTGCGGCCATACGCAGTGGACGCAGGAAATTGTTGACAAGGATATGTAGCTGCTGCACGTACTCCGCTTCGGCCTCCAGCATGCTGAACACCACCTGGTTCCTCTTGCGCATGCTGTCGGCATGGGGCGATCGGATGTAGTCCTGGATGATGGTCTTCCACTTCCGCCGGCACAGCCAACCCCGCAGGAAGCTCTGCACCTGGGAGTTGAGACCAGTGGGGAGAGGCTCCTGTTAGACAGTCTCGATTACTCTTGTCCTTCCAGGTCCTGAGCACTTCAAGGGTAATGACCGAGGTTTTACTGGGGATATGGGGACAAGGGCTAAGACATGGGCCAGACCTGCCTCTGCTTCCTGCATGGTGCTGAGAATGGTGAACAGTCCCTAGGAGCCAATTTTCCCATCTGTAAAATGGAATTGAAGAGATGATGGCTGGACTAATGTGGACCGCAGACTGGACCAGAGTCTCTGGAGAGTTGGTTACAAATGCAGATTCTTGGGCCCTGCCTCAGACTTTTGCATTTCAACAAGATTCCTGGGTTGCTTTAGAGATACTTGCTGAAGGAAGAAAAAAACGTGGCCCCAAGTCTCCATATGAGAACAGAGGGCTGCCAGGCTGTGCCTGGACCTTACACTGTGTAATGGATCAACTGAAAGTCCAGAGGTTTCAGTGAAAGCTTTTGGAAACAGGGTGATTATCAAATTGAACAGAACATGGCAAATTAGTTAATGTCATACTTGGGCCTCAGCAGTGGCCTCTAAGCCCTGCTGACTGCCTGGAGCCTCTTCTAACTCAGTGAGCACAGACACTGGACTCAGTGGCTTTGAAGTCAGGCTGTGTGGAGTGGCCTATGTTGCCAGGAACTTAAAAACTTGATTTGTTTACACACACCCACACCAACATAAACGGTTGTTTTAAGATGCACAGGCGTCCACTCCAGGGGCCACCCAGGGCCCTGCCATTCCTGTGGCTGCACAGTGTGAAGCTCACAATCCACAGAGGGAGGGACAGAGGGCAGCTGAGCAAGGGCACTGGGCATTCTCTACTGAAAGGACACTGGCCACGAACTACAGGCCCAGTTGTGCAGCTGCAGAACTGCTGGCTGGCCCTGTGTGTTGTGGGGACCGGCCTGATTCAGGCAGCGGCTACCTCTGAAGGTGGGGAGGACTGTGGGGAAAAGCGGGTGGCTGGGAGCCTGGAGGCCCCTGGAGGGGCAGACAGCCCTGGGAGGTGGCTCTCAGCTGGTGCATAACAAATGCCCCAACCAGAGAGGCTGCTCGAAGGGAAGGGGTGGGCTGAGACATTCCAGGGACCATGGCAGAGAAGGCCAGCCAGCTGCCTGGGTGGGATGTTCCCAGACCTGGGCAGCAAGTCCCAGTGCCCATGTGCCTGGCAGGTTCTGCAGACGCATGTGCCTGGCTGGGCTGGAACATGATGGGCAGTTCCTCCTGCCTGTTGCCTTGTGTGAGAGGTAGTCTGGAACTGTTAGACGTCCTGTATTTTCAGGAAGCAGTGTGTCCCAGTCCTAGTGACCAAGAGTGTGGGCTCTGGAGTTTGAATGTGTGTGGCCAGGGTTTGAATGTTGTTCTGAAAATACTTTGCTGTATCAACTTGGCAAGTTACTTTACCTCTCTGTGTCTCAGACTTTCTGAGTGTAAAATGGAGATAATAATAAAATCTTGGGGGATTTTAAAGAAGATCCACTTAATCTGCATGAAGCTCCTAAAATAGTGTGTACCACATAGAAAGTGGCTAATGAATGTTAGTTATTTTTATTTTTGAGAAAACAGAAATTCGGATTATTTTTGGGGAGAGTGGTTACTGGGGATTGAACTCAGGGGCACTCGACCACTGAGCCACATCCCCAGCCCTATTTTAGAGACAGGGTCTCACTGAGTTGCTTAGTGCCTCGCTTTTGCTGAGGTTAGCTTTGAACTCATGACCCTCCTGCCTCAGTCTCCTGAGCTGCTGGGATTACAGGCATGTGCCGCCACGCACAGCAGTCACAGACCTTTTTGAGGGGTTGGCCAGAAATTTGGATTTTGGAGTGAGGTATTGAGCTTTTAAAGCACTAGCAACAAATACATATATACTTGTTTTTATATGTTACATACATATTTTTTATTTTATTTATTTATTTAACAAAAACCACAGTGGGCTGAACACCACTAACATGCTGGGAGGTTGAACTTGGCTTGTGGGACACCAAATTGCAGTTTCTGGTCTAGAAGGCATTGGGTCCTTTTGCACTCTCAAAACCAGGATTCTCTAGATCTTTCATTCTCCTGGGGTGAGTCAGGCTCCCCTGCCTTGAGCCTGCAGAGCTCAAACATAAGCCATGCTCCTTGCCTGTGCCAGGATGTCACCACCCCGGCCATTGGGAGACCCTAGGGGTCTCCTGAGATCTACTCCTGTGAACACTAACAAGGTCAAGGCAATGGGGCCCACTGCAGGTCCTATAAAAGCCAGGCTCCCTGCTGAGCTTTGTAGGGCAGTTGAGAGAGGTGGTGTGTGGGTGACAGAGGGGGCATGCCAGGGAATGATAATGGAGAAGTGGCCTGGGAGTCTCGGCGAGGCTGTCTTGCAGTGGGAGGAAAGCTCTTAGCTGAGACTCTCAAGGCCTTGGTTCTGGTCCTGGCTCCATCTACTCCTTCCTCTAGTGGAAACTCGGTTTTCTCATCTGCAAAATGAAGTGGAACCACCCTATCCCTCAGGGGTAAATGGAAGAAATGGCTTGACAAGCTGTCATTTGTGGGTCAGGAGATGTTGGTTCTGTCTTTGGAGCTGAGGCGAGAACGTGTGTGGCGTGCCCTGGGGACACGTAGGACATGGCCAACCCCAGGCTGGCTCTCTACAGACCTTCTTGATTTTCTTGATGTCGCTGTCTTCATCGTTGGGGGTGACAGTCTGGGTGGACTGGATGCGCTCATTGTCCTTGAGTAGGGACGCGATCTGCAACAGAAACACAGGTCAGCTAGTGGTAGAGAGGGGCACTGATGGGTGGCAGCTGAGCACCTGCCTCTTCTTCCCCAAGAGACAGGGCTACACTGGCTTGGGTCCTTTGCTCTGTGCATACAGGTCATGGGACCTGACTTGCCCTGGGCATCTGGAAGACAGTGAGTGCTGCACCAGGGAAAAGTCCACCGTGGTTTGGGGCCATCAGAGTGAACTTGGGCAAGGCCCTTCTGCTCTCGGGGCTGTAGACTTTGGCTTAAATCTGTGATTCTTCTCCCAAGTCCCCAAACCATCAATCCCTTTATTGCTAAATTTTTATTGTGGCAAAATACAAACAACATAAACCTTCTCATTTTAATGAAGTGCACAGTTTAGTGGCATTCAGTACATTTGTAATGTGTGACCATCGCTGCCATCCATCTCCAGAACTCCTTTGTCTTCCCAGACTGAAATTCTGTACCACTTAAACAGAAATTCCTTATTCTCCTCTCACCTAGACCCTGGAAACCACCATTCTCCTTTCTGTGTGTGGATCTTAGTGGGGACCTCACATAAGTGGAATCATACAATATTTGTCCTTTTGTGTCTGGCATATATATATACACACACACATGTATTTTGGTACTGGGGATTGAATTCAGGTGCACTCATCCACTGAGCCGCATCCCCAGCTCTATTTTGTGTTTTATTTAGAGACAGGGTCTCACTGAGTTGCTTAGCACCTAGTCATTGCTCAGGTTGGCTTTGAACTTGTGATCCTCCTGCCTCAGCCTCCCAAGTTGCTGGGATTACAGGTGTGCGTCACTGTGCCTGGCTGTCTGGCATATTTTATTTAGGATAAAGACCTCGAGCTTCATCCACAATGTAGCCTGTGTCAGAATTTCTTCCTTTTTTAGTTCGAATAATAAATAAATACAGTACAGACTGTATTTTATTTCTCTCTCATCTACCTGTGGATATTTGAGCCATCCCCTTACTTTTTCAAGCAAAACCATAAGCTGGTTATAAATCAGATCAGAGCAAGTAGCTTGTGGGAGGCCCTGCTGGCTTGGCTATCCTCTCCCTGGGCAGCCCTGAACTAAAGGTCTTCACTTTAGTGCCACTTCAGAACTAAAGGTCTCTTTGGGCACAATCTGTACTCTGCTGGGCACCTTAAGCTGCACTGTGACCAGAGGCTTCTGGGACTACCCTGCAAGATAGGCCGTCTGGGCAGGGCTCATTCTAGCACCTCAATTCTGCGGTCCCTGGTGCAGGTCCTGTGCCAGGGCTCCCATAGCATGATGATCCTTCCTGTCAGGATGCTGCAGCGCCCAGGTCCCCTTCCACCTCCTGCTGTGAGCTCTGTGGGGAGGGGGCTGGACCTGCTTCATTCATTAATGCGCTCCAGGTGCCTGGCATGGGGCTGAGCCCTCAACCCATTCTCACTGGCTACATGAATACATGAATTCAGAAAAAAAATCAGAGTCACAGCAGCCACCAAACCCCCGGCCAAGGGAAAACCCGGCAGGAACTGAGCCCCACACATCTAAAGATAGCAGCTCGGGGGATTCTACCAACACCATCGCCCAGCCGGTGCCGCTCCCTCTTCAGAACACGTGGCTGTGTCCCCTCAAGGCCACTCGCTGAACCACAGAATGAATGGGCTCTCACGATCCAG
Source organism: Sciurus vulgaris (assembly GCF_902686455.1). Classification (NCBI taxonomy): domain Eukaryota; kingdom Metazoa; phylum Chordata; class Mammalia; order Rodentia; family Sciuridae; genus Sciurus; species Sciurus vulgaris. The sequence goes on from NC_136462.1 coordinate 124,543,154, forward strand.
CAAATGCTGCACTTTGAAAGCAAAATGGAACAGTTGCTGGCTCTTCACTCCCTGGCTGCTAAAATTACCCCAGTCCAGGCTTGGAGAGCGGCTGGAAATATCTGACTGAGAAATGTGGAGCGTGGAGGTGGGCTTTTCTGTTCTCTCTCCTCGCCTGTTCTCCCCACCTCGCCCTTTCCTGATCCTTTGAGAACATTTGTACGTTGAAATAAAGACCGACTCTTGGATCTGTCTCCTAAAGGGCTAAGGAGTGCGCCTGTGCGCGCGCGCACACACACACACACACACACACACACACACACACACACACACACACACAAAATGAGCTCTGGGCAAGCTCAGAGAGGCGGCACACCTGGTCAACACCTTCACCTGGGCCTGATGTTAATCGCCTCCAGGCCGGCACACACTCTTTAGGCGTGTGCATGTGTGTGGTGTGTTGTGGGGAAAGGCGGGGCAGGTAGTCTGTATTTAAAACTGATGCTGCTTTTCTTGCTGAGAGACAATTCAAGGGATCTACTCAGTGAGGACCAGGGCAAAAAAATAGATGTAATCAGGTCAGACACTATGCTACCTGCTCTGGCGACACTGGCAGCTTTGGAGTCTTTATTTAAGGATCAGTTGGGTGGATGAAGCTCCAGAGAGCTAAGGTTGAGGGGACCCTGCAAAAGTCTTGGGCTACAGTCCAGTCCTGCCAGGAGCCCGTATGGGGATGATGATGGCAGCCACAGGCTGCTCCTGGAGGCAGCCTTTCTCCAATCCTAGGATGGCCCTTCTGGAAATAGATTTGCTCTGGACTCTGGTTTGTTGGGTTGACCTCCAAGGCCCTCTTGATGATGCTTTTCAATGATGGTCGTTGGGGATGGGACCTTTGGCTCTCTGCCCTAACTGACAGCTTGAATCCTCACTTAGCTTAGTGCCTGGTGTATCTGCTAGCCCCTTCCCACCCACCTGCTGCGCCCTGCAGACGGGTTTTGCCCATCAGAGGCAGACCCTGGCTCACCACCTGCCAATGGGCACTGTGCACCGTCCCTGCCCCACCCTGTTCTTCTCTTTGGAGAATGAGTTCAGTCAGCATGGTACTTGATCGTGGACTGAATCCAGATTTGTTTTTGTTAGTGACCTGGGTTTTATTAAAGACTGCTGCATTTCCTGCTTTTCAAACAGCTGCCACACAACTCAGCTCTCCCTCCCTCCTTCCTGCTGGTCCCTGGTCCCTTCCAAACCCAACAGGATCCCACCTCAGTCTATTCTGTGCCAACCTTGTCAGCAAACCCTGATGCTCTCTCTGTGTTGGACACCATGCTGGGCCCTGCGGTGACACAGAACTGGATATGGATGAGCCAGATCCCTTCTCTGGAGGTGTTCCTAGCTCTAAGAAGGGGTTCAGACATTCACGGAGGTAACTTTTTCTCTTTTTCGGGTATACATGGGATTTAACTCAGCTATGCTTTACCACTCAGCCATATCCCCAGTCCTTTTCATTTTTTATTTTGAGACAGGGTCTCTCTAAGTTGCTCAGGGCCTTGCTAAGATGTGGAGGCTGGCCTCGAACCTGTGATCCTCCTGCCTCAGCTTCCCCTATCGCTGGGATTACAGGTGTGCACCACCACACCCAGCCACAAATGTAATTTATAGTCCAACAAGATAGGGCCAAAACTGCTTTGCGAGGGCCTTGCCCTGGAAGTGGCCAGGGTTTTCCAGAAGAGGTTTTGAAGGACAATTAAGTCCAAAAGGTAGCCTATGGGAGGGAGGGAATTTGAAGGGAGGAAATGCTGTATACAGGGCTACGAGGTGTGATAGGGTGTCATGTGCCAGGCCAGCAGATGTGAATGCAGGGTGGGTGGATGGCAGGAGGAGAGATGGGAAGCAGGGCCCAAACTCTGGAGGGTTGCCACTGCTGAGGAAGGTGCTGGCTGAGGAGGGGTCAAGACACCCCCTCCTATTTCCCCAGAGCAGGCTTCTCCCTCCCCTATTTTACATACTGGTGTTCCATGTCAAATTTTATTTGTAAAAATGATTCCAAGGTTGTTTTTATTTCCAACCTTAAAGATAAGATCCCTGCAGTTCCTCCAGAATCGACCTTCTATGAGTTCGAGTACTTCCACACCAATAAAATATTATGACTATTCGTAAACTTCCATCCTGTCCTTAGGGCCTGTCCTAGTGCTCCAAATTTACTTCAATCATAAATAGGAGAAAAGAGCTATTCAAAACGAAATAGTGCCAAACTGGGCATTCTAGGGAAGGAGGGATTCTCAGAGGTACTGGTTCCCTTTGTTTTAGATGGCTCCTTGATGGGTCTATTCAGTTGTGAAAGTGAAGGTCTATCAGGATTGTTCACATGGAAAAGAAGAGCCTGAGACAAAACTGGATTATTTTACTTGATAAAGTGACAGGTGTGTGGGCACCATCTCCTGTTACCTACAGAGGGAGTGACTGGGGAGGGCACCGCAGGATTGGAGGGAGAAGAGACAGGCTGGCTTCATGAATGAGTGACCCGTGCATTTCCAGAGAGCCCTGGGCTTAGAAGGACCCAATGCCTGCTTTCAGCTTTTGTTATTATTGTCTTGAGATTCAGCAAGCCCCCCCCGTTTTCATTTTGCTCTGGGCCCTGCAAATTACACAGCTGATCATGAAAAAAGAGGTAGACAATTGTCTGTCCTTGGAAGAAAAACTGATGGGCAGTGTTTGCCAATTCCCCTAGTGCAAAAGCTCCTACCCTGGCCTCCTGCAAACTATCAAAGGTCGGATAACCAGCTAGCAAAATTCTTGAAGATTTAATAATTGGCTCTTGCAAGCTGGTCTGAGCTGGCTGCAGTGCTTCTGTGGATGCAGGCGAAGGTCTCAGTAGAGAAAGAGATTATGAACAATGATGACGAAATGGCATGTGTGAGTATGGGGACCGAGTGGGAAACTGCCTTAGCAGAAAAGGCTGGGTGATGTGAGGGCAGGGATGTCTTCCACTCATTTTAAAGTTGATTTCTGAATTAGCAGAGAAATGCCATTGTATCTAAAGCTTTCACAGTCTGTGCCACATGGCAACCTGTCATAGGGCTGGGGACTGAAGAAGGAGCCACCACTGAGGAGCGATTGGGTCTTTTGTGGATACTCCACTTCTCTTTCTTCATGCATAGCACTATAGGGGACCGTATTTCGGAAATCTCTTGAAATTGGGTATAGTCACATGATTTGCTTTGTCCAGTGAAATGTGAGACTTGTCCAGTGTCATTTGCCATGATCCTTTCCCCTTTGGGTGGCTAGAGAATTTCTTCCTCATTTTGCTTATTTTTTTTAAAGATCGATGAATTATACTTATACATCATATTGGGATCTGTCATTACATATTTGTACATGCACACTATTGGATTTCTTGATGGCTGAAGGTTCTTTGGCCTGTGTCCCTGTCTCTAAGGCAGGTGGGGGGCGGGGGAGAGACAAGAAAGAGAGTGGGGTGGGGGAGGGAGGGAAAGAGAGACACTACAGCTGGTCTGGTTTTTCTTTCAAAGTCATCTTTTAAAACATCTTTTGCCTCAGAGGGTAGTGCACTCAGTTGGAAGTATTGCTCCAAATTCCCAACAAATGGGCCTCTGCTGCCACTTTGAGACACACTTGCGTGCGCACCCGCACACACACACACACACACACACACACTCCTGACTGACCTCCTTTCTGTTCCCTAGCACCAGAGGGGGCTCTGCCCTTTATACCTACACCTTCTCTGGCTACAAACCCCTAAAACTTTTCCAGACCCTGTGCGCATGAACCCAAATCCTCTCAGGCTGCAAAACCTTCACTTCCTGTGGTTCCCACCACAGCTTTATGGCTCTGATCACACCCCATCACCACCAGACCTGAAAAGCAGAAACTTTCATATCCCTGGTGCCTACCACAAAGGAGGCACCCACTCACTCATCAAGTCCTTAAGGAGCACCTACTATGTGCCAGGCAAAAGAGAAGAGTTAAAGGACAATGCCCTGCCCTCAAGGAGTTCCCTCCCAGTGGGTGGAGCAACAGACACACCTGAGCCTGTTCTAGGGCTGTGTGCAGAGTTCGGGAAAGTCCAGGGAGCAGACGGAAGAGAGCGCGCTCTGGGTCTGGAGTTCCAAAGGAGGAGGTCCTTGAACTTAGTAGGATTTTACCAGGTGGGAAGCGTGGGGATGAGAAGGGCATTCCAAACAGAAGCACCAGCACGTGCAAAGGCCAGGAGGTGGATTTGCCAGGACGCAGCTATGAGGCGCTTGACTGCTGCCCCGAGTGACTGCGGGGCAGGGGCTTGGGGAAAAGGGTTAGACTCATGGTAGGTGATCTCTTCAGTGAGTGAGTGAATGAGAAACGACACTGGACTCCCTTGGTCACAGAGCTAGTCACTGGGTGCTGGGGGCCACACTCCTTCCCTGACCCCTTATAGGAGTCGGTTTGGATTCAGGGATCTGTGTTGGACTAAGATAGACTCCACAGATTCTCTCCAGAGAGGAACTGATCTCAGAATAAGTCAGGTGGGTTGAGAGGGGATGGCCCTGAGCTGGGTTCTGGGAGCCTTGGGGGACGAGGATCTGGGTAGAGTGGAAAGACTAGCAGGTAGGGGACCTGGGTACTGGGTCTTGGGTGTGTTGCTTCCCAGCTGAGTGAGCTTGGACAGGTGACTTGCACGGTCTGAGTGTGGTTCCTCATGTGAAATGTGGGTGACTGATCCTATCACCATGGCTGTGGAACAGATGAAGGAGGTGTCTGAAGGTACCTGCCACTGGGCTAGAGAAGGTGTGTTGAATCTGAAATACTTTTGAACATGAAGTTTCAAGTTGATGCTACTACTAGTTCAGAGCTTTGCTGCTGTGGGACAAGGAGGAATTGGTGGCTTTGGGTCTTTGAGCGTTCAAGGCAGAGCTGGTTCCATGGGCATGTGATGGGGTTCCATGCACAGAAAGCTCTGTTTCAACGACTTGAAGTTCTTAATAATTTCCTCTTTGAACTGTGTTTTGTAAGAGGAGCCTGTTGGGACCATGGAACACCCTGGAGGCTAGGAGCCTGCCTCAGGTTCCTGCCTCTTACTGCTCTCCTCCCTTCCTGGATGGGTTCTTGCCTGCCAGTCTCCACACTCTGCCATCCTGGGTCCCAGGACCTCTGCTACTCTGCCCAGGAGAGCATATGATCGAGCCAGCTGGAGGAGGCTCATGTCTCATCCTCTGAGGGGGCCTGGGTATAGGGGAGGGTGGGATCCAGTGGACACCCTGCATGACTCAGAAGACCAAAGAGGTGGGTCCTTGTGTGATGTGTCCAGATGGTTCTAAGCATGCTGGTAAGGTGAGGGGTGAGAGGGCATTAGATTATTCAGTGATGAGGGGACCACTAGAGAGGGCACTAAGGGACCAAGAGCCAGCACTTCCCAAGAATTAATGTAAATAGAATCCCCCTGGGATGTTGGTTAAACCCAGGAGACCTGGGGTGGGAGGATTCTGCATTTCCAGAGGCAAGTTGCCTCCTCACTGAGGACGCAGCCAGTAGCTGGGCTCTCGGGAATGCACCTGCCACAGCAGGGCCAGACCGCTGCCTGGTGAGTCTCTGAGTCAGATGCCCTCATGGCAAGCATGGGAAGGGGCCACCCTGAGACTGAGCTCCACGCCCACACTAATGATCTAACAGGGACCCTGTGCCCTCCAGAGTCCTGGCTGAGGTGCTGGATGCTTGGCCACTGTGATCCTACTCAGTCTAGGAACTTGCCCACACATAAACTCACTCAGCCCTTATCACCTTGAAAGGCCCTGTTTTACAGTGAAGAACCTGAGGAACAGAAGCAGAGGGACTTGCTCCAGATGGCACTTGGTAAATGGCGGAGGTAGAAGCTGCACCTGGCCTGACCACAGGACCTTCCCATCTGCCAGCAGCATCACCGTATTTTACATTCAGAGGCTGGAGCCAGTCCTGCTCCCATCACGTGCTCCATTCTGCAGGAGCCTGGACCCTGGCCAGCCCCCTCAGATTCCCCAGCCCGTAGTCACCTCTGCTTTCAGCCGCTCAATCTCGATCTCCCCATCCTCAATCTGCTGCCGCAGCTGCTTGGCCACCGTCTTCTCTGTCTCCACGATCTGCAGCAGGTGCAGGTACTTCTGCATCAGTGCCTCGTGCTCGGTGGCCAGAGTCCTGTAGCTGTGGATGGAGGGACATAGAAGATAAGACACTGCTTCCCTGAGCCCTGGTGATTGCATAGGCCCCTTGCAAACCTGTCTGTCACTCCAGGTATCTGAAGAAAGAGCACACACACAACTCCCTGCCTCTGGAACTTTGCACAGGTAGGCCTGTCTGAACCTGCCTCTCTCTCCTTCCCTGGGTTAGCTCCATCCTCTTCCCTAGGCTAGTTCTGGTCCCAGGTGAAATGCCATCCCCAGGAAGCCTTCCCTGGTGGCCAACAGACAATGTGAGGTGTTCCTTCAGCACTTGGGCTCCTACTACCATGGCAGTGGCTACATGATGGTGATGGAGCCATATCTGTGTTATTTGCTTCTGTACCCCTGGGGCACCATGTCTTTTCCTCAAAGGTTCTCAGTTGCATGGAAGGAATGTTTGGGGGATGGTTGTCAGACCCTGCAGAAGAGTCAGGCACATGCCTTTCACTGTTCGGGGACATGTGAATAACCTACACAGTGCACCTGGGTGCCAAATGTTGAGTCACAGGCTGTTAGTGCTGTTGGACTGGAGGGGGCAGCAACAGCACTTGTAATCAGGTAATACTCTCGGAGGAGAAAGCCACCCCAACTTGGACCGGGGCTTCTGACTCCAAGCCCAGTACTCTGGACATACACACTTTGGAAGACAGCCCTGGGTAGAAGACTTGGGTTAGTAATTGGTAATAGGGCTGGGTAGTTAGGTGGTGCTGGATCAGAGGACACCCCAAAGGATAAGCAGAGGGTGGAGGAAGTAGTCTCAGCATTTGTATATAGCAGGCCTCAGGTGTGTAGAGGTGGAGGTGAGGGGCTTGGAAGGTCAGAGAAGTGTAATGGCTTGTATAAGGTCACCAAGCCCCTAAGGAGAGAACCTGGTCCACTGTGTTCCAGTCCTGGGCCTCTCCCTGATGCCCACAGCATCGATGGGGTCATTTGAGGGTGTCAGAGCTGGGGAGGAATCTGATTCCAGTAAAGCAAATGAGAAAAAGCTCTGAGAAAGGGACCTCAATATCCTGGGGGATGTGTCTGCCCACAGGGGCCAAGGCCAGGGGTCTTGACAGGCAGGCATGTTTCCTGACTGGGAAGGAAGGCTTAGAGCTCTTGGGGCATAACAGGTCTGGGGCTTAGGCTCTTTGTCCTGCTCTTTCTGTCCCCCACATTCGTCCTCCCTGTGTCTTCAGCTCCACCCGCCTCAGAGCCACCCCTTCGCACCTTCTCTCCCATACCCCAGCTTCCCCCTCACCTTCCCTCCTCTCCTGCTCAGCACAGCTCTGGTTGGCCCCATGTCTCCCTTCTCAGTGGTGAGGAGCTCCCCACTCCCCACCTCCCCCATCTTGCCCAGATTCAGCAGGGCCTGCAACGGCCTGCAACGGTCTGCACGTCCCTGTCAGGGCCACTCAAGGCCCTCTGCCGGGTCTCTGTCCTTCCGATGCTGCCTTCTCCTCTGTATCAGCAACCGCCCTGCTCCATGTGCCTCTCCTGGCCAGCACACAAGGAAAGGTTCAAGTAGTTCAGGAAGCTCCCCTCTTAGAACATGACCGGCTGTTCTGGGCGTCCCTGACTCTCCCATCTCTCCTACCTTCCCAACGCACTTTGTGGAAAGAGGGCCTCAGGGTCCCCACTTTTTCTTTTCCCCTTGTTGGTCTGGCATTTGTCCCCCGCACTCACAGGAGCTGGGTCCCTCTGTCTCCCATATGTCAAATTGAGGGTCCTTTCCCACACTACTGTCCAGCTACCCTGGACACAGCTAGTGAGTGAGGGCCAGGGGAGGGAGGCTGGACTTTGCCCTGGACTGGGAGCCAGTTGCATAAGCTCACTAAGCCTCTGTGACTCTCAAAGCAAAGCAGGACAATGACAGCTTCCCTACAAACCCCAGGTTTGAGGGGAGGACCCAGAGGGCCTTGGCGGGAAGCAATTTTACAATAAAAGTGCTGCACCGAGGTGGTGATGGGACCAGGGCAGCGGCAGAGTCCTGTCCCCTGATGGTGTCAGTAGGTGCTTTCTGTGGGAGAGGGGAGGGGTGGGGGAGAGCTGCAGCTGTACCCTGAAGAGGGGGAGGACATGGACCCCCAGGCCAAGGACACCTGGTGCAAAGACCTAGCAGTGGGCCTGGGCAGGAACCTGAGGAAGGAACCCGATCCAAAGCGCAAACCCCTGTTCTTGCCATCCCATCCCCTAAAGCTGTAAGATAATCCTTCGATCACAATACTATCTGACTAATATGGGAAATTTTGTGCTTCTCTTAGGAGAATGAAGACCAGTTGTTAAGGTTTTTCTAGTTGCCCAAGAGACTTAATTGTCTACTTGCGAATGAAATTCAGCAGAGCATGGAGTCTGTTCCATAAGGTCAGGCTCCTGGACCTGGGCACGAAAACCTGCTTCATTAGCCTGGTCCCACTAAGGGCACCTTGGAGTGATTCAGTAGGAGAAGCCTCCTTTGCAGGGTGGTCTGCTTGCTCCTCCATTCTCCCCCCAGCTTGTCCTCCCTCCTCCCTCCCCATGTCCATGAAGAGCCACTGGGCGCCTCCTCCTGCAAGTACTGACTTTACAGACTCATGGACTCTCAGAGCTAGACAGGAACCCAGGGATCATGAAGGGCTGACAGAACTGTCACATTTGATAAAGGAAGAAACTGAGGCCCAGGGAAGGGAAGCAACAATGGGTCAGTGTCAAAGCTGGTGCTGGCTTTCATGCCTCTCCCGCCAGGTGGTCTGGTTTGGGATCTAGCTCCTCACTGAAATGCAGACTATGAAATGCAGTGATCATTCCATTTTATAAATTGCTACACACACACACACACACACACACACACACACACATACCACCGAGGCATCCCATAATATAAGAATGCTATATATGCATGTGAGAGAACATTGTCTCTACATGATATTAATATACTACAGCGTTTATTTTTGTACATAGAATGTCTATTAAGTCCATGTAAATAAAAACTAAATTGGGAATATGTAAACACACACACACACACACACACACACACACAAACACACATAACACGTGAGGTTTGAGGTTAAGCAAAGCTTCTAATTTTTAGTGTCCCCTCTAGTGCCATCATCAGCTGCCTAGGTAACCTTATGAGAAGCCTGATGAGAAGGCTTATGTTGCCTCAGGTGCTGCCCAACAGGCCTCAGCCGGGCCAGTTTGGCTGACGAATAGCTCAGGGAAGGTGACTCAGTTTCCCTTAGCAGTGACCATCACATGCCTTCCCCCAGTCTGAGTGGGAGATTTTTCTCTGAGGCTGGTGTGCTGGCCCGGACTCCAGGACTTGGCAAGCAAAGACAGCTTCCAAAAAGACGCAGCTTCCGAAAGATGCAGAATACAGAGAGGTTTCCGTTCAAAGGTAGGTGTGTCCCTTTGCCTGTCTGCTCCTTTGTGGGAGGGCAGGCTTCTGGTTTGGGTGGAATCTGCCCTGCCTGGGAGTCACGGAGCCCTCAGCTGTGAGTCAGGATCTGGGGTACCATACTCCCCACTCAAGCAAACCCCCAGCTCCATGTGACACTGTGTCTCAACTGTGGATCGAGGGACCCTCCCTCTGGGTTGCTGTAAGGAGCACATGGCACTCTGTGGGCAGCGCTTTGCAGATTCTAGAGGATCATACTGGAGACACACTGTACAGATGGGCTGCTGGAGGCCCAGACTGGCCTCACAGGTCAAGTGGTTTGTCTTTATTCCATTGGCTGCTTGGAGCCAGTTTTCTCAATTCAGTGACTTGCCTTGCAAATGACTGTCCTCTGTAAGTGGCAGGCAGGATCCTAAGACTTCCTGCCCTGCCTAGTTTACATGTCCTACGTGAGCAGAGTGGCTTTTACATGAGCCTACTGTCACTAGGTTGTGTTGATATGGCCCAGGTAACCTTAAGACAGGGAGATTATCTAGGTGGGCACAACTTGATTACATAAGCCCTTGAAAATGGGGAGCTTTGTCTGATGAGGGGTAGAAATCTGAGGCTGAATAATCATTGGCGTGAGGGTGGAGGAGCCCATGTGGTGAGGAGTGTGGGTAGCCTCTATTTGCTGAGCTCCACCTTGGCTGACAGCCAGCAAGGAAATAGGCGCTTCAGTCCTACAACCTCAAGGGACCAAATTCTGCCAACAAGAAGAAGGAGGCTGGAAGTGGATTCTTCCCTGAGCCTCCAAACAGGAGCTCAACCACCAACTCCTTGATTTCAGTTTCTCAGGGCCCCAGGCAAAGACCTTGGCCAAGTACTGACTTCTGATCCAAAGAACTGTGAGATAATGAAAGGACACTGTTTCAAGTTGCTAAGTTTGCAGTAACTTGTTATGCAGCAATAGAAAATTAAAACATTCTTTTTCTAAATAAATCACATCATATTACATATAGTTCTTTAAATATGCATACTGTGAAAAGCATAGTTTTTTTTTTTTTTTTTTTTTTTTTTGGTACCCGGGACTGGACCCAGGGGAGCTTCACTACTGAGTCACATCCCCAGCCCTTTTTTATTTTATATTTTGTGACAGAGTCTCTCTAGGTTGCTTAGGGTCTGCTTAAGCTGCTAAGACTGGCCTCAAATTTGCTATCCTCCTGCCTCAGCCTCCTGAGCTGCTGGGATTACAGACATGTGCCACCATGCCTGGTGAAAAGCACAGATCTTAACTACACAATTTGACTAATTTTGATGAATGTGTAGACCATAATCAAGATAATAAAAATTTCTACCACCCCAGAAAGTCCTCTTATGACCCTCCCTAGTAAGTCCCCACCCCAGAAGAGAATACTGTTCAGATTTCCATCATCCATGGCTAATTTTGCCTCATTGAAAATTTTATATAACTGGAATCGCATAGCTTGTATTATTATGCTACGCTCATTCAGCATATTGATTTTTAAATTCACCTGTTGATTTGTTGCATTTAACTCTAATTGACTCCTTTTAATTGCTCAGCAATATTCCATTGCACGGATATACCAATGTTTGCTTACACATTTGCTTGTTGATAGACACGATGGCTATATCTAGTTTTGGACTACTGTGCATAAAGCTGTTAAGGACATTTGCATATGAGACTTTTTGTGGACATTTTTCATTTCTTTTGGATAAATACCAGGAAGTAGAATTGCTGGGTAATAGCATAGATGTATATTTAGCTTTTTAAGCAACTGCCTAACAATGTTCCAAATTGGCTGTGCCGTTTTACACCCTCTTCAGCACTGTGGAGAGTTATCACAGTTCCGTACACTCTCCAGCAACTGGTATTGCCAATCTTTATCATTTTAGCTTTTCTATCTTACAGGTATTGATATTTCATAGTCTCTAGAAAATTTTTGTATTAATTGATATTCTAAGTCAATGTAGTCCTGGTTATCAGATTGCACAACAAATTAGTATTCTATAATGCTTCAGTACTTACAAAGGCCCTTCATGTAAATAATCTCATTTGATCCTCAAATGAAATGTTTTGACCTTTGAAACATCTCTGTTATTGGTTCTACTTTGATGTTGGGGAGACTGATGTCCAATTGTTCTTCCTGAATCTGGTTTCTCCTTCACTCAGTTCTTTCCTTGACAATGCCAGCAATTTCTATTTCAAATCATAGCTCTGGTCATGTTACTCCCCTGGCATAAAACCCTCAATGGCTCCCACTGTTCACAGAGGAAAGGTCAAACAACTCAACAGGATGTTAGAGATCACTTATGGTCTGATGTCTGCTGACTGTTCAACCTAATATGCTTTCTAACACCCAAATTTTGTCTCTTCAATAGTCTTGTAATTATCTTTCCTGTATCACTATTTTAAGTAAAAGACACTTTACTTAAAGGTTTAAATGCTTATATTTAAACCCATCAAGTCCACTCTTCAGTCTTCCACTCAGGTCAGATTTATCCTATGTCTGCCTTCCCCACAGATTCCTCATTTCCCTGCAGATGGAAGTCATGTTTCTTTCTCATAGTGTGTTATACTTAACAAAGCCTTGATACCCCAGAGATATTTGTGAGTATGTCTAATATCTTTCTGACAAGACTGTGGCATCTCAGAGTCATTTGTGTTGTATCCATCTCTGTTGACCCAGCACCACACACAGGGCCTATCTTTATTGGGTCATGTGTTAGTACCTGATCTCCAAAGGCTGGACTCTGCTGGAGGACAGAAATAGAGATGGCCTAATTTCAGGGCTGAGGTCATTGTTATGGTCATAATAAGGGTTTTTGGCTAACTAGCCTGATTCAAGACTCAAAGAAGGGTCCTGGGATTCAACCATCCATCCATATGTCCATCCATCCATCTATTATCCACATACACTTTCAATACTCCTCCACTGATCATCTATCTATCCTCCATTCACCTATCCTTCATCTTCCACAATAAACTCAACATTCAACCTTGCATCCACTCTCCATCCATACATGTATCTTTGCATTCTTCCAACCCATGTTTTCTAAGAACCATTTCTATGCTTTTATCAGTCCCCAGAAATGCAAAGAATTACACCTGGTCCCTGCCTTTGGTAACCTGCATTTTATAGGAAGACATCCATATCTAAATTGAGTCAGAAAGATCTACTGCCCAGAGGGAGAACTTGGGTGCTGCTCTTTTCCAAGCTCAGCTATGATAGGGATTGTTATTTCTGGAGCTACAAATCCATCATTTCCCTAGGACCCAAAAAAGACTCAGTCCAGCTTGGAGCCCCCACATTTACTGATATTGTCATTTGCCTGTTCTTTCCCCCAGCCCCGAGCCCAGTGAACCTCCCTCCAGAGAGGGACAGGGTACTGCCGAGAATGGGTGGAGAAGCAGGTCTAGGAAGGCTGACTGTCAAAGTTCAGAAAGGTGTAGAGAATTTCAGTATCTAGATGAGGAAACCAAGGTCTAGGGAGAAAGTAGGATAGTTCATGATCACACAGCAAATTAGTGGTTGCATCTGGGTTAGAACCCAGATGCTTGATTCTTTGGAAGCCAGAAAACCCTACAACCAAACCAAATCATACTTGGTTCCCCTAACATTAAAACAGGAATTAGTTTGGTTAGAGCAGGTTGAGAAGCCATGATGCCATTTCTGATGGGCTCTCGTTCTCTGTGGTCTGGAGGTGCAGGCCCTGAGGGTGGCCCATGCCAAGAGATGCTTCTTAAAGCAGGCAGTTTCTTCTTCTCTCCTCCTTTTCCACACCCTCCTCTGCCTGGGCGTGGGTTTGCAGAAGAACAGGGTGCTTGGTTTGGTCTCTTCTGCCTGGACTGTTGGGTGGGGGGCTTCCTGCCCTGGGGGTGGGGCAAGACATACCTGGCATGAGCGATGGCTGCCACCCACTCATCGCAATCCTTCGCATCCTCAGTCCTCAATTCCAAGGCTTTCTGATTCTCATGGGTGAAGTTCACTGTGAAGTAATGCTGTGCCAAGAAAAGAGCCCAGTTACCAGGGTGTCCACAAACCAGCGACGTCTCCTGCTGTCAATCTAGCTGTTTTGCCAAGCGTTCACTGCTGCATAAGCCAGGCACAGATGCATTATCTGTGGCTGTTGGAATGTTATTCTATTTAGTGGTTTCATACTCTTATTAAAAAGCCTTTTATATGATGTAACAAAACCTATGCTTAGGATGTAACAAGGAAGCAAAACCCACAGAACCCTATTTGCTAACAAATTACAAAAAAGCATTTTAAACCATCAGGCATGCTGGAGGGAAGTCAGGGAAAACACCAAGGGAACATTCCCTTTGGGAATTGGGTACCAATTCAATGCAGCTTGCATTTAATTCACTCTGTGAAAACTGACTAAGCACTCCTCTGAATCCTGGGGTTAGAGTAGTGAATCAACAGACACGGCCCCTATGAAAATTCACTGAAAGTCACCTCTGTTGGGTGCAGATGGACTGACTTAGAGCTGAGTCAACCGTGGGGCCTGCCTGCCCACCCATTAAGGTCGCAGGGAAGCGGAGGAGCCAGACAATAGACATGCATCTACAATATTGTTATGTGAGTTAAAGACCCACAAAGCTCTTTGAACAATGCCTGGCACTTAGTAAGCACTATCCAAGTGTTTGCTATAATTAATGCAGTGTGATCACTACTGTACTGGAGATAAGAAGAGCCACGGGGTGCAGAGAACGCCACCCACTGACTTAGCCCAGAGAAATAGGAGAGGCCTTCCCAGAGGATGGGTCATGGGTCCTGGTTCTATTTCAGTTGGCTGGAGGATTGAGGGTGTGGCATGGGTACCTGGAGCCCATGGCATGCTGGGACTAGGGGAGTGGGAGGGGTCCACTTTGCAGGCAATACAGAAGGGATGGCTGAGGGGTGCCTGGGGTGCGGAGTACTAGGAGTGCACGTGGGAAGAGAGCAGTAAGGAAGACTCCCAAGTTTTTGCTTTGGGCAACTGAAGGGTGGGGTGCCATGAACTGGGGTCCATTGGCAGGATGACAAGCAAGTTTTAGGGTGTAGAGATGGGGAAGGGGAGTGGATATGCAGACTGTGAGGGTCACACCCTAAGAGGCAGCCTCAGGGTGGAGAGGATGGCTGGGAGAGGGGTCAGTCCGAGAGCGGGCAGAGGAGCCAGTGCTGAGGCACCCTGCGGCTGTCTCCTGGGTCTGGCCTTGGTGGTGCTGGGAGTAAGGAGAAGTGGGGGAGGGGTTGCCAAGAAGAGTCCACCAAGTGCCACTTGGTGGGTGCACCAAGGGCCAGGAACAGTGTCCAGGGGGCAGGGAGCAGCAGCTCAGGAGGTGGTGTGCCAACTAATTTTAGCTTCTGCTGACATTTACTGTATTTTTGTTCATTGTCATCCTAGGTGGCAGCTATTGTGTGAGTGTGTGTGTGTGTGTGTGTGAGTGTGTAGGGGGGAGATGGGGAGAGAGACTTGTTGCAGAGTCAGTGTCTCTCCTTGTTTCCTAGGAAACAGATAACTGGGGCTGTAGAATGAAATGTCAGCTACAGCCTCAAATAACTGAATTTGAAGGTTCTACTGGGCACCCGGCCCCCTGTGAGAAGGAAGCAGGTTAAAAACAGAGCTGCAGGTGGCTACCTAGCACCTTCCTCATCTCTGGAGGGATGAGGAACAGCCCAATGCTCACCTTCAATGATCTTGTTTTTTCCCATATGCAACAAGTGGTATGGGTATTATCTGTCTGGCAGTGATAAACCTGAAACTCAGAGAAGTTGAACTAGTTGTTGAAGGACACACAGTTGGAACACAAAGGAGGCAGGCTGATAAGCCTTTCTGGACATCCACTCATACCCTGGGCTTGGTTCTAGGGTGCAAAGATGAAGAAAGCAGTGTCTCTACTTCAGGGAGCATGTAGGAGGTGACTCAGGATCCTATCTCAGACCAGATGGTGTGTTCAGGGTGGTATGGCCTTAGGTGGGGTCCTCACTCAGAAACAAGGCATGCTCAGCTCCACACAGCCACAGCAGGGTTGCTAGGCCCCTTTAGAGCCCCCAGGGGACATCCCAGGGCTCTATGGGCCCATTGTGGCTCAGAATAGGAGTGGCCCCTTCCCCACTGGACTGCCCTGGGCTTGGTCGAGCACCCCACCCACCTCCTAGAAGCTTCTTCCTAACCAGTTCTGCTTCAAGGAGAAGCAAATGGCTCCGCCGCACCATTGAGGAACCCTCCTTCTGAAACGTCAACCCCTTGGAAAACTAACCATGGAGAAGCAAGCCAGGAAGACCCCCAGGTCTGAACCCACCATCAGAGCCCTCTGGCTTCTGACAGGGGATGGCACTCAGCCTTGGGCCCTCAGGCCAGCACTGGGCTCCTGGAGGCTGCAGAAGGCTGTTGCAGGGCCTCACAGACATCTTCCCCTTAGCCTCCCCGTTGTCCTCACAGCTAGATGTTTGTCCACCCATCTGCCTATCTGACTTCTGTGTGACCTTGCTCCATCGCTGTAACCACTGATCTAGGTAGGCCACAGTCCTAGCCAGTGTCCCGCAAATGCTGTCCTCCTTGGAGATAGTACCAAGACCCAAAGTGACTGACAGGCTGAAGTTCAGAGCCCCAGTGAACACACGGGCCAGAGATTCAGACATCGGGGGAAGGGTTTTTCTGGATCTCAGGCTGGCCTGGTTCGGGCTGGTGGGGGCTGTCTGTGGACACCCCCTTTCCCCTCACTCAAGGACTGCCTTCTCCCTGAGAAGTTGCTCCTGCCTTGGGAACCTCACTGTGTGGCTGACCATGACCTTGGACTTCTTAAGGCCATGGCCTGGGTCTGCTTCATCTGGGGTCTCCAGAACCCTACATTGTGCTTGGTCCCCAGTGAATGCTAAGAAATGGTTGAAGAATGAGGGAAAGAACAGACACATGAAAATTTCACCCTACTCGAGGGTTCTGACATCTCACTCAGGTGCCAAGGAAGTTGTGGTCCTTCTGCTACCACCCTCACTAAGGTAACAATGACACTAAAAACAACCTTTCTGAGCATCTGCCACGTGCCAACCAGGCTGCTGGTGTGGCTGCCTCTCTATGGGACAAAGGGCCCTGTAGGGAGGGCAGGACCTTGAGTTTGTTGCCTTTAATTAGTGGGGATCTGGGATCATTTTTTCAGTACCAATGAATCACCTCAAGTAACCCAGAGCCGGGGGGGGGGGGGGGCACCGTGGGTGACAGAATTTTCTCTGTGTGGACCTATTTCCTGCACAGAACAGAAGAATTGGGCAAACTTCTCCAGGGGAAGCAAATTCTGTTAGTTACAGTGAGAGAAAGGGGACATTTTTGTGATGGTGTGAGAACGGCAAAGGTTATGGATATCTTGGGGTTTTAAAGGTAAGGGAAGAGGTAGAACTGGGGGGAAACGGGACAGAGGAGGGACTTTCTATTGCCTCTTACTGGACCCTCAAGGCCCCTGGTCCTCACTCCCTCCCCTCTTCCTGCTAACATTTATGGTGAAGATCTTGAGCTGTCACCAATGTTACAAGACTTTTACAGTAAAAATCCACATATATGACCACCTAGAGTCCTCCAATTACTCCAGACGGAAGACTCCCCAGCAGGGGTTGGCACAGACACCCTGAAGGCTGTGGTAGCCACCTCCCCACATCACAGGACGCTGCGCCTGGTCCCTGGCTGGAGCAATGCCCCAGCCACCTGTTTCCTAGCTCAAGTTTGGTTCTGTTTAACTGTTTCTGATCTTCCACAGGCGTGAGGCTGGGTCTGCGACAGCTTCAGATAGACTGTTGATTTTTTGGAACTTTAGAACGGAGACCTCCCAGAAGGCTTGTGGTTGGAACGATCCAGTTTCATAACCCAGTTTGGGCCAAGGATACCACACCCCACCTAGCCTCGACCCCGGGAGCTGCCCTGGCTGCTCTACTTCAGTCCTGATTTCTATGTGGTGCTGGAAAAAAAGGGGGGAGTCTGTATTTGGAGGAATTTTATTTCCTATTGAAATAAAGAGGTGGGCTTAGTCATTGGGGGAGGAGGGAAGAGGGGGAGGTTCATCTTTCTGTTTTAGTTGACAGCAAATGAAAGGCATCAGCACTGTGTTATTTGAGAACTATTGTTGGTGCCACTTGTTAGCTGGGTGACTGTGGGCACATAGCTTGACGGCTTTCAGTTTCTTCATCCAAAATGAGCAAAGAAGAGCCCCTTCCTCTCATGACAGCTACAGCTGTGAGGGCTGACTGAGAAAATGCCAGAGCCTAGCAGCTAGCGAGCACCCCTGCATGTTCACTATACTTCCTATTTTATTAATATATGGATTATATTCTTCTTGGCAACCTTGGATGAACAGGAGAGAGGAGCCTAATTCAAACCACAGGTGACTTCTTGGCTGGTATATTCTGCTGTGGGCTTAGGGTAAAAATCTGCAAGGCCTTAAATCATTCTAGATGTTTTGGGCAAAGCTTGGGGCAATAAAAAAAAAAAAAACAAAACAAAAAACAAACAACAACAACAAAAAAAAAAAAACAGTTGCAAAGTTGTGGAGGGTCTGAAATGCCCATCTCATGAGTTCCTGGTGGCTGCCCAGGAGCATGTGGAAGTCAGGGCGTGCCCTCCTCAGGGTGCTCAGAACCCCTCTCATCCTCTCCAGGAGGGCTCATGCCGGGTCCTGCCAGCATGATGTTGGTGCTGACACACTTGAGATGGACTCGCTGTCTTCCATGGTGACTTTGGGGCCCCAGGGCAAGGCTGTCTCCCCTCTACAGGGAGCGAGGCTGTCTCTGGCTTGGATGAGCTAACATTCCAGATAGAACCCACCTCGTGTTCTTTGAGTCTGGAAAGGTATCATGTCCATCCCTCTGCTATTTCCATGGCTCTCTGTCTCTGTCTTTTTTTGTGTCTTGGTTCCAGTCCATTTCCTCTCCACCTGCACCTCAGGTATCTCCTCCCCACTCTAAGTCAGTCTGGGCTGCATCTGCTTCCCCTCCCATCTCAGGATAAGCCTGGGTTTCTGAAGTCCCTGGTGCTAATATCAAAGAAACTTCCATCTCCGAGTCCCAGCTTCCTCACTGCCCAATACGCAGGACTGTAACACCTGTCTTGACCAACTCTACACAAGTGGTGTTAGTAGTGAGAATTAAACTTTTCACATCTTTTTCTGAGTGACTGATCATTCACTAAGTTGACCATGATGTATTCAGCCTCCAGGAAAAGCCAGTTTGCCTTCTGGCTTGAATGACAACATGCACACCATAGGGCGAGTACTTCCAGGAGGGCACAGGTGCTCCTCCTGACCAGCCCTTAGCTTATGTCCCTCAGCATGGCTTAGGCAGGCTGCCATGGGATCCTGCAGCCCTGTCCATTCCCATCAAGGTCATCCTCAACCTCAACTTTCTAAGTGTCTTTGCTTCTGCAGTGGAGTGTCTGCATTGTCTGCACATCAGTGATAGCTGAGAACTTAAAGAAACACTGATGCTTGAGGGCCTCCTCAGACCCATGAAAGCAGAGTGGGCAGCAGGACGCTGACATTTCTCCAAACCCCCAGCTGGTTCTGATGTCACCTGGTGCCCAGAGCCCCTGAGGGAGGAGCATTGTTTGGCACCAGAAACACAGGTACTTCTCCTCCTGCCCCTGTCACCCTCTCAGAGACCCACAAACCGAGATACCTGGAGACTGGATGGACTGGCTACCTGGAGCTGTGAAAACATGTCCAGGGGTCACCCAGCCAGGGGCTCCTGGATTCGGGAGCAGTGACATGGAGAGATCAGCCCCGGTAGCTGTGAGTGCTGAACTCCAAGTGTGAGGCAGACAAGAAGGAAGCAGAGGGTCTCAGAGAACATGCAGAGGGGAGACAATGCCACTGGAGAGATGGGTCTCAGGTGGGGCAGGAGGGTTCTTTGTCTGTTTGGGTTCCATTAATTACTGTGGTCAGTATTTTGCTTAGGTCGCTTTGAGTGGGCTCATGTTCCTTTCAAAGAAATGATTTCTGACTAAGAAATACCTCTGACGCCTGGCACCAGGCCTTGGCCTGCACATAGCAGCCCTTATTTGACGAATGGGTTGCCAAATGCGTGAGCCCAGATTATTAATTGGCTCATTAATAGTTAATAGCATAACCACAAAGTAGATGGCATGAATTTGTTCCTCAGGCATGGGCAGTGGACTAAGCTGGAATGGGGGCAGGGGTGAGCTTTTCTTCCTTTCTTTGTATTTATTTATTTATTGTGGACTGAGGATTGAACCCAGGGGCACTCTACCACTGAGATTTTTATTTTTGTTTTTAATCTTGAGACAGGGTCTCACTAAATGGCTGAGGCTGGCTTTGAACATGCAATCCTCCTGTCTCAACCTCTGGAGTGGCTGGGATTACAGGCGTGGGCCCTGCTCCCGGCGCCATCTGTTCTGTAAACCCTCTGAACTCTGTGTCTTCCCCCAGCCTCGCTGCCACACATTGTCTCCTGCCTGGACCAGTAAACAGTCCATCCAGTCTGCCTGCTCTTTCTGTTGCTGTCTCCTATTCCTCCTGCCTTTGGGAATTCAGACCCACAGTTTGGGGCTCTGCTCATTGCATTCTCCAGGAGGAGGGGTAGGCGGGGCCTGGCTGAGGATGGATGCCATGGCTTTGGGGCAAACACACCCTTTACTAGGTCCCACTCCATTGCCCTGGTCAGGTAGGGCCAGCCTCTCCCCGACCAGGTCCTGGCTTCTTCCTTCCTAGTTAACTTTGGGCTGAGGCCCCAGCTGGTCTGGCTTCAGCCAGTCTGCTCTGCCAGATGCTGCTTGATGTCCCAGTGCAGACAGCAGCTGTGTGACAGGGAACCTGGTGTTGTGTGTGTGTGTGTGTCTTGGCCTGGAGTTCACCCTCATTTTCCTTCCTTCAGAAGGGGCATCTATCCAGGAACCCCGCCATGGACTCCAGTTCCCTCTCCACCTCCCAGGAGAGTCACCAGTCCCCTGGCCTTGCAGGCTGTCCTGGGAGCATCTTCTGGCCACTCCTGCAGCCTCTGCAATGCAGTGCAGGCTCATCGGTGCTCACTTGCCCTGTATGGCTGCACCCACCTGCCACTTGGAACACCACGGGGATCTACCTGGGGGGTAGGGTTTCCTGAAGGGCATACTTGATGGCAGTGTCAGTTTTCTGGGTTCCATGGTGCTCCCACACCAATCCATGAAGGACCACCCGCCCTGCCACTCACCCCTGTCTCACCTGATGTGTCCTCAGGTGGGGTCAGGAGCCCATCTCAGGACCTTCTTCCCAGCTCCCAGTGGACTTCTTTCTGTCTAACCTCTGCCCCTAAGTTCTCAAGTCTGAGTCTTCCAGGGCCTTGCTTGCTGCACCAAGACCCCTGCTTTGTCCCCAAGCTGAGTGCCTGCCCTGGGACCCTGCCAGATCCTTGGTCTCTTATGGGGTCTGAACCATGAGGATGGAGGCCTGCTACTAGGGAGTGGCCTCCCACATGCCATCCTGTGTGCTCCACTACCCTCCCTGCCTGGTCCACTGGGAGTGGAGAGGACCTGGGATGTAACTGCAATGTCAGAGCTTAAAAGCCCTGTGACTGCCTCTCCCTTCAAGCAGCCTCCAAGCAGGCCCTGTTGGAGCCAAGGTCTGTGCACCCAATGGTCTGCTTTAGTGTATAGTATACGACTTCGTGCCCTGAACCCATGGCCACCGATGGAGTGGGTCCTGGTGGCTATCATACTTGGCTGGTCCTGCACAAACATCTTTCAATGTATCACTGTACCCCAGGCAGGTTGCCCTTCACCTTCCTACCAAACACCTTTCCATATATTTGCTGAATGAAGCTGAATGTGTCTGCCCTTCAGTTTCTGCCAACAACCTGGTTAGGAATGACCTATGCAAAAAAGTGTTTATTAATCACAGCTAAGTTTACAACATCAAAAGACTTTAAATTATCCAAATATCCCTCAAGAGGAGATTTCTAAAAATCTGTAGCACAGCCACACAATGGAATACTATTGCAACTGCAAAAAGGAATGAGGACGATCATGTTATTCTCATAATAATCTCCACCATACAATAAGAAAAACAAGGTGTAGAATAGTGTTTTCTGTATATCACAATTTGTATAACAATTATGTACACATGCATATATATGGGCATATATTTGCATATATATGCTCTCCGGGAGAATGCACAAGAAACAGGTAATGATGACTACCTGATGAGGGTAGGTGGGAAGGAGCATTGTCACTGTATCCTTTCTCAGATCATTTGAATATTGAGTCATGGGAATGTACCTTGAATTCTAAAATTTAAAATAAATAGAGGCACTGGCTATTTGAGTGAATGATGGACCCGGAGCATCTTCTGGCGACTCTCACAGCTTCTCACACTCCTGTCCATTCCCCAGCCTTCAAGCTGCACCCTGCACCATCTGGTCACCAGGACACTCTTCATTCAGACCCCATCAATCTAGCCGCCTGTGTTTTACTAGTCTTCACTGAGTATGCTCAGCATGCCCTGAGATCCAGCAGGAACAGTGGACGGGGGCGGGCCCCTGCATTTGCAGGAGCTCTGTCCTCAAGGTCATTTCCCTGCGGGTCCTTCTCATGCAAGCCCCTAGGATATAAGTACTCTTGCTCACTTCACCCATGAGGCAGTGAGAGTCTAACTAGTCTGTTTTCCTCTTTGCCCTGGCCACCGGGAAGCTCTCAGATGTAATAACTCACCTGTCCTCACCTATGTCCTTACAATACTTAACTCTCCTCCTGAAACTCTAACCACTCTCCCTCTGCCAGTTCCCACTGCCTGTGGCTCTGACCAGAGGTGAAGGGAGCCCAGGTGTCAACCGGTGTAGCTGAGGGCAGGGAAGGCCTATTCAGGGAGGAAAGGGGATGGAAAGGCAGTAGTGGGTTCAAGCAAAAGGGCACTGGGCAGGCTGAGGAACTGAGGTGACCAGCTTCTTCCAAACGATTTCACTACCTTAGTCTGCATAAGAGCCCAGGAAGGTATTTAGACAAAGTTGGTTATATTTCTCTGTGTAGTCTGACAGGCAAAGTTAGTCTAGGCTGGGCTTCTCTGCATTTCTAGATGGATTTTTGGAATACCAGCTAAGGTTGCTTAAAAATTCATCCATTCAGTCTTTTAAAGCCAGTTTTGAAAGGCTTTGATTTTTAAGATCTCAATTGGATTTTCCAATTTGAAGAAAATCAAAGTTCAACTAGGAGGTATCTTTTGGAAAATAATTATCTCATTTTCCAAAGGAAAGAAACTGCATTAGCCCTGCGGGATTAATAAGATCTAGTCTTTAAGTAAAAATTGCTTAATATAACAATCAGCCTGAAAGTCCACTGACCAATCAACTTAGAACAGGGAGGTCTGGTTCAAGTTCTGAGTCTGACATTTAGCAGCCAGAACACTAAACAGACCCTCCGCAGCTATAGGTGGGGAGAGGGGACTCCACTGATCTGAGTTTCCTCTGCCCAGTGAAGATTATGTCTTTCCTGAGTGGAACTGCACTAACTGCACGGTTTCTCTGCTGGTTGACGGAAAGGCTAACTAGATGGACTTTGCAACCTCAAACTGTGCATGGCCGGCTAAGAAGCTGTGAAGGCAACGTCTTCCCACAGGATGGGCTCTTGACACTCCCCACCATTGCCCAAACCCAGGCTGTGGGTGGCCCCAGAGCACCTGGGGCACAGCCTCCAGGCCCCCGGGCTCTAGATGGTTTTAGTGGCTCAGCACAGTGCCAAAGCCGAGGATTGAAAGGTGCATTCACAAGACTTGGGATGAGAATGACAGGGGGGCCTCTGTCACTGCTTGGTTCTGCAGCCTCTGCTTGACGGCCTCCTGCTCCTGGTGGATTTTTCTCCCGTTCCCTCTCACCTCTCACTGCTAGGGACCTTCCTAACAGAGATGGGAGCAGTGCCCCCTCTGCTCAAAGCCCTGGCGACTCCCCACACAGAATGCAGAATGGCACACAGGCTTTGGGGGTGGTTGTGGCCTCCTTCCTACCTGTAGGGCATGTCCCTTTCTTCATGGAGCCTTCTTGATCTCTCCAGCCTGGGGAAGTGCCCTGACTGGATTCCCATAGTCTCCCCTGCCCCCACCCCTGTGCTTTCCTTTGCTCCAGCTGCGATTGCACTGCCCTGCCCTTATCTGTCTCCCACCTGCCCCTTACTGGATGGTGAGCTCCTCCAGGGAGCCCTTGCCCCCGTCCTCCCAGCGCCTGGCTCCTGGGAGGTACTAGTCGATCTCCGTTGAGCAAACACTACCAATGGAGTGTTAATCTCAGGAAGACAACCCAACCTTAAAACCCGCTTCCTTGTTAATTCCGGGGAAGCCCAGTGGCCAAAATGCTTCTGTGGCACTTGGTCAAGGATGACAGAGTCCCTGAGCTTAATGAAAGGAAAGCAGGCCTGGCAAGGATCCTGTCCCTTGAAGCGTGAGCACAGTTAACTCTGCACATTCTCTGCCTCCTCAGTAACCATCACGAGGGCTCCTTCGCCTTTCTCTCCAGCTGCTGTGTGCGTGATGATCAGCTTTGTGCTTTAGGAAAAGTGTTCTGATTGCAGAGAGGACAGTGAATTGGGAGGACATAGCAGGAGATGGCAGATGCTAAGTGTGCTCTTGGGATTCCTGGTGCTCTACTCTTCAAGCACATGGTAGGTCGGCTGTCCTTGGATATAAGCCTTGTCCAGTGAACTGTGCTCACAGTAAATCCCTTCTGGTAGAAGCTTTAAAAGCGAAAGAGAGATCTGCCACATTCCCTCCCTGCAGCTGAGGTGATTGTGGGGGCTGGTGTTGGGAGGTAACCTCCACCAACCTGGGCCCCTGAGCAGTCACCATACGCATACTCCTCCTGCCAACCTGCACTGGAGATAAATCATGAGCAAGAAACATCTTAGTTGTGTTCATGGAGATCTGGGGCTGGTTGTTAATGTAGTGTAACCCAGCTTGCCCTGACCAGTACACCACAGAGGAGGCTACTGTGCAAGAGCAGATGACAGATGGTGGCATCCTAAACTAGGGTGCAGGAAGAGAGGGACAAGAGTGGATGGATCAGACAGCTATTTGGTAGGTAAAAGGATAGGGTTGGTGGCTGCTAGGAATGTCGAAATCCCCTGCAGCAATCATCTTTCCTGGTTTTAGAGGCATAGCTTGCTCTGACTTTTTCAGGAACTCACAGGTTCTCTGAGCTAAGATTTCCATCCTATCTTTATATTCAGGGTCAGGACTTGGTGTTGACTTGCTTCATACCTGCCAAAGACCCAGGCAACCTGGGCCATTGCTTTTTTGAGGAAAAGTCTTGCCATCATAAAGGCAAAAGCTGAAGCTCTAACTGCAACAATGTGCTGCTTCTCACACAGAACCCAGTTTAACACAGAGATGGGGAAACTGAGACTCAGAGAACTTGAAGACCTTCCTAAAACCAGAGGTGACAGAGCCAGGATCCACAAGTGGGGGACCGGAAACCCACAGCTAGAACTCCCTCATGCTGCTTCATCGTCAGAGGCAGAGGAATTCCTCAGTGAAGGGGCTGGGGTTGGAGATGGAGGCTGCGCATTCCTCTCTGAGTGGGGGATGGGGTGTGGGGGTGCCCGAGCCTCCCAGCTGCTCCCTGCACGACAGTCGCCCTCACGGAAGCACTTGGGCGTTGGCAGAGTTCTGGGCCCCTGTCAAGTCCACACGTCACCAGTGCTCCTGCATAAACATCAGGGGGCTGAGTTCTGTTCTTGGCTGCGTCTACGCGGGCACCAGCTCCAAGCTCCCACGGATTCCAGGGAAACCGGACTGTGGGGTGTGGATGGCTGCCTTGGAGTGTTTCCCCTTGATCATGGGATTCAGAGTTGCAAGATTTCCACCCAAGCAGAAACAAAAGCCGCCTTCACAAGTCCCAGGAGTGGATCTGACATATTTTCACTTGCTGTTGATTCTTTTTTTCTCCATCTATCCTGGCAGAGGATGGTAAGAGCTAGCTCCCCAGCAATCTTTACGCTGTCTTTGTGGTTGAAGAGCATAGATTCTAGGATTGGGCAGACTTGGGTGCGAACTTCTCCACATATTTCCTCTCTAACTTTGAACAAATTACCCAACATCTATCAATTTTGTCATTTTGCAAATGGGGTCACAGTGCTAACTTGATAGGGCTGTTGGAATAATTAAGGGAGCAGCTGTATGTCAAACATGCACTCTGGTGCCTGGCACATGGGAAGGGCTTAATAAATAGCACATATTGTTGTTATTCAGTATTTTTGGTCTTATGTTTTGAAGAATTCTACTATAAAATCAAATACATTTAAATCTGCATTCATAACATGTCAGAACTGAAGAGCATTTAGTAATAATTCTAATGAAGTTATTAATGCTTTTAAAAATCATTAATAAAAAATGAGTTCTTAGGTGGAAACCTAGTAAATAAACAGTTAAAAATGGGGCTTCTCTGATGGAAGCAGGAAACTCACGGGTCAGGGGAATTAGACAACCTGTCCACAGCAACAGGGAGGGAGAGAATTTCAAACCCTACTCTTGATGCCACTGTGGCAAAGCCTCTGTGCTCTCTGTCCTCCCCTGGGAAGTGGGAGCCACAGTACCTGCCTGCCAGGGTTGAGACACTGAAATCGAGTGTGGATGAGCCAGGAACCTTCCCAACACTGACTGCTCTTGGAGAAGAGGAAGCAGGGGCTCACGGACAAAAGTGGAAGGCAGGCAGGCCCCAAGGGACCAGGTGAGGCTCTGCCCAACTGACTCTGAACTGGGCCAGCTTGTGTGTCCCCTGCTGGGCACCTGGTGGCCACATGGCCTCATTCTCTGGCCTCTGGGCAACAGGGCAGCCACCTGCCAAGCCTCTGAACAAGCCCTTTCATTTGGTCCATCCCCCTCAGCACATATGCTACTTTCCTCATGGGGTTGTATTTGACTCTGTTAAATACCCTCATAACATCTGCCCTCAAGTTTCTCAAACTTGACCTTCTAAGATGGGACTCATCATCTCCCACTGCCCCAAGCCAGCTCCTCCCCTGACCTTTCCCTCTCTGCCACAGTGTGCCTGTCTGGTGGCCTAATGCAAAATGTGGACGTCAGGGTTCCCAACATCTGCTCTATCTCATCCAGTGGGACCAGAGGTCCTGCCAATTCTCCATCTGAGCATCTCCTGATGAAGTCTTTATCCTAGACCCCTGTTCCTTCTTCCTTTCAGGGTTTCCACACCTGTCACCTGGACTCAGTTACATTAGTCCCTGATGTGCTTCCTGCCTCAACTGCCTCATGCTTTCCTGATGCATAGCCTAATTCTACTGGGGAAAGGGCCATTTGAGTGCATGACATCATTGTGGATTGCTATGACATCATCATCACTGCTGTGAATGAAGAAGAGAGGGCTATACACGAACTCAATGCAGGAAGCTGGGGCTGTGCTGGGGCTGTACCAGCTCTGGGGTGGCAGGAGGAGATTTTCAGACCTGCAGAAGACCTGCAGAAGGAGAAGGGGCTGGCCATCTGAAGGACATGGAGGCAAGGTGAAGATCACTCCAGGCAGAGGGAAGAGTTTCTGCCAGAGAGGCAAGGAAGGGAAGGGAAGGGAAAGGAAGGGAGGGGAGGGAAGGCCTCAGGGAGTTGTGGATACAGGAGGTAGGGGAAGAAGCAGAGGACTGGCAGGGTTGGACCAGAGGGGTCAGCAGGCTGGATCTCAAGGGATTCTCCAGCTTGTGGTTGGCAGGAGGGAGGAATCTGAATGCACTCACCATAAAGAAATGATGAAAGTTTAAGGTGATGGATATGCTAATTACCCTGAGTTGATCACCACCCAATGTATACATGAATCAAAACATCACATTGTACCTCATAAATATGTACAAATATTATGTGTTATTATGTGTCAATCAAAAAATTTTTTAAAGGATAAGATGATAATAATAACAAAAGAACACTCTGGCTGCTTGCTGCCTGGAAAGGGAACTGGAACTGGGCAAGGTGGGATAAGAGGAAGCTCTTCAATAAATGGAGCAGGACAGCAGGTCGCCCTGAACTCCTAACCAAGGAGGGGCGGGGGACAGTCTCAGGCTCTTTGGGAGGAAGTGCTCCGTGCACTTGGAGCTTATTGTAGGTTGAGACTAGAAGGAGAGCATCCCACTCAATCATGGGTGCTTGGAGGATGAGGATGAAGTTCTCTTCTCTGTGCCTGGGGACCTAGCCCAGGCCTGGCACAGAGAGCCGAGCTGTGCACTGCATGAATTAATGACAGTGAGAGTTTAGCTTAGGCTGATTTCCTGAACTTCGCCCCACCGACACTAAGCAGGGGGCTGGTTAACAGGTCTGTCTTTGTCATTTAAGGCACAATCGGGAAGCCTCTTCAACCTCATTTCTCCTGGGGAATGGGGTAGGGAGATGAGTACCCTATACAATTAATCCTGGGCCCCATACCTGCTGGAATGGTGGGTGCTCTTGCTGGCTTCCTATAGGTGCAAGCCCTCTAGACTGAGCTGTCGGCACCACCATTTGCCAGTGTCCCAGTCTTCCATGTCCTGAGGGGTGATGCTTTTAGAGCAACTTATTCTACATTTGGGTTTGCGTATTTCCTTTTGGCATAGGACTTGAGCGTGTTCCAGCTCTGGGAGGTATGCTCTGTGCTGAGGCCAGCACAACTGCAGAGTGAGAAAGCCAGAAAATGAATCTCAGGTCTGCCACTGCTGTCCCAGGTAGTCACCAAGGAGATGGTTTCCTCATCTGCAAAATGGGCATAGTCATACCCTCCAGGCTGCTGTGGGTCTGATTTGCCAGACCAAGTAGGACAGTGTCCTATAAGTGATGAGGACAGTAAGTGAGGCTTCATCTCTTCTCCAGGAGAGGGTGGGTGGATGAGAAGTACTAAGAGGACCCCAATTTCCAGAGCCTCTGTCCACATTGGGTTCTGAGACCCTGGCTGCTGAGGTTTGCCATGTCCCCTCTGTCCCAGGTGAATCTGCAAGAACCTGATGTCCACACTTTGATCTCCATCTGGGTGGGAGAAGTGAGGGGAGTGCTGGGGTTGGTTGGGTTGGGTTTTGCTACAAAGAAATTGGGGCTAGAACCATTATTTCAGGGAGCTTGGAAAAGACAGTGTGGCATGATTCCACTCTACAGCAGAGTATGGAACACCAAGAGCCAATTTCTAAGGAAGCTGAACACAAATGCTAAATCCATACGACCGGGCTTTTGGTGTGTATGGGTTATAAGGTTGCAAGGAAAGGAGGTCAGGACTGAGCAAGCTGGGCCCAGGCCAGGGAGCTGCCTTGTAGCTGTCATGGGAAATGGGGAGGGCATGGCTGTGCCAGTCTGACTTCATGAGACCCTGGGATCCCAGGCAGAAGCAGTCAGACCAATCTGGGTGCAGCCAGGTGGGATGACATTAGGTTAGGATGGAGCTGGTACTCAGTGCCTGTCTCAGAGCACCCTGCAAATCTCAGAAACAGAATACCTTCTTAGGCTGAGGTACTCATTCCTATCTGTATTTATCTTCCTCAGGTGCCCAGGACCTATGACAATCAACTTCTTAGGCCTCCCAGCACAGGACCCAGCACCCAATCAGTTCTCAGGATATAAAATATGGAATTAGCATAGAATACACCACAAGTCCAGTTTAATCAACATTTCCTGTGCATCTACTATGTGCTTCATCCCTGACTCTGCCACTGACATTTGTAGGTTCCCAGCTAAGACTTGGTCTCTCTGCCTCAGACCATTCTTGGTCCTTCAAGAAAGAAGCTGTCTGTTTGGACTTGGGTAAAAATGATGCCCTACTAAAAGCAAGTCTTCACCAGATATTAGCTAAGTCAGTCAAACTGATGGTTTCTTTGAGACCTATTAGCCTCAGGCACTCCACGGCAATCCCAGTGGGTTTTGACTCAAGGATTCTTGTGAGCTCAAAACTGTCACAGGGTGGCCTGGAGCCTCTCACATCAACTCTGTAGCTTGTGCCATGGGACACCCAAGTCACAGAGAAACATGGAGCTGATGCTGGAGCCATCAATTTTACTCAAAGATTTTGGGGGAAAAGTTGTGAATTTTTGTACAGGTATGGGCCAAAGGAGCAGGATCTACTTTCCCACGTGTCAAACTTTCTCTAGAGTCAAATGTCAAACAAAACACTGTTATAAGCATAGGAGATGAAGCATGAGTCTTTAACAAAACTCACTGGACTACCACCTGCTACTCCCAACCCTACTCTCTTCCCTGTTGCTGGGAGGACTCCTCTTGGGAACCCACCTGAGGATTTCTGTCTGGCAGCGCTCTGGGGAAAGGGCTCTGAACACGTGTGCATATCATCAATCTGTTTTGCACTCCAGTCCCTCCCATGATCCACTGCCTGAATGATTCAATACCCAAACCAAGAAAGAGTTGGGTGATCTGGAATCAATGTAGTGTCTAATTTTTAGGAATTCTTAGACATCGGGTGAATTCTAGGTCTGATCCTGCTAGATTTGATCTGTGATGTTGGGTAACTCCCTCCCCTTTTTTGTCCTCAGTTTCCTAGTCTGTAAAATGGGAAGGGTAGGCTATGCAATCTCTGAAATTCCTTTCAGATTTAACATCTAATGACTTAAATAACCCTGCCCAAATGGATATAATTCATTCAATTGAAATTTATTTAGATCCCACTAAAATGTATTGTGAGCATCCTTTCATATACATTATTTAATTTAGTATTCTCAAAACCTCAGAAAGGTCTGTACTATCTCCATTGTATAGATGACAGATTACAAAATAGTTTCAGACAATTTTAGTTTGTTAACTGAAATCACACAGTCAGGAGATTATAGAGCTGAGATTCAGTCTCAGGTCTGGCTCTCTTCATGTCCAGGAAGACAACAGATACTGTGAGCCCACATCAACTTAGCTACCCTGCCTCTCCCTCCCTGCCAGCCCAGGAGCTCAGCTCCAGGCTCTGGTCTAGGGGACTGAACCATGAAGGGAGGCCCTGGTTGGGGCTGGGGCTCTAAATCACTGGTAGATGCAGTTGTACTTTGGCCAGAGAGGGGCAAGTTAAGAATGGCTGAGAGCCAAGTCTTTGGCCCAGCCTGGGTTTCTTTCCTAGGTGAATCCTTTCCCAGGCTCTATTTGGGTTTAGCTTAAGAAACTGCCTGCTCTTTCCATGTTTTGCCATCTGGCTTGACATCCCCAGAGGCCCATCCTCAAAAATACCTGTCCACACTTCCCAGTCCCCAGAAACCATCTTCTAACACCCATGCCCTGAGGGTTAAGAAGGAAGATGTGCCAGAGAAATGGAGTTCAGAGATCTGTTCTGATAATTAGGTGGGAGACTTCAAACAATGTTTCTATTTCAGCCAGTTCAATTGCCACCAGTCTGCATGCAGCAATGGTTTTTGCGATCTGATCTGGATATCTTCTCAAAACCTTGCTGTGGTATCAACTCCTGCTATGCCACTGGATAAGTGAATCTCTCTTTTTGGGCCTCAGTGTCCCCCAATAACCTGCTGATTGGGCTCCATGGATGTCAATTCCCTCCCAGTGGTGACATTTTAGGACCCACTATCATTTACTTTATCTTCCCAGAGTCAGGGGGGACAAATGCATTTGGAGAGAACCTCTCTCGCGCTGAGTGCTCCCACTTGGCGGCTGCCAATGATGCACCCCTCTTGGCCCAGGCCCGGACAGATCCAGGCCTGGCCCTTAAGCCTTGCAGCTCAGGAAACGCGAGCGCAGCGCTATACCGGCGACTGCGGCGGCGGCGCAGGGGGCGGGGGAGGAGAGAAGCGCCCACTTTTCCAGCTGCCTCCGCAGCAGCCCTGGCCCTAGCCCCGGTGCATTAGCGCTGTCTTTGGAACCCCTAGGTTTGTTGCTCTGGCCAGGGGCAGCTGGGAGCCCACGATCGCTCGATCGTACCTAACCGACCACTGCAGCCTCGCAAACCCCCAACACCGCGGAGCTAGCGCAGGTTGCTCTTGGCCCTCAACTGCAGTGAGACAGGGGCCCTTGGCACTTGGATGCCTCTGTCTCGCCCTCCCCATGCCCAAGCATAGAGAATTACACCTCCCCGGGTCTAGGAAAGACGATCGGGTCTATCAGGGTTGGGGGATGGGGGCGGGGACACCATTTTTGGCAGAACCTGGGTCCAGATTTACTGTTTCGGTCTGGTCCTTCGGACCCCAATTCCCTCTGTATCTCCAGGTCTTGGCCCCTCTGACCGCGCCTCCCACAGCGCTCATCCGGCGAAGAGCAGCCGCAGCCCACATCTACTCCCTGCCCGCAGTCCCAGCCCCCTCTGCCCGCCGCAGGGGCACCCTTCCTCCCACTGAGGCACCCAGAGCGCCCAGGGCGCGGAAAGTAGAGGGGCCAAAGTTCAGCCACAATGGCTGGTAGAGGCCCTGAACCCAGGGGACCGCGGTCAGGGCGCTGGGAGGTCAGGACGCGGCGCTCATCTCACCTGTTTCTCCAGCGGCTCCTTGGCGGAGAGCGTCGGCTTGGGGGAGGGCGCGCGGTCGCAGACGCAGCCCTCCAGCAGGTACAGCCCAGAGGGCCGAGAGCTGGAGTCGCTCTCGAAGTAGAAGAGCAGGTTCTGCAGCAGTGCGAACCACTTGGTTTGCCATTTTGTGTTGTCCGAACTCCGCTTGCTCAGGTAGCCTTTGCGCGTGCCGTCCTTGCGCGCCAGCAGTCCCAGGGACGCGACGTGGCCATCGTTCAGCCGGATCCCTTTCTGCATGGTGCTCGGAGGCCAGCGATACCCCACGCGCTTACATCTTCTCCGCGAGGCACCCTGCAACCCCCAGTCCGTGCGCGCCGCGCTGCCTCTCTCAGGCTCTCGCTCGCTCTCTAGTTCCCTCTCGCTCTCCCCTCCCCCCAAATATCTACACTCTGGGACCTAGCGCCGAGCTGAGGCTTCTTCAATCTAGATGGATCATTCCCCGTGGAATCTCTTCGCTTCGCAGAGCCGAAGGTGCGGGAGATACTGCCGGACCCTCCCCCGGCTCCGGGCAAACTGAGCGACTGGCTATCTGCTCGCTGGTGAGGGGCAGGCGGAGTCATGTGACGCCGATCCCTCGAAGAGCCGGTTTCAGCAGCGCGGACAGGGACACACGCACACAGCCCCGCCGAGGCGCAGAGCGACGCGCAGGCTGCACCTTGGAGCCTCCTCCCCCTCCACGGACACACACGCGCACACGCACTCACACAAACACTGCCCTCCCTCTCCTGGTTTCCCCTTCTCCCCTTTGGGTGTTAAAAAGCAAATCAGATCAATTTTCGTTTAACCCAATGGAACCCCGGAGGCTCGCCATCCCGGGAGTTTGCGTCTTTGCGCCTCGCCGCGGCGCACTGTAGACCTAGGGTTAAGTCCCAGTTGTCATTTTCTCCTTCATAGGCTCTCCCCGGTACTTATTTTTCTAATCCAAGGTGCATGGAGGAAGGTGGATGGCGAAACAGATATGATAGAGCCTTCTGTCCTGGTTTTTGCATAATCAGCCGGGTCAGATAAATTTCAGCATCCAGCCTCATTCCAGGAGGCTTCTCCAGAGACCTGAGGACAACACAGGGGGTGAGATGCGGAGGGGGAAGGTGAGCGTATGTTTTATTTGAGCGTTACTATAATTACCGGCGCCACCTCCTAAGCCCTGAGGTCTGGCTGGCAAGTAGCTGCTGGGAGTTTTCTGCAAATACCCCCCAAAGCCTGAAGGCGGGCTTCAAACGCAGGCGCCGGGGACCATGGGAGCCTTCAAATAGCTGCGCTGGCGCAATGATACCTTAATGATAGATTTTCCGTTCTTATTTTTAGCTCCCATTCGCCTACACAGTTACACGGCATTTATCCGAGAACGTCACAGCGCCCGCATGCTGCACCGGGAGAGCGCGCAGGCTGCCGGGCAAGCGGGGTGCTAGATAGGGAGCGCGCACCACGGTCTGCCGCAGAGGGCAACCGCCTCGCTTGGACTCGCAGCGGCGCCAGGCCCGGCCAGTTTGCAACTGGGATGGGCCCCCGCGCAACTCTTTGGAGGAAGAAAGGAAGGACACCATTTTCCGTACGGAACCAGCGGGCGCTCTTCCCTTGAGACACACACACACACACACACACACACACACACACACACACACACACACACACACACACACACACACTTCCTGGTGTGGAGCGCTAGAGAAGGGTTTGGCAATCAGGTAGCCCTGGGTAGTTCAAAGAGAATCCATAGGCTTCGCTGTGAAGGAATGGAGCTGTCCCTGTCTTGGGCACAATGGCTCAGGCCTGTGTTCCTGGGTGATGCTGATTTTTCTAAACAAGTAATGAAAGAGGGCAGATGATTAAACCTCTTCAAGCAGTTTTAATTTTCCCAAAAGGACCCTACCCTGTGATCTCCCTTCCTTCTTGTTTGCACTCGGCGGAAGCGGAATTTCCAGTATTGAGGGTCTTAATCTAGGCCCCTTTCATCTAAACTGTTATTAAAAAGCCTGTTAGAAGCCAAGAAAAATTAAGGGAAGAGACAAGGATCTAAGCGCTTTAGATGATCTTTCCCTAATCAGCCCATTTATTAAGACGGGAAACAACAGTATGGAGGGGTCCAGTGACCTGTTCAGGGTCACTCAGTTAAGAAGCGGCAGAGGTGTGAATTGAACCAGGCTGAGGCTAATGTAGGACTGAGCAAGTGATCCATAGGTTGCAGGTTGTTAAGTTTTTATCTTAAGAAGGGACAGGGTGGTCAGGGAAAAGGTCTCCCAGGGGAAGCAGAGCCAAGGTTGGGACTGAACAGGGGCAGGTGTAATACACAGACCTACAGTACATGGGTCTGAACCTGGGTTGCCGGTTCATGCATGGGTAATACACTTCCAGGAGCAATTTGAATGTGCAGTTAAGTTGGAGAAGCACAGGTATATGGCAGAACCAATGTTGGGCACATGAGTCACCTGGGAATATAAAAATGCAGATTCTCATTCAGTGGATTACAGACAGAATCTGAAAATCTGCATTTCTAACAAGCCCACTGGGTGATGCAAACCTACAGGTCTGCAGATCACACTTGGGAAGATCTCAGGTACTCAGGAGATGGGAGAGGATGGGATTCACTCACTTACTCACTCATTCATTCATTCACTCTTTCATTTATCCACACACATCTTGTTCTACTGGCTGGGCCACTGGGTTCACAATGATAAACAAAGTAAAGGAGTTTCTTCTCCATCTAGCCTTTAGTGTAGCTGAAGGAAAACCACTGTATCTGGGGAAGAGATTCTGATGAGAGGTGTAAATCAGGAGAAGAACTGAGCCCACTCCAGAGGTCTCAACCCTTGTGCACTTTAGAATTCCTGGAGAGATTTAACAAGTATTTGTATTCAGGCTATACCCAGGTCAGTGAAGCCAGAACTGGGACCTGGCATCATATTTTCAAAAGCTGCCTAGGATATTGCAGCATGCAACTGGTGTTGAGAACGATTAAAGCTTGAGGCAAGAAAATCTCCTTATAACCTCCTCCCTCCGCTCCCAGCATTGAGGAGGCTGAGGGACCCACTTTTGCTAGTCTTGGAGTTACGGGAATTCCTGATTGGCCAGGCCACGTTGAAAGGCTGAGCTTGGCTCAAAGTCTCTGTGTTAGAGAGAGAAGGGTGCCAGTGGCCTGGCACTTCAATTACTTCAGTCTGGGCTGAGTGCATATTGACTTCTCTCTAGTGTCCAAAGGCAGAAACCTGGGGGGAGCCTCTCTGCAGTCATTTGCCTCAATTCCACCCAAAGTTCAGGGCCCTTGGAAGGCCCTTACGGGAGTTGGCCAAGAAGATAATGGTTGGCGCACTCCTTTAATCCCAGTCGCTCAGGAGACTAAGGCAGGAGGATTGTGAGTTCAAAGTCAGCCTCAACCACTTAGGGAGGCCCTAAGTAACTTGATGAAATCCTGTCTCTAAATGAAAATATAAAAAGAGCTGGGAATGTGGCTAGTGGTTAAGCGCCCTGGGTTCAATCCTTGGTATTAAAAGAAGAGGAGGAGGAGGAAGAAAAGGAGGAGGAGGGGGAGAACAAGAATAATGGTTTCCAGACTGGCTGTGCTTGGACTGGGTGGGGTGCAATGGAGCTGGTAGGCAGGCATTCCTTGCCATAGCTGGCAGACGTGGGCAGGGTATCTAGCCAAGGCATGCACTGTCCAGCAGATCTGAGGTCCACTCTCCCCTTTGGGGAAGGGTGGAGAGGATGTTCACAGGAGAAACAAAAGTGAATATGGGTTTTGCCTTGTTTTGTTTCATCCTTCCAATCAGGGATTTGAACAAGGGTTAATAATCCATTTCACAGATGGAAAAGGTGAGGCCCACATAGTGTCCAGAGTCTTAGGGGAAGGTTCTGATTACTCATCTTGAGCTCATTCCAGAGGAACTGCTTTTCCACCTTCTGGGCTGAAGTCTCTGCAGATTGAAAAAAAAAAAAAAAAAAAAAAAAAAGAAGAAAGAGAATTAGGGAATATTTTGGTGGGTTTGAAATCTGCATTTAGAAATGGCCAGTTAATGACAGGGATGCTGCCTATTCAGAATCTTATGGGGGATTTCTATTAGGCTTTGAATTGGAGAATTTAGGCATTTATTAACATGGGCAATCTGTGGATCTGTCTGCCCTTCAGGCTCCAGCTAATGAGGAATTTGGTGTGTGTGTGTGTATAAGTTTGTGAGTAGCATAGTGAGTATGTGGGGTGTGTATATGTGTGCCTGTAACACTTAGAGAAACTTTGCTTTTACGGCTGCAAATTTCAAAAGAGAAATGTAGCTTCCGTGTAGCTTTAAAAATGAGGTCTTAAGTATATGCAGACAGGAGCATTTGTGGAAATGGAAACTTTGCCCTTGGGGGTTTCCTACTCTAACTTTGGGCTCAACTGGTCCACTTTGCCTGGCATCCAAATGTGGACACCAGGGGTTTACACCTTTTCTTTCCAGCCAACAAGAAGAGCAATATTATTCCAATTGATTATAAATGTAGATGCAGGTTCTTTGTAAAAAAATTAAGAGAATGTAGAAAATCTAGAGATAAAGCCTCCATTTTTTTTTTTTTTTGTTTAGGCTATGTGATCTATTTTAGTTTTTTTCTATGTAAACATATTTACCAAAATGGGTTTCTCAATCTTTTTATTTAATAATATGTGGGGATGTTTTTTCATATCACTATAAATTTAACTAGTTAGGTAACTGATGTTGGGCACTTAAATTGCTTTCTATTCCTTTTTTTTTGAAATAAGGTTATAGTTAATATCTTTTATATACATTTCCCCTCAGGCTGAATTCCTTCAAGGGGGCATTTTTGGGTCAAAGAGATGTACTTTTTAAACTCTGACATATATTACTCGTATTCTTCACGAAGCAGCCAACATTGGGTGAGAAGCCCAATTTCTTTATTTACCTGTTAATCTTGGTTCTCCCTATTGTCAATCACTCAAATATTTGTCCATTTTGAAGGGTAAAAGTAATATCCCTTGTATTAATTTTCATTCATTTTATTCATTCATCATATTAGTTTCTGAATGTTCACAGTTATTCTCTTCTGAAGTTTTCATTTATATTAAAATATTTTAAATTTTGCAGATGTGTTTCTTTTTCTTGTAGAGTTACCAGTTTTAAATATGTTAGAGCTTGCCTTTTGTTGTTATTAAATGGCATAACATACCATTTATATCTTAATTTTTAAGTGTACAGTTCATGATGTTGTGTAACCATCCCATGATCTATCTCCAGAATTCTGTGTATCCTGCAAAATTTAAACTTGTACCCATTAAACAATAACTCCCGACTCCCTCTTTCCTGGTCCCAGGGAGTCACCCTTCTGTCTGTGGATCACACAGTATTTGTCTTTTCGTGACTGACTTGTTTGTTTTTTAATCCTGTATTGCTATGTCTCCATACTGTGTATGTTTTTATATGGATTGTTACAAATTTGAAATTTGGGTGCAGACAGATCTTTTTTTAATGGTTTCTGATTTAGTCACCCTCCCCGTGCCAGTTCCTTCAAGACTGAAACCTGCTTTTCCTTGCTTGCTTTTATGTTTTTATAGTTTCATTTTTCCACTTTCAATCTTAATTTGTTTAGAATTTACTTCTGAGAATAGAGTGAGATTAGAGTCTGGTTTTATTATTAATCGTTCTGAAATGGTGAGCAAGTTGTCCTGAAACCACTTATGTCTGAATAATTCAAACTCTACCACTGATATGGAGTAGCATCTTTATCAGATTCAAACTTTGTCTATGCTTGGGACTACCCCTAGATTCTACTTTTTGTTCCATGGTCCTGTCCATCTGTTTTTATACCAGTGAAATGTGATTTTGTTTCTATGACTTTATCACGCATTTGAAATCTGCAGATTCAATGGATTGCAGAAACGCCTCCATTACTTTTATTTTTTTACAGTGTTCCTAAATATACTCATTTCATCAAGTTCCAAAAAAGGCTCATTGAGATTTTGGCTGGAATTGCTTGGACATATTTACTGGAAGAGTTAATACTATTTTGGAAGAGTTAATAATGTTTTGTCATCTTATTCAAGATAAAAGTTTTTCCCTCCTTCTTTATCCTTAATCTCTTGGTTGTAATTTCCTTTATACATATCTTGCACATTTCTTATCTAATTTTTTTCTGAATATTTCACATTTAATGGTTACTATTGGAACTATGATCCCTTTTCCTGTATTTAAAAATCCGGACATTGTTGGCTTAAAAGAAAGCTATTGCTATTTATATATTTTTAAAGCTACTACTGCCTTGAATTATTCTCATTCCTAAAGTTTTAATTCATCTGCTTGGATTTGCCAGTTAGACAAAAGGAATACATTAATATGTTTCCCAACATTGAGGCATGCTTGTGTTTCTTAGACAAACTCCTATTAGCCAGGGAGGACTTTTACATTATTATTGATTTATTTAGTCTGTGTCTTTTCTAAAATCAATTTAAAGTTTCCAAGATCATTTATTCATGTTCTCCAGTTTATTACATAGACTACCAAAAATTCTTTCTTCCCATCTGTGTTATTTTCCCTTTTTATTTGTTTTTTACTTTTCCTTCTTAAAAGGTGCTGATTTTGTGTTATCTGTCTTACGAGTATTTTAATTATATTATTATTGTTATTAAGACTTTCATTTTATTAATTTCATCCTTTCTTTAGAGCATATTGTATACCTGTATCTTTATTAAATTCTCTCTCTTGCTTTCTTTAGTTTTATTGTGTTGTTTCCCCCAAACTTCTTGAATGTATAATTAATTTATTTTCATTATTTCTTATATAAATAATGAGAGTATTTAAGACTATGACTTTTCTTTTAAGTACAGATTTTTTTCTAGCACCAATAGAAATACTGCTTTAGAATTTAGAAATAGAAATATTGCTTTATAAATTTCTGATGATCACTATGGTAAAATGTCTGAAATCATTTTATTTTTAGGTGGGTAGTTATCAAAGCTTAACTGAATGTTTCCTGGATTTCTAAGTAGACCTTTTGTTTGCTTTTTCTCATTTCTAGTTACATCTCCTTGTGCTCAGAGAATGTAGTCTGTTTTTTTTTTTTTTTTTTTTTTTTCTATATTTTGAAACGTATTGCTGTTTTTGTTGTATTCTATAGCTGGTTGATTTTGTGAGTAATCCAAGCACATCAGGGAAGAAGACATGTGCTCTGTTCACAGGGTGTAGAGTTTGACACATATCAAGTAGCGCAGTTTAATGAAGTTTGGAATTCAGGAGCAAATCTCTGATAGTGACCCCTGCTCAGGATAACTGGCAGCTGTGTGTAGAAGCTGCAGATTTTTGAATGGTGTGGACACCAGGGCTGGGAGACGCTGATGTTCTCTCCTCATACAGTCCAGTGTCCCTGTGGCTCAGGGACTTGCTAGAATTTGAAGCTCAGCAGTAGACCAGGAAGCCAATATAAAAGGTCTCCCAGTAGCCAAAAGGGCACCAGAATGCCCACGGGCTCCCAGGCTCCCAGGTCACTGAGTCATGACCCCTGGGCCCTAATTCATTACCTGCCATGGTCTGAATGTATGTTCACTGCAAAACTCAGGTTGAAATTTAATTGCCTTCATTACACTATTAGGAGGTGACAGGTTGTGAGGGCTCTGTCCTCATGAATGGATTAATGTAGTTATCATGGATTAGTGGGTTAGTCATCAGAGCTGTGAGCTCCTGGTAAAAGGATGAATTGGACACATTTTTCTGTCTCTGTCTCGTGCATGCTTACTTGTCCTTCTGCCATGTTATGACCAGCATGAAAGCCTTCTCCAGACACTGGTCCCATGATGCTGGACTTCCTTCCAGTCTCTAGAACCACGAGTCAAACAAATTTCTGTTGTTTCTAAATTACCCAGTGTGTGGTATTGTGTCATAGCAGCAGAAAGTGGATTAAGACATTGCCTCCTCATTTCAGTCTACAGTGCCTTCAGTGAACTTGGTGATTGGGTTTCCTAGCCCATCAAGTGTTGGGAACAAAAAATTCACAGGTAAGTGAGCCAAGCATATGATTGACGACAAGTGAAGAAAAACAAATGTGCATCCTCCACAGGCATGGCCGAGAGAGTGCAGTGCAGCAGTGCATGGCCAATGGCTGCCCCGGGCGGAGGCTGTGCACTCTGTCCAGCCTGCACTGGGCCTGGGAAGATGGTAGCAGGCCCTCGTCTTAAAAGGATTAAGGTTTCTGGTTGGGTTTGGCCTAAGATCTGTGTTTTCCTGGAGGGAGAGAGGAGAGTGAGGTTGGTGTCACATCTCTCCTGCCAGGGCCCCTTTTCCCCTCAGCCCTGTTCCTAGGTGCCAGTATCTAGTAGGGGTGGTACATACTCCATGGAAGTGGCTCCTCTCCCAGTCCAAACCTCTGTAAAGAGTCCCTTTATTATATTCTCCTCCCAACTTGAGCTTCCCATCTGTTTCCTGTTGAACCCTAACTGATACAGAGCTGGTAGAAAATTCAGGAATCATTCAGTCCAACTTTATCATCTTTTGATTTAGAAAATGATACTCAAGGTCATAGGGAGTTCATGGCTGGCTGGGACTAGAATCCAGGATCTTGGGATCTTAGTCTGCCATTCTTTCCTCTCCAGTATTCTCTCTTTGGATCACATTTTGTCATATATAGAGGATTAGGGTTGACTTATAGGATGATATGAGAAAGAAGTCAAAGAGTTACCACCCTATTCATTGGGATCAGGCCCAGCTAATCTGATCTTATGAATCATTTTAGGGGAGTGGAAGGAGGGTAGACATAACATGTGCGCTGCTTCTCATTTAGATTCAATGTTTTTTCACTTTGTTTCTTATCTGTATTTGCCACTCTTTGTAATAAAAAGTTTCTATAGTAAGAAAATAAGACAAGAACATGCAAAGATATTTTAGAAATGCTTTCTGTGAAAAACTTCTGGTGCTTAAAAGAGGGAACAGATCTTTTTTTGAATGTTCATTTATCTATAATGGTCTAGTTCTGGAGAGTTCTAGAGTGTCCTAGAGAAGAGATTTTTTTCTGTGTTACTAGATGGGGGAAAAACTGGTCCCAGGTCCTCTATGGATTCTTTGGGGTAGGTTTGTTGCATAATTCAAAATAAGAGAGACTTTTAAGAAACGGAATTCAGGAAGTTTTTAAAACCCATCTATTATTGTTAGGTCAATTTCAGTATTTTGAGTAAAAAAGGGAAAATCAGTGAGAGTTTCTTACTGAAATTGAGCTGCCCAAAGTGGAGAGTAGCTAATAAATAACTTTTGAGGTTGTCCCACCCTTTGACCTTTATACTTGCCAATTCCCTGAACACAGGGGAAGGAAGATGGCCCTTTCCCAAAGCCAAAATGCACAAGAAGCAAAGCCCCTCCAGCATCTCAGCTGGCACAAGCGAATGCAAAATTTTATGTCTTACATTTGATGGAAGTTTATTTCTCTTAAGCCCAGCAGAATTTTGTTTATTAACAGTCAGGATAATTGAGTGGTATCTCTCCACACAGTGACTCAGGGATCCAGGATTCCTTCATCCTGTGGTTCTGCTATTCTCTAAGCTTGTACATTATGCAGGTAGATGCTAATTTTGGCAGAGGAAGAGTGTGGAGAAGGCATCCCTTTTTCTTAAAGCTTCCATCTGAGAAGTGGCACAGTCCTTCCTGCTCATATTCCATTGGTGAGAATTGGGAAGCTTGGAAATGGAGATTAGTCAAGTTCCTGGGAAGAAGGAGATAACAGGTTTGAATGGAAACTGATTTTCAAAGAAATTAAAGAAACTGCCAGGCGCAGACCACTTATGCATGGTAGGGTCAAATTGATGTGATTCTATATTCCACGTGTTTTTCACTACATCACACTGCTTCTTGAACACTCGGATAACTGAGAGTTACTCTTAGAATAAATTTTAACTCACCAGCACGGTACTGAAGGCTCATCCCTTTCCTGCTCTGCACCCTCTGCTGTGTTCTTGCTGAGCCCCATGAGGTTCCCTGTCTCTCCTGGGCTGTCCATGCCTCTCGTGTTTGCACATGCTGCTCCCTCTGCCTGGAACACCCTTCCCTCTGAGCATAAATGTAGTCTTTTACAGCAATTTACTTTATTTCTCTTTGACTCAATTTCCTCATCTGTTTAATTACTACCTTTGCATTCTCATAACGAAGTCTCATTTTAAGGGCTGACATCTAAGCTGGATGCTCTTCTGCTGTGTCAAGCTTTAAAGACACAAGAGTGGGTTCCTTTCAATTGTGAAGTTCAGAAACAGCACTAGGTTTTGCCTTGAGTAGCCCAAAGGGTCACATGAATGGGCTGTGTGTTAGGTAGGATATGGTAGGAATCAGCATGCTCTGAGTAATAGGAGAAATTTTAATAAAAGAACTATTTAAAAAGGCATGTCAGGATCAGGGAAACCATGAGGGATGGTGTAGCACCCTAGGGCCAACAACGCTGGGAACTGTTACCACACAGGCTTGAAGACAGTGTGTGGAGAGGTTTCATCTGACAGGAGCTATGACTGTCACCTCAGAGACACAAAAATTCCATGGTGACCTGGCAGGTGAGAATAGGAGGATTCAATCCCAAATTCTTCTCTCTGAATCTCCCTTAGGACAAGCCTAATCAAAAGGCAGAGGGCCATAAAGAGCCACCTCTTGGTACATGGATCAGGATGGGGAGTGGATCTGGTGGAGATCTAGTGTCATTCATAAACCAGATCCATAGGATGCAGGTCCTGCCGGGGAGAACCCTATTGCACAGGGAGCTCGGGTTGTGAGTGGTCTTGGCTTGGGGGTTTGGGGAAGGGCAAATGCCTAGTGGAAGCCATTTGGCGGTGCCCGGGCTGGAGGCTCCAGGCCTCAGGGGTAAATTTGCCAGGTATAGACATTTGATTTGCAGAGGGGATCACAATGATGTGGAGAATTCTGTTCTCTCTGAGGTGGCTTTGTGTCTGCTATCATCGCCTTTTTTTGACCTTGCTCTTAGGCTGATGTGATGGGTAGGGAGACTGCTGGGAGGCTGCTCCCAATTCTGAACACAGGCGCTTTTGCCCTCTTTGTAGGTAGGGACAGCAGGGCTCACCTCTCCGCTCTTCTGACTTGAACCTCACACCAGGGTAGGCTGAGTGGCCCATAGGACTTCAGAAGTCTAAGATGCCAGAATTCTAGGTCTAGTGGCAACATCATACAGAAAAGTAAGGGCCACCCAGAGTTCATTCCCTGTTCTGGTAAGAATACCTCTGCTTTCTCTGGGGCTCTTCTTTTCTATGTGCCCACAGGGCTCAGATGAAAAGTGACTCTGCCCCAGCTCCAGCCCTGACCAATCAAAGCATTACATCCCCACTCACTTTAGTGAATGGATTAGAGATGGTCATGTGACCTAAGTGAGGCCAATCAGAGTCAAGAAACTCAATTCTGAAGCCCCCAGGGAATTTGTATTCTTTTCTCTTGGGGATGCAAAACTGCCTGATATAAGCCTAGAGATGCTAATAGCCAACCAAGTTGACAAGACTGAAACCATCAGGAGAAAAGCAGAGATAGTGAATGAAAGGAGAGAGGCTAGGTTTTGATAGTGTTGTTCAACTACCTGGATCCAACTGAGCCTAAATCCACTTTGTAGTTAACCAATGAATTCCCCTTTCTGCCCACGTCACTTGGAAGTTTCTAGCACCTGAAAGAACCCTGGTTAGTACAGCTGTAAGGGAAGTGAACTGAGTGACTTTGCCTTATGGATTTGCTGTGTTTTCATCAAGCATCAGAGTTACAGGCTCCTTTGGAGGTTTCTCTCTCTGCCAACCCCACTTGACAAATAAAGAAAACAATGCTCAGGAAGAGGAAGTGACTCATGGGTGCAGCCACATGTCACTCTGCAGCAGGTCTGGTACAGACATGGCAACTTGAGAGTGTCCACAAAGCGTCTGTGCCAGGTGCTCATGGCCACCCAGCTAATTCCTTTCTCCACATCTGTTGGGTGTGACATCTTTGAGGATGGTCCCTGGGGAGGAACTTTAGGGTCTTACAGTGGGGTGATTTGTCCTACTCTCTGAGGATAGATATGAAAGATGCATGTGAGGGGCTACAGTGTGAGTACAGAACTCGGAGTTGGGTCAAAGTCTGAGCTCTGGGTACATCTGTATTTTGTTCTGGGCCACTGGTTGCCATCTGCTGTCAGCCAGTGAAGGGTGAATGTACCAGGGAATTTTTTATAAGCTGGGAGAGCTGATATTTGCCTGGGCTTCAGGAATTCCTGATCTGTAATCAGTTTCTTCATCAGTCACAGGTCTATGTGGCAGATGAGAGGCTTCTTTTAAATTCTTTTGAGTTTTCCTAGAAAGAATTCTGGCACACGCCCTCTTAAGAAAATCTCAGTCTTTCTCTTTTAGGGTCCTGAATCTTAGGGTTTCTGGATGTAGGTGATGGAAAAGAGGGCAGATGGGAGCCTTGTGTTCCCTCCAGGGATCAACACTTTCCCCCAAGGTTTATCAACTTCTGGAACTCAATTCCTAAATGGCTTGATATGTTGGGAATGTCAGGGTCTTCCCACTGTTGTGATCTTTCTTTCAAC
This sequence comes from Sciurus vulgaris, assembly GCF_902686455.1. Classification (NCBI taxonomy): domain Eukaryota; kingdom Metazoa; phylum Chordata; class Mammalia; order Rodentia; family Sciuridae; genus Sciurus; species Sciurus vulgaris. Next base: position 124,587,580 of record NC_136462.1, read on the forward strand.
CAGGGTCTTCTCTTCCCTCCTCCTTTCACTCACCTCAGGGTCACCTAAGTGGGTGAGAACTCTGATGTTTCACAACTGAGCTCTCTAGATTTCTTTATTGGTCATTCTGTCTCAGGTTGCCAAGTGACAATGGCAAATTTACATTCAAATGAGCACAGCAGTCCAACACTCAGGCCATAAGCTTATATATGAAAGCAATGTATTTTCCTATAATTGAGCTTCATTTCTATTTTGAGCCCAATTCTGACAGGAGGCAGACAGTAAATCCAATTGGTTCAGGTTTTCAATTTATTCAAGGTGTCACTTCTCTTTTCTTTCATGTTGTGTTGGTAAACTGTAGAACACCAAGTACCCAAGAGTGGGTGCTTTATTGTGTGGTGGTTGACATTGGCCACTTGAGTGTCTACTGAGAGGCTCTTGTCCTGTTTGGACCTTGATCACCCATACACGAGGTCATCGCTCTGCTTGTCTCATCCCTGACTTGTGCTCTTCAGGTCCTTCTTTCTCTCAGTGGCTTCAGTGCCAAATGGGGATAAGGAACTTTCAGCTCCTTTGTCTGCCGTTCCATCCCACTTACTGGGGAAAGGAAAATTCTGAAGCTTCCTTAGACCATTGTCTAGACACCCTAAGAAGTCAGCCCTACCCTACTGCCCTAGTGCCGGACTGCGTGGGGGAGAAACTGGGAGATGTCCATCTTCCTGAGCTCCCCATGTGAGATGAGACCTTGGCTCTTTTTGCTATAGGCCCCCTAATAGCTGAGGAGTTTCTGCCATATCCCTTTCCATAGGGCTCAGCTTCTTAGGGACCTGCTGTACCTTCTAACTCTCTTGATTGACATCTGACTCTTCCCCATCTTCCAGTGGGGATTGTAAAATAGGAATTGTAAAATAGGAAAAGAGATGGAAAAAATAAAATAAAATATCTTGGATGATAGTGATGATAGCTCTTGCTAGGTTTTTAGTCCTTGGGGGAAAATATCTAGGCTTCACCTTAAAGGATGAAGTTAACTATAGGATTTAAAAATAGATATTCTTTATCAATTCAGAGAAGTTCCTCTAAATTCTTAGTTTTCTGAGAGATTTGGTAATGAAATAATAAAGTGTTGAATTTTGTCAAATGCTTTTTCTGTATCAGTTTATATGAAAAAGTTATTCTTTTTAGCTTGTTAACATGGTGGATTATGAATTCATTGCATTGTTAGTGTGGCTGATTAACATATGAATATTAAATGAACCTTGCAATATTGGAAGAAACCCATTTAGTCCTGGTATACAAAAAAGTTCTAGTCTTTTTTACTTATTGTTGAATTCTATTTTTTAATATTTGATAAAGATTTTTTTGGTCTATATTCATGAACAAAATGGTTGTAGGGTTTATTTTTTGAACTGTTTGTCTGATTTGGCTATCAGGGTAATACTGGTCCCATAAAATGAGTTAAAAAGTGTTTTTTTTTTTTTTTTAATCTATTTTCTAGATGAGATGTGTAAAACTAGTGTTAATTTTTCTTTAAATAATGCAACATAGTACTGGAAGTCCTAATAGCTCATGAGGCAAGAAAAGGAAATTAAAAGACATACAGATCAGAAAGGAAGAATTAAAACTGCACCTATTTTTCTATGGCATGATAGTCTATTGTAGAAAAATCCAAAGGAATCTAAAAAGGAAAGAAAGCATCCTAGAACTGAGTTCAGCAAGTTTGTAGGACACATGATCAACACATAAAAATCAATTGTATTTCCACATAATCACAACAAACACTAGAAACCACAATTAAAAATACTATACCATTCATAATTGCTCAAAAATGAAATTTCTAGGTACAAGTCTAACAAAATATGTACAACGCTTGTACACCTAAAGTTTACAGAAGTTGATGAATGAAATAAAAAACAAATACATGTAAACAGAACTGTGTTCCTGGGCTGGAAATTTCAATGTGACTAAGATATCAATTCTTCCAAGTCGATATGCGGTTTTAATGCAATTCCTACCTAAGTTCCAGCACTGTTTTTTTTATAGTGTAGACATAATATTTCCAAAGATTATATAGAAAGACAAAGGACCTAATAGCTAAAACAATTTTTTAAAAAGAGCGAAAAAAAGAAGAAAGTGGGAGGAATCAGTCTACCTGATTTTATGATATTGCATACTGCACTATGACAGAGGGAGGGACAGTTACATAGACCAATGGAACTGGAGAAAAATGCCAGAAAGCTATCTAAACAACTATGACCCACTGATTTTTGACAAAGGTGCAGAGGCAATTCCATGGAATGGTAGCCTTTCAACAAAGGTACTGGAACAATCAGATATCCATAGGCAAATATGTGAACCTTGAGTTAAACCTCACACTGTATGCAAGAACCAACTCACCATGGGTCACAGATATAAATGTGACATGTAAGCTATAAAGCTTTTAACAGAAAGTGGGGGACATGACGGTGCACCATAATCTCAGTGACTCAAAAGGCTGAGGCAGAAGAATTGCAAGTTTGAGGTCAGCCTGGGCAACTTAGTAAGAACCTGTCTCAAAATAAAAAATAAAAAGGGAATCCAAATACTTTTAATACACGTGATTTAAAAAGGTTCAATTTAAATTGGTAAACTAATAGAAGTAAAATGTCTTTAAAATTAACTCACAAGTCTCTAGGTGGTCAAAGTAATACAATGTTGATGTTTATAAAATGTCGATGTTTATAAAATGTTTAACATCAATTTTTCTAGGACTTTTCTTCAACAGGAAAGAGACGGCAAATACTGTTGGTACACTTGTCTGATATCTTGGTTTTTTTTTTACAATAAGATGAGTGAATTAGAGTTGACATGTATGGGATTACTCAAACGTGTTTGTTAGAGACATCTGATTGATTTACAAAGTTATTCCATGGAGTAACATACTTAAAAACATTATTCTTTGAATATTAAATGTGTTCATATTTTCCAGGTGTACAAGCCTTTAAAGCAGAAAATTTATCAAGCTGCTATTCTTCAAATTAAACTTGTCTGTAATGGTAAACCTATCATTTAATTTTCTATTATAGGACCTGTCATCCATCAATAGGGTATATGTAAAATTTGTTAAATGTATTTCTAAAAGTTATTGAGAGCCTGATTTGTTTAAAGGTTAAACATGAAAGGTTATCACCATTTTACAGGTGAAGCACAAAGCGGCACGGTGGGTCTCCAAAGGTTCATGTAAGCTTGGTCCCCAGGATGGTGGTGTTGAAGCAGTAGAACCCTTAAGAGGTGGGACCTAGTGAGAGGACTCAAGATTCAAAAGAGGAGATATTGAGACGCTTGGGACCAACTCAAAACAGCTGGGTGACTCTCACCCCTTGGGAAGGCGTCCCGGATGGGACGGTGGTCCCGGAACGCAGGAAACTTTGTGAAGTAGAACTGCCGGCGAGACGCCCCTCCCCCCGCTGGAGCAGTGAACTCGGACAACTAGGAGCATCGTAAAGGAGGCCGCTCGGCACAGCGCTGGGACTCGGAGCAACCAGTGGGGCTCCAGCGGCTGCCCAGGGGAGGAGTGGCGAGGAGAGCTGTGTGGACTCAGGACACCGGGGCCTGCCCTGAGGAGGAGGAGGAGCGTGGCCGCTTGGATTCGGAGTGACTGCACCAGAGCTACAGGCGGTTGCCAGAGGAGAAGCTGCGCGGCGAGCTGTTTGGACTCAGAACGACGCTTCTGAAACCCGGGGCCTGCCCTGAGGACGAGGAGGAGGAAGAGGAGCGCGGCCGCTTGGATTCGGGGTGACTACACCAGAGCTACAGGCGGTTGCCAGAGAAGGGGCTGCGTGGTGAGCTGTTTGGACTCAGACCACTTCTGAACCCTGGGGCCTGCCCGGAGGAGTAGGAGTAGGAGGAGGAGGAGCGCGGCGGGTCGTTTGGACTCGCAGTGACTGCATTAGCGCTCCAGGTGGCTGCTCAGAGGAGAAGGCGAGTGGTGAGTTGTTTGGACTTAAAGTGACAGCTCCTGAACACAGGGGGGCTGCCTGGAGGAGAAGCGTGGTGGGACGCTTGGTCTTGAGTGGCCACACCAGAGCTCCGGGCGGTTGCTCAGAGGACCCGTGCAGCGGGTCATGTGGACTCAGAGCCACTCAGAGCGACCGCTCCTGAACACCCCGGGGGTTATCTGGAGAAGGAGGAGGAACGGGGAGGGTCACTTCGACTCGGAGTGATTGATTGCCCAGGGCTACGGGTGGTTGGTGGGTGGAGGAGGCACGCAGTGAGTTTCTTGGACTCCTAGTGACCCCACCGAAATACTGGGCGGCTGTCTGAAGGAAGAGGCGTGTGGCGGGTCTCTGGGATTCAGAGCGATTGTACAGGGCCCCAGGTGGCTGCTCAGAGGAGGGGCCGCATAGCCAGGCGATTAGGTGCAGAGCAGGGTCCCAGGATCTAGGAGGCTTCTTGGTGGAAGAGCCGCACAGAGACAGGCTTAGGGCGGAGCGAAGGTTCCAGGCCTGCGGGCAGATTCTCTGAGGAGGGGAAGCCTAAGGAGATTCATCTGCGAAGGGTGAGGCTCCCAGGCCAAGGAGGTAGGGCCGGGCCCCTGGGAACTTTGCAGAGGAAGGCAGCCCAGCCCAGGCGGTAGCTGTAAATTGAGGGGAACCTCTAGGAGGGAACTGACCAGCGAGACCTCCCCACCGGGTGAGTCTTCCCTGCCGGGTGAGGTTTCCCCACAAGGACGGTAAAACCAGAGACTCAGGCCCAAACAGGCCTTGTCTCAGCCCACAGCCTAGGTCCCCTTTGGATGACCATTGGTCAACAAGTGGAGGCACCTCTGCCCACTAGCAGGGAATATACCCCACCTGAAGGCCACCACTCCTAGAGAGGCAGCTTCCTTGTGGAGCACCGCATTATCAACTTCCTCCAAGACTTCAGCCTACTGAAGGCTAAGGGGGGATATATATAGAAATCTTCAGGGACATTGTAAGTCAATAGAGGAAATCTGCAATATCTCAGCAGTCCTCTGATACCTGAACAATATGAGAAAACAAGGAAAGAAAATGCTGCAAACAAATCTAGATGTTACATCAATAAAACCCAGTGACAGCATGGCAGAAGAAATGACAGAAAAGGAGTTCAGAATGTACATAATTAAAATGATCAGAGAAGCAAACGATGAGATGAAAGAGCAAATGCACGCACTGAATGATGAGATGAAAGAGCAAATGCAAGCATTGATTGATCGCACCAATCGACAGTTAAAAGAGCAAATACAGGAAGCAAAAGATCATTTCAATAAAGAGTTAGAGATATTGAAAAAAAAACAAACAGAAATCCTTGACATGAAGGAAACAATAAACCAATTTAAGAACTCCATAGAAAGCATATCCAATAGGATAGAACACCTGGAAGACAGAACCTCAGACATTGAAGACAAAATATTTAACCTTGAAAATGAAGTTGAACAAACAGAGAAGATGGTAAGAAATCATGAACAGAATCTACAAGAACTATGGGATATCATGAAAAGGCCAAATTTAAGAATTATTGGGATTGAGGAAGGCCTAGAGAAACAAGCCAAAGGAATGAACAATTTATTCAATGAAATAATATCAGAAAATTTCTCAAATCTGAAGAATGAAATGGAAAATCAAGTTCAAGAGGCTTATAGGACTCCAAATACACAAAATTACAACAGACCCACACCAAGGCACATTATAATGAAAATACCTAACATACAAAATAAAGACAGAATTTTAAAGGCTGTGAGAGAAAAGAATCAAATTACAGTCAGGGGGAATAAACCTTTAGCCACACTAACAAAGAGAAGACGAGAGAAAAACCAAATCACTAAAATTCGGAATGAACAAGGAAATATCACAACAGACAGCACTGAAATACAAAACATAATTAGAAGCTATTTTGAAAATCTATACTCCAACAAAATAGAAAATTTCAAAGACATCAACAGGTTTCTAGAGACATATGAATTGCCTAAACTGAACGAGGAAGACATAAACAATTTAAATAGACCAATTTCAAGTACTGAAATAGAAGAAGTCATCAAAAGCCTACCAACAAAGAAAAGTCCGAGACCAGATGGGTTCTCAGCCGAGTTCTACAAAACCTTTAAAGAAGAGCTCATTCCAATACTTCTCAAAGTATTCCATAAAATAGAAGAGGAGGGAACCCTCCCAAACTCATTCTATGAAGCCAATATCACCCTGATACCTAAACCAGACAGAGACTCATCAAGGAAAGAAAATTTCAGACCAATATCCTTAATGAACATCGATGCAAAAATTCTCAACAAAATTTTAGCAAATCGCATACAAAAACATATTAAAAAGATAGTGCACCATGATCAAGTGGGTTTCATCCCAGGGATGCAAGGTTGGTTCAACATCAGGAAATCAATAAACGTAATTCACCACATTAATAGACTTAAAGTCAAGAATCACATGATTATTTCAATAGATGCAGAAAAAGCATTTGATAAAATACAGCACCCCTTCATGCTCAAAACACTAGAAAAAATAGGGATAGTGGGAACATTCCTTAACATTGTAAAGGCCATTTATGCTAAGCCCATGGCTAATATCATTCTAAATGGTGAAAAACTGAAAGCATTCCCCCTAAAAACTGGAACAAGGCAGGGATGCCCTCTTTCACCACTTCTATTCAACATCGTTCTTGAGACTCTAGCCAGAGCAATTAGACAAACCAAAGAAATTAAAGGGATATGAATTGGAAAAGAAGAACTCAAACTATCCCTGTTCGCTGATGACATGATTATATATTTAGAGGAACCTGGAAATTCCACCAGAAAACTCTTAGAACTCATAAGTGAATTCAGTAAAGTAGCAGGTTACAAGATCAATGCCCATAAATCCAACGCATTTTTATACATAAGTGATGAATCTTCAGAAAGAGAAATTAGGAAAACTACCCCATTCACAATAGCCTCAAAAAAAATAAAATACTTGGGAATCAATCTCACAAAAGAGGTGAAAGACCTCTACAATGAGAACTATACAACACTAGAGAAAGAAATTAAAGAACACCTTAGAAGATGGAAAGATCTTCCATGTTCTTGGATAGGAAGAATTAATATTGTCAAAATGGCCATACTACCTAAAGTGCTATACAGATTCAATGCAATTCCAATTAAAATCCCAATGATGTACCTTACAGAAATAGAGGAAGCAATTATGAAATTCATCTGGAAGAATAAGAAACCCAGAATAGCTAAAGCAATCCTTAGCAGGAAGAGTGAAACAGGGGGTATTGCAATACCAGATCTTCAACTCTACTACAAAGCAATAGTAACAAAAACGGCATGGTATTGGTACCAAAATAGAAAGGTAGATCAATGGTATAGAATAGAGGACACGGACACAAACCCAAATAAATACAATTTTCTCATACTAGACAAAGGGGCCAAAAATACGCAATGGAGAAAAGATAGCCTCTTCAACAAATGGTGCTGGGAGAATTGGAAATCCATATGCAACAGAATGAAACTAAACCCATATCTCTCACCATGCACGAAACTAAACTCAAAATGGATTAAGGACCTCGGAATCAGACCAGAGACCCTGCAGATTATAGAAGAAAAAGTAGGTCCAAATCTTCACCTTGTTGGTCTAGGATCAGACTTCCTTAACAGGACTCCCATAGCACAAGAAATAAAAGCTAGAATCAACCACTGGGATAGATTCAAACTAAAAAGCTTTCTCTCAGCAAAGGAAACTATCAGCAATGCGAAGAAAGAGCCTACAGAATGGGCGAATATCTTTGCCAATCATACTTCAGATAGAGCACTAATCTCCAGAGTCTATAAAGAACTCAAAAAACTTTACTCCAAGAATTCAAATAATCCAGTCGACAAATGGGCTAAGGAAATGAATAGACACTTCAGAGAAGAAGATCTACAAGCAATCAACAAACATATGGAAAAATGTTCAACATCTCTAGTAATAAGAGAAATGCAAATCAAAACCACCCTAAGATTCCATCTCACTCCAATTAGAATGGTGATTATCAAGAATACGAGCAACAACAGGTGTTGGCGAGGATGTGGGGAGAAAGGTACGCTCATACATTGCTGGTGGGGCTGCAAATTAGTGCAGCCACTCTGGAAAGCAGTGTGGAGATTCCTTAGAAAACTTGGAATGGACCCGCCATTTGATCCAGCTATCCCACTCCTTGGTCTATACCCAAAGGACTTAAAATCAGCATACTACACAGACACAGCCACATCAATGTTCATAGCTGCTCAATTCACAATAGCCAGACTGTGGAACCAACCTAAATGCCCTTCAATTGATGAGTGGATAAAGAAACTGTGGTATATATATACAATGGAATATTACTCAGCCATAAAGAATGATAAAATTATGGCATTTGCAGGCAAATGGATGAAATTGGAGAATATCATGCTAAGTGAGATAAGCCAATCTCAAAAAGCCAAAGGACGAATGATATCGCTAATAAGTGGAGGATGACACATAATGGGGAGGAGGGAAGGGTTAGTGTTAGGGTTAGAGTTAGGGTTAGGGAGGGTGGCAAGTATGGAGGAAGGAAGTACTGTATAGAGGGTAAAGAGGGGTGGGAGGGGTGGGGGGAAGGGAAAAAATAACAGAATGAATCAAACAACATTACTGTATGTAAATTTATGATTACACAAATGGTATGCCTTTACGCCATGTACAAACAGAGAAACAACATGTATCCCATTTGTTTACAATAAAAAAAAAAGAAAAAAAAAAGGTTAAACATGAAAGAATTTTGCCACTTTGCCACACAAAAGGACAGTTAAAAGCTCTCTCAGCTTTTCTTTAATTCATGTTTTAGATATAATGTTAAATTGTGTTAACTAATGTTCATATAGACTCAGGAGTCAATATATGTAAACTTCTTAAAATGACATTTAATAAAGAGTGTAATGCACAATAGCAAAAATGGGACAACAGTGACTGAGACTGGGGTCTCTGACCCCATGACTGTGGCATGCCTGGTGCCTGGGAGTGCTCCTGTGCAGGTGCACAGATGCCTAACTGCTATGGCAGTACATTGATCTCAGGCACACAGCTCTTGGGCAGGAAGGAATTCTTTTGCTAGATAACCAGTGTTTCATCAGCTCCCTTCTCTGGTTCCTGCCCACCTTACAGTAACTTTGGACAGTGGACTTCCTTGAGAGCTACACAGAGCTCCTAACATTGCACTTTGCAGCTGTGAAAAAATTTAAGTAGATGTTCTAGTCTCTGTAACTTTCCTGAAAACAAAAAATAATGCTTACACAGTCTTTAACTTAATAATAAGACATATATAAAGATCACCAACATAACTCTTTAGATCTGCATTTCCATCAGAGAATAGAGCTCCATCTAATCTCAGCTTAATCTTCAAAATCTGTGTTTATAAACCTTTATTTTCTAATACTCCTTTGCTCCTCACTGAACTTAAGAATTTGGTCATGCTGGTCATGGCAAAAGAGGAAAAATTAGCTTCAGGATTATAACATTTTACCCAAGATTTGTGAGAAGCCCCACCTTACCTGAGATAAGGCTTTGCCTCACAACCCTGCTGCATGTTAGAATGGCTCCAAAGTAAACCAGACTTTAACTCATTTAAAGTTGTGTTCAAAAGTTTGATGTTTGTTGTAAAGATTACTGTGATCTCAAACACAGATCACATATAATGAATATAATGAATAACTCAGCCAAAATTCAAGATAGCTATTGCACAAACTGAATGTTTTACTGTTGGTGATTCCATTTTGTATTTTCCTTGTAAACTCTAACTGTTGCCTGATATTTTGCAGAAGTACACTGTAGATTAATTTGAAAAGCCATCACCTATAGGACAGATAATGTAGACCCCAATTAGATAAAAGGGGTAAATAACTGTAAAGTTATAGACATTGAAGTTAAAGCCCAGTACTCATACTTTATGACTGGTGAGACTGGCTTGCTTGGTGGTTAAGATCAAACTTAGAAATTGAGATTAAATACAGAGGTCAAAAGAAAAGTCCATATTTGGGTCTTTCCCTCAAAGTCAGCCTGAACCCAGGGAACAAGAGGACTTCTCTAAGGAGCTTTGCAACTCTGGGTGGGTCACACAACCTCCTGATCAAGGAGATTGATGAGGCCACTAGAGAATGAAAAGTCAATTAGTGCACCTGCTGCAGAGGAGGGTCATGGAAAAAGGGAGACACCCCTAATGCTTCCAAGGGAAGCCACCTCATCGAGGAGACCCTGCGTAACCATGGCACTAATGGAGCTAAGAAGCTGCTCTTAAGTTCTCTATAAGTGACCCCTGTGGGAACTCAGCTGACTCTTTAACAGACAGGAACAGGTCACATTGACCAGCTTGATCTTAAACATCTAACAAAACAGTTAAAATCAAAATATAGCCATTCTTGGGCATTTAAAAAAATAATAGTTAAATGTAACTTAATATGTACACTTGTGTTAGCCCGCTAGAATAAAGACTAAAAGCTACAAAAGAGAGATTCTTAGGCAAATGTGTCTGATAATTATCAAGAGAAACTGCCAGAGTCATAAGTTTTTAGTTTAAGGCCTACAGACACAGGTAGACTTAATCTATGTTTGCTAATATCTCTACTAAATGTTGTGTTTACATCCTGATAACCTAGACAATGTTAAAGTTCCCAAATAAAGGCTTTGTCCTGTCCAGCCTTTGCTAGGTCTTGTTATGGGAACAACTCAGTTCTTCCACCCCCTGGTGAGGAATTACTGACTTCTGTCATCTTTATGATAGTCATTGGTTTGTTTCAGATTCTGCAACTTTTATATTAGTCTCATTTCAGTACTCATGTCTTTTTGTTCTTCTCTCATAGAAGCAGCCATCCCCAAATGCCTTTACAACCTGCTCTTCCCCAACCAGACTTCTACCATGGACCCCTCGATTAACCTGATTTCTAAAAAGGGAACTCCAAACTGCTTGCCCCATGCTGCCCGCTTCGACCTTGAAGAAGCCAGATCGGTCATCGCCCCCCTTTCCCTACAGCAGTAAAGGAGTTCCTAAAATTAGAGGGGTGAATGAAGCCAGAATTGGGGACAGGCAGTTAGTGTAGAAATAGGGGATCAGTCAGGTTGAGGAAATGAAGTCCATGAAGGCCATCTGCCTCTGGAAGTCTGGAAGTTGAAGACTGCCCCTGGGAGAATGGACATCTCACCAGTCACTTAGGCAGGAAGGAGAGAGAAAAAGGCTTCAAAAAGAACTGGAGAACAAAAGATTTTCTTATAAAAACAGAAATGGGGGAATGTAATGTACAAAGCTGCTCTCCCCACCCTTTCCGTTGCAGCTATTTCCCCACCTCCCAACTACTGTCAGTCTGTGAACAGCCTAGCTAGCTATTGGTTCATCAGTCAGCTTGCAAGTATCCTTCTCCACTATTGGTCCCCTGTTAGCAACTGCTTAGGGGTAGCTACCCTGCTATCTTTTCTCTCTTGCTTTTCTCTCCCCCTGACTTACTTTCTTTCTCCTCCTCACTTTTCACACTCTTTCTTGTGTGCACCCTTTCTCTTTCCCTTTCTTTTCCTCTCATTTTCTCTCCTACCCTGCAGGGAGACACTCTGTTTGCTTAATAACTCCCTTATGTAACTTCCTGTGTCTGGCGTGGTTTTCGTAGGATTCCTTACAGTTGGGGTGCTAACTCCGTGGTAGAGCACCTCTGAGTGAAAACAACCAAAAAAAAAAAAAAAACTTTAAGAAGAAAACATAGAAGCATAGAGGTATAATAAAGAAAGAATGATTAAAGAAAAAAAATCTGTAACTCAAACTTTAAAAATGACCTTGTCAAGAGGATAAAAAAGCAAGCTCTAGATGAAGAAAAAATATTTGCAAACCACATATTTGACAAAGGAGTTCCTATCTTTTTATCTTACTCCAAAACTCAAGAGTAAAACAACAAACAATTCAATTAGAAAATGGACCAAACCCAGGAAGGGACAGGGATGGCAGATATGCATGTGAAAAGATGTTCAGAGCCACTAACTGTTAGGGAAATGCAAATCAAGAACACAATGGCATCACTTCACACCTAATAGGAGAACTTAAAAAAAATAAAAATAGAAAGGAGAATATGACAATGCTAAATTTTGGCTAGGCTATAAAGAAACTGGGGGAGAATAGAAGTCACTGGATTAAACAAAGGGGAATGAAGGGAAGGGAGAGAGGATGGGAATGGGAGACAGTAGAATGAATCAGACACAACTCTCCTGTGTTCACATATGAATACATGACCAGGGAAACTCCACATCATGTACAACCACAAGAATGGGACGTTATACTCCATGTATGTATAATATGTCAAAATACACTCTACTGTCATGTATAACTATAAAGAACAAATTTTTAAAAAGGGTATAAAGAAACTGGATCTCGCATACATTGCTGGTGAGAATGTAAAAGTGTACAACCCTTCTGGGAAAACAGTTGGTCAGTTTCTTACAGAACTAAACCTGGGCTTACTATAATACCCAGAAATCATACTCCCGAAGGAAATGAAAACTCTTTTCCACATAAAAACTTGTGCAGAAATAACAACAGCAACTTAATTTCCATTGTCCTCAGCTGGAAACAACCAGAATATCCTTCAATAGGTGAATGGCCAAAGCAGATGAGATCCAGCCATACCATATTGAATGGTGCTCAGCAATAAAAAGGAACCAACTTTGGCCAGTTGAAAGCTTGAAGAAACTCCAGGCTGTGATGCAGTGTGCCAGTCTCAAAAGGCCAGGTGCTTTATAATTTCATTTATACAACTAGAAATATCTAAACAATCGAGATGAAAACAGATGGATGGTTTAGGAACTGTGGGGTAGCAGGAGAGAGAGGTCTTTGTAGTGATGGAATAGTTCAGTATCTTCCTGACCATGGTTTTTCTGTGGATTTACATGTATGATAAAACGGCATAGAATCAAACACACAGGCTGTGACCGCGTGTCTCCTGTGTTGATTTTTGCTAAGTCACACAGATGTGACACTGGGGACTGCTAGGTCGGAAATTAGGCGACTGTAGGGGGCACAGCTGAGCAGCTGGAACAAAGACCAGCCCACCAAAAGGTGACCAGAAAGTTCGCAGCAAGGTGGATGGAAAGTTCCACTGACCCTTCACACCCACCTGTCACTCAACAGGACCCCCTTCCCATCCCAGTCTATAAAAACCCTGGGCAGCCAGGGCCACGTGCGATTTTCTCCGAGTCCCTATACCCCTGGGGTCTGGGAATTTTGCCGGAGAGCCAAGTTCCAATAAAGCTTGCTCCGGCCACTTTCTGTCCCATTTTATTTGACCACTAACTGTGCCCACCTAGCTTATATTTGGTCCCGCCGCTGGGACCCGCCGAGCTTACAGAGACAAGGGGGTAAAGGGTGTATGGACCTCTCTGAACTCTTTTTGCAACTTCCTGTGCAAAACAATCCATCATTGCTTCGAAATAAAATGTTAAAAATATACGTGGGATAGAAAAAAATCCACTCTGACCAATCATAAATGTTTTCGAAGTCTACTGTTTGTGCCTTTAGGGACTTGGCTTTTAACAATTAATTAAGACTTTGTTTTATAAATTTAAACATAACTTTTTATGATCAATAACAAATATAGAGCCAGCAACCTGTAATCCCAGCGGCTCCGGAGGCTGAGGCATGAGGATCTCGAATTCAAAGTCAGCCTCAGAAAGGATTATAGGCGTGCACCGAGTGCTCTGCTTTTGTCCTGGAGTAGACAGTGTCCTTTGCTTGTCATTTGCCTGCTTTTCTCTGTACCCATGGTTACAGATTTTCTTATATGCTCCATCTCCTGATAATTCTTTGTGGCTCTCCAGCATTGGATCCCCTGCTTCCTGGATCCTGTGTTTTTCTCCTTCTTGTTTTACACTTGTGACCTAAGCAAAGGTGTGTGGGAGATGGAATATTTGAGTCTTTGGAGGTCTGACGGTGTCTGCTATCCCTCTTGACTAGTAATTTGGCTGGCATAGGCATGTAGGCTGCAAATGATTTTCTCACTAAATTTGGAGGCTTTGCTCCACTGTTTTCTAACAACTTGCTCTTGGGTACCCGGAAGTCATTTGGATTTTTCTCCCTCTTTTGTTGGTTTTCTGTTTTTGCTCTTTGGAAACTTGTAGGGTCTTCAGCTGATTTGAAATTTCACAGTGGTATACAGTCCTCAGGATTCTGAAATTTAAAAAAAAAAAAAAAAAGTTTTTCTGAAAGTTGTATCTTTGTTCTGAGTTCCAAAAGTCTATTTTGCAACACAAAAGCCACGATTTGGCTCTTCTGATTTTTGCACATTAATTCCCAGGGGTCATTAATGCCATTGACTGGGTGAAAGGCTGGGAAGCAGAAGAGCCCAGGGGTGAAAGAAGGATCTCAGGTCTCTGGACTCCACTGCATACCACTGTGTTATCAGGAAGAGGCTCATGAGTGACAGCAGGGGAAAGAGATCTCAGAGGAAACTTAAATCCTCAGAAACCTGACCAAGCAATTCCAGAGCTGTGATCTTTCTACCTCAGTGCCTTTGCCAAAGTTGTTCCTTGGCTGGACTTCTATTTGGCTGCCAGCTCTGGTGATCTAAAGACATAGGGGGAGAGGGTTATTTTTTCCTAAAAGAAAGTCTGAAAATAGGTGGTCCAGGGTGGTTATGAGGTCCATGCTCATGAGGGACCCAGCCTCTTTCTACCTTTCTGCTCCAACTTCACTATCATGTTGCTTTCCTCTTCAAGGTCACAAGATAGCTGTTAGCACATTCAAGTTCCAGGCAAGAGGAGAAACAGAAAGAAGCCTGCCTGTCTGATTTTTTTTTTTTTTAAAGGAGCCTTCCTGGAATTCCATCCAACAATCCCTGCTTAACTGTATAGGCCTTTGGGAAAGGGATACTGGCACTAATTCCTTAGTTGGAGATACTGCTGTCCAAAGTGGGTTTGCATTGCAAAGGAAGGAGGGGAGAATGGATACCGATGAAGGGATGCTCTGTTTCTGACCATGTCTTTGCCTCTTAGACTATGCTCCAGTACTGAGCCCTTGTTGCTCTCTGTAAACCCAGATGAAGTGTACCTCCATTTGCCTGATGACCCAGTCAGAACTACAGCCAACCCCATAATACCTCAGAGACCTCCTACTTCATGTTTATATTGTTGTCACTTCTGTCCAAAAATGTATCCCTCTCCCTGCCCTTGACCCTCCAGGTTTCCTTCCTTGACTTCCCAGGCCCTGGCTCAAGTGCCTCTTCTCCCTTCTCTGAGTTCCACAGCGCTCTATGTAGCTGCAGGGGGCAGGGGATGAGGGCAAACAGGTGTTCCAGTTTGACTTAGGTGCTTGACACAGGCACTCCATGTTAAAGCCAGTTCTGGTTTTCCTGGAATTGAGGAATTTCCTATGATGCAGGACTTTCAGTTCTAAAACTGGTTGTGTTGGTCACCTCTTAGGGGATGGGACATGGAGCATGAAGACAGAATACAGAAAGGAGGGTGCTGGTTTTTGCACTGGGGGGGCCACATGGTTTTGGGTCTCTTTGACCTTCGGTATCTGGATCTGTGAAATGGGACCATAATCAGCTTGGCAGGGTCATAAGGAAGTGTCCTGGAAAGCTTTTTGCAAATGTGATTCTATATAAATGCACGGCGATCTTTTCATACTGGTATTCCTTCTTTTGGTTTATGCCACAAGCTACTTGAATGCATGCTTCCTTTTCTCTCCTACAGAGAGAAAACTGAAAGCAGAGACCCTGGAGTTCTGAAGAACCCAGCCATTTCTTCATAGCAGGTATGAATTTGCATCCTAACAGTAATGTGCAAGAACCATGCCAGTATTTTATTTTTGTAAATCAAATTGAATCTGGCTGTGAGCTTCTAGTCTCCATGGTTGAGTCACTGCCTGGAGCACCCCCTCCTTAGGGTGGGCATGGGTGGCTTACATAGTCTAGAAACTTCAGCAAAGTCTGTGTTCTTCAGTCCCATATGGTCGCTGCTGGAATCTCCTGTTTAAGTCCAAACGGTTCACTCCAAGGAAGCCTAGCTCTTCTCTGGTGATGCCAAGCCAGCCTCCAAGATCTCTTGCAACAGCTCATGAGGAAGGCAGTAGAGCTTGGATTTCAGTCCCTGGCACCAGAGGGCCTCCCCATCTGAGGTCCTGCTACCTCCTGAGCTCCTGCATGGAGATGGGTGAAGGTTTCCATGGTAGTGTGCTGGAGCTGGCTTGTGAGAGTCCATCATGAGCCCCTCTTCCTGCTCAGGGTCATATAGTTGGTAGTTTGAAACTACCACCATTTACCATTTACCACCATTACCATGGTGGTAATATTCATACCACAGAAATCAGTAAACACACAGATAGGGCCCTGCTCCCACCATGCTGAGAACAGGTCATTAAGTTTTGCTAGCACAGGGCCACATCTTCCTGTCTCTGAGGGATCTGTGTCTCCCTGTGGGATGCGCCTCCTCCTGCCCTTCACAGAGCCCCTCCACATCCAAGACCAGACAACGTTTTGTGCCCAGAGCCTCGACTTTAGCAAGTAAAACCTGTCCTCTCTCCTCTGGGACAGACTTTGGGATGTAGAGTCCTCCTGGTTCTCTTCAGAGGAGAAAGGCAAGGTTCTTCTCATTTTGCAACTCTCTCTTCCAGATGAGTCTGTGGTGCCAGAGGCTGCACCTTCACCTTGGTGCCTTCAGTGCTGGGCACCGTGCTCTGACTCAGTGGAGTCGGTAGGTGGAGGGATGCTAGGTATTCATGGTGAACTGGCTTGTACTGTCAGCATCTGCCCATTACATTCCCCTTGGGGGTGGACCTTGTGGAAGCCACCCCCAAATCTGGAGCCATAGGCCCCACCGCAGGGCCTCACCGTGGCTCTGCCCTGACCTCCCAGCTTCTGTAGCTCTTTATGTAACCAAGCAGTAAATGTTCCATCAGGGAGGCTGGCTCCAAGGAATTTCTCATTTTCAGATATTTACGCCTTAAACTGAAGACCAAATACTGCAGGTTCTTGTCTCCTGTCTCCTCATGGCATCATTAGTACTTTTCAGGAGCTGCGTTCTGTAAGTGAATCTGCCAGCTTGTCACTGGTGAGTTCTAAGTTACCAGTGACACTTGAAGAAATGCCCAGAATAACTCCAGCCATCCAGCGATGCAGAACCAGGGAGACAGAAGCTCAGATGCACGCCTCTGTGGAGAACAGCGGGGATCTCATCTACAAATCCCCGGTGAGAGCGTGTGCCTTTTTCCAAGGAGAACAGATAACCGCTGTTGCTTCCCACCCCCTTTCCAGCACTCCCGTGAGGAGGATGAGAAGCAGGCTGGTGTTTTCATGTCCATCGAGGGCAGGCAAATATGAAAACCCAAAGAAAATAAAAAAAAATGTGTCGCCAAGAGTTCCTTAAGCGAATATATATAAGGGAAGAGGTGAGATGGCAGGGAGACACTCATCTGTGCATTTATTCAACAGATTCCAGTGAGCCCCTATTTGCCAGGCTCTTCGCTGGGATGGGGAGATACGTAAAGAATAATGACTCAGGAGCCACATGTCTCCTGGAAGAAGCAGGCCCTTAATCACCTCACTTCAGTGTTGTACATGTAAGGCCATCATTTACAGTTGTTCAGGTGCTTTACTGCACAAGGGTGCTAAACTGAAGGGCACACGGGGTCTGAACTCTGTTCTTTATTCTGCTTCCTGAGTCTTTGCCCTGCTGCGGAGCTGGGTGTTTGTGAGGAAGGGGCACATTTTTGTGGTGGGAAAAATCTGTAGAGATGATTGGACTGGCCGCAGGACCCCAGTCCAGCATTTTCATAGTATTGTCTTTAGTCAACCCTTCCAGATACTCATCGCAAATGGGTATGCTGTTTTCATCAGCAGTCACCTGACATGGGCTCTGAACCTGACTGTCAGAGGGAATCCGAGCCTCTTCCCTTCCCTGGGCTGCAGTCTTCTCTTGGCATTCTAGGGCATGCAAGGTGGGTAGAAATGCCCTTCATGTGCAATTGATAGGTGATGGGTCTTGCTTTACGCCTGAGAGCCGGGTACAGGTAGAGAGAAATCTGGGATTTTAGTCAGGACAGGATAGTGCTCTGTGCCCCTAGGCCCAAAGGGTAGAGTAGGTCCAATCTGGGATGGTTCCACGAGTGGGGCAATTGAAAGTGTAGAGTAACTGGAAGGCCCAAGGGATGGCGATTGATGTGCAGAGATTAGCAGGGGGCCTGGGGCAGACTGGAATTTATAGTTTCCAGATTCTTTTATATTGTTCAGCCTGACCAAGGTCAGACTGATGTGGGCATCAAGCATAGTCATGGGGTGGGACACGGGTCGGGAGGCATCTGGTGTAGCCTTCCCTGGGTCTGTTTAACAACAGTGGTTAAAGGGGTCGGGCACCTGCTGTATCTGTGAGAACCCCCATTCCATACTCAGGAGTCCACAAGTGGGAACTGCACAGAGAGGCCAAGAATGGTGGAAGCCAAGAATGAGAGGCAGGAATGGAAAATGTCTCTGAGTGAGGCCAAGATGGCTTGGTGCTGTGGGTGGAGCTTGCAGGGAGCAGCAGACCCTTGAGCTTAATCCCAGCCTCCGTACTCTCTAGCGGGGTGACCTGGGACAAATGACTAGCCCTCTCTAAGTATTCGTTTTCTCATATCTAAAATGGGCACAAAAGTCTCTGCTTTGCGGAGTGGCAGCAGCATTAAGGGGTTGGATGTGGAGCCAGATCAGAGCCTGGCTCTGTCGACTTCATGACCGTGGCTTCTAAGACTCTGAGCAAAATAAGCCGAATGCAACACCGGCTCGCAGAGGGAATGGCTCTCCAGCACAGTGAGGAGGACGTGCTGCCTGTCCCTCGGCTGATTAAAATGCCACCTTCTGCCACACCTCTGGATGAAGGGAACTGCTTCCAGCCGCGGCATGCCTCCCTTTACTAGAAAGAATCCAAAGTGAGCCCATCACCACGTTCGTCTTCTAAAGTCAGTGACAAGCCGTATCCAGGGTAGCTGGAGATGGGATTTCTATTTTGGTTGTCACAGTGTCAAACAGACACTTGCAACACTCTTTCAAATAATTGGACTAAAAGGGCCAGAAGGCTGAGCTCAGGCAGGCATTTCACACCTCTGTGAGGGGCACATCAAATAACAACCAGGGCCTATGAGCCCGGCTGTGGGGTAATCGGACCAACAGGCTTGGGGGTTTTCAGGAAGAGAGTGCGGACGATGACAAGAGAGGAACGTGTGGCTGTCACAGCAAGAGGAGTCGGTGGGAAGAACTAACCACAGTCTGCACACCACACTGTTTAACAGGCATCTCTCACTGGATTCCCTAACACCCCCGCCCCCCACCCCAGGGACAGAGACGCTGCCCCCCATTCCACAGACGGAGAAACTGAGGCTTAGAGAGGATCACTGAAGAGGCGGGGTGAGGTGGTGAGTGAGGGGTGGTGCCAGGATGGCAGCCAGAGACCTGGTCCCAGTGACCCTTCTGCACAGACCCCGTGAGCTGCAGCCTTGCCGAAGGTCAGCTGGGGAGCCAAGCTAATGATGCAGCTCTGGGTCCCCTTTCTTCATTCGTTTCTATTCATATATTTTCCACTTATTGATTCCATATGGGCTATTAGAGCAGCACGCACAGCCGCCTGCTGGAAACTGCACAGTCTTCCTGCTCCAACCAGAAGGGTCGAGCCTCCGCATAGATCCTCCTCTGCTCTGGTGGAGCCCGTGTCGCAGGTGGAATTACCGAAGTCTTTGTTCAGCGTCGTCCTCACCAGATTCGAAGCTCCCTGAAGCCCATCTCCTTCTGATTTACCCAAGGGCTTAGAGCGGTGCCTGGCACTAGTGGGACCTCCCTGGGAGGCAGGGTGGAATTTGGCCCAGAGGAGGTGGGTGGTGGCTCCTCCTGAAGGAGGAGCTGGTGCAGGTGGAAGAAGAGCTGGGATGAGCTTCCACTCCTTCCGCATCCTGTCAGCATGGAGAGCTCAGGGCCTGACCCAGAAGAGTGCCAAGAACAACTGAGAGCACGAGAGTCAAGCCACGTCCTCACAGAGCTCTGTTCAGTTCATTTCTTGGTATCGCTGATTTGGGTCTTATTGGCTCAAGCATGTGTGGTGTGAGGGTAAGAGTGCAGGAAACTACAAGCCCCAAAGGGCACCAGGCGCCATTTACAAGTGTTCCATTATCCTAATGAGGAGAGCCTCAGGGCTCTGAGACTATGATGGTGAGACCCCAGGGATCTCGGATTGGGAACTGGCTTAGAAAGATGTGAATGATGACTGGGTAGCTAAACTCACCTTCTAGGGATCTGGGCAGATTGAAACTCTCCTGTGTCAAACCTGGATTGGTCCAACAACTGGACCATGCATGCCTTGGTTGAATCTGCAGTAGGGAACTGGGTAAACAGATTAAAGCAGACTTCTTGTATACATCTGGTCAAGGCAGGCTGCCTTAAGGTGTGGGCATCAGGAGAAGCAGACTCTACTGATGGTGAGGAGAATAACCAGGTGGAGACATGTTGTGAAATATGTATTCTTACAGCAAAGGGCATGCTTTACCCTATTCCTTGTCTGCCACAGGACCTTTGCACAGAACGCCTACTATTCCCACCCCTGGCCTCCTTTCCCCTCTTGTACATGATTGGCTCCTTCTCATCCTGTGGACCTAGGCCTGTTGTTTGTTTCTCAGCGGGGCCTTCTCTGGCCACTCTACTATTAACAGATCTCCTGTCTCCCTGACTCTCTTTCTCAGTCCCTTACTTGTTGCTTTCATTATACTTGTTAGAAGTTGTTTGTTTGATAGTTTACTTGTATTTTCAAATTTTAACCATACAGTGTAGTATTGTAAGTTCTGTGCAGATGGATCATGCCTGTCTTGTCACCATCAGCAGCCATTGACATTGGTAGGATGTTTGATTGACAGAATGAAGAATTGTGCAATGGATCAAGACTCACTTTGAATTGGGCTGCCTGGAAGTCCACTGTGGAACTTGTAAGGAAGCTTTAATAACCATCAAGTCCTTAAGTTGGGAGCTTCTGTGTGTAGACTTTTAAAAAATCTAACTTCATCTTTCTCAGTGGCCCTTTTTGTATTGGCCCACATCACTGATACTTACAATTTATGGTAAGAATCACACTTTCTCCATGACTTAACACAAATGTGATCACACTGCTGACTGGACATATTATCTTTGTGTAATTTGAAGAAGATAGAACAATGTATACAAGGGCAGCATATTCTCTGCATCAGGACTGTGCCTTCAGCTAGAACTCTTCGGTTAGGCCCTGGTACCCCTTGAGCTTGGGCTTGCCAGGTGAGTCCTGTGAGAGGTGAGCATTCTGTCACAAGAGGTTAGGGCCCACAGCTAGCCTGCATGGGATTTTTGTATGAATGAAAAAAGATGCCCTATGAATAGGTGCAGCACTGTGCAAAAGGAAAAGATTTCAGTGTACTCTTTTCCTCTTGGCAGGATGCTTTTGTGTTGTAAACAACCTGAAACACTGTACTTGGTAGTTCTGAATGGAAAGGTCTCTAAGGTTGGGCCATTCCACTTTCTTGGTGATTGGACCACTCTCTGGGCCTGCCCAGCAGAAGGGCTTCCTGGGTTCATCATTGCCTTCCTCAACTATGTCAGAGTCTGCCCAACTCTTTGGGAATCTTGACTGGGAGGGAATGAGGTGTTTGGGGAGAGAGCAACATTTATCAGGTATCTAAATGCACCAGTCATTAGGTCAAATATTGGGCATAATGATATAACCTGGTTCTTTGTGGTTCAGGCGCAGTCCTATTACAGAGGGGAGCATGCTACAGCAGATCGTGGTCCTGCTTCATGAGGTGAAGGTTAGGACAAGCAGCCACCTCTCCATGTCGTGCAAGAGAAGAACATCCCCAGGAGAGCCAGGGCTCAGGAGGAGGAGGGCAGGGTTGGGAGTTAAGGGCACTGATGGTGGCAAGGCTGGGGAGGGAGCTGCAGAGAATGAATAGGGAGGTGGTGGCCAGGAGGCCAGGGCTAGCAGAGAGGCTTCCCCCTGGGATGATCCACTAGAGGCTGGCCGAGTTCGCTTCTCTGGTGACTTAGCAGTCTGGGCTGGGCTGGAGGGGCAGGTGTGGCTGAGGTCTGGCTTGTGGGAGGGAGGCTGCGCGGGTGCGGGAGACTGTACAGCCTGTTTCAAACACTCAGCCCACATGCCGCCACTCACGCTTGTACACACGCAGCCTTGCCATTTACAATGTACTCCTCAGATGGTACAGCACAGCTCTTTGCCCGAGCCACAGAGGAAAGACCCTGCTCTTATTCTGAGAAATATGGGGAGTTGTCTATAGCCCACTGCTCTTTTGACTTCTCCACCCAGAGCTCTTGAAAGCCCTGAGTGCCCGCTGCCCTCTGCCAGAATGTCTGGGACAGCCAGGGACCCACCAGCTGGGCCTCTCTCTCTTGTGTACATGGTCTCTCCAGCAGGGGACAGGCTTCTGACATGGTAGCTGACTTCCAAGAGTGGAAGCTCTGAGCTTCTTAATGTCCAGGTTCAGAAATTCTAGAGTGGTACTTGTATTCTGCAGGTCAATGCAAGATATGGCTAAGAAGTCCAAGGCCAACCAGGATGAAGGAGAGGGGAATAGACTCCCGCTCTTGAAAAGGGTCACACATACACATAGGGGTGGGTGGAGTGTGGGGAGCCCTCTCTGGAAACACAAGCGCCACAGATTTGGTGAGCTGCAGAGCTGGGGGTCAAAGCCACGCCTGTCCAATGCCAAGTTCAATCCCCATCAGGTTATGGGCTTTTGAAGTTGGGATCCACCCTTGAGATGATGAGTGGTTCAAACCCTTCCATGTTTTACTCTGGGTCCCCTCTGAAGCAGGTGTGAGGCCCAGTTTGATTAAAAGTGGCTTGTTTGGGAGGTGATTCCAGGAAGTGGTGACAGGGGACTGAGGTATAAAGGGAAGCGATGGATAAAGAAAGAGGGATTGATGAGCAGCCACACCGTGGGCAGTGCGAATGCCCTCTTGCTGGCACAGTGGTGTGGTCTGCTGAGGGGCTAGGAGCCTGGGTGTACGTCCCCCACTCTGACTCTGGACCTTAAATCCCATCCCAGACCCATGGAACTCCTGCCTGAGTCAATGCTCCTGTTCAGACTTGTCCAGGACATCTTCACTCACTGGTTCCCAGGCCTGGAGTCTTCCTATGGTCATGGCTCCTGGGCCAGAGAGGTCTTCCTGCTTACTGTGAAGTTGCTAATCTAGTTAGGCTCTTAAACAGTGATAAAACTCCAAACTCTTACAGAGCAACATGTTCTTCCTGCTTGGATCCTTGGGCCATCTTTACTTCTCCAACACAGCAGTGTTTCTGGCTCTAAGAGCTGTAACTGAAACTGTGGTAGAAAGTTACTCTGGTGGTTGCCGGAGAACCATGCATCCTGTCTTCCTGCCCTTGTGTAACCTCTTCCCACTCTGAGTAGAGCTTGGCCAGGTGAATTACTTTAGCTCCTGGGACAGGAACCTGTGGGATACAGGCAGAGCCTTGAGCAGTGCTCACACACAGGATCCTTTTCTCTTGCCTTCCAGCTGTCATGTTGTAAGGAAGTCCAGGCCATCTGGCCAAAGGGAGAGAACACGTGAAGGAAACCTTTGGGGTTGGGGGAAGCCACATGGAGGAGCACTGAGCATCAGCCATGTGAATGAATGAAGACCTGTTGGCCCAGTCCTCAGCTGGGTGCTGTGGAGGGACAATACATGAACAGAAGAACCACCCGGCTGGGCCCCGCCTTCATTCCTGACCCTCAGAATCTTGAGCAAACCAAACAGTTCTTATTTAAGTCACTAAGTTTTACAGCACTAGGTACCTGAAATGGCATGTGCCACAAGCATCTTGTTGCTACTGTCCTCTAAGTTTGCTGACACCACCCCTCTTTCCTCTGTGAGTGGAGGGGTGCTTACCCAGAACATCCACCACCCAGTTTGGGAGTGGGGCGAGGAGCTCTGC
The DNA here is from genome assembly GCF_902686455.1 of Sciurus vulgaris. Taxonomy (NCBI): domain Eukaryota; kingdom Metazoa; phylum Chordata; class Mammalia; order Rodentia; family Sciuridae; genus Sciurus; species Sciurus vulgaris. The sequence continues at coordinate 124,611,489 of NC_136462.1, forward strand.
CTCTCTGGTTCTGGATGGGCATGGCTGAGAGGTACACACCCTTTTTGGAAGATCCTTCTGCTGTTGGAAGGCCCCACAGGCCTGATGGTGCTGCCCAGCAGAGTTACCCACCAAGGCCTCTGAAAGCCTCATGAAGGAACGTGGAGAGCTCTTTGCCTTGCTGTGGAGTTTCTGATTTCTCACCCGAAAGTGAGAATGGATGCCCAACTCTGTGGTGTGGCCCAGGAAGGCCACAAGAAGACCTGAGTAATAGATCCCTCCCCCAGATGTTTGGGCCTAAGGAATAACTGCTTCATCAGGGGGCTCAGTTGGACCCAGAACCTGCCAATGATCTCGTCTAAGATCAGCTCAGAAAGACCCGGATACAGCCAAAATCCAGTGTCACATAACAACAGAAGCAGAAAATGGTATTAGAGACTAATCGTCCTGCAGGATTTCTCAGTGAGCTCCATTGCTCCCTGTGCAAAAATCATTACCGAATGAAAATGTCATGTCTGAGAGACAGGCTTGCATCCAGTGGTGCATGCATACCCAAACTACGGAGAGCAAGAATTTAATTCCCATTAAAATAAGCAAAGTCACTAATTAAAATTTCTCCCCATCCAAATTAAGATCACCAAGTAAATCCCCCAAGCTGATGAATATACCCAGTTCAAATTTTATTAATAAAACCTAATTCGTTTTCCCAATTTTATGGATTAAATTCCCTAGTTATGTTATTTATTCCCACCACCTTTTCTCCTTGAATCACAAAATAAATGTCAATTTTTAAAGTTAGATGGTGAATATTCATCTCTCTCCCTAGAATATTGTGGGTGGAAGGCTTTCTTCCTGATTTAGAAGGGGAAAGAAATTACTATTTAAATACGAAGTACACATAACAGAGAAAGAAATTGAAAAAGTATTTTAAAACAGTCTTATAAAAATTCCCTTTCAATCCCCATACCCTCTTCTCTTTACTCTCCTCCCGTGCTAGGAAACCACACCAATATAGTTAATATGTACTGTTTGTTCGTATGTCTTCTTGTAAGTGTGCACTGATGTTTTGGGGGACATGTACTTTGAGTTGTTGTTATGAGTATCACATAGAAGCCCATTGTTTCTTGCCTTTCTTCACTCAGCATTGTGTTTCTGAGATCTCTCTGTGTTGCCAAATGAACATGTAGTCTCTTGGTCCAACTACTGCAGAGCTGATTCTGCAGGGATGACACCCAGATGGCTTCTGACCCTGGAGACATCAAAGAACGCTGCACTGAACGCGCTTCTCCTGTTCCCTCACAGACTCACTAAAACAAAGCTCTGTGTGTTTTATTCACAGATCACGTGCATGTTCACATACCTTTGTGGGGTGGAAAACATTGTGTATACATACTGATTTATAAAACTGAATTTAGATTTCTTATGTTTTTTAATTTTCATAATGAAGATGTCCAGAAAGTTCAACCTGTCAATTTTGTGACTTTGAAAATACAGAGAATCATTTTAGGAACAAGTTGTTTTCTAATTAATCAGGACATACCCTGTGAGGGGGGAAAAACAGGCTAAAAAAAATCAAATCTGTTGAACTCATTCAAAACAAACACATACAGTGAAATCTCCCAAGATTTATACAGTTAGAGTGTATTTGATACCTCACTTTCAATACTGAGCAGGCCATCCAGACAGAAGATTAATAAAGAGGCGGTAGACTTGAATGATGCTTGAAATGGACCTAACAGATATTTATAGATTATTCCATCTAATGGCAACAGATCACACATCCTTCTCAAGTACACACAGAACATGGGCCTGGATAGATCGTATGGTAGGTCACAAAACAAGTTTTAATAAATTTAAGAAAATTAAAAATTATATTGAGCATTCTTTCTGACTACAATGGCTTGAAAGCAGAAATTGGTAACAGAAGAATCTTAGAAAAATGACAAATATGTGGAAATTAAACAGCATGTTCCTGAACAACTGAGGGGTCAAAGGAGAGACTTTTGAAAGTGAAATTAAAAAATATTTTGAGACAGGCAAAAATGAAAATTAAAAAAAAAAAAAAAACTTAGGGGATGTAGTGAAAACAGTACGAATAAGGAAATTTATAGCAACAAACACCTCCATCGAAAAAGAAGAAAGGTCTTAAACAAGCATGCACACCTCCAGGAACTCAGAAAAGAAGGACAAAATAAGTTCAAACTTGGCAGAAGGAAGTAAGTAACGGAATCAGAACAGAAATAAACAAAATAGAGACTAGAAAGACAACAGAAAAGATCAACAAAACTAAAGCTGATTTTTTGAAAGATAAGCAAAATAGAGAAACATTTAGCTTGAGGAAGGGGAGAGAAGACTCAAACTCAGAAAGAGCAGATATTACAACTGATACCACAGAAAAACAAACGACCATAAGAGACTACGATCAACCATTATACACCCAGATTGGATAATCCAGCAGAAATGGATGAATTCCTAGAAACATACGACCTACCAAGACTAAGACAGGAGAAAATCTGAACAGACCCATAACAGGTAAGGAGGTTGAATCTGTAATAAAAAGTCTTCCATCAAAGAAAAGTTCAGGACTTGACAGCTTCATTGCTGAATTCTATCAAATGTTTATTTTTACAGAGCTAGCAGTTATCCCTCTCAAACTTTTTCAAGACGGCCCCCAACAAACAAACAAATAAAAAGGAAGAGGAGGGGATCCTTCCAAACTCATTTTTTGAGGCCAGCATTATCTTAACACCAAAGCCAAACAAGGAGACCACCAGAAAAGAAAACTATGGTCCAATATCCCTGATGAACCTAGATGCAAAAATCCTGATCAAAACTCTAGCAAACCAAACTTGACGTCATAATAAAGAGACCTTTCATCATGATCAAATGGGATTTATCCCAGGGATGTGAAGCCATGCATAAATTAATCAATGTGATACACCATGTCACCACAACGAAGGACAAGATCATATGGTCATTTCAAGAGATGAGAAAAGAGTTGACAAAATTCAATATCTGTTCACAAACTCTGAACAAGATAGGTATAGAAGGCTATGAAGGCTGTGAAGGACAAATCCAAGCTCACATTATATTAAGATCAAGACCAAGACAAGGATGCCCACTTTCACAACTGCTATCAACATAGTACTAGAAGTCCAGATCAATTAGGGTAGAAAAGGAAATAAAAGGTATCTTTGTTGAAAAAGAAGAAAGAATTGTCTTTCTTTGCTGATGACCTGATCTACACACAGAAAACTTTAATGACTCCACCCAAAAATGTTAGAGCTAATAAATAAGCTTAGTAAAGCAACAATAAAAATTAGCATTTTTAAACATTAACAATGAACTATTTGAAAAAGAAATTGAGAAAATCAATTCAATTTATAGTCGCATCCAATAGAATACTTGAGAGTAAATTTAACAACAGGTGAAAGGCCTGTATCCTGAAATTTATAAAATACTAATAAAAGACATTGGAGAAGATGGGAAAAAATGGGAAGATATCCAGTGTTTATGGATTAGAAGAATTAACATTGTTAGAATGTCTGTGCTATCCAAAGCATCTACTGATTCAATGCATTTCCTCTCAAAATTCCAATGTCTTTTTTCCTAGAAGTAGGAAAACAATTTAAAAAAATTCACTTGGAGCCAGCAAAGACCCTGAATAGTCAAAGCCATTTTCAGCAAAAAGAACACAGTTGGAGGCATCTCACTTCCTGAGAAGCTTCTGCACAGTAAAGGAAACGACAGAGTGAGGAGATAGCCTATGAATTGGGAGAAAGTAATAAGGGGCAAGTATCCAAAATATTTAAGGAACTGAAACAACTCAATAGTCACAAAACTAATAACTCAATTTGAAAAATGAGCAGAAGATCTGAATTTCTCAAAAGAAGAAATATGAATGGCCAGCAGGTATATGAAAAATTATTCAACATCTCTCACCATCAGGGAATGCAAATTAAAATTATAATGAGATAACAAGTTCCACCAGTTAGAATAGCTATTACCAAAAAGACAAATGATACCAAGGATGTCGAGAAAGAAGAACCTTTGCATAATGTTGGTGGGAAAGTAAATTAGAACCGCCCTTTTGTAAAATGTATGGGTTTTCTTCAAAAAACTAAAACTAGAATTATGGGATCCAGCAATTCCACTTCTGTGTCTATCTCTAAAGGAATTGAAGTTAGTGTGTTGAAGATATATATCTGCACTCTTATGTTCCTTTCAGCATTATCCACAATAGTCAAGAAAAGGAATTAACTCAAGTATCCATCAGTGGATGAATGGATAAAGAAAATGTGGTGTATATACACAGTGGAGTACTACACAGTCTTATAATGAGGGAAATTCTGTTTTCCATGACAACATGGATGGAACTGGAGGACTTTATGCTAAGTGGCATAAACCAGGCACAACAGACAAATACTGTATGGTCTCGCTTATATGTGGAATCTAAAAATGTTGGTCTTTTAGAAAGAGAAAGCAGAAAGTTCCAGAAGCTGTGGGGTGGGCAAAGGCAGGTTAGTGAACAAAGGGTACAGAATTTTGGTGAGACTGGAGGAATCAGTTCAAGGAAACTTGTTCCTCTACAATTAGCAATAAAGTCTTGTATAGTTCAGCATTGCTAAAAGAATATGTTTTTAAACATATTCACCACAAAAAATGGTAAGTTGGTGAGGTGTTAGGTGAGTTGTTGGATCTTTCTGTAGTGTATTGATAAAAACATTATATTTTATTCCACAAATATACACAATTACTGTCAATTAAAAATAAATCAATGTAAAAATCAGATACTTCTGTATCTATAAACCCATCATAAAATAACTTAGAGGTAAAATAGAACTTGGGAAATATTTGTAGAATTGATGGCAAGTTATTAATATCACTAGTATATTAAGACTTGTCACAGATTAATAAGATAAAGGCGAGGCTGCTACTGGGTGCTAGATAAGACCCCATTGCCTCCAGCCTCTTGATGCAGGTTAATCACCTCAGACCCCTTACTGCTCTCCTAAAGGCACAGTAATTTGTTCTTTTTAGATGTCTAACTACTCTGGATAAGGATTTTGCTTTCTCTAGTTGTGGCATCTCTGCCAACGCTCCATCTGTGGACCTGCAGCACTGGCATGGTGTTCTGAATAACATGGCCCCAGCAGGAAGAGCCTATTTTATAGAAAACAGAGGCTAACAATGGCACACCACAATGGATTTCACTGATCTTCCCATCTCCCTCATCCACTGGAAGGAGCCAGCCTAATACAAAGGTGATGACTGGCCAAAGTCTTGGCTGAAGTGCCAGCACTGGACAACACTCTGCAAGGTTGGGGTGCTGAGCTCCAGACTGCAACACCCACACTGCACTGATGAGTGATGGGTGTCGCCAGTAGTGAAGCGGTGGAAAGGGGAAGTGGGTTTGGTCCCTCTCATTATGGCTCCCTCTGACACACTTAAGCTGTAATGGACACTTAGATTCTTTTGAATCAGGGAGTTCCATTTCCCAAGAGAAGAGTTCCTCTGAACTTGAAGTTATATGCACCTGGTCACTTTGGCTCCTTATGCCCATCCATGATCCAGAAGGCAAAGAAAGTCATTATCCTGGTATCTTAGAGTGAATTCTCCCAGAAGCAGGTCTTGGAACCAGGATTTGCGTACAAGTGGCTTATTCGGAAGATGATTCCAGAAAATCCACAAAGGTGAATGGGGAAGGAAGAGACCTGAGGAAGGAAGCCAACACCAACTTCGGCTGTTCCCAGGAGCTTCAGTCCTGTGGCAGCCAGTCCTGCCCTAAGAGGGAGCTGTGCACATCTTAAGGGCTGGAGGGAGACCAAGGCAGGGGCAGCAGCAGCCCCAGGAGATGCCAAGCGTGCAAACACATGAGGGATTCCACCTTCAGGCTGGGCTCCAACTTTGCGCTTGGTCTTCAGAACAGCTGCTAAGGGCCTTTGCAAATGCTGGGGAGAAGGAATTCTGGCTTTTCACCATGACCTGAGTGGGCGCCTGGCTCATTCTTGGGCGCCTGGTTATATTCTTCATCTCTTAGGGTTACGGTCAGCCATATCACAATCCTTCTGGCTGAACTTCTACTGTGTTCTTTCCTCAGCCCTGTGTTCATGCAAGAATTCACTCCATGATCATGCAACAATTTTTTATATTGAGGATTTTCTATGTGCCTGACTGTATTCTCGTGTCTGGAGATACAGCAGTCAAGGAAACAAACATCTGACTTAGGTCCTGGTGAAGCACTCACTTGTGCCATGGGTATTTTGTCTGTGTTTGTCTCTGGATAACCTGAATCTAAATTCTCTGATGACTCCTACTTTCCACTCCCTCCTCTGGTGAAATCAATTTCTTCTTTGATTTTCCTCTGAGATTCACACTCCCTCAAACTCATATTTGGAGACTGAGACCCTGGATGCTGTTCACAACTCAGCCACAACTCCATCACCTTGGACACGTGGCCTTGGCTTCCATGAGCCGTCACTCCCTCATCCATAAAACGGAGACCCTGCCAGATGTTGGAAAGTTTGGAGGTGATGAGCGTAAAATGACTAGGTTTTTGTGTGGCACAGTTACTGCTTGGTTGCTCTGCTCACTCCCTACCGTATCCCAGGTCTCCGGAGGGACTGGTTGGAAAGGAAGAACCTGAGCGCTTCTAGTTTTCGGTTTCTCTGATTTCTGACTCGGGGCTGCTCGGACCTCACCTTGGGTCTCTGCCCCACTTCTGCACCCTAATTTCCGCACAACGGCGCAGCATGTTCCTGCCTGTAAATGTGGTGCTGAAACTAAAAACTCCACACAGAGAACATGGCTTCCTGCACCCTGCAGCAGCTCCAGTCAATTCATCACCAAGTAGATTAGAATAACACTAACTTTTGCTGCCATGGCAACTGCTGTTGGTTGCGCAATTGCTGACTTTTGAAGCTACTTAAAAATGTGCAGATCATTTTGCATAGAGTGGCTTTACATCACCAAGGGTGCGGACTTCCATTTACCCTCATGATTTGACCTCAAGAAAATTTGCCATTCCCCCCATCTTAGAAACATTTTATGATTTATCTTTTAAAAGCACCATTTAAAAAATAAAGTTTTGCCCACAATTTCCTCTTGCCCATGGAAAAGCAAATATAAATTAAAAATAAGAGTTAATTCTCCCTGTTGAAAATAAGAGGTTCCCTTTTCTTAGATCACTTACTTTAGAAAACATGTAACTTTAAGTTCTTTCCTGTCTCTTTGAAATATATGTAAATTTTTATAAAAAGGATATAACCTCTTGTCAGCTTTGTTACCCAAAGACCTAGGAGGGGTCTGAGAACCATCACTTTGGAATGTAATCATCAAAGAAGATAGTGGCCCTATCTCCCAGTTTCCATGGATTAGGAACCTCCAAGCAGCAAAACTATGCTATCATAAAGACTTGAAAAGTTTATTTTGTCTTTGGATAGAGTCAATTATCTAGCATAGGTGGTCACTCCAACTATTCAGTGAATTCAAGATGACCTTTGTGTGACAAGTCTCATCCTTGTCGACTTGTTATTTTTTATTTTTATTTTTATTTTTGGTACCAGGGATTGAACCCTGAGGCACTTAACCACCGAACCACATTCCCAGCCTTTTTAATTTATTTTTTATTTTGAGACAGGGTCTTGCTAAGTTGCTTAGGGCCTCATTAAGTTGCTGAGGCTGGCTTTGAACTTGCCATCTTCCTACCTCAGCCTCCCAAACTGCTGGGATTACAGGCAGGGGCCACTGTGCCCTGTGGGGACTTATTGTTGAGAACAGGTATGTTACAGGTGCACCTGCCCAGCTAGGTGAAAGGGTGACATTTCTTCCTACCTTTCCAATCTCTTAGAGAATTGCCAGAGATGCACATCATGTTCTGGTTTAGTGCTTATTCAATAAAAAAAATTGTTTTCTTTCTTTTTCCTTACCTTTGGGGAGAGGTTTTTCTGGGCTGGAAGGAGATTTTGTTTTAATTATATTTCCCCGGCACCCGCCAGAACCAAACACTTTAAAACAGCCCTGCCAGAGTCTTTCATAATGGGGTTTTGCAAGAAGTGCTGGAGGGAGGTGCCCTGGGGACTTCCTGAGGGAGAAGGAGCTGCATCTAACAGCCCCCCACTTTTACTATGCACCAAAGAAGGTGGGGCTTCCCTTCAGAATCAGTCCAGGAAGTGATATTCTCTCCATCAGTCTTGGGAGATGCTGGAGTTCTTTACCAGACAATGTTGTAGGGTCTCTTTCAGAAAAAAAAAAAAAAAAAAATTCTTTGTTTTTTTTTCACCCTTAACTTAGACCTAACGCTACAGTACATCAAACAAGTTGGGGGCACTTAGGGGTCTGTCCCAGTCTGGGGGCCTCATTCATTCTGTAGCCTCTCTGCAATGCCAGCCTGTGCCCGTGCACACCACAGCTCTAGGTTTGTGTCCCTTAAAGAGCTTATTTCAGAAAACCTTGTTCAATTTACCCATGACCACCTACTGCTCCTGCCTGAGAAATATCCAGCATCTAGTTCCCATGGAAGACTCTCTAATAGCCTGAGAATAGTTTCTGCTTCTTTATGGAAGATAGAAGGAAAACTGGGTTGATCTTGCAGGGTATGTTGGGTTTCTTTTGCTGTAACAAAACACCTGAGATAATCAACTTATACGAAGGAAAGGTTTATTTTGTCTCACAGTTTTGGAGGTTCCAGTGCACAATTGATTGACCCTGTTGCTTTTGGGCTTGTGGCAGCACATTACAGCAGGAGTGTGTGGTAGAGTACAGCTGCTCACCTCGTGGTCAGCATGAGAGGGTGGGGAGAAGGGGCTGAATTCCCACTATCTCCTTCAGGGACATACCTCAATGACCTAAGACCTCCCACCAGCCCCCACCTCTTAAAGCTCTGGGTGACCATGTGTAAGTTATTTTAAACTTCCTGTGCTCTCATCCCTAAATCTGCAAAGTGGTGACAGCATGCACATTGAAGGACCCACAGACAGTGCTTGTTGAAGATCTCCGATGTATGTCTGCAAGACATAGACCTCATATGATGTTTTCTTTTCGTCATTCAAATTTCATTTCCTCAGAGAAGCTTCCCTGAATGTGCAAAATGAATTAGCCTGGATTGACTAGCTGTTAAATGCTTTGCATAATTTATCAACACTTAGTATTTTTCTTTCTCTGTCTTTGCACCTTCTCTCCTGTCCTTTCTTCCCTTCCTCTCCTTCCCTTCTCTTCCTCCTTTCACAATATCCCCAATTAGAAGGCAAAAATCAAAAGAGCAGCCGCTGGTTGACTCCTGAGCCCTCAGCATGAAACAGTGCTCAGTGCTCATAGTAGGCCCTCAGCAAGGGAGGTCGGTGCACTTGTTTGCTCCTTTCTTTGACTGACATTTAGCACTATCCTCTCAAAACTTAGAGACTTTTGTGTTTCTAACTTCCCAAAGCACAGCTTTCTGCCTGCCCTCCATGGCCCTCAGGTATTTCGGATGGAGGTTTTTCACTTTGAGCTTTCAGTCCATTCTAACTTTTACAAAGACTAAACAGAAGCATCTTAAATCTTTGGGGGAAAAACTCATCTAACAGAGTCTCCTGTTTCAGACTTCCCAAGTTTCCCACTTATCCAGTGTCTCCTGTGGGGGCTTCTTCTCCCAGTGATAATGTGTCATACTGGAAACACTTCCCAAGAGGGCGGACAGCCCCATTTGGGACCAGGAACTCAAGCTAATCAGGGCTTTCCCGAAGGATATATTGAAAAATGATCTGCCCCTAGCTAGTGGTATTCGGACTAAAGACAGAGAAGTGGCTGCAAAGAGATCCTAGAAGCAGAGGTCCAAATCCATTCTTCTGGAATTTAAATTTGACCAAATGTGTGAGAAGGATTAAATTGAATGTTAAAACAACTCTAGCCAGAACCACAGGCATTTGAAATCTCAGTGAAAAAGGTCTATCAGCAGAAAAATGAAATGCTTTAATCAGCTTTGCATAGCTGTGACCTAAAGACCTGACAAGAACAACTTCGAGAAAGAAAAGTTTATTTTGATACAGTTTCAGAGGATCAGTCCATGGTCGGCCAGATCCACAGCTCTGGGCTTGAGTGAGGTGGAACATCCCGGTGGGGCAGAGCAGAGGCAAGCAGCTCAGGACAGGGCAACCAGGAAAGAGAGAACTCTGCTCCTCAGAGACAAGATACAAACCCCAAAGGCAAATCCCCAGCGACCTACTTCCTCCAGTCACACCCTACCTGACCTACAGTTAATGCCCAGTTAATCCGTATCAGTGGATGAATCCACTGGTTGGGTCACACCTCTCATCATCTAGTCACTTCATCTCTTGAAACTCTCGCATCGTCTCACACATGGGCTCTTGGGGGACACCTCATGTGTAAACCATCACATGATGCATGTGGACTAGTGGCAGAGCCTGGTCCAGACTCCAAGGTACAGGACCGTCCAAGGACTGAAAGAGGCAGGTGGAGATGTTTTAAACAGGAAGGATCGCAATCTACATGCATCCTTAAGCAGAAGTAAGTTGTCAGCAGCTCACAGTCGGAAGCAAAAGAACTTCAAAAAACTATAATACTGCTGGGAATTTTAATCTTCACATTCCCTAAACTACCCTTTCTTTTGAGTAATGACTTGTCTTTTAAAACCATATGGCAGGAGCACACTCAATGTATAATAAAATCCTTGGTTTTGTAATTATGATGAAGCTGTTGCAAAGTTAAATGTTGCCACCTGATGGATCGTGAACACGCAAGTGCTACAATCAATCATGGCTCGGAGTTTGCTATTTGCCAACAATCTCTGAAGACCCGAGAAAGAATGAAGCAAATGCCATCAGTGCCCTTGGCCAGTTTAGAGCTTGGAGAAGAAAGATGGAATGAGGAGGGTGAGGAGGAGAAATGGGATAGAGAAGAAAATAATGTGCAGAGGGAATGGAATAGAAACTCTGTTTTGCTTTTGATAAAAGTCATTATACTGTCCACAGGAGCTGTTTGAAGCAGACTAGTTTTTAACGTGGAGATGCTTTGCATGGAGAAGAGCCCACCATCTGTTAGAGCGCCACCTCCTGGTGCAATCTCCTTCCGGAGCTGGAGGTGCAAAACATGAACCTGGAGCAGAGGAAGGGAGGGGCGGGCGGGCACAGAGGGGCTAGGCTGCGTGTGGTGCGGGTATGTGTGTGTGTGTAAGGGGTGAACAGATTCATTTACAGTAATCGGACCTCCATTTTCCAGACTCCCAGACAGGATACACACACCTGGGAGTTTGTCCTTCGTGAGAAAGAGAAATACACTAGAGGGTTCTTACTAGGGAAATTGGGTGGTCCTGTGCCAAGAGCGTCCCATCAGGGTATGTAGGAGTCACTCTTTCTAGTTCACCAACTGGTTCCCTGCTTGTCATGCTGTGCTAAAGAGAGAACTCCTGCACGTGTGGACCTCTTTCAGATTTTCTTATTTCACTCTTGGCATTTGAAGAGAAATCAAGATTTACAAAACGATTGAAGAGATCCTCTAGCACAGAAGAGGGATCCCAAATAAACTTCAAAGATGATTGTTAAAAAAAAAAAAAAAAAGAATCTTAAAAAGTAAAACACCTCTCCTGAGTATCCACAGAAATTCTAGAAGATATACTCATTAGCCATGAAGAGCATGCTACGAAAACATAATGACCAAGGAGAAAGAAAGCACTTGGGCATGACAAAGGCATTGCCAAGTTCAAAAGAAGAGTTGGAAGATAAAATCAAAGAGATACTTTAGAAAGTTGAATAAAAGGACAAAATGGATGGGGGAAAAGATGAAAGAAAGAAACAATAAGAGTCACAGATTATCAATTAAGGAGGGTCAACATCTGAATAAGGGGAACTTCAGAAACTGAAAAAAGAAAATAGGAAAAGAAATTATATAAAAATATAGAATCTTTTTCCTGAGAGGTACAAGGTTTTTTTTTATTTATTTTTATTTTTTTTTAATTAGGAGGGAACCCTGAGAGCCAAGAACAGGGAATCCAGAAGACCACCATGTGGTCACACTGCTGCAAATGTCAGGCCACCAACAGAAACCTAGAAAGCTCCGGAGAGAGTCTTCAGAACAAAGTTTAGATTAGTAATGACTTTCCCACCTGCAAGGACTGGATGCTAGACAACAAAAGAACAATACCTTCAAAGTTTGGAGAAAAAATATTATTAAAAAATTTAAAAACTATTAATCCGTTTAAAAGGTAATAAACCCATTAAATATTAGCATGAACATTTTAATGAAGAAAAACATTTTCAATGTCTGGGTTCATAGAAGACAGCTGGAGTCTTATTTCTCCTTCTGCATTCAATCTTTGTGATATATTATAGTGGTTGAGGGCAAAATTTGTAACCTAGAATTCTATACCCAGCCAAACTCCAAACTGAAGTTAGAAGGTAGGAATAAGACATTTTTGGAATGCTGGGACTCTGGAACATTATCTCCTATGACCATCTGCTATTTAAGAGAAGCTAGTTGAGAATGTGCTACAGCAAAGCAAATAAATAAATAATAAATAAATAAACCAAAGACAATGAAGGCATGGGATTCAGGAGAACCAAAACCCCAAAATTAGTATAGAGAAAGTCAGAGAGGTGTTTGTGCAGATTGAGTGCTCAGTGGAAGAGGTCTTTGTGTTAAAAAAGGATTTTGCACAATAGGTGATGTTGTGGAATAGGTGAGAAAAAATGGAAATACTGATTATAGAAATAGAGCATAACTGTAAACTTCAGGAATAGCAAATACTATGCAAGAAAGGGCAAGTGCAATCCTACATTACTTGGTCACACTAATGCAAATACTGCTTATCGCATTTCAGCATGGTTTCACCCTAGAGACAAAACAGAGACAATTTAAATCTTGTAATAGACAGAATGCAAATGCTATCAGTGTTAAACATGCAAAGTAAAAGTATGGCTGACAGAGGCAGAAATATAGAAAGAAGGAAAAAAGCTGAAGGGGAAGCCACCAGGGTTACTGAGGTCCTTGTCTTGGATAGGGGAAAGTACTAGATGGGACAAGAAGTACTGTGCTGGTTTGTTCCTCATATTTACAAAGGTAATCAAAAGGGGAACTCTAATTAGTACTAAAATCATACTGGGACAATGGGGAGGGGTGGAGAAAAGGAATCAAATCTAGAAACAAATCCTCATCCAATACCCCAGAAAAGTCAATCCTGCAATAAATTGCTAAATCAAGTAGTGGTGGAAGCCTGATATTTTGTAATAGGGAGATAAATGCCATATCAACTAAAGAGGTGAAAGTGGGAAGAGGAAAGGCAGTAGATTGCTTTTATTAACTTTGTGTTTTAAAGTTAATTTTAAGGATGTCAAAGACAAGTGAAGAAATATATTTGTGGTCCAGGTCACCAATATACATGATCAAATCCACTTCGGTTGTCCCTGTCTTGTGGTACTGAGGTGGGGGGAGATAGCAATCAAAATCTGGTCTGTTCTCTTCCAACCTACATATTCAATAAGGATCAGAACGCTCTAGACGAGCCTTCAGGGATGCAAATGAAGACCCACTCCTTTTCAAATAACATCATTCTTTCGTATTGAATCCTATTTCTGTAGGAGGATTGACAAATGTTCTCTATCATCAACTGCAACTTAATGTACTTTCGGCGGAGGGTGCTGGTAGTCAGGGTGGAGTGGGATAGAATACAGCATTCCTTTTTACAGCAACTTCAGCTGTGACCCTAATTCCCAAGGAGAGACTCCTAGGCATCTTGATAAGTGACCTGCTACCATTGTGGCGAATGCATTAGAAGATCTGTCCAGATGCTAAGGAAAAACCAGTTCATCATATCAAGCATGGGAATCAAGGTCGATATTAGACTGTAGCTCTTGCTATGCAGAGGGGGAAATAGCCACAAAGAAGGCAGCTCTTAAAAGACCTCATTTAATCAGAAGAGGAAGATCCTAAGTCAGGTGACTGATCACTTTGAGAATAATCGCCAGATGTACACAGGAGGCCCAGGAGTGGGGAGTTAGGAAAAGCCTCATAATTCTCTGATTGAAAGTGGTCTCATCATTACCATGTAGAGAGCAGAGAATCCATCCAAGCCAAATTTTTCATCATGGAGTTCACCCAACAATGCTTTCATTAAGATCAACTTAGTAAGAATTTGGGGAAGACAGTAGAAAGATATTTCTTGGTCTCACTTACATCTCTCCAAGTGATAGTCTGTAGGCTTCTTGGAGTTGATATCTACAACTCCTGGATATATGGAATTCTGACAGTTATCCAATTCAAATGCCTAACTGTGGATTTCTGGGCTGAAAAACCAGGTTGGATGTTTGAATGAGCATTGACCACATTTCATGGGTGTTTAGAATCTTTTGAGTCACATGACTACATTTAGAGATTTCCCAGCCTTGTGGATCTCCTTCTTTATGGGAAAACTTTGAAAACTCATTTCTCTAGCTTGCCTAGGGTCTAGAATCTAGGTACCTGATCTCACCTCTACTAATAGGCCCACCCATGGAGATTTGAAAGAGAGTGATGGGAGGAGGAGGAAGAGGCGCTGAGTGGAATTCCTGTTGCTGACACAGGTGCTGTGGAGGCATCTGGCTGTCAGGGATGGTCTGCAAGTTGTAGTAGAGCCTGAGGACCACCAGGGGCAACAGTGTAGGACATCGGCAGGACTGTTCTGTGGTGTGGTTTTGCACATGAATCTAGAAATGTTAGACCCACACCTCAGCTCTCCCATAGTTCAGAGAGCAGTGTGCTCATCCACAGGGGGGCTCCTTTTCTGCTTAATCAGTTAGATTATCTCTGTTGCTTGCAGCCATGAATCCTGACCTTCACAGTGGTATGATCTGATCAAAAGAATAACTGCCAGACTATTCTGTCAAATGAGAATATATCCTTCTAATAGAGGTATTGTTAATGTACGTGCTTATGAACTTATTTACTTATTTTATACAGACATCCTTACATGATTAGGGGTGAGTAGGGAAACTGGTCTCTTACAGATATGAATGAAGTTTCAACTCCAGTTTTAAACACAGCACTCCAAAGTCTGACACAATGACATTTTATTTGGTTTTCAGAGTGCTCGCTAACTTTGACTCTAAATTAAAATGGCAGAAATGACTGACAATATAATTATGATTGTGCCTATCAGTCATCTTATATTGTGCAAAAGTAGATCTTTATTCCCCATTGAACTTGTGAAGAGTGGGTGGGTTTTGCTGCCTGCATGTGACTGTGAAGAATCTTTAAAGTTTGAATATATCTTAGAAAATATTTCCATTAGTATTTTTCAGTATTATTTTTCAGGTGGTTCTTTAAAAATTTTAGAAGAAATCCAGTTTCTATATGAAAACACACCAAAAAACCTATGTACCTAAAAATCTCTTCAGCCCGAAATTTCTAGAAGGATTATTATTATATTTTTTTGGAGGGGGAGAAACAACCAATTTTTAAAATTTCTAATAGACATTTTATTATGTGTGCCATATATTTTTTTACCCTATCCTGGGAAATGTCATAAGTAAGAAAAGAGCTCAAATAATGTAGCCCAAAACATATAATCATTCCAAGCTATATGAAGAGATGAAGCTCTTAGGTGTGTGTACATTTGCAGTTTTAGAAGGATTATTTTTAACTGACAGAAATGACAAAAGAAGAGTTCAGATTCGAAGAGCATAACTTGGTGGGATTTTTATTGCAGGAAGTCCAGCTTGAAAGAAACACCAGAGAACACTTTTCTGGTAGAAGACCAGAATTTTAAAGGAGTTGTGTGATCTAACACTCCCAAAGTGGAAAATTAGGTCTGCAATTGCCCAAACCTAAAGGCAAACCCCAGCATCCTTAGTTATACCAACAGGAAATAGTCTTCGAGGGCAGGATATCCTCCAGAAAGGGAATCAAATCCTCCTTAAGCTACCCTAATATATGGTCATGGAGAAAAATGGACAAGGGAGATTTCCTCAGTGTGCAAAAAATTGGGGCATCCATAGTGATTGACCAAGAAATTCACCCTGTGGCCAGATAATGGAATCTTTATTATCCCTGTGTAGCAAAATGTGGCTTACACTATTGGTTAGAGACTATGCTTCTTCTTTTGTTCCCGTTTTCTCAACAGGTGTGTGTGTGTGCCTGTGTAGGTGCTGTATCCTCCATCATTGTATATTGGGTGTGTTGGGGGTGGTTAAATGCATCATGTAGTTGTCATGGGTTGTATGAGCATTAGGAGACACATTCAGGTATGATTGAGGAAAGTATACAATTCTTGGGAACCCTGGACTTGGAGCTAGATATTGTTATTGAAAGTAACTTTTGGATTGTCTTCTTCTGGCAAATGTTTATGCACTTTTAATATATGTAAGATAATTATATTTTGATAAGTTGGCACTCATAAATTATCTGCGTGGGAAGAAATGTGATTGTGTGTATATACTCACATGTGTGCATGTGTTGGATATTCAAGGGCTGGAAGATAGTAGACTGTGATTGCTATAGTTTCTAACTATTTGGCATAATCTTCCATATCTTTCCTTGGTAGAAATTCACTTTTCTTGGAAAAGTGTTCTTGCCCAAAGCTTTGTTGTTTTGATGTGTTTTAATTATAATGTTGTTGAATCATAATGCCTAATCTTACTTTGGCCACAGAAAGTGGGACACGTGACCCAGGTCAGGAAGATCAATGACTTGGGACTACAGTGATTGACCCAAAGTGGGTTCATCAGAGTGCTTGCTGAGACTTTTCAGCTCATGGAGAAGGTGATCTATTTTCTACTGGGAGTGCTAGGTTTGGATGATATGCGTCTGTAGCTGCCTTGACCAAATATTCTGATGCGTGGAGAAAACATATCTTTTTAATATAATAACTAGTATTTTTTGAGCACCTGCAGGTACCAGATACCATTTTGAGTGTTGTGTTTTTATCACACTTAATCTATACAACCTCTGTGAGGTAGGGTTTTAGAAATGAGGGTCCTAAGGCACAGAAAGGTTAAGTAATAAATTGTTCACATTATGGTGCAACAAAGATTCATATTCAGGCAGCCTGACTTTGTAGGTGGAGGTTTTAACTGCTATGGCAAACATTGCTAAGCTGAGCAGAAAAGTCAAATAGAGAGAAAGAGGATCTGGAGAGGGAGAAGGAACCCTGGTGATATGATGTGAGGAAGCCAAGACAAATAGAATCAAAGGATGAAGAGAAGTGAAGCGTTAAATCCAGCTGTGCTGAAGCCAGCTGTACGAAGGGCTTTGCAGCTACTGAACTAATGGTTTCCTGTTAGGGTTTAAATGAGTTTGAGCTGGGTTTTTGTCATTTGTAACTATAAGAGTTTGAATACAACTATATATTTATTCTATAGCATTTTGCTCCAATAAAAGAAAATGTTCTGTATTATGATGCCCTACATAGTTGGTATTAACCACATAATGCTATTGAGCCATTAAAAAATGCCTCATTTGACTAGGGAACTGAATTTTCAGTTTTATCTTATTTTAATTGGTTATAATTCAAATTTAAATAGCCACATGTGACTATTAGAGGCTGTCTTGGATAGCACAGATCTGGAGGACCCTGATAGCATTGTTCCCAGAGCTTTGCACTGTCTTAGTCCATTTTAGCTGCTGTAACAAAAATACCATAGATGGTGCAGTTTTTAAGCCATAGGAATATTGTTTCTCACAGTTCTGGAAGAGGGGAAGTTCAAGATTAGGCAGTGACAGATTCAGTGTCTGGTGAGGACCTGTTTGCTGGTTAGGTACCCTCTTGCTGTTCCTCATATGGAGGAAGGGCTGGGGGGTCACTCGGGTGGCCTCTTTCATATAGGCGCTAACCCATTCATGAGAGTCCCACCTCATGACCTGATCATCACCCAAAGTCTCCTCTCTTCATACCATCATCTTGGGGGTGAGGGAACACAAACATTTGGATGTTAGCAATGACTTAAACATGAGGGGGTGAAAAAAATTAATTAAATATATCAAATAAATAATTATAGCATTTATTTAATAATTAAAATAAGCAGTAAATATGAAAATAATTTATTAAATATATAAAATAATTACTTAAATATTAAGTAATTAATATTTAACTAACAAATATGAATAATTAATGTTTATTATAACCTAAGAATTAAAAAATAACAAAGACAATATAATTAAAATAAATGAAAAGATTTATAAAATGAAACCAAATTACTGGCTTGGAGTAAAGAAGGCTGGAACATAAATTCAAGAGCTAGGAAAATTAAAATAAAAACGTGCACATAATGAAACATGTGAACTGTTAGCTAATCTCAACAAGATAAAAAGGGGGGGGGCAGTAAAAACATGAAATTTGAAATCAGAATTGAAAAGTATCATAATAGAGAAAATTAAACAAGTTTTGAGATAATACTTATTTCTATATAAATAAATTTGAAAGGAATTGGATTACTTTTCAGGAGAATGTAAATGTTCAAAATTGATTGTGTTAAAGACAGAAAACCTAAAATAATGGGATGGAACAAACCATCTTTTATTCTATTTATTGTGGAAAAAATGAGAATTTCCCCAAAGAGATGTCTACCTGTTTAGGCCTCAGCATACACAGTTAAAGAGCATGCTGTGTATATTTTATTTCAAATATATTTAACCATTTTCCTATTGCTGGGCATTTACAACACTACAAGTCTTTTTAAAAATTTTCAAACAAAAATTGAACCCTGTCAAATTTGAAGGAAAAGATACTTATACAACTCCTCAAATTATACTACAGAACTATAGAAGGAACATTATTAATGTTGACCAGCATGATATGGGTTTCAAATTCAGTGAAACACAAAAAGAATAATAGAGATGAACTCCATTTATGAAGATCAATACAAAATCCTGATAAAATAATAGCAAATGTAAACAGTAACTCATTAAAAGAGAGGTGGGACCATAACCAAATGGGGTTCATTCCATGAGTTAAAGTAGTTTAGCATTTCAATTAGGAAAGCATTTCAATTAGGAATGTTTTCTTATTCTTTATTATCATTCTTGATTTAAAAATATCTAATGAAATAGGAAATGAAGAAAATCTTAACAGAGCAGTTTTTCATTAATGAAACAAAAATATATCTTAAACTAAAAGTTGGTATTATTCTTTATGATGAAAACCTATTAACACTGCTCAAATAAGGAATAAGGTAAGTATGCTCACTCTCATCATTGTTATATGATGATTTCTCTAGAAATCAAAAACAGAAAGAAAGAAGGCTGTAAAAACTGTAGGCCAAGATGTGGAAGCAACCTAAACATCCATCATTGGCTGAATGAGTAAGGAATACGTGTTATACATACAATGGAATACTATTCATCCACAAAAAAGAAGGAAATTCTGCTGTATGCCAGTACAAGAATGAGCCTGGAAGACATCCATGCTAAGGGAAACAAGTAAGTCACAGAAGGACAAGGATTGCATGATTCTACTTATGCGTGGTATCTAAAGCAGTTAAACCTGTAGAAGTAGAAAGTAGGATGGTAATTACCACAGGCCGGTTGAGAAGCAAACAGGAAGTTAATGCTTACTGGGCATAAAGCATCAGTCACAATAAAGTGCTAAAGATCCCCTGTAAAGCACTGTGCTTATGTTAGCAAATACTGAACATCTGTTAAGCAATACTTTAACAAATTAAAACTATTAAAACTATTTACTATCAACTATTTAAAAATGCAAATTAACTGAAATAGTTAACACTTAAAATTTTGATGAGAAATCTCTTAATGTGTTCTTTACTGTAATAAGTTTAAGGAAAAGAATAAAAATTATAAAGAGACAAAATTATCAATTCCAAATTTGATGCTTATATAACTATAACACTGAAGCAATCAACTGAAAAACTATTAGATGTAGCAAAAGAATTCAGTGAGGTTGCTATTTTCCAAATCAATATACAAAGATCAATAACTTTACTAAATAAAATGACACTATACAGTTCATATGATGGCATTAAGAGCTCAATCTTATTCATGTGTAATGAAATCAGATGAAAACAAGATTCCTTTTCATTTTTCAGATTGATAAGGTTAAACAATTGATAGATTGTGGAATTCAAAGTGCAAGGAAATGAACATTATTAAAAAATGGTAATGAGTGTAAAATACTTCTTTGGTGGGCAATTAAATATGTAGCATCATAAAAAATGCATATGCTCTTTGACTCAGCTATTCTACAGGTAAGAATTTATTAATCATGTATACATATATATCTCCATAAGATAACTTTCACATGTACAAAGACATATGTGTGTGTGTATATATCATAGCTGTAATTGGAAACAACAAGACTTGTAAAGTTGGAGATGTCCAGCAAAAAGGGAATGATTAAATATATTTGTATTTGGAAGAGACCACTATACTACTGACTAAAGTGATGAAATAAATTCATCTGCAGATATGAAAGAAAACATCTATTTTAGTCCATTCCTGTTGCTACAACAGAATACTTGAGACTGGGTAATGTACAAACGACAGAAATTTCTTGCTCACCGTTCTGGAGGCTGGGAAGTCCAAGATCAAGTTGCCACAGATTCAGTGTAATGGTAAGGGGCCATTCCACCCGGATGACACCTTCTATGTAGAGTAATGAAGCACATTGTTTGCTTCATTCTAGGGTCTGGTGGAAGTGTAAAAGAGTTGACAAGACACCTCAGCCTCTATTATATAGGCACTAATCATTTTCCTGCTGGCCCCCCTTGTGTTCTTTTTCTTTTTTTGTGGGGGGGAGGGTACTGGGGATTGATCCCAGGGGTGCTTTACCACTGAGCTATATCTCCAGTTTATTTTGAGACAGTCTTGTTAAATTACTGAGGCTGGCCTTGAACTTTTGATCCTGCTGCCCCAGCCTCCCTAGTTGCTGGAATTTCAGGTGTGCTCCACTGGGCCCAGCCCCACTTTTGTGGGTTAGGTTTCAACATGGGAATTTTGGGGTTCACAATCAGACCACGATATCCAATATCGATATTGCAGGGAACAAACTACAAGACATCCAGTAATGCCCATAGTATGCTCCCGTTTCTTCCAGGAAAAACAATATATAGTAACAATAATTTTTGGAAGGATAAAATAAAACAAGTCAAAACCCATTGAAAGTTAACCAGAAGCCCAGAGAGGAAGGAAGGAAGCTTTGCTTTTCATGTCACCATGAGCCTTTTTTCTTTTCAATAAATGGAACCTATTGTTGTCAGCTTTTCTGAAGCTGTGACCAAAAGACCTGACAAGAACAATTTTAGGAGCCTCAGAATTGTTTTCGCCTGTTTGTTATTTCGGAAAGAACAATTTTAGAAGAGGCAAAGTTTATTTGGAGCTCATAGATTCAGAGTTCTCAGTCCACAGATGGCTGAGCCCATTGCTCTGGGCCCAAGGTGAGGCAGAACATGGAGGCAGAGGGCATGGCAGAGGAAAGGGGCTCAGGACTTCACATCAGGAAGCAGAGAGAGCTCCTCTCACAATGCACAAAATATATATCCCACAGGCCTTCCCACAGTGACCTGCCTCCATCAGCCACACTCTACCTGCCTAGGGTTAACATCCAGTTAATTGTTCAACCGATTAATGGACTGATTTGGTTAAGGTTCTCACAACCCAATCATTTCGCCTCTAAACTTTTTAGCATTGTCTCACACATGAACTTTTGGGGGACACCTCGTGTCTAAATCATAACATGACCAGTATAAACGTGACTGGATTTAATATTCAATGATTGACATAGTGTGTATTGATTGAGTCTATTTTCCCTCCTTCCACACCTCTGTGTCAGATACCATGATAGATCTGGAGGAACGAGACATGATTGGTCTGATTCCTTCCTTTCCAAAGGTTTAACAGCCTAGATTAGGGCTTTGCTTCTCAGTTTGCAGACTAGCAGCATTGGCACCACCTGGGAGCACCTCAGAAATGCAGCCTCTGGGACCCCACCCCAGAGCTGCCTGAAGTCAACCTTGCATTGTTACAAAATCCCCAGGGGATCCCTATGTAAGGTGATGTGATTTGGAAGCACAGTTCTAGGGATCATCCCCAAATAACTGCACTCGTGCTAGATCAGGTCTGGTTTGTGAGCGGAAAGAGAGGCAGAGCTACAGCTTACTTGGAATGTGCCCAGTATGCTCACAGGGGTGCTGGGGAGGCACAGGTTAAGTACCCGCAGTCCAAACTGTACTATAACTTTACACTAATTTTTGTCCTGCCTTTTCTCTCAGGAGTTAACGACTAAATAGCTTTGCTGTGCTGTTGCCATAGCAACAGGGTCCAGTAGCGCTTTTACTGTTTCTCATTGCAGTAGCCCTGCCACTGTCTCCCTGCCTCCAACCAAGGCTGTTTTCTGTTAATCAAAGTTGAAATCAAACACGTGGCAATTGGGACAATTGCAGACCCTGGGTGACATAACAGGTGCAGTAACTGCCTAACTTTGCATTAATGGAGAGCTGTTTAGGATTGTGCTCAGCTGATTACTGAATTCAGAATGCAGTTGCCCTTTCCCACATGGAGAAAAATAGCTTCTTTGACAATTGGGTATTTTTCAATTTTTAATTTCTATGTTTTTTTTTTTTTTTTTTTGCTGTATAAATATAGTAAAAGAATTAGAAAATGCAAATGAGTAAAAACAGACGATCTCAAATTCTTACATATCTGACATTTTTTGTGATGGCACGTCATTCTACTCATGAGTCAGATGAGATGGTGTACAGGAAGCACCCGGTGCTGAGTCTGGCACATAGCAGGTCTACAGTCATGAACATTATTGTCCTTTTTCTCAGATCTAAGGTCTTGTGCATACATGTTCCCTTGAAGGCCCCTATGGATAGCTACCGAGCCCAGGCATCCCCACGTACTGGCTTCCAGGCATCTCTAGAATTCTGGCTTTTACAAACACTTTCATAGGTATTTCCCATAGGCACAAACCCACAATCATCTTTGTGCAAAGGATGGTGGCTAGAAATGCAAGTGTCAGGCACCCTATGAAGGGCAGTTCAGCTCCAGTGACTGCCATACCTCCAATCATCACAGGCCTTCCTGTCAGCACTGTCTGTTCTCTTGCTTGTTTTGAAAAACAGATCCAGAGAATTTGGGGACAAGGGGATCATTTGGATCAGTTTCCTGATCTCTGGCATTGTTGATCCATTTTATGGATGTGGTCACTGAAGTCTAAAAATTTACATAAGGTCATACAGCAGTTTGGGGACAGAGGGGAATTAGATATTTTCAGATATTGTATTGTAGATATTTTTCCTCTATGACATTTAAAAAATTTTAGTTTTGTTGAGTTGTAACATTGCAGCACATCTTATGTGCATGGCTCAATGAAGCTTCACCTATGTCTACACCTGTGTACCACCACTACATCAAGACATAGGATGGGCCAGCTCACCGGCAGCTCCCTGCCGATCACCATCCTGTGGGAAGATAATCACTGTTATCCCAAATGAGCGTTACCTACAATACGTGGCCCTGAGGAGCGGAGGAACAGCTATTGTCACCTCCATTTTACATAAGAGCAGTTTGCAATTCTTGTTAAGTAACAATAATATCTAATAGGTATTGACTGCTTCCTCATGCCAGGCACTATGCTTATGTATCCCTCGGTTAATACTCACAGCTCTCGGAGGCAAACACTGTTGCCACCTGGTAACTATCTCATCTGCCTATCATTTCCCATCCATCCATCCATCCATCCATCCATCCATCCATCCATCCATCCATCCATCATCTGTCTATCTAACAGATTTGTTAGAGGTTTGACCTTCACAACATGGGGGCTAGTTGAGCATCTCTGTAAAGCTATTTCTTTGCATCTTATGCTGGGCTTGAATTCCACAGAGCAGGCAGTTGGGAAGGGAAATGAATAGAATGTAGAGGAGAGCAAGAATCATCAGGAACCCAGGAGCACAAACTGGAACATGGTGACCAACTACATAGCCTTGATTTGTCAAGACTGAGTGTTTCTTGAGATTCAAGACTTTCAGTTTAAAAACTGGCATGGTTCCAGGCATAAGGGAACAGAATGGTCACCCTAGTTGGAGACCATGGAGGCAGACTGACAGCTGTATCAGATCTTGCTGCCTTTGACCTTGATGGTAGGGGTGTCCTGTAGGAGAAGCTGGTGCCCCGCCCTGGAGCTGAACACATAGACCACGAGTTGAAGAGGCACCTGGATGAAGTAGAACAGTGGCAGGTCCTGCCTCAAAGAGTTAAACCAGCAGGTAAGTGACAACTTGTGTAAGCACAAAGGAGTTTTCAGCTTCACTTCCACCCTTCAATGCTCTCACTGGCATACCTCCTGT
Source organism: Sciurus vulgaris (assembly GCF_902686455.1). Classification (NCBI taxonomy): domain Eukaryota; kingdom Metazoa; phylum Chordata; class Mammalia; order Rodentia; family Sciuridae; genus Sciurus; species Sciurus vulgaris. The sequence goes on from NC_136462.1 coordinate 124,635,734, forward strand.
ACCTCCACCAGAAATACACAGGGAAGACATGGGAAATGGAGGCCTAGCCAAGTTGTTGGAAACTGAGCCTCAGAGAGGCTCATTAACCTACTCAGGTCCACACAGCTAGCAAGAGACTCTAGCTCCAGAGTCTCATCCCAACCCAGGCTCTATCTCATGGGCTGAGGGTCCACAAAGCAACAGATGGATGAAGTTCTAGGATTCAGTTCCAGGGCCAGGGCTTGAGGGAGGTCCCCAGGAACAGAGGCTGTGGGGTAGAGCTATTAAAAAACGTGGGGTGGTATTGCACTGATCCAGCAAGTTGGTGAACCTCTGCAAGCCTCAGTTTGCCACAATACAAAATGGGTTCATCATAGCACCTACCTCACTTGGTTTTTTGAGGGTTAAGGAAGAAGATCTCAGTGCTCAGGAGTCTAGCACAGTCTGAAATTCAGGGCTGTGCAGATGCCTAGAATTCACCATTGCAAGAAAAGCTCTAAGGGCTAACCTGGCAGACTCCCCTAGCCCAAGAGGATGAGATAGAATGGAATGGTCAACAGAAGTTTCCCACAAAGAGCCATCAGGACCACGTCCCTACCATGCGATGGGGCTTTTGGGGGCTGCAAAGTCAGGTAGCAGTGGAGCTAATGGGGACATTGCCAGCCTTTGGAACCTGAGAACTCCCTGAAGGTTTTATTGGCACCATCCCCAGCAGCACAGCCAAGAGGGCCATTAAGGCCGTTTCTGCCAGCCCCAGGCCCTGGGTGAGTCAGCGGGGCTCCTGGGCAGCCCGGCAGAGTGGGAGAAATGGAGCAGCGACCTCACAGCCCACTGTGCCGCGGGCGGTGGGGGCAAATGCACCAGTTTCCCAGAGTTAGGTGCTAAATTTAGAATCCCACTTCTTAGTGAGCTCAGTCTTTGTTTAGTCAGAGGTGAAATCCCGGGCTGATGAAACTCACCTGCCTGTCACTGCCTGGCTGGCATGGGCCACCACCCATGGGTGGCAGGTGGCACAGGAAGCTGGCCACCGAGTTTGTGACTGTTTCTCACCACTTCGTCCCTGTCCCCACATCAGGGTGGCGTCACCAATTCCCAACTTGGGGCAGGGTCAGTTCCCGACTTTTCATCAGGAAGATTCTGCTGCCTTCCGAATCTAACATCAGGAGGAATGGATTTGCTGTTGGGGCTGGTGGGCCCAGCATCCTGGTTTGTTGACTTCAGAGGATCACTTATTTCCCAAGGCCAGGGCAGGGCACTGGTTAGGTTGAAATCAGGCTTGGGGGTTCTTGGAACACTCTTCACTTGGCAGCCCTGGGGTGAGGCCCATGAACTCAGGAGCTGCCAATCAAAGCAGTGCTTGAAAACTGGAGTCTCCACCCATTAGTGGGTCATGGAATCAATTTAGTGGACAATGAAATAAAATAGAAAAGCATTGGAGATAATGAAATAAAATAGAAAAGGTCAGAATGTGCTGAAAGTAGAGAGGGTAGATCTTGTTTTGAGAGACTTGTGTGTTTGTAGGCGAGTACTAGATCATAACAGAAGTATATTTGTTGGACTAGGGGTGTTGCTTTGTGGTGTTGCTTACACATCTGCCTAGCATGTGTAAGGCCCTGGGTTTGATCCTCAGAACCAAAAATACATACATAAATAAATAAAAAAAAATAAGAAAATATATTTTTTATGAAGGCCCATTGTCTGGAGGAGTTTCAGAAACACTGTCCTAGACAGGGAGGAAATATTCCAATACAGTGTAATTGTGATTGCGGAGCTGGATCTGGAACTGGACCCATCACCAGTTCATGCAGCACCTCTAAGTCTCTATCCCTCCGCTCTTTTTAAAATGGGCATTTTAAATAGGGTGTTAATGAAAGCGAGGGATGATACATGCCGAGGGCCTAGCTTGAGTACTAGGTGCTCAGTACCTGGAAGCTACTTACCTTGTTATAAGCACTGAGAGACCTGGAGAGGGCAGAGGGGCTAATTCTCAAGGCAGGAAGAGCCTGTAAAGGGAGATGGAGGAGAAAGGGCCTTCTGGGAGGGGGAGTGTCATCTCTCCAGGAGGGAAGTACAAAAAGGCCTTTTCAGGGAGCTGCTGTGGTGTTGGGCTGGCAGGAGCGTTGGATGGGAGTAAGTGAGTGGCAGACAAGGCGTGGTAGGAAAGCGGCCTGGCTCTTGATACTGGGATCCTTTGAGACTCAAGTTCTCTGAGTGACACCGGGGGACTTGGAGCACCATCCTGTGGCCTGAATATGTCACCTCTAAAATTTGAGCGACGAACTCAGCGACTGGTGTGATGGCACTGGGAAGTAGGGCCTTGAAGAGGCTATTACACCCCGCAGGCTCCTTCCTCATCAATGGGACTAAGGCCTTTGTAAAGAGGCTTGGGTATCATTTGCTGTCTTCCCTCTGCCTTCTTCCAAGTGAGGACAAGCAAGAGGGCCTTTAATAGACAGCAAAGGCTGGCACCTTGATCTGGACTCCCCAGCCTCCAGGACTGTGAACAATACATATCCCTGGTTTATAAAGTATCCACCCTCAGGGATTCTGTTATAGTTGCACCAGGGCAACTAAGACAGGGATCCATCAGAGGAAGGATGTCATGGACTTGTCTTGAGGTTTAGCTTTGTTTGTTTGTTTGTTTTTTTCATGAAAATAGTAATCATTTATTACATAGCAAGACACCGAGAAAATAACAGCTATGACATCTTTGAATAGTTCTTACTGAGTTACAAATGGAGTTTTTGCTTAACTCTGTTAAACCAAACTAACACTATTTTGGAGAGAAAGAGGTCATTTCAAGCATATCATACACTGGACTTAATGCCTATGAGAAATATCTTTCCTAATGGTCATTCTATTGATTTACAGCCTAAGGACAGTTGTTTAAATTAGTATCTTATAGTTCATAAAATACTATCTTATAGTTCATAAAATTTGGAAAAATCATTATTACAGTATTTTTTGCTTTGAATTGAGGTGTTTCATACATGTTGCATTGAACATACAAGCTGTGAGAAAATGTTTAAAGAAATAGTGAGGTTTAGCTTCTTATTCTGTGATGCTTTCCATGATTATTTTCTAAAACTCTCCACCTGAAAGTTCTTCCCAATGTCTTTGAGAACTCCCCTTATTGATCAAACTGTTCAGTTTGGCTTAGTGTGTGTTGCCCATGTGTAGTAATGAACTCTTCATCATGAGAGGTGAGTAAAGAGAAGCTGCTATAGCCCTGGGAAGGGATGAGCGGCAGAGGAATTCTTTAAGCACTGAAGGACATGTTTGGACCAAATGACTTTGTGGGGTCTGTCAGTTCCGGTTTGATGCTTTTGCCTTATTTGATGGGACAGGAAAATCCTAAGGATGCCCTGGAAATAGTTCTTCTCTTCCCAGATGGAGCGGTGAGGAGAGGGGGCCTGGAGGCTTGCATGGGTCTTGGCAGAGAGAGGGGCTCTGAGTTTTGAGCTCAGGATGCTCCCAGGCACCTTCATAGAGCTGCCAGAAGGAAGGCGGTGAAGTACCGTCTTTTTGTGGGGGTGACAGACTCTATGCATGGAGGCAGAGACCCTGTGAGTCACCGTGTGGTCACTGAACTGCAAGTATGACCACATGACCTGGAGTTGACGAGCAGCAGCAGCCACATAGAGAGGAAGGACAGGGACTTTCGACCCAATAGGCTTGGCTTGAATCCTGTTTCTTTCCTTGGCTGGGTAGTCTAGGCAATTCCAAAACTCTCTGGGTCTGAGGTTACACATGTGCCAAATGCGGATTTAAAACACTCATCTAGCAAGGTTACTGCGAGGTGTAGGACAACCCAGGCAAATATTAACAGTCAATATACAGTAGCTGTTATGGTGGTGACACTGGTGACAATGCAAGTACTTGTTCCTCTTGTCACTTTAGCACAAAATGCACAGCCCCGGAGCTACCCAAGGAGCTTCTATCACCAGTTTCATTGCAAAGGAGTCTGGGAGAAGATACCTGACCGAGCTTCTGAATGGGGACCTCAGGAGTGAGGGATGTTGCCAGAGTAGACAGAGGACATGGGGCGGAGGGTCAACCAGATGACCTGGCCTGGAAGACCCTTGGTACTCTGGTTAAAAGAAGCTCCAACTTTGTGATGTGGGGAAAACCGACCTCAGTAGTGAGAAGGCTCTCAGCACAGAGCTGATCCTTTGGAGGGAATTGGGCAGAAGGAACATGGGGTGTCTGCAGATCCCATTCCTCCCCAGTTTCAGCCTGTCACCTCCACAGTGAGCATCTCCTTTTACTGAGAACAAACTTGGAGACCAGGGCAAGACTGCAGGTGTCCCTCAATGATCTGGTCTTCTGCCTTGGTACAATCCCCTGTCCTTCCGAAAGAGTGGGACTTGCTTCTAACCAATGGAATAGAACAGAGATTACAGGATGTCTTGTGTGATGATGTTTTGTTACATACGACTCCATCTCAGGAGACTGAGGAAGGAAGCAGATTGTTGGAGACTCTCACATGGCAGGGGAGTGCAGGAAGCCTCCAGAATCTATGAATGGCCTCTAGTCAATAGCCAACAAAAAGCCAGGGCCCTCAGCCATACAGCTGCATAAAAACACATCCTGAACATGCGTTTCCTGAATGAACTTATAATTGGACCCTTCCCCAGTCTAGTCTCCAGATGAGAATGCAGCCCCCCTGGCACTTCAATTGCAGCCTTGCAAAATGATGAGCATAAGACTCAGCTGTGTCTGGACTCCTGACCCATGGAAATGCTGAGATGCTAAATGTGTGTGCTCTTTTAAAAAAAATTATTTAATTTGTTCTAATAAGTTATACATGACAGTAGAATGCATTTTGACACATCCTACATCAATGGAGTATAACTTCTCATTTTTCTGTTTGTACATGATGTAGAATTGCACCAGTCGCATAGTCATATATGCACATAGGGTAAGAATGTCTGATTCATTCTACTGTCCTTCCTACCTCCTTAACCTTCCCCTTCCTTCACTTCCCTCTGCCTAATCCAAAGTAACTCTATTTGTCCCTAGCCCCCACTGGTCCACTTAGTGTGAATTAGCATCTGCATATCAGAGAAAACATCAGAAAACATTTGGCCTTTGTTCTTTTGTGATTGGCTTATTTTGTTTAGCATGTTATTCTCCAGCTCTATCCATTTACTGGCAAATGCCATCTTTTCATTCTTCTTTAAGACTGAGTAATATTTCATTGTGTATATATACCACATTTTCTTTAACCAGTCATCTGTTGAAGGACCTCTAGTTTCGTTCCATAGTTTAGCTATTGTGAGTTGAGTTGCTATTCATGTGGCTGTGTTACTGTAGTATGCTGATTTTAAGTCCTTTGGGTAAAAACCAAGGAGTGCGATAGCTGAGTCAAATGGTGGGTTCATTTCATTTTTTCTGGGGAATCTCCATACCACTTTCCATAGTGGTTGCACCAATTTGCAGTCCCACCAGCAATGTATGAGTGTACCTTTTCCCTTACATCCTCACCAACATTTATTGTTCCTTGTATTCTTGATGATTGCCATTCTGACTGGAATGAGATGAAATCTTAGAATAGTACTGATTTACATTTCTCTAATTGCTAGAGCTGTTGAACATTTTTTCATGTATCTGTTGATTGATTGTATTTCTTCTTCTGTGAAGTGTCTGTTCAGTTCCCCAAAAAACTTAGCACCAAAAAAACCAAATAACCCAATGTGCGTGCTTTTAAACTGCCAAACCATAAGAAGCTGTTGTGCAGCATAGAGAACTAATACAATATCCATTTCTAACACTCTAAACCTGCAAATGCTAACTACAGTTTTCATCCTTTTAGTGAATCTTTCTGTTTCCAATTTTTGTTATCATTTCAGTGTATTTTATTTATTTATTTGAATTTGGAAATGTTTTTATTAATCCATTTTGTTTTACATCTAATTTATTAATAGATAATGAATTGGTATGCTACCAAAAGTTAGAACCATAAAAGGTTCTTAGGAAAAAGTCTTCTTTTGCTTCCCTGTTCCCAGTTACTGAGCTTCCCTCCCAGGGCAACCTGTGTTACCAGTTTCTTATTTATTCTTCTGGGGAAATTCTACACATCTGTGCGAATTCTCCTAGATATGTATTTTTATTTGGCACAAATGGCTCTAAGCTACATATATTCTCTGCACTTTGTTTTTCAGGTAATATGTCTTGGAGGTTATTCTGTGTCAGTACCATCAAATTTCTTTCTTTTTCAGATGGATGGATCATAATTTAATAACTACCCTCCAGTTGATGGATTTTTAGGTCATGCCCAATCATTTGTGTTTACAAACAATATTGTAACTTGAGTTTGTACAACCCAAGTGTATTTCTGCAGGAGAAATTTCTAGAAGTGAAATTTCAGAGTGAGAAGCCGTATATCTTTATAATAGCATTATTGCTTCTCTTCCATAAAATTCATAGCAGTTGATTCTTATGTCAACAGTGTATGAGAATCCATTTTTCTTATTCTCTCCAAACAGTATCAGTCTTTTTTCTTGACAAACCACCAGCTGAAAAATGGTTTATCAGTGCATTTAATCGGAGTCTGAGCATGTTTTTTGCATAGGTTCAAGAAACATGCATTTTCTTTTCTGAAATCTGTTTGTTAATATCCTTTGCCCACTTTCTTATTTTTTTGTTGGTCTTTTTTTTTTTTTTTTTCTTTTTCCCCCTCCCAAGTTGATATGTAGAGTCCTTTACCTATTAGGATAATTAGCCTTTTTTTGGTGCTGTGAATTGCAAAGATTGAATGTTTCTTACATTGCACTTTGATTTTGTTTATGAAGACAGCTGCAATCTTTATCTTTAGAGTCAAGCTTACCTGTCTTTCCCTGTCTCATTCCCTTCCTTTCTCTCTTTTCCAGCTTCTGTGTTCCAACCATACTTAGAAAGTCCTTCCCATTTTGAGAAAAAAATTTAAAAAGTCTAATTATTATGCTTCAAAAAATATCAGTTAAGTATACTACAAGGAAATCAGTCTCTTTGAGACTGACCAATAAAAGAACCTTGGATATGAACCAAAGAGAATGGAGAAATTTCAACTTTTGAAGCCAGAAAACGGAGCTGGCTCTCCTGTACACAGACTGAGAGGCAAGGATCCAGCCCAGCTCCACCTGACCCTCAGCTCTGGTGCCCAGATTATGTCACAATCCCAGGCTCCGTCACTTTGGGTCCAAGGCTCTTGCTGCCAACAAATGTCAGTGTCCTCATCTGCAAATTAGGAACACTCTTAACTGTCCCAACTTGCCTGGATGGCAGGGCTGCTCTGAGGACCAAATGACACCACTGAATGTGGAAAGGCCATGGAAACCTTCAAGTCCTGTTCCCATGCTTGCCCTTCTCGGTTATCCAGAATGTGTATGTCCAGCCCAGCCAGTGCCCATGGCGCCACCATCCTCAAAGTCACCCTGGCTGGAACCCCAAGCCATCTTTCGCTCCTTTCCCACATCCTCCTCAGCCAAGGAGTTGCTACTGACTCTCATGCTAAGATTTCTCTTGCCTGTCTTCTCTCGCCTCCACTGACACCATTCATCTCTTCTGGGCTGGACCCCTGCAGTCACATCCTCAGTGTCTGCCTACCTCTGGGATTTTTCTTCCTCCAGTTTTCTGCTCCCAGACTGAGGTCCTGGCCTGTACTTGGAGGAGGACTGGGCACACCTACTTGGAGCCAGTCCAGTATGAACTCTGGGCCCCCAGCAGCCATCCTCTTTGTCTTGGCTTACAGAACCCCAGTTCCATTCACGACCAGGTGAATAGGGCCCTGCTCTAGTCCAAGTGGGCGTGTGGGACTCTTTATTAGTTTAAGTCCCTCATGGTAATTCTATTCTTCTTGCCAGTTATTGGGTTAGAAATGGGCATGATACACAATGCTGGCCAATGAAATATGACAGCAAGACTGCCAGGGGAACTCTAGGAAAGAATTTCTTGCTTTGAAAAGGTAAGATACAATAAGTTCTTTTCTATTGTTGTTTATTGTTGGTCTGCATGTGATGCCTGGAACTGTGGCAGGCATTTTGAGACCATGGGGGGAGATGAGCCCCTCAAGATGATAAGGCCAGAAAGGAAAAAAGGGAAAGAACTGGATTCGTAAAAATGTTAAAGTGCAGAACTGATTGAATCTGGAGTTGCCCTACCTCTGAGCTTCTTAATATGTGTATGAAATGTTCAGGGTTGGGATTCTGTTACTTGTAGTCAGGAGTAATGTCTCTGTGAAAAACTACTGATGTAACAGCATGTGCTGACTGGGGCAGAGCTGGATGCATCTGGCATTGGGGACACCTTGGTCCCGAAGGACCTACTTGCTTGTGTTCATGTGTTTGGGGCTTTTGTTTTAGCCTAGAGGAGCGGGAAGGATCTGGGTACCCGCCCTGGTGGTAGAGCAGAGGAAGTGAGGAGAATGGAGGGGATGTCCCAGTGATTGTCTTTTCTTCCCTCCTGCCACCCCCAAGCTGAGTCTTCTTTGAGAAATTGGCTTTGACCTTTGAAGGAGAGAGTGCTGGGCCAGGGGTTAGAAGAGTCACAGTCATGGCGGCCATGGGGTGGTGAGGGGTCTGTAGCTCTCCTCAGAGGGAGGATGAGGGCACAAGAGCTCACCGAAAGCCTTGGTGATGACAGTGATCGCAGAGCCCGCAGCTCTCGCTGGGCAGTCTGGGAGTGACATATCTCCTGTGTCATTTGTCTCCTTGCAGATGCCACCATTGCTAGGGGCAAAGTGGGACATGCGTAGAAGAGGGAAAGGTCACCTGGGCCAGCAGACAGGGGAGCAGGACAGAGCCCCCATCCCACCTTGGTCTGGAGGCGGACAAGTAATAGATCTGGGCAGGTCGTGGATTCCCGGCAGAAGCAAGGGTGCAGGAAGTGCCTTGCTCCCTCCTGGAGCCACCAGTGCTTGCCTGCAGGGGGTCATGTACCCCCTGAGCTCATAGCTGTCCTGCCACAGGAAGAGGGCCGCCTTGGGCTTTTGTGCACATACCCAAGGGCACAGGCATCCAGCAGAGGAAGTCAACAGATCTGTGAGCTGGCCTTCCTTCCTAACTGCCACCTACAATTTCCTGAGGCTGCACAAGCCTTTTCACGTTTGCTTCCTCCTTCCCTGCACCAACAGGCATGTTCGATGCGATCAAGTCAGGCCGGGTATTGGTGACAGGTGGGCACCTGCAGCTAGACTGTTGCCATAGCAACAAGGTAGGGAAAACTGCCCCATGGCTCAGGGGCTGATGAGCCCACAGGGCCAGCCCACTTTTGTCTGTCGTGGCATCTTCCGGGGCACTGCTGCGTCCATCTGGGATATTGCGAGACAGGAAATTTAAGTGGATGGGAAATTAGAGTCTCAACCGATGATATTGCTCCTCCCTTCCCTACCTCATATATACTCACCACCGGCCCAAACATGCAATTTCCTGTCTCCTTGTCAACTAGTAGCAGCTACCAGAAAGGCAGTCCTACTTCCGGTTGATATTTGGAGTAATGGAAAATAAAACATATTTATCTTGGAGCATTATTTGGAGTGGCCTGAGCACTTACTGATGCTTCACTGTGTGATCCAGCATTGGACTTGGGGTGTCTCTGCTGCCATAACAGAATGCATTCTATAGATTCGGTGGCTTAAAATACAGGCATTTATTTTCTCACAGTTCTGGAGGCCGGAAAGTTCAAGAATGAGGTGTGGGCTGATTTGGTTTCTGCTGGGGATGCTCCTCCTGGCTTGCTGATGGCCACCTTCTCCCCCTGTACTCAGGGGGCTCTCCCTCTGAATGCCTGTGGAGACAGAGCAAGCTCTCTGGTCTCTTCTTTCTTTCTCTCATTCTTTCTTTCTTTTTGCAGTGCTGGGGATCGAACCCAGGGCCCTGTGCTTACAAGGTAAGCACTATACTGACTGAGCTATCTCCCCAGTCCTTTTTTTTTAAACAGGAAAATTTTAATTTCATTCTTTTTCTTGAGATTGTATTATCATCCTACTTTTCTCAAAGAAGTCTGTCCTACTAAAAATACAGGCAGTTCTCACTTTTCACAGTATGGAAGTCCATATAAATAACCATGCAAGTTGAAAATGTGCAAGGCAATCTTAATAATGGGGAAAAATTATGATTGCACCGTCACCTTTAAATTTTTTTTGTCAGAGTAGTAAAAACTCTTACTGTTTCTTACAAATTATAGTGAAATGAAAAACGTATTTACTTAGTACATCATAATTTAAAATATTGGAATCATTGAGAAGTAAAATGTTTTATTTCTTTTCTTTTTTTGGTACTGGGGATTATTTTTTTAATATCGTCTCTTCTTTATATGAAATCTAATCTATTCTCATTACAAGAGCCCACCCTTTTGACCTCATCTAACCCTAATTATTTTCTAAGACCCCCAATTCCAAATACTATCACGTTGGTGCTTAAAGCCTTAGCATATGAATTTAGTGCACCAACATTCAACCCATATGGGGCTTACACAGTTTGAAAGTGGCCCTTCAGTGCCCATCAGGGGATATTTCTTATTTCATTCATTCAACATTAAAAAAAATTGAATGCCAGACATGGTTCAATTTTCTAGGGATATATCAGTGAACAAAACACAAAAATTCCTGCTGCTGTGAAATTTACCTTTTTGTGGTGAGAAAAAAAATCAGCAAGTAGTCATATAATAAGTGGATGATATGTATGATTAGAAAGCACAGGGCAGGGGTTGGGGTTGTGGCTCAGTTGTAAAGCACTTGCCTCACGTGAATAAGGCACTGGGTTCAATCCTCAGCACCACACAAAAACAAATAAATAAAATAAAGTCATTCTGTCTATCTACAACTAAAACAATATGTATACATTTTTTAAAAAGCACAAAACAGGGAAGAATGACAGGGACCTGCTCTTTCATCTGGGTGATCAGGGAGGACCAGACTGAAGGGGCGTCTGAGTGGAGACTTTGTGCCTCTTACAGCCCTCCTTCTACAGGAAGTGTGACTGAGCCAAGGCCACAGCTACTCTGCTTTGAAGCCTTCGCTGCCTTGTGTGAGGGCTGATCTCCCACTGCTGTTTCCTCCCAATGGCTGATGTTCCTGTCAGACAGGAGTCCTTTGTCAGCATGCTCAAACTCAGGGACTCCCTGAGGGTTTTGTTGAAGCTTCCTTAGACTGTAGAGCTGGAAGCTTCCACTCTGCCCTCTCTTCCCTCCCGCCCTTGGGGTCAGCATTGTGTCTTCATTCCACCACATCCCCAGCTCCATCCCTATCTCTTCACAGATGCATTCCCCCTAATAAAACTCTTACATGATTAATTCCACCACAACAATAGCAGCTGCTTCTCAGAACACCAGGACTAACACCAATTTGAAGGAAGTTAGAAAGTAAGCCATGGAGATTGTGAGGGAAGTGTTAGGACCATTGCAGAGGCAGCAATGGTCCTAAGGCAAGAGCACGCCTGGTTCCAGGACCTGGGAGTTGATTCTACTCTATTTATATACTAATAGATTGACCTGTGAAAGTTTCAAAGATGCTGGTAGAAGACTGGAGACTCCTGGGTCAGAGATAAAGGATTTCAGTTCTCATGGCTCAGTGACACATCACATTGGTCAAAGCAAATCAAAAGGACAGGCTTATTTAAAAGGAGGGGAAATGGACTCTTTCTCCTGAGGCAGGAGCTGCAAGGTCACATTGCAAAGAGGGAGAGGTACAGGAAGGAGCCAGTTTTCAAACAGCCACCATATCAAGGACTGAAACTGGGTGTCTTAGGAGTTTGAGGACAGAGAAAATTCACCCAATGATCAAGCAAGGCCTCACAGGAGACTTTAACCTTACCCAGTTCTTACTGAGATCTTTCAGAGAGGACCCCACTACCCCATCCCACCAAGGGCCAGCTGCTGCCTCCTGGTGGATCTCAGAAAGAACACAGCCACTGTCGGCCAGGGGATCCAAGCTGAAACTGATCCTGTGAGCCTCCCATTGTTGACACAGAGTATTTGGTGGAGGAGGGAGTCGGGAGGGGTGCTAGCTCTCAGTTTCAACCATCATTGCTCTCCTGCTCACTCAGACACCTGCCCTGCCACTGGGGTGCATCTTGCCACCAAATTAGGAAAGTGATTCATTCATGCAGAACATGTCACTGTTGGAAGTTTCTCTCTCATCATTAACTAATTTGCTGTGCTTTGCCACTGCCTTTGTTATCTATAACCATGGTAACAATGCAAAGAGCTGTACATGCATTTATTTTGGACTCTAGAAGCCCAAGCATGGTTTATTTCTGTCTCTTGTGTTCAGAGAGCCTGGGTGGGGCTGGAATTGGGGGACTGGCCCTTACTCCTGAGTCTATCATTTTGTGACTTTAAGCACATACCTTCTCTGGGGACCTCAGTTTCCCAAAGTGTGAAATGAGGGGGTTGGAGGCCACTGATCTCTAAGGAATCCTCCAGCAGCATCTTCCTACGAGTCAGAGTCGTGTGTATTTAGGAGCTAGAGGGAGAGTTCCCCAGCCCACCCAGGAGCTTGTGAGCTGGCTGCAAATCTGCGGATATAAGCAGTGCTGTGTGGCTGCTGTATCTGACAGTCCCCCTTTCTGCTAATTTGGTGTCCTCACTATATAATTATACTGTGAAATTCCCTGACTGAAGAAAAAAAATTTTTTTTAAATATCCTTCCCTGACTCCCACCACTCATTGCCCAGATTCGTGAATGGGGAAAGTGGGTGTTTGCAGCTTGTGGTGGAGAATGAGGCATGTTATGCAACCCATCCTTCTCTGAATTTCTACAGTGGCACCCCCACATCAACCCTGGAGGGAGGAACAGGGCTTTTCAGATTGAGAGGATATGGATTCTGACCTCTCTGGGCCTCAGTTTCCTCATCTATAAAGTAGAAAGAAAGTTATCTTCCTTATAGAGGAACATGAAGAGTAAGATACCAGGCACTGTGCCTTCTAACCACCCAGGAGTGTGATGGAATATGGGCTGGTGACTTCACTCCTTGGAGTCTCAGTTGTCCCCTCTGTAAGTGGGGTCAATAATAGATATCTTATAGGAATGGTCTTGGGATTAAATGGATATTGCCCCCCTAAATGCCCCTCGTCGAGTTGTTCCTCAGCAATTGGTATTTATGATAAGTGTCAGCAAAGTTCAGCTGCCCCATCACACCCTGCAGGATCCTGTGATCTGGGTGTGTCTTCCGGTGGGCCTTGGGCTGGGTTGCCAGTCCAAGAAGAGGTAGCCAGAGCTGGCAACTAATGGGCCTGTCAACTCGATTCAGAGCACTTCTTGGAGCTCCCCAGAGGCAGGTGCTGATGCCACATCGATGAGCACTGTCCCCCTGACGCGCTCCTGACATTTCCTGCCTGTGTTCCTCGTCTGTCTGGGTCAGTAGTCAGACCGAGTCCCAGCCACTCTCTTAGCCCTGGCCGGAGGCGGTGGTCAGCTCTGCAGAGTCAATTGGTGGACCGGGCGCTCTTTCTCTCTGCTTGTATTTTAAAGCCTCCTGATTTCTTTTTAAACATGCTTATTATTCTTTCTTACATAAAGAAGATGCTTAGAATGCCTTCGACCATATTTATCGATTGCACATGTCAACATGTATTTATTTCAACATAGATGTCTGGAAGGACACTCGTGTACTGGGAAGTTCACAGTTGTTCCTTCTGGGGACAGGGGCTGGGGGCTGGGTGAAGAAATGTTCACTTCTTTATAGGCTAACGGAAGTGAGATTAGTAACATGCTTAATTTTGGATGGAGTGAGTGCTCTTCTGTGTATTTTATGTTTAAAAATATTTTTAAAAAGTAAACAATATGGGTTGCTTTGGAATTGGAGATATATTTTCCAAATTTTAAAAGACAAATGTTAGATCACTTTTCAAGAGAAGGCACACCTGCATCATGTTTCTTTGTTTAAACTGGGCTAATCTGTGCTGGGCACCTACGCCTAGTGATTAATCTGTGTGTTCACACCCCCAGTGGGGGCGAATGGGTCTTGTTATTTTTCTTCTCATTTCACAGATGAGATGGTACAGCCCCTGTCCTGGCTCTTTCCACACATTATCTGGTTCATGCCTGTCTCAGTTCTGCAAGATGGGCTTTTCTTTCTGGCTATTGTACGTGTATGCAAAATAAGATTTGTACTGTGGTTCTCTGTAGATCTATTTCCTGTAGATGTTTTCCTTGGGCCGATTGGGACTTCATGAAGCTTTAAGAACCTGACATATTCTAGCACTCTTGGGGAAAGATGTTCTGTAATACAGACCCCGGGGTGGACCTCCCCTGACTCCAGAGAGAGTCTGAGGAATGTCCTGGTGGGAGGCGCTATTTCCTGGTCTCAAGGGAATATTTCACCTTAACTTTAGGGAGGCCTAGGCAGTGTTAACTCATTTCAGGGGAACCTTCAGAGCAGAGGGTCCTTTTCTCTCTCTCCAGGGTTTCCAGAGTTCAGCATCAGTGCATTTGTCCTTGAAGATTGAAGTTAGTGATTTTTGAAAGTGGAGATTGAAACTCTTTACTTTGGCTGTCTGCTGCTGGGATGGGGGCAGAGAGGAAGGAACAGTCATGAACTCTCATTGGCTGAAGTCCGGTGGATATGCTCACTTGTTTTGGTGGAATCTCAGAGAAGCATAGTGACTGTGTCACTAATGACTGTATGACCTTGAGCAAATTACTGCCATGTGTTAAAGGGCTTGGTCTCCAGCCCATGGTACTATTGGAAGATGGTGTGACCTTTAAGAGGTGGGGCCTGGTTGGAGGTCTTCTGGTCACTGGGGGTGTGCCCTGGAAGGGGCAATTAGGAACCCCAGTCCTCTTCTTCCCCTTTTTTTGCTCTGCCTCCTGAGGTGAGTAGGTCAGTTTCTCAACAGGTGCCTGTCACAGTGAGCTCCTCACCTCCAGAGGCCTAAAGGCATCATAGGCCAACGGGCCATGGGCTGAAACTCTCCTCCAAAATAAACCTCTCCTCCAAAAGTTATCTCAGATATTTTGTTATAGTAATGGAAAGTGGACTAACACAATTGTTTACCTATTCTGAGCCTCAGTTTCCTTATCTGTAAAAGGGGGCTTCAAGAATACTTCACAGAATTGAAAGATGACTCCATTAGATGAGATCAAGTAGAATGGGTGTCCCAAAATATTAATATTAATAACAATGATCAGAAGACAAAGCATCAGGAATGTGATAGGGGAACATTCTGTGTAAGACATCCGGGGTAAACAGAGGCATCTAGCAACACTGCTGCCTCTGTGTGAGAGGAAGAACAGTAGTCTCAATTCCATGCTGGTGCAGGGAAGGGGGCCAGGTACTGTGGGAGGCACCATGTTATCTGGAATCTGATCCTAACTCTGCCACTTACCTCCTGGGTGGCCTCAGGTGGTCCTGGACCTGGCCTGGGCATTCTCTATGATCCCTTCCAACTCAGAGGAGTCAGAGTCCCTGCAAGATACCCATATCCATGGTGTTTCCAGGTCTTTCTCTCCAGGCCCATCCTTGCTAGCCCTTTCCTTCTTGTATAGGTTGGACATCGTGTACAGGGGAACAGTTCAGGGGAGAGCTGCTACTTCGAGTGCTCCCCAGCTTCTTGAACAGGATGCCTAGGTGACGTATCTTCTCACATTTTTGAGCCATGCCTTGGTTCCAGCTGCACTGGTTGTCTCCCTACTGGGTTCCCTGGCTGCCCAAATTCAAGACGATCCTGGGATTACCCTGACCCATGTGGACAAGCTCACAGGCCTGAAGTTCTGTTTAAGGCCTCCATTGCAGCTTGGGTCCATCTTCTGGGATGACTCTGGCTTTGAACCCACCTACCTTGAAATAGAGAATCTTACCTCTTCTGACACTGGGTTTCTGAGGCTGTCTCAGCATCTCTTTGGATCCAGACAGAGATGGTGTGTTTCTCTGACACTGCTCTGGGCTGGTAGGTGGCCCAACTCTCTTGGGACAGCCATGGGGTAGACTGACTGGTTTAAAGATCAATCTCCCCTTCCTCCATGTTCCCTTCCTCGGCCATTGGTGCCACAGTGCCATGGACCTTATATGCCTTTTTCCTAAGACACATGGTGTCCCCAAGCCCGCAGAGTTGCACAGGGTGGAAAGGACAGGAGACAAGGGACAGGCTGCCACTCCCCTAGCAGCCGTCTGTTGTGTTGGTTTTGCTCCTGCTCCCTGCAGGCCAATCTTAGGGACATCGGCGAGACTCAGCTCCGGCCCTGGGACTGTACTTCCAGTTGTCTGCCCAGTCAGTGCCCCTGTAGCACCAGCTTACCACATCAGAAGGTTGGCAGGAAGGTGGAGGTAGCTTAGAGGCCACATTTTCTGCTGGGGTCTGCAGCAACCTAGATGTGCTACTAAGCCCAGATAGTAACACACAACCTAGAGGCTGCGCCTATCCTATCCTGGAGCCTGGACTCAGGGTCTGGACTAAGGGCCTGCCTCTCAGGGTAGGCTAAGGATAGTGCAGTTTGTCTAAAGGTGAGCCATTATGTGCTCAATGAGCAGCATGTTCAAATGTTCCTTTTACTCCTTCACCCTCAGAGCTGGGTGCGAACATATAGATGCTAAAACCTGTGGAGTGTTGGTGGTGAGAAGACAGTATCAGCAGCAGCTGGGACAGGATCAAGGTCTTGTGACTTGCTGTCCAAGCCTCTCCCTCACCCAGGTCTCTAAGTATTTCTAAGTGGCCAATAGCTGGCTCTGGCTGGCTGGTCTTTGTCCATCCTCCCAGGCGTGGCTGCTGAGATTGACAGGTATTTAGACTCACCAAGCAGTCCTCACACCTGTTTTGGGGCTGTTTCCTCTGACACCAGTGTGGACCAGCAGGTGACTTCAGGGACATGCCTTGGCAGGTGGTCAGCAGCCCCTTCACAAAACTATAGCCTGGCCCTGGGCCAGCAGTGGGGAGGAAAAGAGAAATTCAATAAGCTGTGTAAAGGTGGAAATTAATAGTGACAATTAATTGCTAAAAGCACACAGAGACCAGAGCAACAGCCAAGGGTGGCCAAGAGGGGATCCTTTAGTCTGCTGTGCTCCAAAGGCCCTGTTTCTTGGTAAACAACTTGCACTAGTTTTGTGAGGGTGCAGGGGGCTGCCAGTCTTGGGTAGAAGGACACCAGTGTTGGAGTGGGCCTTGATTTTGAATCCTCTATTTATCTCTTCCTTGTTATGTCAGCTTGGGCACTTGCCACACTTCTTGAGTGCATTTTCTCAT
Source organism: Sciurus vulgaris (assembly GCF_902686455.1). NCBI lineage: Eukaryota > Metazoa > Chordata > Mammalia > Rodentia > Sciuridae > Sciurus > Sciurus vulgaris. Next base: position 124,652,870 of record NC_136462.1, read on the forward strand.
TTATAAAATGGGGGAACAAATCTCAATTTATAAAGCTTTCAAAGAGTCAGCGTAGTAATATACATGAGGGGGAGATGGGATTTGGAGCTAATTCAAATTCTAGCACTATCTGTTATTAGTTGTGTGACCTTGAGGGAAGTTATTATTTACTCCGAGCCTTAATGCCTTCATCTGTAAAATAGGAATGATAATAATAGCACTCATAATACATCATTGTCATTGTGAGGATTAAATGAGGTGATATAAAGGTGCTAAGCACACGGGTTATTGAAATATTTTGTCTTCTATAAAAACACCTTTTTATGAAATGTTTATAAGATTCAAGCTCTGTCCATAAAATTGTTTGAATAGTAACATTTATTGAATGCTTATCACATGCCAGGTGCAGTTCTATACCTTTTATAGGTATCAGGTATCACTTAATTTCCCTAAAATCCCAAGAAGTAGATGTCATAACTATTCTTACTTTATGGATGAGGAGACTGGGGTTTAGAGTTTGGTGATCAAGTAGGAACTCTGAGAGGTCACCTGGAAAACTTAGCTAGTGCAGGGGCGGTCTGGTTAAGCCAGTCACCGAGGTCTGTTGACTCCTTGGCACTATCTGATGTGGGTGGTGGCTGCCTGAGGGATTCCTGTCCTGTCTAGGCAGGCGAACACTCAGCACCCCACCTGGTTCTTTTGCAGGACTCAGCCCATCCCAGCCCAGGAATTTTCCCCATCCAAACCAACTCTTTCCCTCATCATATAAGCTGCTTAATGATACCACCACTCTGCACCCCAAATGTGTATGCCATCCCAGTGTGATCGATGAGAGCATTCTGAGCAGAGGGAACAGAATGTGGGTATGGTGTGGAGGCACAGAATGGGATTAAACTGTAGGACCTGGCAGATGACTCTGCGTGGCTAAGTCGATAAGGGTTGGGCAGAGTGTGGGTGCTGGGGAGCCCAGGAGGCAAGTGGCAGCGAGGTGAGCAGCGCTCAGAACTGCACTTCTCAGCCTCACATGCCCTGTGTCATCACCTGAGGAGCTTTAAAAATGCTACTGCTTGGGTCCCACTGGCTGACTGGGTATTGGGATTTTTAAAAATTTCCCGGTGGATTCTAACACCAAGTTGAGAGCCAGCGTTCTAGATCATGTAAGAATGTGTAGGCCAAGTATGTAGATCTGCAAAGTGCAGGAAACTAACTTTTAATAAAAAGAAGAAGTTAGTTCTTTAGCCACACTAACCACATGCCAAATGCTTGGTGACCACACAGAACTACTGGCTGCCATGTTGGACAGTGCAGATGCAAAGCATTCCCATTATCTCAAAAGTTTTATTGGAAAGGCCTAATGCGGACTTCTTCTGGTTGGCAATGGGGAGTCACTTCAGGGTTTTAGGATGGGAATGACATGGCCAGATTTTTGCTTTGGAAAGATAATTCATGGACAATATAGAAAAAGGATTCAGGGGATCTGATGCTAGTTAAACTGACTGTAGCAGAGGAAATAATTGGGGGGACTGTTTTGAGAGTCTAGGTGGAAAGAGAAGCCCCGAACCAGAACTCCAACACCTGAGCTGGAGAAGCTGGGATAGATTTGAAAAGAGTAAGGGAAGTATGCTAGATAGAATAGGCAGGACCGTTAAATAGAGGGCGAAGAAGGAGCTAAGTTTAGGTTAGTGTTCATATTTTGATTCAGTTGCCTGGAGCTTTCTCTCTGGAATGGTTCTCAACCCCAGGGTATTTTGTGCCCCAGGAGACATTTGGTTATACCTTGAGACATGTTTAATGATCACAAATTGGGAGATTGAGTGTTGGTGCTAAAATCTCTTGAGTAGAGGCCAGTAATGAAGTAGAGGCTGGTAAATGTCCTGTGATTCACAGGACACCCCTCAGAACCAAGATTTACTCAGCCCACAAAATCAGTAGTAATGAAGCTGAGAAATCCTGTGCCATGGGATAGGAGGAAGACTCATCCCAATAGGATAGATAAATAAGGCAGTCAGAGTCAAAGGGACCGCACTTCTAATTCTTGGGAGAGCAGTTAGTGGAGATCTCCAGGAAATGGTGAAGATCAGCTCTTCAGTTCAGGAGAGAGGAGTGGGTGGAGAAAAGCAGCTGGACCTTCCCTGCCTCCTCTCCTAATGATGAACCCCACACCTGCATCCAGACCACTCCATGGCTGCCCTGGACTCCATGGAAAAAAATCGAGTGAGAATTGGGGCTCGCTCAGGGAGCAGCCACGCTCCAGACAAGAGGAATGGGAGGAGATCACATCTTTGGAAAATTCTTTGAAAGGAGCCAAACATGGTCTCCCTTTAGCCCCTGCTTTTATAGCATCCATAATGTTCCATCCATCCTACATCTTCAGGCAGTGCAGACAGTAATTATCTTTATATCACCCTCCGGGCTGGATGCCTCAGTGCCTTGGGTTGTTTGAGTCCTGGGTCTCAGACTTCTGGTGCCCCAGGCCATCCTCCCCTGGGTTTGGCCCTTTGGCCCTGGGAAGGAAGGCATGAGTTTTGCTCCCAGATGCCCTGTTGTTCGGCATGCCCCACACGTATGCACAGAGGGTGTGCTCTGCTCCATATCAAGCACTGGCTCTGGACATGTTTGGAGATCATGTGGGGAAATGGGCCCATGCAACCTTGAAGCCTGTCCAGGTAGCGGGTTGAATAGCGTCCTCTCACAACTCACCAACACCCAGAACCTCAGAATGGGAACTGATTCGGAAGTAGGATTTTTGCAGATGAGCTTGATACAGATCTTGGGATGAGATCATTCTTGATTTAGGGTGGATGTGAACACCAACGATGGATATCTTTGTAAGAAGAGAGGACAGACAGGCATAGAGAAGAAACTCATGGAGACAGGGACAGAGCCTGGAGTCATGCTGCCAGGAGCCAAAGAATGCCTGGAGCCCCCAGAAGCTGGCAGAAGGAAGGAAGGGGTCTTCCTCAGGCCTGCAGTGGAAGTGTGGCTCTCCTGACCCCTTGGCTTCAGACTTCTTCCTCCAGAACTGTGGGAGAATAAAGTTTCTATTGTTTTAAGCCACTTAGTTTGTGGTGCTTTGTTACAGCAGCCCTAGGAAACTAATGCAGTCTCCTAAGTTCCAGTGCTAGATGAATAGACCCTGACACAAATATTTAACCGCAGACTTGCTTTTCACACCTCCTGAGGTTTATCGTTTGGGTGACAAAGGCAGGTTAGAAATAGTAGGCTTCTAGAGTCTCTCTCTAAGGGCTGTATTCTATCATTTGCCAATTAGTGACTGGTCCTAGAGGGAAAGGGGACTTGGGCCTGCCATGAACTCCAGGATCCAAAGCAGCTTCCAGTAGTCAGACAACCAGTTTTATTGCAGATCAAGCTTGGGTATAGCTTCTGATTCTTAATAATATTGAATTATACTGTTAATGACAATTAACTTTCATTAAGTACTTCATATGCAGCAGCACTTTATGGATTGCTCAGTGAGGGTTCTCCACTCTTTATAACACCCTATTGTCACCCCATTTTATTGATGAAGAAACTGAGGCTCAAAGAGTCTCTCTAAGGCCTTACAGCTTATAAGAGGCAAAGCCCAGCTAAACTCCACAAACCCCAAGGAACCTGGCACCAACTATTGTTTTTCAGCCATGCTTTTTCCAAGTGATGACACTGGGTGAATGTCCCCTTGGATGAGTGTGGCCACCTTCAGGAGACTAAGATTTTGTGGTTGATGTCGAGGGACAAGGTCGGTGGAGAAAGCAAAGCAACAGTTTCTGATTAAACCCGCTCAGGATGCCACACAGATCACGCTATTTTGGGGACACTATGGGAGACCTTTAAATTCTGAATTCTGGGATGGGAGGCTTTCTAAAGAGATGTGGCCCCATCTGCTGTCATTGCTGATGCTATGGCTGCCCACATCATGTCTGCCCTGCCCCCACCTCCCTTCCCTATTTGCTTAGCCTCAGATGAAAACTGAGGTCTCAGAGCCATATAAAACCAGGGGACGCGGTGTGGTCTGTGGTCCAGAGCAGCGGCAGCACCACCTGGGAGTTTGTTGGGAGTGCAGACCCTCAGGCTGCCCCAACTCAGAATCTGCTTTCAGGAGATCCCCAGGGCCCATGTGCACACACTAGGTGGAGGAGCAGGTGTAAGTGACCCAAAGCAGGACACAACTTACGTGAATTTTGTGCTGTCTGGGAAATCAGGCCACTGGGATCCCACATAGGGGTCCCGAGTTCCCAGATCTTGGGTCTCATGTCAGTCAGCCTCACTCAAGGCCACCTTTGATCAGTCCTGTGATCTGACATGATTAGATGCCTCCCACCTTAGACCCCCAACTGCAGATGCCCTTCCTAGTAGAGGACCAAACAGTTATCAGAAATTGCCAATAACTCTTCCTTACACCTGCTCATGGGGGCGAGGGTGGAAACTTCTGGGATGAGGTCCCTGGATAGCTGAGCACATTGGATTTCAGAGCGTGAGATGTGCATTTTCAAAAGGAAACACCAGCGCTCGCCCTGCTTTCTCCTGTCCAGCACTCAGGAAGCAGCGCTCTCTAACCTGGAGATGTCAGAGGGGATCTGTGCGAAAGATGAACCGTGCTGCTGTGTCCCCAGTCCTCAGGGAATTTTGGATGCACGGGCTGGATGGTCTCAATGCAAACGATTTTATCACTCATTGTGGGACCACAGTGGCTTCTGGTAGGCGAGGTCCTCTTGAGTGTAGCAGAGGATTAGAGAACTTTTCTGTAGATCAATATCACACAACGTTCAGCCCTGTGGCCTCGAGGTCTGAGAACACTGGTGGGAGGCAGCGGGTCAGGGATGGTGAGTGAGTGGGACGAACAGCAGCCCCACAGTCAATGGTGGCCCTCCGGGGGCCGGCAGCTCAGATCACCTCTGACATGTCTCCCAAGGCAGGTTGTCCTATGACAACTGATAGGACAATCTAGCCAGCGCTGGGCCGGCTGTCCCTGGCAGAGAGGATGATTCACACAGCAGGGCCTTGTTAACCTGTTTACAATGAGTCATCGGGTCCCCACGGGCCTCGGTTCCCTCAGCTGTAAAATAGGAATCCTAGTAACTGCCCTGGCTGCCTCACAGGAATGTCAGGTCTATATCAACACCAGCCAAAGGTGGTGAATGCGGCTGGTGGACCCTAAGCACTGCCCTGTGTCCTGTGGCCTTGCTCTGTGCAGTGAATGTGGTCGTGGCTCCCTGCCTGTGGAGCCCTCCTGAGCGCAAGGCTGCCTGACGCGGGCATGCGCAGAACTCTCCAGTCTTTTCACTTTTCTTCTTTAGGTCCTGGGGATGGAACCCAGGGCCTCATGCCTCGCAGGCAGGTGCTCTACCACCGAGCCAATCCGTGCCCTTGCGTGCACGCAGTGTCTAAAGAGAAGGATAGTTGAGGTCACTTGGGATCCAGATCGACACTGTACACTTCAAAAATCCTGCTATCCAAGGCAGTCACCTTCAGGTCCTCCTCCTGTACCTCCCTCCTTGAATATTTGATTAGAACTAAAAAAAAAAAAAGTTTTCTTTAAGGGACCTAGCAATGTATTTCTTTGACATTGAACTTTAAACAATTTATGAAGGAAAGGAAAGGCAGACTGATAAAACCTCAGGAAGGTGGAGGGGAAGGAAAGTAGTATCTGTAACCTGGGAACACTTGATCCAGCTGTGTTCTAACCTCCTCCGCTGGGAACACAGGCCTTTTGTCACCTGGCCCTGATCCTCTCTCCTGTCTCTTGTTTTTTTTGTTTTTTTTTTTTCAGTTGTAGATGGACACAATACCTTTATTCTACTTTTTAATTTTTATGTGGTGCTGAGGATCAAACCCAGTGCCTATGCTAAGCAATCGTGCTACCACTAGACACGACTGCAGCCCCAGGCTGTATGGGTCTTATTACAGGTTATATATTTTTGGATGAATGGCCTCTATGTCTTTGCTCATGCTGTTCCCTCTGCCTGGAATTCCCTTTCCCTTATGTGACAAACCTCTTCTATCCTCAGAGGTAGATTTACAGGGAGATAAGGAAACGGCACACGGCCTGTTCCAAGGCCCTGCGACAGGGGGTCTAGCAATGTGTTCTTCTGACATAGAATTTTTAAAAATTTTCCACTAGTAAGATATTTTGCCTGCAACTAAGCCTACTGCCTCTTTCTACACCATTGTTTCATGTGTCATGTGCTGTCACATCCATGGCATGGGAGTTGACGCACGACACATTCATACTGTGATGTAGTCAGTGGCCCTGCACTTTGGAACCACAACATTAGGTGAGCTGGCATGGAGGGGGGTGTTGGGAATATTCCTGAAAGCCCTTCCTACAGAGACAGTTCAAAAGAATTCAACTTTAGGTTGAATAGACGGAGAACCTCACTAACTAGGTGAATGCTCTCCCAACTCAACTTCTTGGTGCAAATTCAAAATGCTCAGCTCAAACTTTGCAATGTGGTCTTGAGACATTTTAAGATGTCTAAATGCATTTTTAAGATTTAGAAGAGAAACTCAAACACGGATACAAGATACCAAAAGTTCATTTTAAAAAGACAGTAAAGCTCAAACACCCCATTCTAAGTCCAGCTTGGAAAGGCATTCTGAAATGTTTCCGTATAACAAACTAAGGCCCCACAGACCCCGATTTGGCTCTGACTGTGAGGGAATCTTTCTTTTGATTATCTTTCAATTTTTTACTTAAAAAAACCAAGAGAATATTCAAGTAAAAATTAACCATATGAAACAGAAGCTATAAAAATAAGCAACAACATAAATGGAAAAGTATTTTGGTATTAAGGAGTGAATTATAACGTATTTCATTAAGAGGAAGAGAAGTTGGGCATGGTGGCACATGCCTGAAATCCCAGTGGCTAGGGAGGCTGAGGCAGGAGGATCTAGAGTTCAAAGCCAGTTTCAGCAAACAGCCAGGTGCTAGGCAACTCAGTGAGACCCTGTCTGTAAATACAATACAAAATAGGGCTGGAGATGTGGCTCAGCGGTTGAGTGCTCCTGAGTTCAATCCCCGGTACCAAAAAAAAAAAAAAAAAAAAAAAATGCAGAAGAGAGAAATGTTGAATACAGGCAATGAATCAGTTCACAGGTGATTTGTTCAGCTAATGAGGGGAAACCAACCACATGAAGGTATTTGAAAAGATTTAAACTCCTTGTGGATTTGGAGTAACTGATGTTGACAAAGATACTATGAAACTCCCATACATTGCCACCACAGGTATACTGGTGACAAAGGGGTTAACTAGTGCTGTTGATTTAAAGAGAATTCGGGGGTTTCAAGATGGCGGCCTAGAGGGTGGCTGCATTTCATGTTGCTCCAGGACTCAGGATTCAAAAGAGGAGATATTGAGACACTTGGGACCAACTCAAAGCAGCCGGGTGACTCTCACCCGTTGGGAAGCCATCCCGGATGGGACGGTGGTCCCGGAACGCAGGAAACTTTGTGAAGTAGAGCTGCCGGCAAGACGCCCCTCCCCCCGCTGGAGCAATGAACTCGGACAACTGGGAGCCCCGTAAAGGAGGCCGCTCGGCTCAGCGCTGGGACTCGGAGCAACCACTGGGGCTCCGGCGGCTGCCCAGGGGAGGAGTGGCGAGGAGAGCTGTGTGGACTCAGGACACCGGGGCCTGCCCTGAGGAGGAGGAGGAGGAGCGTGGCCACTTGGATTCGGAGTGACTGCAGAGCTACAGGCGGTTGCCAGAGGAGAAGCTGCGTGGCAAGCTATTTGGACTCAGAACGACGCTTCTGAACACCGGGGCCTGCCCTGAGGACGAGGAGGAGGAAGAGGAGGGCGGCCGCTTGGATTCGGAGTGACTACACCAGAGCTACAGGCTGTTGCCAGAGGAGGAGCTGTGTGGCGAGCTGTCTGGACTCAGACCACTTCTGAACCCCGGGGCCTGCCCGGAGGAGTAGGAGGAGGAGGAGGAGGAGCGTGGCGGATCGTTTGGACTCGCAGTGACAGCATTAGCGCTCCAGGTGGCTGCTCAGAGGAGAAGGCGAGTGGTGAGTTGTTTGGACTTAAAGTGACAGCTCCTGAACACAGGGAGGCTGCCTGGAGGAGAAGCGTGGTGGGTCGCTTGGTCTTGAGTGGCCGCACCAGAGCTCCGGGCGGTTGCCCAGAGGACCCGTGCAGCGGGTCACGTGGATTCAGAGCCACTCAGAGGGACCGCTCCTGAACACCTGGGGGATTATCTGGAGAAGGAGGAGGAACGGGGAGGGTCACTTCGACTCGGAGTGATTGATTGCCCAGGGCTACGGGTGGTTGGTGGGTGGAGGAGGCACGCAGTGAGTTTCTTGGACTCCTAGTGACCCCACCGAAATACTGGGCGGCTGTCTGGAGGAAGAGGCGTGTGGCGGGTCTCTGGGACTCAGAGTGATTGTACGGGGCCCCAGGTGGCTGCTCAGAGGAGGGGCCGCATAGCCAGGCGATTAGGTGCAGAGCAGGGTCCCAGGATCTAGGAGGCTTCTTGGTGGAAGAGCCGCACAGAGACAGGCTTAGGGCAGAGCGAAGGTTCCAGGCCTGTGGGCAGATTCTCTGAGGAGGGGCAGCCTAAGGAGATTCATCTGCGAAGGGTGAGGCTCCCAGGCCCAGGAGGTAGGGCCGGGCCCCTGGGAACTTTGCAGAGGAAGGCAGCCCAGCCCAGGCGGTAGCTGTAAATTGAGAGGAACCTCTAGGAGGGAACTGACCAGCGAGATCTCCCCACCGGGTGAGTCTTCCCTGCCGGGTGAGGTTTCCCCACAAGGATGGTAAAACCAGAGACTCAGGCCCAAACAGGCCTTGCCTCAGCCGGCAGCCTAGGTCCCCTTTGGATGACCATTGGTCAACAAGTGGAGGCACCTCTGCCCACTAGCAGGGATTATACCCCACCTGAAGGCCACCACTCCTAGAGAGGCAGCTTCCTTGTGGAGCACCGCATTATCAACTTCCTCCAAGACTTCAGCCTACTGAAGGCTAAGGGGGGATATATATAGAAATCTTCAGGGACATTGTAAGTCAATAGAGGAAATCTGCAATATCTCAGCGATCCTCTGATACCTGAACAATATGAGAAAACAAGGAAAGAAAATGCTGCAAACGAATCTAGATGTTATATCAATAAAACCCAGTGACAGCATGGCAGAAGAAATGACACAAAAGGAGTTCAGAATGTTCATAATTAAAATGATCAGAGAAGCAAACGATGAGATGAAAGAGCAAATGCATGCACTGAATGATGAGATGAAAGAGCAAATGCAAGCATTGAATGATTGCACCAATCGACAGTTAAAAGAGCAAATACAGAAAGCAAAAGATCATTTCAATAAAGACTTAGAGATATTGAAAAAAAAACAAACAGAAATCCTTGACATGAAGGAAACAATAAACCAAATTAAGAACTCCATAGAAAGCATATCCAATAGGATAGAACACCTGGAAGACAGAATCTCAGACATTGAAGACAAAATATTTAACCTTGAAAACAAAGTTGAACAAACAGAGAAGATGGTAAGAAATCATGAACAGAATCTACAAGAACTATGGGATATCATGAAAAGGCCAAATTTAAGAATTATTGGGATTGAGGAAGGCCTAGAGAAACAAGCCAAAAGAATGAACAATTTATTCAATGAAATAATATCAGAAAATTTCCCAAATCTGAAGAATGAAATGGAAAATCAAGTTCAAGAGGCTTATAGGACTCCAAATATACAAAATTACAACAGACCCACACCAAGGCACATTATAATGAAAATACCTAACATACAAAATAAAGACAGAATTTTAAAGGCTGTGAGAGAAAAGAACCAAATTACATTCAGGGGGAAACCAATACGGATATCAGCAGATTTTTCAATCCAGACCCTAAAAGCTAGAAGGGCCTGGAACAACATTTTTCAAGCCCTGAAAGAAAATGGATGCCAACCAAGAATCTTATACCCAGCAAAACTACCTTCAAATTTGATGATGAAATAAAATCCTTCCATGATAAACAAAAGCTAAAAGAATTTACAAAAAGAAAGCCAGCATTACAGAACATTCTCAGCAAAATATTCCATGAGGAAGAGATGAAAAACAAAGAAGCAAATCAGCAAAGGGAGGAATTATCCTAAAGGAATAGTCAAATAAAGGAGGAAACAAGTTGTGTCAAACAAATAAATAAATAAAATTTAAAAAATGAACCAAATGACCGGGAAACCAAATCATATCTCAATAATAACCCTGAATGTTAATGGCCTGAATTCATCAATCAAAAGACATAGACTGGCAGAATGGATTAAAAAAAAAGATCCAACAATATGTTGCCTGCAAGAGACTCATCTCATAGAAAAAGATACCCATAGACTAAAGGTGAAAGGATGGGGAAAAACATACCATGCACATGGACTCAGCAAAAAAGCTGGAGTATCCATCCTCATTTCCGATAATGTGGACTTCAAGCCAAAGTTAGTCAGAAGGGATAAAGAAGGTCATTTCATGCTGCTTAAGGGAAGCATAAATCAGCAAGATATAACAATCATAAACATCTATGCCCCAAACAGTGGCTCATCCATGTATGTCAAACAAATCCTTCTCAATTTCAGAAACCAAATAGACCATAACACAATAATACTAGGTGATTTTAACACACCTCTCTCACCACTGGACAGATTTTCCAGACAAAAATTGAACAAAGAAACCATAGATCTCAATAACACAATCAATAATTTAGACTCAACGGACATTTATAGAATATACCATCCAACCAAGAGCGAATACACTTTCTTCTCAGCAGCACATGGATCCTTCTCTAAAATAGACCATATATTATGCCACAAAGCTAATGTTAGCAAATACAAGAAGATAGAGACACTACCATATATTCTATCAGATCATAATGGATTGAAATTAGAAATAAATGAAAGAGTAAAACACAGAAACTATTCCAATATCTGGAGATTAAACAATATGCTATTATATGATGAATGGATAACAGAAGATATTAGGAAGGAAATTAAAAAATTCTTAGAGGTTAATGAGAACAAAGAAACATCATATCAAAATCTCTGGGACACTATGAAAGCAGTACTTAGAGGGAAATTTATTTCATGGAGCGCATTTAATAAAAGAAGTAAAACTCAACAAATAAACGACCTAACACTACAGCTCAAAGCCCTAGAAAAAGAACAACAGAATAGCACCAAAAGTAGTAGAAGACAGGAAATAGTTAAACTCAGAGCTGAAATCAATGAAATTGAAACAAAAGAAACAATACAAAAAATTGACAAAATAAATAGTTGGTTCTTCGAAAAAATAAACAAAATTGATAAACCTTTAGCCACACTAACAAAGAGAAGACGAGAGAAAAACCAAATCACTAAAATTCGGAATGAACAAGGAAATATCACAACAGACAGGATTGAAATACAAAACATAATTAGAAGCTATTTTGAAAATCTATACTCCAACAAAATAGAAAATTTCGAAGTCATCAACAGGTTTCTAGAGACATATGAATTGCCTAAACTGAACGAGGAGGACATAAACAATTTAAATAGACCAATTTCAAGTACTGAAATAGAAGAAGTCATCAAAAGCCTACCAACAAAGAAAAGTCTGGGACCAGATGGGTTCTCAGCCGAGTTCTACAAAACCTTTAAAGAAGAGCTCATTCCAATACTTCTCAAAGTATTCCATAAAATAGAAGAGGAGGGAACCCTCCCAAACTCATTCTATGAAGCCAATATCACACTGATACCTAAACCAGACAAAGACTCATCAAGGAAAGAAACTTTCGGACCAATATCCTTAATGAACATCGACGCAAAAATTCTCAACAAAATTTTAGCAAATCGCATACAAAAACATATTAAAAAGATAGTGCACCATGATCAAGTGGGTTTCATCCCAGGGATGCAAGGTTGGTTCAACATCAGGAAATCAATAAACGTAATTCACCATATTAATAGACTTAAGGTCAAGAATCACATGATTATTTCAATAGATGCAGAAAAAGCATTTGATAAAATACAGCACCCCTTCATGCTCATAACATTAGAAAAAATAGGGATAGTGGGAACATTCCTTAACATTGTAAAGGCCATTTATGCTAAGCCCATGGCTAATATCATTTTAAATGGTGAAAAACTGAAAGCATTCCCCCTAAAAACTGGAACAAGGCAGGGATGCCCTCTTTCACCACTTCTATTCAACATCGTTCTTGAGTCTCTGGCCAGAGCAATTAGACAAACCAAAGAAAATTAAAGGGATACGAATTGGAAAAGAAGAACTCAAACTATCCCTGTTCGCTGATGACATGATTATATATTTAGAGGAACCTGGATATTCCACCAGAAAACTCTTAGAACTCATAAGTGAATTCAGTAAAGTAGCAGGTTACAAGATCAATGCCCATAAATCCAACGCATTTTTATACACAAGTGATGAATCTTCAGAAAGAGAAATTAAGAAAACTACCCCATTCACAATAGCCTCGAAAAAAATAAAATACTTGGGAATCAATCTCACAAAAGAGGTGAAAGACCTCTACAATGAGAACTATACAACACTAAAGAAAGAAATTAAAGAACACCTTAGAAGATGGAAAGATCTTCCATGTTCTTGGATAGGAAGAATTAATATTGTCAAAATGGCCATACTACCTAAAGTGCTCTACAAATTCAATGCAATTCCAATTAAAATCCCAATGATGTACCTTACAGAAATAGAGCAAGCAATTATGAAATTCATCTGGAAGAATAAGAAACCCAGAATAGCTAAAGCAATCCTTAGCAGGAAGAGTGAAACAGGGGGTATTGCAATACCAGATCTTCAACTCTACTACAAAGCAATAGTAACCAAAACGGCATGGTATTGGTACCAAAATAGAAAGGTAGATCAATGGTACAGAATAGAGGACATGGACACAAACCCAAATAAATACAATTTTCTCATACTAGACAAAGGTGCTAAAAATATGCAATGGAGAAAAGATAGCCTCTTCAACAAATGGTGCTGGGAGAATTGGAAATCCATATGCAACAGAATGAAACTAAACCCATATCTCTCACCATGCACGAAAGTAAACTCAAAATGGATTAAGGACCTTGGAATCAGACCAGAGACCCTGCAGATTATAGAAGAAAAAGTAGGTCCAAATCTTCACCTTGTTGGTCTAGGATCAGACTTCCTTAACAGGACTCCCATAGCACAAGAAATAAAAGCTAGAATCAACCACTGGGATAGAATCAAACTAAAAAGCTTTCTCTCAGCAAAGGAAACTATCAGCAGTGCGAAGAAAGAGCCTACAGAGTGGGAGAATATCTTTGCCAATCATACTTCAGATAGAGCACTAATCTCTAGAATCTATAAAGAACTCAAAAAACTCTACTCCAAGAATTCAAATAATCCAGTCGACAAATGGGCTAAGGAAATGAATAGACACTTCAGAGAAGAAGATCTACAAGCAATCAACAAACATATGGAAAAATGTTCGGCATCTCTAGTAATAAGAGAAATGCAAATCAAAACCACCCTAAGATTCCATCTCACTCCAATTAGAATGGCGATTATCAAGAATACGAGCAACAACAGGTGTTGGCGAGGATGTGGGGAGAAAGGTACACTCATACATTGCTGGTGGGGCTGCAAATTAGTGCAGCCACTCTGGAAAGCAGTGTGGAGATTCCTTAGAAAACTTGGAATGGACCCTCCATTTGATCCAGGTATCCCACTCCTTGGCCTATACCCAAAGGACTTAAAATCAGCATACTACAGAGATACAGCCACATCAATGTTCATAGCTGCTCAATTCCCAATAGCCAGACTGTGGAACCAACCTAGATGCCCTTCAATTGATGAGTGGATAAAGAAACTGTGGTATATATATATACAATGGAATATTACTCAGCCATAAAGAATGATAAAATTATGGCATTTGCAGGCAAATGGATGAAATTGGAGAATATCATGCTAAGTGAGAGAAGCCAATCTCAAAAAGCCAAAGGACGAATGATATCGCTAATAAGTGGAGGATGACACATAATGGGGGGGAGGGAAGGGTTAGTGTTAGGGTTAGAGTTAGGGTTAGGGAGGGTGGCAAGTATGGAGGAAGGAAGTACTGTATAGAGGGTAAAGAGGGGTGGGAGGGGTGGGGGGAAGGGAAAAATAACAGAATGAATCAAACAACATTGCTCTATGTAAATTTATGATTACACAAACGGTATGCCTTTACGCCATGTACAAACAGAGAAACAACATGTATCCCATTTGTTTACAATAAAAATAAAAAAAAAGAAAAAAAGAGAATTCGACACAAATCCTCACATAAGAAAATTTGAAATACTTTGAAGTTTCATAGTTCATATGTAAAAGATCCCTGATAGAGGTATTCCCAAACGGCTAACAATTCTAACAATTCACTCTACTTTACAAATAATAAGTTGTGGTATTATCAACAGTAAATTTTTTTTGACTACCATGCTGGAGGAAAGATTGTTCTATTTTTTATGTTCTGCTGACACACACACACACACACACACACACACACACACACACACAAAGATTACATCACAGTCTTACAGTCATATTCAGAGGTCATTAGAGATCAAACAGACAAAAATATAGGAGAAAAATGTTTTTAGAGGCAAGTCAAGTATATTAAAGATAATATTCTTTTCTGACTTTTGTAAAGTTGGTAATATTTTCCAGATTCACGAAAGTTGTTATTTGTTGTGATTTCTCTTCTGATTCTAAGTCAAATTAGACTTTTGTACTCATTTTTGCTTTTGTATCCTTTGCTAAAAGAGGCTCCCCATTCCCTTCTTGCCAGTGAACGCGCACACACACACACACACACACACACACACACACACACACACACACACAGAGCTCTGTGTAAGTCTCAGGCCCTTGAAAACTGGAAATGGCCCACTTGTCTTTCCTAGTCTCCGTATCCCACAGGGCACAAGTCATCTCACCCACTTCATGAGGTGTCCTGTTTATTGTCTCTGCCTTGTTCAAGGGCAAGGACTTCACGATATGACCCTGAAGATACTTAGGATTGTGTGTGTGAGTCCGAGGATAAGGGAGTCCGTGAGAAATGGCTACAGTTCTTGGAGCCCAGAGAATCTGCACCAGGCACATTGCCTCCCTCTGCCGCGATCCTTCTGTCCTCTCAGGAAGCTTCACAGGATGTTTCTTTCTCCCTAGAAAAGACTGGATACCCCTTCACTCTGGGATTTCAAGGTCTGGTTTTAGCTTAACTCTGTGTCTTCCCAGGGGTTTCGCTTCAGCACTTTTAGTGGTGGGCTTGTGGAGATGGTGAGTTGGGAGGGGCTTGGGCTCCCGACAGCCTGTCCAGTGGAGGCATCAGATGTGCTGGAGTCCATGTCTGTGGGAGGCTGACAGGTAGGTATCAGGGAAGCAAGACCAGGGGTGCCAGGGAGTCTGTGATGGGGAGGAGAAAGGGAGGAACTGAGCATATGTGTGTGGCAGGGAGTGTGTGTGTGTGTGTGTGTGTGTGTGAGAGAGAGATGCATCCAGAGGGCAGGGACAGTGACGGGGCCTCTGGGAGAGGCCTGGGCTTGGGATCTCTGGGGGCACCCACAGGTTTTCTGCCTTTATTTCTCAGTGTTCCCTGGAGAGACAGGGAGCCCAAAATAATTCCCTCCCTGAGAACATCTGGCTCACTTTTCCATCTCAAACAGATCCTTTAAGTCTCAGTTTCCTTATCTGTAAGTCAGGAAGATAATTCCCATACACAGTGAAGAGTATTGGGAAAAGAAGATCAAATAGCAGAAGTGATTCGTCTGCTGACCAAGTGCAGTGACAGTCCTTGGTGCAAAGAGGGCGCTGAGTTTGCACCCATGGCTGGTGCTGACTGGGCACCCATCTGAAGTGGGGAGGCTGCCGGGCCTGGATCCCGGCTCTGCCACTGCCCACAGAATTCTCCAGGTCTTCAGCACCATGCATCTTTGTCAGTTTGAAGCCACACAGGTTTCTGGAGTGGAAGTGGAGAATTCCTGGGCCATAGGCACCCTGAGAGGATACCTGGCCCGGGGTTTCCAAACGACTTTAAACCACAGAACACTTTGTTTGAATGACAGCGTATGTAGAAGCCCAGTATGTTCAATGGGATGGTGCTGGGCTGGTGGCAGGACAGGATGAGGGTCCCAGGCCCCCAACCTGCTCCGTTGGTCTGGAGGTCTGAAGACCTGCTTCTAAAGAAACCTGTGAACCCAAAACTGCATTGTTTGAGTCTGACTGCCTTACTTGGGGTTGGTCGAGGGACACTTAAGAGCACAGAGAAGGAAGACAGCTGCCTGGTCGAACTTAGGAGACCCTTGCTTTCTCCTGGCCTCAGTTTTCCCATCTGTAATCAGGAGAGGAGGGATTCCCATCACCCTAGTTTTCAGTCTGCTCCCATCTAACACATGGTGCAGGCGCCACCTAGTGGTGAGAGTAGGTTCTGGCACGTGGGGGAAGCCCTGCTCTTTCCCAGATTTAGTCACATGTGGGGCTGTACACAGGTGACCCTGCCTTCTAGTCAGGGTGGTATTTTTCTGGATGCAGGACTTTCAGGCATCTTCTCTCATTCCTCATGTCCTCACACTGGGAGGAACATCAATTGGCCTAGGGAGGTGGCATCAAGAGGCACGATGAGAAATGTTCCTTGTGGCCCTGCAGTAACTCCTGTGTGATTTAGGCCAAGGCCCTTCCCCTCTCTATGGATTTCTGCAATAGGAGGGGGCCAGGTGAAGTCAGGGTTTCTGATCTGGAATCTATGAATCCATGGCTGGGAACTTTATGAAATTCTTGAAATTTCAAGAAAATTTTGTGTGTATCAGCTGTTTTAGGGAGTAAGAGTTCAGCATTTCGTTTGCTTTTATAAAGTGGTCTGCTTCTCTGTTCATGTTAGCAGTCCTGGTGCAGATGACTCCCAGGGCTCTGGAGTTCTAGGGTCTTCCCTGGAAGGTTCTCACACTTGAGGACCTCAGAACGTACACATTAGGCAATGTGTCCCATTCCCAGCGATGTGGAGAAATGCTAAGGAGGCCAAAGAAATTGAAGAGCCAGAGTCCCCCAGTAAGAGCCAATGACCAAGGAAATGCTGCTCAGTTCTCAGCAGCCCTCTGTCAGAAAAAGACCAGGAATTGGTAGCTGAGCCCTGGAACTTTGCAAACCTCTGCTACCTGAAAGTGTGGTCTGGTTTTCACCTGGATCCTTGGGAAACTTCAAAAACAAGAACCAACAACGGCGGACCTGGAAGTGTTTTAGTCACCGTGGTCAGCTTCTGCCCAGCTGCAGTGAGGGGTTGGCTTCACTCAATTCCTCTCATTCCCAAAACCCCAGAGGTGACCCATTCCCATCCTTCTGCAAAGCACCAAGCAGGGCATAGGTGAGGAAGCTGAAGGCTCTAGCTAATCCTGGAGTCTCTGCTGTGTCAGGCACCATGTTAAGTATGTCACCACGATTAGTTCATTTAACCCTCACAACTGCCCTGGAAGTATGTTTATTCCCAACACATAGTTGCAATCTTTGAGGTTCAGAAATGTTGGGTGACTTGTCCCAAATCAGAGAACTTATAGATGGTTAGACTGGGCCACTAATCATGTCTTGCAGCCTATAAATGTGGGACTTTTAGGAGTGATGGAAGGGGGTTCCCAAATGTGGTTTTCAGGACTTCAGGAGGCCTTCAAGCCTGGTTGAGACCTGGGCGGGTAGCATGTTAGCTCAGGATGATGATGATTTAGTTGGGATTTAGCCAAGCAGTGGGATTTAGGCGCTCGCTCCAGCTCTCCACGGGCCTTCTTGCCAAACCAGCAGCAACCTCAAATTGCTCATTGACTGCTATTTGGGTTTCTTATTTCCTGGTGACTGAGGATCTGACCTTAACACTCCCAGGACCACACCCTGCTCTCTTACTGCTGGGCTTGGGAGTCCATCCATGCAGAAGTCCACATCTCCTCCTTGTTCCCTTCTAGGGCCTTTAGACAGACAGTTTCAGGGACCCCCTCCCTGAACAACAAGTAGGGTCACACATGTCTGAAAGCAGGGGTTTTCCTACATCCAGCACCTGCCTACTCTGTGCTCCCAGCCATGGGCCATGATAGCTAAGAAGAAAGAGGAAGATGGCTGCTGTCACTCACCTGCCTTACCCTCCCTACCAGCCTTCTGTACTCGGGGTGTCTGGGACATCTGGGAAACCAGATGTGGTTTGATAACACGTTTCTCTTTGTAGCCAGGGCCTCAGGAAGCACTGCATTCCTGTCTAGTACAAGGTCTCCCAATCCCTTTTTTCTCCATTTCAATAAACATTGTGACCTGGTCCCATCCTACCTGTCCCTGCCCCCTAGCCACTGCTGCCACCAAATCATTCTTTGTCAACACTGGACTTTTCAAGACTGTCCCTGACTTATCCATGACACTGTCACATTGTATCTGAGGGACTTAATTCTTCCCCATGTTCAACATGTACCCACTGAGCATGTACGAGGTGCCACTTCTGTCATCTACTCAGGATACATTCCTGTTCTGTTGCTTCTTATGCGGCTGTGCTTACATAGGTCTGGACAAGGCACACGGTACCTACATTTGTTGAACAAATGAACAAATGAATCTTGGATTGTAGCCAACTGAATGCTCTAAGTCAGTGTTTCTAGATGCTGCTCTTAAATATCTGCCATCCTGTGCATAGTTGTAGCTGCTTCTTCGAATTTACAGGCAGGATTTTACATTTGTCCCATTAAATGGAGCAAGTTTGTTCCAGGTGCCTGTCTGTCCCTCCAAACCCATGGTCACCTCCTTCCATGATGCTTTCTGCCCCAGAAATGAACCTGTCTGACCAGGCTCAAATGTCCCAGGGCTTCCTGTTGGGTTTGGCCAATGGGGAGCTCTGACTGGAACCTGGGAGAGGTTGGGGTATTTATTTTCCTGACTCCCTTCCAGAGGGAGTTGTCCTTCAACCCCAGGTCACTGTTCCCCTCAAGGTGGCCTCCTTTATGTGATTCTCATCCTTCTGGATTCTGGCAGCCACTTCCTTCCTCCCTCAGCTCTGAGGCTTAGGTGTGGGGACAGCTCTGCAGGTGCTACCCTGAGTTACGGAACGGTATTCAAGGTTCTTTAAACCTTTGTCCCCACCTTTGCAAATCGTCCCTCTATAAATAACCCATCCTCAAATGATCCTAATATGAGTGTGCCATCTGTTTTCCAAGGGACCCTGACTGCTCAAATGTTAGAGTTGCCCAGCGTCCTAGCCCCAGCCAACAACGTTGGCAACATTGACTACAAGGCTTCTCCAAGCTCTCTACAGATACGAGCCCCTTCAGCCCCTGATTGATGTAATGAGGGACTCATTTGAGGGATAGAACTAACACTCTGAGTCCAAGCAGTTTCCCAGAGATAGCTAGTAAGCGCTTGGAGCTGGGGGAAACGACCCCAGGTAGACTCAGCCCAGAGCCTTTGCACTGAGTCCTGGTGTTACGCGTCTCTGCAGGTAAGAGCTTAGGGAATGCCCACTTACTTCCTACTGTGCTCAAATTCAATAAGATAAGTGGAGTTTAACGAGTGACTCACCGCCTTCCAGGTGCCCAAGACGTTTCATCGGTATTCTTTGGATAGAGTTGCTGAGCTAGTTTCTCGAGACCTGGATGTGGATTAAACATTGAGGCAACATGTTCATACAGTTGTCATGCTCTGTCTCCCTTAAATCTAGATGAAAAGTATCTCTGGCAAATTCCAAACCAATCCACTGAGCCTATTAAACCAAGGGAAGGATCTGTAATGATCTCTCATCAGTAGGATCCTTTTCTTTCTTGGAATGTTCTCTTGGTTTCCAATTTTGTTCTTTCACTCATGGCCCTTGATTAATGACCCTTTAGCTGTCACAGTTTTAGAATTTTGGTCTCCACTTGTTCTAATCGTATTACCTTGAGTAAGCTATGTTGAGGCCAGATGTAGACTGGGAGAGAAACTAGAGAGAAACTAGACAGCTTCCTTGTACTTTGAGTTCCCTGGGGAGAGCACCCACACTGGGTAGGGCCACCTGAGAAAAGCCCAGGGGTTGGGCAAGGGACAGACTGGCTAGCTCTGTTTGAATACGGTGCCCCCTTGAAATTCACATTCACTGTGACAGAGCATGTGGTTTGGGACTATCTGAAGTCTCCAGATGTTTTGGTTGTAAGCCAGGGTTTACATGAAAACAGCTACTGACCATTTTGTAGATGTTAAGAGATCAATTTTCAGAATTTCAATGCTCGGTTCACATACTTCTCTATCCCAGGAACTTTTAGTGACAAAACAATTTGTCTCAGCAAAAAATGTCTTGGACTTGCCTTAGTGTAGTTCAAGGATCTGGCCTCAAGTGTCCCCATGTGGATGATCAGGGAGATGAACCATCATCATTAGGGATGAGGAATTTCAGTAAATTCCGGTGGATTGTCTTACAGTTTTGCCATACCTTCTTACCTCACTCTATTGTGACAGACAGCTGGAGCCAGCCGTGGTCTCTGGATAATTCTTGGCACTACACACATTTGTGAACCAGAAGGGAAGATGGAATCCCAATCCCTAACCCAATCTCTTGGACACACGAGGACTAACATTCACCACACTCTCTATCCCTCCCTGCTGAAGGCTGCAGAGAGGGGTTCCTGTGTGGTTGATTTACAAGGCAGGTGCTTTTTCTGTTCAGGAGTGAGAGGAAATCACTGATTAAGACCTGGGGGGGGGGGGTGCTTAGTCATACACTTTGTGTGAATAATGCCTGTTCTTCGGGGAGAGGCAGCTTTGAAGCTGCAACTAAGAATGGGTGGTGATTACGAAGAGTAGCAGGGGCTAAATCAACGCTTCTGCTGTTAATTAGCTCCTTATTAGAACAGGGGGCAGGACCTAGGAGAGCCAGGAGCCCAGGGGACTGGCAGCCAAGTCACCCTGGTAACCGCATCCTAATTGGCAAGGGGTGTCCTGGGCAGATGGAGAAGGTGGAGCTGTGGGATCTTCTTCCTAGGCTGACCCTGGAGAGGGAAACTGCAGGAGGCAGCACAGCTGGAAGGGCTTTTGGCCCTGTCCTGGGGTCCTCACACAATGAGCCAGAGCACAGCAAGCTTCCTGCACACTTCCAGAAAACTTGAAGCACCAAGACACGGAACACAGCCTGGAAGGCTTCTGACTCCTGACTCCAGGGAGAGAGTTAAAGTAAGTCTTAGGCCAAGGCTGCCTCAACCAGTCCAGGAACTCCTGAAAGTTAGTCAGCATCTGACTCCCATGATAATTAGGTTCATTCATTCTCTTATTTTTTGTCCAGATACCAACTCTCTGGCCATCTACTTCTCTTTTTTTTAATAAATAGGCTCACGTACAAGTGTTCCTTGATTTATACTGGAGTTATGTCCTGATAAATACATCATAAGCTGATGTATTAAAATGCATTTGGTACACTAACTACTGAACATCATAGCCCAGCATAGCCTATCTTAGACATCCTCAGAATAGTTAAAGTCACCTATGATAGGGCAAAATGACACAAAGCCTATTTTATAATAAAGTGCTGAATAACTCATGTAATTTATTGAATACTGTACTGAAAGTGAAAACCAGAACTGCTGACTGGCTGTGCTTTGCACCACTGTAAAGTCAGAAAAATCATCAGTTGAACCATCATAAGTCGGGACCATCAGTACTCTATGAAATGTAATGACAACTTATTATTCTGAAATGAAAAACAAATGTGAGCATGCTTTGCTCTGATTGGGGTAAGAAAGATCTTTTCTGTGAAGGGCTGCTTTGCAGATACTTCAGGCTGGCTGTGCAGCCTCTGCCCCATGACTCGACTTCGCATGTGCAACGTGAGAGCTGCAGGGTCAAGGTCTGCATGGCCAGGCAGAGCTGACCTGGACTTTGACTTGGTCAGGGGGGCTGTAGTCCACTGACCCCTGCTGGATCCAGTAGGCATTACTTTGCTTTTGGAATTAAAAGCAAGGGTCTGGTGGCAAAAACCAACACTGGCTGGTTGTGGGTGGCCCACTGGACTGCTGAGACTAGAAGGAGCCTCAGGCTGTGTGCAGGTTTGATGGGAAAGGCTGCTGGGATTGTTTAGTGATATCTGCCTCTGGCCCAGGGATGAGGGCAGCGACTCTGTGCTGGGTATGTGCTGATCTGCTGGGCGGCCTTATGTCTGGCAGAATGAACTGGATCACTATGAACACAGGTGGTGAGCCTGCACAAAGGGAGTGTTCAGAGATAGAGGTGGCACTGGAAGTAAAAGGGCCCTTGTTGTTTAGACACAGTTAGTCACTGTGGATCTTCCCGAGTCACTTAATATATACCGAATGGCGCCTCTGTGGCATCCACTGGTCTGAGCTGTGTCCAGCCTTCCTTTCCCAGGCTCAGCTGAACATGGCAGCCTGAGAGAATCCTGACACTGCTGAGAGACAACTCAGCTTGTCTTTGCACCAGCACTGGTGGGCAGGATCTTGTGTGGGGATGTTTTTGCTGCCCAGTGTCTGGCAGCTGCAGTGCTGACGTGAGGGGTGGCCCAGGCCACTTTGTTACACAGAGCCAGGGTCTTTGCCACCTGCTATGAATTTTTGTCCAGGGCTGCCTTTGTTTCCTGGTTTACTCTCTGGAAATAGAATCTGCCTTGAACTTGCCTGGGCCTGAATCCTTGCTCAGCTTTTATTGGTCCCAGTCCAGTCCCTAAGCTTCTACCCAGGTTTCCACTTTACTCCACGTGACTCCCAGAAACACCATGCTCCTCAATACCCTCTTCCAACCTTGCCAGCACAGTACTTGCTCCATTAAAGGAACATCATCACTGTGAGGCACACCCTGGATCAGCACATGCTGCTTTGACACTGTGACCTTGATGATCAGCTCTCTATCCTGGGGCCAGCCCCACAGCTCCTGAGTTCTCCCAACCCTGGTTCTTTTTGGTGAGATGACACCTTTATCATATCATTAGGGGACACAAGGAGTCACATTTCTGACAATGCCCAAATGACCATAGCTGTGAGCTCTAGTCTGCCGGATTTTCAGGTTTGCTCCAGATGCTGGCTTACCTATTTTGTGCCTTTCTGAATGTTCACAGGGATGGATTATTGGGTCATCTGGGGGTTCTAGTATGTGCTGCTTCCTGCTGGCTTCTGGGTCCACTGATCTCTATTGAATCACAGCTGTTCTCACCATGCAGGCGTGGGATTGGGGCAGAAGAGGAGACATAGAATTATGATTCCATCACAGGCATGACAGGACCCTTAACTTCCCAAAGTGGCACAGAAACTGGTGTGCATATTTTGATAAGACTTTACTAAATGATTGGGATAAGGTTGAAATTTCACATGAAGATCTCCCCACCAGCTCTCAAGCTGCCCTCTGTAGTGAGGCCTGCTGACCCTGACCACAACAGCATCCTGAGCCTGTCTGCATCCTCTGGAATCTGAACTCCATGCCTGATGCCTGGTCCCAGGTTGAGGACAGCAGAAACGATCACTCCCTTGAACAGAAACTCCACTCAAAATCACAGCTTCCAGCAGGGAAATAACACCAGAACACAAGAGTGCAAGATTGACATGCCTCCAAAAGCAAAAAGGGTCTTAGTTTTAAGTGGTTTTAAGTATGTGGAACATTAAACATTCTGAGTTGAGCTTCCCACACCAGGCCCTGCTGGCCTATTTATAGAGGTGCCTCTAACACAGGGCAATGTGATACTTTCCCTGGATCTCAGCCTCATAAACACATGCATAGCTTCTCAAGATAAGCAACTGTATGCAAACTCAGGATAGTATAAATCCAATGGAAAATACAGATACGTTTCTTGCCACATGGAGAGAGCCAAGTCTGCAGAGCAGATGCAGACTCAGACGTGAACTGATAATACATTACCTTATGGAATATGTAACTTCTTACCTTAGCCCCTGTGATGTTTGCAACTGGAGTTGCAAAGTACAATCCCCTACGGAATGCTCAAGAGTCTGAGGCCTGCACCATCCCTGGAGCAATAAAGTCAGAAGCCCTTGAAGAGCTGGCCTGGAAATTGGCATTTTAAAAATTTCCCAGGTGATTTTCACGTGAATTCTGAATTGGAACCCCTGCTCTGAACGGCCCACATCCAGACCTCTGGTGGTTTTAGTCAGGATCAGCTGGATTAGCCTATAATAACTGTTTTATTCCCAGTATCTTAGTGGCTTCTCACAGCAAAGATTAATTTTTCCACCTCACTGCCTATCTGTCCAGCTAATGGAGGGTCCATTACTGTGTGATGGCACCATTTTAAACACTTGGTTCCCTTAGTTGCCGTGGCAGGGAAGAGACTGCTGGAAGGTCTTACCAGGCTCTATTTTGGGGGACCGGAAGTAGCCTATGTCACTTCCTCCCACAGTTCATTGGCCAGAGCTGATCACATGCTGCTTCCTGAAACAAGGAAGCTAGGGAGGAGGAGGGCATGGGCTGACGGATGTGGAATGAATGCCACTGTCTTGGCCACCTTGGCATTTTCACATCTTGTCTCCCAACACCGACTTGTTCTTACCTCACTCAAGGTTCCATTCAGGAAGTTTTACCAGAAGGAAAAACATTTAGCCATAAGTAGTGGTCAGGTTCAAGTCTCCATCATTTTGAGAAGAAGAACCACCTGCCATTTTAGTATATTTCTAACTTCCACAAGTCTTGTCAAATTTTGCGAGAAAATGTGTATATTTTGCTCTGGTCACTTGAATGTAAGGTCAACCATTTCAGGACTTCCTACTGATTTCTTGCTTCTTATGTTTGCAGTGTGCTGTTTTAAGTATGGCAGCTCTGCAGGGCGTATTTTGGAGGGCCAGCTCCCTCTCACTGACTTTCTATTTCAGAAGTATCTTTTTGTTTATTGCATGCATTTATCGTTCCAGGAAACTTTTAAATAAAAAATTGAATGTTACAAAATTTGGTTATGATTTCTATTGAGATTAGACATCTTTATAGTATTATCTTCTGCCTCAAGGAAATGCTCTGTATTTATAATTTTAAAGTCTTCTTTTGTGTTTCTCAATGAATGTTAGCATTTTTTTCCTCATAGGTCTTACATATTTCTTATTAAGTTTATTTTCAAATAGACATCTATGTATGAGTGTATGTATGGATATATATATATGAATATATGAATATATATGAATATATATATATGTTCATATAATATGTGTATAGGATATATTTCCCATCGTTTTCTAACTGCTTATGGATGGTGTCTGAGGTCGCTATTGAAAGTTATATATTCATTTTATAACAATTTACTTTACTGAACTCTAATGGATTTTTTTTCCAGGTAGAAATTTATATTACCTGGAGACAAGCATAATTTTGTCATGTCCTCTCTTAATAATTTTGTGTCTTATTTATTTTCTTACCTTGCTGTATTGACTAGTTCTCCAGAACAATGCTTAATAATAATAATGATAGGAGTATTCTTGTCTTAGTCCTTATTTTAATGGTAACAACTGCAGTGTTTAATGTTGATTGTATTTCAGGATAGAACTCTCTATTACACTAAGGTCATATTCTCAGTTCACAGAATTTATTTTTTCATTAGTAGTAGATTCTGCATTTTATAAAATACTTTTTTGATTGATTATATGATTCTTTTCTTATGTCCATTTTTTGTCCTATTGATGTGATATTAATAATTTCTTTAATCATTATATTTAATCCCTGAGGAATAAAATTGAAATTATTTGCCTTTGCATCTGAGACCTTTTTAAGGATGGACTCTCATCTGACTTTTCCCTATGATGGGATGGCCAGCACCTGGCAGAGCAGGTTTCTGCTCAGGAGGTGAGACCCACCTGGGAAAATAAAAAGTCTGAAATAATCAATAAGAAATAAGACAAAGCCAAAGATTAAATTTTAAAAAGTAGAGTGCCTGATGGGTCTTCCAGTCCTGATAGGACCTGGACCGAACAACTGAAAAAGGCCCCAATTCTTTATTTAAGGGGGAGTACATCAAAGGCAGGGATAAGATTTCAGTGGGAGTTTTGTTTCGGTGCTTGTTTCTCTGTGTGGCAGGGGTCTCGCAGTAAACATTGGCATCAGATCTGCTCTTTTGCTGCCGCCATTATTCTCTCTCCCCCACACCACTTTACAACCCAGATTGTCAGCCCAAGAACCTCCTCGCCAGCCACTGGTCCATTATATATAACATTATATAACATTATATTTAATCCCTGAGGAATAAAAAGAAAATTCTTTGCCTTTGCATCTGAGACCTTTCAAAGATGGACTCTCATCTGACTTTTCCCGTCTTCTCTCAAAACTCACTTTCTCTGTGCCTAACAACAGGTCTCTCCCCAAACACCCAACATGCTTTTTAACTCCTCACGCAGGTCACATGACTTTGTCTGAAAGGCAGTATCCATATCTTCCACATGGGTAACCCTGAGCAATCTTCAGACCTAGGGCAACCGGATGTCCTGCTTGGCTGGACAGTTCTGGTTCTTGCTTTCTGCCCCAGTGAAATCACCACTTTTGAATGTGTCTTAGCTTGGAGAGTAAAGTATATGGTCACCCTCTCTTTAGATAAATAGTCCCTACTGCTCCCTAAAGATGGGAACTCCTCCTCTGGATAACCATACCTTCCTGTATGTATTTTCACTATAGCACTTAATGTAATGCATGTTCCCCCAGCACTAGTGAGCTGGTTGGCCCCAGTTGGTGCTTGATATATTAGCCAAGGTTGTCTGTTGAATGATAGATTGTTATGATCTCATTTTTTTTTTTTTTTTTTTTTAATAAGAAGAGCTATCCTTGCAGTGCGCCTCCCTCTCCACAGCACTGCCCGCTCAGGCTTTCTGATGGGCAGCCCCAGGCAGCACTGGCAGCACACACCCTCAGGTCCTTGGGAAACTCAAAGCATGGCTTGGGGCCTATCAAAGGAGGGGGAGAGAGGAAAGGAGGTCTAGAAGGTAGGAGGAAGAATGGAGGAGAACAGAAAGGACAAAAGGAGGAAGGGAAGAAGGAGGAGGGAGGAGAGTGGAGTGGAGGAAGAGAGTAGGGGACAGTGGCTGTCCCAGAACAAAGCTGTGTCCCTGGTGTGGCTCTCATGCAGCTATTTTGGGAGGTGTTAATTTCTTAGCTATTTGGGGGTAAATTCACAGGCAGATTTACCTATCTCGAATTTCTTGGGCTTCACCAGCCTGTGATCGCAGAATGTCACATTGTTTCTAACTACTCAAATTAAAATAAGATGAATCTTTACTGCCTTTGCTGTTAGAAATGACTCCTCTGAAGGACCTGGGCCTGTAGCCCTATTTTGGGGGGTTGATTCTCAGGTGCAGTCTCATGTTTGTTCAAGAGGGGCCTCTTTGCATCCAGGACCCCTCTTCACTCTCCTCTTTGCTATTTCTGATGTCCATGACCCTGGGTGAGGCCCTGCCTTGCAGGGCCCAGCCCTCCCAGTGATTCCCCTGCTCACATTCTGGTCTTAGGGAGAAGGAACTCTGTTCCTCTCTTTCTCCTCAGACTCTTCCCTTAATTTCCTCTCCTCAGCAGACTTCAGGCCCTAAATATTCTGAAGCACTGTTGAGAATTGTGAGAAAACAAACAAGAAGCACCGCCCAGGGGAGCCTACGAAGATGTCCATCTTTAAGATCCTTTTCCAGGAACCTCCCAACCTGGCCCATCCTGCCAACACTCTGCAGGGTCTCCTCTCCTCTTCTCTACCCCTTCCCCACATGGCCCCTGAGATGTGGCAATTTGACCTCCTCCCAGACTCACCTTTGAGGACTATTTTAGTTTTCTGTCACTGCTGCTAAGAAATGACCACAAACCAGGTGACTTAAGATAATAACAACGAAATAAATTTTTCATAGTTCTGGAGGCTGGAAGTTCAAACCAAGGGGTTTCCATGGTTGGCTTCTTCTGGAGGTTTAAGGGAGCAAACTGTCCCCTGCTTCCTCCAAGCTCCTGGCGGCTGTTGGCTGTCCTTGGCATTCTTTAGGTTTGCAGATGTGTCACTTCAATCTCTGCCTCCGCCTTCATGTGTCTTCTCCCCATGTGCCTCAGATCTTCCTCTCCTTACTCTTTTAAGAACACCAATCATTGGTCTCAAGGTGCATCCTAAATCTAGTATGATCTTGTCTCAAGCTTAAATATATCTGCAAAGACCTGATTTCCAAATAAGTTAGAAGGTAACAGGGATTAGGTCTTGGCCATTTTTTTTCCCTTCGAGGCCCCAATTGAACTTATTACAGAGTCCCTGTTGCTTCCAGGATAGGCACCTTCTCGGAGGGAGGAACTTTCATTCTGTTCTGCCCACAAGTGTGGTCTTGCTCTTTGATCATCAGAGACAGCTAGATTGCCTCCAACACCCTGGGCCATCATCCGCCCTCATTCCCTGGGTCCTTTTATAGGGCAATGTACAACTATTGCAGAGTGAACCAAATGGACTGTGGTGCCCTGACCGTTATTAGGAGTGGTGCAGGCTGCACACTGAAGGGCATGGAGTTCTGAATGCTCACAGAAGAGAAGCAGAGGTGGTAACAGAGGTCATTAACTCCCACAGTGTAGACACAGCTTAGTTGAAGCTGGAAGAGAGAAGAAAGAGTCTACCAATGTCTTTAGACCTCCATAGGAGGAGGTCAGACCTCTAAGATTCAAGTCTGTTAATAACCCTGTGCTGAGAAGTGAACTTAGAAGAGACTGCAGTGGTCACACAGTCCAGTTTTTCCTAAATTAATGCAGGCATTAAATAGGAAAGGACGAGGAGAACACTGAGTTCAATGACTTGACCAGTAGAGGACACCCAGCTTAAGCCGAGACAAATGCATTTCCAGACTGAAGAACTTCTTGTTATCTTAAGCCAGGCATTGCAAACTGAAAAGTGCACGGGCCAGGCAGGTGGTGGAGATGAATGTGTTGGACCAGATGGGGATCATGGGACACTAGAGGTGTCACCCTGTCTATGGGGGCAGACGTCATGGTACAGGCATTTCTGACCCAATGTTAATAAGCAAGGGGACATGGGCACAATCCACAACTGCCAGGGAGAAGTGGGCAGCAAACATTTCCCAAAGAATGCATGTAGTGACTGTGGAGGGGGAGAGGCGCTGTGGAGGGGGACAGGTGCTGTGTGGCAAACTGTCAATGTGCTGGGAAAAACCATGATGAGCCAATGAGAGTTCTGTCGCAGATGGACCTCATTCCTATGTTTATCAGTTAGTACAAGTAATTTTGGGTTGTAGCAGAGTAGGCTGCATGCTTGCCGCAATCCCTAAACCGAAGACCTGCGTTCAGAATCTGCCTCCAGCTTTCCTGCTTCTTTAGTTATGTGACCTGGAGTAAGATGCTAAACCTCTTGGGATCTCTGGCTCTCCATTTTGGTATTGACTGCTGCATAACAACCCATCCCCAAACAACAATAATTTGTTTTGCTTTGTTAGGCATTGATGGGGTATGGCCAGATAGTTTCCACTCAGGGTCTCTTAGGTGGCTGCAGTCAGATGGTGGCTGATGCTGCGTGGAATGGGGTCCTCTTGAAGTTTTCTCTTGCATGTCTGGCACCTGAACTGAAGAGACTCATGTGCCTGGGGATCTTCAGTTCTCACTCTCTCCACAGGATTTCTCCACATGGCAGTTGACTCCTTATATAGTGGCTCAAGGGTCACAAAGGAAGTGTGGTCCCAAGACAGACCAGCCAGCAGAAACTGTGTGCCTTTTCTAGTCCCAGAAGTCATGCAGCAATGTATTATCCATTGAGGTGCCCACAAAGACCCACCCAGTTTCAAGTGGATGGGGCATGGACTCCCCCTCTCGGTGGGGTGAGTGTCAAAGAATTTGTGAACATGTTCTCACACCACTCTGCCCTCCTGTGAGTTGGGCTAACACTCCTTTACATACAATGGATAGACCCATCTATTTAACCTGACTTCCCTCAGAGGCCATTGTGGCAATTCCACTTTCTCATTTCTTATACATAATGATGAAGGGAACATCTTTGTGCCTGGTTTTTCCTTTCTAATTTCTGCTATCTCTTTGGGAGCAGACGCCAAGAAAGGAGATGGCAGGATCAAACAGTAGGAATGTTTTAATTGATGCTTCAGTTTTCAAATAGCTTTGAAGACACGCTGAGAAGACTCCAGCTGAGTCACACTTCCCGCACCTTCGTGGTGTGTTCATGGACTGCCTGTGTATTTTGGGCCCTGGACTGAAGGTTATTTTTGCTTGCTTCCATTTCGCCTTCACAATGCATAATCAAAATGCTTTGGGGCTTGCACGCAGATGGGTCCAAAGCTCTAAAAAGAGCTTCTGGGCTCTGCAGGAGAGGGTTACTCGTCTGAGGAACTTTGATATGTCCTCACCAACTGGGAACAGGACAAAGCAGAAAGGACATGAAGAGACCCAGCTCTGCAGGGACTCCTGCTCTGCCAGAGGCACAGGCCCACACTTGCTCTGAGTAACATTTGTGAGCCCTGTGGCCCATGTTGTCTCCTGGACTTTCTTGCTTAATTTTCTAGATGACCCCAGGGGTCACAAAATTTTTGTGTGGTGCATTATGGGAAATATATGGGCATTTGAATACAATCTTTTTTGAGCAACTCCTTTCCCTTTCTGAAGATGGGACTGCTCAATTGATGGTTAGGAATGTCTGCTGTCTGCTTAAAAGTCCTGGATCTCCTTGACCAAGACCAACATGAGACCTGGAGATGTGTTATTATTTGGGTGATTATTTAGAGAGCAAGTCTTCCCTGGGACTAGGTTGTCTAGATAATTGCTTCTAGAATTGACTGCTCCTTGCTGTATATAGGCTTTCACATGACATACAAGCTTAGAAAGGGCTAGATACTTTCTATTTTAAGTTTTTTTTTTTTTTTTTTTTCCTGCAGGATTCACAGGAGCCAGTTGGAATGTTAGGGCTTGCTTCTCTTTGACTATAAATTTAGCTAGTGACCCCACTGGGACTTGCCACTTAGTTGAATCTTTTCACAGCAATGTGCAATGGAGGGTCCAGCTCTGAACTTGAGAATCGAAAGACTAGAGTCTCTGTTCCAACTCTGTCTTTCATCTGGTGGGTGACAAACCACTTCTCTTTTAATATCTTTAGATATACCAAGAATGACATGGAGCTGAACTTGGCCTACGGCTCCTACAGACATTGCAGCTCTGAAACCTGATGATGTGTGACAGACATCCCCCAGGGTCCTTACTCCAAGATTGCACTGCCTTAGAATTTCTTCCATCTTTCTCCTGCCATTTTCAGATTGAAATGATGGTTTGGGTATGAAGGAGAAGCACATACTATGCTCTTGGAGAAATGGAGAAATGGGTTGTATTAGTTCATTCAGGCTGCTATGACAAAATACCATAAACTGGGGAGCTTATAAACAATAGAAATTTATTCCTCATAGTTCTAGAGGCTGGAAAGTCCAAGATTAGAGTGGTGGCCTACCTCCTCATAGATGGTGCTATTATTCTTGCTGTGTCCTCACAAGGTGGAAGGAACAAAAGAGCTCTTAGGGGTCTCCTGTATGAAGGCACAATCCCAATTATGACCTTATCATATCCAAACACCTTCACCCTTACAGTTAAGATTTCAATATGCAAACTTTTCTTTGGGAGTTCAGTTTACATACTTTTAGACCACTTAAGGGTTAAAATGGTAGAAGATTATCTTAAACTAGGATCTTTCAGAAGACAAGGATTTGAGTGGAAATGGAATTATTTGGGAGCTTGAGTGAGGACATGAAACAGGAAAGAGAAGGAAGCCAATCATAATGATTAATCTTGGTTGTCAACTTGATTGGATTAAGATATCCTGGGACAATTGGTAAAGCACACTCCTGGGTGTGTCTGTGAGGGTGTGTTCCGAGATGATTGGCATGTGGATCAGCAAACTGAGGAGGACAGACCCACCCTGAATGTGGGTAGCACCATCCAATAGGTTGGAGGCCTGAATGGAGGAGGAGCACCTACATGCCCAAGATGGACTCTTCTTGAGTGGGGGCATATTTTGTGGTTGCTATTCCGTATGGACATCAGACTTCAGACTCTTCAACTTTTGAATGTGCATGCTCACTAGTGACTCTCTGGGAGCTTCCAGGTCTTCAGCCTCAGAAAGGGGCTGCATTATTTGTCCCTCTTTTTCTGAGGCTTCCACCTTCTTAGATTGAGAAACTACTAATTTCTCCAAATCTCCAATCTGCAAATGACCATTGTGTGACTGTCTATCCTCTGATTATGTAAGCCAATATAATAGATCCTATCTTATGATTATATATGCATTTAATTAGTTATGTTCCTCTAGAGGATACTAATACATCAATGTAGTGTATGAGAGAGTGGGTTTCCATGTGAGTAGCTGGAGCTGTTTTTCTGGAGACTTCTGGGAGTGCTCTGGGAGAATGTACCACAGAGCTATCTACCTTAGGTGGTGTTTTCCCCCAGAAGCATTAACTCTCCAGCCTATCCAGCTCGACTTCTGCACAAGCCCTTGGGTGGAGCAGTGCAGGTGTTTGCAGAAGGCGTGTATAGGAAGAGTGATGCTTAGAGGATCTGGGTGAAGGCTTTGACAATGTCTAATGCTACTGATGCCACATGGAACATTGCTTGGATTTTCTTTTTGTTCATTGTAATACAATGTATAATAAATATATCTTGTAAGAGATTCCATTTTTACTAAGCAATTATGGGAGTCTTTTGATATTCCATTTTGTCAAGAAGATAGAATTATATTGAATTAAAAGGAAATGTCTCATTTCTTTAATTTCCTCCAGCAAAATGCTGGAGACATTGGAAAGGTACATGAAGGCCTGACTGAGTTGAAACCATGTGACACTGAATGGATTTGTGGAATTTGGGAGGAGTTTGTGGAGAGAACAATGACTCAGGTCCTATAGAGAAGAGGCATGAAGAAGATGCCTGTTAAGTCAGTTTTCCATCCCTATAAAAAAATACCTGAGGGAATCAACTTATAAAAGAAAAAGTTTGTTTTGGCTCACAGTTTTGGAGGTTCTAGTCTGTGATGAGTTGGCCCTGTGACTTTGGGCCTGTGGTGAGGCAGCACATCATGGTTGGAGCACAGAGTGAAACCAAAGCACTCCTCTCATGACTAGGAAGGAGGAGGCCAGGTCCTACCATACCCTTCAAGGTCACATCCCCAATGATCTAAGAATTCCCAGGAGGGCCCCACTCCTAAAGTCTCCACTGCCCCCCACCCCATGGCACCTCCCTGGGGACCAAGCCTTTGATTGACATTCAAAAGTCAAACTCTAGGAATGCCCCAGAGCATTGTGTAAATGAAGAAAGCCTGATGATTTCCCCACTGATCTTCTTCCAGTCAGAGTAAATTGGTCAGGGATTTGTCAATTCACCTCTTCCCCTTCATCCTGCCTGCACCATTTTTGTCAAGGGTGCAAAGAAGAGCCAACACCTCTGACTTAAGCTCTTGCAAAGCTCCACTATGGCAGACTGAACACTCAACACTCAGCGTCTTTGAAGAAGGATATAGCTCTGTCCTTCAAGGGAAGATGGAGTGAAAAATAACTACTGTGGGAGACAGGAAAATAAGGACCAGGAGAGAGGTGTGATTGCACCTCAGGGCAGAACAGAGCAGAGGGGCTTCTTCCTGACTTCTGAGACAACATGGCAACTGAGCTGGTCTTTGGCCTGGATAGTGTGCGCTCCTAACATAGAGAACTGCAGTGGAGAGAGGTATGGAGAAGGGGAAGTAGAGACGTATTCGGGTTTCTTGGCTAGTCTGATGTGACTGGGGCCTCAGCTTCATGAGAAGACATCATGGACAACATATGGGAAAGAGAGGAGGGGCCAGGGTGTATAGAGCCTGAGGGTTGGGTGGAGAAGACAGGCAGGGAAGGCTGGGCCTTCACATATCCTGGCCATGTGTGGCTGCAGTGTTGTCCATGAATCAGAGCACCCAGCTTAGAAAAAGTGTGGGTGCTTGGAGTGGTGGGTTAGTTTCTTGTTAATGGAAACTTCTGAAAAGCAGCATCTACCTTTGGTTTTCTTTCTTTCTTTGGGAGAACAAGGCACAGACCTGAGACTTGAACCCTGATCTAATCTCCTATTAAAAGCTTTGCTCCATCATGCGGGGCTATTTTCCCTGGTGGGAGATGCTACCTTTCTGGATTGGTTCTGTCTGGTTTCCATTAAGGATCTTGTAAGTGATCTGGAGTTGCAGAGTGGGGCAGGTGAAGTTAATCCAAACTCTGGAATCCTAAGAGTCGGGTGTTGTAAAAAATGAGGTGATTTTTCTAGGATGAATGACTCACGTGGGGAGGCTGACTTGCTGATGTGCCACAAAAGAAAAGAATAGGAGACTTGATTTAGTGTCTTGTAAAATTTAAGAGTCTTAGAACAAGAACCATTATGAACAAAAACTTAAATTCTTAAATAGCCATCCCCTCCCCACCACCAGCAAGGAAATAATTTCCTTGTTTATTCATTTCTTTCTTTCTTTCTCTCTCTCTCTCTCTTTCTCTCTCTCTCTCCAGGGATTTGAACCCAAGGGTGCTTAACCACTGAGCCACATCCCCAGCCCTTTTAAAATATTTAATTTAGAGACAGGGTTTCACTCAATTGCTTAGGTCCTTGCTAAAGTGCTGAGGCTGACTTTGAACCCACAGTCCTCCTGCCTCAGCCTCCCAAGCTGCTGCCATTACAGGCATGTGCCACCACGCCTGGCTTTCGGACAGTGTTTTCTGAACAAGCCATCAGATTGACATGTGGACTTCAGAGTACAGCAAATCTGTCCAGAACCCTCAGACCCAAGTGGTATTCAAGGAGGAGAGTAGTCTGTTCTTGCCCTGCCACCTCCAGCTCTGAGGAGGACAGACACATCGAGGCAGGCTGAACATTAAACCTGAAACAATTTCAAAGAGATGTGCCTTTCCCAGATTCCAGGCCAGGCCTGGTAGATGTTTATTATATTTCATAATATATTACATGCAGGCTGCAATCCCTGTTCCGGGCGTCGCTTGCCTCTTGCCACTGGATGCTCTCTGAGGACTGAACTGCGCAATCCTGCAGGTGGATGAGCAGAGCCTGGGGCACGTTTCAGCTCAAAGACGCCAAAGCAAACACTGGGCATCTCCACGGAGCACATTCCTGAGCTCATTAAACTGGGCGAAGTGAGCCCAGCCGGATGGAGACCAGAGAGGAGACAGACGGTCCTAGCCTCTGAACACAGCTGGGGCCAGGCAGCAGCAGCACCTGCTGAAGGGGGGCTCAGTGCCCAGTAGTCATTCTTCCCTCTGCTTGTCTTGATTCAGTCCCTTCCATAGCCTGTTGACTCCCAATCATGGGGCAAGTAGCTCTGTGCCAGCTTTGGGGGACTGGGAGTTTGGCTGGTTGAGGTCACCCATGGCTCTGCCCGGGAGGAACTTACCAGCGGCGGGCAGACAGGCTGTGGTGGAACCAGTCAGTCGGCAGGAACGGATTATGTGAGATGAAAAGCTAATGTGACAGACTACCCAGCCGAGAACTGGAAGGGTGGGATTTCACAACCACAGAGTCAGTCAAGGCCACAGGAGTTGGAGAAAGCACTAGTGGGGTAACTTTTGGAACAAGATGTCTATGAAAGATGGGAAGGGTGTGGCTAAGCATCTCAGCAATTCTTTTGCTTCACTTTTAAGCCTGTCTCCGTGATGTGATTGTCCTTTTGTTTTGGGACTGCTAATGAATAGTAAGTGGTTTTCAAAGGCATGCATGACTTGGAATCTTTGTGAGACGTGTTCATTCACTGGTTTGAGTGCTAAGGTAGGGTGATGCAGAGAAATCAGGTGAAGTCAGACATATTCAGCTTCTAGTTTTGTTGAGCTGTGGAGCCTTGGACAGGTTGCTTGGCCTCTGAATTTTTTTTCTATTTTGTAGAAAGAGGATGACAATCCTGTGAGTAGAACTGGGTCCTATGGAAGTGTATTGTATTGGAAGTGGGAAGATTCAAGTCAAGTAGTGCCTTGTACTTGAGTGGGCTTAAAACATGTTTTAGCAAAAAGTCATAAAGATGTAACAAGAAGAAGAGAAGGAAGGCTGGAGAGTGTCACAGAGTGTCACAGTTCTGGAACCATGGAGGGAGTGAGCCAACAAGACTCCTGGTGTTTGACCCCATGGGGCAGAGGCACCAGCTACGGTGAAGCACCTCCAGATTGCCCTGGCTGTGGCCCCCTCCTTGTGTGGATGACATTTTTAAGGAACAAAAGCCAAGTGGCAATGTAAGTCTTAATTAGGGTGCAGCAGCACATTGTCTTACCACTAGGCCATGAAAGATGGATTGGAGTGAGTTCTGGAGGGGGTGCTGGGGACAGGATCAGTGTGGTGATGGTTGTGGGCTGTGTGGAGCCTGGAACCCATGGGCATCCTGGGTGTGGCACATGCCTGTTTCCTCTCTCTGGTGTCGTCATGACCAGTGTAAATGATCCAAAGGTTGCCATGCCGATTGACTCCCCTCACCTATGGGTGGCCTTACTATCTAGAAGAGATCTTGGGATGAGAAATGATGGGTCTCTTCCCAAACCTTCTCCACACTTAGCATCTCAACTCAGATGTGACTTTCCCAGAACCTTAGCACTTCCTGTTTCCTGCCAGGTGGGACCCTAACTAATTTGCCTGATGTCCTTCTCTCTCAGTCTCCTCTGGAGGGGATGTGGCTCCCTTCTCTGCTCCATGGCATGTAGGTCAGTATCAACCATGAGCTTCTCATTTCTTTGGGTGCAGAATCATCCCTCTGTGCCCAACATGTACAGTAGTCCCTGGCAATGAATAGTCTCTTCATTATCTGTTGGATGAAGTAAAGAGAATGAAAAAAGTCCATGCAAACAAGTTTAATGGAACGGTTATAATATACATATCAAACCATCTATCTCATTTAGGCACTGAAAATGTGAATATCATTTGTCCAGGGAAGCAAAGTGATGGGAAAAGGGTCTTGGAAACAGAACCCCTACTATGTGACAAAGAATTCTCTATCAAAGCATTTATATCAGGCCTGGAGGAGAGTAAGGGGCATCTTTGTGAAGACTCTCTGGGTTTGAACATCCAATATTTACAGAGACTGAGGCCAGTGTTCTAAAGATGAGGACGGAGTCCTGAAGTAGGAAAAGAACCATCGCATATTCTTTTATGGCACAATTTGGACCCTTAAGAGGTGCTGATGTGGCCCTGTAGTCCAGCACTTGACCATTCAGTACCAGCTTCCCCTCTTCTTACTGTTCAGAGACTGCCTTTCTCCTCTCTGAAAACACCCCACTCTTTCGTCTACATCAGGAGCATGCTTGGGGTGAGGGTCAGAAACAGAGAATTACATCTTTTAGATCTTAGCTCAGTTTCAACCTTGGCTCTGGTTTCCCATCTGTAAAACAAAGTGGTTGGACCACAGATATTGTCACTGTCCAGGCCCAGGGATTCTGAAGTAGGCTCAGACCACCAATTACAGGCCAGGTTCTTCCTTCCTCTCAACCGGTTGGACTCCTTGCACAACAAAATGCTCACTTCTGTGATGGCCTTGTCTTGCAAATAACAGCAGCTATATGTCTGCTAAATTCTCTGTGTTACAGACTGTCGGTCACTCATCTCAAATTGCCTTCACTACAACCCTGTGCGGTCAGGTTATCACAGGCATTTTGCAGATGTGGAAAGTGAGGGGTTCAGAGAGTCTGAGCGACTCACACAGAACTGGTAAAGGACAGTCAGCATTTACATCCAGGCCAATTCAACCACAAAGATCATGCTCCCAACCTTATACGGTACCCTTGAATCCTCAGAACAACCCTTAGTGGTAGCTATTATAACCCCCTATTGTGCAGAAAAAGAAACTGAGATTTGGAGTGTTCAGGAGACCTGCTAACAGCTAGATAACCAGGAAATAGGTGGCCTGGGATGTGAACTTAGCTCTTTCCATCCATTTTCTCATTTAATCCTCATGACAGCCCTGATAGTTAGGTGTTACAGTTGACCCTCTGTATCCGCAGGTTCCATGTTTGTGGATTCAACCGATGGTGGATCGAAAATATTTGAAAATGGGCTGGGTTGTAGCTTAGTGATAGGCACTTGCCTAGCATGTCCAAGGCCTGGGTTCAATCCCAGCACTGAAAAAAAAAAAAAGTATTTGGGAAAAAAATTGTGTCTGTACTGAACATGTATTGACTTTCTCCCTCATCGTTCCTTCATATTTATATTGCATTTCTGTTTATTCTGTATTATAAGTAATTTGGAGATGATATAAAGTACATGGGAGGAGGTATGTAGGTTATATGGAAATACTATGCCATTTTATGTAAGAGACTTGAGCATCTACAGATGGTTTTTGCGGGGGCAGGGATCTTAGAATCAATCTCACAGGGATATCAAGGAATGAATTACTATCTCTGTTTCATAGGTCAGGAAGCCAAGGTTCAGAGAGGTTCAGTAATTTTTGTAAGGTTGCACAATCAGAAAGTGGAGAGCAGAGAGATCCAAGGTTGATGACTTTTCCACCATGCAATATTGTATAGGAATCCATTCCTGAAATCTGTACTATTATTTGATTTCATCCCAATCTAGAGAGTATTGTTAAGGTCTCTACAATGGAAACCATGTCTAGGTTTTGGTTTTCAAAGATTCTGTGTATGAGTCAGGGTGTAAAGTCAAACAGTCAAGAGGAAGAATCTGACATGATGGGGCAGTGAGCTTGGGTACATGAGAACTCACTCACTGTTAGACCCAAACTCCACCCCAGCCTAATCCCATCAAGGCCACGCAGCACAGTGGACACATCCAGCTGCAGCAGATTTGTGGGCTGATGGGTCCTGGCCTGGGGCCAGCCTCTCTAAAGGACCAATCCTGGTTGGAGGAGGAGTTTTGCTACAGGGACTTTATGAATGGCATGTGGGTGTGGGCTTAGCAGCAGACCCCGGGGGAGGAGAAGGACCTACTGGGCTCCAGACCTACAGAAGCCATTGGGTAAAAGACTTTTCTTGCTTTGATTTATGTACTAATTTAAAATTTAAAAAAATTTTTTACTTTCAATTGATTTTTTAAAATGCATAGAATTCATTACTTTCCATAGCTGTCCAGGGCTGTGGGTCTCAGTTTCTGTGTGCAGAAGCAGAAGTGCATTTCCAAGTGTCAGAAGGAGAGAGACTAGAGAGCCAGAGCAAAGCAGAAGGACAGAGATTTGCCCTGGGGGCAGGGAGGAATCACAGAGAGGATCGGGTGGACAGACCATCAAATGTCAGTCTTTTCCTGGTCCTGCAAAGCTTCATCTAAGTTTCTTTACCAGTCAGTCACATCCCCTTATCACTTTTCCAGCCCAGCTTTGTGAATCTAAGTGTTGGACGGAGAACTGATAAGGGTAGGTGATTGACACAGCCTTCGGAAACCCTGTGGGTCACCTACACCTGTGCATGGGGGAAACCTGGTATTCCTGCTTTGGATGCCTGATGACCGTGTAGGATTTGAGGAGGAGGCCCTGGTCCAGGCCTGCACTCCCTGCCTGAGGATTCTGGGGCAGCCTTTGTGTTGTACTCAGCAAGGAATTCACTTTGTGTATTTGAAATGTGCTTTCTGCAGCTGGGTTTAGGGTCTCCCCATTGAGAGCAGCAGCTGGGGGTTGGAAAGGAGGCACTTTTTCCTGAGGCTTCTCTATAATAGCTGGAAGGTGAATAAAAGGGCTACAGAGCTCTGGAATTTTAGGTATTCTTTAAAAAATAGTGAGAGCAGGAATTTTCATCTAATTTGAGTGGAAGTCCCTTCCCAAACATGTTCTTCAGCAAATGAGAGGTACTCACTAAATGCTTTTTGTCTTTTTCAGTTTATAGGAACCACATGTTAGGAGAACAATCCATGATATAACCAAACTTCTGTCCTTTCTGTTATATTAAAGATGGTTATTTATCATTTTGTGGATTCAGGTTGATCCTTTATAGCTTGTAATTGCTTATATAAATCAAAACCAATGCATTTCTGTTGAACTGGAAAATGGAAGTAGTTGAGTGAAACATACACCCTGTACAAAGACATCAAGCCAAGGTAAAAATTCCTGTACTACAAATGCTTTTACTTCCTGGAATGTGAATACAGATTAGCATGCAATGGATTGCATCTTGCCAAATGGTAAAATTTTTTTTTTCTCCAAGTCTCATGATTTTCCTTCAAGAGTAAACACAGTTTTAGATTAAGATGCTACAGTTAAACAGTGGTTCTTAATCTCAGCTGGTTGTTGGAGTCACCTGGGAGTTTTGAATGATCCTGATGTATAGCTAATTATTACATCAGAATCTCTGGGCTTTGGCTTTGGCCAAGAGTATGTTCTAGAACAGTACACAAAGACAGAACTAAGGCATTTTGTGTTCACATGCGGGTCTCCATGTTCTAACATGGTGGTGGACAAGATTGGCTGTCTGATATTGATGCTTGGGGTCCCTCATTCTTAGAGATTCTGATTTAATTGGTCTGGGTGTGGCCTGGACACTGAAGCTCTGCCCAGGTTCCAATGCATAGTCAAGGATTCCAAAGCATGACTGTGATGGCGTCTGACAATCTGGGAGTCTTAGTGCTGGTTTCTTGCCCTGACTGAGTCCTCAACTCCTGGTATGACCATGGGTATGTCTTTAACCTTTGTTATGCCTCAGTTTCCTTTTATGTAAACTGGAGTTTGGGGACAAACGGATGGAGCAAATATTCTGTCAGAGCCCTTTCTCTTCTCGGAGGCTCCTGGGGCTCCTGAATGCCTTCGTGGGATTGTCATTACCAATGGAGGCTCAGAACCTGCTGTCTGAGCTCTGGGTCTGAGAGAGAGAGAGTGGAGAGCTGCTCCAGTGGCCACTGTCCCAAAGGGTGGACATCAGAGGCAGCACGGAGGGACAAGCAAGAGTCCCATGCCAGAGACTCCACCACCTCCCTCTAGTGGAAATGGCCGCACAGTGAAGGCATGTGCTGTGACTCCCCCACC
Organism: Sciurus vulgaris; assembly: GCF_902686455.1. Taxonomy (NCBI): domain Eukaryota; kingdom Metazoa; phylum Chordata; class Mammalia; order Rodentia; family Sciuridae; genus Sciurus; species Sciurus vulgaris. Next base: position 124,693,715 of record NC_136462.1, read on the forward strand.
CTCCCTTGTGACATTCAATGCTGGGCGAGCCGGTGCTTACCTGGCGAGACACTGCTGGGCTCAACTACCACAAAAACAGAGCATGTGGTTGCTGCACATACTCCAGAGGTTTTATTTTCCTAGTTCCCTTGTACAGTGTGTTTTCAAATTTTCTGGTTTTGAATTGATCCAAAGACATACATGTGGAAAGGTGAAAACAAAGCATACATTATCCTTTGAATTATAAGAATATTAATAATTTAAAGTATAGCTCTCATTTATTTAGGATTTTCTAGGAACACCTCTGTGCAGAAACCTTTTCTTTCAGATTTTAATTAGCCCTTTTAATTACTATATCCCCATCTCAGATAGGTACTACTATAGCATCCCCAGCTTATAGCTGGAAATATTGGGATCCAAAAGAGAATAAGTAACATGCACACAGTAGATGATAGAATCTGGACTTGAACCTAGGACTGTGGGAAGCCGAAGGCAAAGTGTGTAACCCCTTGCGTGTACTTCCCCATGTGGATCTTGGGTATATGCTGGATTGGGCCTCAATGTATCGATGAGGTGCCAGGCCAAGAGAGGTGGACCTTTTCGCTTATGAAATATCAGTTATCTCCAAAGTGGTCCTGGAGGGCAGGGTTTAGGGCTACAGACCTGCTGCAGATAAGGAAACTGCCATGAAGAGTTTGTCTGCCTAAGGACACACAGCCAGTCCATGGGAGGATCAGAAAGAGCCCACCTTTCTGGAAACATGACTGAGCTCCTTCTACCACATGCTCTCAGGGTTGGCAGAGCGGGGTGGGCTTGGTTGACTCCGTTTGTTCCTGAACCCCATGCCCTTGACATGATACCTGGCACAAGGTGGGCTCCAAATCAATGTTTGCCGAATAAAAGCCCCGCCCCCAAACCAGACGTGCTTGGACACAATGTCACCCTCACAAGCCTCCACCCTTGACCACATGCAGCCTTTTAGAGAGTCTAGCCTGTGACTCCCCTCCCCAGGAAGAGGAGCAAAGGGCTTTTTGAGAACATGCCCACACCTAAATCTACTCCTCTGATCTACCTTCTCTGCCTGAGCCCTAAATCAGTGACAACACATTATCTCCTGGGAGACCCTTCAAAGCATCTCAGCCACAGGCAGTGAGCTCTGGGTGGTGATTCAGGACATACAGCCCAAACTTCGAAGACCCAGTGCTGTGCTCGGCCTCAGGGTCCTCATTTGTGTAGTGAGAGGCAGATACCCTTTCTGTCATTGCATAGCTCCTTCCTGGCCTGGGCGACTTCTCCCAGGGGTCATTGTGCGGGGTCGGTCAGTGAGGGAGGAGCGCTAGTGTGATCCACTATCTACAGACCCATTCGGGCATGCAGGCGCCCCCCTTCCTGCTGCAGGCTACTGCCTGATTGCCCATGAAAAGAAGGCTTATTTCTGGCTGGAAACCCCTGAGGCAGCGGATTTCGGTGTGAGTAAGCAATTCCAGGGGCATTAAGGGGAATGCAGGCTTGTCTGGAGAGCATAAAGCTGCACTGGGTCAGATTCAAAAGGAGGAGGAAGCCTGGGCTCTCTCAGGGGCCAGGCACGCAGACCTGATATTAAATCCCTGCAGAAGAATGTCTTCATCTTTATGGATGGAGGAAGAGTCAAATGCTTATGAAAAGAACAAGGGACAGCAAAGCCAAGTCCAGGAAATCTCTTCATCCTGGATGAGCCCAGAGCTGGGTCTTCCATCCCACAGCAACCTCTAAGTGAACTTGCTTTGCTTGTGTTTGGATGCAGGGCCCCTCCCATTCCTGTTGTCACCGAGATCCACGGCTAGGAGAGAATATAATAGAGACAGCATCTGGTACTTTCCCAAGTACAGATTGTGTGCACATATTTTGCTTTATTCAGTCCTTAACCACTTTACAGATGAGGAAACCAAGGCTCACAGAGGTATCTGTCCCTGGTCAGATCCCGGTGCTTGTGAAGGCACAGCCCGGCCTCTGGTCAAATAATGTCTGGGCCTTCCTTGCCCCAGTGACCGTGGGCCCTGCATCTACTCCAATAGTTCCGTCCTCCAGTATGATTCATGTGCTGTATTTTCTTTCACAGGTAGGAGAATCTGAGTTTCTGGAGGGCAGGGGTGCTAATTTACTCACCTCCATCTACTGAGCTCTGAGTACAATGTGGGCTGCAGAGTAGGTGGGCAGTGAATGTCACCAAAGGAAGGAATGTAACTGTGCTCTCTCTCCATGGCCCCACAAGACCAGGGATTCTGATGACCAGAAAGATAATCACAATGACAACAGCCAGCATTTGCATCTTGCTTATCAGCACTTTGACACCAGGGGCTGGTTTGATTCTTGCAACAACCAAAGGCACCAACCATTATTTCCATGAAGTGGACCAGAAGACTGCAGCTCAGATGAGCTGCGGGGCTTGCTCAAGCCTCTTCAGTGGAAGAAAACCTCAAACCCAACTCTTCTAATTCCAAACTCTAAATGCTCACACAGCATTCGTCTGGAACGCCTATCAATAAAACAAATGCTCCTACGGTTCTTGTTGTGTGCCAGGCAATATTTTAAGCTGAGTTGCAAATGCTAACATGCTTAATCCTTAAAATAACATATGAGAAATGTACTATTAGCATCGGCTTCCTGTTACCTCTGTGAAAATGGAGGCAGAGGGATGTTCAGGATCTTGGTCCCAGAGCTGGCAGGTGCCAGAGCCAGGATTGTTTTGAAAGTCTATGTTCTTACCACTTGGATATCCTGCCCTTCCTTAAAAGTGACTGTTAATGTGTCCCTTCTCTGTGCCAGAGCCTGGAACTCACTTCACTTGATCCTCACAGCAGCTCCTGAGCCTATCTTAGAGTCCCTAAGTGACAATTGGAATCATGTAGGTGGTATGAGGTGGACTGGAATTTGACCCCAGGTTCTTTTTTTATTCCAGAGCATGGAATCTTTCCTGAGGCCCTGAGCCAGCTTCTTGCTTATTTTGCCAGGGCCCATGGGGCTGCGTTCCTCACTACAGGTCATATCCCTTGGCTGGGACTCAGATGGGGTGAAGATGGGACTAGAGGTTGGGTTTTCTGTGGAGCTAAAATTTCTAAATAGAATTAAGGTTGAAACCTCCAACTGGGGCGTATGATCTGCGGCTGTGGGGGAGGTGGGAGAATGGGTCACTCCCAAGCCCTGCTGTCGGGGCTCCCCAGCTCTGCTCAGGAGACAAGAGTGTATCAATTTGAATGTGGAAACAGCTTGAGTGGAATCCCAGTTCCCTGGGCCTGTGACCTTGGGAGTTTCATGGCCCCATATTTTGGAGGATCCTGGATTTGGTTAAACTATTGTCACCATCTTAAAACTACTACTACTACTAATAATAATAATAATTTTTAACGAGGGCATTTTCATTTTCCACTGGGCTCCAAAATTATGTATTCTGTTCTCCTTTTCACTGGATCTTCCATCTGAATCATCTGGGTGGTTTCTGTGTGCCAACCCCATGTTTTTTATCCAGAGCTTGAGCCCAGAGGGTGGTCTTGGAGCCCCAGCCAGGAAGGAACTTATGCAGCCTGAGAGAAGATGGAGGTGAGGGAAGTGGATCTCGGGTCGACACTGAGTCATCTTTTCGTGCACCCGTAGCTGAGCCCAGATACTGGGGACGGAAGAGCCGCAGAGCAGATGTGCAGGAATGGATGCGGTATGTGGGCAATATGGGGCCCTCATTCTGGAATCTGAGGTCTCAGAATGCATCTCACTCCATAGACTTATCCCTTTATCTTTGCTCTTGTCACCTTAAGTTGCTTACTTACCATTCCCAGGGCACAGTGTCCCCATTTGTAACTGTGGAGGGAACATCGACACCGACTACCTAGATGGAAGTGCAGCTGAGTGCTCGCCTGACCAGCCCTGAGGTAGAACTAAGTATGAGAATGAAGCACCGTTTATCTAAAAAAATCAGTGCGATTATACAGACATTACACACCAGAGCAGTAAAAACAAACCACATGAATAAGAAAATGGGTTCCTTAACCAATACGTGTGCTACGCATCTGGAAGAAAACAAAGCTGATTGTACAACCTTGCCATGTGCAAATGTAAATTCTTTATAGATTAAAGATCTAAATGAAAACAAGTCAAATTAGAAATAAAAATAGAAGTTTAAAAACAACCTTGGGAAAGGGTTGGCTTGTTTAAAGAAGAAAGATATATTTAGTAGCCATAAAGAAAAGATTATTAGATTTAATTATATAAAAATTACAAATTAGGTATGGCCAAAGGTAACATAAACCAGGATGAAAGAAAAATGGTAAACTGAGACATTCTTGTTTTGTAGAAATTTGCATGCTGATGGAAATGGCCTATTCTACACTATTCAGAATGATAGATACTAGCCATATGTAGCTATGGGGCACTTAAAGTGAAGCTGGTGTGACTGAAGAGATGAATTTCAAATTTTATTTAATTGAAGTTAGTTTAGATGTTATAGATGTTATAGCCACAAGTAGCTGGTAGCTGCCACACTGGCCAGCATGGCCCTAGAGAAAATATCTAAAACTTACATAACTGACAAAGGATAGTACCCCAAATTTAAATTCCCTAAAATTGATAAGGAAAAGACCACCAGCCCCCAAAGGAAAAATAAATAAAAAAATATTACAAGGAAATTCCTAAAGAAGTATGGAGATTACTCAAAAGAATAGGAAAAGGATCATCACATGACACAGCTATCTCACTCCTTGGTATTTATCCAAAAGAACTAAAATCACCATATTATAGTGATACAGGAACATCGTGTTTACAGTAGTACAATTCACAATAGTCAGGCTATGGAACCGGCCCAGGTGCCAACAAATGAATGGATTTAGAAAATGTGGTGTATATACACAATGGAGTTTTACTCAGCCTTAATGAAGAATGAAATTATGGCCTTTGCCATAATTAGAACTGGAGAACATCATGCTAACATCATGTGAAATAGGTCAGACACAGAAAGTCAAGGGTCCAATGTTTTCTCTCATATGCAGAAACTAGAGCAAAAGTCAGGTCAGGGGCTGGGTAGGGAAGGTTGGAGCTCTTGAAAATAGAGGGAATATCTATGGAGGATAGGAAGGGGATTGAAGGGGAGCGAGGAGGGATGGGAAAAGGGGGGAAATGAGGAATGCATTTGACAAAATTATATTATGTGCATGTGTAAATATATCATGGTGAATTCCACATTTATGTATATTTATAAAGTACCAATTAAAAATACAGTAAGTAAATAGAAGGAAGACCAGTAGAGTAGAGGAAAGGGAATAGGGGGAGGGAGGAGGAGAGGGAAAAAGAAGCAGTGGGGACTAACATGGAGCAAATTAAATTCCATGCATGTAGGATTATGTCAAAATGAACCCTGCCATTATGTATGAATATAAAGCACTAATAAAAGCACTAAATTACTAGAAGTAGAAACGTAAATGGAAAATAGTTTGCTCAAGTATATTGGTAATCAGGAAAATGCAGGTTAAGATAAAAATCAATGTTTGTATAGCACATTGAAAAAAGTTTAAGACAAGCAACAATAGGTGTTGGCGAGGATGTGGGGAAAACGGTACACTCATACGTTGCTGGTGGGGCTGCAAATTAGTGCAGCCACTCTGGAAAGCAGAAAGCTTGGAATGGAACCACCATTTGACCCAGCTATCCCACTCCTTGGCCTATACCCAAAGGACTTAAAATCAGCATACTACAGAGATACAGCAACTTCAATGTTCATAGCTGCTCAATTCACAATAGCCAGATTGTGGAACCAACCTAGATGTCCTTCAATCGATGAATGGATAAAGAAACTGTGGTATATATATACAATAGAATATTACTCAGCCATAAAGAATGATAAAATTATGGCATTTGCAGGCAAATGGATGAAATTGGAGAATATCATGCTAAGTGAGATAAGCCAATCTCAAAAAACCAAAGGACGAATGATCTCGCTGATAAGTGGATGATGACACATAATGGGAGGTGGGAGGGGTTAGTGTTAGTGTTAGGGTTAGGGTTAGGGTTAGGGAGGGGGGCAAGAATGGAGGAAGGAAGGACAGTATAGAGGGAAAAGAGGGGTGGGAGGGGTTGGGGGGAAGGGAAAAAATAACAGAATGAATCAAACAACATTACCCTATGTAAATTTATAATTACACAAATGGTATGCCTTCACTCCATGTACAAACAGAGAAACAACATGTATCCCATTTGTTTACAACAAAAAAAATGAAAAAAAAAGTTTAAGAAATCATTTATACCCAGGTCGGTAAAATATGTAGAGAATTGTGGAATCCTGTATTGCAGATAGGAATATAAAGTACTATAGGTTTTGCAGGAAATTTTTTACTACCATAGAAATTGCACATACCTTTGATATTGTTTTCTCACTTCTAGGAATGTATCTTAAGAGAATAAAAACAACAGTACCTAAGGATAGATGTACAATGCATTACATCACTGTTAAGAGTCTCAAACTAGAAACAGGAGGATCTTTTTCTGCAGAAAGATCCCCAGGTGACTCCGATGATTAGGTTTGAGACCAGCAGAGTTGGATGTACCACAGATGAGCTACCCAAGTATCTATTGAACATTTAGGTTGTTTTCAGTTTGCTGTTGTTTTACTTTTATAGTAAAATCTTTTTTCCTCCCTCCTTCCTTTCCTTCCTTCCTTCTCTCTTTTTTTTTTTTTTTTTTTCATAGTACTGGGGATGGAACCCAAGATCTTTTTCATGCTAGGTGAGGTCTCTACTACTGAGCTACATCTCCAGCCACTATAGTAAAATCTTAGAGCACATATTTAATTTTTCCCTTAGTACGAAATTACCCAAAGTGGAATGGCTGGTTTAAGGGCACATACATTTGTGAAATTTTTAAAGTATTGCTAATTTATCCTATTCTGACCTCTTCTAGCTGGCTTTTGTTCCTTTGTTTTTCTAGTCATCTATCTCTGTGCAACAAGCTGCTGTGAAGCTTAGTGGCTTGACCACAACAGTCGAGTTGCCATTCAGGCAGGACTTGATGAGACTAGCTTGCCTCTACTTCATTCAGTGTCAGCAGGGTGGCTCAGCTTGGGGCTAAGGATGAACTTTGCAAGACATCTCATTCACATGGTTGGCAAGGTGGTGCTGGCCATCAGCTGGGTGCTGATCTGGGGCTGTGACTGGAGTACTTATATGTGACCTGGTCACAGGACGGCTTGGGCTTCCTTACAGAATGGTGGCCAAGTTCCAAGAGCCTGAGCACCAGGAAGAAAATGTATTGCTTTCTACAAGCCTAGATTTGGAAGTCAAACAACAAACACATCTTCCATTGTTGTCATAAACGCAGATTTAAGAGAAGGAAATACAGATCCTATTTTACTATGGGAAGGAAGCCAAATCACAGCATAAGAAGAACACTTGGGAGGCAAGCTATTGTTGGAACCACACTTGGAAAATGTAATCTAATGCACATTAATTATGGTGTTAAGTTTTAAAATTTTTCTAGACCCTCACCTCTGATGTATATAATTAATAGTAAAAAAATTCAAATTATTAAAACTCAATCTCTACCAGAATCTTACACTTTTAATAAGAATTTTAAGACCTTTAGCAGTTCTGAGTTGGCAACCTTCTATCCAGGTGCTTTCCAACATTCTTTTATATCAAGACACACATAAATAATATTTGTTACCTAGGGGAAGTCTGGAGGGAATTTTGGGACTTTTATGGGACTAGCTGAAAAATTTTATTATATGTTTATGGTATGTAATTATGGTGAGTAACATAATATAAAATATTAGGGAAGTGCTAAATATTAAGCTTGTATAAAGCTTATAAATAAAATATTTTCCAATGTCTTCATGAGAAACTTCAATTTGCATTGCTTAAAGAATATCAGGTTTTATGCCTAAAATAGAAACATGCAATTCCTGATCAAGATTTTTAGCTCAATACATATTGAGTAGAAAATTTCCCACCCAAGTGAATGATAAAAAAATCAAAAACAGTTTTCATCATTTAAACTTATGCTTTAAAAAAATCAAATACTCTCCTTCTCTCTCCTTTCTTTGGTACTTGTCATGTTGAAATTTCTTTGGATACTGTGAATGGATTTTAAATCCAGTCAGTTTTCTATATCATGTTTTTAAAAATAATCATGGAATTCTCTTTTGCAAATATGTGTGCATGGGTGGACCCTCTGGAAATACCAGGGATATCACAGTGTTCCCTGGCTGGGGACATAAGATGTGCAAAGTCAATGTCTTTCCCTCCAAGAGCAGAAAAGTGGAATGACTCCAGGTCAAATCCATTGTGTCCCTAATTCAGAAAGCCCTGCCCCGCCTATTTTGAAAATAGCTGTGTTTACAACTGGTGAAAAGCAGAGGTGCAGTCTAACAATTGGACACTAGAGGGTGGACACTCAAAGCTTTGTTTCTGTGATATTCTGGAGGGCAGTTTATTTAATCAATCCTGCAATTAGCTAGGCCATATACTGCAGAGCACAGATATTTCAAAGCAAAGATACCTTGTATTCTCTGAATTCTCAGTCTGGAGCCTGGTCACCTTTGTATAGTAGAAATACAATAGGAAAAAATAATGCTTGTTTTCCAAAGGAGTCATTTGTGCCTTTACCCATTCATTCATCCGGGCACTCTCTATCCACCCAGCCATCCATGTACCCTATTAATCAACCAGCCTTTCATTCAAGAAATATTTATCAAGCAGCTACTATGATCTGGGTCTTTCTGAATGCTAGGGAGAGGAAAATGTGTAAGAACGCTTCCTGCCGTCGAAGCTTTCACAGTTCAGGGTGAGAGATGTCTCATAAGCAGCCAGTAACCACAAGGTGTGGTATCCAATGTGGAAGAGAGAAGCTCTGGGGCTGTGTGCACGGAGAAGGTTCCCAGCCACAGGAATCAAGGTGTGATAACTCACTGTCCCAGATCTTCCACACAATGGAGCCCAACCACTGGGGCACATGACAGGTGGTCAATCAACCCTTGAGGAACCAACTTACATGTGAGAATGCCCACAGCACTTTGTAGGCACCCAGTTCCTCTCCTGGACTCAAATCTGAACTTGCAGACTGACATTCCTGTCCTCCCCAGTGCTCCTTCCCAGCTGATCTTAGCTGCAGGACTTCTCACTCTTCTTCTATGCAGCCTCATTTCTGGCCACATCTGTGGTCCCTGAGTGTGAGTCCCATCCATCTGTTTTCAGGTTTTGAAAACTTCTGGGCCAACCAGTTTATATTAGTGTAAGTGGTTTATTAAGTGGTTGCAATAGAATATGAATGTGAAATGGGACATTCTGTTTCCATTTGCCCCAGTAAGTTCCTCATCTGTTGTCATGCTGCTCCTCTGGGTAGCAGCTGCCCTAATGATGGTGTTGTTGTTTTTTTTTTTTTTTTTTCCCCAGAAAGTTGTCACTTGCTGTTATCAAGAATTCATCCCCGATCATTTTAAAATGTTGATCTCACATCTATTTAAGGCTCCTCTTCTCTCTCCCCCAGAGCAGGTGAGATGAGGAGTGCTAATAGTTTGGGATGCAGCCTGGAAGCTGGGTTGGGGTGAGGGGCAGGGGCATGATCTACTCTTACTGTCCTCCTATCCTGGCACAGCCGCTCTGGAGCAGATGTAGGAGAAGGGGGAACACAGAGGTTTTCTTCACATCCTGATTCCAGTTATCTTTTTGCCTGGCCAGCACTGCCAAGCCACCAGCTACCACCAGGTGGAATCCATATTTCATCCTCTAGGAGACCGGCAGTCAGAGGGGATGATCTTGACTTCCTATCTTCCTAACTGTGACCCCCAAGATATCCCCTCTCTCCAGAGTGTCCCTCCAATCTCAGGTCACACAGACATGGGTGGAAGTCTGAAGAACAAACCTGTCTAACTGAATCCAGTCTTTTCATTTTGAAATCCACCCCCCCCACCATCATTTTTATGCTCTCCTTGAACTTCCTTCTTCCGCAGGGAGAAGAAACACCTCATATCCCATGCCCAGTGGGAAGAGAGGATGGAATTCTCTCTCCTTACAAATGTGGCATTTCCTGGATAGTCCGTGTCCCTAATTCCTGTCCTCCCCTCTGTCCAGGGATGGGAACAGGTGAGTCTTATGGGGCTACATTTCCAAACAGGCATCTTTAAGTACTCCCTGCTGCTAAGTGACTGACTCCAATGTTGGTGGGTCTGAACTTCAAGTGTGGGGTGATTGCCACCTTTTGTTCTCAGTATTAGACTTTAATAGTTCTTTCAGAGCAAGAAGAAAACTGACTGGGAGCCTTGTTATTACAGAACCCCTTTGCTGGTCATTTGTGAGGGAGTGAGGATGCTACTCCAGGCCTCTTGAGTCCCGGCTCTTTCTTCACATGACCTGTCTCTCCAAGGCTCAGTTCTGTACCTCACCCTCCCTGGTGCCACTGGGCACCTGGTGAGTGGGAACAGGGCTGGACTTGGCAGTGGGTGTCATCATCACACTAATGATTCAGGCCCCTTTCCAAAAGTTAATAAGAGGATCAGTTGTGTCTTAATGGGGAAGACACAGAGCAGGAAGATGGGTCAGGAGTTGTAGCCTCATTGTTCTCTCATCTCATGCTTTAATCTGCATTGACAAATTAGAGCCCTGAAGTTAATGACTCCTGTCCCTGGAGGACAGTCTAATGCTGTTTGAATACTTCAGGACCCCAAGGGGATTGGGTAGAGATTGGGGGTGGTCTTTACTTCTGTTGCTCACTACAGAGTGGCAGGGTGCCCTTTTCCCAGGCTGCACCAGGACCTCGCAGATGTTCTGAAGACTCCTGACCATCTGACCTTTGGCTTTGGGCCTATTCTAGTGCTGGTAGGGGTTCTCTGATTACCTTGGGGTAATTTCTGTTTCTCCATCTAAAGAGTGGGTCAAGCTGAGTGATTTCCAAAACCTTAGAGTTCAAGCCCCAATGCCCCTAAACCCTGCCCCATCCTCATTATCTAAGCCTTGACCCTGCCCAAGACTGTGGTCCCCTTTCTCCACGGGGCTGGTTTAGCTCCTCACTCACCTGTAGAACCAACTGTGTTGAGTGGGCCTAGCTTTCCCTATGTTTGTACCCCCACCCCCAGACATTCTTCCCAGGGCTACTCAGACACCCTCTGGGACCAGGCTCAGAGGACCAGCCCTTCCTCTCTGTATTGCCCTGTGTCCAAGCTCGACTCTGGGACACCATTAGCAGATGAACTCAGGAGAAGCATGGTTACCCGCCCCCCAGACTACTGTCCATGGTCCTAACTGTCAGCCCTGGAGCAGGTCTGCTTTACAGCAGAAGCTTTGATGGGGCAGGAGATAGTTGTACTGGATGCTTAGTTCAAGGCTAAAGAATGCAGTGGCTATTTCAGACTTGTCCAACAGCTTGGCCTGCATGCCTCTGTCCTCTGTGTCATGGGGTTTCACTTTTCTCATTCTGTGAGAGCTCACATTCTTGATGACATCCTGTAACACCTCTCATTGAACAATATTCAGTGATTAGACTCCTTTGGCGGTTAGGCACAGTTAGGGTAGAAATCCTTCCACTTGTGTTATTGGGGGCTACAGAATGCTGGAATTCACCTCGGCTATTGATGTACCCTCAGTACAGGTATCTATGCTCTAGAGGAGTCCCCATGTCAAACTTGGGAGCCTTTGGTTCTGATGGTCTAGGGCTGGGTATCTTGGCAGTTCCCTTGGTCATCTGAAAATCCCCCATAGATAAATCCTCTGAACTGGGGGCAAATTATCCTTGCAGGTTCTCTTTGCTTATCCCTCCTGATAAAGAGTCCTGCTGCTTATTAGGAGATATGGGTTGTCATGGTGATAGAGGAAAGGTCCCGAATTGGAAAGGGGTGGTGAACGATGCTGAAATATCTCAGCAAAGCTTTTGCCTTGGGTTCAAAACCTTGTTTTGACCCTTTTGAGATGGGTTCAAAACCTTGTTTTGTTTCTGCTCCTATGCTGGTCAACAAAATCTTGAGGTCAACAAAATCTTAAGGATTTGGGAGGTAGACTGGCCTCTAATGGTTACCTGGGGATCCAGGAGGGAGAGCTGTTTTGTTGGTGGTAAGACCCTTCATTACCCCTTCCTACCTGTCGTGTCTTTTCTCCCTCCTCCCTCAGTGCTCTCAGAGATGCTGTGCCCACTGGGGACAATGTATATTCCAGTCTCCTGTTCCTCTTCTGTGGTTGTGGTTACAGATGTTCTGTAGTGCTCAGATGTGGGGGCCTGCCAAGAGAGCCTCTTGGGTCAGTCCTGCATAAGATGTGTTCTCTTGACCTCTTCTGCCAATGTTACTAATCCCAGAGTTTGATTATTTTCTGTGAATATGATGCATATATTTAGTCATTTTCAGTCTGTCTTGGTAGGAGGCTGAGGCACTTTGGCACTCCCCACTGGTCTCTCTGCCTCTTTACCTCCTCCCTCATGCCCGTGATTCCTGCCTGCCCTAGGACCTGCCAGCCTTAAGTGCCTTTTCTTCAGTGACCTGCAGTGTTGCCATGGCAATGTGAGATTATTTTAACCCTAAAAGTGGTGTCTTCATTAAGCTCTTTTGTAAACTGCTTGAGCTGGAGTCTGCAAGCTGCATGCTTATGCAAGCCCTATAATATTAAAGAGTCTCTGGGTGAAACTTGAAATCACCAGAGCTTTTGAGAAAAGCCATTGGTACAGAGAGCCTTTTCCTTAGGGGAGGAAATCTGGGAACGTTTCTATTCTCCCAAGAGCTTCTGTAGGCTCCATTTCATTCCTCTGCATATAGCAGGTGACCTACTGATGCTGGCTGGCCTTCTCCTTTGATTTTTCTTAAGCAATTGGGGTGCCAGCATCCCCGTTAGTCACCCAGTAAGGTGCCAATGACTATATCAGGAATGAAGTGGGGGTCATTATGAGGTGGGTGGAAACCCACCCTCCAGGGTGGGGCAGTGGGAAGGTGAAGGTGCACATTGGTCTTGCACATACAGCCAGTGTTACAGTTTGGGTCTGGAATGTTCCCTAAAGACTCATGGGCTGAAGGTTTGATCCCGAATGCAGCAGTTCAGAGGTAGGACTTTGGGAAATAACTGGATCATGAGGGCTCTGACCTTATCAGTGGGTTAATTCATTGATTGATTCACCATTTATTGGGCTGTTGGGTGGTGGCAGAAACTGAAGGTGGGGCCTAGTTGAGGGGAGTGAGTCCTTGAGGGTGTGCCCTGGAGGACTAGGCAGGCCCCTTCCTCTCGCCACCTGCCTTCTGTTTTCCAACTTCTTCTATTCAAGTCCTTTGTCTATTTTAAAATCTGGCTATTTGATTTATTGCTATTAAATTATAGTTCTTTATATCCATGTTTGTACTTTGTTTCTGCCTCCCTGAAGTACCCTTTTACAGTTGAGAGAAGCGAAGGAGGGAGGTAGTGGCTGAGTCACATGACCAGCAGTAGGAGGTGGGGCTCACAGCCAGTGTGAGCAACCTGACCTTTTTGTGGAGGGAGGTGGGATGAAGCAGCTTTGGTCCTGGGGGCCTCTGGGTCTCATATTGGCAGGGGCAGGTACATTCCACCTGGTGCTGAAGTGAGGGGAACTTTGTAGGAAGAGGGCAACAGCTGTGGAGGAGGGATGACAGGGAAACTGCGATGACACCTTTGATTCCTTGAAAATAAATGCCTACGTAAAAGGGATGTGTGAAACTCTCGGAGGAGCATATGGTTGGAGGTTGGGCAGCAGGGTTGGAGGCGTGGGGCAGGATTTGGAATACGCAGCCATTGATGAAGGGTGTTTTCATGGATACTGGGGTGGGATGAATAATTAGAAAAGAAATGAGGTTGACCTAGCATGGTTTGCTCTTGGTGAACATGTGCTGGTTCCTAGTTGTCTTCTGAAAGTGCCTAGGAGACATTAATCTCACAGAGAGCTCTGGAATCTTGCAAAGATTGATATTACATTTGCTGGGCAAGTATGGTGGCATCCACTTCTGTCTTTTCTTTCTATATAAAATGGGGACAATCATAATAATAGTGTTTTGGGAAGGATTAGATAAGATCATGCATGTAAATCTCTTAACAATGTGCCTGATCCAAAAGAGGGGTCCAGTAAATGCCACCTATCATTATTGTTATTATTGTTGATCATTGATAGTTGTTTCATGATCTCACTAGCAAAATTTTTTCGACTCCATTTAACATTTACAGAACTTGTTGTCTGGGTCAGGGCTATGATAAGCACTCCAGTAACAAAAGAGTGTAGGATAAACTTTTTGTTCTGAGATCAAAGAGACTAGAGCAGGTGTCGACTATACATGTAAATATCTTGAATTCTTGGTGGATGGTGGTAAGTGTTCTGGAACAGAGAAGTAAGCAGAGATCAAGGGCTGGAGTTCGAACTCTGGGTGGGATTAATTCAGAGAGTCTGTTTGCCTGTATGTCTTCTTGGAGTGACAATATTTCTGTGTCTCTGCCGATCAAGCTGACGTAGAGCTGAGCTGTAGCTCACCAGTTTTGCTCAGTTATTTTTGGAATGGTCCTGTAATAGTTTTTCTTCTATGATTGCAGGCAAAGCTTAAAAATGTCTTTCCTAACCTACAGTATGCCTCTCAATGTACCCAGAGAGACTAATTGGATGCCAAGTGCTTGCTTTCCTGCTGAAGGAAATGTCAGGTTCTAATAATATTCCATTATTAGACCCACATAATTTCCTGCCTGGACAATTCTAAGAGGCTCATCACTGGTCTTCCTGCCTCAGATACTTTCCTTGTGGCCTGTCCTCAATATTGCTGCATTGGAATTTTCATTTCTCTATTCCTATTTAGTGATGTCATATTATATGGGTCTTGGAACTAAGGGATGGAAGAGGGAGCTTACTTCCAAAGACCCTCTTGGGGAATATCTACCTCCTCTTCACACAAATTTGGAATGGAGTGTTTAGAGGTCTTGACCCTCAGGTTGGGGGGAATGATTCCACCAAGATCTATATATAATAAGGGTTTCACTAAGTTTCAAATTATGGCTGCTGTCTGTTCCCTTTGGGATTTGTGCTGATAGGGAAAGAAAGGATTTGCCATTTCTATTGCAAGAGATTCAGATTAGGTGAAAATAAAGTGCTGTCATCCAGAGAGAGGCAGAGAAGAATGTGCTTGCCACCAAAGTGCTGTGCTGGGGCATCTCTTATACTCCCCTCTCCAATCGTGAGGGTAAGTGGTCATGTGTTGCATCTTAAGAGCACAATGACCAGAGGCTCAGACCACAAGGTAAGGTAAGCCACACAAGGTAAACAACCTGGATCGAATAGTGAAGGGACCCTCAAATGGATGGTAAAGGAAGAAGATGATTAGGACTGAGACCAGCTACAATGGGAAAGCTCTGTTTTACCCAATTACTTAATTATTGTAAGTTTCCTCCAGGGAAAGAAGCCCATCAGAATCCTGAAGGAGCTGCTCTTAGTTCTACAAAGCAAGCAGATCTGAATGGCACAAATGGAGGACTGAGGGGCTGTCACTCACCATCCAGATTCCTCCCACTTTCAGGACTGAAGCCCTGAGTCTTCTAGATACAGGGTATGTTAATGGCTGGCAGCTTTCAGATGAATCCCTCTTCCCAGTGATTGTCCTTGGCTAAAGAGAGCCCTCCCACTCAAAGTTATACTCCTTGCTGATGCTACCTACATCTGGTAACTGATTAAAATGGCAATAAAAGGTCTGGTCCCCTTGTCCCCATTTGGGAAAACTCTTCAAGGTCACCCAAGTACTGAATTTCCTGTAGGATGGGCTGGGGTCTTGTTTTGACTCATCACGGTTCAACTTCTCCTCTGCCCAATCTCACTTCCTTTACTCAGCTACAGATTTGACCCAAGTGCATATTCTAATAAATTTTCTCCATGTGAATTTCTGTTTCCAAGTCTGACTCTTAGGGGCACTTGACTCATAATAGCTTTTTAATCACTCTTTCCTTTATCTAACTGCTTGGAACTTTGTTATGGTGGATGGATGGGGCTCATCCTGGGCCATGAGGATACAGTTAACTTTGGAACAACTATACTGAACACAAATGTCTTACATTTGAACATCTCTCCTTTTAAAGTCATTGTTATTTTAAATATTTGTTACATGGGACTGAACATTAATTCTGATATAGATACTGGTTTGATGAGTTTTTTGTCACTGTAACAAAATACCTGAGAAAACTAAGTTAAAGGAAAAAAAAGATTTGTTTTGGCTCACATTTTTAGAAGTTTTAGTCCATGGTTAGCTGGCTTTATTGCTTTGAATCTGCGGTGAAGGAGAACATCAAGGCAGAAGGGTATAGCAAAGGAAAGCTGCTCACCTCATGATAGTCAGAAAGCAGTGAGAGAGAAGGGGACTGGGAATAAGAAATATTCTTATTCTGAGACATAGCGGCAGTGATATACTGCCTCCAACCAGACCCTAACTCTTAAGTTACTACCGCCTCCAATAACACCATTACTTCCAATGGGTTAATCCACCAATGAGGTCAGACTTCCTCATGTTCCAATCAGTTCCCAGAGTCCCACCTTTGAACATTGCTGCACTGTGAACAAGCCTTCAATCCATGAGCCTTTGGGAGACATTCCAGATCCAACCATAACAGATATCAGAGTAGAGGTGAGGAGTAGGCAATTGAATAAATGCACCCAGATCTGGGAGGTGGGGCTATGAAGTGACTGGTATACACTTTGTATTCATCAGCAGAGAGAAGGTATTGAAAATCATGGGAATGTGTATAAAGAGGGAAGGGGAACCGGCCAAAGACTGAAGACTGGGATGTGCTAATATTTAGCAGTGGAAGAGAAGATAAGATCCAGGTAAGGAGATAGAGTTGGAGCAACCACTGAGGAAGAAACCCAGAAAAATGAATCTAGAAGCTGTGGAAGAAAATTATTCAGCAAAGAGGATTTGGTCAGCGGGTACCTATCACTAACATAACCAGTATCAGGACTCGTGAAAGAGCACCCAGGGCCCCTCATGATCGCTGCCTGTCCCAGAATTGGTGCTTCAGTGATAACAAGCTGCTTTTGTCTCTTTTGCACCCACCAAGCTGTCTCTGGTCTCAGTGCCTTAGCTCAGAGGACTCCTCCAGTACTCCGTCACCCCTCACCATTCTACTCCTCCACTCACACTCAGCTCAGCTGCAATTCCTCCAGGAAGCCTTCCTTGACTTCCTTACCTTCCTGGCCTCCCTTATGGTATCTGGTGTCCCTCCATTGGACAGCCGTCAAATCTCTACCAGATGACACTGCTTTGTGATTGCAATTGGAGCTTTCCTTCCATCTTCTGAAGTACATGGGGAACTTCTTAAAGGCCTAGAATGTGGGTTATTTATTTATATTTACATCATAGGTTGTATTTGAAATCCAAATATTTGCTGTACAAGTATTTATGGAAGGAAATAAGAGTTTGTTGCAACTTACAAAACTAATTTAAATCTTATCTACGCGGGGATCCAACCATAAATCTCTTTATTAGGCTCTTACCTGCACTTACTCATTATACTTAAAATGCTAACCGTTTAAGCTCTCTGCAAGTTGTAAATTATCAGATGTATTTAATGGATGCTGACAAGGTCAGGATTAAGGAATGGCCACTGCAGGTCATCTTTGGGCTGGTGAGAGACCCTCCTTATAAACTGATAGCCCTGCTGTCAGGAGATCTGCCTGCTCTTTCCCCGTTCCTGTTGCAAGAACATTTACGTTCAGTTCTCACTCTTCCAACCTACATGGTTTAAACCTCTTCTCTGGAATAGCAGACTTTACCTCCCACTCCTGAAAGGTTTCTGTGCTAATCTTAATTTGGAAATAATCACTACAAATTGGATTTCTATTCAGCACCTCCTACACCTCTCTGTGAACTCCAGCACATTAACAAATACCAAAATATTCATGTAAAAATATTTTTCTCTTTAGAGAACATTGTTCCTTGTTCCAGGTTCCTCTGTTTAATGCTGTCTGATCAGAGTTGACTATGGTTTTAATTATAATCTTATTGTAACCTGACATCTCTGTGTCAGACATGTAGTGCAGAGAACTCAGAGCTGGGACTGAGAACAGCCAGCTGAAGAAGGGTGATGGAGTTCAGAGGAACACAAGATCTCCCCCTCCATAAAATTCATGAAAAACAGAAGGAAAAGACACACCAACAAGGAATAAATTGGTAGTACTTCAAATAAATGAAGAATTACAACCTCCCACCATAAATTTGGAAGGTGTCAACAGACAGGGAAGTTTCTAGAATTCAAAACCAGTGGAGCAGGGGCTTTCTCTACTGTTGTGAAGCAGCTCTTTCTGCTGTACACTTTGTTATGAAACCTGTTTGGTAGGAACAGGTGGAGACAGGCTAGTGGGGAAGCCCTGGAGAAGGTGTGAAAAGTTTTTTCCAGATCAGTGGTTCTCAGCTGGAGAGATTTCGTTCCCCACAGGACATTCTTGGTTGTCTCAACCCGAGGTCTGGGAGGTGCTAGTGGCATCTGGTGGGTAGAGGCTCCAGATACTGACCAAACCTTTACCATGCACAGGATAGACAGTCCCCAAGACAATGGGGACTAATGTCAGTAGTGCTGAAGTGGGGACTCTGCTGTAAATGTAAATGCCCTTATCTTATTTCTGCAGATAAACTGGAGGAATCATTTTGATCATTTTGTTTTTCTTTGACCATTTTCTGTGTGCCTTACTGACTATTTGAACAGAGTGCATCTGCTGAGTTAAAACCCAGATACAAGCTGCTCACACACACAAAAAAAACCTTCTAAAAATGGCTGGTAAATTCATATCAGGAAGCTGCAAAAAGAAGCAGAAATTATGATATTAATGTAAACAAAAGTTTAGTTTAAAAAAGGCAAAGACAAAAAGCAGAACTCTATAAGGATAAAATTTACGATTTCTAGTAAATATATAGCTCTTCTAAATCTTTAATACTAAGTAAAAAAGCATTAACATAAACAAAAGTTGCAAAAAACTCAGAACAAAAAGAAAAATGAACAGAAACAAACTAATAGGAGATGTTAACTTATTTATGGCAGATCTAGAACTCCCTTCATCAAATAGATCATTTTATCATAATAAAATGAACCATACACATTAAAAACTGAAAATTCATCTCTTTTTCAAGAACCTCTGGAACTTTTATTTTAAAAATCAGAAATTCAACAGCCAAGAAAAATATTAGCCAATTTCAAAAGACTGAAATCGTACAGATTATATTTCTTGATCCCAATGCAATGAAACTAAAAGGTCAAGACAAAACATAAACAAAAAGCCCAACTGGTTACATTTCAGTTCATCCTTAAAGCAACCTGATTAAAGAAGAAAACTAAGCTACTGAAGACTGTCACATTAAGTGAAATAAGCCAGACGTAGGAAGACGAGGGGGAAGCTAGCGGGAAGGAATGGAGGGAAAGGGTTGTCATGAGATCAGCAGGAAGAACAGGAGGGTAGAAGAGGGCCAGGAGGAGGGAGCAGGGAGGCACGAGGAGGTACTGGATGGCGAAATTGATGAAATCATGCTCTATGCATCACAAAGGAACTCACCATTATGTACAATTAGTATGCACCAATAAAAAAAGAATAAGACAAGACTGAAAGTCTAAAGCTGAGCCGCCCAGTGTTGCAGCAATTAGCCACATGTAATGTGGCTAGTCTGGATTGAAATTACTGAGTGTAAACATTGATGTCTAACGCAAAACACGAAAAAAGTGTAAAATATTTTATCAACATATTTTTATTGATTAAATGCTAAAAACAATGATATTTTAGCTATATTGAGTTAAATATCATTTGTTGGGAGCCAAGAATGAATTGTGGGTGTGTCTAAGCCATCATAAACAGAGGCGTTCCCCTCGAAGCACTCTGCTCACCCATCTGAGACTGCTTCCTTACCTTGGCAAACATCCTGCTCAAAGAGATTGTGTGATACCGCGGAATTTACTAGCTCAGACAGTCCCAGGTTCAAACACAACTCCCTGGAGGCGGAAAGAGATACCTGTGTGCCCAACTAGCCTCGTGGCACCAGCTGCCTGGAGGAGGAAGAATTACCGCGCAAACATAAGTCCCCAACCAGGCCAACATCCCTGCAGCTTCTGGCTTCTGGTTTACCTTGAAGAACTCCTGGCCATAAATGACTCTGGTGTGTTTCACTCTACATAAAGCATTTGTGGGCTTTTTCTTTTTGTTAGGATCAGACCCATCAGGCCTTTTCCACCCATCAAGCCCCCACTTTCAATATGTATTTCTTACGTCCTTTGTTTTCTTTCTTTCTTTTGTAAAATTTTTAAAAATTTATTTATTTTTTTTATTTTTACAGACTGCATTTTGATTCATTGTACACAAATGGGGTACAACTTTTTGTTTCTATGGTTGTACACATGTAGATTCACACCATTCTTGACTCACATGTACATAGGGTAATGATGTCAGTCTCATCCACCATCTTTCATACCCCCGCCCCTTCCCCCCTCTCATTTCTCTCTATGTAACCTAAAGTTCCTCCATTCTTCTCTACCCGACACACCCCCATCCCCATTATGTATCATCATCCACTTATCAGGGAAAACATTAAGCCTTTGGTTTTTTGGGATTGGCTTATTTCGCTTAGCATGATATTCTCCAATTCCATTCATTTATCTGCAAATGCCATAATATTATTATTCTTTATGACTGAATAATATTCCATTGTGTTATATACCACAGTTTCTTTATCCATTCATCTGCCGAAGGGCATCTAGGTTGGTTCCACAATCTAGCTATTGTGAATTGAACTGCTATAAACATTGATGTGGCTGCATCACTGTAGTATACTATTTTTAAGTCCTTTGGGTATAAACCGAGGAGTGGGATAACTGGGTCAAAAGGTGGGTCCATTCCAAGTTTTCTGAGAAATCTCCATACTGCTTTCCAGAGTGGCTGCATCAATTTGCAACTCCACCAGCAATGTAAAAGTGTGCCTTTTTCCCCACATTCACACCAACATCTATTATTGTTTGTGTTCTTGATAATAGCCATTCTAATTGGAATAAGATGAACTCTTAGAATCTTTTAATTTGCATTTTTCTAATTACTAGAGATATTGAACACTTTTTCATATATTTATTAATCACCCGATATCGTCTTTTCTAAAGTGTCTGCCCAATTCCTTGTCCCATTTATTGATTGGGTTCTTTGTATTTTTGGTGTAAAGTTTTTAAAGTTCTTCATAAATTTTGGAGATGAGTGCTCTATCTGAAGTGTATGTGGAAAAGATTTTCTTCCACTCTGTAGGCTCTCTTTTCACATTGTTCATTGTATCCTTTGCTGAGAAAAAGCTTTTTAGTTTGAATCCATCCCATTTATTGATTCCTGCTTTGATTTCTTGTGCTTTGGGAGTCTTGTTAAGGAAGTCTGGTCCTAAGCCAACATGATGAAGATTCGGGCCTACTTTTTCTTCTATTTGGTGAAGGGTTTCTGGGTTTATTTCCTAAGTCCTCGATGCATTTCGAGTTGAGTTTTGTGTAGGGTGAGAGATAGGGGGTTAAGTTCATTCTACTTCATATGGATTTCCAGTTTTCCCAGCATCATTTGTTGAACAGGCTATCTTTTCTCCGTTGTATGTTTTTGGCTCCTTTGTCTAGTATGAGGTTACTGTACTTACGTGGGTTTGTCTCTGTGTCTTCTATTCTGTACCAGAGGTCTGCCTGTCTATTTTGGTGCCAATACCATGCTGTTTATGTTACTGTTGCTCTGTAGTATAGTTTAAGGTCTGTATTGTGATATCTCCTGCTTCACTCTTTCTGCTCAGGATTGCTTTGGCTATTCAAGGTCTCTTATTCTTCCAGATGATGTTCATGATTGCTTTCTCTATTTCTATGAGCAACATCATTGGGATTTAATTGGAATTGCACTCAGTCTGTATAGTGCCTAAGCACCTTTGGTAGAATTTTTTCTTAAAAAAATTTTTAGATGTTGATGGACCTTTATTTTATTCATGTATTTGTATGTGGTGCTGAGAATCAAACCCAGTGCCTCACACATGCTAGGCAAGTGCTCTATCACTGAGCCACAACCCCAACCCTTTATCTCTTGATATTACTTTTTCAGTCTTTTATTTCCAGCTGGCTCACACCTATGAATGGTTACTTATTCCCTCCCCTGGTAGGCCAGGGGTGGGAATAATTAAACTTAATTTCACCTGTTGTTTTCTCTGTAGTTAAAAAAACTGTGGGTCACCTACACCTTAAACTAACAGTTGTGGTCACATTTGACTTCTATTGGATATCTCTGCTTTAGAAAATCTGTAACAATAGGATACAATGATACAACAATCATTGCACATCCAACATAGAAGTGTCCAAAGCAACTTCTATTGTCTTCAATATTCACTAAGAAAGAGTGAACTTAAATAAAAGTAAGCAATTGTTTTAAGAATATAGAGGAAATATAGTAAAGCAAGCCTAAGGAAAGTAGAGGGAAGAAACTAAGGAAGAGAAAAGCAGGGATGATGGAAGACAAAAACTGGATGCGGAGATTCAAGAATATAAAGTCAAGATTTCTGGAAAGTCAGAAAAATTATTTTAGCAAATAAAAAAAAAACTTCCCTTACCTTTCTTTGGAACACTATTCAATAAGATAGTTTCAATTCCTGAATATAATCTTTAAATTCAGTGTGTTCTCACTCCATTTATTAGAAGAAATTTGTTTGGAATTTGATAAATTAAAACTCAATTTTTATTTGGTAGAATAAACACATGATTGGAACGATAAGAACATCTGAAAAGGAAGGACAATGAATATGAATAGGATGCTATCAAGTATGAAAACATTGTTTAACTCATACAGGAAAAAAAAAAAGCCTAAAAGAGAAGAACACATTGTTTAAGGCTACAATATTTTACACAACATAAGTTTAGGGCAGGATTAAATTAAGAGTTCAGCGTAAGAAAATAGAATCCAAAAATGAATGCAAGCAATGTGGGAATTGAGTATTTGATTAAAATAACATCATAAAAATTTTTTGAGCCAGGATGGGTTATTCCAAAATGGTGCCAGGAAAAGTGGTTAGTTCTTTGAAGGGAATAAATTTGGACTTCTTATCTTCCTCTTTATATGTAAACACATTCTGTATGGATCTAAGATTTAAATATAAAAGTGAAACCATGAAAACTAAGTTAAAAGAATGATTACAGACCAGTATACATGACTGTCCAAACAAATTTTAAAACCTGAGAATAAGTGGAAGTAGCCTTTGAATAATTCTGTTTAGTTCAGGGCTTCTCTCAATTTTTACTCTCTTAAAAAGGACTTCCCCTTTTAATTGTGTGATGAAAAGCACTAGGAGACAGGTCATTCCAGGGGACTGGGGACCAACAAAAAGAGAAAAAAGGCCTCCAACCAGGTGAGTGCTAAAGGCAGAGTGGGGTGGGGCAGATGGGCAGGTGGAAGTGTGTTGCAGGACAAGCCTAGCCATTCCCTCCACCATCTTTTGTCAAGGTTCACTCTTTCAGCTATCTCCCAAAGTAGAAATGCACATAATAAATATTAGGCCAAAAAAACCCAAGCAGTATTAGTACTTAAAGCACACCTTAAAGAGATACACAAAATAGTTGTTAAAAATGACAAGAAATAAAGAGGTTAGAAAAGTGACCTGTTACAAACAAATGCTCTAGAAGGATACTGGATGAACAACCAGCATTATTGGCTCTGAATCTAAGGCTGAAGAGATCTCACTCACCATCACAAACTGGATTAGCCATTTTGGAATAAACCCAGCTCATGATCAAATTAAGAAAGTTGTAGTACTTTTGATTCATAAAGGAGAACAGAATAAGTAGAGAATTGCATTTTCTTGGCAAGGAGGAATAATGGAATTGCAAAGATATCAATGCTCCTAATATCAATTTATAGATTGCACATGGTCCAGCTACAGACTGTCTGGTTTTGCTACTGCTGTTGTACATTTGTTGCACCCTCCCAAGTTGTGGCTGTGCTGCTAGATGTCCCAGAAATCAGCAGAGGTGGCCTGAGCAAAGTTATGCTTACTTAGTCCAAATATATCTCAAATAGGAAATTGGTCTCAAATATGAAGCTTGTCAACACACAGATCACTGAACTCCACATTCAGGAATTCTGACTCAGTAGGCCTAGAGCAGGGCCCAAGAATCTCCAGCAAGTTCCCAAATGCTGTTGAAGTTGTTGGTTAGGGAACTCCACTTTGAGAGCCACCAGATTAGTCAAATATCTTTTAAGAGACCAGAATAATGGGAGACTGGCAAAATACTATTGATTCCCGAGTTATTGGTGTCTCCCTCCAATTTTCCCACCTCTGAACTAATTTCCAACTTCATCTCCACAACTTTAAATGGATACAGGCCAGGCAGGGAACTGTCATTCTTTATTTTTTAGTTTTGAAGTGTTGGAAGGGCAGCGAGGCCGTAATTGTGTGTGTGTGTGTGTGTGTGTGTGTGTGCGCATGTGGTCTATGTGCTTAAGATTTCAAGGTCTGAGGGAATTAGATACAAGTTCCTGAAAGTGCCAGCCCTCACTTCCTCTGTATAGCTCAGCAAATCCTGATCTAAAGTTCTAAAACCTCTCTTGAAACTTAACTAGTATTGCTGGAAGAATAAATGACCAAAGAAAAGAAGCAATTCTGGTGAAGGATGGAGAGAGCAGAGACTGGGAGGATTAATCTGCATGGTATAAAAACCATTTTAAAGCAACAGTAATAAAATCAGTGGGAGATATAAAGAGAACACCATACATAAGTCATATTGAAGAAGACTAAGAATTGGATCAAATTATATGAAAGACTGAACATACAATGAGCCAAACATCAATAAACAACATGGAAGGGAAATTTAATAAATCTTGTTGAAATACTGAAGATTGAATTTGAAAAAGAAACTAGATCCACACCTTATCCTATTACCAAAATTAAAGTCAAATATTTAAAAATAACAAAGTGTAGAAAAAATGTAGCATAGTATGGAATTTACCATTTGCCACACTTCTTTGGCAGTACAGGAGAGGCGGAGGAGGTAGCACTTGTACCAGATAGCACTTGTACTGTGTTCAGTACACTAGTGTATGATGTACCTTATCTCAGTTAGTCCTTATAACAAACCCATAAGACAGCTGTTACACTCAACTTGCAGATATGGAAACAAGCTTAGAGAAATCCAGTTACTTTCTCAAAGTCAATCAGGGAGCAATCAGACGAGCCTCAGTTGATTGGACCCCATCTCCTGTGCTGCCCAATGGCTGCCCACCAGCCAGAGTTAGGTGGCTGCCCAGTTCAGAATATGGAGCCCTAGGGCCATCCTGCCTTAGACAGGCCTGAGCTGATGAGAAAGGGATGAAGGCAGAACCAAAGTTAAGGATGAGGCAGCAGCCCAGAGCTGTCAAATTAATGAGTCTGGAAAGAAGGAGAGGGCAGTCAATTCATTCCAGTGTCCTCCTGGTGCCCAGAGTCCTGCTTGGAGCAGAAGAGGTCAAATGTCAAGAATGGTAAGTGGTAGAATAGTACTCAATCAATATTTGTTGAATAAGTGAATATATATATACA
Organism: Sciurus vulgaris; assembly: GCF_902686455.1. Lineage (NCBI taxonomy): Eukaryota > Metazoa > Chordata > Mammalia > Rodentia > Sciuridae > Sciurus > Sciurus vulgaris. The sequence goes on from NC_136462.1 coordinate 124,719,198, forward strand.
TGTATATATATATATATATACACACAAACACACACACACACACACAGATGTGTGTATATATTATATGTGTGTGTGTTTACTCAATACATATATTTCTTAGCTCTATAGAAATCTTGAAGCCCAGAGAAAGGAGGTTTAGAATTTCACATTTTTCATCAGTAGTAGTTGAAACATTCCAATTTGGGAAACTGGGTCAAGCTATATCACTGTGCATTAATTATAAGTTGCGATTCCAGCAACCTGTGGAAAGATGAGAAAATGGTTCAGCATCTGCAGTTTCCCACAGCAACGAATGTGTCTTTGATGACAGTTTCCATAACCACAGCCTCTTCCAATTGCACAGATATTTGCAGCTTACAAAGAACAGCTCACATCCATGGGTACATACAACCCACCTTCAAGAAGTTCATGTTATCCCATTTTTTAGATGAGGGAAAAATTAAGCTCAAGAGCTGAAAGGACTTGCTTAGGTAATGCCCAGTGTTTGATGTCGGAGCTGGGGTTGAAATTCCTGGGATGTGCACAGATTGATCACCACTGAACCAAGTGCTTGGTTATCTTGCTAAAGGCTTAAAGTATGAAGCAAAGGGTGGTACTGTGTGGTTTCTTCTGTCTTCCTTGGGTCCCTCAGGTAGAGGATTTGGAGGGTCATCTGTAGGTTGCACCTTACTCCTATTCCAGTTTAGAAGTAGACAGAGAACAGCAGCCTCAATCCTGTATAATTATGGGGACACAGGGACTGTGTCCAAAATATCATTGCATCTCAGGGCCCAGCAGCCCAACAAGGATGCTCTCATCTACTGGAAATCTACCATGGAGATTTGGCCAGAGAACTTGGGTCAGGTTAGGGAATGATGCTGTTTCTCTGGAATGACAGGATTCCATGCAGGGAAAATATTGATATTTATTAAGTAGCTATTGTGTGCTATCCATACATCACCAATAATCCCCACAGCATCTTGTGATACTATCACTATTATCCCCTTTACACTGATAATGGAACAGAAGCTTGGAGATGACATCACACTTTCAAAATTGGTAGCTGATGTCCTCTATCTTTCTGGGGGAGAGAAATTCACAACCTTTTTTTTTTTATCACTACTGCCACTGGGAAGGTAGGAGTTAAGCATAATCCTCTGGATCCAACAATTGAATTATATTCAACTATTGAGTTCCCATGGAGAATGTGTGCAGATGGAGCAGGGCTCCCTCCTGTCCCCTGCATACTTGCAGGCAGGGTAGACCAACAGAGGGTACCAAGCTGGAATCTGGAGCACCAGCAGCCACAAAGCCCCCCATAGGCATCCCACATGGGACCCAGCACCTGCTGCCTCCTAAGGCAGGGAGCCGTTCTCCTTCTTCCCCTTCTCAGCCTGCCCCCTATTCTTATTCTCTGGGGCAGAGGAGAGCCTGGCAAAACGGGAACCAGGGCCTGTGACTGGGTCCCTCCAGAGTGCTCTCCCCTTTGATTCTTATGCCCATGAGCTTTCATTCTCTTCCTGTTTGCTCCCTCCCTGCTGCCGCCCCTGTGAAGGGCAGTCCTGTGGTTTGGGGTGGTTATACCTAATCCAGAGAAAAATGTTGGGAAGCCAGATTGTGCCTGCAGATTCAAGGTGCATTTTCCAGTTTAGCTTTACCTGACTCTTTGATGACTCCTTTGTCATTGCTTGGAGCCCATGCGGTCAAGGGACTGGGCTGATTTTCATCTTTGAGGTTAATGATAAACCTGGAAATGCCAACCTGAAGGATATGGAGGGGAGCTAAATAGCCAAAGGTGGCCTATAGGCATATATTCACATTCTATAGTGGCTCCTGTATCCCCCAGCCAGATGGATGCTTCTGAGTTACTGAGTTACTCAATTCCCTGCTCCAGAAATTCTCAGTGTTTCATCTTATGGATCCAAGAAGAGACTGATGGCCCTGGATTTAGGATTCAACCTGCCTCTTCCAGGCAAATCCCTCATGTGCTCTGACTCACCTGAACAATGCCAGGAACACATGCTCATTTCCTGCATCCAAGGCACCCTTCTACTGGCAATGCCAAGGTTGATGTCATAGTACCTGGGAGGAACCTCAGAGGACATCTGACTCAACTTTCCATCCAAAGAAGGGCTCTCTGAACTTGACATTCATGTCTTGCTTCTTGGAGCAGTATCTACTGTGACTTGGCATTTCTGGTTCTCCTTACATTTTTCTTTAGATAAGAAATCTGCCTCCTTAGTATTTATTGTCTGCTACAGGGGTTTTGGTGTCATTCACATACATTCCAGGCATCCTTCCCTGGGCACTTGGGCCCTCTCTGGTCTCCTATGTCATAGGAATAAGATGGCATTCACCATTCAGTGGTTTGAGACAAGTGCTACCAACTCCTTTCACTCCCTCTCTGGACACCTTCCTATCCTTGCAAATGGCTTTGAGTTTCTTTTGGCTGGGTCTATGCTCTAGTCAGCTCTTTATTCTCCATGCTCGGCATAGAGGAGGTGCAAGGGAAACCTACTCAGTTGTTTGGGTCCAGAGTCTTGTCTATCTCCTAGTAGTTCAGATGAAACTGAAGGATGTACAAATAGCCTTATCTGTTCATGGCCCACTGAGTGTCTATAAGTCAGCCTGACCTTCAATGTGCTCACCACCTAGAGAAAAAAATGATATGCAAACAGAAACAATATAATGTGACCCCCCCACCCCCCGCTAGAAAGGAGTTACTTAGAGAATGTGAGGGAGCACAGGAAGGAGTAATTAGTAGCTCAGCATTAGGGTGAGCTGAGCCCAGAAGAGATGAGGCTGGAAGGAGGAACAGAAATAGTCATTGCTGTGGTACAGGAAGGGGATAGCAGCAGGGGAGAGAGCTTGGATTTCCCATTAATCATGTGCTTCAAATGGGGCCTTTTCTCTACAAACATTAGACAACAGCTGCAGAGGTTCGCGGACAGTTTTGGAGGGAGAAGGTCATCACACAATTGCCATCTACTGTTCCATACTTAGGGTGACCAGTTTGTCCTAGTTTATCTACGACTTTCCTGATGTTAGCACCAAAGTCCCACTTCCTGGAAACCCCTCAATCCCATGCAATCCAAATAAATGGTCAACTACTTAGACCTAAGGCTAGAAGGGCAGGATGAAGTATTATCTCAATAACAAGTCCTTTAACTGTCTTCTGATCAGCACAAGGACACAGCTTTGTAATATTTATGTGATAAAAGCTTTAGTGGGTACTTGCAAACATTTATATAAGCCACCATTGTTGAAAACCTGAATAGGTATTTCTTTATATTTTGCATATATGGAATGCTTCAACCATCAAGAGACTCTGGCTGTGAGTGGAGGACATGAAAATACAGAGGTGAGGAAGAGCATGATGCATTTGGGGCTTGCAAAGAATGAGACTATTCAAAGCACAGAGTGCTGCCTTTGTGGAGGAAGGCCCATGGAGTTGAGACTGGGGGGGTGATCAGTGGTAGAGGGTCCCAGGGATCCAGCCAAGGATTCTGTCCCATAGCCTCAGGGAGTAAAACAATGTGCTATGCAGAGGAATGTCACAGCTGGACCAGAAAGTCCACATAGATGTCATTTTAAAGAGTGATTAGGGTCATTAAGAGGTGAAAGAACATTCTGGTGGCTGCTGTAACTATGCAGGTGTACTTACCTGGACATGGAGAGAAGGGCACCATTTAGTAGCTGAAATGAACAGAATTTGGTGATTGGTATGCTGGGAGAGATGACATACTTGGGTTCTGGGTATGTGGTTGTGTAAATCACCAAGAGAGGAATTCAATGAAGAGAACAGTTTCAGGAGAGAAGTTACATTTGATTTTGCTTGTGATGTTTGTGTTTTGGAAACTACCCTGTGGAGACCCACCTGCTCTAGGCAGAGGGCAGAGTGATAAAGGTATGTGAAACTTAGGAGTGAAACATGGACTGGAAATAAATACTTGAGCATCATCCACCTTCCAAGTCTAAGGCCAGGTGATTGAAATGGGCATTACTGATGGAGGATGTGAGTGAAAATGTTAGATGCTCCAGTCCAGAGGGAGAGGGGAAGGTGGATTCTATTCCTGGAGGGAAGGGCTGATGATAGAACTGATTCCACCAGTTCAGTGCCTATTGCTAATGCCTTCAATGTGCGTGCAGAGTCTGATCCTGGGGAGCCATCTGGAAAGTCTGTCCTTTCTTGAGTGACCCAGCTCAAGGTAAGATGACACTAATAATACCTATTGGCTTCTCAGGACTGCAAAGAGTGATAAGGTACTGTGTGCACTGGACTCATTATGCAAATATCCTGTTCAGTGGCACAGATGGGGTAGGTAGATCATTCACATGTTCTCCTCTCCCAGTATTCTGGAATTGTCTGCAGCTGCCAACATATTACCCTTGTTTGAGTGCAGGACTCAGAAATCTTGTACACGAACATTTGTTTAAAACAGTGATCTTAATGGTCAAAAGTATCTTAAAACCATCCTGGGTATGAGGATGTTCAGTTAAGGTCGATTTCTATATCTAGATAAGAAAGGCTGGTAATAAAGGCATAGCCCTGGGACTCAGGGACAGTCGCTGTGTGACTTAGGACAAGTCTCCTTCTCTGAGTTTCTGAATAATGAAGGTATGGAACTAGCTGAGTCAAGACCCAGCTCAGACATGCTGAATCCATGAGTCTAGTCAACAGAAACATATCATGAGTCAGAATATTAAAATGCATTTCAAAGCAAGGACTTAAAATGGTCATTTTCACCTTATGTATTCATTCAATAAATATGTATCGAATACTCACTAAAGGTCAGGCTCTGTGCTAGCTATAGTGAAGCAATGAGATGCAAACACAGAATCTAATGGGCCTCCTTCAGGATCCAGTGGGAGAAGCATCTCTAGAGCAGTAGCTACAGGTGGAGGAATTCTAGAAGGGAGAGGGAGGCAGGGAGGTCAGTGAGGAGGCTGCAGCAGTAATCCTGGCTCCCTAGCTGCCTACAACTCTCCCGCAGGCTGCGCTCTGTGCACCTCTATTTTCATGAGAAAATCTGCCACGCAGCCCTGAGGACGCTCTGCACCCCTTCCTCAGGAGGCCCCAGCCCTGGGACCCAGCGAGCCCTGCTGCTCATCCTTCCTAAGAGTCAGGAGCTTTCCCCATGTCCGTGTGCATTGACTCTTCAACTTGTGACTGAACTATTTTTAACTGACTGTCGCCATGGCAGCGTGAGAGAATCGCCGGAACGATGTGGCCTTTCTGACAGCATTCAAGATGCTGGCTGCCCTCTCCTCTCACTTCATCCCCTGTACACCAGAGCTCAGATCATCATTTTAAAACCCCATCTTTTCCTGAAAGATAGAACCAGGACTTTTCTCTCCATGTTCCTTGTCTGCAAAGTAAGGGTTAAAAAAAGAAGATATTTCCTTCATGAATCTGTTGTGGGGGGTCCAATTAGGTTAGTAGGAAGGAATCTGACAGCCCCTGGCAAGTCCCAATGTTAGTTTCTATTGCCAACATCTTAAGATACGTGGGACACCCCCACATCTGCCACTTCCTCCTCTGCTTTATCACTGACGTCTCTTAGCTTTCTTCAGATGTCTGTAAAGTCTGGAAACATAGACCGATATCACTTACATACATTTACAGATTGCTAATGTCTTCACTGACATTACACGCATTTGCCCAGGTTTCTAGATTTTACGGACTGCCCTCCAGCCACACCAGCGGCCTTTGTGCCTGCCCCCTCCGCCCCAGGCAGAGGCGAGTGCTGATGTGTGGCACATCTCTCCAACCCCTGGTAGTGCTGCAGTGACATCTGTGCAGCCCTGACTTGCCTTTACATCCTGGAGAGCAGAGACTGGTGTCTTTTCATCTTTGAACCCCATCTGCCAGCTCCAGACCTAAGGACAGACAGTCATTTTGTGGAATTTGTTGCATGAAGGAATGAATGAATACAAGGTATTATGGTTTGGATATCAGGTGTCTCCCTGCCAAAAAAAAATCTCCTGTTAACACAGGAATATTCAGAAGTAAAATGATTGAATTATGAGAGTTTTAACCTAATCGGTCTGTCCCAGTTTGAATGGACTGGGTAGTAACTGCAGGTGGGGCATGGTTGGAGGAGATGGGTCACTGGAGGCATGTCCTGGAAAGGTGCCTCTGCCCGCCCTCCCTCTCTCTCTCCTTGCTTCCTTGCTACCATGAGGGGACAGCTTCCTTCTGCTGGGCCCTTTCCCCATAAGGTGCTGCCTCTTTTGGACCCAGAGCAATGGAATCTGCTGTCTATGGACTGAGCCCGCTGAAATCATGAGCCCCAAATAAACTCGTCCTCCTCTAGTTTGGTCCTATAGGGTATTTTTGATCATGGTGATGCAAAAGCTGACTAAAACTCAAGGCCATTGGGGACTGGAAGCCATTGAGTCCATCTCCGAGGGTGGGAATGAGTGAGGGTCGGAGAATGAGCCTGGATGTGAGTCAGGGCGTGGAGGATAGCTGCAGAGGAGGCGATGCCCCTGGAGCACTCCTCTCTAATCCCCACATCACCCCACTTCACAGAGGAGCTTGCTGAGGCACCCGGGTGAGTAAGGGACCCAAGACCACCTGCTTGGTGAGTGACTGAGGGGAGACTTGCACTCTGTGAGGTTGGAAGCTCTGGTCCTTTCCTCTGCTTGGCCTTTCCGGAGGAGGAAAGGGATGGGGGAGGTTTCCAGAAGGAGTGATGCAAGTCAAGTGTTGGCGTGTGTTTACAGCCTGAGGGAGAAGACTCGGAACTGGGCACCCGGCCTTGGGCTCAGGATTGCAGGTGTATGTGTAGGGACATGACTCTTCAAAGGTGAGAGATGACAACCTCCATTAGATTCATCCTCAAGCCTAGAGAAGCACCCTCACTGTATGGGCAGACCCTCATGGAAACCACCCAGAGGCCAGACTAGAATAAGGGCTGAAAGGAGGGGCATCAGTGTTTTCCTTCTCTTTCTTCCTTCCCCACAGCCCACTGTGTGCCCAGCATCCTTCTCCCCTAGATGGCCAACCTTTGTTTCTTGTCACAACCCCTTCACACTGAACTTTTTGTCCCTTAGACCTGGCTTGGAACTTAGTCTGCCTCCTTGGGGTCACTGTCCCCACCCTGACATCCACACGTGTGTGTGGATTGCCTAGTTCTACTCCCTGAGGACAATCAGATGTTTTTTGTTTTTGACTTTTTTTGACTGTGGAATTATCCTTTCTGACACTCTGATAAAAAATAACATTTGAGCAACAACAGATGTTTACGGAGTTCAGTAACTGTAAGTAACTCAGGTGGAACTTTCCATTTACAGGAAGATGGTTGTGGAGGTGACAAGTGGGGAGTGGAGGCACTAGCTGAACATGGCCTCTGCCCTGTGACATTATGAAGAGTACCGCAGCAGACAGAGCAGAGAGGGCTGCAGGATGACCGTCACCAGGGAGACATCACATCTGCCTCCTAGGTATGATGCCTTCCCAAGGGAAAGCTGCTGCGAGGGGGAGGTGGTGGCTCCCGGGAGCAGGAACCTGGCATGGCAGACAATGGAATAGCCACCTTTGAGCATCATGAGAATGAGCTCACCTGGAAGCCCTCCAGGTGAGAGGGGGTGGGGGAGCAGCTTCGACCTGGTCTCGGTTCTGCAAAGAGCAGGGTACCTATACCTTCAACCCAGTGCAGAAGCATGACCAGAGGGGATGTGGCTGCATGATGTCTCCTTAGGGAGACCATGTGGAAAACTTGGACTCTTCTAACCGAAGAGGCTAAGATCCTGTGTCAGGGTCCCCTCAGGCTAGGGTGGGTTTTGCTAGGGTCAGAGGACAGTCATCCCCAGGGAAAACTCACCTGGCTCTTGCAGGTGCTAGCAGTAGTCCATCTGTCAGGAAAAGCAAGGAGGCCTCCTGTGGGTTCTGTCTGGATTGCTGGAAGACACCAATGCATCCATTCATGCTTTCCCACCCCTCTGGCTGCCCCCTTTGCCCCCAGATTTTACAAAAGGCAAGAATTGAAAAATAGGGATCTGATCCACCCTGTCATCCCACTATCCTTCCCAGGCCTGGTTTTAAAAATAACTATTTTCTTACAATGAAAGTAATTTGCCCTTTGTAGGAAATTTAGAAATATGGAAAAGCAGAGAAAACAAAAATGAACTTTAACCCAGTTATCTGGATATACTCTTCATATTTTGATATCTAGATTTTTTTCCATGAATGTGCATTACCCATGTACACATATGTACACATGTGGATTTATCTAAGAGATATATATTTATGCAATAAGCATATATTTTTAGAAAAAAAAAGCATCACATTGTGTGTGAGAACTCCAACTCTGTCATCAGACTGCCTGCTGCTGTGGTTTGATCTTAACCTCTCTGTGCCACCTATAGTTCACCATTGGTTTGTGAACAATATTATCTCCTCGTTGCCTGGATCTGCAGTTCTTTGCTGGTCATTTGTTTCTAGTAATCTGTTTCCTCATCCTTTCCTCCCTTTGATTATCCACTATCTTTGCTGTCTCTTCAACTTCTACATATTGGTTTCTTCCTCTGCCAGTCAAACTCTTTAGAGCTGTCAATACCCACCATCTACACCTCCCCATTCTTGTTTCTCAGCCTCACTTTGGTTGCTGCCCCACCAAAACTGCTTGACAAATTTCCATTGGCCTCTTTGTTGCCAAGTCCATCACAAGCTCTTTGGTCCTTATTCTTACCTGACCTCTTGCATTCAGCACTAACACCTGCTCACTCTTTTCCTTGTCTTCCCTGACCACATCTTTCCTGCCTCCTGTTCTTCCTCTGCCCTACTCTACCCACTCCTTAGATCTCCTGCATAAGTTTCTCTCTTTGAATGTGCTTTTCCCTAGTCTTCTCTCCTTGTCCCTTCTGTTCTCTGGGGTGCTGGCTGATCTCACCCACATCCATAGCTTTATTGCTTTGTCAATGTGAACAGTTCTCAAATATCTATCTCTAGTTTGTACCACTCCCCTGAGTTCCAGATCCATACACCCAACTGGACACCACCATTAAGACATCCCTCAGAGTCATTGAATCAATGTGTCTCAAATGGATTCATCCCTCTGCTTTGGTTTCTATCTTTGGAAAGGGTCAGAACTACATCCCTATTAAAGCGTCAGTGACTCATTTCAAAAGGAATCAAATAATAGCTATACTAATGGCTGAACTTTTGGAATGAGAAAGTTGGGGGTTCTCAACCCCCAACTGTGTATGCAGGGGTAGCTGACCCTTCCCTATGTCACTAAAATCACAGATGCTTCTCTGCTTCATATTATTCTCCAGCACCAGAAGAATTGTGAATGCAAACTCAGGAGTAATAGCTTTTTACCAAATGTGTTAGCTGGAAAGGCTATCACAGATGATCTGGTTCAGCTATGGTCCAGAGAGGGGTCTGTGATCCTCAGCACATTTCCAGAGGTGCAGAGAAGAGACCTCAGATTTCCCCACTTCCCAGACGTTTTTCCAGGGCCAGTAGGCATTGCCATCAGATACCCCTACAACTACCTGGAAGTTATCAGGCCCAGATGAGGGCTGTGACCCTCACATATGATGTTGCTTTCATGTCCCTCTTAGTCGTAGGAAAGAGTGGGACTCCACATGTGTGCAGAGGATTTTCCTAACTCTGGTTGGGCTCCTGAGACCTGGAGTTACAGGAAGGCATGTGCTGCTGTAGTTATCAACATCTGAGAAAAGGACATGTGATCTTTGAAAAAAGTTTATTATTGAAACTCAAAACTCCTTAAGAGTGAGAGGAATACAATGAATTCTCGTGTAGCCATTACCTAACTTCCACTCAACACAGTCATATATGCCCTTTCCCTATCATGCTTTTTATTTACCTCCTTTTTCATTTTGATTCTAGATTATTATAAAGCAGGATTGCTCAAAATCTTTGGTCTCATCCTTTTATACTTAAAAAAAAAATTGAAGAGCCCAAAGAACTTTAGTTTAAAAGAAAGTTAAATTTTTTATATTGAGATATTAAAACTGAGAAACTTTTTTTTTTTTTTTTGCAGTGCTGGGGATTGAACCCAGGCACTCTACCAACTGAGCTATGTCCCCAGCCCAAAACTGTGAAACTTTAAAAATATTTACTGACTATCACATTCAAAACTAATAACAGCCACCCATTACATGTTCATATGAATGGCATAATTAAATGAAAAATATATTTTACAAAACAAAACAAAAACCAGAAAGAAGAGTGGCCTTGTTTTACGTTACTGCAATCTCTTCAATGTCTAGTTTAATAGAAGGCAGCTGGATGTCCAATTTTGCATTCAATTAGTTATAATTTGTTGTTTGACATACATAAAGAAAACTGGCCTCACAGAAATGTAGTTGGAAAATGTAGTTCACAGAAATGAAGGCAGATTTTGATTGTCTTTTCCCATATTTGTGAATATTCTTTGCTGTGGCACTGAAATTTGATGCATAATCGCTTGTTGTGAAACCTAGGGAAACCTGAACAAATCCTCTAGTATCACTTGCTTCTAGTTACCTGTTTTGGTCACTGATTTCCAAACTCTCGTTTAGCAAAACGGTAAAGTAAGAGACACCAAATAGCTTTACTATAGTAACCTTTGATATGTGGTCATTGTGGAAGCAATTGCTTTTCGGGAATTTGGAGATAGCCTCTAGCTCAAATCTGTAGAAACCACAGATCCTTCACTTGGACCTGTGAAAGTGTCTTCTGGGTGATCTTTTGACATCATAGGGCCAAAATTCTATCTAAGATTATACTAACACCACCATTTTCTGAACATGTATTCTACAAAGTGCCATGAAGCTTGATTATGCCCAAACAGACCACCAATCAATTCACTTAACTTTACCTCCAATCACCTTTCTACACACCTCAGACCACCCTGTCTCTTTCCCTCTGAAGACTCCTAAACCCTATCCCAGGGAGGCAAATTTGAGACTTCAGGTTCTTGACTGCTCTTGATTGACACCTTGTGAATAAATTCTTCATTTCATTTTTTTTGCAAAGTATGTTGTTCAGTGATCACTAAACTCAGGATCAGGTAAAACCTGCCTCATTTGGTAACAATTGCGAAGTGGAATCTAAAATTACATTGAAGAACTTTTAATACTGTTTTCGTTAAAATTCATTGTTCTCTCTGTACCTGGAGTGGATCTTTTACCCATGGATGATTTTGTCTCATTATACATTGGTCATGTGGAAAAATATGGGCTAAGGTGTACAAATCTTCCAAATGCCAATGTATCTCATGATACAATAGAAAAATAGATGTATTTGTTACAATCAAGTTCATTGGAACATCTTTACATTGTGGCAAGCTGGTAGATAAGCATTTTCTCAAATTCTAATTTTCACTTGAAAGTTCAAATTTCATGACTGGCAACACATTTTGTCCACTGTCTTACTTACAATGACATTTGACTGCTGATTTTTGACAAAGTGTCTGCCAAATATCCATCTGAACTGGTAGCTTATCTGTTTTTCAGATAAACATTGTGTTCCATGGAAAAAGCAGCTGGTTCAGCTGAAACTCAAAGAATTCTGTAAGTGCTTTTTCTGGAGGTGGTGAGCATTCTTCGGCACGGAGCTTGGTGTACACTTCCATTTCATACATGAAATATTAAACAGATGTACTCGAGAAGGTCAAGGTTTACCAAATACATAATTTTGTTGTTTCATGCAGTACATTCTGAAGTGAAATTGGCCTTTTAGAATTTTTTCTTTTTACTCTGCGTGGCTTTGAAGAATACAGTGGTTACCAGGAGAGCGCCACACAACTGCACTGATTTCTGCTAAGACACCTGCAGTTTTACTTACCATTGTTTTTGCACCATCAGTGCAAATGTCCAAGTAGTCAAAAAGCTAAAGATTTTCTTAATATTGTTATAAAAATAGTTTTGACTGTCTGCAGATCCCTAGAAAGAATCTCAGGAATCTCCCCAGAGGTCTATGACCTGCACTTTGAAAGTGGTGTTTTTAAAGCAAATCCCCAGCTTCATATCATTCATCTATAATAATTAATATGAATCTCTAATACTTAACCTCAATGCTAATATCACATCAAACACAATTAAAAACATGTACTTAATATCATCTAATAATAGCTTGCATCCAAGTCTCTCCTAATGTCTTAAACATTTTTTTTACCGTCACTTTGTTCAAATCAGGATCCAAATTATGTTCATACATTGCATTTATTTCTGTGCTTCCAAAAATCAATTTTAGTGTTCCCTGCTCTTTCCATTTTCATTCCATTATTTATTGAAAAAAATGAATCATTTATCCTATAAAATTTCAAGGGTTCTGGATTTGGCTGATGACATCCTCCTGGTGTTATTCAACAAGTATTTTGGGGTTCCCCATATTTCTTATAAACAGGCCGCTCAATCTAGAGGAGTATCTCTCAACACTGCACTATTGATATTTTGGACCAGATACTTCTTTGCTGGGGTGGGAGGGCCGTCTTGTGCACAGTGGGTTTAGCAGCATTTCTGGTCTCTGCAAGTTGTGACACCCAAAAATGATTCTAGACATTGCCAAATATTCATTGTGTGCGGGGGAAGAAGACTGCCTTCAGTTGGTTGAGAAACCCCTGCTCTGGAGGTTCTAGGAACTTGATTAAATTCAGGTTTACTTTTATTTGGGGAAGAATAGGTCATAGATGGGGCAGAGTGCTTTTTATTACATTTCCATAATGTCTTGTTGCCCTACTTACCTGAATCCAAATGTTGTCAAATAGAACCATTAACTTTAAAGGTACTCCCTCAACCCTTCTAAAAATTCTCATTTTCATTGATGAGCAAAAATTCATGTTTCCATTAGGAGTTGCTAAGTGGTAATTTGCTTTTTTCTATTTCAATTATTTGCTTCCGTCTTTATTACCTGGGATATTCTATAAAGAAAACCTGGACAACTATTTTGTTAGCCTGGAATCGGGACTATGTTAGTCAGTTTTCTGTCACTATAACAAAATATCGGAGATAATTAACTTATAAAGAGAAAAGGTTTATTTTGGTTCATGATCTTAGAAGTTCAGTCCATGATTGGTTGGCCTCATTGCTTTAGGCCTATAGTGAACCAGCACATCATGGCAGGAGCACATGGTGGAGCAAAATCATTCTCTGGTGGCCAGGAAGTGAAAGAGAGGAAGAGGGTGGTGATATTGGAAGGCAGTGGGAATCTGGGCACTAAACCTTAAAACATTGGCTTTTCAGGGATATTCAAGATGCAAACTATATCAAGGACCTAATTGGGTAAGTATCTGATACTTTCTTTTTATTTAATAGTTTTCAGAAAAATAAGTTGGAATCTTATTCATTCTTGCATCATCTTTTCTTGCTATTTTTAAGTAATTGCAAACTTAAGGAGAAAAACAACAACAGCTCAGAGAGCTTTCTTTTTCTGAACCATTTGACGGTGAGTTATTGACACAAAGTGCCTTTACTTTAGTGTGTATCTGCCACACACAGGTACCCTAATGTAACTGTTGCCTGACACCCTGCACCGGGCAGCCTCCACTGCCAACATCCTCTCTGTCCCCCAGAACACAGCTGCCCTCCTCTCCCCTCAGCCTCCACTCTATGCCAGCTCTCTGAGCACTACATGTGGGTGCTTTTGGCGTCTGCTTTGCTGGAGATGCACAGTCAAACTGGTGGCCCCCAATGTCACTTGAAATTCTTCTTACAGTCCTATAACAAATTTGGTACATAGTTTGTTTCAGGTTGTTTCCAGTTTAGGAAACTGGAGAATTTACTTATTTTATATTTTTCAATTATATGAAACATTCTCATAGTCCCAAATTAAAAATTAATATACAAGAGAAGTGCTGCCTGTGGAAGTCAGATGAGGCTTGCTCTTTCCATGTCTCTCCCCATTTTCCCTTCTTCTTATAGATAAATATTTCTTAATTTTTGCTATTTTATTTCCTTTTTTTAATTTTTGAATACATGCTCTATTACAGAAAAGGCATCTCACTCAATACAAGGTTCTGTACTGGCCCTTTTTTTAAAATTTTTTTTATTATTTTATTATTTTATTTTTTTTATTGTAAACAAATGGGATACATGTTGTTTCTCTGTTTGTACATGGCGTAAAGGCATACCATTTGTGTAATCATAAATTTACATAGAACAATGTTGTTTGATTCATTCTGTTATTTTTTCCCTTCCCCCACCCCTCCCACCCCTCTTTACCCTCTATACAGTACTTCCTTCCTCCATACTTGCCCCCCTCCCTAACCCTAACTCTAACCCTAACACTAAACCTTCCCTCCCCCCATTATGTGTCATCCTCCACTTATTAGCGATATCATTCGTCCTTGGCTTTTTGAGATTGGCTTATCTCACTTAGCATGATATTCTCCAATTTCATCCATTTGCCTGCAAATGCCATAATTTTATCATTCTTTATGGCTGAGTAATATTCCATTGTATATATATACCACAGTTTCTTTATCCACTCATCAATTGAAGGGCATCTAGGTTGGTTCCACAGTCTGGCTATTGTGAATTGAGCAGCTATGAACATTGATGTGGCTGTATCTCTGTAGTATGCTGATTTTAGATCCTTTGGGTATAGGCCAAGGAGTGGGATAGCTGGATCAAATGGAGGGTCCATTCCAAGTTTTCTAAGGAATCTCCACACTGCTTTCCAGAGTGGCTGCACTAATTTGCAGCCCCACCAGCAATGTATGAGTGTACCTTTCTCTCCACATCCTCGCCAACACTGTTGTTGCTTGTATTCTTGATAATCGCCATTCTAATTGGGGTGAGATGGAATCTTAGGGTGGTTTTGATTTGCATTTCTCTATTACTAGAGATGTTGAACATTTTCCATATGTTTGTTGATTGCTTGTAGATCTTCTTCTGTGAAGTGTCTATTCATTTCCTTAGCCCATTTGTCGACTGGATTATTTGAATTCTTGGAGTAGAGTTTTTTGAGTTCTTTATAGATTCTGGAGATTAGTGCTCTATCTGAAGTATGATTGGCAAAGATATTTTCCACTCTGTAGGCTCTTTCTTCGCATTGCTGATAGTTTCCTTTGCTGAGAGAAAGCTTTTTAGTTTGAATCTATCCCAGTGGTTGATTCTAGCTTTTATTTCTTGTGCTATGGGAGTCCTGTTAAGGAAGTCTGATCCTAGACCAACAAGGTGAAGATTTGGACCTACTTTTTCTTCTATAATCTGCAGGGTCTCTGGTCTGATTCCGAGGTCCTTAATCCATTTTGAGTTTAGTTTCGTGCATGGTGAGAGATAGGGGTTTAGTTTCATCTGTTGCATATGGATTTCCAATTCTCCCAGCACCATTTGTTGAAGAGGCTATCTTTTCTCCATTGCATATTTTTGGCACCTTTGTCTAGTATTAGAAAGTTGTATTTATTTGGGTTTGTGTCTGTGTCCTCTATTCTGTACCATTGATCTACCTTTCTATTTTGGTACCAATACCATGCCGTTTTGGTTACTATTGCTTGTAGTAGAGTTGAAGATCTGGTATTGCAATACCCCCTGTTTCACTCTTCCTGCTAAGGATTGCTTTAGCTATTCTGGGTTTCTTATTCTTCCAGATGAATTTCATAATTGCTTGCTCTATTTCTGTAAGGTACGTCATTGGGATTTTAATTGGAATTGCATTGAATTTGTAGAGCACTTTAGGTAGTATGGCCATTTTGACAATATTAATTCTTCCTATCCAAGAACATGGAAGATCTTTCCATCTTCTAAGGTGTTCTTTAATTTCTTTCTTTAGTGTTGTATAGTTCTCATTGTAGAGGTCTTTCACCTCTTTTGTCAGATTGATTCCCAAGTATTTTATTTTTTTCGAGGCTATTGTGAATGGGGTAGTTTTCCTAATTTCTCTTTCTGAAGATTCATCACTTATGTATAAAATGCATTGGATTTATGGGCATTGATCTTGTAACCTGCTACTTTACTGAATTCACTTATGAGTTCTAAGAGTTTTCTTGTGGAATTTCCAGGTTCCTCTAAATATATAATCATGTCATCAGCGAACAGGGATAGTTGAGTTCTTTTCCAATTTGTATCCCTTTAATTTCTTTGGTTTGTCTAATTGCTCTGGCTAGAATCTCAAGAACGATGTTGAATAGAAGTGATGAAAGAGGGCATCCCTGCCCTGTTCCAGTTTTTAGGGGGAATGCTTTCAGTTTTTCACCATTTAGAAGGATATTAGCCATGGGCTTAGCATAAATGGCCTTTACAATGTTAAGGAATGTTCCCACTATCCCTATTTTTTCTAGTGTTTTGAGCATGAAGGGGTGCTGTATTTTATCAAATGCTTTTTCTGCATCTATTGAAATAATCACATGATTCTTGACTTTAAGTCTATTAATATGGTGAATTACATTTATTGATTTCCTGATGTTGAACCAACCTTGCATCCCTGGGATGAAACCCACTTGGTCATGGTGCACTATCTTTTTAATATGTTTTTGTATGCGATTTGCTAAAATTTTGTTGAGAATTTTTGCGTCGATGTTCATTAAGGATATTGGTCTGAAAGTTTCTTTCCTTGATGAGTCTCTGGCTGGTTTAGGTATCAGTGTGATATTGGCTTCATAGAATGAGTTTGGGAGGGTTCCCTCCTCTTCTATTTTATGGAATACTTTGAGAAGTATTGGAATGAGCTCTTCTTTAAAGGTTTTGTCGAACTCGGCTGAGAACCCATCTGGTCCCGGACTTTTCTTTGCTGGTAGGCTTTTGATGACTTCTTCTATTTCAGTACTTGAAATGGTCTATTTAAATTGTTTATGTCTTCCTCGTTCAGTTTAGGCAATTCATATGTCTCTAGAAACCTGTTTGATGTCTTTGAAATTTTCTATTTTGTTGGAGTATAGATTTTCAAAATAGCTTCTAATTATGTTTTGTATTTCAGTCCTGTCTGTTGTGATATTTCCTTGTTCATTCCGAATTTTAGTGATTGGTTTTTCTCTCGTCTTCTCTTTGTTAGTGTGGCTAAGGTTTATCAATTTTGTTTATTTTTTCGAAGAACCAACTATTTATTTTGTCAATTTTTTGTATTGTTTCTTTGTTTCAATTTCATTGATTTCAGCTCTGAGTTTAACTATTTCCTGTCTTCTACTACTTTTGGTGCTGTTCTGTTGTTCTTTTCTAGGGCTTTTGAGCTGTAGTGTTAGGTCGTTTATTTGTTGAGTTTTACTTCTTTTATTAAATGCGCTCCATGAATAAATTTCCCTCTAAGTACTGCTTTCATAGTGTCCCAGAGATTTTGATATGATGTTTCTTTGTTCTCATTAACCTCTAAGAATTTTTAATTTCCTTCCTAATATCTTCTGTTATCCATTCATCATATAATAGCATATTGTTTAATCTCCAGATGTTGGAATAGTTTCTGTGTTTTACTCTTTCATTTATTTATAACTTCAATCCATTATGATCTGATAGAATACATGGTAGTGTCTCTATCTTCTTTGTATTTGCTAACATTAGCTTTGTGGCATATATTATGGTCTATTTTAGAGAAGGATCCATGTGCTGCTGAGAAGAAGTGTATTTGCTCTTGGTTGGATGTATATTCTATAAATGTCTGTGGCCCTTTTTTTTTTCATTTTTTTAACTTGATACTGTAGCCTGGTAATCATTGTATTTCATTCCTTTTCTACTGCCAATGACACTACTGGTGAGTTATAAAGAAAAGAGGTTTCTTTTGGTACTTGGTTTTGGAGTTGCAAAGTTGAGGAGCCACATCTGGTGATGGTCTTCTTGCTAGAAGATCCCTGAGGAGAGGTAGGGCATCCCATGGTGAAAGACTCCATGTGAGAGTGCGGTGGTGTGTGGTGTGTGTGTTAGTGTGTGTGTGTGTGTGGTGTCTGCCTCTCTCGCCCCTCTTATAAAGCCAGCAATATTCAATCATGGGAATTCCACCTGTGACCTTATCTATCCTAATTGCCTCCCCACAGGCCCTGCCTTTAATTGCCACAGTTGGGTTACAGTTTCCATCCTCTTAATACCTCACAATGGGGATGGAGGTTTTAACCCATAAAACCTTAGGGGGACACATTCAAAACTTTTTCGAACCACAGTATCATCCATAGTTGATATTGATGGTTTCCTCAGGTTTTTTTTTTTTAACAGCTTTATTGAGGTATAACTTACCTACCATAACAATTCACCTATTGTAAATGCAGAGTTCAATGATTTTAGTAAATTTCTGGCTTCGAATAACCATTGCTCCAGTACAGTCTTAAAACACTCAATAAAGTTGCTTATGTCCATTTGTTACCAATCCTCACTCCCAACTCCAGTCTCAGATGACCACTGATCTTCATTCTGACTTTATATTTGTTTTTTCTAAACATTTCACGTAGTCCTATAGTGTTTTGTATCTGGCTTTTTCACTTCTACTTTTTTGAGCCTCAGTCATGCTGTAGTATGTATCAGTACTTTGTTAATTTGAATTGTTCTCCTGTATGACTATGCAATGATTTTGTTTATACATTCACTAGTTGATGGACATTTGGATTGCTTCCATTTTGGGTTATTATAAGCAACACTGTTAGGAACATTCACATATGTCTTGGTATGGGCCTTATGCTTTTAGTTCTACTGCTTGATGCGTAGGCATGGAATTCCTGGCTGTTCTCATTCAATTTTACAACTGCACAGACCTCTACCTCACAGTTGTGCCATACTGGTGAGTCCCTTATTGGTGGACATTTGTGTTGTTTCAGTTTTCCATCTTACTATTACAAATAATGCTGCAGTAGATAGCCTGTGCATATATAATCTCTTCCTTTGGCCAGCATATCATTATGCTAGATTCTTAGACGTAGGTTTGGTGGGTTAATTGCATGTGCAGTTTGGCAAGATATTGCCAAATTCTCCCCCATAAGAACTGTGCCATTCTATATGCCTACCAGAAGTCTATGAGAGTGACTTTCCATAGACTTGCCATGAGCATATATCAATTAGCCTTTGTATTTTTAAAATATAATTAATTAACAAATGCTATCTCAGTGAAGTTTTCATTAGAAAGACTTTCTTTGGTGGCATGTCCTTTTATTCATTTGTTTATTCATGCATCCATCTTTCTCATACCATCAAGAGGCAGCATTTCATAGGTTGCTCTTATTGCCATTATTTTTGCTCTAAGCGTCAAGTATAGCTCTGAACAAGGCAGGAAACTTTCCTGCCATTTTGGAGCTTACATTCTGGTAAGGAAAAGGCCAAATGATAGAGTCAATAAGTAAAAAAAAAAAAAAAAAATGTTCAAGTAAGTAAAAAAAAAAAAATGTTCAAGTACAGTAAGTACTATGATGGAAATTGCAAGAGGTGATGTGATAGGTCAGTGGAGACATCTGTTCACCATCCATCGAGTCACTCTTACAGGGCACCGGGCCCTGGGTGAGGTGCAAAGGCTTTCTTGGTGAAGGTATGGCCAGAGTCTTTTGCAAGATGACTGGGGGTGGTGTATGGGCTCTGATGGGTCACACAGGGCAGTGGAACTACTCTTCTTGAGCCTAGGAACACAGATGGTCAAATGTGGTCTCTGCTCCCTAGTTTAATGGGGGAAAGGAAGAAAGACAGGAAATTGAGCTATTATAGTAATAATAACTGATAGTAATAATAATAATAATAACACAATGGGAGAATGGATAGGGCATTCTTGAGCTTTCCTCAGGCTGTTGAGGGGTCAGGGAATGCCACACAGGGTCTCCAAAGATGACTGACAGTGACTGGCAGCCTTGCAGGGAAGCCTGTCAGGCTGTAGGGACACAGGGCACCAACTTCCTGGTGGAACTGTGAGGTAATGAAGCGTCCTTTTGGAGCATGCCCCTTTTTGTCCTCCAATTTTCTCAGTGTGCACAATTTCTGGGGCTTTGTGGGCTTGTCAGTTTGGGCATTGCACTTTACATTCTATCTGTGGAAGGCAGAGTAACACCCTCCCCACAAAGAACTGCTATGCTTTGACTGCGTAGCCCCAAATTTATGTGTTAGAAACTTAATACCCAAATTCATGTTGATGACACATGGGACCTTCAGGAGATAATTAAAGTCAGGTAAGGTCATGAGGATGGTCCTTATGGTGGAATTGGTGGCTTTACAGAAAGAGGAAGAGAACCTGAGCTAGCATGCTTGCTATCTCACTGTGTGATCCCTCTGCCATGTGATGATGCAACAAGAAGGCCCTTACCGAGCAGATTGCCAGTATCCTGGCTCTTGGGCTTCCTAGACTCTAGAACTGCGAGGAAATAAACTTCTATTCTTTATGAATTACCTGGTTTCAGGTATTTTGTTATAGCAACAAAAATGGACTAAGACATGTCTACTCACTAATCACTGAAACTATGCATATGTTGTCTCACAAGGCATGTGGATATGACTAAGTTAAGGATCTTGCAATGGGGAGATTGTTTTGGGTTATCCAGAGAGGTCCTGGTGTAATCACAGGGTTTCCTATAAGAGGGAGGCAAGAGAGTCAGAGCTAAGCAGGGGTCAGAGTGATAGTCAGGAGCCAAAAATATAGGTAGCCTGTAGAAGCATGGAAAAGCAAAGAAATAGCTTTTCCCATACAGCCTGCACAAGGACACAGCCCTGCTGTCACTTGATTTTAGTTCAATGAGACCCATTTCTGACTTCTGACCCCCCAGAACTGTAAGGTAAAATATTTGTGCTGTTTTTATTGGTTCTTTTCAGTTACACATAACATTATGACTCATCTTTGCCATAATATAAAACTATGGAAGATAATTTGCTCTAATTCAGTCCCCAGTATTTCCTCTTTCCTATCCCTCCTTCCTCCCTCTGTTTCCTTCCCTCTACTCCACTGATATTTCTGCTACTTAGTTTTAGTTTTTTAGTAGTTAGTGTCTTGTGGATATACACTATGGTGAGATTCACTATGGATGTTCATACATGCACATCAGAAAGCTAGGCCAGATTCATTCCACTGTTCTTCCCTTATATGGCCCCTTCTTCCACCCCTTCAGTCCCTTCATCTAGTCCACTGATCTTTCTTCTATTTTGATGGCTAACCCACTCCTTGGCATATATCCAAAAGATCTAAAATCAGCATCATCAATGTTTATAGCAGCACAATTCACAATAGCCAAGCTATGGAATCAACTAAGTTGTCCTTCAACAGATAAATGGATAAAGAAAATATGGTTATATACACAGTAGAGTATTACTGAGCCATAAGAAGAGCAAAATTATGGCATTTGCTGGTAAATGGATGGAACTGGAGAATCATGCTAAATGAAATAAGCCAGACTCAGAAAGCCAAAGGTTGAATATTTTCTCTGATTTGCAGAAGTTAGTTGAAAATAAGAGGGAATAAAGAGAAAGTGGAAGAGAGAAAGGGAAAAGAGGGGGATTCCATCAAAATAGAAGAAAGATTGGTGGACTAGATGTTTGTAACACCAAAAGAAAACGAATACCACACTTTAGTTTGCTCATCCTTGATGTAGGAATAATTACAACAGTTCTGCATTCTCAGGACTGCTGTGAGGCTATAATAAACAATACATGTCAGTGCTTAGCAGAGCACCTGCTTGCCCTTCCACCTTCAGCCATATGAGAACACAGTGTTCCCCCCATCTGGGGGATGCAGCAACAAGGTGCCATCTTGGAAGCAGCTGTTATCAGACAACGGAACCTGCTGACATGTTAATCTTGGACTTCCCAGTCTCCTTGACTACAGGAAAGTAAATTTTTGCTTTTATAAATTACCCAGTATCATGTATGTGTCATAGCAGCATCAATGATCTAAGAAAGTCTCCTTAATTTTAGTCATTTTTCCAGTGACTGCACTGAATTTTCAAGATGGATAATAATGCTATGTGCAAATATTAGTGTTATCTCTTATCTCTAGAAGATTCAGAAGATTCATGTCTTTTCTTTCTTTTTCTTGCCTTAGTTCCTTCCATCTCAGTTTTTAGATGTAATCAGATCCACATTACATCATTTCAGGATGAGAACTTTGGTGTCTTACGCTTGGACTGTCGTGTGTCAGATCTTCTTTCTATGGGCCACAGTTTAGGAGCAGCTGGGTTCTGTGGCTGGATCCCACTGGAAGAGCAATACCCAAGCTGGCCCAAGTCATCATCTCTGTCCAATAAAGTCCAATGTGAAGGCATGAAACTGCTGTGTCAAATCTAAGAAACCTAAATAAAGAGTGAAATAGGAGAGCCAATAACAAGGACACAGAATGGGGAAGTTGCGAACAAGAAAGAACAAATTTGAGAATGGTAAAGGAGTGTGGGTGACGGTATAAGACAAGAATCAGTGGAGCTCCCTTGCATGTGTGCCTGGCCATGCCAAGCATTGGGAGAAATCCCAGTGTTATTGCTGGGACACTATGGTGCGAACAAAGGTTTGGCAAATGAATGCCATTCATTAATTAGGCAGTGTCTAAGTTCTAGAAGTTCTTAGAGCTCCTTTTAATTTCTGAGATATTGTCCATGGTGCTGCCATGCTCGACCTCCCCCTGACTAAGGCCATGAGAGATGTTCCTACACCCCTGTCCCTGTCGCTTGAGCTGCTGTCCTAGTGCCTGAGCCTCAGTACCCTGACCATACTGAGTCTGCTCCCAGAAAATGGGTCTCGCCACCCAAATCCAGTGCCATCACACTGTTGTTGACCTTCCGTTGACATGCTGCAAAGTTCCCCAGAGGAGTTCTCTAGAACCCACACACAGGTTATTGTTTCAGAATAACCAGAGGTGCTGCTTGTTAAACATTGATTCCCAGTCCCTGCACAGGGCACACAGTACTAGAATAGTTAGGCACAGAAATGTGTGTTTGCAATAAACTGCCCAGGTTATCCCTGTGGACAGCAAAGTCTTAGAATGACTTTTCTAGGCAGCAGTTCTCAAAGTGTGGTCCTTGTTATCCCTGGAACATGTTAGAAATGCAAAATTTCAGGTCTTGTTCAGAGCTCCTGAGTCAGAGACTCTGGAATTGAGGCCCAACATTCTGTGTTTTATAAGCTATGAGGAATTTTGAGGCACACTCATGTGAGAACCGCTGGATTAAGGCATGGGTTCCCAGCCAGTTGCACCCTAAAAATGTGGGGACAGCAAAGCCAAGTCCAGGAAATCTCTTCATCCTGGATGAGCCCAGAGCTGGGTCTTCCATCCCACAGCAACCTCTAAGTGAACTTGCTTTGCTTGTGTTTGGATGCAGGGCCCCTCCCATTCCTGTTGTCACCGAGATCCACGGCTAGGAGAGAATATAATAGAGACAGCATCTGGTACTTTCCCAAGTACAGATTGTGTGCACATATTTGCTTTATTCAGTCCTTAACCACTTTACAGATGAGGAAACCAAGGCTCACAGAGGTATCTGTCCCTGGTCAGATCCCGGTGCTTGTGAAGGCACAGCCCGGCCTCTGGTCAAATAATGTCTGGGCCTTCCTTGCCCCAGTGACCGTGGGCCCTGCATCTACTCCAATAGTTCCGTCCTCCAGTATGATTCATGTGCTGTTTTCTTTCACAGGTAGGAGAATCTGAGTTTCTGGAGGGCAGGGGTGCTAATTTACTCACCTCCATCTACTGAGCTCTGAGTACAATGTGGGCTGCAGAGTAGGTGGGCAGTGAATGTCACCAAAGGAAGGAATGTAACTGTGCTCTCTCTCCATGGCCCCACAAGACCAGGGATTCTGATGACCAGAAAGATAATCACAATGACAACAGCCAGCATTTGCATCTTGCTTATCAGCACTTTGACACCAGGGGCTGGTTTGATTCTTGCAACAACCAAAGGCACCAACCATTATTTCCATGAAGTGGACCAGAAGACTGCAGCTCAGATGAGCTGCGGGGCTTTCAAGCCTCTTCAGTGGAAGAAAACCTCAAACCCAACTCTTCTAATTCCAAACTCTAAATGCTCACACAGCATTCGTCTGGAACGCCTATCAATAAAACAAATGCTCCTACGGTTCTTGTTGTGTGCCAGGCAATATTTTAAGCTGAGTTGCAAATGCTAACATGCTTAATCCTTAAAATAACATATGAGAAATGTACTATTAGCATCGGCTTCCTGTTACCTCTGTGAAAATGGAGGCAGAGGGATGTTCAGGATCTTGGTCCCAGAGCTGGCAGGTGCCAGAGCCAGGATTGTTTTGAAAGTCTATGTTCTTACCACTTGGATATCCTGCCCTTCCTTAAAAGTGACTGTTAATGTGTCCCTTCTCTGTGCCAGAGCCTGGAACTCACTTCACTTGATCCTCACAGCAGCTCCTGAGCCTATCTTAGAGTCCCTAAGTGACAATTGGAATCATGTAGGTGGTATGAGGTGGACTGGAATTTGACCCAGGTTTTTTTTTATTCCAGAGCATGGAATCTTTCCTGAGGCCCTGAGCCAGCTTCTTGCTTATTTTGCCAGGGCCCATGGGGCTGCGTTCCTCACTACAGGTCATATCCCTTGGCTGGGACTCAGATGGGGTGAAGATGGGACTAGAGGTTGGGTTTTCTGTGGAGCTAAAATTTCTAAATAGAATTAAGGTTGAAACCTCCAACTGGGGCGTATGATCTGCGGCTGTGGGGAGGTGGGAGAATGGGTCACTCCCAAGCCCTGCTGTCGGGGCTCCCCAGCTCTGCTCAGGAGACAAGAGTGTATCAATTTGAATGTGGAAACAGCTTGAGTGGAATCCCAGTTCCCTGGGCCTGTGACCTTGGGAGTTTCATGGCCCCATATTTTGGAGGATCCTGGATTTGGTTAAACTATTGTCACCATCTTAAAACTACTACTACTACTAATAATAATAATAATTTTTAACGAGGGCATTTTCATTTTCCACTGGGCTCCAAAATTATGTATTCTGTTCTCCTTTTCACTGGATCTTCCATCTGAATCATCTGGGTGGTTTCTGTGTGCCAACCCCATGTTTTTTATCCAGAGCTTGAGCCCAGAGGGTGGTCTTGGAGCCCCAGCCAGGAAGGAACTTATGCAGCCTGAGAGAAGATGGAGGTGAGGGAAGTGGATCTCGGGTCGACACTGAGTCATCTTTTCATGCACCCGTAGCTGAGCCCAGATACTGGGGACGGAAGAGCCGCAGAGCAGATGTGCAGGAATGGATGCGGTATGTGGGCAATATGGGGCCCTCATTCTGGAATCTGAGGTCTCAGAATGCATCTCACTCCATAGACTTATCCCTTTATCTTTGCTCTTGTCACCTTAAGTTGCTTACTTACCATTCCCAGGGCACAGTGTCCCCATTTGTAACTGTGGAGGGAACATCGACACCGACTACCTAGATGGAAGTGCAGCTGAGTGCTCGCCTGACCAGCCCTGAGGTAGAACTAAGTATGAGAATGAAGCACCGTTTATCTAAAAAAATCAGTGCGATTATACAGACATTACACACCAGAGCAGTAAAAACAAACCACATGTAAGAAAATGGGTTCCTTAACCAATACGTGTGCTACGCATCTGGAAGAAAACAAAGCTGATTGTACAACCTTGCCATGTGCAAATGTAAATTCTTTATAGATTAAAGATCTAAATGAAAACAAGTCAAATTAGAAATAAAAATAGAAGTTTAAAAACAACCTTGGGAAAGGGTTGGCTTGTTTAAAGAAGAAAGATATATTTAGTAGCCATAAAGAAAAGATTATTAGATTTAATTATATAAAAATTACAAATTAGGTATGGCCAAAGGTAACATAAACCAGGATGAAAGAAAAATGGTAAACTGAGACATTCTTGTTTTGTAGAAATTTGCATGCTGATGGAAATGGCCTATTCTACACTATTCAGAATGATAGATACTAGCCATATGTAGCTATGGGGCACTTAAAGTGAAGCTGGTGTGACTGAAGAGATGAATTTCAAATTTTATTAATTGAAGTTAGTTTAGATGTTATAGATGTTATAGCCACAAGTAGCTGGTAGCTGCCACACTGGCCAGCATGGCCCTAGAGAAAATATCTAAAACTTACATAACTGACAAAGGATAGTACCCCAAATTTAAATTCCCTAAAATTGATAAGGAAAAGACCACCAGCCCCCAAAGGAAAAATAAATAAAAAAATATTACAAGGAAATTCCTAAAGAAGTATGGAGATTACTCAAAAGAATAGGAAAAGGATCATCACATGACACAGCTATCTCACTCCTTGGTATTTATCCAAAAGAACTAAAATCACCATATTATAGTGATACAGGAACATCGTGTTTACAGTAGTACAATTCACAATAGTCAGGCTATGGAACCGGCCCAGGTGCCAACAAATGAATGGATTTAGAAAATGTGGTGTATATACACAATGGAGTTTTACTCAGCCTTAATGAAGAATGAAATTATGGCCTTTGCCATAATTAGAACTGGAGAACATCATGCTAACATCATGTGAAATAGGTCAGACACAGAAAGTCAAGGGTCCAATGTTTTCTCTCATATGCAGAAACTAGAGCAAAAGTCAGGTCAGGGGCTGGGTAGGGAAGGTTGGAGCTCTTGAAAATAGAGGGAATATCTATGGAGGATAGGAAGGGGATTGAAGGGGAGCGAGGAGGGATGGGAAAAGGGGGGAAATGAGGAATGCATTTGACAAAATTATATTATGTGCATGTGTAAATATATCATGGTGAATTCCACATTTATGTATATTTATAAAGTACCAATTAAAAATACAGTAAGTAAATAGAAGGAAGACCAGTAGAGTAGAGGAAAGGGAATAGGGGGAGGGGGAGGAGAGGGAAAAAGAAGCAGTGGGGACTAACATGGAGCAAATTAAATTCCATGCATGTAGGATTATGTCAAAATGAACCCTGCCATTATGTATGAATATAAAGCACTAATAAAAGCACTAAATTACTAGAAGTAGAAACGTAAATGGAAAATAGTTTGCTCAAGTATATTGGTAATCAGGAAAATGCAGGTTAAGATAAAAATCAATGTTTGTATAGCACATTGAAAAAAGTTTAAGACAAGCAACAATAGGTGTTGGCGAGGATGTGGGGAAAGGTACACTCATACGTTGCTGGTGGGGCTGCAAATTAGTGCAGCCACTCTGGAAAGCAGAAAGCTTGGAATGGAACCACCATTTGACCCAGCTATCCCACTCCTTGGCCTATACCCAAAGGACTTAAAATCAGCATACTACAGAGATACAGCAACTTCAATGTTCATAGCTGCTCAATTCACAATAGCCAGATTGTGGAACCAACCTAGATGTCCTTCATCGATGAATGGATAAAGAAACTGTGGTATATATATACAATAGAATATTACTCAGCCATAAAGAATGATAAAATTATGGCATTTGCAGGCAAATGGATGAAATTGGAGAATATCATGCTAAGTGAGATAAGCCAATCTCAAAAAACCAAAGGACGAATGATCTCTGATAAGTGGATGATGACACATAATGGGAGGTGGGAGGGGTTAGTGTTAGTGTTAGGGTTAGGGTTAGGGTGAGGGAGGGGGGAAAGAAGGGAGGAAGGAAGGACAGTATAGAGGGAAAAGGGGGGTGGGAGGGTTGGGGGGAAGGGAAAAAATAACAGAATGAATCAAACAACATTACCCTATGTAAATTTATAATTACACAAATGGTATGCCTTCACTCCATGTACAAACAGAGAAACAACATGTATCCCATTTGTTTACAAAAAAAAAATGAAAAAAAAAGTTTAAGAAATCATTTATACCCAGGTCGGTAAAATATGTAGAGAATTGTGGAATCCTGTATTGCAGATAGGAATATAAAGTACTATAGGTTTTGGGAAATTTTTTACTACCATAGAAATTGCACATACCTTTGATATTGTTTTCTCACTTCTAGGAATGTATCTTAAGAGAATAAAAACAACAGTACCTAAGGATAGATGTACAATGCATTACATCACTGTTAAGAGTCTCAAACTAGAAACAGGAGGATCTTTTTCTGCAGAAAGATCCCCAGGTGACTCCGATGATTAGGTTTGAGACCAGCAGAGTTGGATGTACCACAGATGAGCTACCCAAGTATCTATTGAACATTTAGGTTGTTTTCAGTTTGCTGTTGTTTTACTTTTATAGTAAAATCTTTTTCCTCCCTCCTTCCTTTCCTTCCTTCCTTCTCTCTTTTTTTTTTTTTTTTTCATAGTACTGGGGATGGAACCCAAGATCTTTTTCATGCTAGGTGAGGTCTCTACTACTGAGCTACATCTCCAGCCACTATAGTAAAATCTTAGAGCACATATTTAATTTTTCCCTTAGTACGAAATTACCCAAAGTGGAATGGCTGGTTTAAGGGCACATACATTTGTGAAATTTTTAAAGTATTGCTAATTTATCCTATTCTGACCTCTTCTAGCTGGCTTTTGTTCCTTTGTTTTTCTAGTCATCTATCTCTGTGCAACAAGCTGCTGTGAAGCTTAGTGGCTTGACCACAACAGTCGAGTTGCCATTCAGGCAGGACTTGATGAGACTAGCTTGCCTCTACTTCATTCAGTGTCAGCAGGGTGGCTCAGCTTGGGGCTAAGGATGAA
The DNA here is from genome assembly GCF_902686455.1 of Sciurus vulgaris. Taxonomy (NCBI): domain Eukaryota; kingdom Metazoa; phylum Chordata; class Mammalia; order Rodentia; family Sciuridae; genus Sciurus; species Sciurus vulgaris. The sequence goes on from NC_136462.1 coordinate 124,747,607, forward strand.
CTTTGCAAGACATCTCATTCACATGGTTGGCAAGGTGGTGCTGGCCATCAGCTGGGTGCTGATCTGGGGCTGTGACTGGAGTACTTATATGTGACCTGGTCACAGGACGGCTTGGGCTTCCTTACAGAATGGTGGCCAAGTTCCAAGAGCCTGAGCACCAGGAAGAAAATGTATTGCTTTCTACAAGCCTAGATTTGGAAGTCAAACAACAAAACACATCTTCCATTGTTGTCATAAACGCAGATTTAAGAGAAGGAAATACAGATCCTATTTTACTATGGGAAGGAAGCCAAATCACAGCATAAGAAGAACACTTGGGAGGCAAGCTATTGTTGGAACCACACTTGGAAAATGTAATCTAATGCACATTAATTATGGTGTTAAGTTTTAAAATTTTCTAGACCCTCACCTCTGATGTATATAATTAATAGTAAAAAAATTCAAATTATTAAAACTCAATCTCTACCAGAATCTTACACTTTTAATAAGATTTTAAGACCTTTAGCAGTTTTGAGTTGGCAACCTTCTATCCAGGTGCTTTCCAACATTCTTTTATATCAAGACACACATAAATAATATTTGTTACCTAGGGGAAGTCTGGAGGGAATTTTGGGACTTTTATGGGACTAGCTGAAAAATTTATTATATGTTTATGGTATGTAATTATGGTGAGTAACATAATATAAAATATTAGGGAAGTGCTAAATATTAAGCTTGTATAAAGCTTATAAATAAAATATTTTCCAATGTCTTCATGAGAAACTTCAATTTGCATTGCTTAAAGAATATCAGGTTTTATGCCTAAAATAGAAACATGCAATTCCTGATCAAGATTTTTAGCTCAATACATATTGAGTAGAAAATTTCCCACCCAAGTGAATGATAAAAAAATCAAAAACAGTTTTCATCATTTAAACTTATGCTTTAAAAAAATCAAATATCTCTTCTCTCTCCTTTCTTTGGTACTTGTCATGTTGAAATTTCTTTGGATACTGTGAATGGATTTTAAATCCAGTCAGTTTTCTATATCATGTTTTTAAAAATAATCATGGAATTCTCTTTTGCAAATATGTGTGCATGGGTGGACCCTCTGGAAATACCAGGGATATCACAGTGTTCCCTGGCTGGGGACATAAGATGTGCAAAGTCAATGTCTTTCCCTCCAAGAGCAGAAAAGTGGAATGACTCCAGGTCAAATCCATTGTGTCCCTAATTCAGAAAGCCCTGCCCCGCCTATTTTGAAAATAGCTGTGTTTACAACTGGTGAAAAGCAGAGGTGCAGTCTAACAATTGGACACTAGAGGGTGGACACTCAAAGCTTTGTTTCTGTGATATTCTGGAGGGCAGTTTATTTAATCAATCCTGCAATTAGCTAGGCCATATACTGCAGAGCACAGATATTTCAAAGCAAAGATACCTTGTATTCTCTGAATTCTCAGTCTGGAGCCTGGTCACCTTTGTATAGTAGAAATACAATAGGAAAAAATAATGCTTGTTTTCCAAAGGAGTCATTTGTGCCTTTACCCATTCATTCATCCGGGCACTCTCTATCCACCCAGCCATCCATGTACCCTATTAATCAACCAGCCTTTCATTCAAGAAATATTTATCAAGCAGCTACTATGATCTGGGTCTTTCTGAATGCTAGGGAGAGGAAAATGTGTAAGAACGCTTCCTGCCGTCGAAGCTTTCACAGTTCAGGGTGAGAGATGTCTCATAAGCAGCCAGTAACCACAAGGTGTGGTATCCAATGTGGAAGAGAGAAGCTCTGGGGCTGTGTGCACGGAGAAGGTTCCCAGCCACAGGAATCAAGGTGTGATAACTCACTGTCCCAGATCTTCCACACAATGGAGCCCAACCACTGGGGCACATGACAGGTGGTCAATCAACCCTTGAGGAACCAACTTACATGTGAGAATGCCCACAGCACTTTGTAGGCACCCAGTTCCTCTCCTGGACTCAAATCTGAACTTGCAGACTGACATTCCTGTCCTCCCCAGTGCTCCTTCCCAGCTGATCTTAGCTGCAGGACTTCTCACTCTTCTTCTATGCAGCCTCATTTCTGGCCACATCTGTGGTCCCTGAGTGTGAGTCCCATCCATCTGTTTTCAGGTTTTGAAAACTTCTGGGCCAACCAGTTTATATTAGTGTAAGTGGTTTATTAAGTGGTTGCAATAGAATATGAATGTGAAATGGGACATTCTGTTTCCATTTGCCCCAGTAAGTTCCTCATCTGTTGTCATGCTGCTCCTCTGGGTAGCAGCTGCCCTAATGATGGTGTTGTTGTTTTTTTTTTTTTTTTCCCCAGAAAGTTGTCACTTGCTGTTATCAAGAATTCATCCCCGATCATTTAAAATGTTGATCTCACATCTATTTAAGGCTCCTCTTCTCTCTCCCCCAGAGCAGGTGAGATGAGGAGTGCTAATAGTTTGGGATGCAGCCTGGAAGCTGGGTTGGGGTGAGGGGCAGGGGCATGATCTACTCTTACTGTCCTCCTATCCTGGCACAGCCGCTCTGGAGCAGATGTAGGAGAAGGGGGAACACAGAGGTTTTCTTCACATCCTGATTCCAGTTATCTTTTTGCCTGGCCAGCACTGCCAAGCCACCAGCTACCACCAGGTGGAATCCATATTTCATCCTCTAGGAGACCGGCAGTCAGAGGGGATGATCTTGACTTCCTATCTTCCTAACTGTGACCCCCAAGATATCCCCTCTCTCCAGAGTGTCCCTCCAATCTCAGGTCACACAGACATGGGTGGAAGTCTGAAGAACAAACCTGTCTAACTGAATCCAGTCTTTTCATTTTGAAATCCACCCCCCCACCATCATTTTTATGCTCTCCTTGAACTTCCTTCTTCCGCAGGGAGAAGAAACACCTCATATCCCATGCCCAGTGGGAAGAGGATGGAATTCTCTTCCTTACAAATGTGGCATTTCCTGGATAGTCCGTGTCCCTAATTCCTGTCCTCCCCTCTGTCCAGGGATGGGAACAGGTGAGTCTTATGGGGCTACATTTCCAAACAGGCATCTTTAAGTACTCCCTGCTGCTAAGTGACTGACCAATGTTGGTGGGTCTGAACTTCAAGTGTGGGGTGATTGCCACCTTTTGTTCTCAGTATTAGACTTTAATAGTTCTTTCAGAGCAAGAAGAAAACTGACTGGGAGCCTTGTTATTACAGAACCCCTTTGCTGGTCATTTGTGAGGGAGTGAGGATGCTACTCCAGGCCTCTTGAGTCCCGGCTCTTTCTTCACATGACCTGTCTCTCCAAGGCTCAGTTCTGTACCTCACCCTCCCTGGTGCCACTGGGCACCTGGTGAGTGGGAACAGGGCTGGACTTGGCAGTGGGTGTCATCATCACACTAATGATTCAGGCCCCTTTCCAAAAGTTAATAAGAGGATCAGTTGTGTCTTAATGGGGAAGACACAGAGCAGGAAGATGGGTCAGGAGTTGTAGCCTCATTGTTCTCTCATCTCATGCTTTAATCTGCATTGACAAATTAGAGCCCTGAAGTTAATGACTCCTGTCCCTGGAGGACAGTCTAATGCTGTTTGAATACTTCAGGACCCCAAGGGGATTGGGTAGAGATTGGGGGTGGTCTTTACTTCTGTTGCTCACTACAGAGTGGCAGGGTGCCCTTTTCCCAGGCTGCACCAGGACCTCGCAGATGTTCTGAAGACTCCTGACCATCTGACCTTTGGCTTTGGGCCTATTCTAGTGCTGGTAGGGGTTCTCTGATTACCTTGGGGTAATTTCTGTTTCTCCATCTAAAGAGTGGGTCAAGCTGAGTGATTTCCAAAACCTTAGAGTTCAAGCCCCAATGCCCCTAAACCCTGCCCCATCCTCATTATCTAAGCCTTGACCCTGCCCAAGACTGTGGTCCCCTTTCTCCACGGGGCTGGTTTAGCTCCTCACTCACCTGTAGAACCAACTGTGTTGAGTGGGCCTAGCTTTCCCTATGTTTGTACCCCCACCCCCAGACATTCTTCCCAGGGCTACTCAGACACCCTCTGGGACCAGGCTCAGAGGACCAGCCCTTCCTCTCTGTATTGCCCTGTGTCCAAGCTCGACTCTGGGACACCATTAGCAGATGAACTCAGGAGAAGCATGGTTACCCACCCCCAGACTACTGTCCATGGTCCTAACTGTCAGCCCTGGAGCAGGTCTGCTTTACAGCAGAAGCTTTGATGGGGCAGGAGATAGTTGTACTGGATGCTTAGTTCAAGGCTAAAGAATGCAGTGGCTATTTCAGACTTGTCCAACAGCTTGGCCTGCATGCCTCTGTCCTCTGTGTCATGGGGTTTCACTTTTCTCATTCTGTGAGAGCTCACATTCTTGATGACATCCTGTAACACCTCTCATTGAACAATATTCAGTGATTAGACTCCTTTGGCGGTTAGGCACAGTTAGGGTAGAAATCCTTCCACTTGTGTTATTGGGGGCTACAGAATGCTGGAATTCACCTCGGCTATTGATGTACCCTCAGTACAGGTATCTATGCTCTAGAGGAGTCCCCATGTCAAACTTGGGAGCCTTTGGTTCTGATGGTCTAGGGCTGGGTATCTTGGCAGTTCCCTTGGTCATCTGAAAATCCCCCATAGATAAATCCTCTGAACTGGGGGCAAATTATCCTTGCAGGTTCTCTTTGCTTATCCCTCCTGATAAAGAGTCCTGCTGCTTATTAGGAGATATGGGTTGTCATGGTGATAGAGGAAAGGTCCGAATTGGAAAGGGGTGGTGAACGATGCTGAAATATCTCAGCAAAGCTTTTGCCTTGGGTTCAAAACCTTGTTTTGACCCTTTTGAGATGGGTTCAAAACCTTGTTTTGTTTCTGCTCCTATGCTGGTCAACAAAATCTTGAGGTCAACAAAATCTTAAGGATTTGGGAGGTAGACTGGCCTCTAATGGTTACCTGGGGATCCAGGAGGGAGAGCTGTTTTGTTGGTGGTAAGACCCTTCATTACCCCTTCCTACCTGTCGTGTCTTTTCTCCCTCCTCCCTCAGTGCTCTCAGAGATGCTGTGCCCACTGGGGACAATGTATATTCCAGTCTCCTGTTCCTCTTCTGTGGTTGTGGTTACAGATGTTCTGTAGTGCTCAGATGTGGGGGCCTGCCAAGAGAGCCTCTTGGGTCAGTCCTGCATAAGATGTGTTCTCTTGACCTCTTCTGCCAATGTTACTAATCCCAGAGTTTGATTATTTTCTGTGAATATGATGCATATATTTAGTCATTTTCAGTCTGTCTTGGTAGGAGGCTGAGGCACTTTGGCACTCCCCACTGGTCTCTCTGCCTCTTTACCTCCTCCCTCATGCCCGTGATTCCTGCCTGCCCTAGGACCTGCCAGCCTTAAGTGCCTTTTCTTCAGTGACCTGCAGTGTTGCCATGGCAATGTGAGATTATTTTAACCCTAAAAGTGGTGTCTTCATTAAGCTCTTTTGTAAACTGCTTGAGCTGGAGTCTGCAAGCTGCATGCTTATGCAAGCCCTATAATATTAAAGAGTCTCTGGGTGAAACTTGAAATCACCAGAGCTTTTGAGAAAAGCCATTGGTACAGAGAGCCTTTTCCTTAGGGGAGGAAATCTGGGAACGTTTCTATTCTCCCAAGAGCTTCTGTAGGCTCCATTTCATTCCTCTGCATATAGCAGGTGACCTACTGATGCTGGCTGGCCTTCTCCTTTGATTTTTCTTAAGCAATTGGGGTGCCAGCATCCCCGTTAGTCACCCAGTAAGGTGCCAATGACTATATCAGGAATGAAGTGGGGGTCATTATGAGGTGGGTGGAAACCCACCCTCCAGGGTGGGGCAGTGGGAAGGTGAAGGTGCACATTGGTCTTGCACATACAGCCAGTGTTACAGTTTGGGTCTGGAATGTTCCCTAAAGACTCATGGGCTGAAGGTTTGATCCCGAATGCAGCAGTTCAGAGGTAGGACTTTGGGAAATAACTGGATCATGAGGGCTCTGACCTTATCAGTGGGTTAATTCATTGATTGATTCACCATTTATTGGGCTGTTGGGTGGTGGCAGAAACTGAAGGTGGGGCCTAGTTGAGGGGAGTGAGTCCTTGAGGGTGTGCCCTGGAGGACTAGGCAGGCCCCTTCCTCTCGCCACCTGCCTTCTGTTTTCCAACTTCTTCTATTCAAGTCCTTTGTCTATTTTAAAATCTGGCTATTTGATTTATTGCTATTAAATTATAGTTCTTTATATCCATGTTTGTACTTTGTTTCTGCCTCCCTGAAGTACCCTTTTACAGTTGAGAGAAGCGAAGGAGGGAGGTAGTGGCTGAGTCACATGACCAGCAGTAGGAGGTGGGGCTCACAGCCAGTGTGAGCAACCTGACCTTTTTGTGGAGGGAGGTGGGATGAAGCAGCTTTGGTCCTGGGGGCCTCTGGGTCTCATATTGGCAGGGGCAGGTACATTCCACCTGGTGCTGAAGTGAGGGGAACTTTGTAGGAAGAGGGCAACAGCTGTGGAGGAGGGATGACAGGGAAACTGCGATGACACCTTTGATTCCTTGAAAATAAATGCCTACGTAAAAGGGATGTGTGAAACTCTCGGAGGAGCATATGGTTGGAGGTTGGGCAGCAGGGTTGGAGGCGTGGGGCAGGATTTGGAATACGCAGCCATTGATGAAGGGTGTTTTCATGGATACTGGGGTGGGATGAATAATTAGAAAAGAAATGAGGTTGACCTAGCATGGTTTGCTCTTGGTGAACATGTGCTGGTTCCTAGTTGTCTTCTGAAAGTGCCTAGGAGACATTAATCTCACAGAGAGCTCTGGAATCTTGCAAAGATTGATATTACATTTGCTGGGCAAGTATGGTGGCATCCACTTCTGTCTTTTCTTTCTATATAAAATGGGGACAATCATAATAATAGTGTTTTGGGAAGGATTAGATAAGATCATGCATGTAAATCTCTTAACAATGTGCCTGATCCAAAAGAGGGGTCCAGTAAATGCCACCTATCATTATTGTTATTATTGTTGATCATTGATAGTTGTTTCATGATCTCACTAGCAAAATTTTTTCGACTCCATTTAACATTTACAGAACTTGTTGTCTGGGTCAGGGCTATGATAAGCACTCCAGTAACAAAAGAGTGTAGGATAAACTTTTTGTTCTGAGATCAAAGAGACTAGAGCAGGTGTCGACTATACATGTAAATATCTTGAATTCTTGGTGGATGGTGGTAAGTGTTCTGGAACAGAGAAGTAAGCAGAGATCAAGGGCTGGAGTTCGAACTCTGGGTGGGATTAATTCAGAGAGTCTGTTTGCCTGTATGTCTTCTTGGAGTGACAATATTTCTGTGTCTCTGCCGATCAAGCTGACGTAGAGCTGAGCTGTAGCTCACCAGTTTTGCTCAGTTATTTTTGGAATGGTCCTGTAATAGTTTTTCTTCTATGATTGCAGGCAAAGCTTAAAAATGTCTTTCCTAACCTACAGTATGCCTCTCAATGTACCCAGAGAGACTAATTGGATGCCAAGTGCTTGCTTTCCTGCTGAAGGAAATGTCAGGTTCTAATAATATTCCATTATTAGACCCACATAATTTCCTGCCTGGACAATTCTAAGAGGCTCATCACTGGTCTTCCTGCCTCAGATACTTTCCTTGTGGCCTGTCCTCAATATTGCTGCATTGGAATTTTCATTTCTCTATTCCTATTTAGTGATGTCATATTATATGGGTCTTGGAACTAAGGGATGGAAGAGGGAGCTTACTTCCAAAGACCCTCTTGGGGAATATCTACCTCCTCTTCACACAAATTTGGAATGGAGTGTTTAGAGGTCTTGACCCTCAGGTTGGGGGGAATGATTCCACCAAGATCTATATATAATAAGGGTTTCACTAAGTTTCAAATTATGGCTGCTGTCTGTTCCCTTTGGGATTTGTGCTGATAGGGAAAGAAAGGATTTGCCATTTCTATTGCAAGAGATTCAGATTAGGTGAAAATAAAGTGCTGTCATCCAGAGAGAGGCAGAGAAGAATGTGCTTGCCACCAAAGTGCTGTGCTGGGGCATCTCTTATACTCCCCTCTCCAATCGTGAGGGTAAGTGGTCATGTGTTGCATCTTAAGAGCACAATGACCAGAGGCTCAGACCACAAGGTAAGGTAAGCCACACAAGGTAAACAACCTGGATCGAATAGTGAAGGGACCCTCAAATGGATGGTAAAGGAAGAAGATGATTAGGACTGAGACCAGCTACAATGGGAAAGCTCTGTTTTACCCAATTACTTAATTATTGTAAGTTTCCTCCAGGGAAAGAAGCCCATCAGAATCCTGAAGGAGCTGCTCTTAGTTCTACAAAGCAAGCAGATCTGAATGGCACAAATGGAGGACTGAGGGGCTGTCACTCACCATCCAGATTCCTCCCACTTTCAGGACTGAAGCCCTGAGTCTTCTAGATACAGGGTATGTTAATGGCTGGCAGCTTTCAGATGAATCCCTCTTCCCAGTGATTGTCCTTGGCTAAAGAGAGCCCTCCCACTCAAAGTTATACTCCTTGCTGATGCTACCTACATCTGGTAACTGATTAAAATGGCAATAAAAGGTCTGGTCCCCTTGTCCCCATTTGGGAAAACTCTTCAAGGTCACCCAAGTACTGAATTTCCTGTAGGATGGGCTGGGGTCTTGTTTTGACTCATCACGGTTCAACTTCTCCTCTGCCCAATCTCACTTCCTTTACTCAGCTACAGATTTGACCCAAGTGCATATTCTAATAAATTTTCTCCATGTGAATTTCTGTTTCCAAGTCTGACTCTTAGGGGCACTTGACTCATAATAGCTTTTAATCACTCTTTCCTTTATCTAACTGCTTGGAACTTTGTTATGGTGGATGGATGGGGCTCATCCTGGGCCATGAGGATACAGTTAACTTTGGAACAACTATACTGAACACAAATGTCTTACATTTGAACATCTCTCCTTTTAAAGTCATTGTTATTTTAAATATTTGTTACATGGGACTGAACATTAATTCTGATATAGATACTGGTTTGATGAGTTTTTTGTCACTGTAACAAAATACCTGAGAAAACTAAGTTAAAGGAAAAAAAAGATTTGTTTTGGCTCACATTTTTAGAAGTTTTAGTCCATGGTTAGCTGGCTTTATTGCTTTGAATCTGCGGTGAAGGAGAACATCAAGGCAGAAGGGTATAGCAAAGGAAAGCTGCTCACCTCATGATAGTCAGAAAGCAGTGAGAGAGAAGGGGACTGGGAATAAGAAATATTCTTATTCTGAGACATAGCGGCAGTGATATACTGCCTCCAACCAGACCCTAACTCTTAAGTTACTACCGCCTCCAATAACACCATTACTTCCAATGGGTTAATCCACCAATGAGGTCAGACTTCCTCATGTTCCAATCAGTTCCCAGAGTCCCACCTTTGAACATTGCTGCACTGTGAACAAGCCTTCAATCCATGAGCCTTTGGGAGACATTCCAGATCCAACCATAACAGATATCAGAGTAGAGGTGAGGAGTAGGCAATTGAATAAATGCACCCAGATCTGGGAGGTGGGGCTATGAAGTGACTGGTATACACTTTGTATTCATCAGCAGAGAGAAGGTATTGAAAATCATGGGAATGTGTATAAAGAGGGAAGGGGAACGGCCAAAGACTGAAGACTGGGATGTGCTAATATTTAGCAGTGGAAGAGAAGATAAGATCCAGGTAAGGAGATAGAGTTGGAGCAACCACTGAGGAAGAAACCCAGAAAAATGAATCTAGAAGCTGTGGAAGAAAATTATTCAGCAAAGAGGATTTGGTCAGCGGGTACCTATCACTAACATAACCAGTATCAGGACTCGTGAAAGAGCACCCAGGGCCCCTCATGATCGCTGCCTGTCCCAGAATTGGTGCTTCAGTGATAACAAGCTGCTTTTGTCTCTTTTGCACCCACCAAGCTGTCTCTGGTCTCAGTGCCTTAGCTCAGAGGACTCCTCCAGTACTCCGTCCCCTCACCATTCTACTCCTCCACTCACTCAGCTCAGCTGCAATTCCTCCAGGAAGCCTTCCTTGACTTCCTTACCTTCCTGGCCTCCCTTATGGTATCTGGTGTCCCTCCATTGGACAGCCGTCAAATCTCTACCAGATGACACTGCTTTGTGATTGCAATTGGAGCTTTCCTTCCATCTTCTGAAGTACATGGGGAACTTCTTAAAGGCCTAGAATGTGGGTTATTTATTTATATTTACATCATAGGTTGTATTTGAAATCCAAATATTTGCTGTACAAGTATTTATGGAAGGAAATAAGAGTTTGTTGCAACTTACAAAACTAATTTAAATCTTATCTACGCGGGGATCCAACCATAAATCTCTTTATTAGGCTCTTACCTGCACTTACTCATTATACTTAAAATGCTAACCGTTTAAGCTCTCTGCAAGTTGTAAATTATCAGATGTATTTAATGGATGCTGACAAGGTCAGGATTAAGGAATGGCCACTGCAGGTCATCTTTGGGCTGGTGAGAGACCCTCCTTATAAACTGATAGCCCTGCTGTCAGGAGATCTGCCTGCTCTTTCCCCGTTCCTGTTGCAAGAACATTTACGTTCAGTTCTCACTCTTCCAACCTACATGGTTTAAACCTCTTCTCTGGAATAGCAGACTTTACCTCCCACTCCTGAAAGGTTTCTGTGCTAATCTTAATTTGGAAATAATCACTACAAATTGGATTTCTATTCAGCACCTCCTACACCTCTCTGTGAACTCCAGCACATTAAAAATACCAAAATATTCATGTAAAAATATTTTTCTCTTTAGAGAACATTGTTCCTTGTTCCAGGTTCCTCTGTTTAATGCTGTCTGATCAGAGTTGACTATGGTTTTAATTATAATCTTATTGTAACCTGACATCTCTGTGTCAGACATGTAGTGCAGAGAACTCAGAGCTGGGACTGAGAACAGCCAGCTGAAGAAGGGTGATGGAGTTCAGAGGAACACAAGATCTCCCCCTCCATAAAATTCATGAAAAACAGAAGGAAAAGACACACCAACAAGGAATAAATTGGTAGTACTTCAAATAAATGAAGAATTACAACCTCCCACCATAAATTTGGAAGGTGTCAACAGACAGGGAAGTTTCTAGAATTCAAAACCAGTGGAGCAGGGGCTTTCTCTACTGTTGTGAAGCAGCTCTTTCTGCTGTACACTTTGTTATGAAACCTGTTTGGTAGGAACAGGTGGAGACAGGCTAGTGGGGAAGCCCTGGAGAAGGTGTGAAAAGTTTTTTCCAGATCAGTGGTTCTCAGCTGGAGAGATTTCGTTCCCCACAGGACATTCTTGGTTGTCTCAACCCGAGGTCTGGGAGGTGCTAGTGGCATCTGGTGGGTAGAGGCTCCAGATACTGACCAAACCTTTACCATGCACAGGATAGACAGTCCCCAAGACAATGGGGACTAATGTCAGTAGTGCTGAAGTGGGGACTCTGCTGTAAATGTAAATGCCCTTATCTTATTTCTGCAGATAAACTGGAGGAATCATTTTGATCATTTGTTTTTCTTTGACCATTTTCTGTGTGCCTTATCTGACTATTTGAACAGAGTGCATCTGCTGAGTTAAAACCCAGATACAAGCTGCTCACACACACAAAAAAAACCTTCTAAAAATGGCTGGTAAATTCATATCAGGAAGCTGCAAAAAGAAGCAGAAATTATGATATTAATGTAAACAAAAGTTTAGTTTAAAAAAGGCAAAGACAAAAAGCAGAACTCTATAAGGATAAAATTTACGATTTCTAGTAAATATATAGCTCTTCTAAATCTTTAATACTAAGTAAAAAAGCATTAACATAAACAAAAGTTGCAAAAAACTCAGAACAAAAAGAAAAATGAACAGAAACAAACTAATAGGAGATGTTAACTTATTTATGGCAGATCTAGAACTCCCTTCATCAAATAGATCATTTTATCATAATAAATGAACCATACACATTAAAAACTGAAAATTCATCTCTTTTTCAAGAACCTCTGGAACTTTTATTTTAAAAATCAGAAATTCAACAGCCAAGAAAAATATTAGCCAATTTCAAAGACTGAAATCGTACAGATTATATTTCTTGATCCCAATGCAATGAAACTAAAAGGTCAAGACAAAACATAAACAAAAAGCCCAACTGGTTACATTTCAGTTCATCCTTAAAGCAACCTGATTAAAGAAGAAAACTAAGCTACTGAAGACTGTCACATTAAGTGAAATAAGCCAGACGTAGGAAGACGAGGGGGAAGCTAGCGGGAAGGAATGGAGGGAAAGGGTTGTCATGAGATCAGCAGGAAGAACAGGAGGGTAGAAGAGGGCCAGGAGGAGGGAGCAGGGAGGCACGAGGAGGTACTGGATGGCGAAATTGATGAAATCATGCTCTATGCATCACAAAGGAACTCACCATTATGTACAATTAGTATGCACCAATAAAAAAGAATAGACAAGACTGAAAGTCTAAAGCTGAGCCGCCCAGTGTTGCAGCAATTAGCCACATGTAATGTGGCTAGTCTGGATTGAAATTACTGAGTGTAAACATTGATGTCTAACGCAAAACACGAAAAAGTGTAAATATTTTATCAACATATTTTTATTGATTAAATGCTAAAAAACAATGATATTTTAGCTATATTGAGTTAAATATCATTTGTTGGGAGCCAAGAATGAATTGTGGGTGTGTCTAAGCCATCATAAACAGAGGCGTTCCCCTCGAAGCACTCTGCTCACCCATCTGAGACTGCTTCCTTACCTTGGCAACATCCTGCTCAAAGAGATTGTGTGATACCGCGGAATTTACTAGCTCAGACAGTCCCAGGTTCAAACACAACTCCCTGGAGGGCGGAAAGAGATACCTGTGTGCCCAACTAGCCTCGTGGCACCAGCTGCCTGGAGGAGGAAGAATTACCGCGCAAACATAAGTCCCCAACCAGGCCAACATCCCTGCAGCTTCTGGCTTCTGGTTTACCTTGAAGAACTCCTGGCCATAAATGACTCTGGTGTGTTTCACTCTACATAAAGCATTTGTGGGCTTTTTCTTTTTGTTAGGATCAGACCATCAGGCCTTTTCCACCCATCAAGCCCCCACTTTCAATATGTATTTCTTACGTCCTTTGTTTTCTTTCTTTCTTTTGTAAATTTTTAAAAATTTATTTATTTTTTTTATTTTTACAGACTGCATTTTGATTCATTGTACACAAATGGGGTACAACTTTTTGTTTCTATGGTTGTACACATGTAGATTCACACCATTCTTGACTCACATGTACATAGGGTAATGATGTCAGTCTCATCCACCATCTTTCATACCCCCGCCCCTTCCCCCCCTCTCATTTCTCTCTATGTAACCTAAAGTTCCTCCATTCTTCTCTACCCGACACACCCCCATCCCCATTATGTATCATCATCCACTTATCAGGGAAAACATTAAGCCTTTGGTTTTTTGGGATTGGCTTATTTCGCTTAGCATGATATTCTCCAATTCCATTCATTTATCTGCAAATGCCATAATATTATTATTCTTTATGACTGAATAATATTCCATTGTGTTATATACCACAGTTTCTTTATCCATTCATCTGCCGAAGGGCATCTAGGTTGGTTCCACAATCTAGCTATTGTGAATTGAACTGCTATAAACATTGATGTGGCTGCATCACTGTAGTATACTATTTTTAAGTCCTTTGGGTATAAACCGAGGAGTGGGATAAACTGGGTCAAAAGGTGGGTCCATTCCAAGTTTTCTGAGAAATCTCCATACTGCTTTCCAGAGTGGCTGCATCAATTTGCAACTCCACCAGCAATGTAAAAGTGTGCCTTTTTCCCCACATTCACACCAACATCTATTATTGTTTGTGTTCTTGATAATAGCCATTCTAATTGGAATAAGATGAACTCTTAGAATCTTTAATTTGCATTTTTCTAATTACTAGAGATATTGAACACTTTTTCATATATTTATTAATCACCCGATATCGTCTTTTCTAAAGTGTCTGCCCAATTCCTTGTCCCATTTATTGATTGGGTTCTTTGTATTTTTGGTGTAAAGTTTTTAAAGTTCTTCATAAATTTTGGAGATGAGTGCTCTATCTGAAGTGTATGTGGAAAAGATTTTTCTTCCACTCTGTAGGCTCTCTTTTCACATTGTTCATTGTATCCTTTGCTGAGAAAAGCTTTTTAGTTTGAATCCATCCCATTTATTGATTCCTGCTTTGATTTCTTGTGCTTTGGGAGTCTTGTTAAGGAAGTCTGGTCCTAAGCCAACATGATGAAGATTCGGGCCTACTTTTTCTTCTATTTGGTGAAGGGTTTCTGGGTTTATTTCCTAAGTCCTCGATGCATTTCGAGTTGAGTTTTGTGTAGGGTGAGAGATAGGGGGTTAAGTTCATTCTACTTCATATGGATTTCCAGTTTTCCCAGCATCATTTGTTGAACAGGCTATCTTTTCTCCGTTGTATGTTTTTGGCTCCTTTGTCTAGTATGAGGTTACTGTACTTACGTGGGTTTGTCTCTGTGTCTTCTATTCTGTACCAGAGGTCTGCCTGTCTATTTTGGTGCCAATACCATGCTGTTTATGTTACTGTTGCTCTGTAGTATAGTTTAAGGTCTGTATTGTGATATCTCCTGCTTCACTCTTCTGCTCAGGATTGCTTTGGCTATTCAAGGTCTCTTATTCTTCCAGATGATGTCATGATTGCTTTCTCTATTTCTATGAGCAACATCATTGGGATTTAATTGGAATTGCACTCAGTCTGTATAGTGCCTAAGCACCTTTGGTAGAATTTTTTCTTAAAAAATTTTTAGATGTTGATGGACCTTTATTTTATTCATGTATTTGTATGTGGTGCTGAGAATCAAACCCAGTGCCTCACACATGCTAGGCAAGTGCTCTATCACTGAGCCACAACCCCAACCCTTATCTCTTGATATTACTTTTTCAGTCTTTTATTTCCAGCTGGCTCACACCTATGAATGGTTACTTATTCCCTCCCCTGGTAGGCCAGGGGTGGGAATAATTAAACTTAATTCACCTGTTGTTTTCTCTGTAGTTTAAAAAAACTGTGGGTCACCTACACCTTAACTAACAGTTGTGGTCACATTTGGACTTCTATTGGATATCTCTGCTTTAGAAAATCTGTAACAATAGGATACAATGATACAACAATCATTGCACATCCAACATAGAAGTGTCCAAAGCAACTTCTATTGTCTTCAATATTCACTAAGAAAGAGTGAACTTAAATAAAAGTAAGCAATTGTTTTAAGAATATAGAGGAAATATAGTAAAGCAAGCCTAAGGAAAGTAGAGGGAAGAAACTAAGGAAGAGAAAAGCAGGGATGATGGAAGACAAAAACTGGATGCGGAGATTCAAGAATATAAAGTCAAGATTTCTGGAAAGTCAGAAAAATTATTTTAGCAAATAAAAAAAAACTTCCCTTACCTTTCTTTGGAACACTATTCAATAGATAGTTTCAATTCCTGAATATAATCTTTAAATTCAGTGTGTTCTCACTCCATTTATTAGAAGAAATTTGTTTGGAATTTGATAAATTAAAACTCAATTTTTATTTGGTAGAATAAACACATGATTGGAACGATAAGAACATCTGAAAAGGAAGGACAATGAATATGAATAGGATGCTATCAAGTATGAAAACATTGTTTAACTCATACAGGAAAAAAAAAAAGCCTAAAAGAGAAGAACACATTGTTTAAGGCTACAATATTTTACACAACATAAGTTTAGGGCAGGATTAAATTAAGAGTTCAGCGTAAGAAAATAGAATCCAAAAATGAATGCAAGCAATGTGGGAATGAGTATTTGATTAAAATAAACATCATAAAAATTTTTTGAGCCAGGATGGGTTATTCCAAAATGGTGTTCCAGGAAAAGTGGTTAGTTCTTTGAAGGGAATAAATTTGGACTTCTTATCTTCCTCTTTATATGTAAACACATTCTGTATGGATCTAAGATTTAAATATAAAAGTGAAACCATGAAAACTAAGTTAAAAGATATGATTACAGACCAGTATACATGACTGTCCAAACAAATTTTAAAACCTGAGAATAAGTGGAAGTAGCCTTTGAATAATTCTGTTAGTTCAGGGCTTCTCTCAATTTTTACTCTCTAAAAAGGACTTCCCCTTTTAATTGTGTGATGAAAAGCACTAGGAGACAGGTCATTCCAGGGGACTGGGGACCAACAAAAGAGAAAAAGGCCTCCAACCAGGTGAGTGCTAAAGGCAGAGTGGGGTGGGGCAGATGGGCAGGTGGAAGTGTGTCTGCAGGACAAGCCTAGCCCATTCCCTCCACCATCTTTTGTCAAGGTTCACTCTTTCAGCTATCTCCCAAAGTAGAAATGCACATACTAAATATTAGGCCAAAAAAACCCAAGCAGTATTAGTACTTAAAGCACACCTTAAAGAGATACACAAAATAGTTGTTAAAAATGACAAGAAATAAAGAGGTTAGAAAAGTGACCTGTTACAAACAAATGCTCTAGAAGGATACTGGATGAACAACCAGCATTATTGGCTCTGAATCTAAGGCTGAAGAGATCTCACTCACCATCACAAACTGGATTAGCCATTTTGGAATAAACCCAGCTCATGATCAATTAAGAAAGTTGTAGTACTTTTGATTCATAAAGGAGAACAGAATAAGTAGAGAATTGCATTTTCTTGGCAAGGAGGAATAATGGAATTGCAAGATATCAATGCTCCTAATATCAATTTATAGATTGCACATGGTCCAGCTACAGACTGTCTGGTTTTGCTACTGCTGTTGTACATTTGTTGCACCCTCCCAAGTTGTGGCTGTGCTGCTAGATGTCCCAGAAATCAGCAGAGGTGGCCTGAGCAAAGTTATGCTTACTTAGTCCAAATATATCTCAAATAGGAAATTGGTCTCAAATATGAAGCTTGTCAACACACAGATCACTGAACTCCACATTCAGGAATTCTGACTCAGTAGGCCTAGAGCAGGGCCCAAGAATCTCCAGCAAGTTCCCAAATGCTGTTGAAGTTGTTGGTTAGGGAACTCCACTTTGAGAGCCACCAGATTAGTCAAATATCTTTTAAGAGACCAGAATAATGGGAGGACTGGCAAAATACTATTGATTCCCGAGTTATTGGTGTCTCCCTCCAATTTTCCCACCTCTGAACTAATTTCCAACTTCATCTCCACAACTTTAAATGGATACAGGCCAGGCAGGGAACTGTCATTCTTTATTTTTTAGTTTTGAAGTGTTGGAAGGGCAGCGAGGCCGTAATTGTGTGTGTGTGTGTGTGTGTGTGTGTGTGCGCATGTGGTCTATGTGCTTAAGATTTCAAGGTCTGAGGGAATTAGATACAAGTTCCTGAAAGTGCCAGCCCTCACTTCCTCTGTATAGCTCAGCAAATCCTGATCTAAAGTTCTAAAACCTCTCTTGAAACTTAACTAGTATTGCTGGAAGAATAAATGACCAAAGAAAGGAAGCAATTCTGGTGAAGGATGGAGAGAGCAGAGACTGGGAGGATTAATCTGCATGGTATAAAAACCATTTTAAAGCAACAGTAATAAAATCAGTGGGAGATATAAAGAGAACACCATACATAAGTCATATTGAAGAAGACTAAGAATTGGATCAAATTATATGAAAGACTGAACATACAATGAGCCAAACATCAATAAACAACATGGAAGGGAAATTTAATAAATCTTGTTGAAATACTGAAGATTGAATTTGAAAAAGAAACTAGATCCACACCTTATCCTATTACCAAATTAAAGTCAAATATTTAAAAATAACAAAGTGTAGAAAAAATGTAGCATAGTATGGAATTTACCATTTGCCACACTTCTTTGGCAGTACAGGAGAGGCGGAGGATGGTAGCACTTGTACCAGATAGCACTTGTACTGTGTTCAGTACACTAGTGTATGATGTACCTTATCTCAGTTAGTCCTTATAACAAACCCATAAGACAGCTGTTACACTCAACTTGCAGATATGGAAACAAGCTTAGAGAAATCCAGTTACTTTCTCAAAGTCAATCAGGGAGCAATCAGACGAGCCTCAGTTGATTGGACCCCATCTCCTGTGCTGCCAATGGCTGCCCACCAGCCAGAGTTAGGTGGCTGCCCAGTTCAGAATATGGAGCCCTAGGGCCATCCTGCCTTAGACAGGCCTGAGGCTGATGAGAAAGGGATGAAGGCAGAACCAAGTTAAGGATGAGGCAGCAGGCCCAGAGCTGTCAAATTAATGAGTCTGGAAAGAAGGAGAGGGCAGTCAATTCATTCCAGTGTCCTCCTGGTGCCCAGGAGTCCTGCTTGGAGCAGAAGAGGTCAAATGTCAAGAATGGTAAGTGGTAGAATAGTACTCAATCAATATTTGTTGAATAAGTGAATATATATATACATGTATATATATATATATACACACAAACACAACACACACACACACAGATGTGTGTATATATTATATGTGTGTGTGGTTACTCAATACATATATTTCTTAGCTCTATAGAAATCTTGAAGCCCAGAGAAAGGAGGTTTAGAATTTCACATTTTTCATCAGTAGTAGTTGAAACCATTCCAATTTGGGAAACTGGGTCAAGCTATATCACTGTGCATTAATTATAAGTTGCGATTCCAGCAACCTGTGGAAAGATGAGAAAATGGTTTCAGCATCTGCAGTTTCCCACAGCAACGAATGTGTCTTTGATGACAGTTTCCATAACCACAGCCTCTTCCAATTGCACAGATATTTGCAGCTTACAAAGAACAGCTCACATCCATGGGTACATACAACCCACCTTCAAGAAGTTCATGTTATCCATTTTTTAGATGAGGGAAAAATTAAGCTCAAGAGCTGAAAGGACTTGCTTAGGTAATGCCCAGTGTTTGATGTCGGAGCTGGGGTTGAAATTCCTGGGATGTGCACAGATTGATCACCACTGAACCAAGTGCTTGGTTATCTTGCTAAAGGCTTAAAGTATGAAGCAAAGGGTGGTACTGTGTGGTTTCTTCTGTCTTCCTTGGGTCCCTCAGGTAGAGGATTTGGAGGGTCATCTGTAGGTTGCACCTTACTCCTATTCCAGTTTAGAAGTAGACAGAGAACAGCAGCCTCAATCCTGTATAATTATGGGGACACAGGGACTGTGTCCAAAATATCATTGCATCTCAGGGCCCAGCAGCCCAACAAGGATGCTCTCATCTACTGGAAATCTACCATGGAGATTTGGCCAGAGAACTTGGGTCAGGTTAGGGAATGATGCTGTTTCTCTGGAATGACAGGATTCCATGCAGGGAAAATATTGATATTTATTAAGTAGCTATTGTGTGCTATCCATACATCACCAATAATCCCCACAGCATCTTGTGATACTATCACTATTATCCCCTTTACACTGATAATGGAACAGAAGCTTGGAGATGACATCACACTTTCAAAATTGGTAGCTGATGTCCTCTATCTTTCTGGGGGAGAGAAATTCACAACCTTTTTTTTTTTATCACTACTGCCACTGGGAAGGTAGGAGTTAAGCATAATCCTCTGGATCCAACAATTGAATTATATTCAACTATTGAGTTCCCATGGAGAATGTGTGCAGATGGAGCAGGGCTCCCTCCTGTCCCCTGCATACTTGCAGGCAGGGTAGACCAACAGAGGGTACCAAGCTGGAATCTGGAGCACCAGCAGCCACAAAGCCCCCCATAGGCATCCCACATGGGACCCCAGCACCTGCTGCCTCCTAAGGCAGGGAGCAGTTCTCCTTCTTCCCCTTCTCAGCCTGCCCCCTATTCTTATTCTCTGGGGCAGAGGAGAGCCTGGCAAACGGGAACCAGGGGCCTGGACTGGTCCCTCCAGAGTGCTCTCCCCTTTGATTCTTATGCCCATGAGCTTTCATTCTCTTCCTGTTTGCTCCCTCCCTGCTGCCGCCCCTGTGAAGGGCAGTCCTGTGGTTTGGGGTGGTTATACCTAATCCAGAGAAAAATGTTGGGAAGCCAGATTGTGCCTGCAGATTCAAGGTGCATTTTCCAGTTTAGCTTTACCTGACTCTTTGATGACTCCTTTGTCATTGCTTGGAGCCCATGCGGTCAAGGGACTGGGCTGATTTTCATCTTTGAGGTTAATGATAAACCTGGAAATGCCAACCTGAAGGATATGGAGGGGAGCTAAATAGCCAAAGGTGGCCTATAGGCATATATTCACATTCTATAGTGGCTCCTGTATCCCCCAGCCAGATGGATGCTTCTGAGTTACTGAGTTACTCAATTCCCTGCTCCAGAAATTCTCAGTGTTTCATCTTATGGATCCAAGAATGAGACTGATGGCCCTGGATTTAGGATTCAACCTGCCTCTTCCAGGCAAATCCCTCATGTGCTCTGACTCACCTGAACAATGCCAGGAACACATGCTCATTTCCTGCATCCAAGGCACCCTTCTACTGGCAATGCCAAGGTTGATGTCATAGTACCTGGGAGGAACCTCAGAGGACATCTGACTCAACTTTCCATCCAAAGAAGGGCTCTCTGAACTTGACATTCATGTCTTGCTTCTTGGAGCAGTATCTACTGTGACTTGGCATTTCTGGTTCTCCTTACATTTTTCTTTAGATAAGAAATCTGCCTCCTTAGTATTTATTGTCTGCTACAGGGGTTTTTGGTGTCATTCACATACATTCCAGGCATCCTTCCCTGGGCACTTGGGCCCTCTCTGGTCTCCTATGTCATAGGAATAAGATGGCATTCACCATTCAGTGGTTTGAGACAAGTGCTACCAACTCCTTTCACTCCCTCTCTGGACACCTTCCTATCCTTGCAAATGGCTTTGAGTTTCTTTTGGCTGGGTCTATGCTCTAGTCAGCTCTTTATTCTCCATGCTCGGCATAGAGGAGGTGCAAGGGAAACCTACTCAGTTGTTTGGGTCCAGAGTCTTGTCTATCTCCTAGTAGTTCAGATGAAACTGAAGGATGTACAAATAGCCTTATCTGTTCATGGCCCACTGAGTGTCTATAAGTCAGCCTGACCTTCAATGTGCTCACCACCTAGAGAAAAAAATGATATGCAAACAGAAACAATATAATGTGACCCCCCCACCCCCCCGCTAGAAAGGAGTTACTTAGAGAATGTGAGGGAGCACAGGAAGGAGTAATTAGTAGCTCAGCATTAGGGTGAGCTGAGCCCAGAAGAGATGAGGCTGGAAGGAGGAACAGAAATAGTCATTGCTGTGGTACAGGAAGGGGATAGCAGCAGGGGAGAGAGCTTGGATTTCCCATTAATCATGTGCTTCAAATGGGGCCTTTTCTCTACAAACATTAGACAACAGCTGCAGAGGTTCGCGGACAGTTTTGGAGGGAGAAGGTCATCACACAATTGCCATCTACTGTTCCATACTTAGGGTGACCAGTTTGTCCTAGTTTATCTACGACTTTCCTGATGTTAGCACCAAAGTCCCACTTCCTGGGAAACCCCTCAATCCCATGCAATCCAAAATAAATGGTCAACTACTTAGACCTAAGGCTAGAAGGGCAGGATGAAGTATTATCTCAATAACAAGTCCTTTAACTGTCTTCTGATCAGCACAAGGACACAGCTTTGTAATATTTATGTGATAAAAGCTTTAGTGGGTACTTGCAAACATTTATATAAGCCACCATTGTTGAAAACCTGAATAGGTATTTCTTTATATTTTGCATATATGGAATGCTTCAACCATCAAGAGACTCTGGCTGTGAGTGGAGGACATGAAAATACAGAGGTGAGGAAGAGCATGATGCATTTGGGGCTTGCAAAGAATGAGACTATTCAAAGCACAGAGTGCTGCCTTTGTGGAGGAAGGCCCATGGAGTTGAGACTGGGGGGGGTGATCAGTGGTAGAGGGTCCCAGGGATCCAGCCAAGGATTCTGTCCCATAGCCTCAGGGAGTAAAACAATGTGCTATGCAGAGGAATGTCACAGCTGGACCAGAAAGTCCACATAGATGTCATTTTAAAGAGTGATTAGGGTCATTAAGAGGTGAAAGAACATTCTGGTGGCTGCTGTAACTATGCAGGTGTACTTACCTGGACATGGAGAGAAGGGCACCATTTAGTAGCTGAAATGAACAGAATTTGGTGATTGGTATGCTGGGAGAGATGACATACTTGGGTTCTGGGTATGTGGTTGTGTAAATCACCAAGAGAGGAATTCAATGAAGAGAACAGTTTCAGGAGAGAAGTTACATTTGATTTTGCTTGTGATGTTTGTGTTTTGGAAACTACCCTGTGGAGACCCACCTGCTCTAGGCAGAGGGCAGAGTGATAAAGGTATGTGAAACTTAGGAGTGAAACATGGACTGGAAATAAATACTTGAGCATCATCCACCTTCCAAGTCTAAGGCCAGGTGATTGAAATGGGCATTACTGATGGAGGATGTGAGTGAAAATGTTAGATGCTCCAGTCCAGAGGGAGAGGGGAAGGTGGATTCTATTCCTGGAGGGAAGGGCTGATGATAGAACTGATTCCACCAGTTCAGTGCCTATTGCTAATGCCTTCAATGTGCGTGCAGAGTCTGATCCTGGGAGCCATCTGGAAAGTCTGTCCTTTCTTGAGTGACCCAGCTCAAGGTAAGATGACACTAATAATACCTATTGGCTTCTCAGGACTGCAAAGAGTGATAAGGTACTGTGTGCACTGGACTCATTATGCAAATATCCTGTTCAGTGGCACAGATGGGGTAGGTAGATCATTCACATGTTCTCCTCTCCCAGTATTCTGGAATTGTCTGCAGCTGCCAACATATTACCCTTGTTTGAGTGCAGGACTCAGAAATCTTGTACACGAACATTTGTTTAAAACAGTGATCTTAATGGTCAAAAGTATCTTAAAACCATCCTGGGTATTGAGGATGTTCAGTTTAAGGTCGATTTCTATATCTAGATAAGAAAGGCTGGTAATAAGGCATAGCCCTGGACTCAGGGACAGTCGCTGTGTGACTTAGGACAAGTCTCCTTCTCTGAGTTTCTGAATAATGAAGGTATGGAACTAGCTGAGTCAAGACCCAGCTCAGACATGCTGAATCCATGAGTCTAGTCAACAGAAACATATCATGAGTCAGAATATTAAAATGCATTTCAAAGCAAGGACTTAAAATGGTCATTTTCACCTATGTATTCATTCAATAAATATGTATCGATACTCACTAAAGGTCAGGCTCTGTGCTAGCTATAGTGAAGCAATGAGATGCAAACACAGAATCTAATGGGCCTCCTTCAGGATCCAGTGGGAGAAGCATCTCTAGAGCAGTAGCTACAGGTGGAGGAATTCTAGAAGGGAGAGGGAGGCAGGGAGGTCAGTGAGGAGGCTGCAGCAGTAATCCTGGCTCCCTAGCTGCCTACAACTCTCCCGCAGGCTGCGCTCTGTGCACCTCTATTTTCATGAGAAAATCTGCCACGCAGCCCTGAGGACGCTCTGCACCCCTTCCTCAGGAGGCCCCAGCCCTGGGACCCAGCGAGCCCTGCTGCTCATCCTTCCTAAGAGTCAGGAGCTTTCCCCATGTCCGTGTGCATTGACTCTTCAACTTGTGACTGAACTATTTTTAACTGACTGTCGCCATGGCAGCGTGAGAGAATCGCCGGAACGATGTGGCCTTTCTGACAGCATTCAAGATGCTGGCTGCCCTCTCCTCTCACTTCATCCCCTGTACACCAGAGCTCAGATCATCATTTTAAAACCCCATCTTTTCCTGAAAGATAGAACCAGGACTTTTCTCTCCATGTTCCTTGTCTGCAAAGTAAGGGTTAAAAAAAGAAGATATTTCCTTCATGAATCTGTTGTGGGGGGTCCAATTAGGTTAGTAGGAAGGAATCTGACAGCCCCTGGCAAGTCCCAATGTTAGTTTCTATTGCCAACATCTTAAGATACGTGGGACACCCCCACATCTGCCACTTCCTCCTCTGCTTTATCACTGACGTCTCTTAGCTTTCTTCAGATGTCTGTAAAGTCTGGAAACATAGACCGATATCACTTACATACATTTACAGATTGCTAATGTCTTCACTGACATTACACGCATTTGCCCAGGTTTCTAGATTTTACGGGACTGCCCTCCAGCCACACCAGCGGCCTTTGTGCCTGCCCCCTCCGCCCCAGGCAGAGGCGAGTGCTGATGTGTGGCACATCTCTCCAACCCCTGGTAGTGCTGCAGTGACATCTGTGCAGCCCTGACTTGCCTTTACATCCTGGAGAGCAGAGACTGGTGTCTTTTCATCTTTGAACCCCATCTGCCAGCTCCAGACCTAAGGACAGACAGTCATTTTGTGGAATTTGTTGCATGAAGGAATGAATGAATACAAGGTATTATGGTTTGGATATCAGGTGTCTCCCTGCCAAAAAAAAATCTCCTGTTAACACAGGAATATTCAGAAGTAAAATGATTGAATTATGAGAGTTTTAACCTAATCGGTCTGTCCCAGTTTGAATGGACTGGGTAGTAACTGCAGGTGGGGCATGGTTGGAGGAGATGGGTCACTGGAGGCATGTCCTGGAAAGGTGCCTCTGCCCGCCCTCCCTCTCTCTCTCCTTGCTTCCTTGCTACCATGAGGGGACAGCTTCCTTCTGCTGGGCCCTTTCCCCATAAGGTGCTGCCTCTTTTGGACCCAGAGCAATGGAATCTGCTGTCTATGGACTGAGCCCGCTGAAATCATGAGCCCCAAATAAACTCGTCCTCCTCTAGTTTGGTCCTATAGGGTATTTTGATCATGGTGATGCAAAAGCTGACTAAAACTCAAGGCCATTGGGGACTGGAAGCCATTGAGTCCATCTCCGAGGGTGGGAATGAGTGAGGGTCGGAGAATGAGCCTGGATGTGAGTCAGGGCGTGGAGGATAGCTGCAGAGGAGGCGATGCCCCTGGAGCCACTCCTCTCTAATCCCCACATCACCCCACTTCACAGAGGAGCTTGCTGAGGCACCCGGGTGAGTAAGGGACCCAAGACCACCTGCTTGGTGAGTGACTGACGGGGAGACTTGCACTCTGTGAGGTTGGAAGCTCTGGTCCTTTCCTCTGCTTGGCCTTCCGGAGGAGGAAAGGGATGGGGGAGGTTTTCCAGAAGGAGTGATGCAAGTCAAGTGTTGGCGTGTGTTTACAGCCTGAGGGAGAAGACTCGGAACTGGGCACCCGGCCTTGGGCTCAGGATTGCAGGTGTATGTGTAGGGACATGACTCTTCAAAGGTGAGAGATGACAACCTCCATTAGATTCATCCTCAAGCCTAGAGAAGCACCCTCACTGTATGGGCAGACCCTCATGGAAACCACCCAGAGGCCAGACTAGAATAAGGGCTGAAAGGAGGGGCATCAGTGTTTTCCTTCTCTTTCTTCCTTCCCCACAGCCCACTGTGTGCCCAGCATCCTTCTCCCCTAGATGGCCAACCTTTGTTTCTTGTCACAACCCCTTCACACTGAACTTTTTTGTCCCTTAGACCTGGCTTGGAACTTAGTCTGCCTCCTTGGGGTCACTGTCCCCACCCTGACATCCACACGTGTGTGTGGATTGCTAGTTCTACTCCCTGAGGACAATCAGATGTTTTTTGTTTTTGACTTTTTTTGACTGTGGAATTATCCTTCTGACACTCTGATAAAAAATAACATTTGAGCAACAACAGATGTTACGGAGTTCAGTAACTGTAAGTAACTCAGGTGGAACTTTCCATTTACAGGAAGATGGTTGTGGATGGTGACAAGTGGGGAGTGGAGGCACTAGCTGAACATGGCCTCTGCCCTGTGACATTATGAAGAGTTACCGCAGCAGACAGAGCAGAGAGGCTGCAGGTATGACCGGTCACCAGGGAGACATCACATCTGCCTCCTAGGTATGATTGCCTTCCCAAGGGAAAGCTGCTGCGAGGGGGAGGTGGTGGCTCCCGGGAGCAGGAACCTGCATGGCAGACAATGGAATAGCCACCTTTGAGCATCATGAGAATGAGCTCACCTGGAAGCCCTCCAGGTGAGAGGGTGGTGGGGGAGCAGCTTCGACCTGGTCTCGGTTCTGCAAAGAGCAGGGTACCTATACCTTCAACCCAGTGCAGAAGCTATGACCAGAGGGATGTGGCTGCATGATGTCTCCTTAGGGAGACCATGTGGAAAACTTGGACTCTCTCTAACCGAAGAGGCTAAGATCCTGTGTCAGGGTCCCCTCAGGCTAGGGTGGGTTTTGCTAGGGTCAGAGGACAGTCATCCCAGGGAAAACTCACCTGGCTCTTGCAGGTGCTAGCAGTAGTCCATCTGTCAGGAAAGCAAGGAGGCCTCCTGTGGGTTCTGTCTGGATTGCTGGAAGACAACAATGCATCCATTCATGCTTTCCCACCCCTCTGGCTGCCCCCTTTGCCCCCAGATTTACAAAAGGCAAGAATTGAAAAATAGGGATCTGATCCACCCTGTCATCCCACTATCCTTCCCAGGCCTGGTTTTAAAATAACTATTTTCTTTACAATGAAAGTAATTTGCCCTTTGTAGGAATTTAGAAATATGGAAAAGCAGAGAAAACAAAAATGAACTTTAACCCAGTTATCTGGATATACTCTTCATATTTTGATATCTAGATTTTTTTCCATGAATGTGCATTACCCATGTACACAATGTAACATGTGGATTTATCTAAGTAGATATATATTTATGCAATAAGCATATATTTTTAGAAAAAAAAGAATCACATTGTGTGTGAGAACTCCAACTCTGTCATCAGACTGCTGCTGCCTGTGGTTTGATCCTTAACCTCTCTGTGCCACCTATAGTTCACCATTGGTTGTGAACAATATTATCTCCTCGTTGCCTGGATCTGCAGTTCTTTGCTGGGTCATTTGTTCTAGTAATCTGTTTTCCTCATCCTTTCCTCCCTTTTGATTATCCACTATCTTGCTGTCTCTTCAACTTCTACATATTGGTTTTTCCTCTGCCAGTCAAACTCTTTAGAGCTGTCAATACCCACCATCTACACCTCCCCATTCTTGTTTCTCAGCCTCACTTTGGTTGCTGCCCCCACCAAAACTGCTTGACAAATTCCATTGGCCTCTTTGGTGCCAAGTCCATCACAAGCTCTTTGGTCCTTATTCTTACCTGACCTCTTGCATTCAGCACTAACACCTGCTCACTCTTTTCCTTGTCTTCCCTGACCACATCTTTCCTGCCTCCTGTTTCTTCCTCTGCCTACTCTACCCCACTCCTTAGATCTCCTGCATAAGTTTCTCTCTTTGAATGTGCTTTTCCCTAGTCTTCTCTCCTTGTCCCTTCTGTTCTCTGGGGTGCTGGCTGATCTCACCCACATCCATAGCTTTATTGCTTTGTAATGTGAAACAGTTCTCAAATATCTATCTCTAGTTTGTACCACTCCCCTGAGTTCCAGATCCATACACCCAACTGGACACCACCATTAAGACATCCCTCAGAGTCATTGAATCAATGTGTCTCAAATGGATTCATCCCTCTGCTTTGGTTTCTATCTTTGGAAAGGGTCAGAACTACATCCCTATTAAAGCGGTCAGTGACTCATTTCAAAGGAATCAAATAATAGCTATACTAATGGCTGAACTTTTGGAATGAGAAAGTTGGGGGTTCTCAACCCCCAACTGTGTATGCAGGGGTAGCTGACCCTTCCCTATGTCACTAAAATCACAGATGCTTCTCTGCTTCATATTATTCTCCACGCACCAGAAGAATTGTGAATGCAAACTCAGGAGTAATAGCTTTTTACCAAATGTGTTAGCTGGAAAGGCTATCACAGATGATCTGGTTCAGCTATGGTCCAGAGAGGGGTCTGTGATCCTCAGCACATTTCCAGAGGTGCAGAGAAGAGACCTCAGATTTCCCCACTTCCCAGACGTTTTTCCAGGGCCAGTAGGCATTGCCATCAGATACCCCTACAACTACCTGGAAGTTATCAGGCCCAGATGAGGGCTGTGACCCTCACATATGATGTTGCTTTCATGTCCCTCTTAGTCGTAGGAAAGAGTGGGACTCCACATGTGTGCAGAGGATTTTTCCTAACTCTGGTTGGGCTCCTGAGACCTGGAGTTACAGGAAGGCATGTGCTGCTGTAGTTATCAACATCTGAGAAAAGGACATGTGATCTTTGAAAAAGTTTATTATTGAAACTCAAAACTCCTTAAGAGTGAGAGGAATACAATGAATTCTCGTGTAGCCATTACCTAACTTCCACTCAACACAGTCATATATGCCCTTTCCCTATCATGCTTTTTATTTACCTCCTTTTTCATTTTGATTCTAGATTATTATAAAGCAGGATTGCTCAAATCTTTGGTCTCATCCTTTTATACTTAAAAAAAAAATTGAAGAGCCCAAAGAACTTTAGTTTAAAAGAAAGTTAAATTTTTTATATTGAGATATTAAAACTGAGAAACTTTTTTTTTTTTTTTGCAGTGCTGGGGATTGAACCCAGGCACTCTACCAACTGAGCTATGTCCCCAGCCCAAAACTGTGAAACTTTAAAATATTTACTGACTATCACATTCAAAACTAATAACAGCCACCCATTACATGTTCATATGAATGGCATAATTAATGAAAATATATTTTACAAAACAAAACAAAAACCAGAAAGAAGAGTGGCCTTGTTTTACGTTACTGCAATCTCTTCAATGTCTAGTTTAATAGAAGGCAGCTGGATGTCCAATTTTGCATTCAATTAGTTATAATTGTTGTTTGACATACATAAAGAAACTGGCCTCACAGAAATGTAGTTGGAAAATGTAGTTCACAGAAATGAAGGCAGATTTTGATTGTCTTTTTCCCATATTTGTGAATATTCTTTGCTGTGGCACTGAAATTTGATGCATAATCGCTTGTTGTGAAACCTAGGGAAACCTGAACAAATCCTCTAGTATCACTTGCTTCTAGTTACCTGTTTTGGTCACTGATTTCCAAACTCTCGTTTAGCAAAACGGTAAAGTAAGAGACACCAAATAGCTTTACTATAGTAACCTTTGATATGTGGTCATTGTGGAAGCAATTGCTTTTCGGGAATTTGGAGATAGCCTCTAGCTCAAATCTGTAGAAACCACAGATCCTTCACTTGGACCTGTGAAAGTGTCTTCTGGGTGATCTTTTGACATCATAGGGCCAAAATTCTATCTAAGATTATACTAACACCACCATTTTCTGAACATGTATTCTACAAAGTGCCATGAAGCTTGATTATGCCCAAACAGACCACCAATCAATTCACTTAACTTTACCTCCAATCACCTTTCTACACACCTCAGACCACCCTGTCTCTTTCCCTCTGAAGACTCCTAAACCCTATCCCAGGGAGGCAAATTTGAGACTTCAGGTTCTTGACTGCTCTTGATTGACACCTTGTGAATAAATTCTTCATTTCATTTTTTTTGCAAAGTATGTTGTTCAGTGATCACTAAACTCAGGATCAGGTAAAACCTGCCTCATTTGGTAACAATTGCGAAGTGGAATCTAAAATTACATTGAAGAACTTTTAATACTGTTTTCGTTAAAATTCATTGTTCTCTCTGTACCTGGAGTGGATCTTTTACCCATGGATGATTTTGTCTCATTATACATTGGTCATGTGGAAAAATATGGGCTAAGGTGTACAAATCTTCCAAATGCCAATGTATCTCATGATACAATAGAAAAATAGATGTATTTGTTACAATCAAGTTCATTGGAACATCTTTACATTGTGGCAAGCTGGTAGATAAGCATTTTCTCAAATTCTAATTTTCACTTGAAAGTTCAAATTTCATGACTGGCAACACATTTTGTCCACTGTCTTACTTACAATGACATTTGACTGCTGATTTTTGACAAAGTGTCTGCCAAATATCCATCTGAACTGGTAGCTTATCTGTTTTTCAGATAAACATTGTGTTCCATGGAAAAAGCAGCTGGTTCAGCTGAAACTCAAAGAATTCTGTAAGTGCTTTTTCTGGAGGTGGTGAGCATTCTTCGGCACGGAGCTTGGTGTACACTTCCATTTCATACATGAAATATTAAACAGATGTACTCGAGAAGGTCAAGGTTTACCAAAATACATAATTTTTGTTGTTTCATGCAGTACATTCTGAAGTGAAATTGGCCTTTTAGAATTTTTTCTTTTTACTCTGCGTGGCTTTGAAGAATACAGTGGTTACCAGGAGAGCGCCACACAACTGCACTGATTTCTGCTAAGACACCTGCAGTTTTACTTACCATTGTTTTTGCACCATCAGTGCAAATGTCCAAGTAGTCAAAAAGCTAAAGATTTTCTTAATATTGTTATAAAAATAGTTTTGACTGTCTGCAGATCCCTAGAAAGAATCTCAGGAATCTCCCCAGAGGTCTATGACCTGCACTTTGAAAAGTGGTGTTTTTAAAGCAAATCCCCAGCTTCATATCATTCATCTATAAATAATTAATATGAATCTCTAATACTTAACCTCAATGCTAATATCACATCAAACACAATTAAAAACATGTACTTAATATCATCTAATAATAGCTTGCATCCAAGTCTCTCCTAATGTCTTAAACATTTTTTTACCGTCACTTTGTTCAAATCAGGATCCAAATTATGTTCATACATTGCATTTATTTTCTGTGCTTCCAAAAATCAATTTTAGTGTTCCCTGCTCTTTCCATTTTCATTCCATTATTTATTGAAAAAAATGAATCATTTATCCTATAAAATTTCAAGGGTTCTGGATTTGGCTGATGACATCCTCCTGGTGTTATTCAACAAGTATTTTGGGGTTCCCCATATTTCTTATAAACAGGCCGCTCAATCTAGAGGAGTATCTCTCAACA
Organism: Sciurus vulgaris; assembly: GCF_902686455.1. Taxonomy (NCBI): domain Eukaryota; kingdom Metazoa; phylum Chordata; class Mammalia; order Rodentia; family Sciuridae; genus Sciurus; species Sciurus vulgaris. The sequence continues at coordinate 124,778,360 of NC_136462.1, forward strand.
CTGCACTATTGATATTTTGGACCAGATACTTCTTTGCTGGGGTGGGAGGCCGTCTTGTGCACAGTGGGTTTAGCAGCATTTCTGGTCTCTGCAAGTTGTGACACCCAAAAATGATTCTAGACATTGCCAAATATTCATTGTGTGCGGGGGAAGAAGACTGCCTTCAGTTGGTTGAGAAACCCCTGCTCTGGAGGTTCTAGGAACTTGATTAAATTCAGGTTTACTTTTTATTTGGGGAAGAATAGGTCATAGATGGGGCAGAGTGCTTTTTATTACATTTCCATAATGTCTTGTTGCCCTACTTACCTGAATCCAAATGTTGTCAAATAGAACCATTAACTTTAAAGGTACTCCCTCAACCCTTCTAAAAATTCTCATTTTCATTGATGAGCAAAAATTCATGTTTCCATTAGGAGTTGCTAAGTGGTAATTTGCTTTTTTCTATTTCAATTATTTGCTTCCGTCTTTATTACCTGGGATATTCTATAAAGAAAACCTGGACAACTATTTTGTTAGCCTGGAATCGGGACTATGTTAGTCAGTTTTCTGTCACTATAACAAAATATCGGAGATAATTAACTTATAAAGAGAAAAGGTTTATTTTGGTTCATGATCTTAGAAGTTCAGTCCATGATTGGTTGGCCTCATTGCTTTAGGCCTATAGTGAACCAGCACATCATGGCAGGAGCACATGGTGGAGCAAAATCATTCTCTGGTGGCCAGGGAAGTGAAAGAGAGGAAGAGGGTGGTGATATTGGAAGGCAGTGGGAATCTGGGCACTAAACCTTAAAACATTGGCTTTTCAGGGATATTCAAGATGCAAACTATATCAAGGACCTAATTGGGTAAGTATCTGATACTTCTTTTTATTTAATAGTTTTCAGAAAAATAAGTTGGAATCTTATTCATTCTTGCATCATCTTTTCTTGCTATTTTTAAGTAATTGCAAACTTAAGGAGAAAAAACAACAACAGCTCAGAGAGCTTTCTTTTTCTGAACCATTTGACGGTGAGTTATTGACACAAAGTGCCTTTACTTTAGTGTGTATCTGCCACACACAGGTACCCTAATGTAACTGTTGCCTGACACCCTGCACCGGGCAGCCTCCACTGCCAACATCCTCTCTGTCCCCCAGAACACAGCTGCCCTCCTCTCCCCTCAGCCTCCACTCTATGCCAGCTCTCTGAGCACTACATGTGGGTGCTTTTGGCGTCTGCTTTGCTGGAGATGCACAGTCAAAACTGGTGGCCCCCCAATGTCACTTGAAATTCTTCTTACAGTCCTATAACAAATTTGGTACATAGTTTGTTTCAGGTTGTTTCCAGTTTAGGAAACTGGAGAATTTACTTATTTTATATTTTTCAATTATATGAAACATTCTCATAGTCCCAAATTAAAAATTAATATACAAGAGAAGTGCTGCCTGTGGAAGTCAGATGAGGCTTGCTCTTTCCATGTCTCTCCCCCATTTTCCCTTCTTCTTATAGATAAATATTTTCTTAATTTTTGCTATTTATTTCCTTTTTTTAATTTTTGAATACATGCTCTATTACAGAAAAGGCATCTCACTCAATACAAGGTTCTGTACTGGCCCTTTTTTTAAAATTTTTTTTATTATTTTATTATTTTATTTTTTTTATTGTAAACAAATGGGATACATGTTGTTTCTCTGTTTGTACATGGCGTAAAGGCATACCATTTGTGTAATCATAAATTTACATAGAACAATGTTGTTTGATTCATTCTGTTATTTTTTCCCTTCCCCCCACCCCTCCCACCCCTCTTTACCCTCTATACAGTACTTCCTTCCTCCATACTTGCCCCCCTCCCTAACCCTAACTCTAACCCTATCACTAAACCTTCCCTCCCCCCCATTATGTGTCATCCTCCACTTATTAGCGATATCATTCGTCCTTTGGCTTTTTGAGATTGGCTTATCTCACTTAGCATGATATTCTCCAATTTCATCCATTTGCCTGCAAATGCCATAATTTTATCATTCTTTATGGCTGAGTAATATTCCATTGTATATATATACCACAGTTTCTTTATCCACTCATCAATTGAAGGGCATCTAGGTTGGTTCCACAGTCTGGCTATTGTGAATTGAGCAGCTATGAACATTGATGTGGCTGTATCTCTGTAGTATGCTGATTTTAGATCCTTTGGGTATAGGCCAAGGAGTGGGATAGCTGGATCAAATGGAGGGTCCATTCCAAGTTTTCTAAGGAATCTCCACACTGCTTTCCAGAGTGGCTGCACTAATTTGCAGCCCCACCAGCAATGTATGAGTGTACCTTTCTCTCCACATCCTCGCCAACACCTGTTGTTGCTTGTATTCTTGATAATCGCCATTCTAATTGGGGTGAGATGGAATCTTAGGGTGGTTTTGATTTGCATTTCTCTTATTACTAGAGATGTTGAACATTTTTCCATATGTTTGTTGATTGCTTGTAGATCTTCTTCTGTGAAGTGTCTATTCATTTCCTTAGCCCATTTGTCGACTGGATTATTTGAATTCTTGGAGTAGAGTTTTTTGAGTTCTTTATAGATTCTGGAGATTAGTGCTCTATCTGAAGTATGATTGGCAAAGATATTTTCCCACTCTGTAGGCTCTTTCTTCGCATTGCTGATAGTTTCCTTTGCTGAGAGAAAGCTTTTTAGTTTGAATCTATCCCAGTGGTTGATTCTAGCTTTTATTTCTTGTGCTATGGGAGTCCTGTTAAGGAAGTCTGATCCTAGACCAACAAGGTGAAGATTTGGACCTACTTTTTCTTCTATAATCTGCAGGGTCTCTGGTCTGATTCCGAGGTCCTTAATCCATTTTGAGTTTAGTTTCGTGCATGGTGAGAGATAGGGGTTTAGTTTCATCTGTTGCATATGGATTTCCAATTCTCCCAGCACCATTTGTTGAAGAGGCTATCTTTTCTCCATTGCATATTTTTGGCACCTTTGTCTAGTATTAGAAAGTTGTATTTATTTGGGTTTGTGTCTGTGTCCTCTATTCTGTACCATTGATCTACCTTTCTATTTTGGTACCAATACCATGCCGTTTTGGTTACTATTGCTTTGTAGTAGAGTTGAAGATCTGGTATTGCAATACCCCCTGTTTCACTCTTCCTGCTAAGGATTGCTTTAGCTATTCTGGGTTTCTTATTCTTCCAGATGAATTTCATAATTGCTTGCTCTATTTCTGTAAGGTACGTCATTGGGATTTTAATTGGAATTGCATTGAATTTGTAGAGCACTTTAGGTAGTATGGCCATTTTGACAATATTAATTCTTCCTATCCAAGAACATGGAAGATCTTTCCATCTTCTAAGGTGTTCTTTAATTTCTTTCTTTAGTGTTGTATAGTTCTCATTGTAGAGGTCTTTCACCTCTTTTGTCAGATTGATTCCCAAGTATTTTATTTTTTTCGAGGCTATTGTGAATGGGGTAGTTTTCTTAATTTCTCTTTCTGAAGATTCATCACTTATGTATAAAAATGCATTGGATTTATGGGCATTGATCTTGTAACCTGCTACTTTACTGAATTCACTTATGAGTTCTAAGAGTTTTCTGGTGGAATTTCCAGGTTCCTCTAAATATATAATCATCTCATCAGCGAACAGGGATAGTTTGAGTTCTTTTCCAATTTGTATCCCTTTAATTTCTTTGGTTTGTCTAATTGCTCTGGCCAGAGTCTCAAGAACGATGTTGAATAGAAGTGGTGAAAGAGGGCATCCCTGCCTTGTTCCAGTTTTTAGGGGGAATGCTTTCAGTTTTTCACCATTTAGAATGATATTAGCCATGGGCTTAGCATAAATGGCCTTTACAATGTTAAGGAATGTTCCCACTATCCCTATTTTTTCTAGTGTTTTGAGCATGAAGGGGTGCTGTATTTTATCAAATGCTTTTTCTGCATCTATTGAAATAATCACATGATTCTTGACTTTAAGTCTATTAATATGGTGAATTACATTTATTGATTTCCTGATGTTGAACCAACCTTGCATCCCTGGGATGAAACCCACTTGGTCATGGTGCACTATCTTTTTAATATGTTTTTGTATGCGATTTGCTAAAATTTTGTTGAGAATTTTTGCGTCGATGTTCATTAAGGATATTGGTCTGAAAGTTTCTTTCCTTGATGAGTCTCTGGCTGGTTTAGGTATCAGTGTGATATTGGCTTCATAGAATGAGTTTGGGAGGGTTCCCTCCTCTTCTATTTTATGGAATACTTTGAGAAGTATTGGAATGAGCTCTTCTTTAAAGGTTTTGTCGAACTCGGCTGAGAACCCATCTGGTCCCGGACTTTTCTTTGCTGGTAGGCTTTTGATGACTTCTTCTATTTCAGTACTTGAAATTGGTCTATTTAAATTGTTTATGTCTTCCTCGTTCAGTTTAGGCAATTCATATGTCTCTAGAAACCTGTTGATGTCTTTGAAATTTTCTATTTTGTTGGAGTATAGATTTTCAAAATAGCTTCTAATTATGTTTTGTATTTCAGTCCTGTCTGTTGTGATATTTCCTTGTTCATTCCGAATTTTAGTGATTTGGTTTTTCTCTCGTCTTCTCTTTGTTAGTGTGGCTAAAGGTTTATCAATTTTGTTTATTTTTTCGAAGAACCAACTATTTATTTTGTCAATTTTTTGTATTGTTTCTTTTGTTTCAATTTCATTGATTTCAGCTCTGAGTTTAACTATTTCCTGTCTTCTACTACTTTTGGTGCTGTTCTGTTGTTCTTTTTCTAGGGCTTTGAGCTGTAGTGTTAGGTCGTTTATTTGTTGAGTTTTACTTCTTTTATTAAATGCGCTCCATGAAATAAATTTCCCTCTAAGTACTGCTTTCATAGTGTCCCAGAGATTTTGATATGATGTTTCTTTGTTCTCATTAACCTCTAAGAATTTTTTAATTTCCTTCCTAATATCTTCTGTTATCCATTCATCATATAATAGCATATTGTTTAATCTCCAGATGTTGGAATAGTTTCTGTGTTTTACTCTTTCATTTATTTCTAACTTCAATCCATTATGATCTGATAGAATACATGGTAGTGTCTCTATCTTCTTGTATTTGCTAACATTAGCTTTGTGGCATAATATATGGTCTATTTTAGAGAAGGATCCATGTGCTGCTGAGAAGAAAGTGTATTTGCTCTTGGTTGGATGGTATATTCTATAAATGTCTGTGGCCCTTTTTTTTTTTCATTTTTTAACTTGATACTGTAGCCTGGTAATCATTTGTATTCATTCCTTTTCTACTGCCAATGACACTACTGGGTGAGTTATAAAGAAAAGAGGTTTCTTTTGGTACTTGGTTTTGGAGTTGCAAAGTTGAGGAGCCACATCTGGTGATGGTCTTCTTGCTAGCAGATCCCTGAGGAGAGGTAGGGCATCCCATGGTGAAAGACTCCATGTGAGAGTGCGTGTGTGTGTGTGTGTGTGTGTGTGTGTGTGTGTGTGTGTGTCTGCTCTCTCGCCCTCTTATAAAGCCAGCAATATTCAATCATGGGAATTCCACCCTGATGACCTTATCTAATCCTAATTGCCTCCCCACAGGCCCTGCCTTTAATTGCCACAGTTGGGTTAAGTTTCCATCCTCTTAATACCTCACAATGGGGATGAGGTTTTAACCCATAAAACCTTAGGGGGACACATTCAAAACTTTTTCGAACCACAGTATCACTCCATAGTTGAATATTGATGGTTTCCTCAGGTTTTTTTTTTTTTAACAGCTTTATTGAGGTATAACTTACCTACCATAAAATTCACCTATTGTAAATGCAGAGTTCAATGATTTTAGTAAATTTCTGGCTTCGAATAACCATTGCTCCAGTACAGTCTTAAAACACTCAATAAAGTTGCTTATGTCCATTTGTTACCAATCCTCACTCCCAACTCCAGTCTCAGATGACCACTGATCTTCATTCTGACTTTATAAATTTGTTTTTTCTAAACATTTCACGTAGTCCTATAGTGTTTTGTATCTGGCTTTTTTCACTTCTACTTTTTTGAGCCTCAGTCATGCTGTAGTATGTATCAGTACTTTGTTAATTTGAATTGTTCTCCTGTATGACTATGCAATGATTTTGTTTATACATTCACTAGTTGATGGACATTTGGATTGCTTCCATTTTTGGGTTATTATAAGCAACACTGTTAGGAACATTCACATATGTCTTGGTATGGGCCTTATGCTTTTAGTTCTACTGCTTGATGCGTAGGCATGGAATTCCTGGCTGTTCTCATTCAATTTTACAACTGCACAGACCTCTACCTCACAGTTGTGCCATACTGGTGAGTCCCTTATTGGTGGACATTTGTGTTGTTTCAGTTTTCCATCTTACTATTACAAATAATGCTGCAGTAGATAGCCTGTGCATATATAATCTCTTCCTTTGGCCAGCATATCATTATGCTAGATTCTTAGACGTAGGTTTGGTGGGTAATTGCATGTGCAGTTTGGCAAGATATTGCCAAATTCTCCCCCATAAGAACTGTGCCATTCTATATGCCTACCAGAAGTCTATGAGAGTGACTTTCCATAGACTTGCCATGAGCATATATCAATTAGCCTTTGTATTTTTAAAATATAATTAATTAACAAATGCTATCTCAGTGAAGTTTTCATTAGAAAGACTTTCTTTGGTGGCATGTCCTTTTATTCATTTGTTTATTCATGCATCCATCTTTCTCATACCATCAAGAGGCAGCATTTCATAGGTTGCTCTTATTGCCATTATTTTTGCTCTAAGCGTCAAGTATAGCTCTGAACAAGGCAGGAAACTTTCCTGCCATTTTGGAGCTTACATTCTGGTAAGGAAAAGGCCAAATGATAGAGTCAATAAGTAAAAAAAAAAAAAAAAAATGTTCAAGTAAGTAAAAAAAAAATGTTCAAGTAACAGTAAGTACTATGATGGAAATTGCAAGAGGTGATGTGATAGGTCAGTGGATGACATCTGTTCACCATCCATCGAGTCACTCTTACAGGGCACCGGGCCCTGGGTGAGGTGCAAAGGCTTTCTTGGTGAAGGTATGGCCAGAGTCTTTTGCAAGATGACTGGGGGTGGTGTATGGGCTCTGATGGGTCACACAGGGCAGTGGAACTACTCTTCTGAGCCCTAGGAACACAGATGGTCAAATGTGGTCTCTGCTCACAGTTTAATGGGGGAAAGGAGAAAGACAGGAAATTGAGCTATATAGTAATAATAACTGTATAGTAATAATAATAATAATAACACAATGGGAGAATGGATAGGGCATTCTTGAGCTTTCCTCAGGCTGTTGAGGGGTCAGGGAAGGCCACACAGGGTCTCCAAAGATGACTGACAGTGACTGGCAGCCTTGCAGGGAAGCCTGTCAGGCTGTAGGGACACAGGGCACCAACTTCCTGGTGGAACTGTGAGGTAATGAAGGTCCTTTTGGAGCATGCCCCTTTTTGTCCTCCAATTTTCTCAGTGTGCACAATTTCTGGGGCTTTGTGGCTTGTCAGTTTGGGCATTGCACTTTACCTTCTATCTGTGGAAGGCAGAGTAACACCCTCCCCACAAAGAACTGCTATGCTTTGACTGCGTAGCCCCAAATTTATGTGTTAGAAACTTAATACCCAAATTCATGTTGATGACACATGGGACCTTCAGGAGATAATTAAAGTCAGGTAAGGTCATGAGGATGGTCCCTTATGGTGGAATTGGTGGCTTTACAGAAAGAGGAAGAGAAACCTGAGCTAGCATGCTTGCTATCTCACTGTGTGATCCCCTCTGCCATGTGATGATGCAACAAGAAGGCCCTTACCGAGCAGATGCCAGTATCCTGCTCTTGGGCTTCCTAGACTCTAGAACTGCGAGGAAATAAACTTCTATTCTTTATGAATTACCTGGTTTCAGGTATTTTGTTATAGCAACAAAAAATGGACTAAGACAATGTCTACTCACTAATCACTGAAACCTATGCATATGTTGTCTCACAAGGCATGTGGATATGACTAAGTTAAGGATCTTGCAATGGGGAGATTGTTTTGGGTTATCCAGAGAGTCCTGGTGTAATCACAGGGTTCCTATAAGAGGGAGGCAAGAGAGTCAGAGCTAAGCAGGGGTCAGAGTGATAGTCAGGAGCCAAAAATATAGGTAGCCTGTAGAAGCATGGAAAAGCAAAGAAATAGCTTTTCCCATACAGCCTGCACAAGGACACAGCCCTGCTGTCACTTTGATTTTAGTTCAATGAGACCCATTTCTGACTTCTGACCCCCCAGAACTGTAAGGTAAAATATTTGTGCTGTTTTTATTGGTTCTTTTCAGTTACACATAACATTATGACTCATCTTGCCATAATTATAAAACTATGGAAGATAATTTGCTCTAATTCAGTCCCCAGTATTTCCTCTTTCCTATCCCTCCTTCCTCCCTCTGTTTCCTTCCCTCTACTCCACTGATATTTCTGCTACTTAGTTTTAGTTTTTTAGTAGTTAGTGTCTTGTGGATATACACTATGGTGAGATTCACTATGGATGTTCATACATGCACATCAGAAAGCTAGGCCAGATTCATTCCACTGTTCTTCCCTTATATGGCCCCTTCTTCCACCCCTTCAGTCCCTTCATCTAGTCCACTGATCTTTCTTCTATTTTGATGGCTAACCCACTCCTTGGCATATATCCAAAAGATCTAAAATCAGCATCATCAATGTTTATAGCAGCACAATTCACAATAGCCAAGCTATGGAATCAACTAAGTTGTCCTTCAACAGATAAATGGATAAAGAAAATATGGTATATATACACAGTAGAGTATTACTGAGCCATAAAGAAGAGCAAAATTATGGCATTTGCTGGTAAATGGATGGAACTGGAGAACATCATGCTAAATGAAATAAGCCAGACTCAGAAAGCCAAAGGTTGAATATTTTCTCTGATTTGCAGAAGTTAGTTGAAAATAAGAGGGAATAAAGAGAAAGTGGAAGAGAGAAAGGGAAAAGAGGGGGATTCCATCAAAATAGAAGAAAGATTGGTGGACTAGATGTTTGTAACACCAAAAGAAAACGAATACCACACTTTAGTTTGCTCATCCTTGATGTAGGAATAATTACAACAGTTCTGCATTCTCAGGACTGCTGTGAGGCTATAATAAACAATACATGTCAGTGCTTAGCAGAGCACCTGCTTGCCCTTCCACCTTCAGCCATATGAGAACACAGTGTTCCCCCCATCTGGGGGATGCAGCAACAAGGTGCCATCTTGGAAGCAGCTGTTATCAGACAACGGAACCTGCTGACATGTTAATCTTGGACTTCCCAGTCTCCTTGACTACAGGAAAGTAAATTTTTGCTTTTATAAATTACCCAGTATCATGTATGTTGTCATAGCAGCATCAATGATCTAAGAAAGTCTCCTTAATTTTAGTCATTTTTCCAGTGACTGCACTGAATTTTCAAGATGGATAATAATGCTATGTGCAAATATTAGTGTTATCTCTTATCTCTAGAAGATTCAGAAGATTCATGTCTTTTCTTTCTTTTTCTTGCCTTAGTTCCTTCCATCTCAGTTTTTAGATGTAATCAGATCCACATTACATCATTTCAGGATGAGAACTTTGGTGTCTTACGCTTGGACTGTCGTGTGTCAGATCTTCTTTCTATGGGCCACAGTTTAGGAGCAGCTGGGTTCTGTGGCTGGATCCCACTGGAAGAGCAATACCCAAGCTGGCCCAAGTCATCATCTCTGTCCAATAAAGTCCAATGTGAAGGCATGAAACTGCTGTGTCAAATCTAAGAAACCTAAATAAAGAGTGAAATAGGAGAGCCAATAACAAGGACACAGAATGGGGAAGTTGCGAACAAGAAAGAACAAATTTGAGAATGGTAAAGGAGTGTGGGTGACGGTATAAGACAAGAATCAGTGGAGCTCCCTTGCATGTGTGCCTGGCCATGCCAAGCATTGGGAGAAATCCCAGTGTTATTGCTGGGACACTATGGTGCGAACAAAGGTTTGGCAAATGAATGCCATTCATTAATTAGGCAGTGTCTAAGTTCTAGAAGTTCTTAGAGCTCCTTTTAATTTCTGAGATATTGTCCATGGTGCTGCCATGCTCGACCTCCCCCTGACTAAGGCCATGAGAGATGTTCCTACACCCCGTGTCCCTGTCGCTTGAGCTGCTGTCCTAGTGCCTGAGCCTCAGTACCCTGACCATACTGAGTCTGCTCCCAGAAAATGGGTCTCGCCACCCAAATCCAGTGCCATCACACTGTTGTTGACCTTCCGTTGACATGCTGCAAAGTTCCCCAGAGGAGTTCTCTAGAACCCACACACAGGTTATTGTTTCAGAATAACCAGAGGTGCTGCTTGTTAAACATTGATTCCCAGTCCCTGCACAGGGCACACAGTACTAGAATAGTTAGGCACAGAAATGTGTGTTTGCAATAAACTGCCCAGGTTATCCCTGTGGACAGCAAAGTCTTAGAATGACTTTTCTAGGCAGCAGTTCTCAAAGTGTGGTCCTTGTTATCCCTGGAACATGTTAGAAATGCAAAATTTCAGGTCTTGTTCAGAGCTCCTGAGTCAGAGACTCTGGAATTGAGGCCCAACATTCTGTGTTTTATAAGCTATGAGGAATTTTGAGGCACACTCATGTGAGAACCGCTGGATTAAGGCATGGGTTCCCAGCCCAGTTGCACCCTAAAAATGTGGTAGAAAATTCCAAGGAGCTTTTAAAAACTATCAATGCTCAGAAATTGTGGTTTAATTAATCTGGAGGAATCTGGTCAATTATTTTTTTGCATATATGTGCTGTATTTTTTTAAATAGACTTTGTTTTCCTAGAGCAGTTTAGTTTCTCAATAAAATTGAGCAGAATTTCCCATACACCCTCCTCCACCCTATATATAACCTCCCCCTTAGGACCATTCCCCACCAAAATGGTCTGTTTGTAACAATAGATGAACTGACATCAACACAGCGTTGCCATCCAAAGTTCACAGTTCACATCTGAGTTCACCCTTGGTGCATGTTCAATGTTTAGACAAATGCATAGTGACAAGCATTCAGTTTTAAAGTATCATACAGAGTAGTGTCCTGCCCTAAGAATCTGCTGTGCTCTGCCTGTTCATCCCTTCCTCCCCACTAATGCCTGACAAACAGATCTTTTGGAGTCCAGGCAATTTGAAGCTCTTTCAGAGATGTGAATGCACAGTCAGAAACGAGAACTGCTGGTCTAAAACAGTGGTCCTCTAGGGATGATTTTGCACCCTATGAGATGTTTGGCAAAGTCTAGAGACATTTTCAGTTTTTGCATATGGGGGGCTACTACTGGCATCTAGTGGGGAGAGGCTAGGGACACTGCTAACCATCCTACAAGACAACTGGGACAACAAAGAGTTATCTAGGCTGAAATGTTAATGGTACCAATTTGAGACACCCTGATCTGGGAAAATAGTCACACCCAAGAGTCCAAGCTCCTAAGACATCATTTTTCAAAAAGATATATATTAGTTGGATATTATTTCATTTTCAGAAATGAAAGATACTACAGATGGCTTAATCATCCCTACCTACAGCACAACATATACAGATGCACTTACATGCACTAACATTTACACTGATAGAAAGCAGCTGGGGTTTGTGGCTCAGTGGTACAACACTCACCTAGCATGCATGAGACCGTGGGTTCAGTCCTCAGCACCACATAAAAATAAAAAAAGGTATTGTGTCCACCTACAACTAAAAATGTATATATTTTAAAAAGCAGCCCTAATACATAGGCATGCACATGTATACATGTTTTCCCATACGTATGTGCTGACAATCATATTTACTAAGCCTCAGCCACATACCCCACCATGACTCACAACCATTGAATCACACACACACACACACACATACACATGCTCATGCTGACAACCTCAGTCATTACAGCCAAGGGCCCTAGGTCACCCAAAGTTCTCCTGCCTTCCCATCCCCTTTCTCCTTTGGTCTTACCCAAAGATTCACCTTCAGAGGCCTGAGTTTTGAGGGTGATATGGGGAGACTCCCCACACGAAGGTCCTCGCTGCTAGTCTTTGGGGTGGCAGCTAATCAGGCTGGGTAAGGGTAGAGCCTCTGCTGGACACTGTACTTGGGAGAAGCAGGGGGAATAGTGAGAAGGGTCTTCATGTCCCAGTCATGCCAGGAACCTGAGAGGCATGAAGGCAGAGAGAGGAAAAGAGGCCCAACGGACTCCCAGATAGCTCAGGGGACGTCAGAGGAGAAAGCCAGGGCAGACCGGCAGGGTCTGTGCTGAGGCACTGAAGGGAACACACTGTCACCACCCTCAGCATCCGGGGCGTCCTCAGCACCTGCTCAGACTCAGGCAGAAATACTATGCGCTAAAAACACTTCACACTGTTTAGACCCTTCCTTGTGCACCTTAAAAGACTGTAGTGGAAAAAAGCTTCTTCTCAGCAAAGGAAACAGTAACATGAAGAGGGAACCTACAGAAGGGGAGAAAATCTTTACCACACGCACCTCAGATAGACACTAACTCTAGGATATATAAAGAACTCAAAACACTGAGCACCAAGGCTGGGGAGATAGCTCAGCTGGTAGAGTGCTTGCCTTGCAAGCACAAGGCCCTGAGTTCGATCCCCAGTACCACAAAAAACAAACAAACAAACAAACAACAACAACAACAAAAAAACTTAGCACCAAAAAAAAAAAAAAAAAAAAAAAAAAAAAAAAAACAACCAGGGCTGAGGAGATAGCTCAGTCAGTAGAGTGCTTGCCTTATAAGCACAAGGCCTTGGGTTCGATCCTCAGCACCCCAAAAACAACAACAACAACAAAAACACACACATAAAAAAACAAATAACCCAATCAATAAATGAGCTAAGAACTGAACAGACACTTCACAGAAGAAGAAATACAAATGACCAACAAACATATGAAAAAGTGTCCAACATCTCTAGCAATTAGAGAAATCTACTCTAAGATTTCATCTCACTCCAATCAGAATGGCAATTATAATTATCAAGAATACAAGCAATAATAAATGTTGGTGAGGATGTCAGGGGAAAAGGTACACTCATACATTGCTGGTGGGACTGCAAACTGGTGAAACCACTCTGGAAAGCAGTATGGAGATGCCGCAGAAAACTTGGAATGGAACCACTATCTGACCCAGCTAACTCCTTGGTTTATACCCAAAGGACTTATAATCAACATACTACAGAGATGAAGCCACATTAATGTTTATAGCAGCTCAATTCACAATAGCTAAACTATGGAACAAACCTAGATGTCCTTCAACAGATGAATGGATAAAGAAAATGTGGTTTATATACACAATGGAATATTACTCAGCCTTAAAGAAGAATGAAATTATGGCATTCACAGGAAAATGGATGGAGCTGGAGAATATTATGCTAAATGAAATAAGTCAATCCCCAAAATCCAAAGGTTGAGTGTTTTCTCTGATAAGCAGATGCTGATCCATAATGGAGGGGGTGGGTCGGAAAGAATGAAGGAACTTTGAATTGGGCAGAGGGGAGTGAGGTGAGGAGAGGGCGTTTGGGGGTGGGCAGGATAGTGGAATGAGACAGACATTATTACCCTATGTACACGTATGATTCCATGACTGGTGTGACTCTGCACCATATACAGTTAGTTGTGCTCCATTTGTGTACAATGTGCCAAAAAGCATTCTGCTGTCATGTATAACCAATTAAAGCAAATTAAAAACTAAAATTTTTTTAAAAGACGGTAGTGAAAGGAGCACTGATTTTCGGAGACCGATAGACCAGGTTTGGATCTTTTTTTTTAAAATTTATTTTTATTGTAAACAAATGGGATACATGTTGTTTCTGTTTGTACATGGAATAACAGCATACCATTTGCATATTCATATATTTACATAGAGTAATGATGTTTGATTCATTCCGTTATTTTTTTCCGTCCCCCCCACCCCTCCCAACTCTCTTTTCCCTCAGGTTTGGATCTTAAGTTGCTATTTTCTGGCTGTGTAAATTTCTTAAATTCTCTGATCCTGGAATCTCTCTTGTGAGAGGTGGAGATAACAGTACCTCCTCTTCAGGCTTCGTAAAGGTGATATGTATATATTTCTCACTGCCTGGCATTGAGTATGCCCTTGAGGGTGCTCGATCATTCCCATTACCCTTCCTATTTTGCAGCTACTTTGCCTTACTTTATGAATGTTTAATCTCTATAATTAATTTGTCTTATAAAACATAAACATTTTCATAACTTGTTGAATTAGATAACATTCCCAGAAACAGAACAACTGGGTCAAAGGTTATGACCATTTTGATAATCTTTCAGATTTATTTTTGAAGTAATTGTTTTCAAATATTATATCTGGATCTCTCCCCTTGCCCCCACTGCCAATCAGTGTCACTCAAAGACAGGGGAGAAAACCTTTTTGTATGAAGATGCTCATTTGGTATTATTTATAAACAACTTAATTATATAGTAGGAGGATAACCAGTGACTTAACCCTTTGAGGAATTAGGCAGCATGTAGGCAAATAAGCAATTAATGTCAAGCCACTGATGACACCACTTCTTGATAGACTCTGGATCAGCCATTCAAATAATAACAAAGACTAAGTACTAAAACTGAAAAAAAAAAAATGACCAAAAGAAAAGAGAAAATTTGAGCTGATTCTCAAAAATTATTATGATGCAGTAATGCATATGAATCTGAATGCAAGTTTAGATAACACTTCCAAGTGAAACTTCATGGGCTTTTTCTGTAAAAGGCCGTGAAGTACATACTTTGGGCTTTGCAGGCCAAATGATCTGTCACAACCACTCAGTTCATATGTACACTGTGGAAGTGACCAGAGACAACTTGTGAATGAATGAGTGTGGCCATGTTCCAATATCGCTTCATTTTCAAAAGCACATTACAGATGGGATTTGACCCTTGGACCAGTTTACTAACCACTATTTTAAGATGAAAGTATTATAAATACATGAAAATTTTTTTTGTATATTTCCTTTGGTGAGCTTCACTATATGATCATCTTTTGGCAATTTAAGATAAAAGATGGGTAAATAATATGAAAAAGGGCAAAAGCCCTACCCTACTTTAATGATTCACAGAAGGAATATTAGAGTTATAAAAACATATGAAAAATGAAATATCCACTCTTCAAATATGAAATGAATTCAAATATGAAATGGAATTTTTTAAAACCCTAAAATATCCAATGCTTATAGACATATATTCAGATAGGCACTTTATTACAGTACTAGTTGGAAAATAAATTAGCATCCCCTTTCTGGTTAGAAAATTGTTAATGTGCCAAGACTTTTCCAATTGTTCAAAATCAATAACTCCTATTTCTTAGAACTTGTCATTAAGCAATAATTTGAGCTATAGAAAGAGTTCATTGTTATTTATTGCAGCAAAAAATTGCAAACGACAATATGTGAATGGTTCATTAATTATAAATGAGTGATAGAATTATGATTCCAGGTAGATCCAAGATGGCAGTCTAGAGGGAGGCTGCATTCCTTGTCGCTCCACAACGCCGGATTCAAGCAGAGGATATCTGTTTCTCGGTGAGGCAGTATTTGCTGCTTATCGATCCCCTGCTCTTTACCCCATTTGTCTGCTGTGATGACCTGCAGTCTGCCAGCATATCGACGCCTTTTTTGAGAGCAGATTGCTCACTGTCAGGCGTCTATCATCCGCCATTTGCCTGCCTCTCGCCTGTCCATCGCCTGCCTTACCCCTATCCATCACCCAACGCTTGAGGTTCACCTCCCAATCTCAGACAGCTGCCAGCAGATTGACTGCAGACCGCCAGTGGAGAACCAGCTGCCTGCTGCTGCCTGGAAGTTCACTGTCACAGTACCTGCAGGTTTGATTACATGTGGCTGCCGCCATTTTGAGACAACAGCCAGGCCCTGTAGGACCCCTGGCCTGACTGACTGAGTCCCGTCTCCAGGATCCCTCAGCCCGACCAATCACTCCCTGCCTCTGGGGCCCTCACATCAACTGACTGCTCCCTGCCGCCAGGACCCCCAGACCAACTGACTGCACCCTATCACCGGGACCCCAGACCGACTGATTGCACCTGGCCTCCAGGATCCCACAACCACACCAAACACACCGGACCTCCAGGACCCCAGCCGGACCAACTGCATCCTGTCTCCAGGACCTCCAGCTGACCACGTCCACCCCTGAGCTGCAGCTCCCCATTTGCCAACACATTTGGAAGCCAGAGCAGCCTTCTTGGATAATCCTGGAAGCAACAGCTCCGATCTTCCAGTGGGGCAAATCCCATCCTGTGACGCCTGCTGGAGGCTTGAAGCTCATTCTCAGGTACCTCTCATACATCAGGCTACTGAACACTGGGAGGTTTCATTACAATATGACTATTATATACTAGATTTTCTTTTCTTCCTTTTTAAAAAAAAATTTGTTTTTATTTCCTTACGTTTCTTGCTTTCTTTTCCTTCTGTTTACCTGTTCCCTCAGAGTCGCTTTCTCCCTTATTTACATGATCTTATTGTCCCCATAGGGGCTATTTGGTCTAGGATTGCATAGTGTCCGGTTTGGGCACTGCTAATATTGATCTCCCCTAAAAGAAAGGGTTTTGGAAACCTATAGGGCCACTATAAGCCTATAGGGGGAAATCTGCAATACCCCAGATCTGCAGCACTAGAGGGGAAGATACATGAACAACATGAAAAAACAAGGGAAGAAAATGATCCAAACAAATCTAGATTCTATAGTAATAGAATCCAATGATAGTATGTTAGAAGAAATGTCAGAAAAGGACTTCAGACTATACATGATTAAGATGATTCGCGAAGCAAAGGATGAGATAAGAGAGCAAATGCAGGCAATGAATGATAATACCAATAAGCTGAAAGAGCACCTGCAGGAAGCAAAAGATCATTTCAACAAAGAGATAGAGATTCTCAAAACAAAACAAAACAAAACAAAACGGAAATCCTTGAAATGAAGGAGATAATAAACCAAATAAAAAACTCAATGGAAAGCATCACCAACAGACTAGACCACTTGGAAGACAGAACCTCAGACAATGAAGACAAAATATTTAACCTTGAAAATAAAGTTGCCCAAACAGAGAAGATGGTAAGAAATCATGAACAGAATCTCCAAGAACTATGGGACATTATGAAAAGACCAAATTTAAGAATTATTGGGATTGAGGAAGGCACAGAGATACAAACCAAAGGAATGAACAACCTATTCAATGAAATAATATCAGAAAATTTCCCAAGCCTGAAGAATGAAATGGAAAATCAAATACAAGAGGCTTACAGAACACCAAATGCATAGAATCACAACAGATCCACACCAAGGCACATTATAATGAAAATGCCTAACATTCAAAATAAAGATAGGATTTTGAAGGCCACGAGAGAAAAGCATCAGATTACATATGGGGGAGACCAATATGGATAGCAGCAGACTTCTCAACCCAGACTCTAAAAGCTAGAAGGGCCTGGACCAACATATTTCAAGCTCTGAAAGAACATGGTTGCCAAACAAGAATCCTATACCCAGCAAAACTAACCTTCAGATTTGAAGATGAAATAAAATCCTTCCATCATAAACAAAAGTTAAAAGAATTTACAAATAGAAAGCCTACACTACAGAATGTTCTCAACAAAATATTCCATGAGGAGGAAATGAAAAACAACAATGTAGTTCAGCAAAGGGAGGAACTACCTTAGAGAAAAACCACTCAAAGGAGAAACCAAGCCAACTTAAAAACCAAAAATAAGCCAAATGACTGGGAATACAAATAATTTCTCAATAATAACCCTGAATGTTAATGGCCTAAACTCATCAATCAAAAGACATAGACTGGAAGAATGGATTAAAGAGAAAGGCCCAACAATATGCTGCCTGCAAGAGACTCATCTCATAGAAAAAGACATCCACAGACTAAAGGTGAAAGGATGGGAAGAAACCTACCATGCACATGGACCCAGTAAAAAAGCGGGGATTTCCATCCTTATATCAGATAAAGTGGACTTCAAGCCAAAGTTAGTCAGAAGGGATAAAGAAGGACATTTCATACTGCTTAAGGGAACCATAAATCAGGAAGACATAACGATAGTAAATATTTATGCCCCAAACAATGGTGCATCCCTGTACATCAAACAAATCCTTCTCAATTTCAAGAATCACATAGACCACAACACAAAATTCTGGGCGACTTTAACACACCGCTGTCACCACTAGATAGATCTTCCAAACAAAATCCAACCAAAGAAACCATAGAACTCAATAACACAATCAATAACCTAGACTTAATAGACATATATAGAATATTCCATCCATCAACGAGCGGATACACTTTCTTCTCAGCAGCACATGGAACCTTCTCGAAAACAGACCATATGTTATGCCACAAAGCAGCCCTTAGGAAATGCAAAAAAATAGCGATACTGCCTTGTGTTCTATCAGATCATAATGGACTGAGAGTAGAAATCAATGACAAAGTAAAAAAAGGAAATTACTCCAACACTTGGAGATTAAATAATATGCTATTGAATGAAACATGGATAACAAAAAACATCAGGGAGGAGATTAAAAAATTCTTAGAGGTCAATGAGAATGATGATACAACATATCAAAATCTCTGGGACACTATGAAAGCAGTACTAAGAGGAAAATTCATTGCATGGAGTGCATTCCAGAAAAGAATGAAAAGTCAACAATTAAATGACCTAACATTACAGCTCAAAGACCTAGAAAAAGAAGAACAGAATAATAGCAAAAGTAGTAGAAGACAGGAAATAATTAAAATCAGAGCTGAAATCAATGAAATTGAAACAAAAGAAACTATTCAAAAAATTGACATAACAAAAAGTTGGTTCTTTGAGAAAGTAAACAAGATAGATAAACCCTTAGCCACACTAACAAAGAGAAGGAGAGAGAAGACTCAAATTACTAAAATACATGATGCAAAAGGAAATATCACAACAGACACCACTGAGATACAGAACATAATGAGAAGCTACTTTGAAAATCTGTATTCCAACAAAATAGAAAGTACCGAAGACATTGACAAATTTCTAGAGACATATGCTCCTCCCAAACTGAACCAGGAGGACATACACGATTAAACAGATCAATATCAAGCAATGAAATAGAAGAAGCCATTAAAAATCTACCATCCAAGAAAAGTCCAGGACCAGATGGATTCTCAGCCGAGTTCGACAAGAACTTCAAAGAAGAACTCATTCCAATACATCTCAAAGTATTCCAGGAAATAGAAAAGGAGGATACCCTACCAAACTCATTCTATGAAGCTAATATCACCCTCATACCCAAACCAGGGAAAGACACATCAAGGAAAGAAAATTTTAGACCAATATCCTTGATGAATATAGATGCTAAGATCCTTAACAAAATATTGGCAAACCGTATCCAAAAACATATTAAGAAAATTGTGCACCACAATCAAGTGGGGTTCATTCCTGGAATGCAAGGATGGTTTAACATCCGTAAATCAATAAACGTAATACATCATGTCAATAGACTTAAGGATAAGAATCATATGGTTATTTCAATTGATGCAGAAAAAGCATTTGACAAAATACAACACCCCTTCATGCTGAAAACATTAGAAAAAATAGTTCTAGTAGGAACATACCTGAACATTGTAAAGGCTATTTATGCTAAGCCCATGACCAACATCATTCTTAATGGAGAAAAACTGAAACCATTCCCTTTAAAAACAGGAACAAGACAGGGATGTCCTCTTTCACCACTTCTATTCAACATTATCCTCGAAACTCTAGCCAGAGCAATTAGGCAGACTAAAGAAATTAAAGGGATACGAATAGGAAAAGAGGAACTTAAGCTGTCACTATTTGCGGATGACATGATTCTATATTTAGAGGATCCAAAAACCTCCTCCAGAAAACTTCTAGACCTCATCAATGAATTCAGCAAAATAGCAGGCTATAAAATCAACAAGCATAAATCTACAGCATTTTTATACGCAAGCGATGAAACAGCTGAAAGGGAAATGAGAAAAACAACTCCATTTGCAATAGCCTCAAAAAAAATAAAATACTTGGGTATCAATCTAACCAAAGAGGTAAAAGATCTCTACAATGAAAACTACAAAACAATGAAGAAAGAAATTAAGGAAGACCTTAGAAGATGGAAAGATCTCCCATGTTCTTGGATAGGCAGAATTAATATTGTCAGAATGGCCATACTACCAAAAGTACTATACAGATTCAATGCAATTCCAATTAAAATCCCAATGATGTACCTCACAGAAATAGAGCAAGCAATCATGAAATTCATCTGGAAGAATAAGAAACTCAGAATAGCTAAAGCAATCCTTAGCAGGAAGAATGAAACAGGGGGTATCGCAATACCAGAACTTCAACTATACTACAAAGTAATAGTAACAAAAACGGCATGGTATTGGCACCAAAATAGACAGGTAGATCAATGGTACAGAATAGGGGACATGGACACAAACCCAAATAAATACAATTTTCTCATACTAGACAAAGGTGACAAAAATATGCAATGGAGAAAAGATAGCCTCTTCAACAAATGGTGCTGGGAAAACTGGAAATCCATATGCAACAGAATGAAACTAAACCCCTATCTCTCACTCTGCACAAAACTCAACTCACAATGGATGAAGGACCTTGAAATCAGACCAGAGGCCCTGCATCTTATAGAAGAAAAAGTAGGTCCAAATCTTCACCTTGTTGGCTTAGGATCAGACTTCCTTAACAGGACTCCCATAGCACAAGAGATAAAAGCAAGAATCAATAACTGGGATAGATTCAAACTAAATAGCTTTCTCTCAGCAAAGGAAACTATCAGCAATGCAAAGAGAGAGCCTACAGAGTGGGAGAATATCTTTGCCACTCATACTTCAGATAGAGCACTAATTTCCAGAATATATAAAGAACTCAAAAAACTCTACACCAAGATTACAAATAACCCAATCAACAAATGGGCTAAGGAAATGAACAGACACTTCACAGAAGAAGATGTACAAGCAATCAACAGATATATGAAAAAATGTTCAACATCTTTAGTAATAAGAGAAATGCAAATCAAAACTACACTAAGATTCCATCTCACCCCAATTAGAATGGTGACTATCAAGAACACAAGCGACAATAGGTGTTGGCAAGGATGTGGGGAAAAAGGTACACTCATACATTGCTGGTGGGACTGCAAATTAGTGCAGCCACTCTGGAAAGCAGTGTGGAGATTCCTTAGAAAACTTGGAATGGACTTACCATTTGACCCACCTATACCACTCCTTGGCCTATACCCAAAGGACTTAAAATCAGCACACTACAGAGATACCGCCACATCAATGTTCATAGCGGCTCAATTCACAATAGCCACACTATGGAACCAACCTAGATGCCCTTCAATTGATGAATGGATAAAGAAACTGTGGTGTATATATACAATGGAATATTACTCAGCTATAAAGAATAATAAAATTATGGCATTTGCAGGCAAATGGATGAAATTGGAGAATATCACGTTAAGTGAGATAAGCCAATCTCAAAAATCCAAAAGAGGAATGATCTCACTGATAAGTGGATGATGACACTTAATGGGGGGTGGGAGGGGGACAAGAATGGAGGAAGGAGGGACTGTATAGAGGGAAAAGGGAGGTGGGAGGGGTGGGGGGGAAGGAAAAAAATAATGGAATGAATCAAACATCATTACTCTATGTAAATTTATGAATATGCAAATGGTATGCTGTTACTCCATGTACAAACAGAAACAACATGTATCCCATTTGTTTACAATAAAAAAAAGAATTATGATTCCATGAAATAAAGTGTACTCTTTTTTTTTAATTTTTATTGTAAACAAATGGGATACATGTTGTTTCTCTGTTTGTACATAGCGTAAAGGCATACCATTTGTGTTAAAGTGTACTCTTAAAATAATATTTTCAATCTAGAATAGTCAGAAAAATAAAAATAAATATTAAATATTAAAACAAAATGTAAAATTAGAGTAATTAAATTAATGTGGAATGTGTATTTCACTAAACAGGCAGAAGAATGGAAAAGGCTAGAATGTACAGCAATAAACCCTAAATTTCTACAAAAAATGTAGAAATTTATTATAACTTATGGGTAGCATTTTTGAGAAATAAGTATTTGTTATGCAGTGTTAGTGCACCTGGCTAGCTATTTAGAAAGAAAAAAATGGATTCCTACCTCATATTTTCTCCCATATTAATTCCATGTAAAAAATTTAAATTAAAAAAAAAACCCTACAAATGTTCCTGAAAAATATTGGGGAGTTAAAATAATAAATTCAGAGTAAGTCTCTTGAAATACAACACAAAAGCCGTAAATACTATGGCAATAGGATAATATATTTCTTAATTTTTCTAAACTTACTATATCAGATAGAAAGGTGAGGTAGGGTATGAGAAAACGTGTCCTCCTACATATTGCCATGTCAAAATTAGGCAATATCAACTTAAATAAGAATTTACATATCCTCTTTACTTCACTTTACAATATTTATTTGTTTAATTATATGTTTTAATGAAATATGTACAAGGTCATTATATATTTCGTTACTCCTTATAATAGCAAAAGAGTGGAAATAGCAACTTTAAGTCTGTTAATGAGGGACTTATTAAAAATATTATGTAGAATATATGTATATTAAAAAAATATGGAAAACTTTGAAAACCAACCAGTGTTCTATTCTTTTTTTTAAAAAAAAGTTTTTGGTTGTGGATGGACACAACAACTTTATTTTATTTATTTTTTATGTGGTGCTGAGAATTGAACCCAGTGCCTCACACGTGCTAGCAAGTGCTCTACCACTGAGCCGCAGCCCCAGCCCCTATGCTCTATTCCTATTGATCAGGATATCTGATTAAGTAAAAAGTTATGGAAGAAAATAATGTGCGTATTATACTCAAATTTTAGGGAGGAGAAAAAGAAAATATGTACCTATTATGTGGACTCTTTCTGGAAGGAAATAAAAGAAACTTGTGAAAGAGGATGCATCTGGGGAGGAGAAATGGGTGGGTGAGTAGAGAAGGGTAAATAACTTAATTTTTAGTATATATCTTTTTATATATTGGTGGGGGGTATTGGGACTTTAACCTTGGAGCACTTTACCACTGAGCCCCATCGCCAGCCTTTCATTTTATTTTTTAGATTTTTGAGATAGGATTTCACTCAATTTCTGAGGCTGTCCTTGAACTGGTGATCTTCCTGTCTCAGTCTTCCAAGTAGGATTATAGGCATGTGCCACCACATCTGGTCCCTTTTGTACTTTTTGAATACACACACACAAACACACACACACACACACACACACACACACACACACACATGTATATGCTTTGCCTATTTAAAACAGATTTTCAAATAATACAACATAGGAAAATATTTTTTAACATCTACTCCTCCACTTGTTGGCTAAGAAGCATCTAAAACTTAACATGTGCAAAACTGAACTCCATATTCTTCTTCCAGAATCAGCTCTCTGCCATTTCCTCTCTTGGGTTCATGGCTGTACCATTTTTGGAGGTCCAAACACTTGGAGCTGTCCTTGACTTCTTCTCTCACACCCACGTCCAACTCCAGCAACACTAGCTTTCTTGCTCTAGAAAATGCCAAGTACGTTCTGGACTTTGAGCCTTTGTTATGTTTGTCCTGTCCTGCCAAGAAGGCTCTTCCCTGCTGCATGCTTCCCCCTTTCCTACAAGTCTATGCCCATATTTCATCTCACTGAAGTAACCAGTCCTCTGCCCAGCACTTCTGACCCACTTTTACTTTGCTTAAAAATAGTACAGAGTATTCATTACCTCTTAACATAATATATAATTTCCTTCCTTTCATTTTGTCCATCTCTTCACACTTAACTATGCTTTATGAGGGCATTCATTTTTGTCTATTTTGATCTTGATGATTTCCCTGGTGATAATGTCTGGCACATCATAAACTCACAATATATATTTGTTGAGATTATAGATTAATCAATCAACTGATGTAATGTAAGATTTATAGGTCACAACTTAGTTTCACATACAGCACAATTACAATCTTGTAAACAATGCAGATAATAATGTATTTACAGACATTTTTTTTCTTCTGAAAGATGTTCTATTTGGGCATTTGCCATATTTTTTTTCTTCCCCTTCCCTGTGAAAGACTATTTTGTCATTAATTGCTTGACCTTTTCTCCTCCGCCAACTTGCAGGGAAGGAATGTGTCTGCTAGCTCAGAGTCTTCCAGGCAGGCAGAATTGGGGAATGGGTAGAAAGAAAAGGTGAACCTCAAGGAGTGAAACAAGATTTGTTATTTTAATATTGGGAATGGGAACAGAGCTCTTAGAAGAAAAAGGAAGCTTTAAGGAGAAGGAGGAAGAGGAAAATGAGAGAGAATGCTTTGACATTGATGTTTACCACAATGTTTTTGGTGGTAGTTGAGAGGGAGGAGTTAGGGACACTTGGGAAATCTGCAGAACCTGGAAGGTATTTAGAGATTGGGAATGGGGAAAGGCATTTTAAAATGTTTCTATGGATTGTAAGTTGGATTTCCTTTGCTTTTCTTTGAGAATCTCCAATGAAAATCTTAATTGCTTTTGATTACTTTCAGTGATGTTTTTCTAAACATAACTTCTGGGGCTGGAATACTTGGATTCCTAGCTTTTTTCAAGGGAAAGAAATATACAGTGATTTTAAAATGACTTGTTTAGGGTGGTGGTTTTATGTGATATTTTTATTCGTTTCATTTTTCGACTTTTCCTACTTTCTCCATTACAAGTGTAGTGATTCTGCATCATAGAAGAGCATGTTTTCATAGTTTCTGATTCCCTTAGCTTTTCAGTCTCTCTGCTGTAGTCAGTGGCAGCCTGACTCATCCACACACAGCCAGTGGGGTCAGGAAAGTGAGCCTGTGGCATTGCAGTCACCGTCAGCTCAGGGCCACTGCTCAGGTTTCTTTCCCTGGGACCTCCGCATGACTCTCACCCTGGCTGACTCTGTCCTGTGCTTGTCTCAGAGTCCCTGGTACTCTCAGTGGCTGGTTGTATTGGGTAAAGTCCCTGGTCTTATCTTTGGCATGGACCTAAAACTGTAGCTATGTCTACACCCTCCACCCCTAATGTAGTTTGGTTAATAACTGGGCTCATCTGACTCATGCACATGGAGTCTTTGTTTTGTTTTTTCAATTTTAATTTTATAAAGTTCTGTCATGGAAGTTCAGCTGAGTCTACTCTGCCAGGTCTTAAGAGTGATAATTTTGTGCTACCTGCTGCCCCCAGGGATGACCAATTTTCTGGTTTGTTCAGGACTCAGAGGGTTCTTGGAACACTGGGCTCTTCTGTGCTTGAACTGTCAAAGTCCCTTGTATAGGATGAATTGGTAATTGCTGCTCCCACAGGGGCTGACAACAGACTTCGACTGCCGCTTCCAGTCAACTGTTGAGTTCAGTCCTCTGGACCGCTCCTCATCATTAGAGGCTTGTCCTCTCTGCCAACAGGTGACCTCCTAGATCATGATAGGAAGCAAACTAAAAGGCAGGGCTCATCCTCCACATTTGTTGTTCGAAAGGGTGTGACTGAACTGTGGAGGCAGGCATGAAGGGTCTTTGGAGAACACTGATGTCATGGGCTCCATTCTGCTGACGTCATAAGCAGAGAAGCACCGCCCAAAGGAAGCATCATGTAGGTGCTGCTGGGAGTCTTCTGCTCAGGCACTGCCCCTGGCCGGTCTACGAGGCGCTCCCTCTGGGAGTCTGCAAACAAGGGCCACATCTCCACAAACAGATTGGCTCTTGGCTTGCAGTTCCTGGAAATTTGCATATCCTGAACCTCCTTTGGGAGAAGAGAGGGTTTTTAGACAAGATTATTTTAAAAACACAAGGCTCTCACAGGACCCAAAAGCACAAGCTCACAGCTTCTAACTAGGTTAGCTAAACAAGGACACTCCTTGGAGGGAACTGCAAGCACCAACTCTATTTTAGGCATTTCGGAGGAACACTGGCGATTATGACTTCTACTGGATAGAGCGGCTATTTAGGGACATTTATTTTTGCTGAAATATTTGCTGAGTATTTTTATAAAATACTTTAAACCTGAAAAAACAAAACAATTTCCATAGGAGCCTTTAAAAGAGGGTGGGACGGAGGATCACAATCAAAAATATTGCTGCATTTGTGTGGTGATGACATTTTCAATACTCTCTTCAGAGGGAAGAAAGGAAGAGGTAGAGCAGAGACGGCAGCATGAATTTGGTATAACAACATTCTTGTCAGCTTGCTGTGTCTGCTGGCTTTCCCGTAGCCTCCATTTTCCCAGATGGACAGGATAATGTTAAAGACATTCCAAGGGTCATGCTGCTTTTGTTTGGGAGAAGGTGGGGCTTCTGGGAGCTGTGGATGCGTTCAGGTCCTGGGATTCTGTTTTCAGACGGCTTGTCCCAGATGGTTTCCAGCCACCCAGACCATTGTCATTGCACCCCCTCCAGGCAAGGTCACCTTCACTCCTACTTCTCTGGAAAAGTCAGTCTCAGAAGATTGGTGTGTCATGAAGGAGACACGGCACAGCCCAGATCTTTGTTCTGGACTCCACTGTAAAACCATTTGGGGATCTTAAAAAAACACAAACAAAACTCAAAACAAAACAACTCATTCAATTAAACAATTTCTGAGGATGGAATTAGGTATTGAGATTTTTTTTCTTTTTTAACCCTGGGTGATTCCAATGGACAACCTACATCAGAATTTAGGATCGCCTGGAGATTTTGTTATCCTGATCCAGCAGGTCTGGAGTGGGGCCTCAGATTCTGCATTTTAATAAACTCCCAGGTGGTGCTGTTGTAGGGTGTGTCACACACTGAGGAGCAAGTAGTGGACCAACTGCTGGGGACATGCGGGTTTCTTTCATTGTCGATAACTGTAACTGCAGTCTTAAGCAAGCCTAGGGCTGCGGTTTCTCCATCTATATGAAATGTGAACTAGACCAAGTCATTGCTAAGGGCCCTTCAAGCTCAGTCTTCCTGTGATTTCAGGGTTGTTGTTAAAAAGTGTGTGGGAGCCAGGAGTGGTGGCACATGCCTGTAATCCCAGCAGCTCGGGAGGCTGAGGCTGGAGGATCACTATCATATATTTTATCATTATTTGTAAACAGTATGCCACACACCCTTTATGTAAGTAAAATTTAAACTTTGATATACTTGAGGTATTAGTATTTACATGTACATATATGTGTATGTATAGAGTAGCTAGCAACTTAGAGAGGCCTTAAGCAACTTAGTGAGACCCTGTTTCTAAATAAAATATAAAAAAGGCCAAGGATATGGCTTCGTGGTTGAGTGCCCCTGGGTTCAATCGCCAGTACCAACAACAACAACAAGTGTGTTGGAGTTGGTTGTAACAACTTGAGAACTGATTAGTAAGTTTCCTGGAATTTTGCCAGCCTGTCATCAAAACACAGCCATTATTTAAAAATTGTTGTATCAACTTCCAATTAAGTAAAGTTTACTAGAAACAAAGATAGTAAATATTCAAAATTTATCTTTGTGAATTATTCTAGTGGTAACTTGAAATCACCCACGATAGAAGAAACAGCACCACAGAATTAGCAAATGCAATAAATCAGGGTTTGACTTATTGATTGTCAATATTTCAGAAAGTAAGCAACAAAGCAAATGAAGAAAATGTTAGTAATGCAGATTAAACTTAAAATTAATGCTGAAGTAGAAGCAGGTATTAGTTTAATGAATACAATTTGCATGAAGGTGAGAAATAGTTTAACTGTAGGTCACATATCTGGTATGATGACAGTACATTTGTTAGGAAAAGAGTTAATGGATTGGGATGCAGCTTAATTTGTCAAATCATGGTTGAATTACTTTATAGGTTGACTGAAGAAAAAAAGTGTCAAAAATCAATGCAACCATTCCGTGAAAATTGATTGATTAGATGAAATTTACAAAACAACTATCATATATTTTATCATTATTTGTAAATAGTATGCCACATGCCCTTTATATAAGTAAAGTTTAAATTTTGATAAATGTGAGGTATACATATATACATGTACATATATGTGTATATATAGAGTAGCTAGCAAAGACTTTCTCCCATTCTATGGGCTATCTCTTCATGCTGTTGTTTCCTTTGTGAAGAAGCTTATTAATTTGATGCCATCCCATTTATTAATTCCTAGTATTATTTTCTGAGATTTAGGAGTCCTATTGGGGAAGTCACTGCCTATACCTATGTTGGAGTTTGACCCTACATTTTCTTCTAGGAGTGGCAAAATTTCTGGTCTACTTTCTAGGTCTTTGATCAATTTTGAATTGACTTTTGTTTGGGGTGAGAGAAAAAAATCTAGTCTCATTCTTCTACATATGGATATCCAGTTTCCCTAATTACCATTTATTTAAAAGGCTGTCTTTTTTTCCAACCTGTTTTTTTTTGCCTTTGCCAAGGATCAGAAGGCTATATCTCTGTGTGTGTTTGTCTCTGTGTTTTCTTTTCTATTTCATGGATCCACACAGCTGTTTTTATGCTAGCACTGTGATGTTTTTGAGTATTGTGATTCCTCCATCATTGCTTCTTTTGCTCAGAATTGCCATGGTTACTCTGGTTTTTTTTTTTTTTCTTCCATATGAAATTTTGGACTGTTTTCCCTCCTACTTTTGTAAGTAATGTCATTGGTAATTTGTAGGAAATTGCATCAAATCTAGAGTTAGCTTTTTGTAATGTGGCCATTTTAACAATATTAATTCTGCCTATCCATGTACATGGGATGTCTTTCCATCTTCTCATGTCTTTTTCAAGTTTTTGCATCAATTTATATATAACAAAGGTAATCCTCATAATAGTGTAAAAAAGATATATTCTTCTAAAATTTATATTGGAGAAATGAATTTGTCATTTGGAGCACAATCAATTTCAATGCAATCTAGTTAATTGCATAAAATAAATACTAGATGAGCAAAAATCTAATGGTAAAACATCAATTGTAAGATTGTTACAAGAAGGTTGGAATTTTTTCAGTCTTCAACTCAGAAAGTTTCTAAGCATGACACTGAAGGCAAAAAAATTTTAAAAGAAAACTTATGCAGATTTAGACTACTTAAATTAAAAACTTTTGATGCAAAAGTAAAGAGAGTAACACTAAATAAAAATAAAAATAAAAAATGTTTGTAATATGTATGACAGATTAAGGGTAAAATATAAAATACAGAGATAGCTTTAAAAACTAATAAAAGAAATCAAATAGAAAAGTGGGAATGTATTTGAACAACCAACTCATACACAGAGACATACATATACATTCAACCCCAATAACTTGCAAATACATTAGAATTTATCAAAATCATAAGTAATTGAAGAATTGCAAAAAAAAAAAAAAAAGAAGTCTCCCCTTTTCTTTTCCTGTCAGATTGTTAGAGATTAAAAAGATTGATAGTGTCCAGAATTGGTGAAAGTGTAAGAAAATGGTTAATCTCACTCCTTGTTGGAGGGAGTATAAACTTTTATAACCATTCAGTAGAGTGGTCTGGAAATATTTATTACATTAATAAAAATTATTGTCCTTATGTTTATTCAGCAATTTCTGTTGCATTTACTCTGAGAGAATAGTTGGACAAGTACACAGAAATATAATTCTTATTTATGATGAAAAAAAGTTAGAAACAACCAAAATGGACATGTCTTGCAAATTGGTTAAGTAAATTATAATACATTTATACAATGGACTATTATGTAGTTATTAAAAACTACTATGCAGGGGGCTGGGGATATAGCTCAGTTGGTAGAGTGCTTGCCTTGCAAGCACAAGGCCCTGGATTCAATCCCCAGCACTGCAAAAAAAAAAAAAAAAGCAAAAAAACAAACAAACAAACAAACAAACAAAAAAACCAAACAAACTACTATGCATACTACATTCATTGACAGGAAAATATTTTATTATATAATATTTCACTAAAAGTATGCTATTATACCACTTATACATAATTTTGCATACTTTGTAAAACAGAAACTTCTGGAAAAATATTTCCTCAAATGTAAACAATAGTTAGTTCTGAACTATAGAATTTCAAGTGGTTAACCTTTATCTTTGTACTTCTCTGACTTTTTGAAATTTATTTATGATGAAGTATCATACTGATATATTTTTTTTTTTGTACCAGGAATTGAACCTAAGGGAGCTTAACCTCTGAAACACATCCTCAGCACTGCCCCCCACCTTTTTTTAAAATGCATCACCATGCCCAGCATTTACTTAGTTTTTTCAAAATGTTATTTTTGGTGTGGAAAAAGAGGGTGGATTGGTAAAACTATTCTCTGAAAGTAATTCATATCCTTCAGCTTTATATAAGGAAGAGTAGAATTGAATTATGAATTGTGTATTTAATAGAAAAAGCTAAGAAACAGCAAAAGAAACTTAAGGAAAACAGGAACATGTGATTAATAGAGATAAAAGTAAAATAAAGTGAATTAAAAATATAAAATGTTATCATTAACAAATGTAAAATATCTGTCTAAGAAAGAAAAGCAACAAAATAGTGAAGCCCCTACCAAGTGTTATTAAAAGAGACCCCAAATAGCCAACATTAGTAATAACAAAGGAGGACATGATCTCAAAAAGAAAACTTTCCAATTTGCCTCTCAAATTGATAAGTATTTTTAACATATAGTATTACCATAGTGCCCTTAAGGCTGTATCCTCATACACTGATACTGTATTTCAGAGAGTAATTTGACAATTCTTATTCAAAGCCCCAAATGTTTTTGTTACCTATTGAGTCAGCACTCTTACTTTCAGATATTTATGTAAAGGAAATAATCATGAGCTAGTTAGATAGATAGATGGATAGATAGATAGATACATACATACATACATACATACATACATACATACATAAATGGACAGACGAATGGGGAGGAGGGACAGATGGATGGGAAGGAGTGACAGAGATAGGGGAGGAAAGAGAGAAAGAAAGAGTCATAAGAATAATATATGGATAATAGTGATTATTTCTGGATAGGAAAATTATGAGCAATTTTATTTACTGTATTACATTTTCTAATGAGCTATGAGTTACACACACTAAAAAAAAAAGGAGCAGAAGATATAAATTGCTGATTTACAGAAAGACAGCCAATAAACATTTTAAAATATTCAACCAATTAATAAAATAATTAAAATAATGACTTGATACATTTTAAAAAGTATGAAATTGGCAACTTTCCTTAATGATGAGACCCTGCATAGATAAGGGTGCATTTAAATATGAGCAAAGAGTAATGAAAATTGGCACAATCTTTCTAGAGATTAATTTTGCAGTCTGTTTCAAAAGTATCAAATTTTTGTATTCCCTTTACAACTGCAAACATTTTGCTTTAAGGAAATAATTCTGAAATTTGAGAAAGGTTAACTAAAGATTCTTCATTGCAGTGTTATTTAAAATAGAAACTGTGAAACTTTAACATTAACAGAGAGAAGTGATTAAAGAAATCTTGGTTTGTATATACTCTAAACACAATGCAACTTTTAACAGTGGAGAAGAAGGATAGCATGTAATGATGTGGAAGTATATTGGAGGTTTAAAAAATAATCAAGTTGATCGCTTTATACCTGATGTTTTAAGGAAGAAAAGGGGAGTACAAGATGAATAACATATGCTCCATTGTTTAATTCTACTTATGTAAATCATATTTCTATTATTTTTTATACATATCATGTATAGTGTCTTTTTCTGGTATACCTGCATTTTGCAAATTTTTAATAACAAGCATGTGACAATCACATTATCCATTTTTCATTTATTCTCTTGCTACAGGACTCAATTTTGTTTGGGGTGGCATTAGATCAAAGCAAGGAAAGGGGCTATTTCTTGGTCTGAGCCCTTCATAACAATCTTTCTTTCCATATTCCCAGAATCTCTTGAATATGACCCATTTCAAATTAAAAGATTTGAAGAGAAGTTGGCTGGGAGATGAACTGCTGGAGAAATTTTGCAGATGTAACTGGCTCCATGCATTCCATTTTTCTTTTCCAGAGTGTGGACATTGTGCTTGGAGTTGTCATCAGCCTCCTAGTAAACTCAAGGTAAAGACCATGAACATTACTGCTGGCCTTGAAAGTTATGAGCATCTGAAACTTCATGACCCACTGCCCACCTTCAGACATTTTGCTGGGTAAGAAAACAATCCCCTCTCTAGAGGTGTATTAAGAAACATTGTGCCTACAGTTAACAATACTGTATTGAACAGTTAAAATTTTGTTATGATCTGGGCACAGTGGCTCACGCCTGTAATCCCAGCAGCTCGGGAGACTGAGGCAGTAGGATCTCGAGTTCAAAGCCAGCCTCAGCAAAAGCTAGGCACTAAGCAACTTAGTGAGACTCTGTCTCTAAATAAAATATAAAATTGGGCTGGGGATGTGGCTCAGTGGTTGAGTGCCCCTGAGTTCAATCTGCAGTATGCACCCCCAATTCTTTTGTTATTGTTGTTGTTGTTGTTGTTATGAGGGTAGATCTCTGGTTAAGTGTTCATTCCAGAATTTTTAAAAATAAAGGGAAAGAAGAGAAAACAAGCCCCTCTTTGTATAAGGTGGGATTTTCTGTTACAGCAACTGCAGGCTGATTTAAATGTGCCATAAAAATATTTGAAGGAAATAAAATTTTAAATGAAATAAGTGGAATAGAAGGATTTGAAGAATAAGTCTATGTCTTATCTATATTTTCTAGAATACATGTGTAATACATTTGTGATAAAAATACAGTACAGGCTATTTTTAAATTTATGGTCTGGAACACAGTTGATCGCACATGCTGGTCTCAGGAGGCCCAACAGCCCTGGTGCTGTATCGATTTGTTGTGTAATCTAAGGAAAGCACTTCATCCTTTTAGGATTTGGCCTCCCAATGTGCATAAAGTCAATGAATCTGACGGCTGGCTCTCAAGGCTCCTTGCTAACAGCTCTGTCTAAAGAGCTCAGTGCTCTGCCTGAGTCTTTCTCCTCCCTCTGCACAAGAACTGACAGGAAATAAACTCTGCACTGGCAAACTGCTCAAGAATAGAAAATAAACACTTCCACTGACCTAAGACAGTGCAGAGGGAACCATGTCACGAAGGATCATTTTCTTTTTCGTGTCAGAATACCATTTTATGTAATTCTCTTCTAATCTAACTATCTGTGTTAAGGGTGGGGTTAACACTCCTCCAAATCTCCCAACCAAAACTCAAATTCTATCATGTTCTGTTAGCACTTTTGCTGAGAAGCCCCATGTTTCCCAATGTGTGTCCTCCCTCATGGCAACAAGTAATACAGTTATTTTGTTCATACAGGTGCATTCCTAGTGATCTCTGGCTGGAAGGCATTGACAATACTGAGTACTAAAATTTTTATTTTTATTATTAGAAATTATTTTAAATATTATTTTGATTATTAATCTAGTATGTAAGAAGCATCCCTGAGGAAGTGGCTAAGATGCCCATCATCAAACAGACTTGGAATAGGTTGGAAAAGTCTTTTGCTTCAGACTTTCCCATATGTCAAAGGTGGCATGGAACAGCAGAACACTCTCTCTCTCTCTCTCTCTCTCTCTCTCTCTCTCTCTCACACACACACACACACACACACACACACACACACACACACACACATATACACACCTTCTTAAGGAGATGCTGACAAATCTTTAGAAGGTCCCTCTTCAGAAGCAGTGTATCTCTCTTGTTCATAACTGAATATCCAACACACCAAAGAAGGCAGATCATATAGTGCCCTACAAGACTTTAAGGTTAATTTGAATATCTCAGATCAGGCAGACAACTATAGCTAACACATATAGAGTGCCTACTCCCTACCAGACACTGCACTGAACATTTTTTACATGTGTTAATTCAGCTATCTCCAACCTAGTTCTGTAAGGTGGGTGCTGTGATTAATCCTATTTTGTGGAAGGGGAATCGGAGACACAGAGAGGATGATTTTTTTAGTGTCTCACAAGAGATCCCATAGCTGACGAGGGGTAGAGTCAGGATTTAAAAACAGGCATTTGCCTTCAGGGTCTGTGCTCTTAACCAATATACTTTATCTTATTGCAGTACAAAACAAAGATATAGAGGATACTAATGTGCAATTAACTTTGCAGGAGGACTGGTGTTATTTGAATACAAAAATGCAGAAACTGTACTTTTTTCTTCATTTAGTATGAGGGAAAATGTTTACTGAGTATTTTTAAGTGGTCATATAAATAGGCCACAAAATGGAAATTATGTAGATCATATAATTTGACAACAAAATAACATTAGATATAAACACTAAAAATAATGGGGGAGAACACAACAAAGTCAGGAATGAAAGGGGAATATAAGATCAGATTCAAAGTAGATGAAAAATTATAAAAGAAGACAATTTGCAACTTTTTGATAGTAAATTTAAATATGTAAATAAAATGCATTTTTCCTAGGCAAATATAAATTACCCTAAATGTATTCAAGAATAGTAAGAAAATGAATACTCAGACAGTTATTAGTGCTTTTTAAAAGGGGAATGAAGACCTATCCTTCTAAAATCAATCGAGCCCAGAAGCTTTTATGAGTATACTCTAGTAAATCTTCAATAAACAAATAATTATGTTAATAATTTCCAGAGGGGAAAACCAGAATGCTTTAAAAAAAATCATTCTGTAACATTTGCATAGCCTTGTCCCAAAGCTGAAGTAAAGCCCCACCATTCCTAAGAAAACAACTTATTAATACAAATGGAAACAAACCTCCATGCCATGAATAAAGGATTCTGATATATTTGTATAAAAGAACATATGTGGACTAAATAGTTTCTTTGGGCACCATAGCATGATATAATTAAAGATGACATTTCAATCAGTGTATAGAAGAGTGAATCTTTCAGAATTGGTGTGGGGACAGTTGGCTTCTCACTTGTGTCAGATCGTTTAACTTACCCTACGCACAAATACAGTTTTCAGATAACTAGTCATTTAAACAAGAAGGACTGCAAAGCTATAAGATACTAGAACACCTAGGGAAGTTTACTTGTGATTCTGGTATAGGAAAACTCCCTAAGCAAGATGGAAAATTTAGAAGACTTGAAAGATAAGACTTGCAAACTTGACTACACAAATCAGCTCTATAGGGGAAAACTCCATAAACAGCATTCTTACGAATAATGGTCACTATGTGGAAACATTTCCATAAGCGATACTATGGAAACACTAAGTGATAAAGATACATTAAAAAACAATATTTATAGTTTAAAAAATCAATTAAATTGTCAGCCCTTCAGTGAATTTGGTGAAAAAAAAAGTGGGGGTGGTGGTGGTAGGAAACACAGACAAACAATATTAGGAATATAAAGAAGGCACCGAACAGTTTCAGAGGAAATAAAAATTATAAGGTGACACTATTTATAATCTTCTGCCAGTACATTTTAAAATGTAAATGAGATGGATAATTTTCTAGGCAAATATAAATGACTAACATTGACTCAAGAAGAAGCAGGAAATTTTTTTTTTTTTTAATTTTTGGTAGGACAAATAGAATATATATATATATCAAGATAGAAATGCAGGTTACCGTCAGGAAATAGATTAATGGGAAAGGGCTCTGCGGGGCTGGGCGCTCACTTCCTAAATATAGTGTTGTGTGCTTTGAATAGTATATGACAGCCGTGAGTTAATTTGGTAAAAAGGTAGCCAAAATTTTGCTGAAGGACTCTACGGGAAGTCCCCGGAATAGATAGGAGGTGGGCTAAAGAACCGAGTTGGCAATGAAATCCATAGGAGGGTCTGTACAAACCTGCACTAATAGATGGCCCCACGTTTTAGAGGACCACCCTTGCATCCCGCTTCTCTGTCTCTCCTTCCCACACTGTGGACATTCATCCTGAGTTCCCAGGGCGTTTATGAAAAGGTGTTCAGGAAAGGCAGAGTCGTGGAAACCAACAAGGAGACAAGAGTTCGAATCCCTGCTGGGTCTGAGACTCGCAGTGTCAGACTTTGGGATGGTCTGCTCGCTCTCCGGGGCTGCCTCGCAGGGTCTGAGCGCTTCGCCACCCCGGTCCCGGGCTCCGGGAGACTTGCGCTAAGTTGTGAAGCGAGTCTACTGGGGCTGGGCAGCGGGCGCCTCTTCCCATAGCTGCAGGTAGGCACTTCCCACCCACGCGGCCCCCTCCTTCCTCACAGCACACACACCCACACAACCCTTTCCCGTCGCGGCTGGAGAGCTGCTCTCAGGCGGAAGCGGGCAGCCGCGCCTCTTCAGCCGGTAGAGCCAGCCTTAAGGACTGAGCTGGAGGGCTGGTGCTGCGCAGACTTGCAAACCAGCGGCTTGAAACTGGCGGGGGCGTGGGGGAGCAATCCTCACGTTTCCTTAAAGCTTCTTTCCCTTAAAAAAAAAAAAAAAAATCCCCTGTTGCCACCTCAACTTGGAGGAGCAGGGAGTGATTCGAAGGACTGACGCAGAGGTTTCATTCATGGACCCTGAAGAAGTTCAGGGCAAGTCACTCAACAGGACCCGCGAGGCCAGGGGTGGCCCCAGTTCCTGCGCGGGTTCAGCCTGGCAGTGCCCTCTGGCAGCCAAACTGCAGCCGCCAGCGGAGGTTCTGGGCGCCCTCTGACTGTGTTTTGGAAGTAATGGCACTACCCTTGGCCTGGACCCAGGTGGCCTTGCTTGATGAGCGTCCCCACCAGGTAAGTGCATCCAGAGGGGTCTCCACTGGCTACCTAGGTGGAACCTAAGGCTCTCAAGAAGTAAGTTCATGCTGTTTAGCCCCAGGCAGGGGGCGGGGACTGGTAGGAAAGAGCATGCTTTTATCACAGGAAATTGTGGGAGACTGGAATGGAAGGCGGATTTAAAATATTTTATTTTTGTATTGACGCGTGGGGATGAGATGCGTAGGGGCCTGAATTTTTGTAGGAAATGGTTGCAGAGCGGGGCTGGGTGATAGGCGTCTGGATTTTTGCAGCAATTGAAGAAGGAGCAAAGTCGTACATTTTTGCAGCAACCTGTGAGGAGTGGGCGGTGAGATGTTATGATCCTGAAAATGCGCACGAAATTGTAGAGTATGCATCTGGGCATTTCCGAGAAATGGTGGGAGAAGCACTTACCGCCCTGGCTTCACCTGACCCCCATACTCTGCCTTCTCGAGGGTGACCACAGACACTGGCAACAATGGACGCTGACACACCCGGCTAACGCGGCCTCAGCCCCCGACTTCAGCACCTCGGACAGCCCCCGTCCCCCTCCCAGGCAGCATAAAGCACGCAGCTAGAGCTGTGCAGTTCCGGCTTTTCAGTCCCAGGCCACCAGTGCTGTCTGCGGTGGGCGGCTACGTAACACCGCCCTCAGCTCTGCGAGGAAGGGCAAAAGCAAACGTGGAGCTCAATTTTTGATCTGCTTGTAACTACTTCCCGTGACTGCCGAAGGAAGAGGCGGAGTATAAAGATAGCCCCCAAGCTTTCACGAATGCAGCTTAACCGTGGCATCCTGGGTTTGGGAAGGTGTATCCAAACTTCTCCTAACAGCTAACATTTATAAAATGCTGTCCATGTGCCAAGGCCGTGTGCTAAACGCTCCACGTGGTTAATTTTTATGCCAGGAGTATACTGTTTATGTACTATTATTATCCCCATTAAACAGATGAAAAAACTGAAGCAAGAGAGACTAAGAAACTTGCCCAGGAATATACAACTTGGAAATATTATGGCTGCCTTCTTAAACTCCGTGCCAGCCTGCAGTAGTGGGAGGATATGCCTGAGCAGAACTGCCTACATGAAATAGATCTGAACTTAGGAACCGAGTTTGAATGAAAGATGTAGTACATAAAAACATGTGCATTTGAACAAAATTTCTAAACATGTCTGAATTTCAAGCTCAGTATCTGTAAAATTATAATAATAATGCTTTCTTTGCAGAAGTGTCGGGGGAGGTGGTCAAAAGGATCCCGAATGGAGAAACACTCAGCAAACTGCTAATTGTGGTAGGTTGAGTGGGGGAATTGGAAGGGAGGAGGCAGGTAACTGGAAGAGAAAGAGGATTGTAAATAAACACTATTGGCACTCTGCAAGGGGATTGGGCTCAGACCTGGGCTCAGTGGAAGGAATTCTGGATGAGTTTATTTCAGTGTAATAATCCCTGGGACTTTCACAGGACTTAATACAGTGTTCACATATTGCCTATCATTTGATCCTTTTAACTATCCTGTAAAGTAGGCAGGATTGGGATTATCTTACTCAATTCTTGCCCCAAATGTTCAGATAACTAGTAGCAGAGCTGGGATTAGAATCCAGGTCTGCATCTCTACCCTGAATCCTCCTACTGCAGGCTGGTATTTCCTCAGGAGCTTGGACTATGGGGATAATCACAGAACTAAAGGTATATTTATGTAAGTATTATAAATATTTGAAATTGATGACTTGAATCATTTTGACCTACAGAAACAGCAATCTCATATGAATCAAAGTATGTTTGTTGATTATGTTCTGTTCCATGAAGAATTTTAAACAATACGTAAAGATTCACAAGATGTCAGGTTTATATATAGTAGTGGTTGAGAAAGTAGAGGAGAGACAAGATGCAGGTGATAGCCAGAAATAAATGAATATAAAATATGCATATTATAAAACCCTGGAAACTTGCTCTGGGTCATTAAGTACAATGAAAGTATATCCCTATGCCTTATTGAGGGGGCATGAGGAACTTTAAAGATGTTTATAAAAGTCTGTAGACCCTTCTCTTCTGCACAATACAGTCCTCAAATCTCTGAGAAATCTGTCACTGAACCAAACGAGGGAAGTTTAACTGGAACCCAATGTCAGTATGATTCAAGAGAGGGGTGACAAAGTGAATGGCATTGTATCTTTATTGAGGTAACTGTTAGTTACGTAATTAATAATGGCTAACTTGAGCACACTGTACTTTAAAGTTTACAAAAAAAGGCTTCTATATTCATGAGCTTATTTCGGTCTTCAAGCAACTCTGAATAGGTAAGCAGCTAGGAAGTGACAGAAAGGACAAAAACCACAGCATCATGACTCCCAAGAAGTTAGTCCATGCTATTTAGCCTCAGGCAGCAGGCAAGGACTGGTAGGAGAGAGTCTTTTCAAACTGAACAATATATAATTCATCTTAATACATTCAAATTTAAAAAATTAAAGTAATGTGCCAAACAATCATGACTGTGGGCCACATTTGGTCTCAGGTCTAATTTGCATCCTTGGCCTAAGATCCAGGCCAAATACCTGGAATGGCATAGCCGTGAAAGACCCTGGATTCAGAGAGGTTTAATCTCTGTGTCTGTACTTTCTATTTCTAAATCCATGAAGATTTAACAAGATTATTTCTCTCAGCTTAAAAAATTTAGGACTTTCATAATTTTTCAGACAATAAAATAACCAGAGGACTTCAGGACAAAGTTTATATCCACATACTCCCTCTATTAGAAGAGGCATCATTTGAATCTTTGGATGTTGGCAATATTTAGTCTTCAGCATCTCTTCCCTAGGTCCTGTGCCATTGGAAATTATGTTAGCTGCCATTACAGTAGAGGTGAGGTGAAACAGAAAACAACTCTGAGAGCATGACAAGGAAGGAATCAGGCAAACTTTGTCCATTTAGCAATTTACTCTTTTTAAACACATGAAAAAGAACTACTTTGTGGTCACTGAGTTTTTGAGACAAAAACATGGTGGTTTGAAGTTGGGATTTCAATACCCCGGTATTGTGCCAGCTCTTTTTAGTGAGACTGAATTTCTTTTCCTCCTGTAAGGCATCTGTAGTGCTCAGTGGGCTGCCTGGTGAGCTGACGCCATGCGGCAGGTCCGCAGCTGCACACGCAGCGCTGGGCGTGCGTGTCGCCTGGCAGTGGCAGGCAGCAGGTGGGAGCTGGGTTTGCCCTGCAGTCTGGCTTTCACCTCGATCCCCGGGCACCCTACGACCTCGTGAGGCTCCTTCCTGGACGGTCGGGCGCAGGACATACTGCGGGGAAAGGCAAGGAGGCACCCCCAGTTGTCAGTCTGCCATCCTAGCCAGTCTTTGGTCCACTTGTCAGTTTGTGCTTGGCAGCCATTGGCTTAATCCCTAGCCCGCGAATTTTAACTGCTCAGCAATTGGCCCGGAAATTCAACTACTTAAGTGAAGCTACCCCGCCATGCTCTCTCACAGTGCTCTCTCTCTCTCTCTCTCTCTTCAGGGCAGACACTGTTCCTTTGCCTAATAAAATCTCGTGTGAGTTCCCGCGTCTGGAATGGTTTGTCTGGGTGCCTTTTCACTTTTCAGCATCTAATCTTTCCAGCATTAGGTCTTCTTACCATTTATTCTCTGTGATTCATGATAGAAGATAAATCCTCAAATTAAAGGACATTAGATTTTGGTTGACTCTCACATCTAATGGATGACTATTCAACTCTACCTTGCAAACATCTGTCCAGCTTGATTTTTCTTCAGCGTCCCTCCTGTGGCAGTTCTGATCCTCTTCATCTCCCAGAGGCTCATAGGTTGCCTCCCATCCTCTCAATCCATTTCTCACATTCTGGCCAATGATCATGTCACCTTAGTCCTTACAATTCCTGACTGATTCCCCACTTCTACATAATGAACATCAAGCCTGTAGAACAAGGCTACAAAGAACCTTGAATTTGATCTCTGTAGACTTCCCTATATTTTTTGGTTCCACCAAATACACTCCCCACTCTTTCCATCACCACACTGTGAAGTTCTCAAAATATTTACCATGCTACCTTCTGCCTTGTAACTTAGAGTTTCCCCTATGGGTAATTCCTTCTCCCTTTTGGTTCAACAAACTTCTGTTCCCTTTTCAAGAGTTAGGTCAGTTGTCTTCTCCTGAATCCTTTTCTACTCTGCACCTCTAGTTCCTCGTGGCAATCATATCTCCCTGCTGCATGTTTATTCTCCATTGTGGGACTTACTATGTTGTACTATACTTATTTTACATAGAGGTTAAGAACATGGACTTGGGACTGAAACTGGATTTGAATTCCAGCTTCTCAACATACTGCCTGATTATTTTTGAGTAAGTGACTTTACCTCTCTGAGACTTGGTTTCATTTTTTTTTTAAATTGGGATAATAATAATATCCATCTCATAGCATCACTGTAAGGATTAAATGACATAATGCATGCAGAGTGTTCAGCACATTGCTTAGAGCACAGTAAGCATATCATAAATATTTATTATTATTAGAATATACACGTGGCTTACCTCTAGATTGTAAATACCTGAGCAGCTGTTTCTGCATTTTACATAGCTCTTTATCCTGTTATGGCATAGATAGTTGATTTGTGTTTGATAACGAAATAATGAATGGATGAATGAGCAAGTGATG
Organism: Sciurus vulgaris; assembly: GCF_902686455.1. Lineage (NCBI taxonomy): Eukaryota > Metazoa > Chordata > Mammalia > Rodentia > Sciuridae > Sciurus > Sciurus vulgaris. The sequence continues at coordinate 124,819,691 of NC_136462.1, forward strand.
CTGGTGTTTTAGTCAGGATTACTTGATTATAAGTCATAGAAATAAATTTGAGCAATCAGAAGCAAAAACATGCTAACTTATTGAAAGACTTCCAGAGTGTTCATGGACTCTGAAGGTAGCTAAAACTCAGGAGGTGGGTGGGGGAGAGAGAGGAGGGGGGCGTGGGGAGGGAGAGAGGAGCTCTCTTTCTCCAACTCACCTTCTCAGTGACCTTGCTTTTACTCTTCTCCCTCTAACTCACAGTACGACCTAACCTCTGGAGTCCCCAGAATGTCAGTTCCTACAAACAGCCCAGGATAAGTCGCATTTTTAGCCTCAATTTCAAGTTGAGTCAGGTTGAGTTAACTGTGCACAAGGGGCAAGTCAAATAGCACAAACTCATCAGCCAAAGTCTAGAACACCCAGAGAGAGGGGAAGTAGATGTGACTATGCAAGTCTGAAATGAACACTCTGTAAAGGGATAGATATCCGAATTAAGGGGGTCACTGTGAGTTGGCAGGAAACCTCCAGTCACCCCTAATCTCTGAATGACCCCAGACATTCAGTTTCTCTCTAGGCTTCTTCACTCTTGGCTTCAGTGTCCTCATCTGTGAGATGGGGAGAAAACTTCTTGAAAGGGGATTTTATGGTTCAGTGGAGGCACTTGGCAAAAACCACACAAATTAAACCTCTGCTGGGAGCTAAAATACTGGGAAGTAAGAATGAAAGGAATGAAAATTAAGGCAAGGAAGGAGGAAGAATGAAGACTAGGGGCTGTTACTGAGCTAGCCACAGCTTCGTGGCGGGTCCTGTGGAAGTCATATTGGATCTTAGAACAGGCTATCGGGTAAAGAAAGGGAGAAGAGTTTTCCAAATATCTCCCCCATCACCTATTTCCTATTAGTTAACATCTGTCCTACAGCCCCCCACATTCTGGATTGAGTGACCTAGTCTCTCCAGGCAGCTTCTACACAATGTCAGGCCAGGGTCAACTTATCCTGGCCATTTGAAACCAGGCGCAGGGCACCACCATTTGAGGGCAGCAGCAGTTACCTGGATTTAAGACTGCAGGAAAGGTTTGGGGCTTACTAAGAAAGCAAGCCAGCCAAGTGACCAACACCCAGAGAGGGAGGAATTGGATGAGGCTGGGTGAATCTGGCATGACGCATGGTTTGAATCTGGTGTAGTTTGTAAGGTGGTTGTCAACCAGCAATGTAAACTGCAGTCTTTTAAGCCCATTATTTTTGAAATGAAAAGTGTAAGCTAAATGGAGCATGCCAACAGTTAATATTAGCCCAGCACATTTTGTCTGGGCTACAAGATTGAGGTGAGGACCTGATTCTGTCCTCAAAAAAAACTCCTGCATTTTCATCATTTAAGGAATTTCAATTGAGAGGCTCACTGGGAAAAAATGATGATAGACAACTGCAGAACAGCTCAGTGAGCACAGAATGTTGAATCTAAGGGTGCCTCACATCCCAGGTCACCTTAAATAAATAAATAACAACAACAACAAAACAAGAACAAAAAAGTGGATGCTTTGCCTTCAGCCTGCTCCATTCTTAGTTGCTTGTTGAGAGTTGATTAGGGACAAGGCCATTGATTCCAAGCAAAGGGGAAGAAGCAGTCTCCTAGAAATACTCTTTTCCCCTCCCTTCCTTTTTCTTTTTTTCCCTCTTCCCTCCCTCCCTTGACTTTGAACTAGACTAGAGGTATGCAATTTGTACCACACACAACATAAAAGGTAACCCAATTATCCATCCATCCTCCTTCCCACCTCCCTTCCCTTTTTCTTCTTCTTCCATTTCTCCATCTTTTCTTCATCCTACTTTGCATTTACCACACAGCTGACAGGAGAAAAGATGGTATTTCTACCTCAAGAGCTCAGATTTCTGTGGAGAAGCCAACCCAGATGATTGACTCCAATAAAGAGAGTTGCTAAGTTGCAAAGTATTAAGGAACACAGGGCACACAGCATTCGGTTTCTACTTTCAGTGTGGTGTGGGGATGTGGGGGGATGGGCACATGTGTGTAGGAGAGAAAGAGAGCGAATACAAAGATAGTATAGTATTCCAGGGTATGAGTATGCTATACTTTTTGTATCCACATTCTTCTTGATGAGTCGTTTCTAGTTTTTGTCTTCTATGAATAGTGCAGCCAATGTCTTTTGGTATATGTATTAACTAGTAATCTATTGTTGTGTATGGCCCACCCCCAGATGAGTGACTGAAAACAATCACCATTTATTTTTGCAGTCTGGGCCAGGTTCTGGATATTTCTTCTTCTGGTTTCATCTGGGTTCATTCAGTCAGTCATCCAGCTGGGGCTAGATGGTCTGAGATAGTCTCACTTACATTCTGGCAGCTAACTGGACCATTAACTAAAGTTCTGTGTTCCCTTTTTGGTGGGATAGTCCAGACTTCCTCACAGAGCAGCTGGATTCCAAGACAGCAAACTCGGAAGTTGGAAGGACTACAGAGGCTTTGCCTCAAACTCACACAAAATTACTTTTGCCTCATTTTCTTGGTCAAAGCAAGTCATAGGGCCAACTCCTTGAATACATGCAAGGATAGGAGGACTTTGTGGCCATGTTTTATAATTGAGCATGGGTATAAACCTAGGCATGAAATAATCTGGTCAGGGTGTGGGTTTTAGTTCAGCTAAGTGCTACCAAGGTTCCTAGCAGGTGAGTGTTGCTTCCCAACTTCATCCTCTCTTGGTTTTTTCTGTCTGTCTAATTTTAGCCACTCTGGTGAGGATGTAGTGGTATCTCATTGTGCTTTAGTTGGCTTTTCCTTGAGTACTAATGAGGGTGGATACCTTTTTATGTGCTTATTGGTCATTTGTGTATCCTCTTTTGGAGGAAGTGATTTGTAGGAGTTCTTTATATAGTCTGGATATGAGTCATTGTAATTTTACTCAACTCTCCCTCTTGGATTTTGAGTGATTTTCCTCTTGATTACAAAGGCAGTAACATTTGAGCTGAAGTTTGGAAGTTAATGAATAATTAAAGAAGAGTAGGGAGGCATTATATGTAGAAACATGAACAGTGCCAAGAGGGAAAAAAAGTGGTATATTCGAGAAATAATGAGAGTTCAAGGTAGGTAGAGTATGGCAAGGATCGGAGTTTCAGGGGATGATGCTGAAGAGGTGACCTTGGGGCAAGGACATAAAGGGTCACTTGATGGAATGGAGAGAAGCACATCTTTACTGGAAATTCCCTTTCATTTAGCTAGTCCTTGGAAATTCTTCAGATCTCCAGAGCATGGAGCCTGAGAAGCTTACCAGAGCATATGACTCCTAACACAACAATCATGTGTATGACCTCTGAGGAGTAACAGTGAAAACAATGACAGAGAGAGAAGAGAGAGAAAGCCCCCCTGCCCCCATCCTCATGCACACACAAGGGAATATAGGTGGGAGGTTGAAGAGGAAGGAAGAAAGGAGACAGAGAGATAGAAGCAGAGACCTATTATCAATATCTTAAATAATGTGTGGTGGCATTTTTTGCAGAAAATATGGTAGACACACATAGCCAAACTTGCTACAAGATCAGATTCAGAAAAAGCAGAAATTTTTCTGAAGCAAAGAGATACAGATTAGGCTGTTACCTTGTTACTTCTGAAGAGGAGTGTGGCTTCAAGGAGGAGTGGGTATGGGTGTAGGGGACCTTTTCCTCTTTATAGACTTAAGTGTGGTTTGGGTTTTATTTTTAATAGAATGTATCTATTCATGATTAAATATTTTGGAAGGATATAAATCTACCTCTCAAACTCAACCAAGAAAAGCTTTTGCCTTCCAATTTCATTGAGATAAACTGATAAATAGGGCAGTTCAATAACAGACAGGTGATGTGTATCAGATGAGGAGGGAGCTCAGGAATTGTGGCAAGTAGACCATACAGGTCATCTGCTCAGCAGGAGCTAGAGGCTCAGGATGTCCACACTAGAGGCTATGCTAGCAAAGACACTCGCAGGTGTGATGCCCATGGCCGGGCCAGGTGGCCTGTCACTCTTTATCTGTGAAAGCCCTCTTAAGCAACATATAGTGTGGAGGTTCTGAGATTTTGAGTCCAGGACTAGCTAACTCACACATGGAGAACAGAATGGAGAACTTGAGTTTGACAAACCCCAGCAGAGGAAGCTTAGGTTTGAGCTTTATTTCCTCATATTTGTGAGCAAAAGTGTAATCTCTTCTCTGTCCTCTGCCCCTTACCACTTCAACCAGAGGGAAGGAAGTAGCATGGCATTTTTAGAGCTATTGTAAATGAGGAGAAGGAGAATTCTGACATCTGCTGGAAAAGTGGGGACTCACTCTGAAAAGAGATGACTAGATTGATTTTAAGTACACACACACACACACACACACACACACACACACACACAGTTTTAGTTAGCTTTTTTGCTTCTCTGACCAAAAAATCTGACAAGAACAATTTTACAAGAGGAAAAGTTTACTTGGTGCTCATAGTTTCAAAGGTCTCAGTCCCTCAATACTCATCACTATTCCTCAGGGCCTGAGGTAAGGCAAACCATCATGGTGGAACAAAGCAGCTCAGAACATGGCACCAGGAAGCAGAAAGAGAGACTGCACTCAACAAGGACAATATATACATCCAAAGACAAGCTCCCAGGGACTCACCTCCTTTAGCCACACCCTATGTACCTACAGTTACCACCCAGTTAATCCCTACCAGGGGATTAATGCACTTACTAGGTTAAGACTCTCATAACCCAATCCTTCACCTCTAAATTTCCTTGCATTGTCTCACACATGAACTTTTGGGGGACACCTCACATCTAAACACACACACACACACACACACACACACACACACATTCATTTTCCCTCTATTATAATAGTAGTACATATTTATTTTAGGAATACAGTAAAAAAAGAAAAAATGAAATGAAACCCTTTATAGCCCCATGACCCAGAAAAAGGATTAACATGTTGGCATGTTTCCTACTAGTCTTTTTGTTACATCAAGAATGAATTAAACAATTATTGATGAGGTAACCCATTCACCATGACCAATCATTTGACATGACCAATCATTGTCAAATGCTGAAAATACAGCAGCAAACAAGATAGACACAAACATTTCCTTTAGGAACTTAGATTTCTACTTCTGTGATAAGTATTGTGTATTTAATACAACATCTTGCATTTGAATCAGCAAAATGCAAATCAAAACCACACTCTGATTTTATCTCACTCCAGTTAAAATGGCAACCATCAAGAATATAAATAATGGTATGTGCTGGAGAGGATTCAGGGGGAAAGGAACATTTAGACCTTGTTGGTAGTACTACATATTGGTACTACCACTGTGGAAATCAGTATGGAGATTCCTCAAAAGGCTAGGAATGAAACCATCATATGACCCAGCTATTCCATTCCTCAGTATTTTTCCCAAAGAACTGAAATTAGCATTCTGTAGTGATAACATGCATTCCAATGTTTATAGTAGCACAGCTCACAATAGCTAAGTTATGGGAAATAGCCTAGGTGTCAATCATCAGACAAATGAATTTTTAAATGTATGGTGTATATACACAATGGAATTCTTAGCAATAAAGAGGTCTAAAATTATGTCCTTTGGGGATAAGTGGATGGAACTGGGGAACATTGTGCTAAATGAAATAAGCCGGACTCAGAAAGTCAAGGGTCGAATGTTTTCCTGCATATGCAAAAGCTAGAGAGAAAGGGGGATCTCATGAAAACAGAAGGGAGAGCAATATGGGAGAGGTAAGGGATCAAAAAGAAAGGAGGAAGTAGGAAAAGGAGACGAACCAGAGAATAAAATTAAACAAATTATGCTATATGCACAATGGGCATGTATGAATATAACACAATGGATCCAAACTGTTAGGTATAATTATAATGTACCATTGAAAAAATATACTTATAAATAAATTTTAAAAAGACCAGACTAGAGAACAGAAACAGGAGGAAAGGCAGGGAAGGAAAGGGGAAATACTGGGGAATGAATTGGAGTAAATTATGTGCATACACAAGGATGTCACAATGAATCCCACTATTATGTGTCATTATGATGCACTAATAAAACATTCAAAACTATATCTTACATTTGCAAAATAGTTACTACATGTTAGGAATTATGTTAACTGTTTTTCATGTGATTAAATGTTGGACACGCATCACAAGCCATCTTCATGATGACTCCATGAGGTAGGTCACTACCACCCCATCCCCCCATTACAGATTAAGAACTCGGAGACCTCAGTCAACTTAGCCAAGCTGACACAGGCTAGGGTATGCTGTACCTAGACCCTGTCACAGCCATGCTGTGCAGACCAGCAATGGAATACCTAACTTTTCCTTCTCTTCTTCCCTTGCTAGGTCTGACTGCCCTGGTGGCCAGAGATTCTAAGCTGCAGCCAATATGATGGGTGATGACACCGAGTTGAGGACTGATGGAAACTCCCTTTTGAAGGCTGTGTGGCTGGGGAGGCTCCGGCTGACTAGACTCCTCCTGGAAGGAGGAGCTTATATCAATGAGAGCAATGACAAGGGTGAAACGGCTCTCATGGTGGCCTGCATCACCAAACATGTGGACCAGCAAAGTATCAGCAAGTCCAAGATGGTGAAGTACCTGCTGGACAATAGGGCGGACCCTAATATCCAGGATAAGTCTGGGAAGACTGCTCTCATCCACGCTTGCATCAGAAGAGCTGGGGGAGAAGTGGTCTCTTTATTACTGGAGAATGGAGCTGACCCCAGCCTTGAGGATCGCACTGGTGCTTCGGCTCTGGTTTATGCGATAAATGCAGATGACAAGGACGCATTGAAACATCTCCTTGATGCCTGCAAAGCCAAAGGGAAGGAAGTGATTATTATAACAACAGATAAATCATCTTCAGGCATGAAAACCACTAAACAGTATCTCAATGTCCCTCCTTCACCCAAAGTGGAAGACAGACAGTCGCCTCCACTGTGTGCGTCTCCTTCCGACATTGAACTGAAGGCTCCAGGCCTGAGTTCTCCACCAAGTGAAAAGGATGATGACTTCTTCGGTCTCCAAACAGGACACCCAAGTGGCTGTAACACCTCTAAGATTCTCAATGAGCCTGGGTCACCCACGAGGAAAGTCAGTAACCTTTCCGCCAGGAAAGTGGGGGCCCGTTTGCCCCAACTGAAGAGGCTCCAGTCTGAACCCTGGGGCCTGATTGCACCATCTGTGCTGGCAGCCTCCTCACGTCAGGATGAGACCCATGGCGCCAGCACAGACAGTGAAGTCATCAGGAACATCAGTGACGTGTCTTTCCCTAAAAGGGGACCCCTCTCTAGAACCAACAGCATTGATGGCAAAGACCCCGCCCTCTTCCCCACAGTCCCAGAGCAGGTTCTGAAGGTTCCAGCCTCTTCGGCACCAGCATCCTGGAAAGCAGCCTATGAGAAAGGCCAGGCTCCCCACCCACGTCTGACCAGAAGAGGAGCTCTCCCTGTAGACCAAGAGAAAGGTGGTATGTACCCATCAGGACCCTCTGCTCTCAAAGAGCCAGCATCCCTCAAACGGCTGGAAAATGACCTCTATGATTTAGAGTTACAACCAGGGGCTGACCCACCCAACTCCATTTCCCTTGAGCCAGGCAAAGGGCCCTTAGATAGAAAGAAGCTCAACAGCTCCCACTCTCTTTTCCATGGCTCTCGGGAGTCCCTGGAGGCTGTGCCCACCACATCCCCCAGCTCTGTGCGTCGCAGGCCCCCGCATCTTCTAGAAAGACGAGGTTCTGGAACTCTGCTGCTAGACCGCATCGCTCACACTCGACCTGGCTTTCTTCCACCTTTAAATGTGAATCTGAACCCACCTATCCCTGATATTAGACCTAATAGTAAACCTTCTTCCCCACTTGCTAGTGGCTTAAAATCTATGGTTCCTGTTGCTCCAAGTTCACCAAAGAGAGTTGACATGAGAAGTAAAAAGAAGCTCCTAAGAAGGCATTCTATGCAAATTGAACAGATGAAGCAGCTGTCCGACTTTGAAGAAATCATGAGCTAGAACCTTTCAGGAAGGCTTCCCCTCACCTCTAAATCTATATAGTTTAAGGAAGGGACCAAAATCTAGACCAACATAGCCATGTAGATCCTTTGTCTCCTGATCACTCCTTAGTGCTGGTGAAACTTTAGAAGACATGGGTATGGGACGATGCTTCACCTTTGAAATAAACCCACTGCTGCTTCACTTCTGAAATAATCCCTGGGTGTTTGTAGGCCTACTTGAAAAGAGTTCAGGATAATTGGGTTTCAGAGATGAACTCACAAGAAAAAAAAAAAAAATTCCCCCAAGGAAGACATCCTTTGCAGTTTGAAGGTGACACAGTAAGTGTAGTGATCTAAGCTGTGGCCCCCAGTTACTTTCCTTCAGACAAAGAGAAAATGTGAGTTGAAGTCATGAGATAGTATTTGGAGTGTGTTATTCATAACCTATGAAGTGGCTAAAAAGAAAATGAGGCTTTAGCATTTGTCCAAAATGTGCAAAAGCTCAAAACCAATCCCTAAACTCCTGAATTTGGTATCTGGGTCTGTTTGATGGAATAAAAGCAGGATGCCCTGTCAGAGAGGTTCTGGTATGTGAGTCCTGCCTCTTGCTGTGCTGTGGGCACTGCCAAGCATGGTTAAGATCTTTCATCTCTCTTTCAGACCCAGAGATGACATACTCATTTGGATGTGTCCTGAGTCCCTACGTATCACATTTTCATGGCTCCATTCCAACACGTCATTGTAGGTGGAGCCTCAGAGATCAATCTTGCTCCCAAGATAAAAATTTCCCCAGACCCCTGCATAGACATAGGCTCTGTGCTGAAATATAGTGAAGAATAGTCAAAGAGAACTAACTTGAACTTGAACATGACACAATGGATAGAACAGAACCACAAGAAATGTTTTCCAATTATTCTTTAGAAAACCTGATAAGTGCTACCAAAAGCAGGGTGATGGATGATGATGGGATGTGCTTGGATTGAAAAGTAAAGTGGAGCATGACACAGTGGTGCCCATCTGTAATCCCAGTGACTCAGGAGGCTGAGGCAGGAGGATTGCAAGTTCAAAGCCAGACTCAGCAATTAGCCAGGTCCTAAGCAGCTTAGTGAGATCCTGTCTCAAAATAAAAGATTAAAATAAGGGCTGGGGGATATCTCTGTGGTTACGTATTCCTGAGTTCAATCCCTGGTACCAAAAAATAAAAAAAGTGAAAAGTAAAGTGGCTGGTTCTCAAGCCGGTAGTAGTGAGGACCATTTCGTTTTTCAGCCTGAACATTTTGGTGGATATCAAGTGTCATTTCTCCTTCAGTTACTAGATAATTCAAGAAAAATCTGGTTTCTCCTTTGCCTGAATTATCTAAGGGATTGGAGATTCATAGAAATAACCTGTACAACCCTTTGAAGACACTTTGAACAAAGACAAAGAGGGAAGCAGAGAGTTAGCATATTTGGTGGAATGTAGCCACATTTTAGATGAAGTTATTCCTGTTTTTTTTCTCATTTCCTTTTCCTCCCATGTAGATGAGATATATTGTCCTATGGTTTAAAAGTTACTAGAGATAGCATTGTGTAGAGGAAAGAGGAAAGACTTCTGATAGATTTGCATTTGTATCCCAGTTTCATCATTTATCAGCTATGTGACCTTGAAAAAGTAGTTTCACCTCTCTGGACCTCTTTTCCCTCATCTGCAAAATGATATTAGTAATGTTTGCTCCGTGAGCTTGTGGTGAGGATTAGATGACACTGTATTGAAGTGCCTGCTTTTGTGCCTGGCACAGGCACACCCACAAAAAAGTCACTGGATAAAAGGTAGCTAATTTTAATTTGTATCATGAGACCTCTGGAGCCTCAAAAATCTCAAATAATAAATGATACCCTACACAAAAAGAAGTAAAGTCTAGCTGGAAGATTCAAGTGTCTACTTGAGATCTCCAGTGATTCTAAAAGTTCTCATTCCTAAACTCATTTGTAAAGTAAAAAAAAAAAAAAAAAAAAAAAAAATCTGTAATATAAGCTCTATATTTTATGCTATTTCTTTAAGGACATTTGCTAGAAATTTATCTAGCTATCCCAAACAAAAGTGTTACTGTTAGTTATTAGTTATAAACAAAACAACATGCTTATTTTTTTAAATAATTTCTTTAGGGGAGGCTCTTAACCTCAGTACTACTGACACTTGAGACTGGGTAATTCTTTGTTATGGGGCCCGTCTACTCTGTGCATTGCAGGACATTTAGCATCCTTTCCAGCCTCTGCTACCTGTATGGCAGTAGCACCCTTCCCCCGCCCCCCAGTTGTGATAACCAAAAATGTCTCCAGACATGGCCAGATGTCTCCTGGGGCAACATCACCTTGGTGGTCACCAGGGCTGCAGAGAATGACTGTGCGTGTGATAGAAATATGCAAAGAAACAAAATTCCAATCAGAGATGGGCCTTTAGGATTCTTGGGACACAAACACCCAAACACAAGCACTAATGGTCTCTTGTATTTTGCCAGAAGGGAAGAAAAGCCTGGAAGGTAGTGAAAATCTACCACTCATGAACTTGTTTAGTGTGGATGACAACCTGCTACTCAGAACCATTTAATTGTTGACAATTCTTACCAAGTAGAAGTGATTACAGGCAAAGAAACAATCATACAGGCAGCCACTGTTTTCAGTGGGTCATTGAAAACACACACACACACACACACACACACACACACACACACACACACACGAACACAATTTAAGTGCTTTTCCAGCTATTGTTATTGCATTAAACTAACCTCGGCTAGGAATGTCAGCAAGAAAAATGCTGCAGTGGAGCATTTTTCTAAATCATTAGTTAAAATTTGGAAGTCTAACTTATCCTAAGTAGTGACCATGGTACATTCATCATGATTAGCCTGAGCAAAACACCAAACGTGACGAGTCACTCCTCCAGGGGCCGGTACATCGCACCAGTACTAGTGCTCTCCTGCCACTCATGTGTTAATCAGTGTGACCGCTCCGTCAGCCTTTTGCGAGGCAGTCATCAGGATGCCGCCTTCTCCCATCAGTTCTTGATGATGCATTCCCTGAATTAGACTGTCCTAAACTAGTACAATGGCTGAAATACCACGGTTAACTCATAAATAAGCAATTTTGTCCGTATCCATGAATCTCATGAGAATGTTTTTCAAAAAGCATATTTTAGATTCAAACATGCTTTCTAGATCAGAAGTTAGCGTTTTTCCTTTTGGAATCTAGGAGTCACTCTATAAGTTAGCTGCAGAGTAGAGTTTCAATAATTTATCCATTTAAGGTTCTCTGAACTGTTGATTAAAATGTAATTCAGAAAGTGAGCCTAAAGTTTGAAGTCTGGAACAATGGTTTGATTTCTAGACATTTCAAAGCTTTTTAAAAAATTTTAAAAACAAAACAAAACAAAGCATTATCAATTGTCTTAGAACTTCATCAAGTAAATGGTACCCTGCATGGGCAGGGGTGTCTGACCTTCCTTTGTGTGCGTTGGTGCTTTAGATGTATCCTGTGCTGCCTGAATTGGTCCTCTGCAGTGCTCTGTCCTAGTCTCAAGCTGAGGATGTGCTCAAAGGTGTATCAAAATCTATGTAATGAAACTATTTAGGTATTTCTAATATGTCAATAAAAGATATATTACAATTCTTCAATAGTATTTCTTATTTTCCTCAGTGAAATTTTAATGATAAATATTACCTTTTCTTTATGATGAGGTTGATATGATTGCCTAGTAACATCAACCCTAGCAAACGCTTAAGATTTTATGTACACGTAATTTTACAGATTGATTTTAAACTATCCAAGTATGTTGGTTTCTCTCCTTCTTTAAGAAAGTACCATGAATGAGCTGGTGTATCTGCAACTCTTTGGGGTGAAGTTTTTACTTGCCCTGGGGCTGCACTTGCCATTGGAAGTGGCTTAGACTGCTGGATATCTGTCCTTGGGCCCTGTTTCTAATGTTGACCTGTATGAATGTAAGTTGACTTCTGTTAGCTCTTATTCAAGGGCAGGGTAACCAGAATAAAATAAACTTGCTGGGAAGGTCCCCATTGTCTATACTTCCAAACCTTACCCTGAGGCTCTCTCCTAGAGTATTGAAATAAAATCAGTTAAGAAAAAGAGATTTAACCAGTACTAGTTTTAGCATTCTTTTCCTGGCTTCTATCTTCAGGAAAAAGGAGACCAATATTGTTTCCAAATCATTTGAGGATAGATTGTGAGAGATGCTCCTGGGGGAGGAGAAAATGGTAGAGGAGGGGATGAAGGGCCAAGGACAAGGCTAAGTGACTGACACTGGAGGAGGGAGTGCATTCCCAAGACTGATAACAGGTTCAGAAGTCTGGCGTCTCTTGAGTGGAACTTGCTCCTTTCCAGAGCAAAACTTTATAGAGGAGTGGCTCCTTGGTGCAGCTGGGGAGGCTGAGCCTGGGTGGAGCTGGGCAGGAAAGCATCTAAGTCACCTGCCCCGAAGACCTGCAGCTTAGACAGTGAGCACATGAGCACTGTTGCTAGTGCGCATAAAGACCAAAGGGTACCTGAGTGTTGCTCATGAGACGACTTTCTTGTCGTCTATATTAAACAGGGCGGGGACTTTAATCAATATTAATTGATTTAGAAAAGCAGAGATGTGGCATTTCTTACATCCAAAAGTAATGTAGAGAAATTCACAGCATCCTGTGTCCTCTCGTCCAAGTTACAAAATGGCAAGTGCATCTAGGAAGTACAGAGTCTGCATTGCATTTCCATTTGCCTGGGAAAGGATGTTCAAAATAAAGCACGGATCTCAGGTAAGTGCTTTCCAGCTATCACAGTACTGGTTATGTCAACAAAGGGAAGAAGCTGACAAGTCTCACGGGGGTCCCTAGTAGAAGGTGATTTTGAGGTTCAATTCCAGAACAGCTGTGGAAGGGAATCTGTTGAAACCATAGAGTTAAAGTCTAGTGGTGTCATTGGAGAAAAGAGTAATCATTATTTGTGAGACTTGGAGGGAAGTGGAAAAGAAGAGAAAAGAAGTGAAGAATCAAAGGGGTTAAGGTCCTGCCAGCAGGAACCAATCCAACTAATCAGCCCGGTGGAGAAAACCACCTGGCTCTCCCTCCTGGAGTGCTCTGCCTCCTGCAGGCTGCTGTACCCAGAACCACAGACACTCCTGATCTAGGGCAGAGAGGATTTCTCATACGGGGAGAGGCAGGGGTCCAAATTAATTTTTTAATGATCCCACTATAATCTAATAAATATTTAATCCTTTCTTTACTGCAGTGGTTGCTATTTGGTATATCCAACCAGTTTGATTTGTCCTTTCTCCTCCTTTCTATAAGAGCCTGACTTTGTTCATGTAGTCACATTATATCCTTGCAATTCTTTTGATTGAAGAGAAACTGAGCCCAACACTGGCTCAGAAGGAAGTCCTGATTGGTCTGATTTAACAGTGGTAATCCCATTCTCCCTACTAGTGATCAGTTAAGGGAACGAGCATTAGTCAATCTGCACACAGCCTTTGCCTTGTCAATGCCCTATATCCAAAGATGGGTCCATGACTTAAGTCCCACTAATTGAGCAAAAGGAAAGGACTTCATCCCAAAAGCGAAGGAAAGATTTTTTTCTTCCTTGGGTCATGATCAACATGTTGTCTCAAGCTCTTCTGTTTGTTTGGCTTTACAGTCTTTTTGTGACAATGAGATAATAGAGTCTGAGGATAAAACCAATTTGCAGAGGTGGGGCACAGCCAAGAGAAGGGAAATGAAATGAATGCACAGCTCTAATCATTATTTGCCTGCAGCCCACATCACTTCCAAACTTTCCTTTGTGTGAGAGGACATATATCCGTATCATTTAATCTGGTTGTAATTATTTTTCATTTACTTGAAAACAAAAGCATCCTGATAACAATGATTTAAACTGTCATCTTTATAGTATACTAAATTCTTTCTTTTAAAATTCTTGAGTCTATTTCTGAACTCTTCCATTCCATTCTATCCTGTTCCATCCCATTTCATCCCTATTTCATTTATATATATGTGTGTGTATGTGTGTGTGTGTATATATATATATATTCATTTATATATATCACAGCACAATGTTTAATTATTCTAGGATTTTAAATCACTTTCACAAATTGTGGGACAAATCGGATTTGTTGGACAAATTATCCCTCAGAATTGTTTCATTAAATATTAAAATTTTTACTGGGATTATTATTGAGATTCTATGGCATTATTTAGGTCTTTTATATATTAACAACTTTTTTTCTTTACAGATTAAATCTTCTAATTCAGAAACATGGATTATTACTTAAAAATTTTAAATCTTCATTCTTTAATCCTTCATTAAAGTATTCAATTTTATTCATACAGATCTCATACATTTCTTTTTCATTTCATTACTAGGTATTTTATATTTTTGTTTGTGAATGATATTCTCTCCCACACCACTGAACATTGCAGTATATAGCAAAACTGTTTTCTTCAGTATGATGTCAATGAACATGTCCACAGATTTTTCATTAAAATTGACAAAATGATTCCATAATTCACATGGAAAAACAAAGAGCTGACAATAACTAAAATAATTTTGAAGAGAAATAATAAAAGGGAGGACTATGGTACCAGACGATAAGATTTTAAAAGTTACAGTAATTAACAATACAGTAATAGATAAATTGACTCACAAAAACAGAACAGAGAAAGAATCTCTTATAGGTAGAAAATGTAGGTATGATAGAGGTGGCATTGAAGATCAATAAATGGCATTGGGACAATTTGTTTTCCAGAGAAAATAAAAATGAAATAGAATATTTTAGAGCATAAAGCTAAAAACTCGAATGAAAAAAAGCAAGACTAATTTTGATAAGAATCTTTTATATTTGTATTTACCAATGAGATTGCTCTACAGTTTTCTCTTTTCATAGTCTTTGTTTCTGCTACAGTTTGAATCTTAAATGACCCCCAAAGGCCCACAGGTTAAAGACCTGGTCCACAACCTGTAGTGCTATTGGGAGGTGGTGGAACCTTTAGAGGTAGGACCTTGTGAGAGGTAGTTAGGTGACATGGGTGTGCCTCTGAAGGGGATATTGGGGCCATGGCCCCTCTCCTCTCTCTTTGCTCCCTGGCCATGGTGAGATGAACTGCTGTACTCCACCACATGCTCTCTGCCATGATGTTCTGCCTCATCACAGGCCTAGAAACAATGGAATCAATCAATCACACACTAAAACCTCTAAAACCATGAGCCAAAATAAATCTTTCCCCCGTTAAGTTGATTTTCTCAGGTATTTTGCCACAGTGATGGAAAGCTGACTAACATAGTCTGGATTTGATATCAAGATTTTTTTTAATACTGGGGATTAAACCTAGGGGTGCTCTACCACTGAGCTACATCCCCAGCCCCTTTTATATTTCATTTTGATACAGGGTCTCACTAAGTTGCTGAGTCTGGCCCTGAACTTGTGAGTCTCCTTCCTTGGACTCTCAAGTAGCTGGATTAAAGGTGAGTGCCACTGTGCCTGGTAATATCAAGTTTATTCTAGCCTCGTAGAATAATTTGGGACATGTTTGTTCACTGTATATTCTCTGGAAAAGTTCATTTAAATTTGCATGGAAATGTTCCTTGATTTTGTCCTCACTCACAGCTTTTTATTGTTAAACTTTCTGGACCAGGTAGGATTAAGTGAGTGTGTGTGCATATTTACATTGAGACAAATGAGGGATAAAGAGATTAGGGACTTGCCCAAGGACACATAGCTGGGAACTAGTAATCAGGGTCTGGAACTCAGGTAATTCCAGTCCAGAATCCTTTTTTTTTATCAAGTAAGTGAATTTCAGAATTTTAAATAATAATTTTTTTAGTCTATTTCTGTTACTGTAACAGAATTCCTGAGACTGAGTGATTTATAAAGAATTGAGGTTTATTTTGGTTCACAGTTCAGGAGGCTGAGAAGCTTAAGAACATGGTACTGACAAGGGCTTTATGCTACTTTGACTCATGGCAGAAAGTGGAAGGGCAAGTGGGTGCATGTGGAAATGAGGGTACAAAGGGGACCTGATGGTTTATAACAACCACTCTCCCAGGAACTACATTAATCCCTTCAGGGGGCCCCAGGACTCAAACACCTCCTAAAGGCCCACCAACCTCTCCAATCTGTTACTTGTCAATTAAATTTCAATGTAATTTCTGTCAGGGACAAACCACATCCAAACCGTAGCACTAATTATATTTACTTAGTGGATATGGGTTTTCTTAGGTTGGGTTCACAAAAAGCAATACTTTTGCCAGTGATTAGGGCTCCTGTGATTGACAGAGCACAATGTTTAATTATTACTCTTCAAGGGAAACCTGTAAGAGAGGTAGGGAAGCAAGATTAAGAAGGGAAAAGGGCCCAGCAAAGGTGTGATCTCCAGTGAAGCATTGCCTGGGCCTATCCCAGCGAGGAGTGTATGGAGAGTAACGCTTAAAATGGAATTGTCCCTCCGGGATGCAAGGGAGACCACAGATTTTGTTGTGCTTCAATCAGTGATGGACGGTGGCCTAAGAGGAGGTGACTTTTTTCTGACTGATCTGGGAGTGATTCTTAGTAGAAAGGGGGAAACTGTCAAAATTGAACTGCCAACCTAGCAGCTGAGGATGAGTGAACTTGTCTGGTAAGGGGAATCTGGACAGGGTATACAAACAGCATTTACTATTTGAAACTACTCACCTTTTGTATTTCTTCCTGAGTCAGATTTGGAAGGGTACATTTTTCTCAGATGTTATTCATTTCCTCCATAAATTTTATCAATTTGGGGGTATAAAGTTATTCAGAGTATTATTTTTTAATATTTTGAAGCAGTTTTGGAAGGTATAACTGACAAAAAATAAATTATACAAAAAATTTGATACTTTTGAAATCACAGTTAAAGTCTAGTGGGTCATAAGTGTAAACCCATGAACCATCACCACAACCAAGATAATGGGGATTTCATCACTGCCAAATATTTGCCTATGTTCTTTATAATCTTTCCTCCACTCCCAGTAATGACTGATTTGCTTTTTGTCACTACACATGAATTTGTTTCCTAGAGTTATATATACCTGGAATAATAGAGGATTCCTCTTTTTTGTTTGTTTGTTTGTTTTCTTTTTGCTACCAGGATTGAAACCAAGGGCACTTAGCCACTGAGCTCCATCCCCAACTCTTTTTATTTTTTTGAGACAGGTTTTCACTGAGTTTCCCAGGCTGGCTTTGAACTTGCAATCCTCTTGCTGCAGCCTCCAGAGTCGTTGGTCTAGTAGGCGTGTGCCACTGTGCCTGCCTACAGTGTGACTCTTGTGTCTGGCTTCCTTTCCCTCTGCATAATTAGCTAGAGATTCATCCATATGATTTCAACACCTATAGTTCATTCCTTTTTATTGCTGAGCAGCTTTCTGTTGTATGAATATATCACAATCTGTTTATCCCTGTACCCTTGGAAGGAAAATTGGATTGTTTTCAGTTTGGGGCTACTATAATAAAGTTGCTACAAAGATTTATGTGTAATTTTTTGCACAGACATATAACTCTTTTAAGTACTTAGAAGTGGTATGACTGAATGGCAGGTGTACATTTAAATGTTTAAGAAACACTAAACTGTTTCCAATTTTCCGTTCCCACCAGCAGTGTATGAAAGTTACAGTTCCTTTACATCTTCACCAACACTTGTTATGGTCATTTTAATTTTAGCTATTCTTCTAGGTGTTTAGTAGTGTCTCATTGTGGTTTTATCCATGTATCTTCTTTGGTGACATGTCTGCTAATTTTTTTGCTCATTCAAAAAAAAAGTATGCTTTTTACTGTTGATTTTTGAGAGTTATTTAGATATTCTGGATATATATCAAAAGTATCAATGAATCTTTTTCAAAGATTTTGTCCCAGTTCATGGCTTGTCTTCTCATTCTTTCATTCATTCATTCATACAGAGTTTTTTTGAAGAGCAAACACTTTAATTTTGTAAAGTCTACTTTATCAACTTGTTCTTTTATTACAGATTGTGCTTTTGGTCTTTTATTTAAGAAATATTTGCTGGGCATGGTGGCGCATGCCCATAATCCCAGCAGCTTGGGAGGCTGAGGTAGGAGGATCACAAGATCAAACCCAGAGTTAGCAACTTAGTGAGGCCCTAAGCTACTTAGCGAGACACTGTCTCAAAATTTTAAAAATACATAAAAAATAAAAAGGGCTGGGGATGCAGTTCACTGGTTAAGTGTCCCTGGGTTCAATCCCTAGTACCAAAAAAAAAAAAAAAAAAAAAAAGAAAGAAAGAAATCTTTGCCTACTCTGAGGTCATAAAGCTTTTTTTCTGTTTTCTTCAAGAGGTTTATAGCTTTAGGTTTTATATTTAGGACTATGATCCATTTGAGTTAATCTTTGTTTATGTTTGTAACATTAAAGCATTTTGTACATGTGCCATTGCTGAATTTGGCAGGTTGGATCTGACAGACAATAAAGACACTCTCTTTATAATACTTTGTATAAATATTTTGTATATATGCAAAATAGAGATTATTTTAGAAATAATATAAAAACAAAAGTAAAGTCGAGAAAGAAAGATAAGAAAATACATCACTGGATGGAGGAAACATCAACACCTGAAGTCATGTAGCTGGGGAGTCTTGGAGCAGCTTTTCAGGGTCCTGACTGGGAAGTCCCAGGTGGAGCATTCTCTCCATGGGTGAGACTCTGAAGTCCCAGTGGGGTTCCTTACATACAAGTTAGAACAAAGAAAGCTCCATCTTAACAACCTAGTGACTTAGTGATCCCCTCAAGGACCCTTCATCCCCCATAAGGACTGACCAGATCCCTGAAGAGAAGGAGTGATAGCCTTGAAATAATGACTCTTGAGTTCTCGGGAGTGAGACAACCCACTGAGAAGTCAGCATTCTTTAGATGTTCTATTAAGGAGGTGCAAAGGTCACAGTAGGCACATGGACAGGGAAGATCTTTAATATTTTCCTTAGCCCTTACTGGTGTGAGGTATGGATCCAAGTTCACTCTTCTGGCATGGAGATACCGAATTTTGTTTCTGACACCATTTGTTGGATAAGGTGTCATTTTGCACCTTTGTTAAAAATTAGTTGTTCATTCATATGGTCAAGTTTATTCTTTAGGTATTTTTCTAGAAACCAACAGATTGATTCTAAAATTAACTTGGCAATGCAAAGGACCTACAATAGTTAATACAGCTTTGAAAAAGAAGAACAGAGTTGGGGGATTAGCTTTACATGATTTCAAGATTTACTATAAAGATACAGTAGTCAAGACAATGTGGTATCGCCATCAAGACCCATTAATGAAGCAGCTTAGAGAGACAAGGGGCAGAGTCATGTACACACAGATAATGGAATTTTATTCAACAATAAAAAGAATGAACTATTGGCATACACTACAACATGGGTGGATCTTAAAATAATTGTGTTGCATTTAAGGAGCCACACTAAGTATGCGCTGTCCTATGATTCCATTTATATAGAATTCTAGAAAAGGCTAAGTAAGGCATAGAGAGATAATAAATCAATGGTTTTGAGGATAGAAGGGGTGATTGAGAGGGACAAGAGGGAGCAATTACAAAGGAGGGAGAAAAATTGGGGGGAGATAGATATGCTCATTGTATATTTATGATGATGTTTCACAGGTGTACCTATATGTGAAAGCTGATCTACTTGTATTATTTTTTAATTTTTTGGAACTAGGGATTGAAACCAGGGGGGCTTAATCACTGAGCCACATTCCCAGCCCTTTTTATTTATTTATGTTTTTGAGGGTCTTGCTAAATTGCTGAGGCTGGCTTTGAACTTGTGATCCTCCTGCTTCAGCCTCCCAAGCTGCTGGGATTACAGGCATGTACTGCTGCACCCAGCCAACTGTATTTTTTAAATGCATGCCAATTACAATTATTGTATGTTTATTTACCTCTGTTTTTACCAAAAAGTCTTAATAAGTCTCCCCGATACATAAGGAAGAATTCAAGATTACTTATATAAGGGGAGAGGGCAGGGCAACATGGACTGTAAGAGAGGGGAGAGGTTTTGCAGAGAGTGTGAGTGAGGCAGTGACCGGAAATGGAACAAGCAGACTCCTCTGGGCACACAACATCACAAGCACAGTCACCGAGTCAGAATCAGCCATAATAACTGGTGAGGCCGAGATGGAGGCTGCGGAGCTTAGTGGAACAGACATGACGGCGGGGGCAGATGGAATGAGGAGAATGTGATGCAGGAGTTTGAATTTAATGAGGGTAATGCTGGACAGTTTGGAACAGAAAAGTGACAGAGTGGGCCCTCCCTCACAAACCTTCTTCAGGGTTTGTTTTTTTGTTTTGTTTTATTTTTTTAGTCTACTTTCCCTGTGAGTATGTAAAAATGAAAATTCAAATATTCAGAATTGGCACACACCCAAATGGAAGAAGTAACTTTTGGAAACGCCTCCATTTCTGGATTATTGTTTGACCTTGATTTTGGCTTGGTAATTCTTTACCGTCTAGTCAGTAAAGACTAAAAATGTCTGGAAGACATTTTAAAAGTTGTGTTTTTAGTTGTTTTCAGAAAGACTTTAAGTTTAAAAAATCTAACATGACTTTACCTAAAAAATGTCTTTGTTTTATTCAGTATTATTATTACTAATTTCACTATATGTGGCAGGTGTAACTAATATCCCCCAATATCCAGGGCTCTTCTCCTTCTGGAAGACAGAGCTTCCCATTCATCTGGTGCTGCAGCAGGGTCATGAAGTTCATTGAAGATAAGAGCTGCGAGTGGAAGGAGGTCTCTTCAGAGCCGAAGGATGTAATTGCTGGTATAAGACCCTCTCACACTCTCTTCCCTGATGAAATCATTCAAGAATGTGGGGATATCATCCAGGTTCCCTGGTGACTATGTGGTAGAGATCTCTGCCCCTCCTCCTATGAAAGCCATAGGGAATAGTCAATAAATAAGCTTTATTTTGCTGAACTGTGAACTTTTGGGGTTAACCTCTCTTGTAGCCTATCCTATCCTAACATGGAGTTTCTTTTCATTTCCTCCCTCCTTCCCTTCCCTCCTGCCCTCCTTCCTTCTTTACTTCCTTCTGTCTCTTCTTCCATTTAATGTGGAAAAAAAAGCAAGCTTTCTGCTTAACAGAAAGTATTAATAATTGTAATAGAAAAAATTTGGGGTATCAACTCATTCATTCCCAACCTTGGCCTTCAGTTTTGAATTTTAGACACTCTCTCCCTGTCGGGACAGAATGTCAAAAAAATTACTTTGTCAAAAAAAAAAAAAATTAGAATGTCAAAAAAATATTGTTTTGGGCTCCCAAATTCTATTCTCTTTCTATTCTACCCTGTTGGGGTTGAGAGATTATATTAGATGATTTTTCAAAGTTCAGCTTTTCATCTAGTATATATACATGGATTATTCACAGGGGACTAATGAAACATTATCAGCTATCTAAATATAGTGTTTTTCCCCTATAATTGAGGACACACACGGTCAAGGCAGGGTCCTTCAGCTGGATGCTGAGCTGAACTGGTTGGTTGTGTAGGGAGAAGGACAACCTGCTTTGAGAGGTGAACTGTATAGATGAACCAGTACCTAAGACCCACCTGTATTTCCTGGAACCTTCGAGAATGTTGCCATGTGAGCAGAGAAAAATCCAATGGGAGCATTAACAGCCACAAGGCACAAAGTGGGTCCAGGTGAACTGCAAGGTCGGGGGATGCTTTGACACTTTGCAGCACAATTGACACCATGTTTTAACTATTGTTGACTTGTTTATTATTGTTTAATCTTTTAACTCCTTTACATGTGCCATGGACTTTTGTTTTTTCATATTCACACATGTGTTACCAATAGGAAAAGTTTGAGGAAATCTATTTCAAAGGATCCCTGATCCTGTGCTTCCATAATACATATAGCCAATTTACTGACCAGCCTTCGTCCTGTGGGGCATAATCATTGAAGGGTTATGGAAAATAATATCCTTGCAACGCAGCCCCCAAAGAAAAATGGAGAGAGGTGTGGCTGCAGAGGAGGGAGAGGAAACTAGCCAAGGAACAATGGGCCCTGGGGGAAAGGGGCGAATACTGAATGCTGGGACCAAAACCATGACCTTCCCCCATGGCTAATTAGTCCTCAACGGAAACACAGCAAATACCAATGGGCAAGATTTGAATACTCATCCCTGGGATCTGGACTCTTATCTCCCTAGACAACACTGAGTTTCAACCTTTTTACAATTACCTTCCTAAATCAAAGTTTTAACCTGTTCAACTAACCCCTGACTGTCAAAACTGCACATACACAGCTCCCAATGATTACATCATTGTACCCTATAAAACCAAAATCCCCTGTGTAACTGAGGGTCATTTTCCCCATACAGAAAATGAGCCCCAAAGGCATCTGAGTCTGTGAAGGAATAAAGGTTTCTCTGAATCCGTTGATCAGAGAAAAAGGAGAGATTCTTCCTCTCCTTTTGCGCTTATATTTTGGCTCCTTGTCCAGGAAACGGGTGTAAGACCTCTGGATCAGAGACCCTCTTTGCCATTTGTCTTCCCGCATCCAACACCGGCCTTTAAATTCTCCAGAAAGGTAAAGATCCCTCCGTTCATGCATCCGGTCTCTAGCAGATAGGTACCTTGCCTGAAACCCCACTTTTTGGCTCATGGGACCTGGAGGGAGGGGGGGGGGTCCTTCACCATCAATTTGAGGTGAAGAAATTCCCCATTTCTGGTGGCATTGTCCAGTTTGGTGTTGGAAAGAATCCAGGGGATGCTTTAGTTTCTATCTGACACCCCCAGTTCATTCCTTCCCAACATGGGAATCAATCAGTCAATTTCACAGGACTCCCTTTTGGGTTGTCTCATTAGTGCCCTTTACTACCAAACCGACCTCAAAATCAAACGCCTCATTAAGCTCAGCACTCAAATTTGGCAACACTACAAATTAGATAATCTGCACCAAAGGTCCAAATATGGAACTTTTGGTCAAGAAATTCTCCAAAAATTAAAAAATTATTTATTGCAAAATGGCAAGTGGAGTGAGGTTCTGTACCTCGAAGCCTTCTTTGTCCTTCTCTCAATCCCATTATACAAACCTTGTCCCACTTTGCAGTTGGTTCTTATAGACTCTCAACTCTCTTCTTCTACAGTCCCAGAAATAGCAGATGAACCTCTTTCCTTACAGATCCCGGGGTCTCATGACCCCCACATCAGACCCCGCTACTCAAAATTCCACTGCTACCCCATCAGGTGCCCCTCAGCAAAGTCCCACCACCCCCATAGTTGACTCCTCCCCACAAAGTGCAGCTGCTTTGCCATCAGATCCACCTCCTCAGACCCCCCACATTAGTGTTTCCCCCCCCTCCCCCATCACCCCCTCCCCGTACAAGGTCTAAAAATCTCCCAGCAAAATGCATGTTCCCTCTCTGGTAGGTGGCAGGAGCTGAAGGTACAATCCAGGTCCATGTTCCCTTCTCTTTGACAGATATGTCCCAAATAGAGGATAGATTGGAATCATTTTCTGAAAACCCTGCTATATATTGGAAGGAGTTCACCTACTTGACTCAGACCTACTATAATATAAAGCTGCTCCCCCGCCCTTTACGCTGCAGCCATTTCTCCCCCTCCCATCTTACAACCTAGCTTGTCAGTCTGTGAACATCTAGCTAGTTATTGGTCCACTAGTCAGCCGCAAAATTCCACTACTTAGGAGAAGCTCCTGCGCCATTTTTCTCTCTCTCTTCCAGTTCCAAGCGGATGCTCTGGTTGTCCCCTAATAAAATCTCTGGTGTGAGTTCCCTTGCCCAGAGTGGCTTTCTGGGTGCTGTCACTGGACCTTGACTCAAACAGGGCACCCCAGAGTGCTTGCTCCCCTGGATTCAAGGGTCTGAGCTGCCTTGGGACCAGGACTGAGCTGCATTTTTCTTACACCTACCACCTTACTTGGGCAGATGTGTACTATATAGTCACATCCACGCTGACCAAAGATGAATGCACTCCAATTTGGCAGGACACAAGAGATCTTCTACATGAACCTTCTACATGGCCAAAACCCTAATATCCATCTAGCAGCAGACGCTGCTATCTCTACAGTTGAACTTAATTGGACTTATCAGCCTCAAGACCCCAGGGTCCTCAGACTCCAACATATGATCACTTGCCTCCTTGAAGGAATGACAAAAAATTCTCACACTCAAGTTAATTGGGAAAAAATTAAGGGACTCACACAGGGACTTGATGAAAATCCTGCCCTATTTTTGGCCCGACTTACTGAGGCCATCACCAAGTATAAAACTTGGACATTAACAGTCCTGGTGGCAGTCTTTTTCTTCACTTTAACTTTATCAGTGGGTCTGCACCTGACAGACGCAAGAAACTCAGACAGTTAGAGAGGGGTCCCGAGTCTTCTCAGCAGTTACTCTTAGATATAGCTTTCAAAGTTTTTAACAGCCAGGAAGATGAGACCAAAAAAAGGAGAAAGAGCAGCATCTTAAAGCTAAATATCAGCTCCTGGCCTCTGCTATTCAGAGCCCAAGGAAAGCCCCTATGGTTCATGGCTCCACCCAACTGCCTAATATCTTCACAGCTCATGGCCCTACCAATACCTCCTGGACCCTGCTTCCAATGTGGGCAATAAGGACACTGGGCAAAAACGTGCCCTAATCTGAGGAACCCCTCCAAAACCCTGTCCTAAGTGTAGACAATGGGGACATTGGAAGGTGGATTGTCCCCAGGGAAGGACACCCCTTGCCCCCGGACAGTCATCCAATTCCCAAGTCCCATTCACTGAGTTGTTGGAATGATGGGGCCCAGGCTCCATTGCCCCTGCCACCTCAGATGGTACATCTGAGGAGCCCCAGGTCACAGGGATGGTGAATGGCCATGTAGTCTCATTTGTAGTTGATATTGGGCAAGCCTTTCACTCTTGAATGAATGGCATGGATATACTTTTAAATCAAATACCCCAATTATGGGAGTCTCAGGTACCCCTACATATCCACTGCAAACACCCGCCCCCCTTTTTGCACATTTGAATCCCTTTCATTATCCCATTCCTTTATAGTTATGCCAAGTTGCCCTGCTTCCCTTGCTAGAATTAACAAGAATTAACAATTGCTAGAATTACTTGCTAGAATTAACCCCACAGTCTGGGATACTTCTCAATCTAAAATAGCAAAACACCATTCCCCAATTCATATCCAACTGAGAGACCCCACCCATTATGTGGCCCTCCCCCAATATCCTGTAACCTCCTTAACCCTTAAAGGTTTGAAGCCCATCATCTCCTGTTTATTACAGGCCAAACTCCTCATACCAAACACTCACTTCATAACTCCCCCATCCTTGGAGTAAGGAAATCCATTGGCCAGTTTCGATTAGTACAGGACCTCAGAAAAGTCAACCAGGCAATCGTTCCCACATATCCTGTAGTGCCCAACCCCTACTCCCTTATATTTCACATCCCAGCCTCCACCACACATTTCTCAGGATTAGATCTGAAGGACGCCTTCTTTACTATTCCCCTCCATCCTGCCTCACGCCCACTTTCTGCCTTTACCTGGACAGACCCAGACACTAACTACTCGCAGCAGCTCACCTGGACCTGGACCGTTCTCCCGCAGGGCTTCCAGGATAGCCCCCGCTACTTTGGCCAGGCTTTCCAGCGCGATCTGGCTACCCTACATTTATCCCCTAGCCACCTTATACGGTATGTGGATGACCTCCTGATCTGTAACCCCTCTTCCAAATATTCCACAAGTCACACTAGCATCCTGCTTAACTCCCTGGCCTCCTGGGGCTGCCGGATTTCTCAATCTAAGGCCCAGCTCTGCTCCTCTCAGGTACAATATTTAGGCATCCCACCTCCCGCACCATACCCCCAGAAAAACTCCAGGCTTTAAAAGACATTCCCCTGCTGACCACCAAAAGGGACAAGCTGTCTCTTTTAGGCCTTTTTAATTATTTTCACATCTGGATACCAAAATTCTCTCTCATAGCCAAAGCCCTCTAAGAACTGCCAAAGGGAACCTGTCAGATCCATTTCCATGTCCCTGTTCTTTTTCTTCTACCATTTCTACTCTCCAAACTTCTCTTCTCAAATCCTCAATTCTATACTGTAAGGCCCCCAAAAAGGAAACCCCAACTCTGTCCCATGGATCGACGGCAACCCCAATCAACCGCGGGAGGCGTCACTTGATGCAAACCGCAAGAGGTGTTTATTCCAGCGCGCTGGGACCCAACTCGTGACTCATGCAGGAGTCCAGGAGTCGAGTCCCTAGCAGAAAATCTTGCAGGTTAATAAAGGCAGAGACCACACATTGGGAGGGGTCACACATGAAAGGGAAAAGGGGAACAAAGCTGCCAGGAAATTTCAAAGGGGGTCTGGGTTTGCTGATAACATACAACATGTTTCACAATGTTTTACAACAGGGCGTAGATTCTGGTCAATAGTTTCTGGTAATCCTACTGTTTGAGCACTATCTGGCTATCTGGCTCAATTTACCCTTTTACTCCCTGTTTGGGGCTGATTCCTGGAACAGCTTTAAGGGCTTTGTTCCTGTCACTGGGAGGGAGACCTTAGGGAGTTGAGATAAAACAGACAGCTTAAAAAAATGTCCATTCTTTCATTTCCCCATTTTCTTTTCTGGCAAGTTCTAATCATGGAACTTCTGTCTCTATATACTCTTCTCCAAAGCTATTTCCTTGGCGGAGGGACTGGTATTATTGCCTGAGCATTAGTACCTGTATAGCACTTACTCTCTCCCTGATGAAGGTGATTCCGTGAAGATGTTCAGAGGGTTACACCACCCTTGGTTGTTACATTTGGCTGCCATAAGATTTTGCTGTACAGTTATTAAATCCCAGGAGGAGGTGGGGCGCCAATAAGTGTTGCCAGTAGTTTCATACCCCCATGCGGAGCAATAATAATGGTCTATACCTCCGCATGACCTTGCCATATTCCGTGACCTCCCATCCCGGGGGCAACATAGAAAGGGGTCTGTTTTAGATTGTCACGGGAGCTGTTCCCCCGAAAGGCCTGGGTGATGTTGGCCAACGTTTATGGGCCTCCTCAGAAGTCAGGGTAGGGATATCCCAATTATCTAACCCAACTACTAAGGTGCAGATGACTGGGGTTAGGGACAGCCACCAAGCCCAAAGGGGTTTCTCCCTGGTGGTGCTCCATATTATATCTCCAGTCTGGGAGAGGACCTGCCATGTTAGTCACTGGGAGGCATGAAGGTTGGGACTACTTATCGGCAGGAGGTACGTCAACAGGAGCAGGAACACGGTGGATGTGGAGCTTAAGGGGGTTGTCCAATTTTTCCACTTTCCACGTTGGGTCTGGTGGTGGTGCAGGCTCGACGTGCAAAGCGTGAATCCAGGTGGCGATGCCATCGACTTTTCAGGCCAGCAAGGGCCCAGGGGGCACCAATTAGCAGCCCCTTATTTGCAGTCCTTGATAAATAGTCCTTGATAAAGGCAGGTAAATTTGGTAATCAATGGCCTCCGGAGATCCTTGACATTCTATTCTTCCAGGGGCAGTCTCCAACTTGCAGAAGCAGATGACTTTATGGCCTCCATTTCCTCGATTTGACCCGATCCCCTATTTCTACACTAACTACCTGTTCCCAATTCTGGCTTCATTCCCCCGTTTAGCTTTAGGAAC
This sequence comes from Sciurus vulgaris, assembly GCF_902686455.1. Classification (NCBI taxonomy): domain Eukaryota; kingdom Metazoa; phylum Chordata; class Mammalia; order Rodentia; family Sciuridae; genus Sciurus; species Sciurus vulgaris. The sequence continues at coordinate 124,847,330 of NC_136462.1, forward strand.
CCATAACTGTTTGTTAAGGAAATGAAAAGGGGCGTCGGTCATTCTGGCTGCTTCGAAGCTGAATGGGGGCAGCGAGGGGCAAGCAGTTTGGAGTTCCTTCTTTTTTAAAAAAAAATCGGGTCAATCGAGGGGTCCCAGGAAGAAGCCTGGTTGGGGAAGAGCAGGTTGTAAAGTCATCTGGGCGTGGGTGCTTCTATGATAGAAGAACAAAAAGACATAAGTACTGAAATGAGATTAGTACAAAGTAAATGTTGCAGCATCTGAAACATGCCACTGAGTATCATGAAAATGACAGAAGTTAATCTCTCACCAGGAGGTGGAAGAACTGAGAAATTGTTCCCATAACTAGGCCTAGCAAAGGCTGGAGAGGACAAGGCCTTTATTTGGGGACTTTAACATTGTCCAGGTTATCAGGAATGTAAACACAACATTTAACTCTTAATGTCATAGATGTCCCCAGAAAATATAGTTAAGCTACTTAATGTCATCTGATTTTGTAAAATATCCCTTTATTGGTATAACCTGTGTTTAGTAGAGATCTCTATACTTCTGTTACTTAGGAATAGATAATCATACTAGCAAACATAGATTAAGTCTACCTGTGTAGCTCAGGAAGGTCTGCAGACCTTAAACTGACTAAAAACTTCTGACTCTGGCAGTTTCTTTTGATAGTTATCAGGCTGCATCTTAAGTTACATTTAACTATTATTTCCTTTAAATGCCCAAGAATGGCTGTACTTTGGTTTTAACTGTTTTGCTGGGTGTCTAAGATCAAGCTGGTCAAATTGACCTGGTTCCTGTCTTGTTAAAGAGTCAGCTGAGTTCCCACAGGGGTCACTCGTACAGAACTTAAGAGTGGCTCCTTAGCTCCACCAGTGACTTTGATTAGGCAGGGTCTCCTGATGGGGTGGCTTCCTTTGGAAGCATCAAGGGATGTCCCCCTTTTTCCATGACCCTCCTCTGCAGCAGATGCACTGGGTGATTTTTCATCCTCTAGTCTCAACAATCTCCTTGATCAGGAGGTTGTGTGACCCAGAGTTGCAATGCTCCTTAGAGAAGTTCTCTTATTCCCTGGATTCAGGCTGACGTTGAGGGCAAGACCCAAATATGGACTTTTCTTGACCTCTGTATTTAACTCCAATCTCTAAGTTTGATCTTAATTATCCAGCAAGCCAGTCTCACCAGTCATAAAGTAAGAGTAACTTCAATGTCTATAACTTTACAGTTATTTACCCTTTTATCTAACTGGAGTCTGCATTAGTACTGGAAGTTACCACTATCTAGTCTATAGGTGATGGCTTATTATCACAAGTTACCTAGGTTGTGTGTTCTTGGAGCAGCTACTTCTGCAAAACATTAACAAGTAACAGTTTTACAAAATGAAATTAGCAAGAGTAAAAATATATTCAGCTTGTATAATAGCTATCTTGAATTTTGATTGAGAACTACATTCTATCCCCTATTTGAGATCACAGTACTTTTACAACAAGAACCAATCTTTTGACTATAACTTTAAATAAGCTGAAGTCTGACTTATTTTGGAGTCACTCTAACATGCAGTAAGGTGGGAGGCAGAGCCTTATCTCAGGTAAGGCGTGGCTCTTTACAGATCTTAAGTGTTCTAATTCTGACATTGATCTTTGCTTCTTCCTCAAATATCCTTAAGTAGTTTACATATACTGTTTCCTGAGTCTATATAAACTTTATAATTAACACAATTTAACATAGTATCTAAAACATGAATCAAAGAAAGGCTGAGAGAGCTTTTAACTTTCCTTTTGTGTGCTTAAGTGGCAAAATGTTTTCATGTTTCTTTCATATTTCACAATATTAACCTTTAAACAAATCAGACTCTAATGTTTAGAAATACATTTACATTTGAAATTCTTTGTCTCAGTGTAAAATGTAACAAATTTTACACATACCCTATTGACAGCAGGTCCTATAATAGAACATTAAATGATAGAAATAAATCCCCAATAAAATTTACTCTTTATAAGTTTAAGATTACCATTACAGACAAGTTTAATCTGGAGGATAGCAGAGCTTAATAAATTCCTTGCTTTAAAAACTTGTGGTCCTGAAAAATATGAACACATTTAATATACAACTAGTGACCATTTCACAATTACCCTGACACTTTTATCTTACCAAATTGAGCTTTTAAAGAGAAATGTAGACTCTGTAACATAGTACAATACTCTATAACAGTTGTTTAACCATAATTGCATACACCCCAATTTTTAAGACTAATTGTTCTAAAGAATAAAACTTAATAGACACAAAGTTAAGAGTAAATTAGTGTTTCAAATCCTTGTCATTTTACCATGTCATTCTACCATATAGATTAAACTTTGGTTTATATCAGAACATTAGTAGTTCACCTTAGGAAAAACCTTAAATAGTTTTAGCTGTCTCACATACATATAACCAACTTAGTTACACACAAACTTGTTGAAACTTGCCCTTTACTTACACGACTTTCTTAGCACTTACTTAGACCCTCATGTATTTCATCACACAAGCACTTTCTTACCCAGAAACATTTCCTTTTTCCTTTTACTAAATATATTTCCATACCCAGAATCTTTTATTTTCTCTTTCCTATTCGTTGACCCCTTTTTGTTCACATTCTGAAACAACTCTTATGAAATTTCTGAATTTAGATAAATTACTCTATTTTAATAAGATTAAATATTCTGTTGTTTATAGTACTCTAATTGAAACACAGTTGAAACTTTTGGGACCCTTTGTATATAGAATTGCACTTGTTAGGACATAACTCTTAGTAACCTTGTTTTTAGTTTAGTGATGACACAAAGGAAGTTTAAACCCTTTTATTTACCAACCTATGAAAACACCAATAATGTTTAAGTATGATACCCCATGGAATTTAAGGAGTTAAAAGTACTCAATGTTATTTAACAATTAGCATTTTAACTTTGTAAATTAATCAGATGTCTCTACAAACACATTAGAGTAATCCCATACATGTTAACTCTAATTCATTTATTCTGTAAAAACCAAGATATCAGACAAGTGTCCTGTACAGTATTTGCTGTCTCTTTCCTGTTGAAGAAAAGTCCTAGAAACAATTGATATTAGACACTTTATTAACATCAATATTTTATTAGCTTGACCACCTAGAGACTTGTGAGTTATTTTCAAAGACATTTTGCTTTTATTAGTTTACCCAATTTGAACCTTTTTAAATCACGTGAATTAAAAGTATCTGGATCCATTTTTAAATTTTAATTTTAGGAGCACTCAGTTTTGATACAGACAAAACATGACATCAGACAGCACAACATACAAATAACACAAAATCAAGGCCTTGTAACTTTATAGGTGAATCTCCATTGCAATGTAACAGATGTTCAAAAACTCTAGTTGAATAAAAAATAGAACTGATCAAAAAAATCATGAGCTCAAAAAAACATATAATTAAAAAAAACAAGAGTCCTGGAAAAATGATTAGGCCGTTAATTACTTTAGTAAAGTACCATAGCATTTACTTTGCTGGAGTTTTAAAGACTCTTTTTACCTTTTCTTTCCCTGGGTTTGAGACCGGTCTCCTACTGAGCCTTTAGGCTTCTTTTATTTATATTTCAATGTAAGCCTTGACTGAGATCTGGAAGGATCTAACAGGTTTTAACAGAAACTTTGTGTCTAAGGCATTTTAGCCATCTCATCAGGACAGGTTGGATGTTAAAATTATGAGACCTTATTTTTCATTACTTTTGAGACTGAAGCTACTTTGCTAAGTTACCCTTCAGGGCTATCGGGAGGGGGAGTCCAGAGAAGGAACCTTTGGGGTCCCCCGGAGAGTAGCCCGGGCCGAGAACCCCGCAGTTGTTCCAACCCTTCCTCCACCTCCGCCACAAACACACAACCGAACCAGAACCAGACGGGCGCCAATCTCTGATCCACCAATTGAACCCAATCAGCGCCCTTACCGACGGAGACTACCAGGCGTCCCTGGCTCTCCTCCACCCTTAGGGTGTCCCCCAGGGCTGCAACCTGTGGCCCCCCCAGGCATGTCTACGGACCACTGTTCGGCCACTCTCAGGAGTCACCGAACGGTTGCCACCGAAACCGAAAGCGCGCTCACAGAACCAGACCAACTAACAAAACACAAGACAAAGACAGACAACTTCGGGGTACCCCTTCTTACCTCCAAGGTCGACTCCGCAGATGAGGGGGGGGCATCTTATCCCGGACGAGCCCCCAAATGTAAGGCCCCCAAAAAAGAAACCCCAACTCTGTCCCATGGATGGACGGCAACCCCAATCAACCGCAGGAGGCGTCACTTGATGCAAACCGCAAGAGGTGTTTATTCCAGCGCGCTGGGACCCGACTCGTGACTCACGCAGGAGTCCAGGAGTCGAGTCCCTAGCAGAAAATCTTGCAGGTTAATAAAGGCAGAGACCACACATCGGGAGGGGTCACACATGAAAGGGAAAAGGGGAACAAAGCTGCCAGGAAATTTCAAAGGGGGTCTGGGTTTGCTGATAACATACAACATGTTTCACAATGTTTTACAACAGGGCATAGATTCTGGTCAATAGTTTCTGGTAATCCTACTGTTTGAGCACTATCTGGCTATCTGGCTCAATTTACCCTTTTACTCCCTGTTTGGGGCTGATTCCTGGAATAGCTTTAAGGGCTTTGTTCCCATCACTGGGAGGGAGACCTTAGGGAGTTGAGATAAAACAGACAGCTTAAAAAAATGTCCATTCTTTCAATACTTACAAACCCTAATCAGCCTTTTTTCCTGTCACTCCACTCAGAACACGGACAAGCCTTGGGGGTTCTTTACTAGAAGGCAGATACACCCCCCATACCATTGCATTCCTATCCAAACAAGTAGACTTAATTTATCAAGGCTTGCCCCAGTGCCACAAGGTGTTAGCAACAGCAACTCTTCTGATCCCTGAGGTGAGGAAATTTGCATTATATTAACCCATTACTGTTCTTACTACAAACTCCCTCCCAGTTCTTCTCAGTCACTGTTCATTTTCATCCCTTCCCCCAACCAGAGTCCAATTACTGCAAGCATAACTCCTGAATCCCCTACCTTCCAGCAAGACTCCTCATTAAACCTGGTCACTCTTCTCCCAACAAAAAATCCCTCTGTCCCTGTAATTTCTCACTCTTGTCCTGACATTCTGGATTTTATGATGAGTCCATTTGCTCATATAACAGATCAATATTTACCTGATTCCCCAGACTGGTTCATAGAAGGAAGCTCCCCAAAACAGTCCCATTACCTTGCAGGTTAAGCTATAATTCAAGGAGAAGCTACAGCAAATTCTCCTTTTGTCCTCACCCAGATATTAGAGTTATCTCCTTTTCCTCCAGGGACCACATCCCAGCAAGCTAAGTTAGTGGCCCTCACCAGAACTTTATCATTAGCAAGGGACAAATCAGTCAATATTTTTACTGATTTCAAATACATGTTATGAGGTGCAACTTCAGAACAGACCGATCACCACTGAGAAGTCCAAATTTGAGAGCCTTTATTAAGCCGGCCGGCTGACTGTCTCACACAATGCCCTAAAAAATGGTTATTGGGAGAACAGCCCCGACCACAGGGTTGTAGGGGTTCTTATACCAAAAATCACATCAATCATAAGTGTCTGTTGCTGTGATTCAAAATTACACATTAACGTCATGAGATCATCAACAGAGGGGGGAATGAGGAGTGGGTCACCTAGGTACAAACTAAAGAATGGTTACTAACAACCACACAATTACTGCTTACATGGTACACTGGTTAGGAGCAATAGAGATCGAAAGAGAGCAATTTTTCATTACATAGGAATTGTCATTTTATATTGTTAAACATGTCACACCAAGTAACTGATGATGGGTACAGAGGTGGGGTGTTCCCATGGGAGAAACTTATTTCCTACATAACATGGAGCCTCAGAGCAAGATGGAGTCTGTTTAGTCAATTCCCTCATAGTCTGGCCTGTAACATTCTCATGGAGCCAGATCTGTCAGCCCATCACACACATACAATATTATTCATTCTAGCATCTTAATCTGGAGAGAAAGGGGCTTCCTAACTCAGACAGGAATCCCAATTCTTAATGCTAGTTATATAAAAGTGTTGCTTGAAGTTGCACTTTTGCCCCATAGAGTAGCAATCTTACACTGTAAAGGCCATCAGACTAATAAGAATTACATTTCCTCAGGGAACCAGGAGGCAGACAGACTTGCTAAAAAGATTGTTCAGTCTAGCCACCACCCCCAGTCAGTTTTATATTCCACACCTACAAAACTCCTGTTTCCCCCTGATGAGACCCAGGCCCTCTTGTCTTATCTCCATCATTTATTCCATCCAGATACTCGTTCTCTCCAAATTTTCGTAAAGAATTCACTAAACCTGTCCTCTTCAGACTGACAGTTTCTCCAGCAAATTCCCTGATCATGCATAACCTGTCGCAAGGATAACCCAACTCTAATGTGAGACCACCACTATTTCCCACACACCAGGCTAGAGGAGTGCTTCCAGCCATGGACTGGCAACTTGACTTCACCCACATGCCCCTTATAAGGAGGACAAGATACCTTCTAGTCTTGGCAGACACCTTTACCAGATGGGTTGAAGACTTTCCAACCAACAATAAGAGGGCCTCTATAGTTGTGCCCTTACTTTCCCAGGAAATAATTCCACGCTTTGGCTTACCTGCCTTCCTGCAGTCCAATAATGGCCGCGAGTTTACTTCATCTATTACCCAAGAATTGGCTAAAATTTTAAATATAAAATGGAACTTCCACATTCCCTACCATCCACAATCTGCAGGAAAAGTTGAGAGGACAAAAAGGACCTTGAAGGCGACCTTAACCAAATTATCTATAGACACTCAGATTGGATTAAGCTCCTCCCTTTGTCCCGCCTCCGGATCCAAGCACTGCCCCAAAAGGCCTTACGCTCAGCCCCTTTGAACTTCTTTATGAGGACCCCTCCTCCCACCCACCATTCAACCTCAATCACCTAGTATTTCCCCGAGGTTCTGAAACCCCTCCTAGCTCACTTCAGGGCTGCCCTCTGGAAGTATGCCCACACCCACCTTCCCCAGCCCCAATCTTCTATTTCCATGGGAGATTTAGTTTACCTCTCCCCTTCCCAACCTGTAGCCCCTTCCAAGAAAAGTGGACAGACCCCTTCAAGGTAATTTTTAACCACTCCCACTGCAGCCAAGTTAGAAGGCCACCCCTCCTGGATCCATCTAAAAAACGTGAAGGTATTTTCTGCAAATGCCTCTTATCACTTGGTTCCTACAGGCCCCACCCACCCAACTCCACATTACCCGCCTTCCTGCCATTCCTGAGGAAGCTGCAGAGCCACACACCCCAAATTCCTTATGTCCCTTTGCCTAACAGCACTCAGAGATGAATTAAACTTATATTCACTTCCCCTTCATCTTTCTCTTCTCAAGCATTAGACTTCCTTTGGGATATTTGACTTCAAGGGACATTTATTGACTTAACCCCCACCCAAATTTCTTTCTTCTCTCTGTTTTCCACATATTGTCTTTCAACTCCTTGATCAGCCACTCCTGGACCTGAAACAGTGGAGACAAAAATGGCTGATGAATTCAATGAGAATCCTGTCCCTGCAGGTGAAAAAGTTAATACCTCGGATGTGGAAGACACACACCCCATGCCATGGGGACAAGTTAAGAAAGCAACAGAAACAACCAAGGAAAAATTGACAAAATGGGTCAACTCATTATTCATACTAATAGAGTCCTCATGCTGATCTTCATGATATGTACAAATGTGAGCATGACCCATGGCAAAGAAGCTTACTGGGCCCACATGGCACAGCCTGCCATTGCTCACCCAGTAACATGGTTTGACCTTCCCCCTTCAGTTTGCCTCAATTCCACCTCCTCCCTGCCTGGTCTTTTGTTAACTACTGGATCCCCCCAACAGTTTTTGTTTAATTATTCAGGGTTATCCTCCCGAACCCCACTTTGCATCTCCCTCAATAACTCATATTGTTACCCACTGGGCCTCAAATGTGGCTTACGTTTGTCCCTGAGAAACCGAATAAAAAGACCAGGCTTATTTTCCTCACTGGCAGAGGCTCTCCTGCATGACAGAAAACCGAGGTTACTAATTCATTAAACAGGTCCCGCTGCTCGTACCAAGAACACTTGGATCCTTCCCATGAGTTGTTATAATGGTCTGAATGTGTTACACCCCATCCTCAAAATCTTTCTGTTGCAGGAAAGCAGGTTATAGACTGGAGTCTTCATGGGGAATTGATTGAGGCTGAAACTAGAGTTTTGGGATGGAGATTATCTCATGGGGACAACTTAGATTGTGTCTATAGAACCGTTTTACATTCCAACTCCACTGTTTATTGGTCCAAAGGAGAATTATCATCTCCGGCCCTGAGAATGGACTATGGGCCAATTCAAAATACTATCGGGAAAATAGGTCTAACTCGGGAGGCTTTTCGAATTTGGAAGGTGATTTTCAATATAGTAACCTTGAAAATGTTACTCATCTCAATATTTCCTTTCTTAAGGAGTCCTATCTCACAGCATGCGTGTTAAACCCCTATGTTTTATCATTCATGTTGTGGAGAGACCACCAGAAACTAAAGTAGGAAAAAAAGTTTATTTTGGGAAAAGAGAAAAAAAAAAAGAAAACAGACTGATACATCAGGACTACTACTCCAAGTGGGGCAGTAGTAGTGGGGAGTGACTTCAGCAAACTCGTTTTTAAAGTGAAAACCATAAAAAAAATCCTGGCAGGCTCACAATAGGGGTCTTTTTCCTTTTTTTCCCCAAGGAATGCAAGCAGCCAGCTCCAGCTTATCTATTTCAGGTTGCACCTGGCGGGTTAGCAGGGCAAGCTAGGCGTGGGGAGCCAGACTACCCATATCTGAAATCAGTAGCTTCTGGGGCCTCTGAAGGAATGGGCTGCTTCACAGAAATGATCACAATGTCCTTAAACTCATGGCCACATTATTTTATTTCAGATACTGTCCTTGAATTTACCACAGTCAGCACAACTCAATGATGTTATTTGCACCTATTTTGGTTTGGTCAATCTTAACTACATATATTTGTTTTATATCAGAGGGTCTCTACCTTTTTCTTTTTATAAGGGGAATCTCTACTCTTTCACAGTTCGGACCCATTAAAATACAACATGATGCCTCACAAAATATATGTCATGCTAAATGTGAAAACTGCATGTTACAACAACGTATCAATCAGACTATATGGCAAAGTTCAGGACAAACTCATGATACTCAAAAGGCCAGTAGCCACCTGGCTCCCTGTAAAATTAAAAGGACCTTGCAAGAAACGCCTTCAGTAGCATTTATCAAGAGTTGTTACGACACCTAAAAGGCCGTACTAAACGGTTCATCTGGTGACTGATAGTTGGCATTGTTATCTTGGTTGAGATAATCGCCTCTGCATCTACTGCAGTGGTGGCATTGCACCAGCAGCCACAAACAGCTCATTTCCTTCAACAATTTCAAAAGAATTTTGCTGAGACCTGGCACGCTCAAGTACATATTGATCAGGAAATTTTGAGTGAAATTCAACAATTAAAAGATTCTGTTATATCGCTAGGTGAACAAGTACAAGATTTATGACGGGCTCAGAGACTCCAATGTCATTATAATATTACCCAATTTTGTGTTACTAGAATTCCATACGATGATACTAAGATTCAATGGAAAAATGTACACAATCACCTAATGGGACTAGATCCTTTCAATAATGCCTCTTTAGATGTGTTAAAATTACAATCTCAGGTTCTGGTCATAGACCATGCAAAAGTGCCTATTCTTTTTTTTTTTTTTTTTTTTTTTTTTTTTTTTTTTTTTTTTTGCGGTGCTGGGGATTGAACCCAGGGCTTTGTGCTTGCAAGGCAAGCACTCTACCGACTGAACTATCTCCCCAGCCCAAAAGTGCCTATTCTTAAGAAAAAAGAAGTTTGGAGCAGTTTAGCTGAAGGAATCTCTTTTCTGAACCCTTTCAAATACATATCTACACATGTAGTTGAGTAACTAATAATAACTGTACTGTTAATTTTATTTCTGTTCTTATTTTGCATAATTTGACAAGCAGGATGGAAACGATTAAAGTGCCAGAAAACTGATTCTAAGGCTAATCATGCTTGCCATGCTCCAAAGGACCCACACTCCTGGAATCATGGAAAGTACTCCCTAAATCTGAGTAGGGCCTATGGCACTGACTAAGGACAATAGGGTTCCAACTGCATTACCTGCTGAAATTATTCCCTTAATATTAGCAAATCAATTACTCATCACCTTTCTTATAATTGTCTGATTTCACTGTACTTGAAATAAACTTTCCCCTGCCTATTCTTAATTCTATATAGGAGCGATTTCTTAATAAGTTTACCTGCACAGCCCCAGCAGCTTTCTGGAACACGTAGACACCATTCTCCTGCTCACCTCCTGAGACTACAAAGGGGACTTCACCTACGATGACCTCAAGGTCCCCTCCTCCAAGCCTCTCCCTACCAGGGTCTCCATGCTCAGTTCCAGAACTCTGAAAGAAAGGGTCCCCCCACTTTGCCCCTTCTCAGCTTGAAACAGCCAGGTCAGACTTGGTGCCCCAATTCTTTCTTTCCTTTCAGAGTCTGGAATGAAGTGTTATGGAAAATAATATTCCTACAACATAGCCCCCAAAGAAAAAATGGAGAGAGGTGCAGCTCCAGAGGAGGGAGAGGAAACTAGCCAAGGAACAATGGCTCCTGGGGGAAAGAGGCAGATACTGAATGCTGGGCCCTAAACCATGAACTTCCCCCATGGCTAATTAGTCCTAAACGGAAGCACAGCAAATACCAATGGGCAGGATTTGAGTACTCATCTCTGGGATCTGGACTCTTATCTCCCCAGACAACACTGAGTTTCAACCTTTTTTACAACTACCTTCCTAAATTAAAGTTTTAACCTGTTCAACTAGCCTCTGTCAAAACTGCATGTACACAGATCAGAATGATTACATCATTGTATCCTATAAAACCATAATCCCCTGTGTAACTGAGGGCCATTTTCCCCATGCAGAAAATGGGTCCCAGCAGCATCCATGTCCACAAAAGAATAATGGTTTCTCTGAATCCGTTGAGGTCTGCTTCCTGTCCTTTTGCACTTACAATCAAAAAACAGCTTATTTTACCCTGACATCGTCTTCAAAGGTACTCTGTTCCATCTCCCTTTCCTATCTCTTCTTGGCATTTTGGGCAAATCCTGAAGCAGACCAGAGACCCCCCACACCCCGAAACCCTTACCATAATTATGCAGAAACTCCCACCATATGAGAAACATATAAGTTTCTCTTCTTGTCAGAAAGCATTATAACAGAATATCAGCACAAATTTCTACAAAAATACTCAATGAGGGATAGGACTTCCTGTTTCTTGTGAGGACTAGGTTACTCTGTCTTGCAAAAACTAAGTTTGGCCACAGACTTGATGATGTCATTTCTACTTTTGTTGTAAAACCTCTGACTAATCTAAAAAATGGGACAAAAAGCACTTTCTGTGAACTCAAGAAAAAAAATACTTTTATGTAGACTCCTAAAAAATGTAAACTTCCCAACCTCCCTCACCCCCACCTATTGTGTATAAAGTTTTAAAACTTTCCAGACTCAAGGTCCAAAGAATTTTAGGTGATAGCCTCTCTGGATCCTGCAGTCAATAAACCTGCTTCCTGAAAATTCCTTGGGTGCCCAGCCTCTTTGGTCCTATATTAATCCCATAGCTTTGTAGCTACTTTTGGGCAATGAAAAAAAAAAATCTCAGTCAAGTTCTACTTCAGGTTCAAAATCTCAGACTCCATAAAAACAAAGAGGCTCAGAGAAAGGGCAGGAATTAAGAAAGGTAAGTAACAATGTTCACTACCTGAATCATGCCATGGGAACCATCTGCTCTGGATGCAGGAACAATATTTCTACTCCTGGGCGTGAGCTCTCGAGACTAGAGGACCCGGGTGCTCCTGTTGTCATTGGTCACCTCTGACTCCCTCCTGTCTTTGGATACCCTCTCTAGATTCAGATGCAACTAATTGGCAGAATATAGGGAAGACACCCACATGCCTGGGGTCAGGGAACAGAGGGAGAGAAATTATCTGCCAGTTTTTGATTCTGTGATGAAAGGCAGATTCTCCCCTCAAGGAAGGATGTTAAATGGCTTGACATCCATCAAATTGTAAGTCTTGGGAGGATAGTGTTTGCAACTTTCCCTGGTTGTTTTGTTCAGGGAAAGGCTGGTGTTGGTTACAGCTCCATGGCAACATTAACCAGTTTGCAAACTTGTTATTTGCTTTAGTCAGTCCACACAGTGACTACATTGCTTTATTTCCTTGTCATCAATTTCATGTATGAGGTATGAATAAATATTGATTTTGCTTCAAAATGCTGATAGCATGAATGTATTACCATCTAGGGGGCCTGGGTTCGTTGTCTTCAATCAGCAAAGAATTGAAGAACAGGACACAGAGATAGCAAGCAGCAGGTTTATTGCAAAAGTGATAGAGATAGACTTCTCTGGAGAGAAGGGGCCCCAGAGTTGGGAGTCCAGTGGGGGAGTTTTTGCCTATTCTTTTTATGGTCTATGTAATTTCCTCCTTTCCTTATCTCCTCCACATCCACGTGCTCCTCACTATTATTGATTGGTGTTCCCTCTGTCCACACATCTGTTCTAGTTTTTCTGCTGGATTCCCCACTTATGAACACTGATTGGGTCCCCAGCTTGTGTCCAAGAGTGCTTTGGTCAAGCAGGAAGTCGACCACATGAGAAGACCCTCTCCATGCTCCTTTGTTCTGGCCCTGCCCCCGACCTCCTTGCTCCATCTTGCCCTGGATGCCTAAGCTCTTCTACATCTCCCTCAGAGAGTGCTCCTGTCGAATGGGACAATGATCAAGTTTGGCTTTAGGGAACAGATGGGTCCATCTCATACTACCCATGGCATCATAACACACTAACTTTTTAAAACTTTTTAAATTTGTGAGATAAACTGCACACAGAGAGAAGTCATAGAACATAAATGTGCAGTTCAACAACAACAAAATATCGTAATGTGAATACTAATGAGTTCCCCTGGGGTGCCCCCTTCTAAATCTCTGCTCCCCACCTCTGCTTGAAGATAGCATTATTGTGACATTTCTATTTCTCATTCTTATCCTTTTTTTTTTTTTATTTTATCTTGCCTTATCTTTCTGCCTAGAATTTCTGGAACAGTGTTGAGTAATGATTGGGATGGCAGGCATTTATGTCTTACTCCCACAATCAAAGGGAAAGATTTTAATATTTATCATTCATCATGAGGTTTCCTCCAAGTTTTTGATGGACATTTTATTATCATTGGTTTCCTAAGAGTTTTTTTTTTTTTCAAATCATGAATGGGTGTTGAATTTTGTCACATGCTTTTTCTGAAACTATTAAGATATTCATTTTTATTTATTTTTTAAAAGGCCTTCTCAGAAGTCATCTAAGGACTGAAGTGGATGGGTAACATTTTTGGTTTTTCTTCCAAGTTTTTCAGTTTTTAGTATCTTCTATCAGATGTCACAAAATATAAAGTTTGAGAGGAAACTTAGAGGTCATCCACCATTATACTCTCACCAATATCTCTACAGCATCTTCAGTGGCTTGTTGTTCAACTGTCTCTGAATATCTGCAGGGATGGAAATTTTACTGTCTCTGTTCACTGTCTTCTTGGGAAGCTCTAATCCCAGAAAGTACTTTCTTATTTCGGGCTGAAATATATATCAGTGTCTGATTCATGTTTATAGCCAAGTTTTGGTATAGGCAGTAGGTTTGGTGGGAAGCATTTAGCCTTCAGAATTGGACAGATCTGGATTCAATTCCAAGCTTAGCCATAGACAAGCTGAGTGACTTTGGGTACTGTGACAGATGGTTTAACAGTCACAAATTCCTCCCCTCTCAGGATACTCCTCCTTTGCAATGAGACTGCAATGCCTGTCTTCTAGAGGTAGCCTGTGTCTCTACTTCCTCTAATCTGGGCCAGACTTGGGACTTGTTTTGGACAACAGAATGTGGAGAAAGTGATGCCTGACAAATTCTAAAACTTAGGTCTCAGAGGGCCTTGCTGTTTTTGCCTTGGTCCTCTTGGGATGCTTCCTTTAACTCATCTTGTATGGAAGCAATCTAGCCTACTACAGGTGAGCGGATGCTTAGAGCAGAAAGGAGGAACCCCTACCAATGGCCTGTATTTGCTGCCAGACATACAAGTGGTGCCATCTTGGACCTCCTAGGCCACATGACCCCCCAGCTGAATGCAGCTACATTATTAAACCCAGGAAAAACCACTGGAAGCTGAAGAACTGCCCAGCTAATCCACAAAATCATGAGAAAGAATGAATCATTGTTGGTTTAAGCCACTGAAGCACAGCAAAAGCCAACAGAGACAGAAATACTATTTAATTAAACCTCCCAGCTTCTGTCTCTTTCTTGTCAAATGGAAAAAAACAAAAACAAAAACAAAAACTTTTTCTGGCATGGTTGCTAGCAAGGATTAATTAATATAAAGTCTGTGAATTGTATACGTAGGTGGCACTGTGATGGGTACATTGTTAGTGTTAAATAAATGGTAGCTGTTAGTATTGCAGTTATGTAAACCTTATAAAGCAAATGCTCTCTTCATCACTAGTTTTACTTTTCCAGGTTAAATCCTTTTCCTTTGATTTCACCTTTCTTGAGAAGCCTTCCTGGCAAATTTATTATATTGGTCTCCTTCCAATTATCTTCCTGTGACTGGGTACCTCTATTTGGTTAATGACTCTCCTGAAATAGTACAAGAGATGCCATGTGATCACTGCCTGTTAAGGTGGGTCAGTTACCTTCAATAACAATACCTTCTACACAATGGGTGCCAAAACAGTGCTGTTTTTTTCTTCTATTCACCCAGCCCAAGTCAGGGTTCCTTTTTTTAGTTCAGGCATTCCCCTTGACTTGCATTCAGCTTGCTGCTGATTATACCTCCTTTTGCTTTAAGTTGAGCTGCTGTGAAGTCAGGCTGCCCTTCTTTGAACTTACGCAGGTATTTTCTTGGCAATCAAATGGAGGACTTAATATTTAACCTGGATGATTTTCTTTTTGTTAGTCTTAGCCTGTCACTCCAGCTGGCCAAGGAAATCTTGGTCTTATATCTGTAAATTTTTCCCTCCTCCTGATACATCCAGATTAGGTGATTATTATTTCCTTGTTTTCTATCAGGTACTAAAATATAATGTTAAATATGACAGAGGCAGGAAAGGAACTTCAAGGCACTCCAGTGGATACCTTTTTCCAAGTCTGGCACAGAGTGGGTACATAGTATTAATAATCATAGTATATGCACATAGTTTTTTACAGCCTACAAATTGCTTTTGTGAACATTAGATCCTTAAACCAGGTTTAAATGTACCCACTAGCAGTGCATTTCAGTTTTATTCATGTGGAGGTATACATGGGCAGTAAAATTCTGTGCTGAAATCAAGACACTACATCTAATAATATTCTCTTGAAAAAAATTTTTATTGAGCAGCAATATCACCATGTGTCATTTCTCTCTGGTTTATGGGATTACAGTGAATATAAAACCCAACAGAACCCTATAATTATAATTACATAAAAATTCTTAGATCAGTGGTCACAGAAAAGACAGTAAATCATTCTATTTCTTTCAGTGATTTTCAAAAGTCAGATGCCTGGGGGTGGGGGATAATTAAGTCCCAAAAGAATTTTTAATGAGGCCTAATAGCCAAAACATATCTGAAATCGCTGAGGCTTTATTTCCATTTTCTTGAGACCATTTGAACATGAGCAAGCTTGCCTGTTTTCTCCTGAGAAGGTGTAACGATGGGATTTTACTTACTTTCCGGCCCCGCACGCCAGCCCTCGGACACTTTGTCACCTTAGAAATGGGGGGAAGGAAAAAAGGAGTTAAGTGGGTTCGAAGTGGCCCCTTATCCTCGTTCATCTACCCCTCCTAACACTGTGTATGTTACGTCTGGGCACACCCGTTTCTAGACAAGAAGACTGACTTCTCGAGAAAAGTGGGGGACAAGTGACAGTCAAAAGCAGAGCCCTACGGAGTATAAGTCCACGGACTCCGTGCTGTAGCGGCAGCACAGGGTGGGCGGCGTGCACCCCAGGGGGTGCTCAGTCCTGCGGGTCCCAGAGGGTGCAAAAGAACGTAGGGAGAGTACTCTGTTGGAGAGCGGCATCCGCCTCCCCTCGGCGGTGACAAACTCTAAGGACACCAGGGATACGAGGCTTCTGCCCTTTGGTGAGGCAGAGCAAGAGGCAGGAGATGCACCCTTTCATCAGTTCACCCAGCGCGCACGCGCAGCTCGAGGAAAGGGCTCCGGCCCACCCGAACGCGCGGCTGCGCACTGGGTTTCCCCCTTCCCCCGGTCGTCCGCCCTCCCGGAAGCGCTGCGCGAAACTCGCGCCACGTCTATCCTAGCACATCCTCCCGGGTTCTCGCAGCTGCAGCGCGGGAGCAGCGGCCCCGCGGACAAGACCGAGGGCATCATGGACAGCGCGGCTCCGCGCTCCGTCTCCTTGCTGTTGCTGCTTCTCTTGCTCCTGCTCCGGGCCGAGCGGCCGCGGGGCGCCGAACTCACCTTCGAGCTGCCGGACAACGCCAAGCAGTGCTTCCATGAGGAAGTGGAGCAGGGCGTAAAGTTTTCCCTGGATTACCAGGTGAGGCCCGGCTCCCGGCTGCGCTCCTTTCTTCCTCCCGCTTCCGGATCTTGGCTGGGCACTGGCGCGCCCTGACCAGAGTAACCGGAATTAGCCAAAGAGGCTGCAGGGGGTGGGATCGTCGGGACCAGTTGATTTAGCCGTGAGAAGAAAGGTTTGGATCAGTCAGAGCCCATTCAAGAGCCCATTCAAGACCAACCAGGCTGACGGAAGAGGTAGTCAGCGCCACAGGTGCGTGCCCAGAATGAGGAGCTCCAGATGCGGAGCTCCAGGTGCAGGTGCGGGTCCTGCTTCCGCTGAGTTGTCTAGAATGACTTCCTCAAGTCCTTTCAAATCTAATGAACGCCAATACTAATCACCTGGCCACAGATTCTCAGTATGCCCCAAGTCCCTTTGGACCGCCTGGTCCCTGCAGATAATGAAAAATGGCAGGGAGAGGAAGTGGGTACATAGTTGTACCCCGTACAGCGTTTAAAGTTGGAGTCAGAGTTAACTTGGCACATGTGAGAAGGAGTGCTTTGGAAAGGAGGTCTCAGCATGGGCTTTGAGTCATGGCAGTGTTCACCAGGATAGGCTGTAAGATTTGGCTGTTACCATATGGCTCAGAAAAGCTAACTCCTGCTCTCCAGTTTCTATTAAAAGACCTTATGGCTCACAGGTGCTGGAAACTTGAGTGAAGGGTCTACCCCTAAGGTTAGTAAGCAGATAGATCTAGGGTTGAAGGGATGAGGGGCCACATGCTGGCAGACCATCCAGAAGTGAGGTGGCACTTGCAGCAGAATGGGGCAAACTATTTGGCCCCTCTGTAGTTAGAAGCACTGAAGGCGACTTGTGCCTGGGACAGTTTATGTGTGATAGAGTCACCAATTTGTCCATTTTCATATCTATGTGGACAACATGCAAATCATGTATGTCTGTTGTAATAAAGTACAGGAACAATAACAACAAGAACCATAATTATGTGACTGGAGGGGTCTGAGATGTCATCTGGTAGCTGCCAGGGCAGGAATCCCCTATTTAGGAGTATCTAGATTGGGTTTAGACACTCCCAGCAATAGGGTGCTTACTTTTTCACTCAAACTTGCTGAACAGCTGTAGTAACTTTTATCTGGACAAAGAGGACATGTTCAGTTTGGAAGCAGAGGGAGGCTTTGACGGACCTCAGTCACAGCCATTGTGTGGTTTTGTCCTCTTTTGGATCTTGTGTGTACAAGGAGAGGTCTCTTCCTCCTCCAATACCCAGATTCTGTGAAAGCTTCTGTTGTTTTTTGCCTTCTCCTTGTATTCCATCAGTAACAACACTATTAAAAGTTAGTAGACCTATTCAGCAAGCCAAGAATGGCACAGTCTTGGGTGGGGGGTGGTGTTTCTCTCTCTTCCTGGAAGGGCAGAACAGTGCAACATACACCATCTATTCTTGCCCCAGGATGACTCAAAGGCAGCTCTCACTTTACCACCATTATCTTCAGTGGGCCAATATACAATCAGGGATGTTCTGTAATTGGCTTGTTGGGACATGTGCTGTGTGTCAGATGTGCTAATCACTATATGTACATGCACACACACCCATGCATACAATACATATATCCATGCATGTACATACATATGTGTGTGTAATATGTGTATATACATATATATGTATATATGTGTATAATAATAATTATTAGTATTTATTAGTTTTAGTTCTGGAGATAGAACCCAGGACCTGGCACATGCTAGGCATGTACTTTACCACTGAGCTATACCCCCAGTGCTAAGCACTTTATATGTGCTACCTCATGGTATCTTCACCATGACCTTATGAGGTTGGCACTACTATTGTCCCTCTTTTACAGATAGAGACATGTCCTTAGACAGTAATTTGCCCAGATTCACACAGTTAATGAGTGGCATTACCCTAAAGAATTTACTTTCTCATGTCTTAAGGATTGAACAAAGATAAATAGTGGCATCCAGTTGCCTTGATACAGTTTCTTGGGCATCCTTCCCTTCATCTTCCTCCTGATTTCTGAAAGCCTTATCAGTCCCAACCTATAAAGAGCAGTTATCCAGGGGGGGTGTGTATTTGTTCATGCTGCAGAATAGTGCAGTGCTTAAGTATTTGGGAGATGGTGGCAACAACCATCAGGTCAACTCCCAGGTCTACTGCTTTCTCCTGTGTCACCTTAGGCAATTTATTTAACCTGGGACCCTCAAGTTTCTTCTGCAAAATGGGAAGAACTAGGCTTGTACTGCAGAGCAAAACCTTTGGAGGCAGGCAGACCTGGATTCAAATCTCAGCCCTGGCACTTTCAAGCAGAGTGAGCGTGGCCAATTTACCTAGCTTCACCCAGTCTCAGCAAGACAAGAAGTACCATAGCAATTGCCTTGGAGGTTGTGAAGATTAAATGACAGAAATGTTGGTAGAGTCTGACCACAGTGTGTGGTCAGCGTTTGGTAAGTGGCTGCTCCTCTGGTAACTGCAGACTTTTTGTGGTTGTCAGGTCATCACTGGAGGCCACTACGATGTTGACTGCTATGTGGAGGACCCCCTGGGGAACATCATCTACAGGGAAACCAAGAAGCAGTATGACAGCTTCACATACCAGGCCGAGGTCCAAGGCGTTTATCAGTTTTGCTTCAGTAACGAGTTTTCTACCTTCTCTCACAAGATCGTCTACTTTGACTTCCAAGTGGGTGATGAGCCCCCCATTCTCCCAGACATGGGGAACAAGGTCACAGCTCTCACCCAGGTGAGTGGACATCCACAGTGAGAGACCCAGGGTTAGCATGCTCCCCCTCTTCTGTTCCTGTCCTGGCTAATGGGCAGAGTCACCATCCAGTGGTAAAGAATGTTCTCCATTTGATCTTCCTTTCTGTTCTTTAACCAGATCCCTGCAGTATCTGACAGTCCTGTGTCTACCTCATTCCCACTCAGACTTTCTTTCATGCATTTCATTTCTTTTGAAATACCTGTGTCATGTACCTCTGCCTATATGACGTGCCTATATCATAAGGAACAAAGTTGTACTTTATTGGTGTATTAGTGAAGGTAACAGCTGCTATAACAGATATACTTCAAATGTCAACCGTGTAACACAACAGAAGTTTATTCTCACTCATGATAATCTCAAGAAGGCTGATGGTAGCTTTCCTCCTTGGTGTGAATAGGAATCCAGGTTCTTTCTTTCTTCTCATCTTTCTGTCTTCCCTGGGGCTTTGGAGCCCTCTGCTTCTTCTAGCCACCAAAATGAGAATGGCCCACCTGCTGGTTAAAAGCCTTGTCCCAGTAGTCACACCCATCACTTCTGCCTGTGTCCCCTTGGTGAGCACTAGTTGTGGAGCAAATCTTGATGAAAGGAGGGCTGGAGTCCGAGGTGGGTAGTCACCTCTTAGCAGCAGCTCCACACTGTGGAAGAGAGGTCATGACATTTTTGGAGGATAATCACCTCTGTCCTTTATGGCTCTCAGGGCTAATTATTATCTGACCCCACCATCTTCCAGTAGTCTTCTCTTCTCTTTCCCTCCAACATGCAGGCTGGGGACCTCCTGATGGCCAGGGTTCTGGTATTTACCTTTGTATCCTTGGGGACCCAGTGCTTGAGGCATGGCACCAAAAAATGCTCACCAAATATTTGTCAAATGACTGAGTATCAAGGCCAGGGACACCTGTGAGACAGGAATAATCATCTATGCTGCACTTGTTACGGAACCAAAGCAGAGCGTATGGAGTCTCCAAGAGGCCATGTTACCTTCTAGGTTGCCCTCCGAGGTGGCCATGTGCTGTGCAGCTTTGGTCTCACTTATGAAATCCTGAAGGTTGCACAGTCTGTCACCTTCCCTAAGCAATACAGTCGCTACTATCTACATTTGGCTATTTAATTAAAATTGAATAAAAAGTTTACATCCTCATTTGTACTATAACATAATACTTAGTAGTCACAAATGGCTAATGACCACACACAGAAAGTTCTAGTGGACAGCTCTGGCTTTGGCTAGGCAACATGACTGCCTTTAGAAGATGCAGCTGAGAGTGTGTATCTATGTGTGTAAGATCTTTTGCATCTGGTGCTCTTGAGAGTTCTGTTGGCCAATGATGAAACAGCCTCCATTTGGAAGATTTTGTAAGCCTGAGCTGAAAGACTTCCTTTTTGAAACAGTGGAAAAACAAATTTGTAGAGAAAAGTTTTAATGAGTTAGGCCAATAGAGAAGTTCTTTCTTGATCTTGAACATTGCAGTCTGATTCTGATGCACAGAAGAGACTTAGACTTCTCCTACCTCTTAGAACCTCCTCTTTGCTCTTGCCCAGCCTCAGAGGAGACATTTCTTTCCACCTCTGTAGCTTGATCCCTCTACCTTGAAGGGGCTGTGTGTTGAGGGAGAGGGCTCTTGCAGTGGTGGATGTGCTAGAGATGATGCTGTCCCTGTCCCTGTGTTGGAGACCTTCAGGGAATGTGGTACTAAAACCAGTTAGCCACGAGGCTCTGGGGCTCTGTGGTCTGAGCTGTGATTGAAGGATGCGGGGTCTCAGGGAAGGGACCCGTTAATTCTTCCAAGAGAGTCAGGAAGGTTTCTCAAAAGAGCTGTAGATCAAAGGTGGAAAATGTGGAGGTTGCCTAGGGGGTGTATGCCACAGGAAGAGGAAGGCCTTCCAGATGGAGGGAAAAGCAAGTGGAATTTACACAATGAATTTTACTCTTCTTACCAGCCTGTTTTTATTTTGCTTGTCACAGATCACTTTTAGCTAGCAGCGGCTGTCTCACATTCCCCCAGAAGAAGGCTGGAGGAATTCCTAACTGGAATTTTGTGGTAATGAGCTAAAGAGATATCTTTTAGACTAGCACTAATGGAAAATCCCAGCAGATGGGGAGATGGCATTTTTGTGCTTCCAAGTATCTGTGATTCTTGGTGATATATTTGAGGTCTTTTGGAGGGCTTATGCCAGGCCCTGAAGATGTGATAAGGTTTGTGTCCAAAAGCGCATCTGTTGGAGGCTTGGTCTTCAGTGTATAGTACGGTGAGGTAGTGAACCGTGTGCTGAATTCCCAGTCAGGACTCAGGTCCAAAGAACCCCCAGTCAAGTGAGTCCAACATAACCAGTGAGTTTTTGAATGTGCTTGTGACAGAAACAAACTTGGAGGATGGATTTCTAGCCTGGAGAACCAAATGAGCACTTCCTTAGTCTTTAAAAGCAAAAACTGTGGATTTCTATAAATAAAACATTAGTGTAAAACATTAGTGTGTGTGTGTGCATGTATATGTGTATATGCCCATGTATAGACACACACAATGTATGACCATGTCTGTCTGCCATCCCTGGAGTCACCAGTTTCAGGAATGATCTACTTTGTTACTAAGTTCTCTGATTTCAGGACCTTAAATTTCTCCCAGATTCTCTCTTCCCCAATGTAGTGACCTTAATTGAGGCCCTCATTTTCTCCTGCCAGCAGGATTGTAACAACCTGCGTGGTTTCCAGACTGGTTCCCATAAACCCTTTTGTATAATATGACTACCAGAGAAAGATCCTCTGAATGTAGATTCTCATCCTGCTGTTTTTCTGCCCACAGAGCTACATGATAAAGTCTTGACCTTTGAGGCCAAGAATTTCCACTTACCCACAATTTCTTCCCCACATGTCCTCACCACTATGTCAGACCCTGATTCCAGGCCAGGCCATGCACATACTGGGTCTGTTCCTTGAGCTGGCACCCAGTCTACCTCTGCCCACTCCTTCTAATGCATAGTGACCATATCACCTTTCTGTCCATGTGACATGTCACTACTTCTTACCCATGGATCAGGATGAGAGAATCAGATGCACATGCAGAAGAAACCCTAAGCTTTGGGAGGTGGACCAGATACCAGATGGATAGAAGGTGCTGCCCTTATAAATGCAGGGGCTAAAGGGGACCTTTTGTTCTAACATACCCAAGGACACAAGAAAGGACAACACCATTTTTGGGGGCCATAGTTTCCCTTTTGCTGCCTGGAAATGGTTTGGTATGATAGAGAAATGAGGGTTCTTAGACAGGGAGGTCACACGGTGACTCGGTGTCCTCTAGCTTCTTATGCTTTGTTTCAGAAATTGTTTTGGAGTTTAGGAGCTGAAACAAGTATCATGTGGATGCTTAATGAACATTTGTAGCCTGAGAACGCACTGTTGGGATAGAATATTCTAGGTTTTGGATATGCTGGTGTTTTAGAGGTGGCCTCTGAGTACGAACTCGCGTTCTTTTGCAGGCATAATGGTTGTCTGTTGCCGAGTAATTACTGCAGAGTGACTGAGTACCCTACCCATTTATTACCTCTCAGTTCTGGATGCTGGAAATCTGGGCAGGCTCAGCTGGTTCTCTACTTAAGGTCTATAAAGCTGAGGTGGAGGCATTGACTGGATTAGGCCCTTACTCTGGGGAATCGTTTGCTTTCACACTCATTCAGGTTGTTGGCAGGATTCAGTTCTGTGCAGGTCCCCATTTTGTTGCCAGCTATTGTGCGCTCAGCCGCTTGAGTTTGTCTTCTGGTCCTTACAGGTGATCGCATCCTGCTGCAACCAGCTGGAGAAAGCCTCTACTTTAAGGGCTTGTGTGAATAGATCAGGCCACTGGATAATCTTCCATCTTAGGGTCAGCTGTGCCATATAACAGCATTGTCACAGGAGTGATACCTCATCAATCCTCAAGTTCCTACGAATAGGAGGAGGAATCTTGGGGGTACTGGGAGGGGGTATTTTTCGGAGTTCCGCCTACCACACAGAATATTTTAGCAGGAACAAGAAGTTGAGAAGTAGTGTAGGAGCCTATGTGTATATATGTGTATGTTAGTGTCTTTGCATGTGTTTCCATGAGAATTGTATGTCCTTATGTGTTTTGTGTTTATACACAAAACCGTAGACATCAATTGTATTAGAATGAGTGGTAGAGTCAGAGTTCAACATGACTGTTGTAGTTCACACTGCTCTTTATTATCCGGGTGACCCTGGAGGCAATTCATGTAGCCTGTTGGAGCCTCAATTTCCTCATCAGTACATGGGATGAGCAGCCAGTCAGCCCTCCTTAACAGTGGGGGTGACCATCATGTCTTTGAAGGCACTGGGAGGATTAAATAAAAGAATAGAGCAGGGCTTGCAGGCATAGTCCCAGGACTCAGTGAAGTCCTGTCTCTGCCAGTACCAGTAGTGACGGGGAGTAAGTGATACCATGTGTAATTCTTAGCACAGACACCTAGTTAGCATTCAGTGGATGTTTTTGCTGGATGCCACCGTCTCAGGGTTAGCATTGTGACTGCTTCTGTCTTCCTTCCCAGATGGAATCTGCCTGTGTGACTATTCATGAGGCTCTGAAGACAGTGATTGACTCCCAGACGCATTACCGACTCCGAGAGGCCCAGGACCGAGCCCGAGCCGAGGACCTGAATAGCCGAGTTTCTTACTGGTCTGTTGGGGAGACGATTGCCCTCTTTGTGGTCAGCTTCAGCCAGGTGCTACTTCTGAAAAGCTTCTTCACAGAAAAACGACCTCTCAACAGGGCAGTCCACTCCTAGCTGGGGCGTCCTGCTCCAGGGCCCCTCACCTCCCAGGGGAGAGCAGCTCTTCTAGGTCTTGGGCTCCTGCTGGGCGGGGTAGAGGCAGAGCTATAAGGAGAGCACAGGTGGTGTGCTGGCATGGCAGCACCTGGTTTCCACGTACTCTCCTGCTCCTTGCACCCAGGCAGCCAACGCTCACAACCCAGGAATCTGAAGGCATCCAGTTGCATTATGTATGTGACATTGACCAAAAAAAAGTGTTTACAATCAGGCAAGGGATTGGCCAGTGAGGGAGGGCCTTGCTGCCTGGCCGGGAGGAGGAACTCCAAGTGCCTGGGCCACCAAGGCATCTTAGGGCTCTGCCTCTTCTCCATGATGTGTAGACCATTTGGCTTTTGTGTCTTCTCCTGTGTGAAGAAAGGGGCTCTCAGTTCTGGCCTTTCCTCCCATGAATCTCTATACTTGAGAAAACCAGGTAAGCAACAGAGTCAGGCATGCAAGAGAGCCCCAGATGATGACTAGGTGCCCTCTGTTAGCTGTGTATCTCTTAAGAGGCAAAACTGTGGCTAATAAAAACCAGTGTGAACCCATGGAGATGTGTGCCTTTATTTCTTTGCCCTAAAGGAGCTTGCAGCTTTTCGGGGAGCATGGATATGTTTATAAACAGTGTGGAAGAGCAGATGATGGCCTAGAACTGTGTATAGGCTGCTGTGTACACAGGTGGGTCTAAGGGCTGGGGTATGGCTCCTCACAGGTGAATGCACACAGGGAAATAGGCACTCTCCTTGCTGTTCACATCTCGCACCAGGCTGTGCGAGGGGTCTTTGTAAATGCCATTTCCTCTATGAGAACGCCCCAGCCCTGATAGCTCATGATCTGCTCGGTCATTTCCACTAGTCAGGCGTCACCTCAGTGGAGTTTCCCTTGACCTCAGTATTCAGGGCTGCACCATCTTGCCTGCTCCAGCTCTCCTTCCCACTAGGAAGAAGTCAAGGCAACTGATCAGACATCTATGTAGAGGGTCTGGAGGGACGATCTGATATTCTAAAGTAAACCTACCAAGAAATCTGAAACCCTGGGCTGTCTGGCTGGTGTTAATAATACCTTGTAGGAAAGGAAGCAAAATAAACAGTCCTTTTAAATAAAAGATGAGCAACTGACTTAGCTTGATTGAAAGATAAACACTGTTATGTTTATTTCATGTGTGTTTGATGGCATTCCTTTGCTGTTTCCTATTTTGATATTGAGTATTGGGAATGTCTGTGTGTGAGCATGTGTTATTTATGAGTTTAGGGCAGAGAGAAAGACCACAGCAATCCCCTGTGTACCCACTACCTAGAAGATGTAGAATGTGACCCATGGTTCTTAGAAGTTCCCTGGCCACCTGCCCTTCACTATTTCCTTTTCCTCCCCAACCTTCTGAGGGAACCATTAACCTGAATGTAGTGTTTATCACAGGGTCTCAAAGAAGTGAAGGGCATCATTCCAATAAAACTCCTGTCACCCTTTTATAAGAATAGTGTTTTTCTGTCCCCTCCCCCCCCCATGTTTTTTGGCTTATAAAACCTTGTAATTCATCCAGAAAAACAGATTAGGAGGCAGAAGCCCTGCTCTATTCATTGAGTTAGGAGATAATTTTTTTTTGCCAATAAAATGTACTTTTAATGTGGCTCAGTGGTAGTGCACTCACCAGCATATGTGGGTCCCTGGGTTTGATCCTCAGCACCACATAAAAATAAGGGTATTGTGCCCACCTACAACTAATAAATAAAAATTAAATAAAAAATTTTAAAAAATATTTACTATTTATATGGTTTTTTTTAATCAATTATAACAATGAAAAAACATTAGAAGTATTTTTTAACACTTAGAACTTTACAGTTGCAGCACATTAAGCAAACAAATATTTTTAAGTAGAGAAATCCAATAGGGTACTAAGCATAAGAATTTCAAATGTAAAAGGATACAGCTGTGTAGGAAAGGTGAAATGGAAGTATGAATTTAAGAAGGAAAAGGAAAGATGGAGATTTCTGGCATGTATTTATAGATGATGATGGATATCAAATAATTTTGATTTTTAGAGTCAGTCAAAATTGTGCTATAACTTTTTAAAAAGTGCTTAGAATGTGCCAGAAAATATCTCTTAATTCTTTAAATTCATGGTGAATAGTTTTAGACATCACCTTAAAGGTGTTTCTTTCTCAAGTTCTTTTAGAGAATTTTTTTTTAAAAATAAAAAGTAAGATGCCCTTTGCTTCCACACCTGGTGATTAGAGAAATTAATTAATTAGAGAAATGCAAACTAAAACCACCCTAAGATTTCATCTAACTCTAATTAGAATGACTATTATTAAGAACACAAGCAATAAGTGTTGTGGATGTGGGGAAAAAGGCACACTCATACATTGCTGGTAGAGTTGCAAATTGGTTCAGCCACTCTGGAAAGCAGTATGGAGATTCCTCAGAAAACTTGGAATGGACCCACTATTTGACCCAGCTATTCCCACTCCTTGGTTTATATCCAAAGGACTTAAAATCAGCATACTATAGTAACACAGCCACATCAATGTTCACAGCAGCTCATTTCACAATAGCTAGATTGTGGAACCAACCTAGATGCCCTTCAATTGATGAATGGATAAAGAAACTGGTATATGTATACAATGGAATATTACTTGGCCATAAAGAAGAATAAAATGGCATTTGCTGGTGAATGAATGAAGTTGGACAATATCATGCTAAGTGAAATAGGCGAAGCCCATAAAACCAAAGACTGAATGTTTTCCCTGATAAGTGCATGATGATATATAACAATGGGGGGTGGTGGGGGGAAGAGAAGAATGAAGGAACTTTGGATGGTGTGGAGGAAAATGGAGTGGGAGGGGTGGGGGATGGAAAGATAG
This sequence comes from Sciurus vulgaris, assembly GCF_902686455.1. Classification (NCBI taxonomy): domain Eukaryota; kingdom Metazoa; phylum Chordata; class Mammalia; order Rodentia; family Sciuridae; genus Sciurus; species Sciurus vulgaris. The sequence continues at coordinate 124,874,454 of NC_136462.1, forward strand.
AATGAGACAGTATTACCCTATATATATGTATGATTACATGAATGGTGTGAATCTACATTGTGTATAGCCATAGAAATGAAAAGTACCCCATTTGTGTACAATGAATCAAAATACAGTCTGTAAAACTAAAAAAGATTTTAATTTAAAAAAATGATAAGATGCCCTTTGCTTTCACACCTAGAGACTCTCACCTTGAATTTGGGCACCTTGGTGGAAATTGTTCAGCGTTGGTGTTTGAGTAGAATGTACTGGATTGGGTCTGGTCCTTTTGAATTTGAATCCCAGTCTGTGCTAATTGTGTCTGCCTGGGCAAAGTACTGAGCTCTGTCACAAAGGAGTATTCCAACTGACAGGGCTTATGCATCATTGGTGAGCAGCATTAGGATTTCCACTATCCCCAAAACAGAATCCATTTGAATTTGAGGCCTGGGTGCTCAAATTTGGGGTACATCTATTAACTTGTCTAGGTAATTGATAATCTCCCCAGGAAAAGGGAGGATTTCTGAATCCTGAGGTTCAGCATTAAGGAAAAGGGAGAGGATTAAAAAAATAAAATTCTGATGGAGTGTGGTTTGCCGTATACCATAGTTGTAAAGAAGCTGAAGTTTATGGAAAGAAATTCCCTCAAAATAATTGTGACTCTAGATAGGCAAACTGGGCTTGGCTCCAAAGACTAATAGTTGGTATGTGGTGCTGACTCTATAGACACCAAAAAGAGCTGATCCTGGCTGCCTTGTGAAGAGCTGTCTGGCAGCCAAAGGACTGTGTATGGCATGAAAGAGCTTTAATTCTTGAAGCCCAGGTGCCTTTGCTGTCAGACACCCTCCACAGGATAACCCCAAAGGGGGAGGGGACTTTTGCTTTGTTAAAAGACTATTTTCCAAAAAAAGGGTAAAGTCATAAGCCTCAAACAGGTATCAGATGAACACATGCTTAAGTTTTTATTTTACTCCTCAATCAATGAGATGTCATAATCGCTCAAAAGAGAATTCAGTGAACAGACAGTTTAATTATAAAGAGTTGTGAAATAGCTCAAAGACACCGGACCAGGCTAGAATCAGTAACCTAGAAGGATGTGTGATGTGGAGAAAGCATACAGTAGCAAAAATAGCTCAAAACAAAGCTTAGGATCAGATGGCCTGGAGGGGTGTCCAGAAGTACAGAGGCTTTTTTATTAAAACATTTCTCCCCTACAAATTTAAAAGAGGCTGCTGAACTACCGCAACACCTGGGGAGTGGCATTGATTTTCAATTTAATTAACAAGACCAGCTGTTCCATTTAATCTCTGGCTCCATAAAGGCTCATCTTTGGCCTCTTGGCCGGGAGTGGGAACAACTTTCAGCTATTTCTAGTCTTGGGCTTCACCTCAACTCATTTTGTCCCTTTGTTCTAGATGCAACACACCTATAAAAACTCTTATAATATATAGTACATAGTATTATAATATAACAGTATAATAAAAATTATATATATAAATGCACTCTAGATTATGATTTCCAATCTATTTTTTTGTGTCACTCATTGAAATGTTTGCAGAAATGAAAATTTGGGACTTAATGGGTTGGTTAATCTTTCATTTGTTGCTTCTTTTACCCACACCCAATCTTTGTAAATCGTTCCTCCATTAAATTCTCCTCAGTTTAAAAATAGGAAGGAAGGAGGGAAGAAGGAAAGAAGAATCAGTTGTTGCAAGTTTTGGGTGCTATAGATTGAATGCTTACATTCCCCATGTGCCCTCCTCTTTCCTCATTTCGAATGTTGAAATCCTACCTCCCAAGGAGATGGTGTCAGTAGATGGGAACTTTGGGAGGTGAATAGGTCAGAAGGGTGGAGCCATCCTGAATGGGGTCAGTGTCCTTATAGAATGGCCTGAGAGAGACCTTCACCGTTCTTGCCCTTGTAGTGAGTCCACAACAAGAAGTCCTCTATGAGCCAGGAATTGGGATCTGAGCAGACACAAAATGCGTGGGTGCCTTGTAATCTTGCACGCCCACCTTCCAGAACTGGGAGAAGTAAATTTCTGTTGTTTATGAGTCATCTAATCCATAGTAATCTGTCATGGCAGCTCAAATAGATGAAGACATCAGGAAACAAGCATGATTAGGACAAAATGGCAAACACATGCAGAACCCCCAGGGGAGGGCAGCTCAGAAAGACTGGGCCCACTCATTGTCCCAGTGAATCCCCAGCCCAGGGATGTATGAACTTGATTATGAAAATGGACACACTGGCCAGCTGCTCCAGAGCCTCTCCTCCTCGTAGTCGTTCTTCCCTTAACACCAAGGGGTGGTTGGTTAAAAACTAAGACCGCTTTCATTTTCCAGAAGTGTTTTTCCTAAGAGTCTTAAGTGAACTATGAACAAAGCTGTTAAATATTAGCATTGTGATTTTCCATTCTGGGCTGCTTCCCTCCTTTTTCCTTAAACTCTCTGGACAGACATGAACTACCAGACCCCAGGGGATAGCATGAAAGAATACAAGACTCTGAACCCAGTACGTCATTTGCAGCAGAATTGTGGGAACATGTGGATGACAGTTTTCAAGCAATATGATAAATACACTCTAACAGAGAGAACTTGAATTATCATTTGCTATAACAAGAAATTTTAAGAAAGAAATGTAACATGAAAAATACACAAGTAGAAGCAAAGAAAATAAAGGCAGTGTGGAATGTAGCGGGCATGTTTGAAGAACCTCCCCAGAAGGCAGCAGGAAAGAAAGGAGAAAACAAACAAGGAAAGCTAAGGGATGGAGAGGGGAAGGTGTGTCAAGGGCTGAATAAGAAGTGTCCTAGAAATTGGGGAGGGGGGCAAATTTTTGAAGAAATGAAAATTTCTCAATTAAAAAAAAAATCGTGAAAGCTCTCAGATGAAAAGGCTCACAGGGTCACAGGGTGACAAAAGGATTGAGAATCAAGAAGATAAAATCCCACATGGACACGTTATAATGACGTGTAAGAACATCGAAGGCAAAGAGAAAATCCCAAATGCCTCCAGAGAGGAGAACTGCATATCAGACTGGACACAACTTCCCACCAGCAAGATGGCAGGCTGGAAGAAAATGGGCTCACATTTTTATAAATTGGAAAAGGCAAAAGCGAAATAACTCTGAATTTAGAAATTTGTCTAATCAAATTATAAATTTGAAAACCCGATCAAGAATCTCAGGGCGACAGCACGGGAGAAGAGAAATAAAACTAGGAGGCTGGTGAAGACATGAGGACCAACAGTCACCGAGCATCTTCATCATGTTTATTATCTAAAAACAACTGGGACCAGACTGAAGGAAGAAAGAAGAGACACACATGATTTTTGAGAACCATTATTCTGAATAAGGTCTACAGAGTTTACTGATGGGGTGGGATACCCAAGGTTTTTGTCTCATTACAGGAGAGGTACTGATTTCATGAGTTTGAGAAATCAATCAGGTTAAGTAAATACAAATGTGGGCCATACGAGCAATCACCCTAGGAACAAAATTTAAAAAGATAATTTTGAAATTAGTAAAAAAAAAAAAAAATCTATCAGTGCAAAACCGAAAAGAAGCACTAAAGAGAAAGCATCAATGACGATTGGAAAGGAAATGGTCAGAATATGTATGTACATTTCTAGTTAAAGAATAATTGCAATAAGTGTGATAATTTAAAGGACAAAGAATCTCAAATTAGATAAAAATAAAAGACCCAACAGTATTTTTTTTCTTTCAAGAACATACTTTTAAACAAAACACATAAATGTTGAAAATAAAAGGATGAAAAAAGATTTTACAGGATAATATCAACCAAATTAAAAGCGAGATAAAAATTGTAGCATTGGACAAAACAGAATTCAAGGTCATTATCATGTTAAATAGGAACATAACATACCAATGTTACGAGATGTAATAAAAAGACTGATAGAACAGGTGGATACCACCATCAGTGGATGCAATTGAAAAATAGTACAATAGTATACAAAGCAACAGACACAATTGCAAGGACTCATCAGGCACAGAGGGAGAGAACCCTGCACCTTTCCTTACACTGCCCACAGCCTTGGTGTGGTTCACTTCCACTCCAGAGCCGCCCAGACCAAAGTTGAAACTTAAAGTGGATCAGTTAGAAGTGGGAGTCTAAGGCAGGAGGAGCGCAAGTTCAAAGCCAGCCTCAGCAAGTTGGTGAGACCTTGTCTCAAAATAAAAAATAAAAAGGGCTGGAGATAAGGCTCAGGGGTTGAGCACCACTGGGTTCAATCCCTAGTATAAAACAAACAAACAAACAAAACCCTAAATGACAACAACAGAAACAGCATCTTCCTCCCTCTAAGACATTTTAAAACTGATGGTTTTTCTCTTATGGGCAACCCTCAGTTATTATGCTCCGGTATGGAAAGAAATAGCTTAATAGTTCATTATAATCAGGAGCACATGCCTTTCCGAAGACTTGATCAGTATGCTGGGGCAAGATGGGTAACTTTCTGGACAAGTTGAAACCTGCAGCCCTATTCTTATGTTTCTCACATCACTTTTAAGAGGGTCATGATCCTTCTAGGCCCAGGGATCTGGTTGCACTTTCCCATGGATTCAAGTCTTTCTGAACAAAAGCAATCTGATCTGCTACATTCATGATGTCTTCTGGGCTTTCATTTTCTTATGGGATGTGGAGCCTAGCGATCTAATGTCCTCATTTTCCAAGTTTCAGATTCATCTTCTTTCTGGCCACAGGGAAAAACGGCTGAGTTGAAGTTCATGGGCCACTTTTGTCCCTGTCTGTCCAGGAATGGATGACTGCTGGCTGCCCAGCATTCCATCTCGCCTTGGTTTGCTTCCCTGTGCTTTAATATTTGCATAACTCCACTCTTGCTGTGTCTTCTCACTGAATGGTTACAGTGGAATTGTTTTTATGTATTCTGGAACAATCGTCTCTAGAGAGCCAGAAACCAAGATTTGTAAATACCAGGACTGTACCTAGAGCAGATCTACTGAGGAGCCATTTGTAAGAATTGTAAGAATACAGATAGAACATTGTTGGCGAAATCACATCAAGCAAAGTCTAACACAGTTGAGTGACAGGTTATGGAGCCTGTTTTTCCTGCTTTGTTGGCAGGAACAAGCTAGGCTGTCCTCAGCATCAACTTAAAATTGGAATTTTGGGGTTATGTAGAAAGCAACCATCTTGCTCTTAATCTAACTCTAGGTGTAAGCCTTTTCATACCCTCAAAACCAATGAGTTATTGTAACTCTGGAGACTATAACACAGTTTTAAACTAGCTTTCCTTCTTCAGGTCTCTGTCTTGCAGTCCAATATTTGACCATAGGAGAAAATACATGTTATGTACAGCTTCTTCCAGTAACTATTTCACACTTGCTATCAACCTGAAGAAATAGTTCAAGAACTTGGTAAGATTGGTTATTAGTACTGTTTTGTTGATCTCTTTTCAGCTTTTGATAATTCACGGCTAACTGCTCCAGCCCTGCTGCCTTTGCTCCACAGAGACTCCCGGTTACTAAGGCTCACATACCCTTGGCTTACAACTACTGTGGGAATCAGAATTCATAGGAAAGGGCCTCTGCAGGACAATCTAGCATTTTCAAAACAAGTAAAACAGTCTTATACTCAGGTAGCTTCTCTTTTAATTGTAGTTCTAATTGAAACCAATTTGTTAATTTATATGTATCTACCTCAACTTTAAGAAGTAGGATAAAATACATAGTAGTTGGGTTCATTCTGACAAATTCAGACATGCATGGAAATTGATTTCAGTTCATGATCTCCCTCTTCCCTCCCCCTCTACCATCCTGTCTTCCCTCCCCTCTCCCATTCTCCTTCCTCTGCTCCACTGCACTTCCTTCCACTATCTGTTAATTTGTATTTGATTGATTCTTTATGTAATCTTATCCTTTCCTCCTCCTTTCCTTTATTTTACTTTAGCTTCTAATCCATTCATCTATGATGGGCCTCTGGGTTGATTTCATAATTTGGTTATTGTGAATTGTGCTGCTGTAAACATTGATATGGCTGTGTCACTGTAGCATGCTGATTTTAGATCTTTTGGGAAATACCCAAGAGTGGGATAGCTGGGTCATATGGTGGTTCCACCCCTAGGTTTTTTTTGTTTGTTTGTTTTGTTTTGTTTTTTAGAATGATGGTTCTTGCAAAACACCTCAAATTTTACTCATGGTACGAAGAGTAATAAATGACACATTAGTACAGAAAAACACATAGTTTATAGCTCATCCTTTAAAACCAAAACAGATAAGTGAAAAGTCAGCACAGATTCTTATTTTTCCTATAAAAAATAAAATCAAAAGTACACATTGGGAATTGAACTGTTTTCTTTTTCTTTCCAGGGATGTGGCATACATGTTTTCTGGTCAGTACTAGACCAAACATTGTACTAAACCAAAGTTGACAGATGACCAGTAAAGCTGTCCACTGCCTCCTACTCATGCTGAGGTAGACCAGTGGACACCATCTTGGCAGGAGAGATTCTGACAGGAAGAAGAAATTGCAGATCCTTACCTACCTCAATAAAAAACCCAACCAACTGGCTTACACAGAAAGGGTTTTAAGCAAACGTGCACAAACACCTGACGTGCTGTGGCAGCGGGTAGCTCCAGCCTGTTTCCAGCACACAGCAGACATTCATCGGTGCCAGTAAAACAGGTGCACCATGATGTGAAAAGCATTTTTACCTTCACAGCACTAATGACTAAAAAGCACATAGCATATAAAACTTCTATCTTTAGGTGGATAATCATGGAAGTTCCAAGATCAGATCCATTAAGTTTGCCTGAGTATTCATCTATAAAAAATGCTTTTTTTTTTTTTCAAAAATAATGCTTGAAAGAGACTTCTAGAAACAGTGGGACTACATCAGGATCAGCAGAAGACATAGTGTTACAAGGATTGCATATGTTAGGACTGGGAGTTGACTTTCACACATAGCTTTTAGGGTAAAGGACATCTCTCTCAGTTGATCCCCACAGCCTGCACAAGCTGTGATCAGAGGAGATGCAGAAATCTTAGTTAGGACAGGCAGCTGGCTCCCTAGATAAACACTCCCAAGCAAAAATCCCATTGAGGGCGAAGGACTGAAACTCTGACCCGTGTAAAAAAGAATGGTGAGTGCACAAAGGACTCATGCAAAGCCTGCTGGGAAGAAGAGGGTTCATAGTGGTAGTTTTGCATACCAACATGTATGGGGAAAGGCCCTCAGGTGGAATGGCTGACTCAAGCACCCGAGAGGTGACTGGTTGGGGAGGGGAAGAACACTAATACGAGATGGCATGGCAGGAGAAATGGGTCCAAATGTCAAATGTTGTTTCTGACCTACCAATACTTAACACAAACCAAGGACTGCAGAACAGAGTCTTTCCAAGATGGACTCTTCTCTGGTCATTAGCTAAAGTCTCTCTGAGTATATTAGACCGTTGACATCTAGAATGATCCTGTTCATTGCCTGGAGGTGGGACCTAGTGCCTCAGGTTATTATGGGAAGCTGGCATAGAAGATGATTGCATAATGATGTCACCACTAAGCCACGGCTTGAGTCCAGTCCCTGGCCTTCCTTTTCGGCTCTGTAGTCCAGAAACATTTCTTTAAAAGCCAGAAAATCGGTAAATATGAGCCGCATGTCCAATATGTCACCAGCCACTTCATCTTTATGGTGCTGTAATGTAGTTGTGAAATCCGCCATGTTAAATCCAGGAATCCGCTCCAGCAGCTGTTCTTCAATATGTTTTTCCACTAGAGAAATTTATTCATTAAAAAATGGGCGTATAGATGAGTTTATTCTCTTCTGTGTCTTCGAACGCCTGGTAATACTTGTCCATGAAATTTCTTTGTAATAACTGGAACTTATCATCCATGATAATGTCCTCTAAATATCCCACCACAGCATCAAATTCTGCATCCAATGCAGAGGAGAAGGACAGCGCTAAGCTCTCTTCCTCCAGGCGTCAGTCGCCTGGGCGCCGCATCCACCTGCGCGGGCGAGAGGGGCCCGTTGGCTTCCTGGTCCAGCCTCCGTCCTGCTGCACGGAGCCCACACCGAGTCGCGGGGCAGGCCTCACCACCCAGGCCTCAGGCTGCTCACGGCCCAGACGGCTCAGCGCCTACGTGTGAGGCTGGGTCTCAGGCTCCTGGCTATGGCCCCCGCGACAGCCCCACCCCTAGGTTTTTGAGGAATACCCATACTGTTTTCCGGAGTGGTTATACTAGTCTACAGTCCCACCAACAATGTAAAGGTGTTCCTTTCTCCCCACAACCTCACCAGCATTTATTTGTATTCTTGATCATCGCCATTCTGAATAGTCAACTCTTAATAGAAGTAAAGCTTAATAGAAACTTTTCTAAAATAATTATCTTGGACTTCTGATGCAAAAAACAGTCCTCTTCCTCTCTCCCTCTCCTTCTCAGTTTCCTGAAATCAATCAAAACAAATAAAAGTAAAATAAGTCACTAAGATCAGGAAACAGTCGCAATCTCAAATCACTAGAATGAGAAGTAGCTGTCAAATGCAGTGATATTTGAACCTAAGAGAGAGAGAGAGATGCCTGGAACAGTTGTAGAAGGTTCAGACTTAAAGTTTGGTCATGAATGGTTGTATTAATTTATTTTATGTTGCTATGACAAAATACTTGAGACTGGGTACTTTATAAAGTAGAGTTTATTTGATTCATGATTTTGGTGGCTGAAAGTTCCAAACAGCATGGTGCTGGTGTCCTAGTGAAGGCCTGCTGTTGTGTTACAACATGGTGAAGAGAAAACTTGCCATGTGTAGAAGGGACGCATGTCAAGCAAGAAGGCAGGAGAGATTCAGGGGAGGTATCATGTTCCTTTATAAAAATCCACTCTCAAGACATTTTCTGAGAGTGGGAATGTACTCCAAGAGAAAAGCATTATTCCCTCTTGAAGAGCTCATCACCTCCCACTAGGCCCACCTCTTGGAAGCTTGACCACTTAAACAGCACCACACTGGGGGCCAAACTTCATGCACATGAATCTTTGGGAGGCAAACCACACCCAAATCATGGCCCTGGTCAAGCAACTGAGTCTGGAAGGGCAGCATCTGGGGGCCATGCATGAGCATCAAGGGGGACCCCTGTTCTCTCCCTTGTTTCAGAGTGTCAGGACGAGTGGGGTGGGAGGAGATGTGGCAGGTGGGGGGAGGTGGGAGGGGGAAATGGGCTTTGCAACCCTGACCACCGATTCTCAGGACTGCCGAGGAGAAATCACAAGAGAGCGGGCCTGACCCCATGCTCCCTGTGCCCCAGCTGTGCTCCAACTGCTCCTCGGTGGCACGGTTCTTCAGCCAATTAGAGGCCTGCGTGCCACAAGCAGTGACCGCTGGGCCAGGATCAGAGCAAAGTAAAGAAGGAAGGCGTGCCAAGAATGCCCTTCAGCACGGCCGAAGCAGAACAGGGCAAACACACAGTTTTCCATAGTCTTAAAAAGAGGAGGGAAAAAAAGGCAGTAAGACTTCAGAAAAGGGTCACAAGGAATTGTAGAAGAGGTTTAATTTAACAAAAGAGATGAAAAGGAGCTGTCAAATCTCAGGAGCTATGTAGAAGAAGCAGAAAAAACATTGCAGAAACGATCCTCAATTTGAAGATGCGGAAAAGAGAATGAGGTACTGCTGAAAGACACTGACAAAAGGCCCCAGGAAACGGCCCAGAATAAAATGAGAAAAGAACAAAGAGCCGAGCAGACGCTATTAGGGACGGCCTGAGAGATTGGTACAACAAAGGATATCCATCCCGCGGATAATTGGTGTTCCTGAAGAAAACAGAACAACTTCAAAGCCTTAAAAAAGGAAGTGTTCATGAAACTACAGTCTAAATCCTCAGTGTAAAAAGGTACCTTGCATTTCAGGAAAAATTGAAGCAGAATCATTAGCATAGACATAGACTGGTGAAATTGCTGGGCTTCAGGGAAAAATAAAGTAATGATCCCCCAATATGATACAACAGCAAAAAGACAGAAGTGGGTGATCTACGGGAAGAAGAAACCATGTGATCCTAAGCCTTCCCATGGCACATACTCAGAGAAGACAGTGGTGTCGTGTTTATAAGGAACTTCAACTTGACACAGACCTAAAATCTTGTGGTTTAAGTACGAAGGTAACAAGCAGCCATTCTAAATTTGAAGGATGTCAGGGGATGGAGCACCCAGGAGCCATTCTTGAATAAGCTACCCCATGGAAAGCCAGAAGCCCTCAACAAAAGGGAAGATGGTAGGCAAGCATTTCATCTTATTAAAATACACAACAGAGCAGATACTTTTACTTTAGGTGGATTGGATCCTGAAAACTACACCCACCAGACTGATTGATTGATTTATAAAATTGAAAGATGTGGACATTTCCAGTACCAGAAATGTTTAGGACTCTTACCACTTCCAACTTCCAAGAATCAGAGTAAAAATAACAGTAATCAAAAGTTGCTCTGTGACTCTGTTATCGGAGCAAGGAAGGTTGAAAGCTTGTTAGATTTTCCACCTGGACATGGTGGATACTGGAGGGCTAGGCCTTGCTACTACCAGGATCTTATCTTGACTGAGGGAAACCCAGGATCTCCATCCTTTTCAGCTGCTCTCCCTTGCAAAGTGCATTAACTCTCTCAGGCTGCCATGACAAAGTGCCAAATGGACTGGGTGGCTTAAACAACAGAAAGTATAGTAGATTTGTCACAGTTCTGGAGGCTGGAATTCTGGTATCAAGGTGTTGGTAGGGTTAGCCTCTGAGGCTTGTACAAGACCTTCTCCCTGTGTCCTCACACAGTCTGCCCTTGACGTGTGAACTTTGGTGGAAACACGTACACATTACAGATGGCATTGGACAAATGCCATCCAACACTAACCTATACTGCTTTAGAAAATTAAATTATATTCTATCCAGAGCTAACATTTTACCAAGATTAGGTATTTCATAGCTTCAATTGTCTCTTTTATGACATATCGATCATTTCCTAGTACCTGCAGGGAAATATGCAGAAGATGCCTGGGGTACATCATTTGATAATGATCAAATCCCGACTCTGCCATCTGGGAGCTGTGTGAGGATGGGCAAATCACATAATCTCTTCCTGCTGAGCCTCGGTTTCCTCATTTATTATTAAATGTGATATTAAGGGATGTGTGTAATGATATTCGCTGCAGCACTGTGTATGGTTGTGAAATGCTAAGCATAATCCAAATGCCCATCAACAGAGGAATGGGTGAACCAAACGCAGCATCCTTATCTGTGGGAATGCTCCATTACAGGTGGAAACAAATGGAATAGCTCCCTACACGGCATCATGAAATGATACTGAAAACATATTGTAAAGTAAAAAGAAAAGTTGCAAAATGTTCCAGTGTGATACCACTTATGACTCACTAAAAATGCACAGAAAGCAGTCTGTATAGCTTATGGGGGAAAATATGTATCATGTATATGTTAAATATACCACAAATATATGTAATAAAATTGTAAAAGCACAAATTGTATATAAAGTTGTTTAAAAAAAAGCAGAGTGGGAAGTAGGAATGGGAGGAGTACAGGGGCACTATGTGGTGTGCTCCTTTTTTCTTTAAAAATCTGAAGTCTGTACCACAAAATATTAGCACTTATTAATTCTTGGTGGCAGGTATGTTTGTTTTGTACCTTTTGTACTTAACTGTCTGAAAAAATCTCAAAGGAAAGTAAACAGAAGGATGGTTAATAGCTCTTGTCTCACCTCTTAGAGCTGTTGCAAAGTTTCAGTGGTAAAATATTGGTGAAAGTTCTCAGCAAAGTGAAAGCTACCACACAAATATTAATTTTCTAACCTTATCTGTTCCATTCGCTGCTGATTCTGTTGACTCCTAGTGATGATGACGGAGATGGAGGTGGTCAGTCATGGCGATGGTCATGGTGACGAAGGTGATATGTGCCACCCCACACATTGCTACATTATTTAATACAGTTCTGGAGCTGAGGGCCCTGCTTCTAGTAAGACTCAATGTGCCAGAGGAAAACGGCATAAATGTGTATCTCCAATAGCTCCTAGTAAACACTGGTCAAAGTACTGCATTTAGTATAGTAATCAGAGTTTTTTGTAAATATTTGATGAATTATTTTTCTTAGAACCTAAGCAATATGAGAAATGACCACAAGAGGACAGTAGAGAAGCATCAGTAAACCCAACTGCCCCACAAGGTCGAGGCAGGGCAAACCGCTGTCTTCAGGACTTCACTGTGTCTCTCAGGACTCCGGTTCTGTCACAGTCATGGAATTAGAGAACTGTTGAAAACCATCTGGCTCAACCTCCTCAGCCCAAAATCTTGACTGCAACTTCCCAAGAGATCCTGAGCCAGAACCACCCAGCCAAGGCACCCGAATCCCTGACCCACTGAAACAGCAATAATAAATGTTGTGAACTGCTAACCTTGGAGATGACTTGTTCATCAGAGAAAGATGACTGACACCCTTGGCATACAGTCACTGGACAATGAATATTAGCTGTATTGGTTATTCAGGTGACTTAAATTCAAATGAGTTCTTTTTCCAGTTTTTTTTTTTTTTTTATCTCATTAAGTACAATTATTTCCCCCTATTTATCTCAATTATGATGTAACTTAGGGAAGTGATATTATTCATTCATTCATTCACTAACTCTTCTATTCTTTAAGTGCATGTTCTGATAAAGCCCTAGCTGGAGGCAGGGACTGGCTGATTGAGTGGGAGGGTGGTGAAGAAGGAGTGGGTTCTTGGATGAGGCTTGAAAGCCCAGGGCAGTGAAGCAAGAGCGCAGCCAATGAAAGGCAGAGTGAGCAAAAGCCTTGAGTGCTCAGGGACACAAGGACTTCGGCAGGGCTGAACCCTGAGAGGAGAGGGTGCGATGGAACCTCTAAGGAGTCTTACCATAATGCAAAGAGGTCACCTTCGTAGGAATCTTGGGCTCCATCCTTTGGAGGATTTTCAGCAGGGAGCACGTGGCAGGGTGTAGGTTTCAGGAGATCACTGGGGCTGCTGTGAGCCAGGCAGATGGAGGAGAGAGACTGTGCTGAGTCCTCAGAGCTCTCAAGCTGAGGGGGCTATGGAACAGCAAAGTGAACAGGAATTCATTTATTCCCTGCCCAGTGCCAGGAGGAAAATTCCTGCCTGACTGCATCTCCACACAAGAATTATCCACCTCTTGCAGAGATGAGTAACCCTGAGGAGCACACGCTATACACCTGCGGGTCTCGACCAAGAGGATTTTTGCCTCTCAGGGTGCATTTGGCCATATCTGGAGACATTTTTGGTCATCACAACTGAGGAGGAGAAGGCATTCGTGGGTAGAGTCCAGACAATCTGCTAATCATGCAGATTGCTACATTGCACAGGACAGGCCCCCAACAAAGAAGTCTCCAACTGAAATCATCCATAGAGCCTAGGTAGAGAATCCCTTGTTTGTACAAAGACATAACAAAGTATAAAGGAGGAAAGAATAGGAAAAAAACACATTAAAGAAACAGAAGACTTTCCAAAAAATATTGGCATGGAGCAGATGAAAATTATAATAAAATTTGTCATTAACAAGTTAAAAAATTAAATAATTGCCTTAAAAAAAGGAAGACTGGTACAGAGATAAAAGTTATAAAAAGATAAAAAGGGTGAGCAGAGTGGGGCACAGCGGTGCACACCTGTAAGCCCAGAGTCTCGAGAGGCTAAGGCAGAAGGATGGCAAGTTCAAGGTCAGCCTCAGCAACTTATCAAGGCCCTCAACAACTTAGTGAGATCCTGTCTCAAAATAAAAACATAATAAGGATTGGGGATGTAGCTCAGTGGCAAAGCGCCCCTGGGGTTAGGTTCAATCCTCCATACTCCCCTGAACCCCATAAAAAGGACAAACACCAAGCATATCTGACATAGAGATAAAGGGAAATGACCTAAATTCATCCATTAGAAAGCAAAAGTTTGGGTGACAAAAACAAATTTTATGTTGAATACAACATACATCAAATTTGCATGCGAGAAGCACCATTAAAACAGTTATTGAGCAAGCAAGTTTGAAAACAGAAGTGTGATAAAGGGGTACCATATGAACAGAAAGATAAGGAAAATCTCCTGTTTTATTTTCTAGTAACCCCAACTCAGTGCATCTGAAATTGTGCTGACAGCCCCACTAGGCATGGACCACAGGACTGGAGCTGGTCAGTTTGTGTTTTGGAAAATGGCCATGAGCACATGACAGGTAAGCTCAGAGGCTTGAAGGCTTACCAGGGAACAAAGCATGCTTCAAATGCTGACCCTCCATGATGCCTTCTGGAGAGCCCAGCAATGCTGGGAGTCAGGTCAAGGGCTGGGCAGAGCCAAGGGTCTGTGTCACAGAATTGTGGGTCAAGTGGGGGTTTGTTTCGGATGCACCAAAGCTGGGGAATGCCTAAAACATTTGTTAATGTGCTGCATTCCTTTTAAGAATTGGGTTTTTTTTTTTTTTTTATGCACATATGCCCCCAAATGAAAATAAAAGTAATAATTTTAGAAGACATGAAATAATTTTTATTTGTAGCTCAGACAATTCTCGATGTGGAAAACCCAAGGTAATTAACTAAAAATCTATTAGAACTGTAACAAGAGTACAGTAAGGCTGGTTAAAAATATAGACAAAAATCAATATGTTTTTTCAAACCAACAATAGCTAGTTGGAAAATTTAATGGGAAAAAGAGTCCCAAAGACTATGATAATAAAATTACTACCCTAGGGAAAAGTATGTATATTTTACCACATATTTTAAATGTGCAGGGATTTTATGAAGAAAGCAACCTTCCTGAGAGCCAAAGAGAAGGCTATAAAACATTATTCACAATATAGTCCCATGTGGGGATAATAATCCACACATACAGAATTCTGAAAGATAATCACCAAAATGCAACCATGACTTTTTGTTTTGTTTTGTTTTTCCTGAATTACAGGTCAAGGGTGACTCTTAGATTTTGTTTTGCTTTCTGCTTGTCTTTATTTCTACTTAAAAAAATACAAATACATGTTATTGTATAATAAAACAAAATCTAAAAAAAGAAAGCACATGCTCTCTCTCACCAAGACCTGTGATGCCCCTCCTTGGTTTTCACCTGCCCCCAGTTGACACATTGTCATTTGCTTCCTCCTAATGTGTGGCTGTTGACCTCTCAGGGAGGACCAAGTGATCCTAGCTTCCCCTGTGACTCTTCTAGGCAGTTTTGAGCTAAATTTGGGATTTTAAAGGCAGGACTGAAGTGTAATGGATCATGGGTGAATCCCTTCATTTCTCCCATGCAAACCTAAAGGAAAGAACATAATTGCAGAAAAGGGATTTTCCAGAGGAGTGGGGTGTAATTTCAGGAAGACTTGAGGCTCATAGCTTCTAAGATGCTAGGAATGTGGGAAACTCTTCATTTGGTCTGATTTGAAGGTCCCAGTATTATTGCCACCAGGTTCTAGAAAGGAAAGTTGTGTGTTTGGCTATTCTCTGAGAGTTGTGGGGAGAAGTGGCCAGACCAGGATCTAGAACAACCAAGTCCTGGACCCTGGTATTGAGTGTGTAAGGAACAAATCATGTGGACTTCCATGGGTTCTGAGCACCTGTGATTGGTTCTTGGCCTTTGCTAAGAGCAAGTCTTTTGTACCCTTAGTCCATACTCCCTGCTACAATGAAGAGAAGAGGCAAAGAAAGAAATATTCAAGGAAATGTGCACTGTAGAAAAAGGGACTATCTTTGCAGCAAGCCTTGGACCATCTCTTCTTCCCAATTGTATGAAAGATAGACACAGAGCAAAGATAGTGCAAATCCCAGGAGATCAAAGTCAAATAGGATCATTCCCTGTGGAAGCCAAGCTCTTAATTTCAACTGTTCCTCTCTACCTCCATTCTTGACTTCATTCTGATCTTTCTTTTGGAAGGAGTGATGTTGGGGTGGAGAGACATTCCCCATAACTGCCCTCTGAGTTATTTATCTTATTTAAACAGTAAAGGTCATGGTGAGGGTGAAGGTGAAATAGTAGGCAATCAGAAACCTTGCCTACCTTTGCCAATCCCTGCTACTGGGTCTGCATACCCAGCAGATACCAGTAACACAGGAAATAAACCCTTTATGCTTTAATGGATGGCGCACTGTTGAGAACCTCCGGTGCTTTTTAAGTGAGCTAGGATACTACTAGCACACTGCAGTAGACCAGAAAGTCATCCATGACATCCAGAAGCCCACTCTACAGCTGTTCCGTGTGTGACTGATAACAACACGGCTCACTGGTACAATGATGGTTGCCTGAGGGCCCCCTTCCCAAGTCTAAGCCTGGTGGTGGTGGGAGTGGCTAATATGGCCAATCAGGGGGCCACTTGCAGCACAGGATCCGGGCGGTAGGTGAGAGCCTGGCCTGGATGGGGAGATGGGACGATGCAGAAGAACAGCAGCCAGTTGACCTGATGGAGTGGTGAAGCTGGAAAGAAAATGTTCAGAGTCCCAGAAAATCAGTTTGTCATCAAGAGGAGGGCTGTAGTCCTGAGGGCGTGGGAGTTTCATGCCAGATATGCTCTAACCAGTTACCTAACGCTGCTTGAACACCGTAATCAACTCTCCTGGCTTGGAGAACACACTGACGTGCCAGATTCAAGAGTGGGAGAAGGGGCTCCATTCTTACTCTGTGGTTCGGGCAGGGTGTGGGCTCTGGGTGGTCCTTCCAGCAGAGGTGAACCACTGAGAAATCTCACCTTGAGGGACCAGCCTTACCCCGCCCCTGTGCAGCTTGTCCGCCCTTTGCCTGAGCCTTTTCATCTGGGGTTTCCTGGGTGCCTGCATGATAGTTAGTTGGGTCAATTGACTAGATATTCAAGAAAATATGATTTGCTTTAAAAATTTTACGTGAGAGATTTAATTTTAGATGTTGTGGTTTGAGTGAGTATAATTATCATAAATCGAATGTCAGGGATGACAGGGAAGTAACAGTCTTCTCATTCATCTTTCCCTATTAGTTGGAAGATCTGGGCTTAATGGAACCTTCTGATGATCTGTTTGCTCATCATGCCCTGTGTGGCAATCAAGAGCTTGAAGAGAGAGCCTACAGAATGGGAGGAAATCTTTGCTACCTGCACCTCAGATAGAGCATTCATCTCCAGGATATATAAGGAAGTCAAAAAACTTAATAGTGAATAAATAAATAAATAGACAAATAAACAAATAATCCAATCAATAAATGGGCAAAGGAACTGGACAGGCACTTCACAGAAAAAAATGGAAATGCATGGAAAAAAATGTTTGACACCTCTAGCAGTTAAAGAAATGCAAGTTAAAACTATACTGAGAGGCTGGGGTTGTGGTTCAGTGGTAGAGCACTTGCCTGGCACATGTCGGGCACTGGGTTTGATCCTCAGCACCACATAAAAATAAAAGCCATGGTGTTCTGTTAGAACTAAAAATAAAAAATAAAAAAAACTACACTGAGATTCCATCTTACTCCAGTCAGAATGGCAATTGTCAAGAATACTAGTAACAATAAATGCTGGCAAGGATATGGGGAAAAATATTCACTCATACAGTGTTGGTGGAACTGAAAATTGATGCAACCACTCTGGAAAGCAGGATGGAGATTCCTCAGAAAACTTGGAAAGGAACCACCATTTAACCCAGTTATCCCACTCCTTGGTTTATACCTAAAGGATTTTAAATCAGCACATTACAGTGACATCTATATTTATAGTAGCTCAATTCACAATATTTAAGCTATGGAGCCAACCTAGGTACACTTCAACAGATGAATGCTTAAAGAAAATGTGGTATATATACACAATAGAGTATTACTCGGCCATAAAGAAGAACGACTATGACATTTTCTGGTAAATGGATGGATCTGGAGGCTATCATGCTAAATGAAGGAAGCCAGTCCCCAAAACATCAAAGGTTGAATGTTCTCTCTGATATGTGAAAGCTAACCCACAATGGGGGGTGGTGAGGGAAAGAATAGAAGTGTAATAGAATAGACAATGGGTAATGGAGGGAAAGAAGGGGAATGGGAATAGGAAAGACAGTGGAATAAACCTTACATAATTTTCCCATGTACATATATGAAAGCAACACAGTCAATCCCATAATCATCTACATCCAGAATGGGATTCTAACTAGAATAAGATATAGTCCATGCTTTTATAATTATATCAAAATGGATTCTGTTGTCATGTATAAAAAGAACCAATACATTTAAAAACCATATAAAAAGCCATATAAAACCATATAAAAAGAACCAATACATTTAAAATTTTTTTAAAATATAAAAAATAAAGAGATCATCCCTTTTCATATATATTTATCTTTTGGGGGATTTATCTTACAGAATCTCAGCAGCAGTGCACAAAAATCTGTATAGAGATATTCATTGAGGGCTGGGGAGATAGCTCAGTTGGTAGAGTGCTTGACTCCCAAGCACAAGGCCCTGGGTTCAAATCCCCAGCACTGCAAAAAAAAAAAAAAAAAAAAAACAAGTTAGAGATATTCATTGAAACATTATTTATAACTTCCCCAAGCCAGAAACAACCCAAATATCCATAAATCAGTTCAATAAGATATAATACATCAACACTGTGGAATAGCACACAGGCATTAAAAAGAGAGGGACATTTACATGTGCTGACATAAGCAAATATGCTCATATATTAATTGAAAAAAGAAACTCAAATTGCAGAATAGAACTTATAATATGAACCCATTTTAAAGGAAAAGTATATATATACTAATATGTGCAGATAGATGTTACATGTATATACATGTTTCATATATATACATATTTATATGTATATGTTTGAAAGGATACACCAGCTTCATAGCAAACACCTCTGGAGAAGGGGATCTATTTCCCATATTATTTTCTTTTTAAATTTTTTTAAAATAGCAAGCACATGTTAATTTTAGCACTTAAAAGGTCTTTCTGACAGCAAATCAGTTCATCCTGAGCTGATGCTCCACCTCGTTCTCCTGGGGTCCTGCTGTCTGTGAGCCTCCTTCCCACCCGCAGCGTAGCAGTCAGGGGCTGTGAGCCTGGGCCACTGTGAAGGCACCTGGGCTTCTCTGTCTGACAAGTCCCCAGTGATTTCAGCTGATTCATGAGGTGGTTGGAAAGCTCTGGCCTGGAAATGAGGGAACATGGCCCCACTTCTGCATAGTGGCAGAGCATTGCAAAAGTCACTTCCCTTTCCTGAGCCTCAGTTTCCCCATCTAGGAGATGGCTGTGCTGGTCTGCCTCATTGCTGAAGTCACTCCAAGCTATTGTTCCCTAGGATCCTTTGGCCCTGTGAGTCCGTCTCCAACCGAATTCTGTATTGACATCGTTTTCAGGAGATGCAGAAACATCTCAAGGGTACTGTTCCCGGCTTCCATGTGAACCCAGACAGCAGCCCCAATAAGAATGGGCTGCTGAAGGGTACCTTCTGGGGAAGACCAGATTGTGGGTGACAGACTTGCCCCTTCTCCTCCGTCAGAGCTCAGGATGCTGCAGGCAGGGATGGGGTGGGATGAGGGAGCCAGGCTGGGAGGAGGCTCTGCGGCAGGAAGATTCTGGGGTCCTGTCTTGGAACCTTGCAAACAGCCAAGAGAAGAGGATGGTCTCAAGGCCTGGACTTGAAACCAGGACCCTTGATATAACATCCATTTTGCTTAAAGCATAAGACTTTAGGTGACTCTTTATCTCTAGAGTTTCAGGCACCAGATTTATAGGATGCTCACCCATGGGGCTGACTGAACAAAGTTCAGTTTTATTGGTCGTGAGTTGCAGCCCACACTGAGCAGGCTGAAGGGAGTGGTACCCGGCTGGAGTGAAACATAGAGGGCTGTGTTGGGGGTGAGAATTAAAACAAGGGTTCAGCTTCAAGATCAGGAGGTCAAGAACAAAGGCATTCCCCAGCCTGGTCCAGAAGGAGGTCATGGGATCGGCCCCGGCCCTCTGATCACTGTCTCCTGGTCCACAGTATTTCCATCCATGGAAAGAAAAGAAAAATGCTTTTCAAGTTCCCAACATTTTTTAATCTGTCCAAGGCTTCCAACAAAACTTCCTAGGAAGCAAGCAGTTTTGCCTGGGGTGAGGTAGCAAGGTCTGTTCGCCCCTCGTTGGAGCATTTTGCTGTGAACATTTTAGACAAGTGAGCAGTGTTGAGTGGGGGCAGGAGACCTGTGGTCAGAGCAAGGTTCCTGAGGGACAGCCTGGAAGCATCTTGGGGAGAACCTAGAAAGGGTGGAGGGGGTGGGAATGCTTTTCCTCCTGCCTCCAGACAGCAGCCATCGCTGGTTTACGGGGAGCGCAGTGGCTGGAAGGAGGGAGCAGATGCAGCAGTGCCTGCCTGCAGGAGCGCCACCCTGGAGGGCCCATCCCAGAGGCACTCAGACAGATCAGGTCCTGCCCAGCGGGGAGACAAGGGAGGTTATGAGGAGGCTTATGGAGCCAAAAGGAACAAAATTGCAATTAACACCAAAGCAGATAGTACTTGCATTTGCATGCTGGAGAAGGGGCATAATCTGTTTGAAGGAGAGAGCTCTTTATATAGAAAAATTGGCTGATGAACCCTTTTGAGTGGAGATGTGAACCTCTTTGCCTAATGATCTTGTTAGGGGAGAGAAATGGGGGAAAAGAGGGACAAAGATCTCCACATAGAAATGGTACAGACTTTGGGGGTTATTTTCTGACAGTTGGAGAGATGGACAAGGTCAGGGACCCAGAAAAGGGAGAGGAGAGATGAGAGGAGGCATGCATGAAAAAGCTTATAATCAGGGCTGGGAACTGCAGTTCAGTGATAGAGCACTTGCCAAGTATGTGTGGGGCACTGGCTCACTCCCCAGTAACACACACACACACACACACACACACACACACACACACACACACACACTCACACTTGACCGTGAGCTGACCATGCCAAGCAAGAGGAATTTATGAGTAAATGCAAGTTAAAACCTAATCACAATGCCTGGAATATCAAAAAACCTTCAGTAGTACCACAATTTCCCCTTTTCTGCCCTTATCTACAGTTCTCTCTTATGCTTCTAGAATATCCTGGGAAGGAATATATAATGCCTTTTTAGGACATAAAAGTATAACATTAAATGTAACTTGTTGCCTGTGCTTTACTGGAATGTAATCTCCCTCCCTCCCCCAAAACCTTTAGTGAAATTCTGATGAACCCAACTAATGATTGTTGGTGAGACTGTGGGGATTTAGTTGGGGCTAAGGTAGGGCCAGTAGCTGGTCAGTGAGGAGGTGAGGTAGTGGTAGGACCTGAGAACAATAGCCAGGAGCCATTGAGAGGTGAAGCAGCCTGTAGAGGGGACCCACGGAGAGTGTTTAATCCACTTGAAATCTCATGGGATTGGTGGGGGTCAGGTACGTGTGAGATCCACAGAGAACATGGGATGGGGTCTTAAGTCATCCTTTATCAATGCTAAAGTAGAGGACCCAGTTTTATGTGGTCTATTCTTGATCATGCCACATGAAGAACCTAGGACGTGTAGGTGGGCAAACAGAATCTTCTGGAGCCACACAGAGGATGCTCCTGAAGCATAAGTCAAGAGACCTAAAGGTAGAAGATATGATAACTAGTAGCTACTACTCAGGGCTTTTGCTATTCTGAGCATTGTTGTAAGGGCTTTCCTTATATTTATTCCTTACAACTATATTTTCAGTACAACATGAAACGTGGACATTCTTCCTTACCAGGAAATTAGGACATCCAACTGCAGTGTTTTAAATTTGTACATGTGTTTTGGGATGCAGGTGTCTAGAAGGGGTCAAAGCCTAGGCTGGTTGTTCACTTACCCCCATGTGCCATATGGTGATAGGTTTTGTATGTATGCCAGGAAGTAAAAAACACACAGAGTTTAACAGTGTCCTACAGAATCACTTAAAATAGCTCAGTAATTTATGTAATTGATATTTTTGATCCATTTCCTGAGTTCAAGTTTCAGTTCTGCCATTTACCAGTAGTGTTGGTGGGGGCTATTTAACTTTTCCTAACTTGAATTTCTTTATCTATAAGATAAGGATACTAAAATTTATTTCATATGATTTTGATGAGGATCAAAGGAGATAATTTAGGTGAAAGCATTTGATTTTAAGATTTAAAGCTGTTTAAACATTCAATACTACAACATAAACATCTTTTATCCAAATAGTTGTTAAAATGACCCCTCAAACTTATCTCAAGAGAATCAGGTGGGAAACTTAGAACTGATATGAGATGTCAGAATGTTTCCAGTTGGGAAATAAATAGAGAAACACCATTATTTTCCTTTATAGGAGCATTAATAAATTGTTCAGTAAAATGAAAAAAGCCCCATTAATTACTGAAAAAGAAAATATTACAGTATTAACAAAACTATTTAGAAATTGTGAAGGTCATAAACTATGACTTAATTGATTTGAAAGATGCTTTAGTTCTTGGATAACAAGCTTGGCGTTGTAAACCAAAGTCAATTTATCATAGTTAATACACTTAGTGTGATGTTAATTAAAATTCCTATGAGATTTTTTAAAGTAATAAAGATTTATTTGTGCATATAAGTAGATGAAGATATTTTAGAAAAAATGAGAAATAATGTATGCTACCAGCTAAGATAACATTTCCAAATTGTTGTACGAAAATTGTGTGATCAGCTGCAGACTGGGCAACACTACTTACAATAGTGAGGATCAGATGTAGATGTAAGAGCTAAGATGAGAAAAACTAACGTCAGATGGAAAGAATGAGTAAGTTAATAAATTAAGAATAACCAGGAAACTATCAGAAAAAAATAGATTTTATGTTTCATACTATATTCTTACATAAATTCCATGCAGATTTAAATGTTTAAAAAAAAACCCTAAAATACTAGAAGGAAATATTGGTAACTATGTGCACAACTTATATCTTAAGAAAGACCTTCTAATTATAAAACAGAGATGGAAATTATAAGAAAAAGACTGACAGAGCTTTAAAACTTCTGTATGTCACGTGTCAAGATGATAAACAGTGAACCAGGAAAAATCCTTGCAAACTGTATCACAAGAAGTGGTCAATGACTATTGTAAAGAATACGGACAATTGGCTTTTTAAAACTTTAAATGAAAAAGGCACCAAAAGAGAGAGAGAAATTTTTCACAAAGGAAATACAAATGGCCAATAAATATGTGAAAACTATTTCACCCTATCTGATAGCATCTAATACTCACTAAAACAATAAGGTAGTTTACAACTTGGCAGCAAACAATACTTTTACAAGAGTAAAAATCCTCTATTTTCTACAGTTTAAACATAAAGCAAAAGCACCTTTGACGACTTCTGTGCTCTCTAAGCACCTCTCCAATATCCACATCTTTGGGAAGGCTGGTCATTCAGGTCCCAAAGCTAAGCTCCTGGTGGCAGTCGCTTGAAGGTTGGGTACTGATCCTGGGGCTGGCTTTGCAAATCTGATGCTTCAATGTGATGGCTAATGTCCTACTGGCTGACTCTGAGGAAGTAGTCATAGCATCCTTCACAGTTCTCAGCTATTCAGCAGCCCTTTGTGAGTCTGGTTGTACTTTAAGTTGCACTTTTCTTTTTCTTTCATCACCTCCAAGTGACTGATTTTGAGCTCATCAGATGGAAACTTCCAAGTCCGTTGCCAGGAATAACCATGGTTGGGTCATTGTTTGCAGAAAGCGCAAAGCAATCTCGATTCAGATGTACATGCATTCTGCTAAAGAAAGGTTGGAGATAAATCTGTGCATTGTAAGTTGTGGAGAGAAAAGCAGAATTATTCAGTGATGACCCCAGGAGCCCTCCTCAGATTCTGAAAGAGGGCTACCTGAGACCGAATGTCACCTTGCCCCAGGTGAGAGAGGCTGAATATCACTCACTTTCCTATGGATCTAAGGGCTCTGTGTCCCAGAGCTAGGATCCCACGTCCCACAGTGTCACCAAGTCCTCATACCTGGAGTCTAAACTCAGATAGCATGGCACTTGAGCACTGACTGTTTATTCCTGGTGTTCCCTGTTGTGCTGGGGAGGTGGAGGAGCAGCAGGTGACCTTTTCCTAGGCATAGCCATAGTCTGTCCAGACATGCCTCACCCATGGGTGAGGAGAGAACAGGGGACCATGTGCCTCATCATGCTGGCCATTTCCTTGTGTGGTTCTCTGTTCCTTATACCCTGCTCCTTACACTTATTCCAAGCGATAAGGTGGCCTTTGGCCTCACCCACCTGTCCATATGCTGGGACCATCTTCAGATAGATTTAATTCACTCTCAAGTAGCCTTAGGCACCCTCATCATTCAGAAAAGCCTCAGTGTTTGAGTGTTTTGCCTCCTTTAGTTTCCTTGGTGGCCTTTGGTCCTAGAGAAATAATTAGGGAAGAGTCTTCATAAATATTCATGGTATTTGGTAATGATCAAATGTCATTATGACCGTCATTTCTGTGTTCGTTGGATAAGTGGACAAAACTGAAACCTTCCAGATCTCAAGTTACTGGACAGATCATTTAATAAAGACCCCAGGTTCCAATTGCCTGGTCTGGAGAGCTGAGAGGGGATTTTAATATTGCAATATATTTAAGGGGAAAAAAATTCCCTCATTGGTCCTTAACATTCCAGGGTTATCTTGGAGTTCTAGAGTTTCTTGCTTTATTCTGAATAAAAAACCCAAATATTAAATATTCAAAAGTAAAATCTATAAATATATTGAGCTCCATGTAATTGCAATTTTTGGAATTTGTTAATATGACTGACCTGGGACAGTGCTGGTGTTGGTGACAATGACAAGCAGAAAAGTGGCATGGGAGGGGCTTTCCCTGGTATGAGTTGCAGCATTAAGAAAGGTTTTTGCCCATCACAATCTCCTCTGTATGGCTTTTCCTGCTCAGATTCATTTTCCTGGGAACCTCTGGGTTCTTATTCCCAATCTGTGTGGTTTAAGTGCAACTGACCATGGATCAAGCTCATTTCCATCTGACCCAAAAGGCTGGATCCTAAATTAGTCATCCAGGATTATAACATGGAGGTTTCTATTCTTCTTTCTGGGTGAAGGATCTGGGTAGAGACCTAGAGGCATCTTTAACCAAATGCATCTCACCCAGTACCTGACAAAGTCCAATATTATGAGGAACCAAAAGAGAGCTAGTCAGCAGCTGGCTGGATAATCAGAAAATCAGATTAATGAAATGGACTTTATTCTAGCTCTCAGACAAAAGATAAAGAGATGAAAATAAGAGGAGTTGAGGAGAGGACAGAGAAGACTAAGGGAGGACAATCCAGGCAATTGAAAAGGACCATTATATAAATCACTGTATACCGACCCCTTTTTGTATTGTGGTGGTGACACATCAATCATCTATTTAACCTTGGTTCTTATCCAAAGTTTGTTCAATTGCCTAGACCAGAACAGGTGCATTTTTTTTTTTTAAATCACCTTTCCAAACTGATGATCAGAGTCCATTATCTCCTGCTGGCAGCAGATTGGACGATGGAAGCGTTAATGCCCTGCAGCCAGAGTCTACCCGAAGCACCGACAGTTAGGCAGGTGGGGTTTCTCCTTCTGCTGGAGGGAGCTTGCACACTGTGGGTAGTGTGGGGTGTCTCAGTCGGAGAGTATTGGAAAGAAACAATTATAGGGTTCAGGCCTGTGTTAGGTGGTTTGGGGGGAGTTTTGGGAGTTGTTAGATGCTGGCAGGTAGGAGATAATGTTATGACTGACTATCTTAATAAATCTAATCTAGAGGAGGAAAGACTGTGTGAGACCCAAGGCAATAGCCAGTCATATCAGCCAGAATAAGGGGATGCCTGGTCATTTTTGTGGTTTGACCAGTGCTCATGTTTTGTCTGTGTTCATATATGATCATGCAACCATCTAGTTTTTGCTTGCCCCTTCACTGCTGCCAAGTGACCTTGTCTGATAGCGACCTTGTCTCATGCCCACCTTCCATGAAATGGTTTATGTGCAACACTAAAGCTCAGCTGTGCCATGCCAGCTGCTGGACAGAAGGGACAGCTTTGCTTTTTCTCAGAAGGAAGAGAGACAGCTTTATTTTCTCTCCCCCTTCCTGCCCCTTGCATCTGAAGTCACCTTTAGTCAGTGGTAATAGCAGCCACTGGCCATGCAGTTTCCAGGGCTCTGCTCAGGCAAGGTAGTTGCAGTAGCAGCAGCAGCTCAGAGCTTGGACTCTGGCTCCAGCAGAAGCAGCAACTGGTGGCTATAGGCCCCAGGGCTACTGCAGCTAGCACAGGTGTGTGGACCTCTGGCATCCAGCAGAGTGGGGCAGGCAAGAGCAGCCCTCAGACAGTCTCAGTGACAGGCTCTGTGGAACTTCATCGCCCTTTACTTCCCCATTCTTAGGGTTTAACTGTGGCCTTCCTTTTTGCTCTTCCATCCTTCAAACCCTGTGAAACACCTAGAGTGCTTTCAGTTTTCCTACCTGGACACTTCTTGATATTTTCCCTTTATAACCAGCCCTGCCATTCAATGTCAAATGCTTATGTCAGATTTTATCACCTCCTAAGTGACAAAACTTAATTATGAATGCAGTGTTTTTCACTGCAGATCTCTGGGAATTGGTAGATGTACTCTAGAGTCTGTGAGTTCCTAAATGGAAGGAGTGGTGGTGAGTCCTTTGG
Source organism: Sciurus vulgaris (assembly GCF_902686455.1). NCBI lineage: Eukaryota > Metazoa > Chordata > Mammalia > Rodentia > Sciuridae > Sciurus > Sciurus vulgaris. The sequence goes on from NC_136462.1 coordinate 124,901,016, forward strand.
TTTCTAGTGCTTCTATAAATGAAAGTCATCTTATGCACAGCTTCTGCTTCTGTTGCTTTACTTGGCCCAGACACGTGGCTGGCATTTCTCCTTCGGGGTCGTCTTCTGTTGTCTGAACATCCAAGTGGCCCTGAACTGAGCAGAGCTAAGTCACAGGATGTGTGAAAGACATCTGGAAAGTTTTTCCAGTCAACTTCTCCAGAGAGGCAGACAAGCTATTAATAGTTCAATAATAAAATGAGAGAAGATTCGTCTAGCTCTCCTGAAACTGTCTTAGCTTTGACCTCTAAGACATTCAAAAATGTATCTTCTAATTTAACAAGTACTGTGCCAAATAGGGCTACCTGAGGAAAACCAAATAAACATGTATGTTCTTAAGGAGATGAATTAGGCTGCATGTTTTAAAACTGAGATCCCGGAGAAGACTTAGAAGATGATGTGATGCATAAAAATGTTAAACCCAAGTCTTTAGAGACATGAGGATTTTAAGGAAATCCACGTAAAATACCTTCTATTGATGAGGGTCAGGGACTGGAGAAATTTTGGGTGATGAGGAGAGGCCCCAGGTCATGAAATAAGAAGAAGGCTTACTGTCCTGAAGAAAAGTGTAGAAGCAGGTGGGAGGTTTGAGCAGGGAAGAGAACTTGTGATGTGGGAGATCCAGGTAGAGAGATTGACAGGCATGGCGAATTGAATGAAACAGACTCCCTCTGCTCTGAAGCCTCCCTTCTCCAAGAGTTTCCCAAAGCTCTCCACACCTTTGGAACTTGGAACGTTTAGCTGGGTGATCAACATTGAACAGAATTCTGTAGATTTTCCCTTTCATATCAGTGCCCCCGAGGTACCCCTAATGCATCCCAGTGATTTCAAATCAAATTTCAGATTATATTAAAAAAAATAATCTCTTGTTTTTCTGTACATCCCCCCAACTTTAAAGATTTGTTTATTTTTGCGGGATTTTTTTAGGACCCAGCTCACTGCGAACCTTAGAACAATCAAATGAGTAGAGATAGAAGAGAATGGACCCTAGTATTTCCAACTTTAGCAGATTCTCTTTTTATTTTTATTTTTTTAACAGCAGAGAAGCTTGTACTAGTTATTTTCTTGCTGCCCAGTGAATCTGTGTTTTGTAAACACCACTAATCATGTAGATAAGACCAGTCATGGGCTATTTTCTCTTTTATTCATAGAAACTTCTTGGTAAGCGACAGAAAAGCCTGCATTTTCAATGAGATTATACTGGTCTGGGAGTTTTGTCAAGAACCTTCCATCAAGGCATCTTAAATCTCTTTGGTTTCCCTCTTGGGCTATTTTCTTTGGCTGTTCAATTGTCTTCAACAGTAAAAGGTTATAAATATGGTTTAATGCGAGCAAGCCCATCTTCCAATGAATTTCCCACGTCTCCCCGCAGCAGTTAATCATCTGTCCCTTTCACTTCTGCAAATGAACAGAAGATTAAGCACTGGTGTGAGGACGAACTCAGCATACAAAGCAAGAGCAGGAAGGCTCTCTGAGCTGCTGTCGCCTTGGGTCTCAAGGGCTATATAGTTGGTTTGATAATCTTTCTTACTAAAAAGCAAGATGACTGTTCAGGATCTGTTGGGCAGCTAGAAATTGTTTGAAGATTAGGGTAGATTCAATTAAAAATCCCACATGGAAAATTGCATAAAACCAATCTGGAAAGTGATAAAATGCAGATGCATTCTCTCCCATCCCCAACATCTCTCTGCTACATATCTGCTCAAGTATCTGCCCGATTAACAAGATTTGGGGGTTTAGGGATATCTTTGGACCAATATAACTGATTCTAAGGGCTTTCTTATTTTTGACTGATTTGCAGATGAACCAAGAGCCAACCAACCCTGTTTTGGGCCATAACTCACTTTTTTCAAGTTGCCCATCAGATTTTGAGCCCCAAGGCACATAATCTGGGAGATGGGTTCAAACAGACCAAAGCTCTTAGTTCCTGGAAAGCACATTTTCTCCAATGGCTGGTTCTTCACCCAGGGCAACCAGGGAGAAATATGGTCTTTCTCTCCTTCCTCAAACCTCTGTAGTAAAGGGCTTTCGTTGCTAATCCTATGCCTTCACGGTGCTAGACCCACCACAGCTTTTTCTATGATTTTCAGAGTTCCATATAATCCTGCAAAAATGTCTCATCTCCAAAGCATCAAAAGGCCCATATTAAGGGCCCATAGTAGAAGCACAGTAAATGCTAGTCAGACTGACCTTTTAATACCTGTCATGCCAGGAGCAAATCTCCAGTTCACTAATGCTGGGCTTTGAGACTGTTTGTCCCATGCTTCCTGGGCCATCAAGAGAGAATTATAGTAATGCCTCAGTTCCACCCCATGACCATCCCATTACTACTTGCGTCTTGCAGAGGGGGTGGAGGGCAGTTTTCAGGAAGCAGCAGCTTGCCAGGGCTGCTTGGAGAGGGTGGCACCAGAACACAGCCACTGCTGCCGTGGTGACCTGGTCTTTGTCAGACTCTCCTGCCCTTTGTTCTGGGACCAAGCTTTCATCAAGGCTTCTAAAAGAGCTTTAACTGTAGGCAGTCTTACAGTCACTGTAGTTGACACACTTGAGCATTTTTATTGTTGTAGTTTGCTTTTATTGATTTTTTAAAAATGTTTATTCCCTCTTCCTGGTATCATTTAGCTGGCTTACATTTTGGGTCAGTTTTAGAGTGTTTTTTGGAAATTCACAATGCCCATCCAAACAGTCACTGGTTGCTGGGTCAGTCCCCATGTGTGTGGATCTCAGTGGCTCCTCGGGTTAGTGGAAGGTGGCCTGGGAGGTGGCCTGTGAATACAACTACTTCTGGTGGGTCTTCACAAAGCTGAGAGAACCTGAACTGGATGTTGGCATCGTCACTTTGGAGAGAACTAGAGAGGTACCAGGGAGAAAAGATTTTAGTTATCATAAAAAAGTACAGAATGTCTGGATGAACCAGATTACTCTTTTCTTTATAATTTTGAGTCATTTTCTTACTCAAATGGGCCCATTTTCTGTGGTGAGGTGAATCCTAATTATAACAAACAGTCCTTTTGGGAGAACCTAAAGAGGGGTGGGAGGGGTGGGGGGAAGGGGAAAAAATAACAGAATGAATCAAACAACATTACTGTATGTGGATTTATGATTACACAAATGGTATGCCTTTGCGCCATGTACAGAGAGGCAACATGTATCCCATTTGTTTACAATAAAATAAAATAAATAAATAAATAAATAAACAAACAGCAAAACCCAAGTGGAGTGTGTGTGTATGTGAGAGAGACAGAGAAAGGATGTGGTGTAGTTGTGTCTTCACCAAGTCTCCAACACAGTGTCTGGTATATAGAAGGTGATCAGTAAATGCATATGTAATGAATGTTTGTAAAGATACTCTTAACTTCAAATACAGATCTGCTCCTGACTAATTCATGCCTTCATACATATTTTAATACCTATTATGGTACATCACTTTTTAAAAATCTTTAATGTTTTCAAGAATTAATGTAAGAGACTCTGGTAGCCATTCAAGAAAAATCATCATTTAAAAAATTGTATATGGACAAACTCCTTTTTAACATTGTTATTTTATGTCATTCTCTTAGTTCCTTGAATTCATTTTGCCATGTATTTTCCAGTATATAATTTTATCCTAATATAGTGCATTTTTATTTTTATTGATCACACCATCAAAATTCTGTATATCATAATTGTGAATAGAAATTGAACTTGGGGTTGGGGTTGTGGCTCAGTGGTAGAGCTCTTGTCTTGCATGTATGAGACACAGGTTCTGATCCTTAGCACTGTATATAAATAAATGAATAAAATAAAGATACATTAACAGCTAAAAGAAAATATATTTTAAAAAAATTGAACTTTGGAACAATTTCCTATGATCATAAGGCTCTAAGTATTTAAAATTTCTTCTGGATTGTTATCAATGTGATTCATTATTAGTGCACATTTGATATAAGCAGCATAGATGTGTTATGAATATTGATAAATAACTATTAAGCATTTGGATTAGGGGAGGTAACAGCCAACTTTTCCAAAGATGAGTTTCAATTAGCACAATAATGAAATCCCCCTGCTTTAAACCTCACAGAAAGTAAGTAAACAGAAGCGACCTGATGTTAACGAAGCTGCTGCTTTCTTATTCTCTCTCCCTGTTTTTGCCTTATAAAGGAAAACAAATTTGAAATGACCAATTCACTTTTTGTTCTTTTGTTTTGTTTCTGCTTTCTTCAGCCCCCCTCCTTCTATAAACACAGCTTCTTCTACTCAGCCCATTCTAACATTTATTCTGTTATGTAGTGAAATGTTTCTGAATTCTAGAATAAAAAATAAAACCAACTATAATTTTGTTGTTTGATGTGACCACTCGGTCACATCAGCCTCACTTTATCTAATATAATTAGAAAGGAAGAAAGGAATGACTTTATTTTTCAATTCATATTTCAAAAAATATTATTTCAAAAAGAACCATAAAATAAAGAACAAATATTAGTTAAATAAGCAATCAGAAATCGTGAATGATGTGCATCTTATACACATTACTTATATTAGAGTAGTAATTAAACTGCTCTAATAGATTATATTATTTTACTCTAATTATTACTCTTTAGTAATAATGCAATGTAATGTGTAGCTAAAAATATGCTCATTTAAGAAGTGAAGCATGTGAAGCATGGTATTTGGAAAATGTATTTGTGTATTGAACACTGGTGACTGTCTTGGTAAGATAGTTAAGTTAGACTCATGTATAAAAATCAGAAATTATTAACCACATTAGATACCATGATCAAACTTTTCCTATGTATTTGATGAAAGCATAAAAATGAATTGGTCTGATCCATATATAATTCATGCATAATTGCTTTTTGCTAAAATGAGATAGAAAAAAATAAGCATTTTATGAAATAAGATAATGGCAGAATTTAATTGAAATAAATATTTTATGATATAATGTGTTAAAATAGTTTTTAACTATCTTATCATATAAAGCACCCCAAATCTGAAAGATCACAAAGGAATTTTACCCACACGAGTGAGTCAGTGTATGTCAGAAAATTCTGGTAGCTCAGAAAACACTCTAATCTTGTTTAAAAGAATCAGCATCACTATGCTGTACCTGTGCTTGGGATAATCTTCTAAAAAAAATTGCTTAACTCTAAATACAGAGGTGGGCCGATGCATTTTCTGGGGCTCTTTTTTCTGTTCCCAGGGAATTCTTCCTTAAGAGTGATGCTTGACTTAACAATTTTTGGGGAGTGGAAGAAGCGGAACCCCACGTGCTCATTTACTTTGTAATACATCCCAAACAGAACTTGGGAGCACAAGCCACCACATCCCAGCTCTGATGCTTTGCTTCACTCTCGCAGAGATCTCTCCAAGTCCAGCAGACAGAGTCAACCCAAGGCAAGCTCATGGAGCTTTGATCAATCACTAAAGAAATATTCTCCCAAAACAGCATTTCAAATTGTCCACCCACCCCCACCTTTTTTTTTTTTTTTTTTTTTTTTTTTTTTTTTTTTTTTTGACACCTTGCAGAGTATTATAGCTCAGGGCAAGCCCCAACAGTAAGATTCAGGATGTGCCTTTCTTTTCTGTCAAAAAAGGCCAGTGTAAAGAGGAGGGTGGGCAAGGAAAATCTACATGATCATTCTGAGTTGTTTTCTGGCGAATTTTAGGAATACCAATTGAGGCATCTAGACTTTCATTTCCTTTCAACTCTGTGCCAGGCGTATCTTGCAAAATCTTAGTGCAAATTTGATGCTCTTGGTTTAGATTCCCATGTGAGCCAACTCCTACCACCAGGTGGCAGCATCCCCCTAGTTGTTGTGGGATTCAAGGTGGGGAAGAACCTGGGTATGTGTAACTTTAACAGCCTTGAACAAATGGGCCTGAGCCAAGGCAAAGTGCACACACACCCCATGAACCAAAAGGAGAAAAAACCCACAATTCACATAAGCAAAGGTAAATGTCTCTTAGTCTCATTTTCTGCTCACTTCAGCACTGATGGATGGGGAGATGCACACTTAGCAGAACAGGACCAAGGTTAAAAGGTTTGCTGGAGCAATAAGGAGGTAGCAGGTGATCTGTAGGAACACTCCTAATTTTTCCCCTGTGGGGACGTCTGCACCACTAGCATCTGACCAATTCCTTTGAGTGACTTTTGTCTAAAGCAAGTGCTGAATGTTGCAGAGATCTGTTCCCTGGGTTGGAAGGCCAGGCTTGGCGCCTTGTCAGAACACCTCCCAGAGGACAGGAGAGGACAAATGATTCTGCAGCCACTCTGACCTGGCTTTGTCAGAGTGACTTGATATCCCACAGGGGTGACTGTGTTATTTGCCTGATTTTTTCACTGACTTAAAGGGCTCTGTGTGCCGTGCAATTGCAGAATCAGGCCAAACTCTCTGACTTACCGATGGGCAATTCTCTGACCCTAAATCACCTCCCTCCTTCCTCTTGATCCTGTCAGAGGTGACATGTAATTTAAGAACATTATGCCATAGCCAAGAGGTGACCAGCCCTGCTACTAACCAGAAGAGGTTTAAGTTTTCAAAGCCTCAATTTCCCCATCTATAAAATAATTTGCAGGGTGTCCAAAGTAGTTGCTTGAGAGGAACTTCAGTCTTCAACATTTACTCCTAGGTCCAGAACTTAGAGGTTTCTGCACTTTGCAGAAAAGAGTCTCCTGATTTTGTGCTCTGGAGCTGGTGATATAAGGACTGTATTGAAGGGCAGGAAGAGATGGTGGACACCAAGGCCAAGAAGTGGGTGCCCATGGGGTCTGTGGGCTTACTGTGCTGCTGGCTTCTGACTCTTTACTCAGAAGCCAGAATGAAATGAGCGGGTGGGTGGGCATTGTTCTGGAAGGAATGGCATTTTTTTTGTTGTTGAAAAGCCAGTAAAAACTGTGATGACCTTTAACTTCTCTTGACTGTCAGCAGTACCTGCTTGTCACTACCAGATTACATAAAGCAAATGCTGTTGCAGCAGGAGGGGCCATCCTGCCCGTGAAACCTGGTCTCCACCAGTGCTGTGTGCCCCATGGGGACTATCTCTGCCTCCTGTACCACCCATCAGAAAGCCCTATTCCTGCTGTCTGTATTCTTCTACTTCGCTTGGAACATCTACCAGCATTGCTAATGGCTTATCAGCCACCTATTTTGGCTGTCAATCTTAATCCTGGAATTTCAGTCATCTCATCTGCTTACGGAACAGTATGTTTGGATCTGGGGTCGTCAAGACTTCCTGTTCATTATCTTTCTTGGGTACCTTATGCCCTTGCCCCTAGCAGAAGTGTATAGTCTTTCTTCCCTTTGGCCAAAGTCTGGTGCCAGGCATCAGTGTGATTCAGTGTTTCTCCACGGGCCCCACTGCTTCACAATACCAAGACCAACGCAAAGGGGCCAGGGTGGTCTGCATCTGGGATTTGCCTGTTCTGACTGCTTGTTGGCCTCTTGCATAGGTGCCACAGTGCATGGCTCTCTGAGAATCACAGAGAAGTTTACGGATTCTCATGACAAAGCAACAGCATTAAAGTAAAGCTATGAGTGACAGTCTTGAAAAACTGTCAGGCAGGAAAGGAGCCAGGAATGAAGTGTGAGCTCCAATTGTTCTTCCCCTGCCAGGGCCACACCCGCACACTTTCTCCTGGGATCAGAAACCCCTGACTTGTCTGTGGAACTCTTTGGAATTAAAGAGCCTAAAATCAAGTCTCCACTAGGGGTTCTTAAACTCAACCAGTCACATAGACTTGTTTTTGCCACACCACAGCTCCAAAGACAGTCACCCAGGGTGCTCATGGGGACTGGATGCACATTGTTAGCCCCCTTGTTATTAGTAAGCAATGCTGACAAGCTGGCAGGAACTTCCCTAAAACACCTCGGACCCAGGTTCATGATGCAGCGCTAGTCATCAGAACATCTCATGGCTTGGTCAAGGCTCTGTCATGCACAGGCTCAGAACATAGCCAAGGACAGTTCCAGGCTTGTGGCACTAACCCTCAGAGCACACCAGTATTTGCTTTTCTTTTCCCCACAAAACAGTATACAGTTCAACAATTTTAAAGTAAAAAGTCATTTTATCACCTCCTGGGTTAAGAAATGGAATACCACCAGCACCCCAGAACCCCTCTGTGTGTGGTTTTCGCACCGTTACACTTTGATGGCAATCACTGCTAGCTTTCATTTCTGATTAGCCACCTATGTAAGCATGTTGTTCAGCAATCTAGAGTCTGTTTTCCATCTTTCTATAAGTAGAATAATAAGTTTTCTACCTCTTTTGTTTAAAATTACTTTTTAAAGATCTCTCACTGTAATCACTATATAGTGTTCCATTTTTAAAAGACGCCTCAATGGGTTCATCCACTGACTGTTTGATAGACATTTGGGTTATTTCCATTTTGGAGCTATTATGAAATTCTGCAATGAACATTTGGCGTGTGTACATGAACACACATATTTGTATTGTCTCAGGAAAGTTTATCTCCAGCTTTCCAAAATAATGTGAGAATCCTCTACAAAATTGCTATACCCAATCTAAACTCCCAGAGTCTGAATATTCCTGTTTATTTATAGTTCTTTCTGTATTCTGAATATTAGTTCCTTGTTGGGTATTTGCTTCTTTGTTGAAGATGTGCTCTGCTTTGGGGCTTGCCTTTTCATTCTCTAAAGAAGATCTTTGGATGAAGGGCAGTTTTTAATTTCAGTGTAGTCTAATTATCAAGTTTTTGCCTTCATGGCCAATACTTTTTTGTGGCTTGTTAAAAAATAAAAACATAAAAATTCTATACCCCAAAGTTAGAAAGAGCTTTTCTTGTATTTGTCACTAAGAGCTTTATAATTTTGTTTCTATACTTAGTCTATAATGTACCTGGTTGTATTTTTTATATATATTTGGTATATTTTATATTTTTTGGTATATTTTCTGATTTGATTTCTCCATGACTCCCCATGTATCACAGTTCCTTATGAAAAGTCACCCTTCTCTGCGACAATGTCATCTTTGTATGTGTGGATCAGCTTCTAGGCTCTTGAGTATCACCCATTGGTCTGTTTGTCAATCCTTGTGCAAATAACACAGTAACTTGATGAATTAAGCTTTGTAAGTTTTGACATTTAGAAGGACAATTCTTCCTAATTGTTGACTTGAAAGGTGTCTTGACTATTCTTGGTCCTTTGTACTTCCATGTAAATGCTAGAAACATTCAACTTTAAGTAAATAAGCCAAAATAAAACTAGATTTAAAAATCCAATGTAACCCTGTTTGAATTTTCATTGGGATTGCATTGAATCTATAGGTTGTTTAGGGAGAAATGTCATTTTTGCAGTATGGAGTTTTAAAATTCAATCCTTTCCTTACTTTAATCTTCTTTAAATTTCCCTCGATAAGGTTTTATTTTTCTCTCCATATAGACTTTGTACCCTTTTTTCTCTGCATTCTAAGCACTTGACATTTCTTGATGCTGTTGCAGGTAGTAGTTTTGAAATTTTCATTTTCTATTTATTGTTGGCATATAAAAGTAAACTTGATTTTGTTTCCTGGTAATTTTGTCACTCTTTCTTATTAATTTTAACAATTCATCTGTAATACTTCTGTACATTCTATGAGCACAATTTATGCTGCAAAATAGGAATTTTGTCTTGTCTATCCCAAGTTTCATGTGTTTTATTTATCTTGCCATTTTGGGCTGGTTTATCAGTTGGTAAAATGTTCACTAGAAATGGTGATAGTGTGGGTTTTTTTTTTTTTTTTTTGTCTTTTCCCTTATTTTAGAAGGAATATTCAGCATTTTACCATTAAAATTAGGTACAGTTTTCTTTTTTGTTGATTACTTTAACAGGTATTATTACTAGTTTACTAAGAGTTTCTTTTTAAATCATTAATTAAAGTTGGATTTTATCAAACATCTCATTCTATTTTGAGATGATCATATTACTTATCTCTTTTAATCTGTTGGTGAGAAAAATTACATTAACTTTATAATACTGAAGCCACTAGCAATCCTGGGATGAATTCTTTTTTCCCACATTACTGGATTCTGTTTGCAAATATTTTGTAATGTTATTTTGCCTCTTTGTTTATAAATGAGTTTAACAGTAATTTTCCTTTCACATACAATTCTTATTTTTGGATATCAAATCACTCAATTTATTGACATGATTCTTTCAAAAGAATTGCCTTTTAAATTGTTATAATAGATATGGTGGTATTGATGTCCCCTTTTTCATTTCTGATATGGGTGTTTGGACCTTCTCTTGTTTTTGCCAGATTAGTCTTGCCTGAGGATATTAATTTTAAAAAACATTTTTAACTTTCTTTTATATTATTTATTTACTTTCCTTTTGGGGGGTTTAATTAACCTTTTTTTTTTTTCAGACTGGTGTGTGTGCGCGTGTGTGTGTAGATCTGTCATTTCTTTCCCAAAATAATATTGCTTTTAGTGTGTTTTTTATATTAGTAGTAGTAGTATTAGTAGTAGTTGTTGTTGTTTTGTTTTTGTTTTTGTTTTGGTACTGGGATTAAACCCAGGGCTGCTTAACCACTAAGCCACATCCCCAATCCCCAGTCCTTTTTATTTATTGTTTTGAGACAGGGTCTTGCTAAGTTGCTTAGGGCCTCACTAAGTTGCTGATACTGGTTTTGAATTTGTGATCCTCCCACCTCAGTCCCCAGAGTCACTGGGATTACAGGCATCTGTCACCATACCTGACTGCTTTACTGCATTCTTAAAGTTTTTACTGGCAATAATTTCCCTATCGTTAAAAATATTTTCAATTTTCATTGTGATTTCTTCTTTGATCCATGGCTTACCTGGAAATGTATTTTGTAATTTTAAATGTTGCTTTTCTAGTTATTTTAAATCTTGCCTGAGTGCCTTGTGAAAAGAGACAATATTGTATATAATTTCAGTTCTTTAAGATATTCTTGATAATTTCTTAAAGACCCATTAGATAAGTTTTATAAGTTCCATGTATGTCTGCAGAAAATGTGTCTATAATTATTGGCTGCAGTGTTGTTCATTACTTCAAATTAGTTAATCATGATGTTAAAACATCTACGTCCTTACCAAGTTTTGTTTTGCTTACTCTATCAATTACTGTTTTAATATTTCCAACTCAGTTTGTGGATGTATGTGTTTTTCTTTGTATTTTTGTCTCTTTTGTCTTAAGAATTTTTGAGGCTACATAATATGATTCATCCAAATGTAAGATTCTTATTCTCTCCTGTGGAAGAGAATCCTTTGGCATTCGGGAGTGATTCTTTTACTTGTAGTAAAGTAATTTTTTACTTAAAGTCAATTATTCTTTTATTAGAATAGCAGAACAAACTTCCTCTTGATTAGTAGATGCGTAGAATATCTTCTATGTTTTTTCTTTCAACCTATTACTGCATGTCTCCTTTAGAAAACTTTTAACTGTGATTTGCTTCATTTCACTCTGACAGTCTTTGTATTTTAACTAAAAAGTTAATTTCACTTACATTTAGTGTAAATACTGATATCTTTGGGTCTAAGTCTACTATCTTATTTCATGCTTCATATATATACCACTTATTTTTTATTTTCTCTTTTTTATTGTGCTTTTGGATATAATTTTTATTCCATGTTTATTCTCTATTTGTTTTGATTTTATGTGCTTTTATTTTAGTCTTTTAGTGATTAAACTAGAAATCACAATATGGTTCCATATCTGTCAAAGTCCATCATTAACATTACCATTATTTTTCTGTCAGACAATATAATGGCCTTAGAATACTAAAGAAATTTACCCTTTTTGAATTATAATCTGTTGTCTTATAGTTCAGCTCCATATGTTTTGAAATCTGACAGATTATTAATATTCTTAAATAAAATGATTACATAAATATCATTTGTAATTTCCTTAAATTCTGATCTGTTGGTCACAAACTCTTAAATTTTGTTGTCTAAATTTTATTTTCATTTCATATTTATTTATTTCAGGTCAAATATACATATTTGCATATATGTATATATGTATATATGTATGTTTTAGTCAGCTTTTTCACTACTGCAACTAAAAGACCCCACCAATCCAATTATAGAGGAGGAAAGTTTTATTTGAGGGCTCACAGTTTCAGAGGTCTAAGTCCAGGGACAGTTAGCTCCATTCCTTGGGCTCAAGGTGAGGCAGAACATCATGGAAGAAAAGTGTGGCGGAAGGAAGCAGCTTACATGGTGATCAGGAAGCAGAAAGAAAAACTCCACTTGCCAGGTACAAATATATACACCAAAGACACACCCCTAATTAACCTCTTCCTCCAGCCACACCCCACCTGCCTCCAGTTACCACTCAGTTAATCTCATCAGGGATCAGTTCACTGATTAGGTTAAGATTCACAACCCAATCTTTTCTCCTCTGAACTTTCTTGCATTGTCTCACAGGTGAGTTTTTGGGGGCCACCTCACATCCAAACCATAAAAATGTATATGTATTTGATGGATTGGAAATCTAGGGTGATACTTATTTTTGCTCATGATTATGTAGTTCCATTATTTTTTGCTGTGAAGAAGTCAGCTATTTATTTAATTTCTGTTCCCTGGAAAGTTATTTGTTTGTTTGTTGTCATTTCAGCAGATTTTGCTTTTTCTTTTCTTTAGTTCACTGTAGTTTCACTGTAATGTGTACAGATATGGGTTTCTTTTTCTTTATCTTGCATGGGATTCATTAGACTTCCTTGAATCTATAGTTGCTGTCTTTATCAGTTCTGAGAAATTCCTCATCATTATCTCTTTAAATACTGTCTTTGTCCCATTCTTTCATGTCTCCTTCTGGACTTTCAATCACGTTTGACTTTCTTATATCATTTTTGTTTGTAGCAACTCTTTTGCATTTCTCATTGTTTTTTCTCTATTCTTCAATATGCATACTTATTTCCAATCTATCTTTTAGTTTCCCTCTTCTCCTTTCAGTTTTTGTCTGCATTATTTTGTTAAACGGAGTCATTGAGTTAGTACTTTTTTTTAAAAAAAAGTCTCATTCCTGGAATTTATATTTGATTTACTTAAAAATCAACTGTTACTTTTTATTGTTTTATTTTTTCTTGTTTCTGTTTCCTGCTGAAGTGTTCACACTTTGATTTTTTCCTTTGAATACTGTAGTCCAGTGTTACTTCCAATATCTCAAATAATTGTATAATTCTTTCTACTATTCATTATCTTGTTTAGTGTGCCTGTTTAATATGCTTAAGTAATTTGAAAAAAAATTTGTGTTTATAACATTATTTGGAAAAATAATTTGAGGTCTTAGAAAAAATTCTGTGTGCTTGTGACAGGTATCTGGGAGACATACACATTCAGTACCATCCTCCTCTAAATTCAACATTTAAGGGGACCTTGAGTCTTTGATGACACAAAGCAAAAACCTGTACAAGACTTGTTTTACTTCTATTTCATCCTTTCTCTGAGGTTGTGGACCTTTGGACTTCCAACTTAAGATTTTTTTCCTTCTGGTTTCAGGGCATCGCTAGATGGTTAGCAAATAATAAATTCCTCAAGTGAACACAGGAAGTTCCATTTGGTTCATTTAGGCATTTCATACCCTCCTGCTTCATTCCGCCTCTATCTTTTTTTTCTTTAGTCCTGGGGATTAAACCGAAGGCCTTGTTCATGCTAGGCAAATGCTCTATCACTGAATTGAAACCCAGAGCCTCATCAAGTTGTTGAGGCTGGCCTCTAACTTAAAATCTTCCTGTCTCAGCCTCCCAAGTGGCTGGAAATACAGGCAGGTGACACTGTGCCCAGATTCTGCCTCTAAGTTTTAAAAGTTGTGGATATAGGTCTGGCTGTAAGAGGGAACTCACTCGCAAGTACATTTAACTGTGCTGTTGAAGTCCTGAGTGCTGAGGAGGGATTCAGATGGTGTGTTGGGTTGTGGGCAGCTGGGGTGGTGGGATTAGAGGGCACCAGTGCACCTAAATATCATTTAGGGCCAAATGATATTTCTGTAATTGGAGGCAACCTCATCTCTAAAAAGCTCATTGAGAAATGCATACCTTAAAAGAGTTTATTTTTCCCAGCGGCTGTCAAAAAGTCAGCTTTGTGGGCCTTTGTAGAATATCAGCTCCGCCGCACGCCCACCATTCCCATGTTTATTGTGACACGTTTCTCTTGGCTCTGGAGTGTCTCTGGCTAGGAGGGCTGAAAGACTGACTCATCCTTCTGTTGGCAGCCCAAGATTTCCTAAAAAATACACAGGGGGAGGGAAGTTTGCAAACAGATTTTGCATTTCCAAGTCAAATTGTAACTGGAGAAGCAGTTCTTAGATCTTAGTTCTTAGATCCACAGACTAATATTCAAGTCTGATTTTTTTGTTATTCTAGAGAAATGCCAATGGGAGGATTTCCCTCCACCTTCTACAAGCCCCGTTCATATTCATAGGCACAAAGATGGAGCTACAGATGCAGAAGGGGGTCTTCCATTCTTTCAATCCCTCTACTTATTTAATTGATGATATTTCAAACATACATCTATGAATGGAGAGTAGTACCTCTGTACCCACCACCCCAATTTTATCTGATTTTAATAGTCTCTTATTTATTGAGCTTTGCTTAAAGAAATCAAGCATTCCAGAGAAGTTGAGACCCATGTGGACCAGTACCTGACATTTCCTTTCCCAGAGGTAAGTACTGCCATAAATTCCAGTATCATGTCCATGCATACTGTTTATACTTTACACAGAGACACACCCACCACATTGTAAAGTACTATATTATTATGAGCTTTCAAGTTACATAAATGAAATGATGTTAATGCTATTGTTGGACCTCTTCCCTCTCCATTTTGCTTTTTGCTTCTCTCTTTTCTCCGTCTCTATCTTCTATTGGCTTGATAATGCTTTCCGTTTCTTTTTTAGTCTCTTACTTTGGAAGTCATAGTATTTCCACTCATTAAGTGCCAAAATTAAATAAATACATATTATGGAAAAATAATGATTGTATTTAAATTTTTCCCAATCGTGGGTAAGGACTTTGTGTGTTAATATAACTGTTGAACACCTACCAGTTTTTGCTGTTATTAAACAGAATTTTACTTTACCTTTTAATACAAAATATGGGATTTTAAAAGCAGAAATTTAATCAAGTTCACCAACACATTTTATCAATTTCTATGTATAACCATTGCTCCTCCTATTTCATGCCTTCCCTTGGAGTTTAAACAAATCCTTAATAGATCTTGTAAATTCAATCTTTGAATGTTTAGAAGTCTTTATTTTGACCTTTGTCTTAAAGGATACTGTGGCAAAGAAAAAAATGTTAGGTGAGTAATTTGAATATATCACCCAGTTTTCTTCTGGCACAGTTGTTGCTGATAAACCCTGGTCCAACTAAATGTCAGTTGAAATGCCTGGGAAATACTCCTGTTCCCTTTCAGTATAGGTTTGATCCACACAACTCATCAAAGCAACAAAAGTACATTGTCTCTGTCTTCTAACTTCCATGTCTGCTATAGTTTATATTTTGAATTCCCCCAAATGCCCAGATGTTAAAGGCTGGGTTTCAGCTTGGTGCTATTGGGAGGTAGTGGAAACTTTAAGAGGTGGGGGGATCTTCCAGTCATTGCTGGTACGCCCTTGACGAGTACAGCGGGAACCCCAGCCTTTCCTCTTCCCTTCTTTTCTCTCTCAGCCATGAGGTAACTGGCTTTGTTCCACCACGTATGCCTGCCAAGATGTGCTGCCTTTCTATAGGCCCAAAACCAGTGTGTCTACCCAACTATGAGCTGAAACTTCAAAACCATGATCCAAAATAAACCTTTCCTCTTCTTAAGTTGATAATCTCAGAATTTTTTTTACAGTAATGGAAAACTGACTAACACAATGTCTAACATAATTTTTTTATTGCTTCATCTCAATTTTCTTTTCCTCTGAACATTAAAACAGATTTTAAACTTTGCCCTCCTTAACAATTATTTTATTTCTGGTTCTATCATTTCTACTTTTTAACTCCTTTTATTGAAATGGTAGCTTTTATTTGTATATTACAGGTATCCATTGCTGTATAATAAATCCCCCCTGAAAATCAGTGGTGTAAAATAATGACCATTTTATTATGCTTATGGATTCTGAGTCAGGAGTTTACAAAAAAGCATATGGAGAATGACTTGTCATGGATCCCCATGTCTGGACCCCAGTAAGAAAGCCTTGAATGACTTGAAGGTGACTTGAATGACTGGGGATTAGAATCTTCACCCACGTGTTTGTAACTAGGATGACTCCATGGCCATGTTAAGTAGAAATGTCAATCAGAACATGTTTGTGACCATGTCTTGGGCTTCCTCAAACATGGTATTCTCAGGGTAGCTGGATTTCCTACATCATCCTTCAGGATTCCAAATGTAAGTGTCCCCAGTAAGCAAGGTAGAAGCTTCACAGTCATTTATGATCTATCTTCAGAAGTCACATAGCACTTCTTCTAAAACACTTTATTAGTCAAAATCTGAACTGTTCAATGTGGTTGATACTGGTCACATGTGGCTGTGAGCACTGAAAAGTAGTTAGTACAAATTGAGACTACTGTAGGTGTAAAACATGCGTTGGGTTTCAAAGACTTAGTAATCAAAAAAGAATATAAAATATATTGCTATACATTTTTATATTTATTACATTTTGAAATGATAACATTTGGGATGTATTTAGTTAAATAAAATATATAGATTTCAACAACTTCTTTTCAATGTTTTGGTGTAGCTATTAGAAGATTTAAAATTATATTTGTGGTTTGCATTATACTTATGTTGGACAACTCTGAGCAAACCACCCTTTCAGATTTAAGAGAGGGGAATATGAACTGAATCTTTTGCCTCTTCCTTCCTTCCTCCCTTCCCCTCTCTCTCTCTCTCTCTCTCTCTCTCTCTCTCTCTCTCTCTTTCCTTCTGTGCTAGAGATGGACCCTGTGTCTTGTACTTAGACAAGCACTGTACCACTGAACTTTACCCCCAACGCCTAGACCTCAGCCCTTGAAGACTGAGAAAAAAAAAAAAAAGAAAAAAAAGACTTAAAGAATTTGTGGTCGTATTTTAGAAACCACTACACTGTTTTCCACTTACTGTTCAGCATTCCTCAATTCTCTCATTTCTTTATTTCATTCATCTTTCTATTTCCATTCCTTATCTGTTTACTTCTTCCTTTTACAGTTTTGTCTAACTCTACTCTCCCCCTAGAACTTTCTGTCCCTGTTTTCCAGAGGCTAACTATTCTGTAATTTCTTAGGAAGGAAAAGAGAATCTTCTTTTGAGACCCGTGTTTTTCAGAAAGCACTGAATGCATACTGGCCTGTCTGCCTTCATTTACTTGCTCAGTTGCTTTGAGTTGCACTTTCTACCTGGAAGTAGAAAAATGGCGAACAGATCAGAACAATTTCTTTTCCTCCTCATGGAGCAGCAATAGAGAATAGAGAACTGCATTCCCGTTTTCTGTTGACCTTAGGACTCTGAGCTAGGACAGATGAAAACATCAAAGATGCAGGGCCATCTTTGATCGTTATTGTTGTTTTTTTCATGATATGTAGCTAAACAAGGAATATTATGAGTTGAAGCTAGATATATTTTTTTCTTGGTTCATTTGCTTTGTTTGTTTCAGCTTCTTTTCTTCCAAATTCTTGAATCAGATTGTTAGTCAGTTGACAAATCAATATGCATGTGCATTTTTGCATTTACCTCTTTTAATAAAACAACAGGAGAGCAGTTTAGGGAGTTCTAAGCCAGAGGCCTTTTTGCATCAGGATTGATAATATAGTTTTTAATAGAATTTTTTTAATAGATTTTTTTTTAGAGTAGTCAGGTATACAGCAAAATTGAGCAGAAAATGCAGACTTCCCATATGCCTTCTCCCCTCATAGCTCCAGATAGAACTTCCTTCACCATCAACCTTCTGCACCAGAGTGGTATATTTGTTACAGCTGATGAGCCTACATTAGTACATCATTATTACTCCAAATCTCTGGTTTACATTAGTGTTCACCCTTAGTGTGGTGCATTCTATGAATTTTGACTTGTGTATCATGACATGTATCCACCATGGGATTTCACTGCCCCCAAAATCCTGTACTCCATCTGGTCCCTCCTCCTCCCTCCAATTTCTTTGCTTCTCCAGAATGGCATATGGTCGAAATCACACAGTAAGTCATCTTTTCAGATTGGCTTCTTTCACTAGGTAACATGCTTTCAAGATTCCCTCATGTCTTTTCATGACTTGTAGCTCATTTATTTTGAGTCTTGAATAATCCACTTTCTGGATGTGCCACACTTATTTATCCATTCACTTCCTGAAGGGCATCTTGGTTAATTTCCTTGGTTGATTCCAAGTTTTGACAATTATGCATAAATCTGAACATCTGTGTGTGGACATACTTTGAGTTCATTTGGGTAAATACCAAGAAATGCAATTGCTGGAAGGCAAAAAAAGTTTAGTTTTGTAAGAAATTGCCAAATTTTCTTCCAATGTGGCAGTACCATTTTGCCATTTTGCATTCTTACCAGCAACGGATGAGAGTTTTTGTTGCTCCACATCCTTGCCAGCATTTATTGCTTTCAGAGCTCTGGAGTTTGAACATTCCCTATAGGTTTGTAGTGGTATCTCATTATTGTTTTAATCTGCAATTCCCTAATGACATATAATGTTGAATATCTTTTCATAAACAAATATGCCATTTGTATTATTTGCTCATTTTTATACATTGTTAGATTTGATTTGCTAATAATTTATTCAGGATCTTTTCATTTATGTTCATGACAGATACTTATATTTATTTTTTCTTACAATGTCTTTATTTGGTTTTGGTATCAGACAATTCTGGTTTTATAGAAAGAACTGGGAAGTATTCCCTCTGCTCTGTCTTTGGAAGAGATTGTAGAGAGGTTGTTCAATTTCATCTGATATTGCATGGTTTATCTTTCTCTATTTCTTTCCATTTATTCTATATGTGTGGGTTTCTTGCAGACAACATAAAACTGATCTTGTTTTTGGATTCTCTGTGACAATATTTGTCTAATAATTGATGTCTTGACATGGGCTTTAAAAGTGATTATTGATATAGTTAAATTAATTTCCAACTATATTTTTGTTACTGTTTTCTATTTGCTGCCTTTGTTCCTACTTTTATCTTGTGTTTCCTTCCTGCCTTTTGTGCTTTTAATTGAGTATTTTATTTTATTTTATTTTATTTTTTCCTTTTTATTTTTTTTAATTTTTTAAATTTTTTTTAAAAAGTGAATTTTTTTATTCATTTTTTTAAAATTAAAAATCATAAATTTACATAGGGCAATGTTGTTTGATTCATTTTGTTATTTTTTTCCCTTCCCCCCTCCCCTCCCACCCCTCTTTTCCTTCTATACATTCCTTTCTTCCTCATTCTTACCACCCTCCTTATCCCTAACCCTAAACCTAACCCTAACCCTAACACTAACCCCTCCTAACCCCCCCCCCCCGTATGTCCTCATCCACTTATCAGCGAGATCATTCGTCCTTTAGTTTTTTGAGTTTGGCTTATCTCACTTAGCATGATATCCTCCAATTTCATCCATTTGCCTGCGAATGCCATAATTTTGTCATTCCTCATGGTGGAGTAATATTCCATTGTATATATATGCCACAGTTTCTTTATCCATTCATCAACTGAAGGGCATCTGGGTAGGTTCGACAATCTGGCTATAGTGAATTGAGCAGCTATGAACATTGATGTGGCTGTATCTCCGTAGTATGCTGATTTTAAGTCCTTTGGGTATAGGCCAAGGAGTGGGATAGCTGAGTCAAATGGTGGTTCCATTCCAAGCTTTCTAAGGAATCTCCACACTGCTTTCCAGAGTGGCTGCAGTAGTTTGCAACCCCACCAGCAATGTATGAGTGTACCTTTCTCCCCACATCCTCGCCAACACATGTTGTTGCTCGTATTCTTGATAATCGCCATTCTAATTGGGGTGAGATGGAATCTTAGGGTAGTTTTGATTTGCATTTCTCTTATTACTAGAGATGTTGAACATTTTTCCATATGTTTGTTGATTGCCTGTAGATCTTCTTCTGTGAAGTGTCTATTCATTTCCTTAGCCCATTTGTTGATTGGGTTATTTGTATTCTTCGTGTAGAGTTTTTTGAGTTCTTTATAGATTCTGGAGATTAGTGCTCTATCTGAAGTATGATTGGCAAAGATATTCTCCCACTCTGTAGGCTCTTTCTTCGCATTGCTGATAGTTTCCTTTGCTGAGAGAAAGCTTTTTAGTTTGAATCTATCCCAGTTGTTGATTCTTGCTTTTATTTCTTGTGCTATGGGAGTCCTGTTAAGGAAGTCTGCTCCTAAGCCAACAAGTTGAAGGTTTGGGCCTACTTTTTCTTCTATAAGATGCAGGGTCTCTGGTCTGATTCCGATGTCCTTGATCCATTGTGAGTTGAGTTTTGTGCAGGGTGAGAGATAGGGGTTTAATTTCATTCTGTTGCATATGGTTTTCCAGTTTTCCCAGCACCATTTGTTGAAGAGGCTATCTTTTCTCCATTGCATATTTTTGGCCCATTTGTCTAGTATGAGAAAATTGTATTTATTTGGGTTTGTGTCCGTGTCCTCTATTCTGTACCATTGATCTACCTGTCTATTTTGGTACCAATAAAATGCCGTTTTTGTTACTATTGCTTTGTAATAGAGTTGAAGATTTGGTATTGCGATACCCCCTGCTTCGCTCTTTCTACTGAGGATTGCTTTAGCTATTCTGGGTTTCTTATTCTTCCAGATGAATTTCATAATTGCTTGCTCTATTTCTGTAAGGTACATCATTGGGATTTTAATTGGAATTGCATTGAATCTATATAGCACTTTTGGTAGTATGGCCATTTTGACAATATTAATTCTTCCTATCCATGAACATGGGAGATCTTTCCATCTTCTAAGGTTTTCTTTAATTTCTTTCTTTAGTGTTCTGTAGTTCTCATTGTAGAGGTCTTTCACCTCTTTTGTGAGATTGATTCCCAATTATTTTTTTTTTTTTGATGCTATTGTGAATGGGGTAGTTTTCCTAATTTCTCTTTCTGAAGATTCATCACTTATGTATAAGAATGCATTGGATTTATGAGCATTGATCTTATAACCTGCTACTTTACCTGCTACTTTACTGAATTCACTTATGAGTTCTAAGAGTTTTCTGGTGGAATTTCCTGGTTCCTCTAAGTATATAATCATGTCATCAGCGAACAGGGATAGTTTGAGTTCCTTTTTTCTAATTCGTATCCCTTTAATTTCTTTGGTTTGTCTAATTGCTCTGGCTAGAGTCTCAAGAACAATGTTGAATAGAAGTGGTGAAAGAGGGCATCCCTGCCTTGTTCCAGTTTTTAGGGGGAATGCTTTCAGTTTTTCACCATTTAGAATGATATTAGCCATGGGCTTAGCATAGATGGCCTTCACAATGTTAAGGAATGATCCCTCTACCCCAATTTTTTCTAGTGTTTTGAGCATGAAGGGATGCTGTATTTTATTGAATGCTTTTTCTGCATCTATTGAAATAATCATGTGATTCTTAACTTTTAGTCTGTTGATATGGTGAATGACATTTATTGATTTCCGGATGTTGAACCAACCTTGCATCCCTGGGATAAAACCCACTTGATCGTGGTGCACTATCTTTTTAATATATTTTTGTATGCGATTTGCTAAAATTTTGTTGAGAATTTTTGTGTCGATGTTCATTAAGGAAATTGGTCTGAAATTTTCTTTCCTCGATGTATCTCTGTCTGGTTTAGGTATCAGGGTGATATTGGCTTCATAGAATGAGTTTGGGAGGGTTCCCTCCTCTTCTATTTTATGGAATACTTTGAGAAGTATTGGAATGAGCTCTTCTTTAAAGGTTTTGTAGAACTCGGCTGAGAATCCATCTGGCCCTGGACTTTTCTTTGTTGGTAGGCTTTTGATGACCCCTTCTATTTCATTGCTTGAAATTGATTTATTTAAGTTGTGTATGTCTTCCTCATTCAGTTTAGGTAATTTATATGTCTCTAGAAACTTGTTGATGTCTTCGAGGTTTTCTGTTTTGCTGGAGTATAGATTTTCAAAATAGCTTCTAATTATGTTTTGTATTTCACTCGTGTCTGTTGTGATATTTCCTTGTTCATTCCGAATTTTAGTAATTTGAGTTTTCTCCCTCTTTCTCTTTGTTAGTGTGGCTAAGGGTTTATCAATTTTGTTTATTTTTTCAAAGAACCAACTATTTATTTTGTTAATTTTTCCAATTGTTTCTTTTGTTTCAATTGCATTGATTTCGGTTCTGATTTTAACTATTTCCTGTCTTCTACTACTTTTGGTGTTGGTCTGCTCTTCTTTTTCTAGGGCTTTGAGCTGTAGTGTTAAGTCATTTATTTGTTGATTTCTACTTCTTTTGTTGAATGCGCCCCATGAAATAAATCTTCCTCTCAGTACTGCTTTCATGGTGTCCCAGAGATTTTGATATGATGTGTCTTTGTTCTCATTTACTTCTAAGAATTTTTAAATTTCCCTCCTGATGTCTTCTGTTATCCATTCATCATATAATAGTGTATTATTTAATCTCCAAGTATTGGAGAAGTTTCTGTTTTTTATTCTGTCATTTATTTCTAATTTCCATCCATTATGATCTGATAGAGTACAAGGTAGTATCTCTATCTTCTTGTATTGCTAACAGTAGCTTTGTGGCATAAAACATGGTCTATTTTAGAGAAGGATCCATGTGCTGCTGAGAAGAAAGTGTATTCGTTCTTTGTTGGATGGTATATTCTATATAAGTAAGTTAAGTCTAAATTGTTGATTGTGTTGTTGAGATCTATGGTTTCTTTATTCAATTTTTGTTTGGACGATCTGTCCAGCGGTGAGAGAGGTGTGTTAAAATCACCTAGTATTATTGTGTTGTGGTCTATTTGATTTCTGGAATTGAGAAGGATTTGTTTGACGTACATGGATGAGCCAATGTTCGGGGCATAGATATTTATGATTGTTATGTCTTGCTGATTTATGCTTCCCTTAAGCATTAGGTAATGTCCTTCTTTATCCCTTCTGACTAGTTTTGGCTTAAAGTCCACATTATCTGAAATGAAGATGGATACTCCAGCTTTTTCGCTGTGTCCGTGTGCATGGTATGTTATTCCCCATCCTTTCACCTTTAGTCTATGGGTATCTCTTTCTAAGAGATGGGTCTCTTGCAGGAGCATATTGTTGGATTTTTCTTTTTAATCCAATCTGCCAGTCTATGTCTTTTGATTGATGAGTTCAGGCCATTAACATTCACAATTATTGTTGTGATATGATTTGTATTCCTAGTCATTGGACTCATTTTTGTTTTTTGATATGATTTGGTTTCTCCTTTATTTGGCTATTCCTTTAGGCTAGTTCCTCCCGTTGCTGATTTACATCGTTGTTTTTCATCTCTTCCTCATGGAATATTTTGCTGAGAATGTTCTGTAATGCCGGCTTTCTTTTAGTAAATTCCTTTAGCTTTTGTTTATCGTGGAAGGATTTTGTCTCATCGTCAAATCTGAAAGTAAGTTTTGCTGGGTATAAAATTCTTGGTTGGCATCCATTTTCTTTCAGGGTTTGGTAAATGTTGTTCCAGGCCCTTCTAGCTTTTAGGGTCTGGACTGAAAAATCTGCTGATATTCTTATTGGTTTCCCCCTGAATGTAATCTGATTCTTTTCTCTCACGGCCTTTAAAATTCTGTCTTTATTTTGAATGTTAGGTATTTTCATAATAATGTGCCTTGGTGTAGGTCTGTTGTAATTTTGCATATTTGGAGTCCTATAAGCCTCTTGTACTTGGTTTTCCATTTCATTCTTGAGATTTGGGAAATTTTCTGATATTATTTCATTGAATAGATTGTTCATTCCTTTGGTTTGTTTCTCTAAGCCTTCCTCAATCCCAATTATTCTTAAATTTGGCCTCTTCATGATATCTCATAATTCTTGTAGATTCTGTTCATGATTTCTTACCATCTTCTCTGTTTGGTCAACCTTGTTTTCAAGATTAAATATTTTGTCTTAAATATCAGAGGTTCTGTCTTCCAGGTGATCTGTCCTATTGTTTATGCTTTCTATGGCGTTTTTAACTTGGTTTATTGTTTCCTTCATTTCGAGGATTTCCGTTTGTTTTTTTTTCAGTATCTCTAACTCTTTATTGAAATGCTCTTTTGCTTCCGTTATTTGCTCTTTTAACTGTTGATTAGTACATTCATTTAATGCCTGCATTTGTTCTTTCATCTCCTCGTTTGCTTCCCTGATTGTTTTAATTATGTTACATTCTGAACTCCCTTTCGGACATTTCTTCTGCTGTGCTGTCATTGGGTTTTATTGATATAGTATCTAGGTTTGTTTTGGACATTTTCTTCCCTTGTTTTCTCATATTGGTCAGATGTCAATGGCACTCTGTGATATTGTAGATTTCCTCTATTGGCTTATAGTGACCCTGTAGATTTCCAGTGTATCACCTACCAGCCTTCAGTAGCCAGAAGTCTTGGATTATTTTGATAATGCAGTGCTTCTGAAGAACGCTGCCCCTAGCCCGCTACTGGTTCCAGGGAGAGAGACCTGGAGAGGTCTCTTGTTGCACAGCCCTGGTTCCAGAGGCTGGTTGTAGGTCTCCACTGGCTTGGGGACTTGTGGCTGGCTCTGTGTAGACAGGCTCTCAGTGGGCGATTTGCCCCGAGAAGCTAGCCTAGAGAGGCGCTTCCCACCGGAGGGGGGTTGGGCTGCTTGGGGAAGTCCCTGGCGCCCTGTGCTGGTCACAGAAGCAACCTGCGGGTGGGCTGGAGCTGGCAGCGGGGCGGGCCGGAGCTGGCCGGGGCGGGCCAGAGCTGGCTGCGCTGCTTCTGTGCAGAAGGGCTCTCACTGGGGGGCCCGCTCCAAGAGGCTGGAGGATCTGTCCCTGTGGGTGGAGCCCACCACCAGACTGCACAGAGCTGCCTGGGGGAGACGCTATCTGCCCTGTCCCACTCTAATAAGCCACTTGAATCCTGGCCTGCCACCCACCTGAGCTTCGCTGGGTGGGGGAGACTCACCCCGTGGTTCTATCTTAGTCTGAGTCCCTCAATGCCTCCCCTTTTTGAATCCTGAGTTCTGGGGTGACTGGAAATGCAGTCACCCTCTAGTCCACCATCTTGGATCGCCCCGTGGAAAAAGCCTGCAGCTGGAGGGGGACAATGCTGCCTGGAGAGGTCTCTGGCTGCCCAGCCCTGGTCCCAGAAGCCGCTTGTGTATCGGATGTCTCCACTGGCTTGGGGACTTGTGGCTGGCTCTGCATCGAGAGACTCTCACTGGGCGGTCTGCCCCGGGAAGCTAGCCTAGAGAGGCGCTTCCCACTGGAGGGGGCTAGGCTGCTTGGGGGAGTCCCTGGCGCCCTGTGCTGGGCCGGAGCTGGCCGCTCTGCTTCTGTGCAGAAGGGCTCTCCTAATTGAGTATTTTATGTGATTCTATTTTCTCACATTTCTTGGTATATTACTTATACTTCTTTTAAAACTGTGTGTGTGTGTGTGTGTGTGTGTGTGTGTGTCCCAGAGTTTATGTACATTAACAATGAATCCAAGTCCACTCTCTGATAATGTGCTGCTTCATGGGTAGTGCAAGTGTCTTATAATAAAATAGTTCTAATTCTTTTCTTCCAATGCTTTCATCATTGCTGTAACTTACTTCAAAAATGGCATCTATAGCATACATATATTCATAAATACACATAATCAAATACATTGTCAAAGCTACATTGTATTGTAGCTGTTAGATCAATTAAGATTAAGAAAAATAAGATTAAGATTAAGAAAATAAATAAGATTAAGATTATCTTATCTTTGCCTATTCATTCTCCAGCACTCTTCTTTTCTTTATGTAGATCCAACTTTCTGACCTGTATCATATTCTTTTCTCTTTGAAGACCTTTCAAGTCACTTTTTTCAAGGCAGGACTTCTGGAAACAAATTATCTCAGTTTTGTTTGTCTGAGAAAGTCTTTCTTTTTCACCTTTGAAGGATAATTTCATAGGGTTCATAATTTTTAGGTTGGTGGTTTTTTCTGTCAACAGTTTAAATATTTCACTGTGCTCTCTTCTTGTTCACATAGTTTCTGAAGTCAGACATAATTCTTATCTTTGCTTGTTTCTGAAGTTGGTTATAATTCTTAGCTTTGCTCCTTTGTGGGTGAGGTGTGATTTTTCCGCCCTCTGGATTTTTTTCAAGACTTTTCTCTTTCTCTGATTTTATGCAGTTTGAATAGGATATTCCTAGATGCAGAATTTTTTGTCTTTGTTTGTTTGCAATTACCCTTCTTGGTGTTCTCTGAGCTTCCTGGACTCTTAGTTTAGTGTCTGAAAATTCAATAAAAATCTATTATTGCTTTAAATATTTCTTCTGCTCCTTTCTCTTTCTCCTTTTTCTTTCCTCCAAGCATACCCATTATGTGTATTTTACAACTTTTGCAGTTGTCCTGTAGTTTGGATATTGTGTTCTTCTTTTTCCTGTTCTTTTCTTTTTCATCTTTGCTTTTTAGCTTTAAAGGTTCCCACTGGTATATCCTCAAGCTCAGCGATTCTTTCCTCAGTTATATCAAGTCTCTAATGAGCCCATCAAAACATCTATTACAGTTTTTTCAACTCTCTGGCATTCTTTTTGATCATTCCTCAGAATTTTCATCTGTTTACATTACCACTTTCTGTGAGCATCCACTGAAAACAGTGTGTGTTGTTAATCACCTGCAACAGTCGGGTGGAGAGTGTTGACAGATAAGAGAGGAAATGGTAGCAGGGCACTTGAATTCCATGCCAGGCAATGTGTACTTTATCCATCATGTAATGAAGGGTTTTAAGCAAGAGAGAGACATAATCAGATTTGCATTTTAAAGAATCATCTCTCTAGTAAGTTGTGTATTACAGTGAAAAGTGATCTTTAATTGTCCTTGTGTATTTTTCACTGTATATAATAAACATACCATGAAATATGTGTGAAGTCAACATTTTTGTTAGTGGTAAGGCATTATAAGCAACAGCAGGTTATTAAGTTTTGGAGGAGACAAAAGTTAATCATGAATTTTCAACTGAGTAGACAGATCAAAACCCTTAATCCCCACATTATTCAAGGATCAACTGAATGTATAATATATACATATATGTACACATACATGTAAAGACTTATCTAGTTTTATATGTACACAAATAAGTCTCTATATAAATTTTTATGTATGTATATAAAGAGCCTTATCAACTAATCTATCTAGGTATATAAGAAAGGAAATAATTATGGAAATAATTATGAGAGACATAGTGATTAGGAGGTGAACAAGTCCCAAGATATGCAAGGTGAGCAGGCAAATTGGAGACCTAGATTAAATGATGGTTTAGTTCTGGTCCAAGTGTGAAGGCCTGAGAACCAGGAGAGGCAATGAGGTGTTTCCTGTCTGAAGATTGGCAGGCTCAAGACCCAGGAAGAGCTGATGTTTCACTTTGAGTTTCAAGGTGGGAAAAGAGCTGATGCTTAGTTTGAAGGCAGTTGAGCAGGACGATTTCTCTCTTACCTTGGAAGGGTTAGCCTTTTTATTCTATTCAGCCTTCAAGTGAGTATTAGTCATGGCTCTCCAGAGGAACAGAATCAATAGATTCTTTCTCTCTCTTCTCATAAGAGATTTATTATAAGGTTTTTGACTTGTGCAATTACAGAGGCTGAAAAGTCTCATGGTCTGCTGTCTGCAAGCTGCAGACCCAGGAAAGCCAGTGGTACAGTTTGAGGCCTGGAAGGCTGAGGAGTCCATGAAATAGATTTCAGTTTAAGGGTGAAAACCAAAGAGCCGAAGCCTCGAAAACAGAAGATTGAGGTCCCAGTTCAAGCAGTCAGCAGAGAGTAAATCCAACCTTCCTTTATCTTTTTGTTCCATTCAGGTCCTTAACAGATGGAATGATGCACACCCACATTGGGATGGGCCATCTGCTTTATTCAATCTACCAATCCAAATGCTAATCATCTCTGGAAACATCCTCATGGACACACCCAGAAATAATGTTTAACAAATATTTGAGCATCCCATGGCCCAGCTCAGTTGCCATATAAAATTAAACATCACAAACTAATTGGATGAATCTTACACACATTAGGGAGAGCAGTCTGCTTTACTCAGTCCATACATTTAAGTGTTAATCTCATTCAAAGACTCCTTAACAGAAATACCCCAAATAAAGTTTGACCAAATATCTTGGCTCCCCATGGCTCAGTCAGGTTGACACATACAATTAGCCATCACATTGACTGAACTGATGTGCCCAGAACCAAAGGGTTTCCAACCTGGGATTTTTAGTGCTAAAACTGAAAAAAAAAAAAAAAAAAACCCTGGAATGGGTTGCGTGAGTCCTTTTGTTTTCAATGAACTTGCATGTGTCCAAAAAGATGAAGAAGAGGTAGGAAGAGAAGAGGCACAGAGCCACATACTGTGTTGAGGAGAATTAGGGAGGTTGGAAGAGCTGAGCAGAGAGTAGGGTCAGATAAGAGAGGGAATAGAAGCAGGGGACATGTGTTGAATGGACTTGAATTCCATGCCAGGCAATGTGTCCTTTATCCAGCATATAATGAAGGGTTTTAAGCAAGAGAGACACACAATCAGATTTGCATTTTAGAAAGGTCTCTGACCTGCTTCCCCATATTAGGCAGAACACTCCTGGTATTCATTACTCAAATGCCAACCTAAATGAGCTCTGGAAAGACTAAGTAAAAATTGCATCTGTGAGAATTATCAAAGATAATCCTTCTCTTATCTGCAGTGACAGCTTAAATCAAGAGGTGTGAATCCAAGCCAGATAAGCTGGTACATGCCACCTTGGGTACAGGGATTCTTCCACTTCTCAAGCTCCATTGATAGTCCATGACGCTTCTCTTGCAACTGGAGGAATTGACAAGATACACCAGGTCAAGATTTGCTACCCTTGACCCCTGCCCCCAGCATCTGTGACTTTCCAGGGATACAATCTAAATGCCTTACCCAGCCTCAAGGCCCTGAATGGCTCCTATCTGGACCATTCTGCCCCCACTCCTCACAGCACTGGTTCCTTCTAATTCTTTAAGTCTCAGCTTAAATGTCATTTCCACAAAGAGGCTGTCCAAGACCACATTATCCAAGCAACTCTCTTGTGTTATTCTTCATCTTAATACCTGTTTATTTTCTTCCTGAATTCTTTGGTAATATGTAATCATTTCATCTATGTCTGTATTTAATGATCCCTTGTCCATCTCCCTACTAAGGTATCATGAAGGCAGGGACTATTCTGTTCACCTTCAAGGTACCACTACTTAGAACACTGCCTAATACAAAATAGGGATTGGACAAACATTTACTGATTAAATGAGCAATGCAAAAAATGATATCCAGTGTCTGGAGTTGATGAGAGCCACCTAATTGCCACTATTAGAATGTTCACTATTAGACATACCTAAGGGACCAGAAAATGGGAGCAAGGGTGATAATTACAATACCAGACAATGCTATAATTGCAATACAGTTTTGCATGTATTACCTCATTTAATGAGAAATGAACAATTCATCCGGAAACCCATGTTCTCTTCCAGGCTTTGTCACCATTTTAAGCTTGGGTATTTTCTTCTATAGAAGACATGGGATGAATCATTTAATGTCAAAATACCCTTTAAACTTCTTTCATGATTAATGCTATAGTTTAGATGGTAAATGTTTCTCCAAGGCCCTTGTGTTAAAGGCTTAGTCCTCTGCCTGTGGCTTTATTGGGAGGTGATGGAACCTTTAAAATGTGGGTCTAGTAGGAAATCTTCTGGTCATTGGAGAAGCGAATATTGCTTTGAAAGTGAATATTGAGGCCCCAGCCCCCTCCTCTCTCTTTTGCATCTGGTCATGAGGTGCATGATTTTGCCACATTCTGTTGCCATGATGTTCTGCCTCACCATAGGCCCCAAAGAAATGGGGCCATCCAATCATGAACTGAAACATCCAAAACTCTGAGCCACAATAAACTTTTCCTCTTCATAAGTTGATATTCTCAGGTATTTGTTATGGTAATGGACTGACTAAAGTTTTTAGTATAGTGGACTAAAATAATAAGTAACAATTGCCTTGGGATGAGAAGCTACTATGCACAAGCATGTGGTGTGCAAAGCCAGCCTGATAAAGTCAGCACTGTGGTACCCATTTTCCTGATAGGAATGAAGGTTCAAAGAAGCCAAGTGCCTTCCTTGGACCAAATAGCCTAAAAGTGACAAAAATTAGCCTTAAAACCCGATCTGCAATACTCCCAAGCCCCATATGCTTTTTACCATACCGTGTGGAGTGATCACTATATGCTTTGGATTTTTACATTCTTTCTTCACTGATGTGTTTATAGTGCTTGGAACACTTTCTTGCATGGATTAGACACTCAATAAATACTACTTGAATGAGTGAACACATGCATGTAGGAATGAATGAGTGATGTTTAACATGTAGATATCAATAAGTGTTTTCTAATGGCATAGTATCCAGTACATGCTCTGACATATGGCTGCTGCTTGAAAAATATTTGTTAGCTTGTGCTTTTACTTAGAAAAGAAGGAGAGATAAGTATTTTCTTTACAGGAGAACAGGATTGATAATGGAGGATTGAAAGGAAGACCAGAAAGATTTACTTTCTTGGATTCCCAACAGGAGTTATTTTGCTCCTAGGGGACATTGAGCAATATCTAGAGACATTTTTGTTGTATTGGGGAGCTAGAATCTGGTGGGTAAAGTGCAGGGATGCTATTAAACATTCTGCAATACACAGGACAGTCCAACATCAAAAAGAATTACCTGTCTCGAATGATAATATTGCCAAGATTGAGAAACCCTGACCTAACCCGGTTGGGAAGGATGAACCAGTGAAGTAGTGGACAGTGTAGAAGAAAGGTTTCACTTTTCTGCCTCTGAGTGTCAGGAACTGAAAAAGAATAGCTGGAAAAAAATCAGGGTTGAAGAGAGGGGAAAAAAGTTTTTTTGTGTTTTTTTTGTTTTTTTTTTTCTACTAAAGAGCATTCACAATGGGATATGTCACATGGGGATATTTAATACCATTTTCAAGTAGACGAGGTTATAGATTGAAAATGTAGGGGCTGGGGAGATAGCTCAGTCGGTAAAGTGCTTGCCTTGTAAGCACAAGGCCCTGGGTTCGATCCCCAGCACCCCTCAAAAAAAAAAGAAAGAAAACGTATCAATTGGTTTTCAGACAAAGTTAGGAAGTCACTGTGGAGGCAACGTTGTTCATTCAGAACATCCTCAATGGCCCTTAGCTAGGCAATAGGGCAGTGTGGAGGTGGGGCCAGGGAAGAAGGCAATTATCTTGGCCTGAGTACCTCAGAGTGAAGAACCAGTGCTATGTAAGGGCTTATGGGGAGGAGCTTTATTTTGAGATGTGGTCTCAAGGATCAGGGGAAGGGGAAGAGAAGAGAGCAAAAGGAAGAAGGACAGCTGATCAAGATTGTGTTCTCCACTTGGTCACTGTTGCAGATGATGGAAGCTCAATTCCCCTGGAACCTTCTGAGAAGCAGAAGAGAATGTGCCTCTTAGTCATCCATCCAGATGCCAAAGTGTGGCACATTTGTCTGCTGGCTCTCATTCCATGTTGGCTCACCCCTCAGGTCACTAACTTTCTACCACCTCCAGGGTGCACATGTGAGAGACTGCTGGCTGGGATCCCACAGGGACCTCATGTGGGGACCTCAGAGAAGCCCAGGGGTGGGCGGTAAGAGATTTGTGATGGAGGTCAGGCTAGATGCTGTCAGTTTATACCTGTGCAAAGTTGACTGCCTCACAATTGTTGGGAAAAAAGCAGGCAGAGAGGATAGGAGGCAACATAGGAGAGGAGAGGTGCCTGATACTGCCCGACCTCACTGCTGGTGCAGTAGAGACTTCACTGGGGTGGCCAGCCCTCACCTCCAGGCAAGATGGGAGAATCAGAACAAGCTCAGTCCTGTTGTTATAACTGGTCTTCACACAGTTATTGACATTCATTATCATTATCTTTCTAGCCTTTCCAGAATCCTCTTGCCTCAATCCAGAGGTTTGGTTAGTTTAGGTTGCTTGGCTGATGGGGTGACCCAGAACCACATCCCAAAGAGCTCTGGATCTTTACCTTTTTGTTTTTTTAACACATAGACTGGCAGTTGCCACTTTTACTTTTTTTTTTTTTTTTTTTAACCATCATTTCTGGGTGAAGAAGCCGCAAAGCATCCCTGAGTGTTCCTAGGGTTCATATATACTCCTTTCATAATCCACTGTGTAGCTGCAACCCTAGCTTCTAGCAACAATCAGGGACAAGTACCCCTGTAATGTTGGTAACTCTTTTCCTTGCCTGCTGGTACACTGGCATGAGAAGCCCTAGTGACTAGGTGTTAGTCTCAGTGGAACCTTACTATATTCCTGATAGAAGCCCTCCCTTGCTTAGGAATCATTACCTATGAACCAGAAAAATTTGAAATCATGCAGGCAAGAAGCACACATTTTTTCAAGAAAGTCATTGGGAATGATGGTGAAAGGGGTCACTGTCACTTCTGCCTCTTGGTTCCCGAACTTACACATTCTAGATATTGGGAACACAGCACCAGGTATGCCTGTTGGCTTATTGCATATATATTGTATCCTAGAGGAAAGAGGCCCATTTCTACAGATTTGCTTCCTGATCTAGTACTTGTGCTGAGTCAAAAAAAATTTCATTGTTATCCTAGGCTGGCATCTTCCAGGTGATGTGGCATGTAGTAGTCACATATTTACATGTCTGCTTTGTCATAAAATGCATCCACTGGTCTGCAGCAATATTGTTAAAGATTCTATGCCATTCAGTCTGCTACCCTGTAAATCCTTGCATGCAGGAACTGGAGGAGGCACATTAAGCAGGTAATTCAATTACCTATATAGATTAGGTGACAATTTCAGTAAAGTCGAATCACCCACTGTGCCCCATAAGGTGGAGAGGTCAATTGTAATCATCCTGATATCATGTGACTGGTGTTCTTCCTTTTCCCCTCACCTTTTTAAATTGGTGCATTATAATTGTACATAATGATGTAATTTGTTGTTACGTATTTGTATATGCACACAATATGACAATATAATTTGACCAATATCACTCCCCAGCACTTCCCTCCTCCCTCCTTTCCTCCCATCTCACCCTGTCTCTTTTCTCTACTGATCTCTTTGATTTTCATGAGATTCCTGCCACACCCCCTGGTCCCCCCTTTTTCCTCTCTGGTTTCCCCATATGAGAGAAAATATATGACTCTTGATCTTCTGTGTTTGACTTATTGGCTTAACATATATTTTTTAAATGACAATTTCATTTTTCTTTATGACTGAGTAAAACTCCATTGTGTATATATACCATGTTTTCTTTATTCATTCATCTGCTGATGGACACTTCAGCTGGTTCCATAGTTTAGCTATTGTAAATTGTGCTGCTATAAACATGGGTATGCATGTATCACTATAGTATGCTGACTTTGATTCTTCTGGATAAATACTGAGGAGTAACAGAGCTGGGTGATATGGTGGTTCCATGCCTAGATTTTTGAGGAACTTCCATACTGATTTCCACTGTATTAGTACCAATTTACCATCAGCTGGTGGTTTTCTTAAGGGCTGGCATCATTGCAAAGACTCAGCCTGCTGGTAACAGGACAGTTATTCAGTTGCCACAATGGTTAGATTGTGTGGTGAGAGGGAACCCTTGCGTGGGGCTCATTTGTAGCATCCATCCCTCCTTCTGCAGCTTCTCCATTCATAGGTCCCTGCCCTGAGTACTGGAATGGCTAAAGAGAAAAGGTAAAATATGTGACTTGATTGCCTCCTCAGCAGTGTGTATTCTCCCGTGGGTATTAATGTGAAGCACAAAGTTCTGCCCACTTTAGGGTTTGGATTTAGCATTGAGGCTACCTCTGAATTTGCTTAGACTCAATTCTGAATATTCTATTTCCAATAAAATTTAGTGAATCTAAAACATGCCAACTTATGACACTCAATTCCAATCTCAGTCACTTGCAATCCCTTGGTTAGGAACTCAGGCATACCCAGCAGCTTGCCAGAAGATGCTTTTCATATGGGATGTGGTTCCCTGCCTTCAGTGGTATAGACTTGATCCAGAACTCCAGAGGTCTGAGTTTCAGAGCTTGCCAGAAAATCCATAAAGCATCCTTTTTATTCCCCACAGATTCTTCTAGCCCTCTCAAGTCTTTAAGTCACATAGCCTGAGTCGTTAGGATCTTGGTGTAAAAATGTTCGTACCTGCTAGAGAATCTTCTTTCACTCTTGCCCTGCTCAAAATTGGAAACCTTCCTGCATACCTCAAAAATGAGATAGAATAATATTCCTAAGGGCTCACACATGTTGCTTTCAAAATCTGAAAAGTCTACCAAACCTCTTTTTCAGTATTAGGGGGTGCAAGGTGCAGATATCTTCGTAAGCCTCAGGACACTAAAGGCCTGGAAACTTTGCCAATGTGGCCAGCCTCTGAATTTTCATGGATTTCAATCCCAATATTCTGGCAGCACGTGTCTGTCTTACTAGGGTGTCTGCAATCTTGCCACTTTCTGCTCAAGAGGTCCAGTTAGCATGATGTTATCCATGTGGTGGACTATCAGGATGCTTTATGACTCCCAAGACAAATAAGATCCCTGGAGTCTGCTGAAGTAGGGAGCTAGAGAATTCACGTAGCCCTAGAGCAAGGCAGTGAGTGTGTATTCCTGTCCTTCCAAGGAAAGGTGAGCTGCTTTTTATACTTCTTACTGATGGGGTTTGAAAAGAACTTATTTGCCAGATCAATAGCCACATTTATAGTGCCTGAGGGCTGTGCTTATTTCTTCCAGTAAAGATACCAAGTTCAGCACAGCAGCTGCAATCGGAGCTACTGTTCAGTTCAGTTTGTAGTGCTCACTATCACCTGCGACATCTGTCTAGCTTTTGCAGCAGAAGTCACATGGATGAACTGAACAAGATGTCATGAAGATCATCACATTTGCTTTTTTTTTTTTTTTTTTTTTTTTTTTTTGTACTGTGGATTGAACCCAGGGGCGCTGAACCACTGAGCCACACCTCCAACCTTTTTTATATTTTATTTAGAGACAGGGTCTCCCTGAGTTGTTAAGTGCCTTGCTAATGTGCTAAGGTGGCTTTGAACTCTCAATCCTCCTGCCTCAGTCTTCTGAGTTGCTGGAATTATAGGTGTCTGCCACCATTCCTGGCCACTCCTGCATTCTTTAAACCTTTGAGGACAGCACTGTTTGCCATTCCAGCCAGGAGGTGGTATGTACTTGATTTGCTGTCTTGGTTGGTACAACAGTTCTTCTTCCACAAATCAGGGAATGAATGAGAGGTTCTGCCAGCTGCTGAGAATTATCATATACTTGACAATCAGGAAAATAACTAGAAGGTAGGTTCGTGGGCACGTTGGGCCCATGTGAGAGACTTGGGCCAGGGTTCCAACTGATCTCCTGTGTCCTCACTGTAATTGAGAAGGTGGGAACCTTAATGGCGTGTTGGGGTTTCTTAGCATCAGTGTTATTCTGGAAAATAGCTACAGATCCCTTTGGGGAAGGACTGGAAAAATACTGATTCTTTATGAGAAAGCAACAAGTTCTGGGTCTATGAAATGACTTTACTGAGGAAATTGGAAGAGGAACAGTAATTTTGTTTTGCAACCGTTGACATTAGCCAATGCTCATCAAATCTCCATTTTTGTGGTTTGGAATTTAGTTAGCCATTCATCTCACCTCTTAGGAACACTGTAGTCTAATGACCATCTCCACCAATCTCTAAAGCTACACTCATTGCAATGCTAGTTGCTGCCCAGTATGTTAACTGGACAGTCTTGCCTCTGACTGTGTGATCCTTGCTGTGTGAGAATCCTGTCGCCACTATCGACTGCACTGCCTGGTTCTGTGGTGACTTTCCTAGTGGGGTTCTAGACCAACAGAAGTCAGGAAGGACTGAGTGTCTCAGGGCTGATGCCTCAGTGGATTTCTATTAGTGTAGTCAAGGAGCACCTTCCATGCCTTTTCAGGGATGTTGTCACATGGTGAGCTCTCTGTTCTTATGCAATTAGTTCTTCCACCTCCCTTAACTGTTCCTCTATATGCAGCCAAAGCAGATTCAGTGTATCAGCTTCATTTATTGCAGGCTATTATTGGGTCAGAGCTTTGAGGAGCCATCTGATTTTAGCAAGATAGTAAATCCTGAGTCACAGGAGAGTGTCTGTCAGTAAGCCCCTGCCCCAATAAGACCTTTCTTTCTCCTCATCACTTTTCCCTGCCCTCAAGATACCCCAAACCCTCAAGATACTGAGTCAATTTCTCCCAGTTCCTATTAGCATATATTACCCAGTTCTTAAAATTATTTGAGTATATGGATTGTTTCAGTGTAGAGATCCTACATCTCTGCTCTGACCGGGCTTCAGCCTGGTCCTGGTTATTGGTCTAAAGGCAATAAGGAAAGGTGGGACTGATCCTGGGGAGGGCAAGAATCACTTTGCAAAGTTTTGTGCTGGTAGTTGACAAACAACAGTCCATGGGCCAAATTTGGCTCATCGGGTTTTGTAAATAAAGCTTTTCTGGAACACATTTTTGTAAATAAAGTTTTATTGGAACATATCTGTGTCCATTTGGTTACATATTGCCTGCAGCTATTTTGACACTAAATAAAACAGAATTGAACAGTTGTGATACAGACTATATGGTCTACAAAGCCTAAAATATTTGTTACTGACTCTTAATAGAAAAAGTTGGCTGATCCCTGATTTATACTGGAACTAAGGGGTAGTTCATGAAGGATTTATACTATCTAACAAAATTTAACAAAGAAGATAGTAATTAATTGACCAAGGAAGTGGGACATGTTCTGGGAGAGAGTTGAACTTGTTGTGTCCATACGTCCGGCACTGCCATTTACTAGCTGTGAGATCCTGAGCAAGTCACCCAAAGTACTAGTTTCTACCCTTCTGACTTTACAAAGTTTTCATAAAGACCAAGTAAAACAATGGACGTAAAATCACCTGGCAAATAGCAAAGGACTATAAAAATGGAAGCTAGCATTATTTGTATCTCAGTAGCATGTCCTTCCAACCCACAGTAGAATGTAAGAATATTTGTAGGGGAAGTCCCTTTTTGTCTGCATCACCATACAGAGACCTTCTTCCTGCAGTTTGCTCTTTAAGCCCCACTCAGAGGGTTGGACCCTCTGGTCTTCTGCTTCTGCTGGCCCCAGCTCCTCCCATCAGGAGCACGAGTCACTCAGGTGCTTTGTAAAGACCCACAGGATATCTGACCCAGAGGTGGAG
This sequence comes from Sciurus vulgaris, assembly GCF_902686455.1. Taxonomy (NCBI): domain Eukaryota; kingdom Metazoa; phylum Chordata; class Mammalia; order Rodentia; family Sciuridae; genus Sciurus; species Sciurus vulgaris. The sequence goes on from NC_136462.1 coordinate 124,938,301, forward strand.
GGGCAATTTTGAGCTTAAGGCACTGACTCCCAAAGTGGTGGTAAGTGTGAGGCAGCTGCAAAGAGGGTGATCTTCAAAATTGTAAGAGGGACTTGATGACATCATTTGAAGGACTGAACCAGGGAGCTGGAGATGGGTGGGAGAAGAGGTGGCAGAATCCTGGGTCTATTTCTGGGCCTGTTCATCTTTGCTACAGGCTTGGCATAAATCACTTGATCTCTCTTCACTTTGATTTTTTTCTCACCTTTAAAATTGAATTGGTGAAAATTCTGGTCTCTCAGCTTTGTTGGGAGGGAAAGGGTATAGGGAAGTCCCATAGAGGGGCATAGCCCCTTTCCTGGCAGAGAAAGAGGCTGCACAGTTTCTCTATTTACATTTTCATCTTGCTGGTGATCTCCCTTTTGGTCTCTGTAATTACATTGTCCTAATACAATGTAAATTAGAAAGATAAGAAAAAATTTGACTCAAAATAGATTTCCTTGTTAATTCAAGTGCATAGCTTCTCTCAAAAGCTTGAATCAGTGATTGTTTTTTTCTAAAGCTTATAACTTGCATAACCAAGAAGGCAGTAAGAAGCCCTAATGCCTAGCAACCCATTTCTAGCAGGCTGGGTCCTGTAAAAAGGACAGGGAGAAGGGTTACAGTTTGCAGGTGCAGAGAAAGTCCTTTCAGAGAAGCAAAGGCTCATTTGCTCCTGATCAGGAGGCACCATTTGGGAACATCCCTTCCTAGGTGAAGGTTTTCAGATATTCAATGCCAAGTCTTCCAGCCAAGGATGTCCTCACAAGTTGCTATAGATAAAACCATTATAGGAAATCGATGTGCTCCTGCATTTTCCATTATAACTCAGTCATAGTGCCCCAGATACAGCCAGGGGAACCATGAGCTAATGATTAGGGCTGGAGTGAGAAGAATCCAGACTGTGCTTTCAAAGTCAAAAAACCTGCTCAGAGTTCATGCAAATGGGTCCACTTAACATTAATTTCCCAATCTAAATCTCAGTTTCTTCAAGTATAAACTGAGGTTGTTGGGGTAGGTTCTGAGATACCTCTTTGAAAGTTCATATTCTGTGCTCTCTGAGCATTCAGTCGAATAAAAGCACTTTGACTCAGTCTTTTGTTTTTATTTGAATGTTTTGGTTTGCATTATAAGAAAAGATCGTCTTTAGTTTGTTGGGGTCTGCTCACAGTTACATACCACGAGTGAAAACGTATTCTAGTGAAGAGGTCAAGTTTCTAGTTTGGCTCTAGCCAAGCTCCAGGTTCTAGTCGGGGGGGATACAACTATGGATGAATGATTTTGTTGTTCTGAGTCCAACTTTCCTTGACTGTACAATAAACCACAACAGATATAAGAAATTGATGAACTTAGTTACCCCTAGAGAGGTGAATTAATTGCCTGGGACCATTTTTAGGCTATTTTGTGATGAATCTGGGTAAAAGCTATATTCAATTAGATTGGTACTTTCCCCATACCTTTTGTACCTTTATACCCAGTAAATTTTTTACCAGACACATATACCACCTATTCATTAAGCAAATAAATGTTTAAAATAAAATAAGTCTATAGACCTGGGGGGTGGGGTTATATATTTCCTCCCAGAAACAAAATATACTATTGTATTCCTAGTCCACAATTCTATATACTTGGAGTTGTTTATGATCTTCCCTTCATTTATCACCCTCCTGGTTTAAGAAATTAGACTTTAAATAGTACATCTCCTCAACAAGCTTAAATAAATGACAAACAAAGCATTCCACTCTAATTCAGGTCATTTATAAGTGTGAGAAGACTCAATCCTGCCTATCAGAATGAACTGTCCATCACTATTGCTGACTGTGACCGGGGAGGTGGTGAAACTGTCATCTAATTGCATCTTTTTAATTGGCAAGAGCACTTGTAGGGGCAACTGAGATGTGCCCAGTCAAGGAGCATCTTTGGAGCCAGGAAAACAGACAGGATTTTTATTGCAATCAAATGGAAACTGGTTTAGTTAATATAATAAATTACATCACTAAATTTAACAGGAAATGCCTGTTATGTGGGACCTATGAAATGTTGCTTGAAGGTTTCCCACTTGTTTAAATTTTGGATTGTGGAGGAAATATAAGATATGTACATATCCATATATTATATACAGCTCACATGTCCTCAAAAATGTGTATATATGAACAACTGTACCTAGTAATACAGAAGAAATGAAATTATGAAAGTTGGCAGCAACGTCTCAGAAGCAATCATTTGCAAGAGATTCAATCTAAATTATAATTTCCCAAGTCTATCACAATAAATTTCCAGAAACATGTCTTGCTTTTTAAATGAGAACATATTGACAGCAACATCACACTTATATGACAGTGTTTTATGTGCCTTTTGACTCCTTACCTCAAAGTATCCTCTTTGTGTTTATCTCTTGGATTTGAAACCTGAGGACAAGAGTCACCTGAGATACTCACAATTAGCAATGGCTAAAGGATTTGCAGAATTCCAGGGCTAAAAACTTGGTTTAGTCATACAAAACATATGAGAAAGAAAACAGTCTCAGAGAGGGTGGGTAACACACTCAGGGTCGCACAGTCAACTAGGAACAAAGCATAGAGTCTGCTCAGTACACTTTCTGGTTCCCAAGAGCTTCCCACTTACAGCAGGTGAATGACTAACCTTTCTGGCTAGGGGAGAATTCTTTAAGCAACCATTAAAGTAAATTCTTCCCCAAAGAGGCTGTGTGGCCAGTAGAAATAAAGTATGCAAATGGAAAGCTTTATCCTAGGCAGTTTGTGGTTCTAAATTTCTTCATTTAAATCCTTTTATCCCTTAGAACAATTATGAGATTCACAGGAGGGCTATAGCTGTGGACCCATGCTCCCCCTAAAGCACTTGGCAAGTCAGTCATTTTGCAACATTGGCAGCTGTCCTTGGAGCTCTGTGATTGACCCACTTGTTGACTCATCAAGGAGCATAACATGTGCCAGATGCTCTGCAGAACCCAGCGGAGGGGTTGCTTTTCCATGGACACAATCAAGGAGCTTTGATCAAAAGTCTGTGTTGATTCTTTCAATGAACATCTTGATTGGAGTAATCACATTCTCAAAATAGAGGATGATCTGAAGAGGGGAAGCTGCCATAAGATAAGGAACCCCTGCTTGGTTCCAGTTCAGTTGTGCCAGTGTGTTCATGGACCATAGATTATGTGTTAGATACTAGGAGGATGTGGGAATGGACATGGCAACGGATTTCATGCAGCTCCTGTTCTAGCAGGAACTCTACAGTGTGGGTGGAATAAAGAGATCTTTGTGAGTCTTGGTTGGTCTTAGTCAAACTATCCCAACATGATCCAGAGTAAAGAAGCCCTAAAATCAACTTGGTCATGACTGTAATAAGGGGCAGGCCCAATTCAATTACAGAACCGAACACATGGGGCTGTTTTATCTCTGTGTTATTAATCTTTTGAGCATATCATCGTGATAGACATTAATCATTGATAGCTATTCAAGCCCTATTCCACCTTATATTAAAAATAGCAGCCGACATTTACCTCTGTTTCATTGGTACTGTCTGGGGGAATTATTTAAGTAGACCTTTCCCTACCTAGTTGAAAGCACCCACAAAACCATTTGTACACTCTTTCCTGAATTGGAATTATCAGGGGAAAAGCAAAAGGACTGGAAAAATTGGGGTCCCTGCATCTGCTATTGCTATGCATCTATATGCTCCATGCTGGATTTACCTGCCTTCCTCTCTCTCCTATAAGCACCCTCACAGCCATCCAATAAATTCTTCTTTCATTAAAGCTATTCAGATCCAGATTCTGAGTCTACATACAATATATATATATCCCTTTGAACCAAATCCATGCCTACCAAGCAGCCGTCTACTTAAGTGCATGTCTTTGATTTTCTATTCTCATCAATTGGGCATATAATAAATGTTCAGCAATTTTTGAGAAACAAATGTGTAAACAGTACAGAAAAGTGATGTGTGCCGAGATATGTGATGTACTGAGGGTTAAAAGTATGAGAGTCGGGGAAGAGGACAGAAGAGTGTAGGTAAGAGGCAAGCAGGAGATGCTAAAGAGAAGTGTAGTTTGAGCAGAGTTTTGGTGAATAGGTATGTATGGTTCAGAGTAGGGTGGACAGGGAGGTTAGGATGTGAGAATCAGAATGCAGATGGCACAACTGTAGAGGAGAATGGTTGGAGGTATAGTGTGGCCTCTCTGGACTGGTCATCTCGATTTCATAAATATTGGTTGAGGACCTCTTATGTGCTCGTGTGTGCCTATGGAGGCACTATGAGTTCAGAGTGCATAAGACACAGTAAAATTGGAATGGGATGAAGGAATTATCAAATGGTTGAATGCTGATCACTCTAAGTGCTCTGAGATGGGTATCAGCCAGTACACAGGGGTCCCACAGGGATTTGGAGTTCCAATACATCTAAGCATGATAAAATGTAGAGCTTTCCAGCAAGGTTACAAAAAAACAAGCCACAAGTTTCATCCACAGTCTTTATTCAGAGAACACAGGCTGAATGTTTGAGGTTGCCTGTGTCAGGATGGGGAATCAACAGAGGTGCCATGTGGAATCCTCACATAGCATTGAGAAAGTTCATGAACTGTCAGAATGGGCTTCACAGTGGGGAAAACACAACAGGCCTCCAGCAGAAGGGACCATGACAAACAGGGAAGAGCTAGGAAGGCTCAGGAGGCATGTGAAGGGCCAAGAGTTGTCTGGGATACAGACAAGCACACACAGAGGACATCAGGTACCTAGTGGGAAAGTCATGACTTCAGGGCTGAGGATCCTGCATTAACAAGGTAGGACATGGGGAGCTGCAGGTCAGTGGTTTAATCAGACTATATCACATTTTTAATAAAGCAACAAATATAACTTCTTAATATTCTCTAAAGCTTGAAGGAGCCTGCGGATTGCCCAACTTAGATCTTTTTATTTAGTTATTAGCAATTTCCTGCTCACATTTGTTATGCTGATTTCATGATGGATTTAATTACTTATTATCTTTTTACCAAGGGAGGTTGAATTCTTTTGAAGTTACAAAGTAGTAGTGCTACAATCTTTACAGAGTGGACCTAGTTTTAGGAAATTGTAGAATGCATTTGGACAAGGGCTCCACTTGATTGGCACGTGATCAGAGGTAGCTCAATGCAGGTGCACTCAGGCCAGATTCCATGGGGCAGGCAGGGTCTTTCCCTCTGCATTGTTTTGGGGGCCTTCTGTCTGAGTATGCCAAAGCTATAATAAAAGCAGCACTCCAGAAAAGGCCAAGAAACATGACATTTTAATTATAGGCCCATTTGCTGAGAACATAGCTGGAGACCTGGAGATAGCTCAGGGGACTTAACAAAGGGTGTGGCAGGAAAACAAATTCTCCTTCTCCTTCCCCTCTTTTTGTTTTCTTCTTCTTCCCTCTTTCCTCTCCCTTCTCTTCTTCTTCCTTGCCACCACCACCACCACATTCCTCTTCCTCCCCTCCTCCTTCTTTTTTTTTTCTTCTTGTGACAAGGTAGTAATTTTTTTAAAAAAAAACTCATAGAAAAATCTAGCAATTATTATTTTCCCTTCTGCTCCAATTCTTGTCTATATGCATAAATATTTCTTTGTTGTATATGCTTTCTTTTGTAGATTTTTTTGTTTCTCTTTCAGATATAAATTTTCTTTTAGTGGCTGAAGAGCACACCATCTGAGTAAATGTTCTCTGTTCTCAAAAATCCCTCCCCTAGCACTAGGAGCTTTTTTCTGTCAGCTGAAACTGCTCTACACATCATTGTGGACAGCTTTTGGGAAAATGCCTCTCTTGGCTTCCCCCTCTAACTTTTTATAAATCAGTCCTGAAATCTCAGTTCACCCCAGAACTGGCAGCTGGTATTGAAATTTCAAGCACCTGGCAAGTTTCTTGTTTGAAACATCTGGAAAGGAGGGGCTGACTTGTGATGGAACAGATATCTTGGCCAAAAATGTAGACTAGCCAGGATCAGCTGCTTAATATGAGAACTTCCCAGTTCGCCAGCTTTATGATCTCTTTCCAGGGATCATAAATCTCATCATACCAGGAGAGAATCACTTCATTAATGATGGCGATGGACTCTGATGGGACAAGTCCCTTCTTCTTTATGTTACCATAGAGATCTCCAAACATCTTGTGGAGTTTGGTCTTCAAGTCAAATACAGTTGTGAGGGAAAAACCCACCATGGAAATAACTTGAGAGGCTGAAGTTATAACATAAAGAAGTTATAACAGAAATTGAGGAAAGTGAGAATAAATTTAACGATATACCCCCAACTGCCACAAATTCACAACCATCAGTGGAACAGGCTGGGAAAATGACAGCAGGCTGGGACCTTGAGGTTCTACCTTCTTAGCTCACAAGGATGCCTAATCCCTAAGAACACCTACCCCAATCTTCATCCAGTAAGAGGAGCCATTAATGGTATAGTGTGACACACTCTTCTCAGCATCCTCTTGGCCCATCTGGACACAGGAGTAAATTGTGACACCAATTGACAATGAGCCCCTCCCCCAGGGAATTTGGAAAACAGCCACCTTCCCGGGGAATTGTAAAGTTTTCCTTTAGGCAAACAGCTGCCAGGCATTATGTCTGCGGCACAGGTACCTTTGAGTGAGCCAGCTGGGCCTGTGCACTTCAGAGCAAGCTGATACACTCCAAGGTAGCAGGCAGTCCCTCTGTCCAAGTTCACTTCTTGGTAGGGGTCTGCTCTTATCTTTCCCGCCCCTTCCAGAAAGAAGGATCTGAGTTGCAAACATGGCTTCATGGTTCAGGATGTCTCCTTAACAGTCACGAGAATGTAGAGCACACAGTTTAGGAAACTGTTACCGTGAGCACCTATCTATTAAAATGCAGGGAGTTCCAGGCATCACTGCAGGAGGAGTCTTATTAACCACAGTTAATAATCTTTCTAATCAGCACAATATTTCTCCACTAGGGGTGGGCTTAGAAATCATCTGTGGTACTTGTAAAATACATAAATCCTGAAGACAGGCTTCTCCTCCAAAGCTGCAAGGCTTCCTGCTGAAACGGCTTGTTAGTGTCTGCGTTGGGATGGTAAATGCCACCTGGAAGGGCTTCTCCTTCATTAATTAGAGATTCCTCCTTGGCCGGTTTCCTGTGTCTTCCATCAGCTTCCTGTGTCTTTTCCATTAGGCTGCGGCACTTGTGGTCAGAGCATTCTATTTGCTGCTGCGGGATGGAAATTCTGTTTTACTGTTTCATTCCCCCTGCATTATGGGTTCCTCACTCTTTTGTGTGGCACTTTTTTTTTTTTTTTTTTTTTTTTTTTTTTTTTGCTATCTCTGGAAGTGTGGAACAAGCTCGCAGCAGGGCCATAGGGCGAGAAGCCAGGCTTGCAGCAGACCAGAGTCCTGCCCATCAAGCTATTTGGTTTGATACTCTGGGTTAAAAGCTGGTCCCTAGTAGATACAAAGGCATATGCTGAAAATGCTTGCAGAGGCTTGAAAAATAGCTGTTTCTGAAGGAGTCAGAACACCGGCTTGCCCATGCTGTCAACACAGTTTAACTGTACTTCCCATGAAGTCACGTTGTACTGAACAGAGATAAACTTTGGTCCAGTCACAGAATTGTCATACATTCTAAATGAATGTCATCCAAGTTAATGGGGTTTTACTGTAATGCCAAGTGCAAATGCAGGGACTGGGAAGGGGTAGAGTTAATCACGTGATTCTCCATGGAGATAAGGGATGGAAAGGCTCGGAGATGTTTATGGGAATACAGGAGTCAGAAACCTCAGTGTGTTGGTCACACTCAGCTGCATTTAAAGGAGAAATGTAGCATTTCAGAGTGGATGAATCTTTTAATGATCATCTTATCCAGATCCTTTGTTTTGCAGGTGAAAACGCAGAATCGAAGAGGTGAGATGGTTGTCTAAAGTCACACAGCAGAGCCCAAGAAAGATGTTATTTAAATAAGATATTTAGTTTTAAACTGGTGTTAAAAACCCTTCCGGGGAGATTGTTTTAGTTGTTAACACGGCGCTGCTGTTCCCTGTCTCCACCCTGCCCATTGACAAATTCCGTAGAAACGATAGAAAATATTTGTTTTAACAATAATCACCCTTGTAAATCTCAGTGGGTACTTTCAATCTAGAATCTGTGAAGGGTCCCTGAAAGATGCAGCAGTAGGGAGCTCCTGAGGAAAGCCTACAATAGCAGAGAGAGGGGACAGCTTGGGACATCATGGGTGAACGCTGGCACAGAGAGGTGGAGGCAGCACTGAAGTTATCTTTGCTCTGAGATGGCAAAAGCTGGGGGCAGGAGAGACCCTGAAGGTGACTGATAACCTGACTGGCCAGGTTACTACTGGCAGAGCAGCCAGGTAGGGTGATCCCATATAAACATGCTCTCTGCTCCCAGTTAGCAGGAATTGTAATTTTCTTCTAGTGGGAAAAATGTATGTAGGTGCTCGCACTGCAAAGGGCAGGGAGAGCCCCAGAGTGGCTGGCAACCCCCCTGGGAGGACAGGGAACAGACGCTTCTGGAAGAATAGGTACAGGATCCACTCCAGCAGAAGGAAAGAAGATAATTCTAAGAACAAAGAATTAAGCACAAACAGGGAATATATTGGTGCACTAGTTGTGCCAATAGAAATGATTTTTAAAAGTCAGTATTAGGAGAGTTTTTATTAAACCAGAAATATCAAAAGGAAACAACCACAAATACAAGAGGAAACAACCAATTTGATGCTATTTTAAAGTCTAGACAATATACCTACCCCCTATAGTCATGCTGGAACATTTTTGAATACAAATTTGAAGCTGTCAGTTCACCATGAACTCAGGCAAATAATGTTACAAGTAAATGGTTGAGTAAGTGGACAACTTAGGACAATAGACAAATTACTTAAATACCATTTGGAAGAATCCAAAACAATTTACGTGGAACTTCCCCAACAAGGAGGAGGAACTTCCCTCTCCATCCTTTGGCATGATCTACAGACAGTGACTTCTTCCCAGAGAATACAGTGTAGGAAGGGGGAGGAAATGGAGAAACCTGACAAATGCTACTTCAGCCAGGTGACCAAGGTCAACATCCACAGTGATACCTCTGATCTGATGTGTTGAGAATGGCACTTTACTTCTGTGTCTTCCTCCCCTCAACCTTCAACCCCAATTGAATCACCAGGTAAATCTCAACAGAAGGGAACTCTGTGAAACACCTGACCAGAGCTCAAAACCATCAAGGTCATCACAAAGAAGAAGTGTCGGGGAAACTGTCATAGCCAAGAGGAACCTACTATAATGATTAAATGTAACATGTCATTATGCCATTATGGGATCCTAGAACAAATGGAAGGACATCAAGTAAAAACTAAGGAAATCAGTGTATGAACTACTTTCCCTAATACTGGTGTATCAATATTAGTTCATTGCTCATAGCACATGGATCATATTGAAGTAAGATGCTAGTAATAGAGAAACTGGGTGTGAGATATATGTATGGGAACTCTATACTATCTTTGCAATTTTTCAGTGAATCTAAAATTATTCTTAAAATTTCATGTAAAAATACAGAGCTCAACACCTTTACTCCATGTACAAACAGAGAAACAACATGTATCCCATTTGTTTACAATTAAAAAAAAATACAGAGCTCAAAGTCTGTTTTATTTGGGCATTTCATGAATCTTTATTTTGCAGATAACAAAAACATAAGTGAACAAATAAATAAATAAATATAAAAGAAAAAGACAAAAAGTCAGGCTTGAAGCTTCCTGTGGCAACTTCCTTTACTAATTTCATGAGTTTTTGGAGCCTGGGCTGGTGGAGAATACAAGGTTACAATTAACATTCTGTGGAACAGAGCCGGGAGGGAACCCTTTAGACATGGGCATTTGCTAAAGAGGGCCTGGGAATCCTATAGCTGAACTGGCAGCCACTGAAGCACCTGAATATTTGGCAGAATCATTCACCACGCCCAATGAATTAGTGATGATGAGAGTCAGACTGAAATAATGCCCTACCTTTCTATTGTGCTCTATGGTTTCCATGCTTAATTTCTTTCCCCTGATGCTCATAATGACCCTCTGACACAGGTAGAGATTGGCTACTTCTGTATGAACCCCTTAATCCACCTCTTTAACCAACTGTGGTTGCTACCCACAGACAGTCAAACCGGCAAAAGCCATCCTTGGACAATGTTGCTTATTCTAACTGACCCTGGCTGCTCTGGTCTCCCAGTTTCAAACCCTGACTTTGGGATCTGCTTTAGATCCCTCAACTTGACAGACTAACATACTTCTCTCTTTGTCATATGGAACCAGTTTTACACTTGGCTCTGAGCTTTCTTCACTTCCCAAATGTTAGAGGATCCCATTTCTTCCTCTGCTGGTACCACAGAACACTCCATGGCATGAATACCTACACCCTCAGTTAGTGTTGGGTATTTTATCCAGCAGTGGTTCTCAAACTGGTATGAAAGACTATTACATTTTTTCAAATTTCAATTTTGTTCAAGTCAATACTTTTATATAGTAAAATAAAAATAGATACTAGAAAAGTAATTACAGTAATTATAAATTACTATAAAAATCATACAGTACTGAGAATCAAAATGGAGAAAACTGTTATATGCATTCATGAAAGTCAAAATGAACCCCATTATCAAGGATAACTATAATGCACTCAAAAATAAAAAAGTAAAATAGTAAATATTACAGTAAAATTAAGGGATAGGAAAATATAAGCAAGAATTGTTTATTATTAAATTCAACAGACATGAAGTTACTCTGTCAAGGTGCTACAGAAGTTTCCAAAAGCTTACTCCAATTCTTGACTTTCTCCTCTTGTAGGTAGGTGACAGTCTGAGGGGTCACAAGACCCCAAGGATCATATTTTGAGGGACAGTGTTACAGAGAATGCAGCCACAGATCTCTTTAGCCACACAGGAAAGTGAGAAGCAAAGGAAGACCCAGAATGCCTGTCTCCCACATCCAGGTGGAGAAAAAATTTGCTCCCACTGTGAGCGTGCCACTGTGTTGGCCTGAAACCTCTCTGTTCTGGTTAGCCACAGCAGGAGGAAGTCCCCGAGGTGGGTGATGTCCTCTCCCCATAAAGCAGTCATGCTGCTGTGGAGCAGCACTTGGACAGGAAGTTCTAGGGTAGACTGAGGCACTCATGGCCCCCTGATAGTCTTACGGAAGCATTCCAAATGGACAAAAGTAATACAGATTCCATCTTTGATGAAACAAGGAGAAAGAGAAGGAGTGAGGGCTTCCAGATGTGGTGACAGACGTAGGAGGCATGTGAATCATCATATGTCTCAAAATAATCTTTAAGAATCAGGCAGCCTACAAATACTGATAGAATGACATTCAAAATATTTTGTTGATGGTTAAAAAAAAATCAATGTGTAAGAAAATGTGTATAGGATATTACTGTTACATAAAAAAATAACAGTTTTGATCTTTTTTTTAATTCTCAGAATCTACTCTGAAGGGACATATAAAATAATTGGCAAAGCAGTTGTCTCTGGACAGGTTGACTAGTTGGTATCTATTGAAAGTTGTATGATTTTATACCATTGTATGTATTACATTTTTAAAAAAATAGACTATTATTTAATAATAAATAAAGTTAGGTGCCTATATGTACCTGTGTGGTCCTCTCTCCTCAGTCCCCACACTATTCTGCACCCACTGATCACTCTGAGTTATTAAAAGGGAATTTCTTGGCTTCTGTCTTTGTCAGTGAAAAATGGCAGCACCTGTCTTACAGAGATTTTATTTTATTATTTACTTATTTTATTTTTTGTGGTACTGGGAGTTGAATCCAGGGGCACTCTACCACTGAGCATTTTTTTAAAAATTTCGAAACAGGGTCTTATTAAGTTTCCCAGGCTGACCTCCATGTTACAGTCCTCCTGCCTCAGCCTCCCAAGTTGTTGGGATTACAGGTGTTTGTCACGGTGCCCAGCCTTATAGGGTTTTTGTAAGGTTTACATAAGTCTCAAGAGAGAGAGATGCCAGGCATGTAATGTTCTAAATCGTTGTTAGCTTTTAGTGACATTTCTGCATCTAAGTGCAGCCAAGGGCCTAGTGCCTCATAGTGCTTAGGATGCTCATAAACAGATGCCATCCCATGATCTAGTGCTAAGTCTTTCTTCTGCTTAGTTGGGAGATAGTTCTGGATGCTTCAGATTGTCCAGTGGCCGGACATCCCTAATATGATAAAGGAGATGGCTATTTTAGTAGAAACCTGGAGGCATGCCCATTTGTGCCAGCCCTAAAAATATTTTTGTTTATCTCAGGGATCCAGAGAACTCAGGGGAAATAATGGGAATCTCCAAATGAGGCTTAGTTACCAGCCTCTCTGACAGAGAGGCCAGGCTTTATCTGATCACAAAACAGCACCCGGCGCACCAGCAATCCGAGCACAGCATAAATGGATTTTTCTTAAGTACTCTTGAGTTTCCCTTCATTGAGCTTTCCTTTTCAGGCAATATTATTTCGGTATACTGAATTGAGATCCAATTTCCTTCTGAAGTTTAGTCTAGTGGAGAAAATGTAACATCAGCATTCGAGAATCCCCTCTCTCCAAACGACCTTGGTGAAGTCATTTCATTCACGGTGTGTGGCTTTGTTCTCCCATCTGTCAAGTCATGATAAGAAAACAAACAAATGAACCAACTCCCAATTCCATCGTGAGGATATCGTGAGGTGAATGTCAAACTTGGGCCGGGAACTACCCAGATAAAATGCCAGGGGAAAACAGATGAGTCTACGAACATGCTGAGCTCCCCTTATGTGTTGGGCCCTGTGCTTAGCTCTGGGAACCTCTGGTTGAGGTTCAAGTTAGGTCACTTTTACAAAGATATCTAAGTCATTTGGAAAATATTTACTGAGATCCTAGTATGTTTCAGGTAATGTTTTTCCACCTTGGGTGATATCAGTGATTAAAACTCATCAAAATTCATCATTTTGCTTTCCAAGTCATTTGGATATTCTTGGATGTTTGGATGCTATTGAGAATAAATAGAAAGAAGGTCTAGATGCTCTCAGGAACTCAAGTTCCAACTTCCATCTTTCAGCAAAGGCAATGGTGTCTATGATATAAGTATTATTGCATAATTATAATCTCCAAAAGGATGAGCCATGGTTTTCCCTCAACAAAGTGTATGACTATTATCCCATTTGGACACTGCAAATAAAGTAATGAGAATGAACTGTGTCCCCCAAACCACATTGCCTGAAACTTACTGACCTCCCCACTCACCCTTGTATCGAGACAGCAAATCTCACTTCTCCCCCATTCCACATGATGAAATTACATAACTCAAGTCATGGACAAAACCCCTTTCCCTTCCCATTGTCTCTCTTCCTTATCTCTGCATTATGGCAGTTCATTCAAGAAGGCTCCTCATTTGGACATAAAAGCTGGTAGCCAGAATGTTTGGAGACTCTCTTCCATACATTCCAGAATTTTTGAACATCAGAGCTGCAGACATCTCCAGGGAATACCTGGTGTAATCTTCTTGTGCAACAGGTGAGAAAATGATCCTAAAGAGTGCGACACCTTCCCAAGATGACAGAGCCAATGATGAGGGAGCTGGATTGGAAACCAAGCTTCCTGCCTCCTTGCTCTGTGCCACACTGTGTTGTTCAACACAGCCCTCTTAACTACAGAGGAGAAGAAAGCAGCAGGAAGTCTTTGCAGCCCCAACATGGCTGGCAACTCTGGGCTCGATGTCAACTCAGTTTCCCTGTCTGGGATTTCCAGGGCATGATAATTTCCAAGAGTGGAAAGACAACCTCTCATGAACCAGTCAGGACTCTGGGTTGCCAACATCAGACACTGACTCTGGTCCGTTTGCCAGGAAAGGAATTTATTGGAAGAATATCAGGTGCTGACTGGATCAGTGGTAAGACTAAAGAATGAGGATTGGAAAATGCACAGGAACTGAAGAAAATGATTTGATGGAGAACACAGCTGGAATCAGCCAAGGTCACGCCACAGGAAGGGCCTATTTAAGCTCTGTTGCTCCCAATGCTGAACCACAGCACCTTTGATGTCACTACCACTTGGAGTGGAACAATTTCTAAACTATCATTGGGTTCTCTTACATCATGACTGGCTTAGATTCATAGCTGCAGGCAAGAGACATTGGGCCACCTGCCCGTGCCTGTGCTGCCAAGGTTCAGAAGAGGAGACATCAAAATTTCAGAATGGCTGCTTCCTGCACAATAGGAAGAGAATATGGAAACTGGGCAGCCCAAAATAATATTAGCAGTAGTAATAACTATAATGATGGTAATGATAACAACAAATATCTCTTGCATCTTCCAAACATACCACCACAGCAGCCTCTGCTTGGAAAAGTCATTTGCAAAGAAGAGTGGGACCCAGGGGTACATAGATCAAATTAGAGAATGTCCAGCATGGCTCCCTGGACTCAGTCTTGCAGAGGTGACCATGGGCACTGCTATAGTCTTCCTGGTTTGAAAAAGCTGCTAGTCCCTAGATGGATTTGATGCAGCTCCTGGACAGAATGAAAGTGCTCTGAGTTCCCACCCTGGCAGCATTCAGAAAAGGTGGGAAGAAGTCCATGGTGAGCACTGGTCTGGAATCAGAAGAAAGTTCTAGTCTCTGAACGTGGATCAGAAGTTCACAGCTCCTTCTGAATCTCACTTTCATGTCTGACAATTTGCTAATACTTGCTCCTACCCACTTAACTTACAGCCAAGGAGTTAGGATTGGGGAGCACTCTGTTCTCTACCTCACCCCAAATTTATGTCTCATAAGCCTATTGCTGTACCAAAATTCCTGCTAGTGATGAAGGTATTATATCAAAAGTCTTTCCTTGGGAGGTAAAGGGTAGAAGCTACTCTTCTCTTAGTGTTTGAAACCAATTTCTTAATCCCTGAGATTTATTTCTGCTTGATATATATCCTTTTAAGTCCTTAGATATGATACAGGACAAGTGAGGTTTAGCAGAAGGGGATCTAGAAAGCCCTGGGTTCAGGGTGAGGCTTAGTCAGTGCTATACTAGTGAGTGACAACCCCAGAGTACATGGAGCAATGAGGATGGAGGATTCTTGGGCTGCTCAGAGCAGAATCAGACTGAGCTGCTAAGTACTAACGATGCCAATGCCATGCTTTTTTTCTTTTGAGTGTGCTACTTGACATTTTGTCAGCCAGCAAAGCAACATCTCTCAGGATTCAAAAGATTATAGCTCACCTTTCAGCCCAGAGGAGCAAACAATTTTCTTGTGCCTAATCCCTTGCTCACTGCTATGGTCAAGCTTAGATGCCCAAGACGTAAGTACTTGCTTCCCCCTCCCTCCCTCTCTCCTTCCCACTTCCCTTTCCTTCCCTTTCTTCCTCCCTCCAACTCTTCCTTTCCTTTTTCTTTCCTCCCCTCCTTCTGCCAACTTAAGAACCATAAATATTTGGCGAGGGTCTGTTATGAGGCTCATTCTTACATTTACTTAATCTTCCCAATAAATGTATGAATACTCTCATTCTGCTGCTACAGATGATGAAACTGAAGCCCGGGGAAGTTGAGGAAAGGCCTCAAGTCTGCCTCCATAGTCATCAGGTGAATAGAGGTAGCATCTTTGTCTAATGAGACAATATTCACTGTCCTTTTCTAATACTTCAGTACATCTAAAATGTACCCAAAGAAGATCTAATTATGTCAGATCGGAAAGTATTCATGTATGAATGGTCACAACCTTCTCCTTATCCTCATCACTGAAGAGAATTCTGATTTGTTTTCAGGTTCTCTGTGGGTCCCCTCCCTTTCCAACCTCTAAAGAGAAAAGGAGGGGATGCATAGATCTATATAATAAAGAAAAGTAGAGAGTGGCAGGAAATACCCAGAAAGATGTCCTTATGTATTAAGAGAGACTTTGGAGGATATCAGTGAGAAAGAGGCTTTGAGAGAGCTGAGGTAGGATAGAACCAGAAAGAGAGGAGGATGTTAGTCTCAGAAAAATTCAAATTAGGAACTTGATTAATGATACGTGTCTTTTGGCTACTGATCTGTAGTTCATTGACTAGGACTAGAGCACATGGGCTCCAAGATTTATTAGATTTCATACTCAACCTCAGGTTCCATATGGTGGAAACCATCCATGTTTCTTAGTTCATGTGCTAAATTTAAGTACGTTTCAAGTACGGGAAGACCAAAAACAGGTAGGTGAAGTCATATGTCCAAAATCACATAGATTATTTTTTATCATTAAATACACATCTAATGCTATTTCTTGGATGCCATGATGGGTTTTTGCACCTTCATTAATGATGTTATGGAGGGAAATGTAGGGGTTTGGGTGGGACACCACTAGAAATAGAGGGGAAAGCGGGGGCTAGATGATTTCTGGATGCTGATTTCGTTTTACACGGTCTAGTGCCCATCTCCCATCGCATTCTGTCTCCTTTTGTTCCTCAGACAAAAAAGAAAAAAAAATCTTTAAAAAATCTTTACTCATCATGGGGTATAGTGCCATGAATTTCCACTCCCCCCCAAAGTTAATGTCTGCAGAAAAGTAGTTATGATTCTGGGGTAGTGAGTGGCACAGAGAAATGATTTTCACTCCTTCTCAGGTGGGTAAGATGGGGTATGTATAAGGATGTATGGGGAATCAAAATTCTAGCCTCTTCCCAAAGAGAGACACACAGGGAGAACACCAGGCCGAAGTTTCACATACCTGTATGTGTGAATCAGCTTTCCATTGCTCTAAAGAATGCCTGAGGTAATGAATTTGTAAGAGGAAAAGATTATTTTGGTTCAGTTTTGTATGTTCCAGTCCAAAATTAGATAGACACATTGTTTTGGGCCTCTGGATGGCAATGGTGGGTTTGTGCATGGCAGAGCAAACTGCTTACCCCAAGGCCAGGAAGCAAAAATGGGAAAGGAGGGTTGGGGCTCAGTGGGAGAGCACTTGCCAAGCAAATGTGAGGCACTGGGTTTGATTCTCAGCACTGCATATAAATAAATGAATAAAATAAAGGTCCATCAACAATGGAAAAAACATATATATATATATATTTATATATATATATAGTTGAATAAATTTTAAAAAATGGGAAAGGAGACAAGGGTTCCACAATCCCCTTAGAGGGTACCCCCAATCACCTTAGGACTTCTCACTAGGCCCGACCTCCTAAATGTTCCAATACTGCCTGATAACACCTACCTGGGGACCAAGACCTTGACACATGGACATATCAGGGACACTTATCCAAACTAAAGCACTGTGTGTCTCTTGGGGAGGGGTGAGTTGCCAAACAGAAAGTGAGAGGGGTACTTCCCACAAATCTCAAAAGGGATCCCTGGGGCAAATTGAGGGAAATCAGTAGCCCGAAGGGAAAAGGGACAACCAGTTGAATCCTTTGTATATGTAAGCACCACCCAGCCAAATTCTGGCTGGAACCGAGTCATCCTAGCATCAGAAGGCTATACTCTGCATGCTCCTTTTAGGCTATTTTAAATTTTAAAAGTTGTTTTCTAAAAGGGATTTTTTTTTTTCAGGGCTGGGGGGAAACCCTAGCAATATCAGTTGAACTTAGGGTGAAAAAGCAGATTTTTAACCCATTCCAGCTTTAGGAAACTGTGGCTTTTCCTCCTAAAACTTGGTTTCTTTCATAAAGAAATGGGAGAAAGGACAAAAAGGAATAAAACTCAGAGCAAGGGGAAAAAGCAGGGACTGCATAGTTTCCTGTCCTAATTGCTCTATGTGGATTCAACTAATCTCTTCTTTGGGGGGGTGGGTACCTATTTGCTTAGGTCTTAAAAAACTTGCCCTTCAAACTCCAAAGGTAATAAGGACCCTGCAGAATCTAAGATTGTTTAATTGCCACCAAACAGGCTTCTTATCCTGGGCATACTTTACTCCTTGAACTTACCCCTTCCTTTGTCAGAAACAACACTGGGACTAAAAGACAGTATATTTATAAATTTAGAATATCTGGGCAAGGTACAGTGGACCGAACATACTTCACTTCTGTTTTACCCTTTTAAATTCCTTGTGCCTAGCAAGGGCTTGAACTTCTCACAACAAGAAAATAAAGGCAAATAGATTTTAAAACTTAGAGAAGCTCTGGGAAAATCTAGTTGTCAACACTTATCACTCAGATGAGGCATTATTTAAAGTGCCCATGTTATTAGCCGGTTTAATTTCAGAGTGTGGTCTCCACACATCCTGCGCACGCAGGGAGACTCAAATGGAAATCTGTCTTCCTCCCCCAGGTAGGCGCTCAGACCACAGGTAGCAAAAGCAGGGGGCCTGCATTTTGGCTCAGCTCCTGGAAAAGCCACCTACCGCGGCCCAGTGAAAGGGCTCCTTTCCTGCGGAGGTATGGTTCTCCTGATCCTCAGCTATTCTGATCCGTGGCTCAGTAGGGTCTTTGCTTTCCTTTTGAAATGAGATTCCATGGGTCTGAAACTATGACTCCGGTTTTTGTGCTGTTCTTGTTATGGGACCCAAAGTGCTGTTAGGATGAGCTTCCCCAACCGCAGGGACAGAATCTGTATAGATGGTGGCACAGGCAGCAGCTGCTTCTCAGTTCCTACTGCAGCATACAGGGTGACTTGCGGAAGGCCTCTAGCTCTGATTGATGTATCCAATTGGACTTTTGGAAATCTACCCTAGTTTTGTTGGGCTCTGTGTGTGTGAGAGTGTGTGTGTGTGTGTGTGTGTGTGTGTGTGTGTGTGTGTTTGGGGAGGGTGTATCACGTGACCACCAGTCTCTCCAATCTGGGTACCAATTAAGCCGACACCGACCAAGAGGGAAAATCAATGAGCGAAGTGACCACTTTGCCCTGGCCTTCCAAAGCACTGCAGAGTCCGAGGCCCCGGAAGGGCGAAGCCGAGTGCACCCAGAGAAGAGGAGAGCCAGGACACCGTTTGCCCCTGCTCCGCCACTGGGGGCTGCAGTCACCTTCAGAGTAGGGAAGTGGGGAGAAAAGAACCCCGCGGGTGGCTCCGGGTTCCCTCCAGCGAACAGTCTCCGCTCGCTCTCATTTCCACCCCAAGCGCTGCAGCCTCTACCGGGGACTGAACGGACGCCGCCTTCCCGGGGCTCTGGCGACGTTCCTACCCCTTTCTCCTGGTGGTAGCCTCTGGCAGCGCACCCCTTGGCGCGTTCGCCGCGCCCCTTCCCGGGCCCGCCCACTTCGTTCCCCGGGGAGCGCGCAGTCGCTGCCGGGGCGCCCTGCCAGCCTGTGCGCCCCGGGCGGGCGGAGATGGAGAAGCCCAGCCCGGTTCTCCACTGCTGGGTTCCCGGCCCGAACTGCTCACAGCTTCCAAGCCCGTGACGTGGCGGCGCTGATCGAGACACAAAGGCCGAGTCCCGGGGCCGCTGTGAGCCCAATCGCCATGCGAGCCGGTGCTGGCTGCCCGCTGCCCCAGAAGAGCCCGAGCGCCCACTTCAGTCGCGGTGCGCCGGTCCTAGCCCAGACTGCAGGCTGGTGGGCGCCGCGCAGGTGAAAGCAGACCCCGACTCGGGGCTGCAGAGACTAAAGCCACCCTAGCTCCGGTGGTGCCGCCCCAGGTGCGAAGCCGGGGGTGCCCAGGGGACCCGGACTGGTTGGCTCGGGAGCCTTCCGGAGGCGCGGCGTTGGAGGCCGTGCGGACCATCGCTGGAGAGCAGCGCGAGACCCGTGGGGCAGAGTGGGCCCGGCGCCGGGACCGCCTCGGAGGTAACTTCGGAAAGCCCGGGACTGGCGGGGCATGGGAGCGCACGTGTGCGTGTGTATGCGTGTGAGAGGTGTGTTCCCGGTGTGCCCACTGCTCCGTACTCATGCGCGCGCGGTGTGAAGTCCAGAGCTACGGGCTCGCCTCCCTGCCTCCGTTCCGCCGGCGGGGAAGCATTGCGGGCCGCGGGGGCGCGGGGACCCTTTCCTCTGCGCTCCGGGCTTCGGTGAAAAAGGTGTGTGGGGGGTGCTGGGCTTGATCATACCTGGTGGAGAGATGAGGGATTCGGGAAGAGAAACTACGACAAAAGACCATGCAGTTTGGGGCAAGTTTTCCTGCTTGAGAATTCGCCTCAGGAAACGGCCTTTTGGGGGTTAAACAGTCGAGCTATCTGGGCAAAAAGCCTGACACACCAGAGGCGCGAAGTCAGATGGAAAGCTGGACAAGCCCCAGAAGGACCAACCGGTACATCCGATTCTTAAATTAAGATTTCTAGTCACGTTGACGTGGAATGGAAGCGCCGTTTTCTCGAGGAGATAAGGATATTCAACTTCACCTGCCAGAAAGCACGGAAGCCAGGCCTGGCCGGTGGGGCGTGTGCATTCATTCACATACTAACTCATGCCACTGCAGCCTTGCCTTCCCTGCCTGTTTTGCCGCCTTCCCTGCTAAAGCGAGTACTCCTCCGGGCTACTAAACCACCAAAGTAATAATTTGTCCCCTCTGCAGGGGGTGCAGGGAGCTTCCGGAGGCATTCGAGTAGCGCAGCTCTAATAGCACTTAATCTAGCGTTGTTTGGCTGGGAGATGGTGGTTGTACGCTGTGGGGAAGGAGGTTACATTCAGGTACTCTTTTCAATGGAAATTAAGGAACATTGGCAAAGACCTTACAGAAGGGGGAAATCCATGGTTTCTGCTATAAACAATATAGATTTAATCTTACAAACTTTACACCAATTTCTCTTGTGGATAGGACAATTATAATTGAAAAGTGCAAGCTGTCCTTGTGGCTGTGATTGGGGGCTTCATTTCTGCACTCTGCTGTGATGTTATGCATGACATGAAGAGTTTCCAGGAGGAGTTTGGTGGTAATAAAGGTGATCAGTTAAACAACCCCCCAATTCCAGCAAATGAACTCCCACTACTACCTCTCGCTGATAAGCAGGGTTGGTTAATGGCCCATCCTTCCCATTTCTGTGACCACCCAGCATCTTTGGAGGTTTCCCTGCAGAGAGAAGCCAAACTCCTGCTGTGGCCACAAAATGCCTTTTGGAATGAGCTCTTGGTCAGGGGCTCATTGAGAGTCTGGAAGCAATATTTCAGCAATTCTTGGAACAAGAGAAATGGGTTAGACCTGGAGTTCTAACATCTCCTTTAGTAGACTTTCTTATGTATTAGAGGAGGAGGGTAGAGCAAGAGAGAGTGGTGAGTCTGTAGACAACAAATTTAGATTTTCTTAAGTTACTGGAGCCTAGAGGGAAAGCCTTACATGTCTGGTAAATAAAGTCTGATTTTTATTGCATGCATCTGAGACATCTGTATAGGTCTGGGACTGTGTGAAAATAAATGTCAGTTGCCAGGGAAAAAATAGATCAAACAGTTTATTTGCATTTCTGATGAATTTAATGAGAAAGTGTTGTATAGCACTTAATACTTGGAAGAGAGACAAAGGTTTCTGTGTTGGTGTTATGTTCCTTGTGAATTTTAGCTCTAGAATGTCTTTTTTCCTGGCCAATCTTAGAGGCGAAATTGATGTGCCTTTCCAGCTTCTAAAAGCCTTTGTATTTACTAACTCTGATATTCCCTCTGAAGCATCCATACCCCTGAGAGGTTGTCTCTCCTGTCTTGTCCATAGCACACAGAATTGGAGAATTGGGCTGTGTTTTTTTGTTTTTTGTTTTTTTCTCACTCAGGATTCCCCAAATGAGCCCTTTCTCAAATCTTGACGAATGTGGAGCAGAAAGCAGCGTTGCAGCTATGGCTCTGTGCCTGCTGGGCAGGGATCTGGTGTCCAGGAGGAGGAAGGGGAAGGCCCTGCTTGCTGCTTTAGCCAAGTGGTAATGTGTATTCTCAAACTGGCTGGGAAAAGGTTCCAGATTCCTCTGTGAATATGTTGCTAATGCCCACTGATTAGCTTTTCCCACTGACATTCAAATGTTTGTTTTAGGAGCTTACCCTGCAGACTCAGTGTAAATTAGAAAGAAAAGAGTGCCACTGAGTTGAAGGCAGGCAGAGGCAGCGGCTTCCATCTCAGGCATGCTTCTAACTCACCACCTTGGTAAGCTACTTAACTTTTGTGCATGTTTATTTTCATATCAATGTAGTGAGAGAGCATCAGGCTAGATTATTGAATTCTCCCTTTCCCCTTCTCATTCTTTTAGGAAAGCAAAATCCTTTACCTTAAATCCTATTTAAAAGTTAAGCATATGAAGCCAATTAAAGAGCAAGGGAAGGACATAGCAATCTGTGTGCTCCCAGTGTGGTGGCTGAAGCATCCATGGACCCCTTAAAGGGCTCCTCAGAAGAAAGTTTGAGAACCACTGGAAGGCACACTCTCCCTTTGAGTGTTTCAAATGAAATGTCATGGTCACCTGGTTCTGTGTTATCCATGTGTAATGTGCCTCTCACCTGCATCAGGTCCTCCTTAATGGCTAGCTGAACTACTAGGACTTGAACTCCAGGAGGATCATAGCTTTTTCAGCCCTGGATTCACTGGCACAGGCAGATTTGGGGCCATTATAAGAAAATCTTTAAAATAGTTAAAATTAATTCTGAGAATGGATGGCTCCAAGAGGGAGCAAGCAACATGCATGTGCTGGTTATTAGTTCTGCATAAAGATTTTGGCTGTCTCCCTTTTGGGCACATAGTGGGATTGCATTTCCTGGCTCATTTGCCACTTGTATACCATGGGGATTGTTTGTTGTTGTAGCATAACTTATCCTATCGTGACGATGTAATGTGTACATAATTTAGGCTAATGCTGGCTTTTGATCAGAACATACCAGGATAGCAGTGTTTCCTCAGGAAGGCCAGTGGTTGCTGAGACAGGACTTCATGGGAATTAGGACCAGGGTGTGAACACTACATTAAGACATATGCTTGTCATTTTGGCTGGTTGGAGAGGTTAGCCTTTTAGAGGGGGGCACATGATAATCAAAAGACTGATGTATATGCTATAAAATGCTAGTTTAACAGTTGGTGGGAAGATGTGAATCTGATAAATGTAAAATATCCACTAAAAGCTAAATAAAAACAGAAACTCCTTTGTGAATTAAAACTGGGGGAGTTTATGGAGCTAGTTGAATAGACACTGTCATAAAGTCATGACCTGATGAATTCTATTTTATCCAAGTTAGAAAACTACCTTCTGAATGGACTGCATACATACCAGTCTCTTACTACCATCCTTTGAGCTTGATTTATTCAACCTGACTACAGTATGATTTTTCTAGTGTTCTGATCATTTTTCTATGCCCTCAGCCAATGAGAACTTCCATGACAGACTTTCCTACTAGCCTGGCCTACAAGGATGCCATGTTGCAAAAACTGTCAATAAATGAGCCCTCCACCACCCTCTGACTTCAGAGTCTTCCTCAATGTGTATTTCATCTGCTGTGCCCTTTCTTCCTGCCATTTACTTTGTGTTTGGGTGAGCAGTTTTGACCTACTGTGCTGATGTGGTCGGATGAACACATTGCAATATCTGGGATAACCCTGGGATTGTGAGAAAGAGAAGTTCTACGCAGGATGCTAAAATTTCAAGTTTTATGCTTATTTGAGGAGGTTTCAATTAACTAGCTGAGAACACAAATAAATATAAAGACCAACAGGCCCATAGGGATTGAAGGGCTTTAGCACACCATGCAACTTAAATGATAGACAAACCGTGGTGAGAAGCCAACCTTGAGAAAGAAAGAACAAGGCCTGTCTGAGGATCTGGAGTTGAAGAAAATGGAGTATCTTTCTTCATTGTGGGTGTGGGATGTGGGTAGGTAGTGGGTTTGGTGTGAGTAGGTAGTAAGTAGGTATGTGGTGTGCACAGTTGGCCATGGGCTCTTGTCTTGTCCCCATTAAGCTCAGAGCGTTTCCTGCACTGGGTTATAACAGACTGTATGCTGGGCTGCCTCCCCCATTCAACTGTGAGCCTTTGGAGGAATGGGATGATGTCTCTTTGTTGTTTTGTCCTAGTGATGAGCAGCGTATCTGGCACAGGTTGGGCAGGGCCATGGTTTCACTTGGGCAGCCAAGTGAAATAGGAAATGAGCAACACATTAGCTGATTCAGAGGACTTTCTGCAGGAATGGGGGAGGCCTGTCCATGTAGCTGCTGTGTGAAGGAAAAATGTTAACCTCAGCTGAGTTAACAGTATGGTGTGGCCACCAAAAAAGATTCTTGGCTGAAAGATGATGTCAAGGCTGGGGAAGGGGACTCCTGTTCCTTTTGCACTTCAGTGCAAGGAGGCACACCCTGAGAAACTCTTGAGCAAATTGGAAATTATTTAAAGAAGCACTACAGCCCATCAGCTCTGAGGTGATGTAGTCCAGATTTCCCAAGAGCTGTGGATGCATTGACCACACCGGAAATCCTGAGGATCTTTACAGATTTCATGGCCTTGCCTCAGATCAGCCAAGTCAAAAACTCTGGGGAAAAGGCCTGAGACCTGGTATATTCTCCACACTTTATAAGCACCCAAGAAAGGGAAAGATCTGGGTTGACCAGTATTCTGAGACAGAGGCCACACCTCACGGCCTCTTCTTCAGTCTGAAAGGGTGCAGGAGCTGCAGCCCTGTCCTGATAGGAGTGGGCAGAGGATCCAGAATGTAAGAGTCACCTTCCAATTTTGACTAACTGCCCTTTAAACAGGGGTTGGACTTCTGCATGTCCCCAGTGGGGAGGAATAGGATCAGTGTAGAGAGCAACTTCTAGGAGATGTGGACAGACCAGGTTGGGAAATTACAACTCTGCCATTAAGCCCAGGCAGGCACAGGTCAAGCTGTCTGTGAGCCCCAGGAATGAAGAGAAGGACATGATAATGTGGCCTTCCATGTCATTCTCCTTCAGGGCACCAGGCCTGTAGGGATTATTTCAAGATCGTAGTACATGAGCATCCTTACTAACATCACCAGCTGTCATTATCCTCTGCTTCCGGGAATAGAGGGTTATGACTGATGAGGCTGGGTAAAACCTGATTTGATATCGTCAATGAGGGCAAAGCATTTAGCCTTGAGAACTGCTGCCTTCCGGCTGTGTCCATCTCAAATATGAGGCAGTGGAGAGAATAAGCCTTCTTTCCTTTCCTGTAGCACAGTTGCCAGTGACCCAGGTCTCTGCTTGCGGTCCCTCCACTAGGCCGAACAACTCCCCACAGAAGCCCACATCCTAATTCCCAGAACCTGTGACTACGTTACCTTACATAGGAAGTGAGATTTTGAAGATGTGATTTAGTTAGCATCTTGGAGATGGGGAGATGATGCTGGATTATCTGATTGGGCCCAATGTAATTGCAAGGAGGGAGAGAGTTAGAGAAAGATATGTGACCATCAGAGCAGAGGCCAGGATGATGTATTATAGTTTTGAAAATGGAGGAAGGGGTCACAAGCCAAGGAATGTGGGGAAACTTCTATGGGCTGGAAAGTGCAAAGAGAGATTCTCCCCTAGAAGCTCTGGACAGGTCAAAGCCCTCTGCCACCTTGATTTTTGAAACTCATTTTGGATTTCTAATCTCTAGAACTATAAGATGGTACATATCTTTTGTATGACATTCATGGTATTTTGTTACAGCAGCCTTAGGAAACTAATACAGTGCAACCTCTGGGATGATTAGTCTTAACCCCTTAAGTTTGGGAAAGCAACAGAATTCTGCAGTCCCAGAGGCATAATTTTGTCTTCCTCTAGGGGCAGAGGATGTTTGGAGAATCTAGCGGAATCTTTGCTTTAGTCAGTGTTTTCTTATGTCCTGAACTCGACTCTCTTCAAAATGAACTTTTGGAGCCTAAAGTTTCCGTCGACCCATTTAGAAAACATCAATAAAAATTCAACACCTTTCCCCAAAGCATATAGGCACTGAAACTACCTAGCCATGACCATCGCTAAGGTAGGCATTTATAAGATCTGGAATATGCATTTAGATCCATCACATAAATAAAAAGAAATTGCTAAAACATAAAAATGGCATATCACAAGATTATATATAAGGAAGAGTCAGGAAAACTTTGCAAAGTGAAAATGAACCAAGGGATTCTTTTGCTGTTAGGCAGCATTTTGACTTATCTGGACCAAGAATGTACTACTTTCTGTCTTTCTCCATTTCAAATTCCATCATCTGGTCCAAGGCCTCCCTTCTTTCTGGGAAGTCAGAGGTAGGAGGAAGTCTGACCTAAGAATGGTTTAGGTTAAAAGAGGGAAAGTTGAGGGAGCTCATAGCTCTCTTATCATTATCTCACTCCAAAATGGAATATGAGCAGTGGCTGAACATTAAGAAGCTATTTTAGAGACATTTTGAGAAATAAAATAATCATTTGAACCTATAATGTCATAATAATATACTGATAAATACTATTTCTTTTGCCCATCAGCTTTTTTTTATTATTATTTTTTATTGTAAACAAATGGGATACATGTTGTTTGTCTGTTTGTACATGGGTTAAAGGCATACCATTTGTATAATCATAAATTTACATATGGTAATGTTGTTTGATTCATTCTATCATTTTTCCCTCCCCCCACCCCTCCCACCCTTCTTTTCCCTCTAAACAGTCCTTTCTTCCTCCATTCTTGTCCCCCTCCCTAACTCTAACCCTAACCCTAACCCTAACCCTAACACTAATTCCCCCCACCCTCCCTCTTATGTGTCATCATCCACTTATCAGCGAGATCATTCGTCCCTTAGGTTTTTGAGATTGGCTTATCTCACTTAGCATGATGGTCTCTAATTTCATCCATTTGCCTGCAAATGCCATAATTTTATCGTTCTTTATGGCAGAGTAATATTCCATTGTATATATATACCACAGTTTCTTTATCCATTCATCAATTGAAGGACATCTAGGTTGGTTCCACAATCTAGCTATTGTGAATTGAGCAGCTATGAACATTGATGTGGCTGTAACTCTGTAGTATGCTGATTTTAAGTCCTTTGGGTATAGGCCAAGGAGTGGGATAGCTGGGTCAAATGGAGGGTCCATTCCAAGTTTTCTAAGGAATCTCTACACTGCTTTCCAGAGTGGCTGCACTAATTTGCAACCCCACCAGCAATGTATGAGTGTACCTTTCTCCCCACATCCTCGCCAACACCTGTTGCTTGTATTTTTGATGATCGCCATTCTAATTGGGGTGAGATGGAATCTTAGGGTGGTTTTGATTTGCATTTCTCTTATTACTAGAGATGTTGAACATTTTTTCATATGTTTGTTGATTGCTTGTAGATCTTCTTCTGTGAAGTGTCTGTTCATTTCCTTAGCCCATTTGTCGATTGGATTATTTGTATCTTGGTGTAGAGTTTTTTGAGTTCTTTATAGATTCTGGAGATTAGTGCTCTATCTGAAGTATGATTGGCAAAGATATTCTCCCACTCTATAGGCTCTTTCTTCACATTACTGATAGTTTCCTTTGCCGAGAGAAAGCTTTTTAGTTTGAATCTATCCCAGTTATTGATTCTTGCTTTTATTTCTTGTGCTATGGGAGTCCTGTTGAGGAAGTCTGGTCCTAGGCCGACATGTTGAAGATCGGGACCTACTTTTTCTTCTATAATCTGCAGAGTCTCTGGTCTGATTCCGAGGTCCTTAATCCATTTTGAGTTGAGTTTTGTGCAGGGTGAGAGATATGGGTTTAGTTTCATTTTGTTGCATATGGATTTCCAATTCTCTCAGCACCATTTGTTGAAGAGGCTATCTTTTCTCCATTGCATATTTTTGGCACCTTTGTCTAGTATTAGAAAGTTGTATTTATTTGGGTTTGTGTCCGTGTCCTCTATTCTGTACCATTGATCTACCTATTTTGGTACCAATACCATGCCATCTTTTTTACTATTGCTTTGTAATAAAGTTGAAGTTCGGGTATTGCGATACCCCCTGCTTCATTTTTCCTGCGAAGGATTGCTTTAGCTATTCTGGGTTTCTTATTCTTCCAGATGAATTTCATGATTGCTTGCTCTATTTCTGTAAGGTACATCATTGGGATTTTAATTGGAATTGCATTGAATCTGTATAGCACTTTTGGTAGTATGGCCATTTTGACAATATTAATTCTTCCTATCCAAGAACATGGGAGATCTTTCCATCTTCTAAGGTTTTCCTTAATTTCTTTCTTTAGTGTTCTGTAGTTCTCATTGTAGAGGTCTTTCACCTCTTTTGTGAGATTGATTCCCAAGTATTTTATTTTTTTCGATGCTATCGTGAATGGGGTAGTTTTCCTAATTTCTCTTTCTGAAGATTCATCACTTATGTATAAAAATGCATTGGATTTATGAGCATTGATCTTGTAACCTGCTACTTTACTGAATTCACTTATGAGTTCTAACAGTTTTCTGATGGAATTTCCTGGTTCCTCTAAGTACATAATCATATCATCCGCAAATAGGGTTAGTTTGAGTTCTTCTTTTCCTATTCGTATCCCCTTAATTTCCTTGGTCTGTCTAATTGCTCGGGCTAGAGTCTCAAGAACGATGTTGAATAGAAGTGGTGAAAGAGGGCATCCCTGCCTTGTTCCAGTTTTTAGGGGGAATGCTTTCAGTTTTTCACCATTTAGAATGATATCAGCCATGCCCATCAGCTTTTAAAAAGTACTATAATGGTGTACTGGTCATGCCAGTCGTGCCTCTACCTCAGGGCCTTTGCCCTTGCTGTTGCCACTGCTGAAATGTTTGCCTTTCTTCGTACCACTCAGGTGGGCACATCAATCCTTTAATACATTACTTCATTGGAAACTTCGCTCAAATGTGATCTTTCCCCTAAATCCTTCTTCAACCCTCCAATTTAGAATTGTAACTCCCTCCCCCTGTGATTTCTAACCTTTTCCTTTTTTTTTTTCCTATAGCACTTTCAGCCATTTAATAACCTATAATTGGAAGTTTTAATTTTGCTTACTACCTGTCTTCTCCACTAGAATATAAGCTTGTGAGAGTAAGGTTTTGCTTTATTGTTTGTATGCCTTATATGCTGCTGCTGTATTTCCTCTAGCCCAAACAGTGTCTGACATGTTCCAGTTACAAAATAGATATTTTTTGAATGAATACACAGATGTCTTGCTTGACCTTGTTAGTAATCCCTGGATGAGGAATTGAAATCTTCCTTCCATAGATAAGAAAACTAAATTTCAGAGATGATAATTGACTCCCCCAAGTTCTCAATGCCAGTATTTTCTGAAAATCATTTGCTCTTCATTTTTTATTAGAAAATCACATATTTAGACCATCCAATTAATGCAGATCTGAAACAAAAGGAAGAAAAAAGTACCCAGAGACAATTATTATTAACATTTTACTTTATAGAGGATATAGATATGTGAAATTTTATACCATCTTACTTTATAACATTTAGTAGTGTATTTTCTCATTTAAGAATACATCATTAAAATACTGGGGAATAATATTGGCCAAATTATATTGTTATTCTGTGTGCATAAATGAACATGTAACAATGAATCTCACCATTATGTATAATTATAATGCACCAATAAAAACATTGGGAAATATAAAAGCATAACAAAAAAGAAAACTAAAAAAAATTTGTCATTAAAAAGTAAACATGCCAATAAATATATTTCTGCAAAATAATTTGTTCATGACTGCATGGTATTCCACCGTAGCAATGTAATATAGTTTTATGTAGTCAATTGTTGCATAGAAAGGTTATTGCTGATTTTTTTTCTTATATTAAGCAACACTGAAGAGAATGTATTCGTAGCATTTTTTTTGTACTTAGTCGATTATTTCCTTTAGGTAAATACCTAGAAGTGTGATTTTCCTTCATTTAAAGAATGTGCATATTTTCAAGTTTTATGGTTGATTACTTCCTGTAAAAGTTAAACACATCTACTTTTTCAATAATACATGGGAATGCCTACTTTCCCCATTTTCCCCCAACAGTGGTATGAGCTTGCTTTTTATCTAATATGAACAGTGTTGGTTATAAATGCTGTAATCAACACACTGTACATGAATTATAAATAATAGTTGGTGTATTAACTTTACATTACTGTATCAAAATACCTGATATTCAGATTAATAAGAAGAAAGGTTTATTTTGATTATGGTTTCAGAGGTATCAGTCCGTAGTTGCTTGGCCCTGTGGTGGCACAGTAAGTCATGGCAGGAGTGCATAGCCAGAGAGGCCTATTCACCTTACAGTGGTCTAGAAGCAAAAAGATGGAGGAAGGAGGATCCCAGGTCCCAATATCCCTGTCAGTGACATGTCCCAGTGATCTAACTTTCTCCCACTAGGCCCTGCTTCCTGAGGGTTCTACCATTCCAAAGAACATCACAGACTGGCCATCAATCCTTTAGTACATGGATCTTTGGGGGCACTTATCCAAACTAAGCATGAGGTGTGAACCTCACATTGTTAGTGCTTTTCTACTTCAGGAAGAAAGTAATTTTGTTTTCTTTAGATTTATAGAGAATAAAGTAATGAAACAAATTGCTGTTTTATTTTGCTTTCTTTATTATGATGCTGTACTTTGCTTTTCTTTGCATATTGGCCATTTTTCTTTTTAGTTGCTCCTTCTTTCTTATTCATTTTTGAGAGCTTTCAATTAGATGCAAGAAGTTTCTGCCTTCTATCTTTTCCAAACTTTATGATGTTTATTGGCCTGGTGAGTCATTTTCATTGATCCAAATGGATCAATCTTTTTCTTAACGATTTCAACTTTTGAGATCATGTGTGGGAAAACCTTTCAGAGCCTCAGATAATCTAAATCTCGACTTCAATCTTCTTTTGATTTCAGCTTTTGTATTGGAAAGGAGTGAGGGCCAACTTGATTTTTTCTAACCAATCGATGAACTGATGATTCCATTAATATTCAACCAATAAACCAATCAAAACACATTTATGTTTATTGAAAAACAACATTATTCTTTCATTAACTTGCTGTTCTACCTTCCTTGTGTATTGAACCCTGATCCACATCTGCATCTGCTTCTTGTCCTTCAATCCCACTGATTTATTTGTCAAATTCTGATTATAGGAGCTTTGTAGTAAGTTTTAATTTTTGGTAATTCATAAACATTGCCATTTTGACCAGAGTTGTTAACTAATTAACTTAAATGATTGCTTAGTGTTTCCTCTAATATGCAGGGTCTCTCCCCATAGAAAGGCAGAAAGAAAAAAACAGCAAAACATAAATGACAGCAAAGCACGGCATGGTCAATTTTCTTAGTGGTTACTGTCCTGTTAGAGCTCATTGATGAAAATTTTCTGATTCCACTTTTGACAGGACTCAGTGAAAGCAAATAAGTGGGAATTTGTTTTTCTAGTTTTTAAAATCCACTCTTTTTGATCAGTACATATTTCTAAAAATTCAGACAAGTACCAAAAAAAGAAAAAAAAACAAAACAAAACAAAAACTAACAGACGTCCATGTAGGGCTGAGAATAAATAGGTGTGAACATTTTGTCACTTTTGCTTCAGTGCTTGGTTTCGTTTCTTGGAGAAGCACCATGTTTTGGTTCGCCCGCCACCTGGCACTAGGGTTCACCACCTCGGTAAGGGAGGATTCCTGCCCTCTGGCTGCTGCGTGGCTGGACACGTGACCCCAGCATCCGGGCTGCCGGGTTCCACCAGACGTCAGGCGGCACGTAACCGGGCCTTCATTTCAGGCCTTATACACATTTTCCTCCCCCTCCAGGAAACCGCTGTCCCAAAGCTGCCGCATTGCATCTCCATATGGTTTTTGATGTTTCGTTTTGTTTAATTAATTTTTAAAATTTGTTCTGATTAGTTGTGCATGACAGTAGAATGCATTCATACATTTTGGTAGGTCATATATAAATGGAGCGTAATCTCATTTTCTGATTATACATATTGCAGGATCACATTGGTCATGCAGTCATACATGTACATGAGGTAATAATGTCTGTTTCACTCTACTCTCATTCCTATCCCCCTCTCCGTTCCTTCCCCCTCCCCCTCTTCCTAATATAAAGTAACTGTTCTTCTCTATCCCCTCCCCCTTATTGTGAACTAGCTTCCACATATCAGAGAAAACATTTGGCCTTTGGTGTTTTGGGTATGGCTTATTTCGCTTAGCATGACATTCTCTAGTTCCATCCACTTACCTGCAAATGCCATAATTTCATTCTTTAAGGCTGAGTAATATTCCATTGTGTGTATGTACCATATTTTCTTTATTCATTCATCTGTTGAAGGCCATCTAGGTTGGTTCAATATTTTAGCTACGGTGAATTGAACTGCTATAAGCATTGATGTGGCTGCATCATTGTAGTATGTTGAGTTTGAGTCCTTTGTGTATAACCCAAGGAGTGGGATAGCTGGGTCAAATGGTGGTTCCATTCCAAGTTTTCTGAGGAATCTCCATACTGCTTTCCATAATAGTTGCACCATTTTGCATTCTCACTAGCAATGTATGAGCATACCTTTTCCCCCACATCCTTGCCAACATTTATTGTTGTTTGTATTTTTTTAACTTTATTTTTTATATATTTATTTATTTTTTATATGGTGCTGAGGATCGAACTCAGTGTCTCATACATGCTAGGCAAACACTCTACCACTGTGAGCCACAACCCCAGTCCCTGTTGTTTGTATTCTTCATAATTGCTATTCTGATTGGAGTGAAATGAAATCTTAAAAGTAGTTTTGATTTGCATTTCTCTCATTTCTAGAGAGGTTGAACATTATTTCTTATATTTGTTGATTAATTGTATATCTTCTTCTGTGAAGTGTCTTTTCAGTTCCTTAACCCATTTATTGATTGGATTATTTGGTTTTTTTGGTGTGTGTGTGTGTGTGTGTGTGTGTGTGTGTGTGTGTGTGTTGTTTTTTGAGTTCTTCATATATCCTTGAGATTAATGCTTTACCTGAGATGCATGTGGTATAGATTTTCTCCCAATCTGTAGGCTCTCTCTTTACATTTTTTTCTTTTGCTGAAAAGAAGCTTTTTAGTTTGAAGCCATACCATTTATTGATTCTTGATTTAACTTCTTGCACTTTAGGGTTCTTGTTAAGGAAGTCAGATCCTAGACCAACATCATGAAGATCTGGGCCAACATTTTCTTCTAGTAGCAGCAGGGTCTCTGTTCAAGTGCATAAGTCTTTGATCCACTGTGAGTTGAGTTGTGTGCAGGGTGAGAGATAAAGATTTCACTTCATTTTGTTACATTTGGTTTTCCGTTTTTCCCAGCACTATTTGTTGAAGAGGCTATCTTTTCTCCAGTAAACATTTTTGGCATTTTTGTCTAGTGTGAGATACCTGTATTTATGTGGGTTTGTCTCTTTGTCTTCTATTCTGTACCACTGGTCTACGTGTCTGTTTTGGTGCCAATACCATGCTGTTTTTATTACTATAGCTCTATAGTATAGTTTGAGATCTGGTATTGTGATGCCTCCTGCTTCACTTTTCTTGCTAAAAGGACTGCTTTGGCTATTCTGGGTCTCTTACTTTGCCAAATGAATTTCATGATTGCTTTTTCCATATGCTTTTAATATGCCTTTTTTAACATTTATATCCCTAAACAATCTATTTTTTTCAAATTATATAAATGATGTGGTAGATTCATTTGCAACTTTTCTTTTTCCATGCATTTTTATATTTGGGGGGTTTATCCTCAAATTTATTATACATAAATTCATTCAGATTAGTTGTTGTAAAATATTAATTGTATGAGTAAGCCCAAGTTTATCTATTCCTTCATTAGTTTATCTATTCCTCTATGGTACTCTTTTCCTATTAAAAAGAGTTTAGTAACAGTTTTACCTCCTCATGAACCTTGAGTGTTTACTTGGGGAAAATACCTAGAAGTGGATTTGAGGGACAGTACAATTGGATTCACTTGAACTATTCATATTGCTGAATTGCTCTCTGAAGTGGTTCTTCCGATGTCCTCTCCTGCCAGAAGCATATGAAAGAATTTGCTTGTATCTTCACCAATACTCGGTGCCATCAAACTTTCAAAAAACTAGGTTTTGAATTTGTGGCTCCATCCCATTTCTCATTCTCAATTTTGCAAAGCGCTGTAGACTCTGGACTTAGGCTGTGTAGTTTGGGTCTAGTTCACCCATGTACTAGCCCTGTGACTCACCTGCCGAGTGAACCCAACCATAAATTAGGATCATGTCAGTTCCTATTTTATAAGAATTAAATAAATTAATAAAGTACTTGGGACATAGTAAGTTATCCTTAAACGTTACCTGTTTCAGTGTTGTTACTGTTTATTCCTCTGTCTGTTCTTTTTTTCCCCATCATTCTTTCCAGAGGTTTTCTAATTTCCTTTGTCATTCCAAAGAAATCAGTTTTTTTTTTTAAGGCTTTATGGGTGGTAATGTTTCTTTGTTTCCTACTTCACTACTTTTTGTTATTATTTGGATCTCCTACTTCCCTTCATATTAAATATGCTGATTTTTTCCCCTTAATTCTAGCATGGCATGCTTGGCTCATTAATTTTCAAATTTTATTCTAGTGTTTGTATTTATCACTATAAATCTTCCACTAAGGACAGCTTTAACTATGCCTCACAAGTTTTGATACATAGTATCTTCATTGCATTTCATTATAATTTTATTCTAATTTCTACCTTGGTTTCTCTTTTGACCTATCTATCCTTTAGACCTATGTGCTTAGGAGATATTTTGGGGTATACATTTGTTAATTTCACT
Organism: Sciurus vulgaris; assembly: GCF_902686455.1. Lineage (NCBI taxonomy): Eukaryota > Metazoa > Chordata > Mammalia > Rodentia > Sciuridae > Sciurus > Sciurus vulgaris. The sequence continues at coordinate 124,972,813 of NC_136462.1, forward strand.
GCTTTGTTGTAAAAAATTCTCTACAGGATTTTAATTCATTGGTATCTTTTGAAACATTTATGTGTCAAAATATGTGGCCGTTTACTTTAAAAGAAATAACTTTGGTTCTTTAGAACCTTCCTGTACAATAAGGCAATTTACTTTACATTTTTAGGAGTTTTCCATTTGAATTTTAATGAACTTCAGTTTTAAAAAGGGAAATTACTCAGGAAGTTATTCCAGGAATGTATAAGTAGGAAACTGTAAATTTAGTAACTTGTTTGTATTTAATTTTTATTGGTGCATTGTAATTATACATAATAGTGGGATTCATTATGCTGTATCTATACATGCACATACATAATGTGATCCCTCTCTTTCTCTCAGGACCTTCCCTCTGCCCTCCACCAATCTGCTTCCTCCACTCTACCTGTGATCATTTAAAAGAAGAACTTTATTTTGGGGAGGGGATTCCGGAGTTCTCTATGTGCAATCCATCAAATTCACATGTGGTGTTACCACAAACCATATTTTCTCTTTGCTTGATCCTTCAATTTTTTTGAGAGAGACATGTTAAAATCTCTAAATATGATTACAAATTTGATATGTTTCCTATACATTTTGTCATTTTTTGCTTCACATAGTTTAAGGCTATCTTATTGCTGCCTGCAGGTACAGGATTGTATTATTTTCCTGATGAATTGTTCCTTTTCTCATTTTTATAATGACTCTTTGTATCCTAATGCTTTTTAACCTTCATCTTTAAAAATTTATGTTAATATACACTAACTATATCTCACACTTAGTACTTACTGTATACGAGGCACTGCACTGTTACATAAAATAATGAAATAGATACTGTTATCACCCCATTTTGAAGATAAGGAAACTGAAGTTCAGAGTGACTTATACCTTGCTTTAGTCATATATCTTAAGGGTGGGAGAGCTTGAATCCAAACTTGGGCATTTGACTTCAGAGTCTGTGATTTTTAACTGCTATGCCAATATACTAACTATATTCTTATTTATTTATTTACTTTCATACCAGGGATTGAACCCAGGGGTGCTTAATCACTGAGCCATTGCTGAGGCTGGCTTTGAACTCTCCATCCTCCTGCATTAGCCTCCCAAGCTGCTGGGATTACAGGCAACGCCACTGTACCTGGCTACATCCCCAGCTCTTTAAATTTTTTTTTTTTTCCTTAATTTTGAGACAGGGTCTCTCTAAGTTGTTTAGAGCCTCCCTAAGTTACTGAGGCTGGCTTTGAATGGGCAATCCTCCTGCCTCAGCCTCTTGAGTGGTCAGGATTACAGGTGTGTGCCACTATGCCTGGCTCTTACTTGGTTTTGACTGATATATTTCATTTCATCTTTTTACTTTCACTGTTTATGTGATCTTGTTTTTATGTACACCTCTTATAGGAGTATTTGGCTGTATTTGTTTTAATTTTTAAAATTCCAGTTTGGAAGTCATTGTTTTTAGCTGATGTTTATGCAGTTTTCATCTATTATCATAAATGTACTTGGAAACACTTGTGTCATCTTATTGATTTTTAGTAGTCCTACTTTGTCTTTGCTTTTATTTCTCTTCTTTCCTACTTTATTCTAGATGACTGGATTTTATTCATTCCCTTGTTTTATTTATGCTGGTTTAAAAGTCCATTATTGTTACAATTTCTTCCTGTTTTTGAGGTTGCCCATAATTTGTTTCCAACATATGTTTTAATTGATGTATCAGCTTAATTTATTTAACATCTCTTTCCTTCTCCAGATAATACAGGCATTTCATAAAAACATTTAACTCTCATCACTACTCTCCCATTTTACCTACAAAATTAGTCATCAGTAGTTTTACACAGTTGATACATAGGAATTAACTATGTGCTTATCAGTTTCTTTTCTCTGGATTAACTTACCTTCTCTTTGAATAGGCCTATTTATAGTTTTTATGGTAAAAAATATGACAAATCACCTCTTTGTCTGAAAAAATTTTAACTTTTATTCCTGAGTAATATTTTATCTGGTAATAGAATTCTGGATTATCAGTTACTTTTCTTTAGCACTATAAGGATTTTTATCCCTATGTTTATTTTCATTCTTCAAAGAATACCTTTTCCAAATGCAAATTTTTAGGCAAAGTTTTCTTTTGGTTTCTGAATTCTTCAGTTTTAATATGATGTGTTTAGGTATCTAAGGGTGAATTCATTTTTATATGTCTTACTAATATTTATGTTATTCTTTAAATCTGAAGGTTTATTCTGGAACATCCTTAAACATTCTCTCTCTCTCTCTTTTTTTTTTTTTTTTTTTTTTTTCTAGTTGTAGGTGGCTACCTTTGTATTTATTTATTTATTTATTTATTTATTTTTATTTATTTATTTTTTTTTTAATGTGGTGCCGATGCTGAGCATCAAGCCCAGTGCCTCACACATGCTAGGCAAGCTCTCTACCATTGAGCCACAACCCCAGCCCTTTAGACATTATCTTTTGATTATTATTTTTCTGTTATTCTCTTTTATCTTTCCTGGAATTCCTATCAGGCATTTGAGGAAGCTTCTTCTGTGCTCATGCCTCCTTACTCTGATTTCTTATCTTTTATCTTTGTATCTTTTTGTGCTGGATTCTGCTGAATTCCCTTAAATCTATCTCTCAGTTCACTAATTTTCTCTTCACTTAAATCTAATATATTATTGAATCTGTGCATTCTGTTTTTTATCTTGATGATTGTTTTATCTACAGGTAGTATTTAGTTCCTTTCCAAATCTATGGGTTTTTTTTTCAGAGTCTTATTTAGACTTACTGCTTATGTCTTTATTTACTTTAAACGTGTTCATACCATCTTTAGATTGTAGTTCACTTTTGTGAAAATCTTAAACTTCTATTACTGCTGGTTATTTTGTGTCTGCTGACTCTTATTCTTATGTGTTATTTTTCGAAAAAGAACACAGCTTTAGTGTGGGGCTTTTATTTTTTCTCTGTGGGGCTTCTGTGCACATGGATTGCCCACAGCCCTGTAGCATGTTTGTGCTTGCTCCCAGGGATATTATTAGCATGGAACCAATTTTTATATTAATTTCTTGGCTCAAGGATTCTTTTACCCTGTGATAATGAAACTGTGAGGCCTGACATATTTAAGACATGGCCCTTGCTTTATATTTCTAAGGAATAACTTTCTACTTTTTTGACTTTAGAACCCAGGCGGAGGTGTCTTTGTTTCTGGTGCTGATAAGCAGATTTTCTTCTATTTCATTCTTTCAATTAGAATTAGAGTAGTCCTTCAAGGGTCCCAACTTTATGCAGGATCTGTGTTTCCACCCTCCTTCTCATAGAGGGGGAACGCTCAACTTCTCCTTAGTAAGACCCTCCTTCTCCCTCCAAGGCAGCTCAATACCAGTTCTCCTGCTTATTTCTGTGATTTCCTGTCCCTTCTCTGTTTTTGACAACTGTACCTTTATTTTGCCCTCTTGCAAGCTTAGCTGTGCTCATTAAGGAAAAAAAAAAAAAGGCACTTTATCCAGCTATTCTAGGTGTTTGTAATGGGAGGGGGGTCCCCCCCACACACACACACGTTTTCTAAGCATACCTCCTTGTCAGATCTGGAAATTGCCTTGTAATTTCTTCATTCTTAATAAAGGGCTTTTCCCTAGGCTTGAGCTCTGCAGGGATACCCTTGGCAAACAGGAAGGTAGCCCCCTCCCCAACTCCTTGATGTCCTCCTTAGTTTTTGTGGAGGAAAAGGCTGCCTCGGGGCAGAAAGAGCTCTCCCTTCAGTATGAGATTTTATTCGAGATGACATAAAGAAGGTAGAAATTCTTGATCACAGATTCAGATTCCTAAATCGATATCATCCTTTTACAGTTTCACTGAATCTGTGGTTTCATTAAATCACAGTAACATCCCGCATCCTGGACAAAAAGACCACAAAATTCAGAACAATAAGCAGGTCAGCCACTCCAGGAATTATACAAATGCTACAGATAAATTCTCCCTCACTGTGCTAGCGTGAAGTGAGAACATTGTGGCCACATTACATCTTAGCACTTAATTTTGGTTTTTGAAAGCTCCATGTATCATGGCATATGGACAAGCTTTAATAAGAATACTTCATAACTGAGTTTTGCTAATCCAGTTCGAGGTTTATATCATTCATTCTCATCAGATTTCTGGATTGTTAGTGGCAGAAAGGAAGATTAAACCTTTAAGGGAGTTGGTAGAAATGAAATTCAGGGAGCTTATCTTTTGTCCAAAGATTCAAACAGCAATCCTATGAATTATATCCCTTGATCATCTCTTTCTTTCTTCTTCTGTAACATCAAATGTCAATAGTTTGAGCAGTTAAAAATGCACATGGTGGTGAAAGGGTGTACATTCATTTTAGCCTTGTAGACTGGACAGCTATACCATTTATCTTGGCATGACTGTGGCATGAGAAATGAGCAAGGTGCCACAGGGTAATGGGCAAACATTCAACTCCCACCCTACCCAAAGCTACCACTGTTTGTGGAAATATCCATGGCTCAGGAGTTAGAACAGTCTGGATTTCTCACCTTGGCTGTGCACAAGCAGAGCCTTTGAAAAGGGGAAGAGAATGTGGATCCCAGTCAGTTTGTCCTGTAGGCTGGGTTACTCGACTTCACCCCAGACCCCTGCCCTGACTTTAGTTGCCTATAGAATTGAGTCCAAACTCCTCGCCCAGAATTCATTACTTTGTGCTACTAAAACAGAATACCTGAGACTGGATCATTTATAAAGAACAAAAGTTTATTTCTCACAGTTCTGGAAGTTAGAAGCCTACCATCAGCCCTGATCATAAAGATTGTTTTCATCTCTGAGATCATGAGCTCCACGAAGGCAGCTCCCTTACCCTTTTTCAGCTGTGCCTACCACGGTGCCATACCCATACTGGGTGGGTGTGCAGAAAAGATTTTGTAGGGCTGAATGCCTACTGAACCTTCAAGGAGACCTGAGGCAGGTGCACAGGGTGGGTGCCAAAAATTATAGGGGAAGCCAGGCTGGATTTGGAATCATATGTTAAGTGGGTAATTTCAACCCCTGGCCATCTTCAGAACTTCCCCATGGAATTCGTTCATGAACCTTCTTCTTATTTAATAAAAAACTGGATAATGAGTCCCACAGCCAACTTGTTATTTTCCCTCTGAGGTGGTGAATAATCCAGACACAGGCAGTAACTCATGGGTCTAAGGAGGGTCCCTGGAAGCATGTGATTAAAGAAATTGAAAATGTAAAAGTGGAGAGGCCAAAATTGTGTTTTAGGCAAGTGTGTCTTGCTCTCTCTATAGATGGAGTCATTTTCCAAAGCTGGTCTCACATAGTAGGTCAGTCCATAGGGACTTCCCCTATTTACTTCTGTCCCTTGGTGGTAGACACTTTTCCTCCTCCTGACATAAGGTTGAGCCTGGTGCTCTTTTGAATAGTATCAGAAGGCCTCAGGTCTCTGATTCATTGTTGGGCCCTGGATCATCCAGTTCCTCAGTTTCCTCATCTGTAAACAGGGTGCTCTTCCTGCTTTGCAGAGAGGTGTTTGTGTGATCAAAGGAGGTAGCTGCCCATGGCTGCATGCTGCAGGCTGGATCCATGACTGCTAGAAAGCCTGGAAGCTTATTTTTCAATGCATTCTTTCTTAGCTTCTATTCCTCCCTGCAGCACACCTGTGGGAGTTTCTCTAATGGCAGATCCATCATGTGCACCTGTACAGTACCTGTGTCCATGCACCTGTTTTCATCCCTCAATCCTTACCTTCACTTTTGACAAAAGTGACTTAGGCCTCACACAGTGTATTTCCATTATTCACTTTAGGAGACTCTGGACCTTGGTTTTCCAAATAGATTTTTTTTTTTTTGATCTGGGATCAGTAATTCATTATAGACATGCAAAGCAGGAATGAAATTTGAGATGGCTCCCAAGGAAAGCAAAGTCATGAGCTCTCCTTGGAGGCACACGGTGGGGCAGGGCATGGGGTTAGCTGGCAGACCTGGCTTTAGCTCTTGTTGCTTCCAGATGCTGCCAGACCCTTAAGTTCCCCAAGCCTGTCTTCTCATCTATCAAAGAGTAATAGCAAAAACAAAGAGGTCTCTGAAGGTGGTTACAGGGATTAAAGAAGAGGGTAGCTAGGAAAACGCTTTGTGTGACCAAAACCATAAAATATGATATGCATGTGTTGCCGTTGCTGTTCCCTAAATGGCAGTCATTTGTCCTTTGCTCTGATATCTAAATCTATTTATTTACTCAAAGCTCAAGCATGACAGGTTGTCCCCACCTTCAGCAAGCCAGAACAGCCTGACACAAAATGCTTTAATAAGATGCTGTTGAAGGACCAGAGCAGGGGCACTGAGTGGGAGAAGTGGGTTTCCCAGGGACTTATTCTGGGCAGGAACAGAACTTGTCAGGGTTTCATTTCCTTTTCTATACTGGAAAAGGAAAGCCACAGGTCTATGCATAGCCTTCAACATTCGTGAGTGAGACCAAGCTATTGTTTATACAAGCCTGTTGAGAGGAACTGCCTTTGAGATGGAGAGAGAACTCTCAAGCTGCTAATCTAAAGAAAATGCACTGTTCCCCTAGAGAATGGACTGGACCCCACAGACTGAATCAGCTTTAAAATCAATAAGTCAATTTCAAAATACCTTTTCTAAGTAGCATGTGAACAGGGAAGTAAATGCATTATGTAATTTGTTGTGTCCTCAGGAATCTCAGAAGCTGTGTCCATGTTTATGAATGAAGAGTTTCACCTTCTCCTATGAAATTTTGTTAAGCATTTGTTTTGATGTTTTTGAATTTCTCCTTCCACATCAGTTAGTGTGGCTTTTCCATTCATATCAAAGTAAGATTTATGATTGTTTGACGATTGCTAAATAACATGTGTTTATTGTAAGAATTTTAGAAAAGATGGGAAATTATAAGGAGAAAATAAAATATCATCTATAAATAATGAACAGTGACTGAACAGGAAAGGGCATGAAGGAACTTTTTTAGGGCAATAAGATCATTCTACATCTTCTTTCTGGGGGTGTTGGTTAGTTCACAGGCATATATATCTGTCAAAATTTCAGCTGATGCACTTTTGATATTTGTGCTCTTCACTGTATGTAAATTTTATGTGCAAAGGAAAACTAAACAATTATTGAACTTGAGTTGATGTACATGACAAAGTATTTAGGAGGAAGTGTACAGATGTCTGCAATTTGCTTTGAAGTGCATAAAAAAAATAAGGTGGCTGGATGATGGATAGATGGGTAGATATGTGATCAAGAAAATATATTAAAATGTTAATGGTAGAATCCAGATGGTGGTTATATGATTGTTCACTCTAAAACTCTTTCAACTTTGCTGTATGCTTGAAAATTTGCGTAATAAAATATTGGAGAATAGATATTACTAATTTTAGAAAAAAGTCCATATTTAAAATTCAAACAATGACTATTAACATTTAAATGCACTTTCATTGTCATTTTTAAGAACATATAACTTTATAGCACTAAGATCTTTCAATGTACATATTTATTTCTGTATTTTTTACTCAATATATACCTCAGTTTTCTTTCATCCCTAAAATTTTGTCATTTTTTAAAATATGGTATCATTTGCATATAATAAGATGCACACTTTTCAGTGTAAGTTCCATGAGTTTTGACAAACGCGTACAGCCACATACCCACCACCACCAGCAAGATGTAGAACAGGCCCATCATTCTGGAAAACTTCTCCATGCATCTTCAAGGCTGACCCCTCCCCTCACATCCAGCCCCTGGCAACCACTGATCTATTTTCCAGAGTGTCATTAAAATGAAACCATATGGTATAATATAGTTTGTGGCCTTTTGACCCTGGCTTCTTTCACTCCATGAATCATCTGTGTCATTGCGTGTACTAGTAGTGTGTTCTTTTCCTACTAATGAGTACTATTCCATTGTAAGGATGTACAATGCTGTAATTTTAGTGTTAGTAAAATTTCATTGTGTATCATAACCTGTTGTATTCATGTATTTCCTATTATTTGCATATTAAGGATATTTTATTTTTTTACCGTGTAAATACCATGGTAGTGAACATCTTTGTGCATACTAGTTGTCATGGATCCTTTCTTTAAGGTAGATTCCTGGGAAGGGAATTACTATGAATAATTTTAAAGCCCTTGATACATCATTTAGTCATTAAAATGTTTTCCCTTGTATTTCTTTAAGTGATTCATAACAAGCTGGACTTACAGCTCCACTGTTGGTTTTAACCCTCTTTCCCTCCCTCTCTTTTTCGATATTGTCCCTGTAGAACTGATCTGAAGCTTCCCTATCACCAGTGAGGTCTCAAAATTCTAAGTCATGGAGGCCAATCAGGAGACTTCCCTTTTCTTGGTGAAGATCTTAGAGGAACTGGACAGCAAGCAAAACACTGTTTCGTATCAGGATCTGTGCAAATCACTGTGTGCTCGGTTTGATCTGTCACAACTTGCCAAACTGAGAAGCGTGCTCTTCTACACTGCTTGCCTCGATCCCAATTTTCCAGCTACATTATTCAAAGATAAGATGAAATGCACTGTGAATAACCAGCAATCGAAGAAAATCATGGTGGCTGCAGACATTGTGACCATATTCAACCTGATCCAAATGAATGGAGGAGCTGCCAAGGAGAAGCTACCTACCGGCCGCCAGAAGGGGCGCAAGAAGGAGGCATCCTTTGAATCCTGCAGGTCGGACACAGAGATCTGCAATGCTGCCGAGTGTGAGCCCCTGAACTGTGAGCTGAGCGAGAGACCCTTCAGCCGGGGCTACCCCACCAGGCAGTCATCCAAGTGCCGGAAGATGGATTGCAAGGACTGCCCGCAGTTTGTCCCTGCCTCAGAGCCCAACTTCTTGTTGGGTGTCAGCAAAGAGGTGAAAAACCGGGCTGCTTCCCTGGACAGGCTGCAGGCTCTGGCCCCGTACTCTGTGGCCAGCCCTCAGCCCTGTGAGATGCAAAGGACCTACTTCCCCATGAACATCGAGAACGAGTCCATTTCAGACCAGGACTCCCTGCCCATCAGTCAGAGTATCAAGGAGACCTTCATCTCCAATGAGGAGCCCTTCGTGGTTCAGTCCTGTGTCCAGAAAAGAAACATCTTCAAAGAGGATTTTCACAATCTCATGACCGTGTCCCCCAGTTTGGTTGATCCTACCAACAAAGCAGAGGGTGAGCACGGGGAGCCCCAGAGTCGAAAGGAGTCCCACAAGCCACCCTTCTTTAATCACAGCTTTGAGATGCCCTACCACAGCCAGTACCTGAATCCGGTGTATTCCCCCGTTCCTGACAAAAGGCGGGTAAAGCATGAAAGCCTAGATGACCTTCAAGCATCTACGTATTTTGGACCCACTCCTGTGATGGGAACCCAGGACAACAGGCGCTGTCCAGGGAGGCCCAGTAAGCAGACTCCATGGCCAGCCAAGAGCTGGAGCTTAAACACAGAGGAAGTCCCCGACTTTGAAAGATCCTTTTTCAATAGAAATCCGTCTGAAGAGAAGCTACGATACCCAAATCCTGGCAGCCAGACCCCCAACTTTTCAGCCCCAGACAGGCGCCCCACTTACTTGGTACCAAAGGATCAACAGCCAATTCTCCCCATTGGCTACGCGGTGAAACAAAATGGGCTCAAATCTAAAGAGATCTCGTCCCCTGTTGACCTGGAGAAGCACGAAGCCATCAAGAAGTTTAAAGACAAGAGTATTAGCTGCACCAGCGGACAGCTCAGCTCAGACACCAGTAGCGTGGGCACCCAGACCGAGCAGCACGTCCTAGAATCCAAGAAATGCAAAGACTTGTGTGCCTCCAGTCAGGGCAAGTACGGCGACAGGCTCCTGAAGCACTCTGACGACGACTCTGAAATCGTCAGTGACGACATCAGCGACATTTTCCGGTTTCTTGACGACATGAGCATCAGTGGCTCCACAGGGGTGATACAGTCATCCTGCTACAATAGCACCGGGTCCTTGTCTCAGCTTCAGAAGTCAGACTGTGACAGTTCCCCAGAGCACAACCTCACCAAAATTCCCAATGGGGTCCCCAACAGCAAGGCAGACAAGGGCAACCGGCCTGAAAACATCCACCACTCAGAAGAAGAGTTGAAGACCAGTGTGTGCAAACTGGTGCTCAGGATTGGCGAAATTGAACGGAAACTTGAATCGCTGTCGGGTGTCCGAGAGGAAATCTCCCAGGTCCTGGGCAAACTGAATAAACTGGATCAGAAGATGCAGCAGCCAGAGAAGGTGAATGTGCAGATCGATCTGAACTCCTTGACCAGCGAGGCTCCCTCGGATGACAGTGCCTCTCCCCGGGTGTTCCGCACACACAATGGCTCCCATGGACCCAAGCTGGAGAGCAACCCAGACTGGTGCTGCTCTGACGCCAGCGGAAGCAACAGCGAAAGCCTGCGCATCAAGGCCTTAAAAAAAAGCCTCTTCACCAGGCCATCCTCCAGGTCCCTGACCGAGGAGAACAGTGCCACCGAGTCCAAAATAGCCAGCATCTCCAACTCGCCTAGAGACTGGCGTACCATCACCTACACTAACCGCATGGGCCTCAGTGAGGAGGAGATTAAAGATGCAGGCCCGGGAGATAACAAGGAATGGCATCGAAAATCTAAAGAGGTAACTGAAATCTAAGTTCCCATAACTGGCACCAGCTTTATCATGCCCTGGTGTATATCAAAGCTTTGAGCACCCCATTAAGCAAGAAAAAGGCCTCACCTCTGTGCGCTAGTTATCCTTCCGGGTTTGGCAGGCTTTGCCCATTAGAACAGAGAGGACAAGTAGGCAGGCTATTTGTTCCGCCCATTGTCAGCCAGCGAGGTGGAGCTCACGCTGGGATGCTGCCTACAGCAGACAGAGTGACTGGGATATTGGACAGGTGGTGTGAGAACAGATTTCATGGAACCGGGGTGTGTCAGGGCAGACAGGCATCACCCAGGATGTCTTTCTGTCCTTTCCGAAGCAGTAGGACCCATGTCAGGCAAGCAGGGAAAACGACTTGCAAGTTTGCTTGCTGATACGTCCTTTTCATGGACTCTGTTGCATGTGTGAAGTTCCTTTTTGAAAGCATGAGTTCTTTCATTGTAAGATAGGTATTTGTAAGAAGGTAAATAAGAAAATGACTCATTGTTCCCCACGCAAAAATAGCAACTCTTAATATGGTCTCTCCTTTTCCTTTTCAGTGTGTTTTTCCTGTGTGGTTGTGTGTTCTGTGCTTTCAGTGTGAGCTTGAGTATTTTTGCACCCTTATCTGTCTTCACCCCATCGGCTCTGGAGTCTGCACACACATATACTCCAATGCTTTCTTTTTCCCATTCCCTGTGGTAAGGAGGATTTGTTTCAGTGGGACCTGTGGCTGCTCCTCTCCATTCTGTGTGGGTTCCAGAGAACCCTTTCTGGCCAAAATGATAGAGTTCCAGTTTGTTCTTGTCTCCATTCCCTTCCCTGCTTTTAAAGGTCAGTAGACGGACCCCGGAGACTGCTGAGTCCCCGAGGACTGGATTGACAGGGGCAGGAAGTGAGGATGGTGTGGACTACAGGTGTGCTAAGCCAGAGGTGGAGCCAGAGTCCCTCACATGGCACAAAGGAGAAGCTTGGAAAACTGGGTCCTAAGGAGGTTCTCAGGGTCCAAAGTTGGGGGGGGGGGTGGTTAAGTAGCTATTTTTTCTGATCCCACAGAAGCCTTGGGTATCAGTACTGGTCACCACTCTGATCTTCTGTATCTGTTTACCATGAATGGTGTTGGAGAAGGGCCAGAGGATGATCCATAATGCTGTCAGACAAGATGCCCAGACATGTCCTTGTCCTCTGCTTCCAGTGCCCTTGTCTCTTAGCTAAGCCAGGTTTATGGAACCCTGGGTCTTGGATAGCATTGAAAAGTGGCCATTTAGAGGACTCAAGAGGTGAGACACTTCTGTAGGAATGCTCATCCAAACTGAACTAGCCATGCCTGCAACCCATTAAATGACAAGGCTTCACCAGATCAACAGGTACAGCCACAAGCTCGAGGAACAACCCTGTGAAATGTACCTCCCACAAAAGCCCTCTTCATTTTGTTGCTTCTGTGACCCTACTTTTTCCCTGCTGGCTCTCACTATCCAGCTGAAGTGGATGCTGGGCTGAGGATGGTGCTGAGTGGCTGGGTTCACCTGAGCTTTGGTCCCATGTCTCAAATTGCTGTAGACCAGTTCCCCATGTGTCTTGCACACATGTCAAAACCTATAGGTCTCAAGTCAGACTTTGATGTTCCTTCAAAGCCAGTGTTCCTTCTTGCTGGTTCCCCCCTGGGGGCAGTGAGCCACCATTCCCACAATCCTCTAAGCTGGAAAGATCCTGCTCCCTTGGACTTCCCCCTTGGCCTCATCCACATCCAGGCTAGCCGCCAGGCCCTGTGAATTGGTCTTTTGTGACATCTCCTGCAACTCTTCCTTCCTTTCCATTTAGCCCCACATGCAGCCCAGGCTCTTAGTACATCCTACCTGGGGTGTGGGTGTCCACTCCCCACCTTCCATCCCCCCTCATGGACCACTGCTGTGTTCACTTTCCAAAACTCTACTCTGGTTGCACAGTGCCTCCTGTTCCCAACTGCTCTCTGGCCCCCCTTTGCTTCAGCACAAAGTTTCAAACTTCTTAGGTTTTTGAAACCTGTGTATTCCATGTACCCCTTTCCCCTGACACACACACACGGGAAGGCTCTGTTACATCCTGTGGCCTGTTCTACCTCCATGAGTCTACCTACTTTTCCTCAAAAATGCCATGCCCCCACATCCAGTCACCCATTCAGTAAATACTAATTGAGCATCTATAATGGCCAGGCCTTGTTCTACCATTGAACCTCTCTTCATATGATTCCTCCATCAGACATGTCTGAGTCCCCGCTCCGTGCTGATCTAAGTTCTGCATGCCCTTCATGGCATCTTAATCCATAGGGCTCTAGAAGCTTCCCTAGATTACTGCTGGTCTCTGATCTCTAGCCTTTAGTCTTTGCTCAGACATTTATTAAAACATACATTTTGTGTATACATACGACTGCCAAGATAAAACAAACTCCCCAGTGGTAGGAACAGACATGGCAAGTTAAACATCCTGTCTTAGGAGTGCCAACAGGTGCAAATTCTAGTTCGACCACTCACTAGTTGTGCAGCTTTGGGTCAGTCTCTTAACCCCTCTGACTTGAGGTTCCACATCCATAATGGGGATAATTATAGTTACAGCCTCAGAATGTTAATGAGAAGATGGAATGAGACAATGCACCTTTAGCACTGGGCAGAGTGGTGGACACATTGCCCTTGATTAATCGTAGTTATGATTGCTGGGCTGCTGTTGAAATGATTGCCATTTTCCCCAGTCCTCAGCTTGGTGTGGGCCCTGCATGCAGTAGGAGCTCTGTGAATGTTGAGTAGTGGTAATGAGAAGGATAAATAAAATCTGTGAAGACTCAGAAGTCTTGTCTTTGATGAATTAGAAAACAAGAGGGAACCTACTTCCTTGTTCGGGTTTAGCAGAGTTTGTCCTGCATTCTTCATGTCTGGGTAACAGCGTGGTGGGTTGCAGTGCTAAGTGCTATGCTATGTTTGAGCAGGAGCCAATGGGCTGAATTTGCTGATAGGCAGGCAGTCAGTTCCCTTGCATGTGGCGATGCACTCATGTGCATTCGCTCGTCACATGTCACACGTCACACCTGATGTGTCGCCCTCATGACAACTGAGCTGATTCCCTTTCTCTTACTTCTGTATACCCTTCTCTACTCCAGTCTTTTTTCTTTTTCTCTTTCTATTAATCACATGCACAACAGTGCTCACCCAACTTCATATCATTGGTTTCTCTCCCTTCCATGCATAGTGATGGACTGTCTTCTACTCAGTGTCTGTTTTGCTGGATCCAGGGTTATGAGGTGAACAGAACAATCAGCTGCCTTCAAGGAGCTCACAGTCCAGTGGACACAGATGGACAAACAGGCAGTTACCATTCACTGTGACAGATGATGACTGAGAGTACTGGGTACTGTCACAGCCTTGACAGGTCAGGAAGTGCTCTCTTATGGCTTGGAGGTAGAAATAGGAAGTATCAGAAGTCCCCCATCATAACAGGTTCACTGAGAACAGTCCAGGAATGTTTCCTGGACTGAGGACATAAATGATGGTGAGCTGTGTTAGGCACCTTCCCACCTTCGCCCTGTTGCCCAGACTGTCCTGTTACCGTAAATGCCTACAGATGCCTCTGAAAGGGACCACCTGCTATCAGGGACAATCACTGGAGAGACACATGCTTTCTTGCCTGGCTTTTCCTTTCCTGAGATGTTGCAGGTTTCAGCAAGGCCCTTGAAGGAAGGATTTATATCTTTTACTCCAGGTATAAAATTGTCAGAGAAAGATGAGGCATTACAGAGGTCCATGCAGAAGTCAACAGAGACTCTCTGGAGCCAGGTGATTAGGTGTCAATCCCACGTCTAACCCAACCAGCTCTGTGCCCTGGAGCAAGTGATTGAGTCTGGGCTCCATTGTCCTATCTGTGCAATGGGAGCTTATTTGGCAGTGATGGTGTAAGGATCAGACTGAAGAACCTGGTTAGCTTGTATTCTTACTATTAGGATCAGAGGTTTTCCTAGGAAATGTCCCCAATCTGGGACAGCATACAGGTACGCTTTCTGTTTGTTCCTAAGCAACTACACGTTGCTACCTGAATGTGATATGAGGCTGTACTGTGAGATCTGATGGCACCTGTGCCGCTTTTCTGGAATTCTCTGTGCCCCTCTGCAGGCTGACAGGCAGTACGACATCCCCCCACAGCACCGACTGCCCAAGCAGCCCAAAGATGGCTTCCTGGTGGAGCAGGTATTCAGCCCTCACCCCTATCCCACCTCGCTCAAGGCCCACATGAAGAGCAACCCCCTGTACACGGACATGCGACTGACAGAGCTGGCCGAGGTGAAGCGGGGCCAGCCCTCTTGGACCATCGAAGAGTATGCGAGGAACGCAGGCGACAAGGGCAAGCTGACAGCCCTGGACCTGCAGGTGAGCCTCTCACTTTCTGGGGCGGGGGGATCCCCGCTGTGCCCAGGCAGATGCAGGAATGGATCACAGAGGGCTTAGACCTGCCCACTCCCTCACCCTTGGACTCCCTGGGTCCCCATCATGAAATTCTGAACTCTAATAAATCAGAGAGCAGAGGATATGTATGTTTTTAAACAAGGGGATTGTTCTTTTGTGTAGTGGTTTTTAAACGTTTAGCAGTGGGGATGCTTGCTTTATTTTCATTTGTTGGCCATCTGATTTGCTAACAATGCATTTAAGATCAAGTGCAGATTCTAATCTTTACTCACAAGACCTGAGCCAAACTGTTTAATGAAATACAAGCTGATTTCTCCTTCCATATGTAGCACGTGGGATAAGCATATTTGTGGGAGCCAAGCTATGGATTATGTTTCCATATGGAGCAGCCCCAGGTAAGAGCCATCCCCAGAAGCTCTGTGAATGCCATTGTGGCTAGAGGGCATGTTTTTTGTTCACCCACAGGCAGGGCTGGGTTTTGGCCACACTTTCATTTTGGGGAGCAGCTCCACCCAATTTCATTCACGCCACATTTATCTGTGTCTCTACATCACCATGAGGCAAAGGAAACACTGTCCCTACCTGTGGGCTTAGCTTTGTGAGCAGCGAAGTAATAGCACCAAGCATGTGTCATATTCAGAATGACCATGCACTTGGAGCACAGTTGGGAAGAGCTGCTTGTAGGCTGTCCTGCAGTGGCTTTGCTCTAAATCAAAGAGGGCTGCAGGAGGGGCAGTGTGGCGGACAGAAGACTTGGATTCCAGCAGCACTGAGTTCTAAACCAGGGCACCTTTCCTGTGTGACCTGGAACTTTCACTTCACCTGCTTCAGCATTGGTCCTTTCATCTATGAAATGGGCATAATAATATCCAACTTACAGTGGCACTATGAGAACTGAAAATAATATGCTTAAAGTACACAGAATTAAGTAGCACTGGAAAGGAAAGCATTGGGAGTGTCAGCATTGAGGGTAAAGGAGGCTGCAATCCATCAGCTTCGATGGTGCTCTTCACAGTGGTCTCTTAGTCCAGGCGCAGCGGCCTGCGAGGCAGGAGTTGGTAAGAGAGTTCCAGTTTACAAATGAGGAAACGGAGGCGCCAGGAAGTGTGGCAACTTTTCCCGGGTCAGATGAGTCTGAATCACACCGGACCATCCAGCAATAAGTCTCAAGTTTTCTCTTCTCTTACTTCGGCACCATTTCATCTTTCTGTTGATTAGAATTTAGTGGATCTTCATGTCACAGACACTGATTGCAATGACATTTGTTTATCTGGGTCCCTAAACATCAGTCATTATGGGATGGGGAGGCTCTGGCCAGATCCTGGAAGTGAGGTTAGTGGGCAGAGGAGCATCCCCCAAGTACCTCCTCAGCCTTCTTACTTCATGCATGTTGTAATCCCATGTGTACTGCATGTCACCTGTCCTTCTGGCCAGTACCTCTCCTGTCATCTTCCTGCTGACAAGCAGGACAGACAAGGAGTTGATTCTCCTGCAGGTGGGTCCCCGTGCAGCTTTGCCATGGGTGCCTACACCTCACTCTGTGGGTATTAAATAACAATAAACCACCACTCAGAAAGGACCCAGAGGAGTGAATGACTCAACCATCAGAGTAATCCATATTTCACCAATGCCATGGAGCTGATCTTGAAAGAGTCAGATGGATTGAATGAGATTGAGAAACTTCTTTTTTAAGTTTAGGGAGAGGGAGTGAGGAGATACACCCCATACAGATACGTGCAGTTTTAATGTGCTAATGTTAATTAATTTATTTATTTTGGGTACTGGAGATTGAACCCAGGGGTGTTTTACCACTGAGTTACATCTCCAGTATTTAAAAAAAAAAAAAACATTTTTTTAAAATTTTTTTTATTTTGAGACAGGGTCTTGCTAAGTTGCTGGGGTTGGCCTTGAACCTGCAATCCTCCTGCCTCAGCCTCCCAAGTTGCTGGACTTACAGGCATGTGCCACCAAGCCCAGACAAAAGTGCCAATATTTATAAGCATAAAAAATTATTAAAAAAAATAATGAAATAGATGTTCAGGTTGCAGTGCTTTAGGTGACACTGTAATACAAGGATAGAGTATCCAGTCACACAAGTTGAAGAAAGAGTTCAGTGCTTTGCAAGGGTATTTGTAGTCAAGCTGAGCAAGCATCAGGAGCATGGTGGAGGCAAAAGGCATCACCTGATTTGTTTTCATTGCTTTGCAGAGATGCAGGTACTGTCCTAGGTCAGCTTTAGTATCTGGACAATCTTGGGGTCCCTTGTTGTCCAGCAGTGCCCACTTGCAGATGTAGGCAAAGGCATAATGGACCTGTTTTTATTTCCAGCGTTTGGCAGCCTAATTAACAATTGAGGACGCTCACCTGCGTCCCTGGGAACCTCAGTATTACTTCTCTGCTACTTAGTGCCATTACAGCTTGCAGTTATTGAAAAAACTAATTAAAAATAGTTTATTTCACAGGCAGGCTTCTAGCCCATAATAAAGTGTAGATAGCCATGAAAGGAAGCCAATTTCCTTCTACTGGAGCTGAAGGAACCAAGGCACATAATCTGATGTGTCCTGTATACACTGTTTACCTTCCGGGCCAGCCCTGGGAAGACTGGAAGAAGAGCAGATGGTTTCAACAGTAATGGCTGGAGCCTGTCTTCAAGGTGCCAAGGCAGGGATGGCTGTGGGTCCAGCCCTCCACCACACCAAGCTTTATGGGCACCAGTCTTCCAGCAAAATCAACCCATCTCTTCCTTATAGAGTTTCTACCCAACAACTGAAGTGCTTTTATACCAAGGAGAACAGACTTGTCCCAAGTGTCTGCAGAGGGCAGATGTGTGAATGTGGAGGGGGTTGACTGAAGCACATGAACATGCATTCTAATGGCCACAGCTGGGTGGCTATTAGAGGCTCCTGGATCCCAGCAAAGGACACTGTTGCATGAGTTTCTTGCAAAGGGTTGGACAGAGGACCTGCACTTGAAGGACTTTTCCCACATTAAGAATGTTCTGGTTTTCATAATGGGTGCCCTGGGTAGCTAGTACTGTCCTCTCCCCTCTGCATAACTGGAAAAATTCAATAGCAGTGTTTGAACATTATGCCTCACTGAGGAGGGAGACTGTTCTCTTTCCATTGTGTGATGTACAGTGCACACACTAGAACAGAGGCCTGAGAGTAAATACTTAGGGCTTCGTGGGCCCTACTGTTGCCAACACAACTGCTCACTTCTGCCACTACAGCTCAAAAGCAGCTCCAGACAGTTTGTAAATGCATGGACCTGGCTGTGTGCTGACAAAACCTTATTTTTGCATGTTGAGATATGCATTTCATATAATTTTCACTTATTGTGAAACATTCTTCTGATTTTTGGCAACCACTTCAAGACAGAAAATGCATTCTGAGTTTGAGGGCTGTGTGAAGACAGGTGGTGAGTTGGATCTGGCCCATAGGCTAGTCTACAGCCTGTGCTAGAAGATGGGTAGCAATGGAGAGTGAGGACCTGAGGAGTGCGTGGCAGCCAGCTGCCAGGACCCCAGCAGAGAGCAGATGGCATGCTCTAAGGGGCAAGGGGAGACTGGTAGGAGAGGACACCACAGTGGTGTGAGCAGGGTTAGGGGCCAAAGAGGTCCAGTGAAGCACCTAGGGACCAGCACCCGGGAGAGGCTGTTGCCACTGTTGAGTCTGAAGCCCAAGGGCAGGAAGCTATTTCTGAAATCCACCAAGACTCACAGCTCTGGGAGCTGGAGCTGGTAGGAGTTGAGCTGCTGCCAAGCTGCAGTCCAGCAGGGAGGGAGCTAGGGAACAAATGCCTTCATCTCCACCTTTTTCTCCTCCTGTGGCCCCTAACTGAACCCACATGGGAGCCTGAGGTCAAGGGAGCCCCCATCGTGCATCGCGATATGGGACATTCTCCTGGGGGCACAGATCAAGGAGCCAAAGAGTGAAGAACAGATCAGAAGGGCAGGCAGAAAATTACTGGCACACATTAGAATCATCAATATGCCATCAACAACAACATGGTTCGACTAAGTTTGTGAAAGTGTTGAAAGTTTTGTTTTTCAATCCACTGTGTGTGTGACTTATAATGCACTCATTTTATGAACATTAAACAATCCAAGAAAAATCTTTAAAATGGATATTCCGTGTATGTTTTAGAGATTTAGGTGACCTCACTTGGAATTGCAATGTGTTGTTGCTTTTATGTGACACCCACATTATTAAATGCTTGCCATAAAATGAGAACACTGCCTCTCTTCACGGAAATAGATTATAACCATCAACACGGAAGAGGATTCATGGGCAATATAAGTTAAATATGATATTTCTCCTACAGACAGTTCATTAATCTCAGGGAGACCAGGAGACAGATGTCAGTGGGGGATGTCTCTTGGGGAAGCTGCACCAAGTCCAGAATCATCACCAAGACAGGCCTGGGTTGGGGACGGTCTATAGAACTTGACTTTGAGCAGTGGCCTGACCTGCACAGACAAATGTTTGGAACTGAAATGTTTTCTTTGAACTGCTTATCTTGGAGGTGCCTTTGATTTTCAGTAGAAGCTCTTCCAAGAATTGAGAACTGACTTGGAGTAATAGGATGGCCTTGCTTCAGGCAGATCTGTTCCTAGAGCCTGTTGTGACTTTCCTTTTTTCCCTCGCAGTGGGGCCAGCCTGCTCTTGGTTGTATGCCCTTGAAGTTTAGTTTTGTCAGTCCTGACTCTATTTTCCTTGCTTATAGATGGAGGATCCTTGAGCTTCCTGGTGTCAAAACCACAAGGCATTTTCAGTAAGGCTGGTGCAGTCTGTGATGTGTGGGATGAGTCCCTGGTGGCAGGCCAGGTCAGGGGAGTAGTGTCCAACAGTCACGGCTAGTTGCCAGCTGCAGAGACATGTTAAGTGCTTCAGGAGTGACAACTATCAGAATGTATTTGACCTGGCATCAAGTATTCATCGTATTCATCCTATTTCTAACATCTTCTCTTCACTCTTAGACACAAGAATCTTTAAACCCGAACAACTTAGAATATTGGATGGAAGATATTTATACTCCAGGCTACGATTCATTACTAAAACGGAAAGAAGCTGAATTCAGACGCGCCAAGGTCTGCAAGATCGCGGCTCTGATCGCCGCAGCGGCGTGCACGGTCATCCTGGTCATCGTTGTGCCCATCTGTACAATGAAATCCTGAGCCTGTGGACACTGCGTTCACGCAGCTTAGGACTGCTGATGGCTTTCTCTGTGTTTGAAGGGCTTGCAGCAGTGCAGCAACAGTTCTCTGAAACGCAGGTGACATCGTGGAGGCTTTTCTGCAAATGCTGGGGGTCTTCAGAGAGTACATCCTCTAGAGAGAAATCGACCTACCTATTAGCTTTGACTTAATTACACTCTGATGCATTTTTAGAAGTGCAATATCTTTTCCTACCAAAAGAATGTAATGGACTATCAGTGAATACAAATTGAATATTCCACGCAAAAATTTAAGAAAAGGAAGATTAATTGGATTCATTCCATTTTGATGATGTTTTTGGCGGGGAATAAGTTATACATGCCTCTTAAGGGGAGCTAAATAAGAGTGATGGGAAAGTGAAAAGAAAAGGGGGGGCGGGCTCTATTTTTCCTTAATGCTCTGAGACCATTGCTGGTGAAGTGCAGGGTGTGTGCCCACATGGGATCTTACTTCTCTGCTGACTTTTCTCAAGGGCTACTGACTTTGCATTCTTGCCCTTCTACTGTCATCATGACAGAACGTCTGCAGCATTGCAGATCCTCGTGGGAACATTCTAGACCTTCTTCCTTGTGCCCTTGGCAGGAAGGAGCTGCCTGAAGAGCCAGCATGGCACCAAGGTATTCGGGCCAGGAGACCTTCCTGTCCCCAGCCCACGGTGTGGGGAATCTGCTTGCTCACAGCATAAGATCAGTATTTGAAAATTGTGGCCACCCCAAAGGATGTCCCACGTTTGCTCTGGTGAGTGGTTCCTCTCCTTGACTTTCTCTTCTGGTGATACCAGATACTCTGCTCTGAAGAGTTTGGAACTTGTCTTTGTGCCTTGAAGAGTAGAGACAATGGCAACACTTTAACATTCTAACTGTACCATGGTTTCCATGCACCATCGATTTCAGCTATTTTCAATGGCTTTAAAAAGATTTTGAAAGCTTGTTCAATACTACGATAAAGGCACTGAGGTCTTCTCAACTACCCCAACACCTACTCCAGAGTTTTGAATACTTGTCAGCAGTGCAAAAAAATAATATCTATATAACCATTTATCTATCTACATGTCTATCTATATACCTAATTTTCATTTATTGTCTTCTCTGTTAAGTAACTCAAGAGCAAGGTTTTCTCCAGTGTACAGGAGCTGTTGTGAATTCATTAAAGTTTGATCTCAAGTTTCCACCTGCTGAATGGTGCTTTGCCAATAACTGGACAGAAAGAATCCTTATCCACATCTGCTTCTAATGGCTTGTTATGAGTTAATTTTTTTTTTCTTGCCAAGCAAGCAACCTTAAATTCTTTTCTTCACAAGGTGGTATATAAATGAATTTTGGTAGTAAGAATAATCACTCTGGATGGTATGATAAATTCCTGAAAGTGGGGCTTGGGAAGCATCTCAATTTTTAAAGCAATAGAAGTCCAGCATTCATCCTAAACAATTCCAAATAATATTTAGCTTGCTGTATCTAATTCTACTGTTCACTATCAAAGGGTAGTCAGTGCATTTTATGATGTTAACAAATGAGGGATGGATGCACTCATCTGTAGTGAACCTTTATTTTTAGAGGTCTTCATGTTATCTATTTCTATTGTCATGTTTATGTATGGGTTTTCAATTAGGTGACTGAAACTTAAGCCTTAGTATGGAGGGTTTATAATTGAAAATGAAAAAGAAAACTATATATATTATTGTCTATTGTCAGAATTTTAGTCTTTTGGTGCTCCATTTTAAATTGGGCACTTTAAATAAGATTATTTCTTTCACCCCAAAGTGGTCATAGATTATACCCTTGGGAGTTGCTGTCCTGCCTTCTCCCCTCCAACCAGTAAGATTCTGTACCACATTCAGATCCCACCATTCTACCCTCTATCACAGATTAAGCTGCCAGAACATCAGAGATAGTAGCTCCCAACTTCTTTCTCTGTGATTTGCAGAAAAGTGGAGATGTACTCACCCAGGATAAGAAAAATTTTGTTAAATCCCATCCTGACTCCTCCATTAGATAGATAGGATCATGGTGGTTGGGCCAAACCACTTTGCCACTGCCATTGGGTGAATCTGTTACTAATGAGCCCTCTCTGGGTCATGTGCCTAGCTCCTGAGGGAGGGCACAAGTGTGCGCCCCACCCCAAGCATGGAAGTGGAAGGACCCTGTGGAATCTTTTTCTTCTTTTTTTTTTGTCTTCATTTCTAGGGAGTAAGTCAGAGAAATTGTCTTGCCTGAAATCCAGTGTAAATTTAAAAATTCAACTCAACATTGTTATTATATAATGAAACAGCCAGACCTGGTATTAACCCAGGAAATCAGATAATGAAGGTTTCTCAGGGGTGGGGTCATCCTCAGCCTGATGTACCAAGTCTGCTGTTGAAGTGATGGGCCTTTGCCATGTCTTGAAGCTAATCAGTGCTTGGGGTCTTGGGATCCATGGAAGGTGAAGTTCACAGCTGGATCCTTTCTCCATTAGCCCCTAAACTTGTTCCAGCCTTCTTTCCCAGGACCCCAGACTCATACTCCTCCAGTCCCTCAGTATGCAGAGTGGAGCAAGACAGTCTGACTGAGAGGGAAACATCTACCCATCCCTTTAATTTGTGCCCCTCATCTCCTGTCACCTCCCTGCTGGTGACAGGTAGACTGACCTATCTTGTACGGGGTGTCATCTTCTACCACACTCTGGCACTTTTACATAGAGTACAATTTCTCGTATCAGAGTCTAAAATCACTGTATGATTAAAATTCACTTCATTTTCTTGTATTTTAAAAAATAAACAATCATGTTATTATTGAAGGGATTATTTTGAAATCAAATTTCCTTAACCAATGATTAAATTCAGAAACAGTTCATCCTTTTTTCTAATCTGAATTTGTTTTGAACATAGCCTTGCAGAAAAAAAAAAAGAGTACCCAGCTCTCAGATTTCAGATGTTTTATACCAGTAGCCCCTTTGTTAAATGGCAAATACAATACAGCCGATCATTCTTATGTCATCCATTACTAGTCAATCATAAATTGTTAGTATTTTAGGGCATGCAGCTATGTGATTGATATCTGCAAGGCTAATTTAATAGATGTGCTACAAATCACTGTTAGGAATATCTGTGCCATAGTTCTGATACCCTTAT
The DNA here is from genome assembly GCF_902686455.1 of Sciurus vulgaris. Lineage (NCBI taxonomy): Eukaryota > Metazoa > Chordata > Mammalia > Rodentia > Sciuridae > Sciurus > Sciurus vulgaris. Next base: position 124,996,180 of record NC_136462.1, read on the forward strand.
TGGAATCAAGGCAGTGTGTTATTTGTTTACAGTGGCACTTCATTTGTTTGTTTTTAAACAAGAAAACCTCTGCCAACAGCAAAAGATTCTGTTAAGCGGTATGAAACTTTGTGAATGTTGAAATTCAACATGCTTCGTATTATAACCAACCTGCAAGAACATTGTGGTCAATTGTGTGAATACCAAATCAATATATACTGTATATTGTATTATGGAAATTTGTATTTAAAGGCAAAGATACGATGGTATACCTGGGGAGAAGGGTATTAGATATTTATTAAGTAACAATGAGAAATGCAACAAACTTCCTTATTTATGCCTTATGAACAAAAGAGTGTGAAATACGAGGTGGAGTTTCTGTACAAGACCCTACAGGAGTGGGTACCCTTGAAGGCAGGGACTGTGTCTTTTCTATGTTTGTTCTGTACAGCTCTCAGCACACTCTTGGTGCTTGATAAATGTTATATAATACCAATAACTAAGCACATTTTTAGATCTTTTTTCAAATGGCTTGTGTAAAATTTGGTTAATGTACAATGGTTGGTTTGAAGCTATCATGTAAAATCTGCCTCTCCAAATATAATCAAAAATAAACTGAAAAATATAAAATATCTTGCAGTGAGATTTTATTCTATGCATAAATTTAAGTGTTCAGTTTTATGCACACACTCTAAGTGTCCAGCTTGCTGCTGTTTCACAATGTCAGCACTCAGAGCATGCCCCCCTCCAGTTGGAACCCTGCCAAGAAAGAACTTCACCCTGTCTTCCAGAAAGACAGGCTACCTTTGCCTGTTTCTGAGCTGTCTGTAAATTTAATTGTGCTGTGTGGACTCCTTTGTGTCCATCTTTCATCACCCGCCCTGATGTTCCGGGGGACTTCCATGCTGTTGTGTGTTTGTTCTTTTCTCACCCTCATTTCCCCAACTCATTGTGAAATGCAACACGATTTATTTCTCCATTCCACCGTTATTTTTTGGTTTTTATTTTTATTTTTTGGTAATGGGATTTTTAATGAGTAATTTGATAATATAAAAACCTAGAAAGTGGGAAAACTGTTAAACTCTTCCATATGCAAAATATTGTTGTAAATACGCATAAGAATACACAGAATCCTCTTTTATTTAGCACAATAAGAGAGTTAGGTGCTTAAACCAATCAAGAATTCCCATCTATAAAGTCTGCCAACTTGTTTTTTTTTTTATTTTTATATTTTAGTTGTAGATGGACACAATGCCTTTATTTTATTTATTTATCTTTATGTGGTGCTGAGGATTGAACCCTAGTGCCTCACGTGCTAGGGAAGCGCTCTACCACTGAGCCACAAATCCAGCCCCTAAAGTCTGCCAAATTCTACACAATCAGAAAATACAACACAGAAAAATAGTTAACCCCCAAACTGTGTTGAATACTGTTCTGTTTTGTGAAGCTCCTGAAAGTCAATGCTTTATCATCACTTTATTAAAACCCTTGTTAACATGCAAAGAAACAAATTATATCCTGTGAGACACTATAGTGTGCCAAGCACAGAGTCAGAAAAGCCAGATGGTAAACTCAATGGGAAGAAGTGTCTGAAGAGTCTGGAGTTTCAAATACATGTGCTTATAATAGCTTTAGTATTTCTATTTCTCTTAAGGCAAGACTAATACTTTAACTTTTTAAGCTTAAAATATCATACTAAGTTAATTAAACCAGTCCCAAATCCAAAGGCAGAATGTACTCTCTGATATGTGGGTACTAACCCACACCAAAGGAGGGGAAGATTAGAAGTTCATTGGACTAGACAAAAGGGAACAAAGACAAGGGAGGGGGAAGGTAATAGGAAAGATAGTAGAATGAATCGGACATATCTTTCCTATCCTCATATTAAATATAGGACCAATGTAACTCCACATCATGTACATTCACAATAATGAGATCCTAACTGGAACAAGTTATACTTATTCTATGTATGTATAGCATTTCAAAATATACTCTACTGTCCATTCTGCCAGTAAATGGACATTTGGCTAGCTTCCAGTTTGGGACTGTGGGTATTCTATGTGTCTTTTTCATAAAACAGGATGGTGGGAGTAAAACCCCTGGGTCATGATAAATGTTTATGTTCTGCATTGGTAGGTATTGTGAAGAACTTTTTTAAAATGATTCTACCAATATGCACTCTCATCAGTAGTGTATATGAAGGTTCCGTTTGCTCCACATCCTACCAACAGTTGGAATTGTCCTTTTCAATTTAGTCATTCTGTTGGGTATGTAGTGGTATCTCATTGTGTTTTAAATTAACATTTCCCTGATAACTAAATGAATTTGCTCCCTTTTGTATGTTTATTGGCCATTCAGATTTCCTGTTTGGTGGAGTGCTTGTTTATATTTTTATCGTTTCCTTTAGTGTTTAATATCCAGCTTTCTATTGGATAATATGTCTTTTTCTTATTGATTGTAGAAATTCTTCATATATTATGGAAATAAATTCTTTGTCAGATATATACTGCTAACATTAGTTTCCATTTTGTGACCTGTAGAGTTTACTTCTTTAGGGTACCTTTTTGATGAATGGGAGTTCTTGAATTCAGTATAGAAGTTTATCAATTTTGCCCATGATAATTGGCAACTTGGTCTTGATTAAGAGATCTTTATATACTCTAAACTCCTAAAGATGCTCTGTTTCTTCTAGAAGTTTTATTGCTTTATTTTTCATAATTAGAACTGTACTCCTGAAATTGATATTTGTACCTGGTTTGAGGCAGGTTAAGATGTTTTTTCTTCCCTTTAGTTGCCCATTGATCATGACCACTTACTAGGAAGATCATCTTTCCCTTTGATGTAAAGCTGTTGAATGTCTGTAAGTTTGGGGGCCTCTTTTCTTACTCCATTGATCTAGTCATCTTTTCCTACATAAGCACAATATCAACATGATCTTTTCATCACAAAGGCTTTAATTCCAGAACTATGAAGCAAATGAATAATAACTGACTTAGGCAGTAGCCTTGGTACACTTCTCACTTGTGAAATCATATCCTGGAGGATGGTGGAGAGAGAACGTGTCCAGCTCCTTTTATCCCTTTTACCACTCACAAATGTCACTGGCTTCCCTGCTTGAGTCATTAAAGAAAAGTGATTGCTTTAAGCCTGAGTCACAGTACATTGAAAAAAGCAATTAGTATCTTGACATCTAAACACAAAAAGAAATCCCTGACAAGATCTTGGAGAATGTTAGAATAACTATACAATGGTGGGTATGAAAATGCTTTTTAGTTTTGCAATACAATATTAATTGGACCCACTAGTCCAAAGTTTTCATTTAGCTGGACCAAACCAAGATTGAACTTTGCCTAAGTGCTCTGAAAATGTGAATTAAGAAAATAATGTACAAGTTATCTTGTAAGGAAAAAATGTTTATCCTCCTTGAGAGGACAAATCAATATGTAATATGCTATTGTAAGGCATTTTAATCTATCATTAATTTAGCTTCCTCCCCCACAAGTACTAACAAAAGTCAATACTTGGTTAACTTACTTTACATTATTGAATGTACTTCTTTTTTATAAACACACACACCATTTCCTAGTGCTGTAGAATTCATGTTTTGCAATAGCTCCCACTGGCTTTCTCCACAGTGAGTCTGAATTATTGAGATGTTGCCGTACCTAGACTTTGTTTATAGCTTCATTAGTCCTTTTGATGGAAAGGAAGGGAACAAGATACACATGACTTCATGCAGAAGAGATATTACACTATGTGAAAAATAAACTAGCCTCAAAAATCAGGAAGATACTATCAGAGTTTCTGGACAGAACCAGATACTGCATTTCGACCCTTGGAACTGTACACCTCGCACACACTGTCTCCTTGCTGCCTTAAAATTGACTTTGCCTCATAACAGTTTATGAAAATTCCTGAAAGATTCATTAAATCCTGCATATAAAATTATTGTTAGCGCAAGTGTGGTTAATTGCAACCACAGTTTCCTTTCATTTGTCAGGGAAAGCACTTAATAAATTAAGCCTAATAAGTCACTGAGTAGTTGCCCTGCTAATAGAAGAAATGTACATGGTATTTTCATGCTGGTTACTCATAGTCACATTCTACATTTTAATGATTCTTGCATAATTTCAGAAGTCCCAGTGAGGGACCATTTCCCAGCACATTTTCTCTGGGCCAGTCCTGTTTTGATCTAGATGTCTTAGGCAGTCTACATTAGCATTTTGTTGCTTTCTTATTAAAGTTCAATTTTACCATTAGCAATGTACATGTGACCTATATACTTCTTTCTGATTCAACCTTTCCCCTACTCTTTGGTTTATTAATTTATTTATTTCATCAACTGATATTTATTAAGCAACCCGAATATTCAAGGCAATGGTTCAATGCTGAAATATTGTTGACTGCTGTGTCCCCAGAAGCAGCAATGTCTCATCCATACTAGATGAGTATATGTTCAGTGAACGAGTGGACATATGAGTGAATAAAAGTCTTAAACCACTGTCTTGGAACTTGCATTCTAATGGATGTGCAAGCTAACTAGCTTACTTACTTAATCAAGTAAGTGAAATCAATCAGCAATGGATGCAATGAAAAGAAGGTAGAGATCAACTTGGAGAGCAGCAGAAGCACTGTTTGAACTGGAGTAGCCCTGGAAGACTTCCTGGAAGAGGTGGCATGTGGACACCTGAGGAGGAGCATTTCTGGCAGAGAACTTGCAGTCCTGAGATGAGAATGAAAACCAGGGAGAATTCCAGTGTGGCTTGAACTCAGTAAACTGGACTAGGAAATGTGATGTGAGGAGAGACCAGAGAAGCAGGAGAGACCAGATCACATAGGGCCTTGCAGACCATAGTAAAGAAGTAAGATCTTATTTTAAATCTAATTGGAAGCCTCGGGAAGGTTGTAAGCAAGAACATGATGTAATCCATAATCTGGTTTTTATTTTTAGCAGACTACTCTGTCTGCAATGTGGAGGATGGAGTGAAAGGAAGCCAGGCTGGAAACAGGGACACCGTCAGGAGGTGGTTGTGACAATTCAGGACCAGGGTGAGGCAGTGGAGCTGGACTGGTGCTGGCAGGTGCAGCCTGCTGGACCTGCACCTGAGGGCAGTGAGGGAACTGGACAAATTAATTAAGGATGCTTTCCTGATTTTTGGCTTGAGGAACAATGTAAGTGACAATATTTCATTCTCTGGAGAAGACTTTGAAAGGAAGGGTTTGGTGTATGGGGAACAGTACCTAAGACTTTGCTTGAGACATGTCACATTTGAGTTCTCCTTAATCTGGCCCCTACAGGATAAAGTGGGCTTTCTTGTCTTTATTATTATTCTTTGATTGATACATGATAATCATATATGTTAATGGGGTGCAATGTGATGTTTTGATTCATGTACATGTTGTGTTACAGAGTAATTATTGGAGTAATTATCATATCCATCACCTTAAAACCTTTTCATTTCTTTATGGTGAACACATTCAAAATCCTCTTCTAGCTATTTTGAGATACAGGATGCATTGTTTACCACATTCGCCCTACTGTGTAAGACTCAGCATTTGGCTCCACTTCACCTCTCTTACCACTCCCTGCACTGAAGAATATAGCACACTGTCTGTGCCCAGCTAATTCACCTTCAGAATTCCCCTCCGTATCATTTTCCCTAGGAAGCCTTCTATATCAGTCAGTTTAAGCCATGGTATGCTGCCCTAACAAGAAATTCCAACAATCTTAGTTGCTTTTAATAACAAAAGTTTGTTTATTTATTTATTTATTTATTTTGAGGCATTTTCATCAGGGTCAGATGCAACTCAATTTCATTTCTTCTTCATTATAGAAGCCAACTCAAATAGGAATCCCATGCCTGGAACATGCTGGTCTCCTGACAGAGGGTAAAAGAGAGATGCAGAAGTACACATTGGCTCTTGGCACACAATCCTTGCATTCATATTTCATTGCAAGGTAGTCAAACCTGATGTCTCCCGGGTGTAAAAATAGATTCCTTCCTTAGGGAGATCTTAGGAGGGGGAATCCTGGTAGGGAAGGCCAACAGTTACTTTTTAATGATTGTAACCAAGGCCAGAGTGCCTGTTTGCAAAAGAGCATGTGAGATATACATATTTTCAGGTCTCACCCTAGACCAAATGCATCCTGATGTCTCTGTGAGTGGGGCTGGAGACCCAGTAATCTGATTCACCCAATCCACCAAGTGATTGTAATGCTTGCTCTAGTTTGAGAACCACTGACCTTTTGTGCCATTTTAACCCTTTTCTTCTACCAACTAGGTCAAGGGTGTTTCCTCATTGCAGCCACATTCCATCACTGTTGGGACCACATTGTATTGGAAGATGAAGACTTCTCAACACCAAGCACATAGTGGACACACAATAAATATAGGTGAAACTACAAAACTGAGCTATCATTTGACTCAGGAACAATGTGGAGGATGTAGTGAAAGGAAGCCAGGCTGGAAACAGGGCTACCCTGGCTCTGGAGGTGCAGTCTGTAATACTCTTGGGACCTCTGTTTTGGAAAGCACCAAGGGGTATCTGAATTCCTAGAAGTCTCTGCCCTCTGTCTATACACTCATACCCCAGCATTGCTCCATCTGATAGTCTGAGTCCAGTTCCTGCAACACACTCAAGTTGAGAAAGAATGGTCTTAGTAAAATGGTCTCTGCACAGTGTATATGCTCTTATAATTTAGGTTTGACCAACTACCCTCTTCTGACTCCTGGCCATTGAGTTTTTGCCTTTGGTTAAAGTCATTCCTTTGGCAACTCTGGATTACTGCTGTGTCCTTGCTTGGCTTCTACTTTGACACCAAGTTAGCAGTGCTGTCCATTTGCCCACCATTCCCTAGCTATCCACATGACCAGTAACACTGGTACTGTGAACCATCTAACACAACTGCTCCTTCAGGTCTTTAGGCTGGTCAAGGTCCACTTCTGATTGCTCCCAAATACATCCATAACCCTTCAGAGTTCTAGGGGCCCTAATCTGTGTTTGAATGACTGGAAAATATATGAAGGGGGTCTAAACTGCTTGTCATTGTCCAAATCAAGGTTGTCCCCCATCTGTCACTGGCTTGCACATTGTACCTTAGTGGGTGCTTAGTGAGTACAGAGTGCACAGCAGTGAGGATCACACTAATAGCAGTTAACCCTTGATGAGCACTCAGTATATATCAGGAAATCTATTTCTTAATCCTTTCAACCTCCTTAAGTAGAAAAAACTGCTGTCCCTATTTTGCGGTTGAGAAAGTAGAGACTCAAAGAAATGTGTCTAAGATTATACAACTGGTATCTCAAATCTTATATTCAAAGCCTATTTTAAAAGAGAGTGTACTGATAGAAAATTGGAGATGTAATAAGACCAACAGATCAGGAGGTGATTGCCACTGAAAAGAGAGTTCCCAAGAGAAGGGGGCAAGCTCTGCCATGGGGGAGAGGTCACATGCAGAAGCACTGGGGTTGGCCAGGAGGCAGAGGGAGACAGAGGGAATCTCAGGGAGGAGGAGTTTTTACTGCGGTTACCAGGGGAAGGAATGGGCAAGACAGGATAAGCCAGCTTAGGATTGATTAGTTCAAATAATTTCAGAAGGGCTGTCCCTAGTTATAGCTAAGGGCATAGGGGCCCAGGGTGTGAGAGCCTGATAAAGGTGAAGGTTGACTGGCATGTGGGCTCTGGATTGGTTGGTTTGCATTTTTTAAAAAAGGCCATTGTTTACTATCTCTAGGAACTCACTGATTCTGGAGAGGTTAGCAAGGCCATAAATGTCAAAGTATCAGAAGGCAGAAAATAAAAGACATAGAAAATACAAAACCAGGCAATCTGCCCTTTGCAACTCAAAATGTTGTCTGGGGCGTGCTTACCAATAGCAGGATGGGATGGCTAATTTACTGAACCATGCACTAGTCCTGCATCTATATGCCAATCCTCCACCTGTTCATTCAACCAACGTCTGCCAAGCACCTGCTAAGTGTTAATTATTGTGATCTGGGGGTTAAAAAAAAAGCAGTTTTTATCCCCAGGGAGCTTAAAATTCACCTGCAGGAGATGGATTCCTAAATAAATAATTATAGCAAAATGAGATGTGGACTCAGGCTGTTGGGAGGGTCACATAACACTAGGGAATCCAGAAAAGCATCCAAGAAGAGATGACATTGATATCTATTCCTCGCAGGATGTGCAAGAGTTCACCATGAGAAGAAAAGAAATCTATTCCCAGCAAAGTGCTATGGTTTTTATAAGAGTCCCCCAAAGTACCACATGTTAAATGCAGCTTGTGGCACCACTGGGAGACGGTAGAACCTTTAAGAGGTGGGGCCTGTGGGAAGAAGTTAGATCACTGGAGATTGGACCTTGGAGGAAATGTCGGGACCCCAGCCCCTTCATCCCTCTCTTTCATGTCCTGGTCATGAGGCGAAACACATCACCATATCCTCCAGCCAGGTACGCTCCCTCACCACAGGCCCAAAAGGGCAGGGCCAATCAACCCTCCATCACCTCTGTTCTAGCACACATTTTTTCCATGGAGTTTGCTTTAACAATTAGTATGTAAGTCAGTATTTTGCAACTTGGAATGATTTTCCTATACTGCTTCAACAATGGACAATTTATTTGAATAAAATAGAGTCAAGATATAGATGCAATTACATGTAAGTTTAAGTATATAAAGGAGGCTTTTTATACCTCTAAGGAAAGGATGGATTATTTAGTAAATTGGGTTAGCACAATTGGCTAACCATTTGTGAAATGCTAGACTAATGCCTTGCATTTTTCACCAAAATAAATCCTATATGGGATAAAGAATTTAATGTTAAAAAATATGAAACCATTAGGGTGCTGGCACAAAATATAAGTAAATATAAAGGCTTTTTCTAAGCATGACACCAAGGAAATTATAAAGAAAGCTTTGATAAATGTGGCTACATAATATAAATTAGTCCACACTGGCTTCTAGCCATGGCAGAGAAACCAGCACCAGACTTGTTCTCTCACAGTACTAGAGTACTTGACAAAATATATGAAGTGATTGTTTGCAGACATTATACAATAGGCAGCACAGGGCTGAAATATCCGAACACAGAGCAACAAACAAGATGAGCCCTCTGGTCACTCTGACTTTCTGCCTAGAGGCACATTCAGGACTGGGAGGCAGGAAGGGGGAACTCGGCAGAGCACAGTATTCCTGAGTCAAGGAGACAGAGATCTGAGTTTGTGGAGACTTCGCTTGACATTGGAAGAGTACTGGAAAACAGAGTTGTGCAAAGAAGTGCCGTCAATGTCATACACATCCCTTGGAGACTTTGGTTGAATACTTTAGCACATGCTTCAGTGATACTTAAGGAGGCTGGAGAAGAAACCACTACCAGCTGACTGTAAACCAAACAAATCTCTGGGCTCCCAGAGACATGGGAGATATTGGAATTCAGACCAATCCTAGTGGGATTATCTCACTCAACTCCCAGGATTTTCAGGAGGGACAACATAAGAGCCATGCTTTAACAATAGGGCTAAGTCAACCCTAGAGAAAGACCAGCCTAGAATTGTCCTAAAATGTCTTATGAAATGAAAGGACAAAAACCCAAGCTCCTCCACAGCCACTCAGTTACCCTCCAAAGCAAACTTCAGCACTCTTTAAAAGAGTCTATGTACAATCCAGTCTAGGTACTGAATGATGTAACATTTCCAGTGTCAGACACAAAAGTTAAAATGGCCAGATGTGTGAAGAAGCAGGAGAATTTGAGCAAGAAAGTGTGACCCAGAACAAGAAAAATAATTCCACAGATATGGGCCAGAAATGACTGAGATTATGAAAATAACAAATGCAAATATTTTCAGTATTTAAATATGTTCAAAGATATTAAAGAATAATTTAAAGCTGTTCATAACATTTTCTCTTTATGCTTTTGATAACCATAATCTGTAGTGGTGTTGCCTCTTTCATTGCTAATAGTAATACTGTGTTCTTTTTCCTGATTGTTCTGGCGACAGAGTTTTCAACTTCTATTTTTATTTTATTTTATTTTATTTTTTTGGTACTGGAGCTTGAACCCAGGGCATTTTACTGCTGAGCTAAACCTCAGACCTTTTATTTATTTATTTATTTATTTATTTATTTATTTATTTATTTATTTAGTGACACAGTCTCACTAAACTGGGAGGCTGGCCTCAAACTTGGAATCCTCCTTCCTCAGACTCCCAAGTCACTGGGTTTTAAAGGCATGTGCCATGTGCCAAGCTGAGTTGTTTTTTTTTTTCAATTTTATCTTCTTTAACAAACAAGATTTGGGTTTTATTGAACATCTCTATTGTTTCTCTGTTTCTTATTTCATTGATTTCCACTCTGATTTTTATCACTTCCTTTTTTATACTTTGAATTAATTTACTCTCCTTTTTTCTTGTTTTTGAGGTAGAATCTAAGGTCATTTATTTGGACCTTTCTTATTTCCTAATATAGGTAGTTTAGTGCTATAAATTTCTAAGTACTACTTTTGCAGCATCCTTTGAAGTTTGATATGTTGTGTTTTCAGTTTTTTTTTTTTCAGTTCAAAATACTACCAACCTTAGCTTTTGATTTCTTTTTCCTTCAAGATATTTTAAAGGACATTTTTATTCCCCCAAATAAATTACAGCATTATCTTAGGTAACAGGTGCCATACCTGATTCTGTTGATAGATGAATGCTATTCTTTCTAATCCTTTTGGATTATTATTTCCCCAGCCTTATTGCTCAAGGGGGACTCACTGCATATCTCTAGTTTATTTCTTTGAGCAACTCTCTTCTCTTCATTACTCCACTATGAGAATTCTAGATAACTTGGTTCCCTGGGATTCTCAGTTACATCTCTGAGCTCAGAGATTCTTCTGGGTTTGCCAGAGTTCTCCTTGAGAAACTTTCTCAAGGTGGTAAGCTGGATTAATATGGACATGAGAACTCACATTTCTCTTCTCTGCACTCTTTCCTTAGTGGACAAACTGTCTTTATACTCTGGCACCTGTCAGTCAGTTAAAAGTGACTAGCATGACTAAGCCTTAAGACTCAGGTGCTAGGGTGGTGTCAATCCCCCTTTGCCTAGGCATTGGGAATGTCAGTTCTGAATTGCTTCAGTTTTCTTTCGTGGGAGAGACTTTGTGCATGGGATAGAGGAAGGCTTGAGGTATCTTATCCTATGGAGAGTCCTAAGGAGGGAGAAAAAGTAGTGGTGATGGTGGAAGTGGATCTGCCCCCTTGGAGGATGAGTAGCCACCTGAAACTTTGATTTCAGCGTGGAACTGCATGGGCCTTCCCATGTCTATAAAAATGCTATGACAGGCTCCATTTTAGTTTCTAAAGAGTTAAATCCAATAGTCCATATAAAAAACATTTGTAGCTCTTTTGTCTCCTACCTGTGGGAATCTAATACCTGGTAGAAAGCCATAAAAGCCTTGTTTTCTGTCAGTTTTTATGTATATGTGAGGACACCTGTGTATTCATTGTATTTTGTGTCTACATATGTGCTTGTGTCTATAAATCATGTACATGGTAAAAAAATGGGCATATAGATAAAGGAACACTCATAAATTTACAAGGAATGGATCCATGTGCTTTTCAGCTCATGCAACTTAATTTAGTTAAATAAAGAAGATGATTTAAAATGTTAGGTAGGCTTGTCTAACATCTTGGTTTTCATAGGTAACCTAAAATTAACAGCTAAAATGGGTCAATCAGATTGAACACAAATGAAATAAACATTGACAAATTTGTTTGTCAGAGGAGACATCTGATTAATTTGCAGAGTTAAAGTATTTAAATATCAATTGCTGAATATAAATCCAAGTATCTTGGCTTCTTGAATCCTGTAAGACAACATATTTTGGGGTCTATGAAATGTGCTTTTATAAATTATTGGTAAATGTAAAGCAGTTTAAGATTATTCTGTTTCTAGGTCTTTACTTAAAGTAAGGTGACTAAGAGAATTCCACTTACATGTGCTATTCTATATGAAAAAAGTACAGTAATGTTTTAGCTGTCAATTAAAGTACTGGAAAAAAGTGTTTCATGTTATTAAAAAGTAATTTGTCTAAATTTAGAAATTTCATAAGGATTTTTTCAGAATAAATAAAAAATTAAGGTCAACAATGAGAAAAGTGAGATACAAAAATATTATAGATCTAAAAATAGTTTTTCTTAAGGAAAATTAAAAGGAAGAAATGTTTCTGAAAAGAAAGTATCTTGTAAAGTAATATTTTTGTCCTAAAGTTCAAGATGAAAAAAAAAGAGACAAAACTAAGGATGTAAACAAGTTATAGAGTATCTAAGTAAGTTATAGAAGATTTGTGAAAGGTAAATCTCAAAAGGTTTGTGTGTGTGATTAAGTTGGCTGTATTCAGCACAATCAGTTTAAGTTATTTAAGGGTTTCTCCCATAAGGTCAACTTTTAATATACTGATATAGAACAAAGGCTAATTTTCTATGTTTAAAAACAACAAGTGTTCCTTAAAACATGGATTTGCTCTAATTATAACAAGGGTCCACTTCATACTTTGAACACAGCCCTTGCTGCAATTCCACTATGATTTATTTTAAAACTAACAGTATTTTTTTCTTTTCTCTTCTCTCTCTACCTTTCCCTAACCTTGGGGGAAGCAAAAACAAAACAGCATGAGTTAAGAAAATAAAGCACCACCTCCAGGACAAATAAGATAAAGTGCTGACTTCTAGTGCTGATGCTAACCCTAATCAAACAAAGGGGGTAATTGTCAAATTGTAGACATTAAAATTAAAACCCATTACACCCACTTTGAGAATGGTAAAACCAGTCTGCTGGATGTTTAAAACCAAAACCTGGAGACCAAGGCCAAGAAAGTAAAGGGGCCAAGGAAAAAGCAGCTAATATTTTGTCCCTTGCCTTCTAAGGTCAGCCAGAACTTGGGGAACAATGGGACCCCTCCCTCTAATGGAGTCTCAAGGTAAAATGGAGTTTGTCTGGTCAAGGCACATATAGTTTGGCCCACAACATGTATATATACCACATTTTCTTTATCCATTCATCTGTTGAAGGTCACCTAGGTTGACTCCATAGCTTTTCTATTGTGAATTGTGCTGCTGTAAACATTGACATGGCTGCATCATTGTAATATGCTAATTTTAAATTTTTAAAATCTATATTCGAGGAGTGGGATAGCTGAATCATGTGGTGGTTCTTTTTCTAGTTTTGGGGGAATTCTCCATACTGCTTTCCAAAGTGGTTGCACTAATTTGCAGTCCAACCAGCAATGTATGAATGTACCTTTTCCCCACATCCTCACCAACATTTGTTGTTGCTCATATTGTTGATAATTGCAATTTTGACTAGAGATAAAATCTCAGTGTAGTTTTAATTTGCATTTCTCTAATTCCTAGAGATGTTGAACATTTTTTCATGTATTTGTTGACCATTCCTATTTCTTATTTTGAGAGTGTCTGTTTAGTCCTTTTGCCCATTTATTAATTGGGCTATTATTATTGTTGTTGTTGTTGTTATTATTTTATTTATTTTGGTGTTAAGTTTTTTGAGTTATTTGTATACCCTGGTTATTAATGCCCTGAGTAGCAAGTGGTGAAGATTTTCTCTCATTCTGCAGGCTCTCTTTTCACTCTCCTGATTGTTTCCTTTGCTGTGAAGAGGCTTTTTAATTTGATGCCATCCTATTAGTTGATTTTCTATTTTACTTCTTGTACTTTAAGAGTTCTGTTAAGGAAGTCAGTTCTTGTGTTGATATGTTTGAAGTGTTGGGCCTATATTTTCTTCTAGCAGCTGCAGAGTTTCGGGTCAAATTCCTAGGTCTTGGATCCACTTTGAGTTGACTTTTGTGCAGGGTGAGGAATAGGGTCAAATTTAATTTTACTACTTTTGGATTTCCAGTTTTCCTAGCACCATTTGTTAAAAAGGCTTTCTTTTCTCCAACATATGTTTTTGTACCTTTGTCTAGTATGAGATAACTGTATTGATGTGGGTTTGTCTCTGTGTCTTCTATTCTATTCCATTGACCTTCATGACTGTTTTGGTGCCTGTACCATGTTATTTTTGTTACTATAGCTCTGTAGTATAATTTAAGATCTGGTGTTGTGATGTTTCCTACTTCACTTTTCTCACTGAAGATTTATTTGGCTATGCTACTCTGGGTCTCTTATTTTTTCCAAATGAATTTTATAACTGCTTTTTCTAGTTCTGTGAAGATTGTCATTGGAATTTTGATGTGAATTGCATTGAATCTGTGAAGCACTTTTCATAGTATGACCATTTTGACACTATTAACTCTGCCTATCAAAGAACATGGGAGGTCTTTCTACCTTCTAAGTTTTCCTTTGATTTCTTCCCTAGCGTTCTATGGTTTTCATTGTAGAGGTCCTTCACCTCTTTTGTTACATTGATTCTCAAAGATTTTTGTTTTGTTTTGTTTTGTTTGAGTTTCTTTGTTTTTGTTTTTTGTTTTGTGAATGGGATAGTTTTACTAATTTCTGTTTCAGGAGATTAATCCTTAGAGTATAGGAGTATGATTGACTTATGAGTGCTGATCATATATCCTGTTACTTTGCTGACTTCATTTGTGAACTCTAGAAGTCTTCTGATGGAGTTTTTGGGATCTTCTAAATATAGGATTATGTCATTAGCAAGCAGATCATTTGAGCTCTTCTTTTCCTATTTGTGTTCCTTTCATTTCCTTCTCTTGCTTGATTGCTTTGCCTAGAGTTTCAAGCACTATGTGTTGAAGAGGAGTGGTAAAACTGGGCTTCCTTGTCTTGTTCCTGTTTTAAGAAGAAATGCTTTCAGTTTTTCTCTATCCAGAATATGGGTTTGTCATATACAGCCTGTATAATTTTGAGGTGAGTTTCTTATCTCTCTAGTTTTTCTAGTGATTTAAACATATATGAATGCTGTACTTTGTCAGATGCTTTTTCTGCATCTATTGAGTTTATCATATGATTCTTGTCCTTAAGTCTTTTTATGTGGTGAATTTCACTTATCAAGCTTGTATGTTTAACCTACCTACCTTGCATTCCTGGGGTGAAATCCACTTGATCATGCTGCACTCTTTTCAATGTGTTTTTGAATGTGATTTGCCAGTAGTTTATTAAGAATTTTTGCATCTCTTTTCATTAAGGACATTGGGCTCAAGTTTTCTTTCCTTGATGTGTCTTTGACTGGTTTTGGTTTCAAAGTGATACTAGCTTCAAAGAGTGAGTTTAGCATTTCATGAAATAAATTGAGGAATATTGGTTTTAATTCTTCTTTAAAGGTTTGATATAACTCAGCTTAGAATCCATCCAGTCCTGGGCTTTTCTTTGTTGAAAGACTTTTGATAGCTGCTTCATTTTATTCTTGATATTGATCTGCTTAAGTTTTCTATGTCCTCATGATTCAATTTGAGTAGGTCATATGTCTCTAGAAATTTTTCAGTATTTTCAAGATTGTCTAGCTTATTGGAGTATAGATTTTCAAAATAGTTTCTAATTATCTTCTAAATTTCAGTAGTTTGTGTGGCGATATCTCTTTTTTCATCTTGAGTGTTATTAATTTGAATTTTTCCCCCTATTTTTGGTTAGTTTGACCAAGGGTTTGTCAATTTTTTTATCCTTTCAAAAAACAAATTGTTTCATGACCTTTTGTATTTTTTTTATTTTCAATTTCATTGATTTCAGCTCTTATTTTAATTGTTTCCTGTCTTCTACTGATTTGGGTGTTGGTTTGTTCTTTTTCTAGGATCTAGAAATGTAATGTTAGAGTATTTATTTGGTATCTTTCTAGTCTTTTAACGTATGTGTTCAACGCTGTGAACTTTACTCTTAGAATCTCCGTACTAACCCAGAGATTTTGATATGTTGTATCACTATTCTCATTTACCTCTAAGAATTTTTTCTCCCAATTTCTTCTGCTATTCATTCATCGTCCAAAAGTGTATTATTTAATATTCAGGTGTTAGAGTCGTTTCCATTTTTTAAATCTTATCACTGATTTCTAATTTTACTCCTTTAAGATCTGATAGAATGCAAGGTATTATCTGATTTTTTGTGTGTTTTCTAAGATTTCCTTTGTGCCCTAAAATGTGATCTATTTAGAAAATGTTCCATGTGCTGCTGAAAGCAAAAGTGAATTCAGTCGTTGGTGGATGAAATATTCTATCAATATCTGTTAGATATTCATATTATTAATTGTACTTTTTAGTTCTGTAGAATCTTTACCTAGTTTATGTTTGAATGACCTATCCAGTGGTGAGAGAGAGTCTGAGAGAGACCTGATATTATTGTATTCCATTTGATTCACCTATCTTCCTTTAATGACAATCAGAGGTACTTCATCAGAGGAGGAAATGAGGGAGAAAGGTAGACCGCCCATTGGCAAATAGGACATAGCCTTGGTAAAAAAGGGAAGGAGGGAATGACACTATGCCATCCTAGAAGAAGACATCCTGTCACTGCTTTTGACCACTTCGATATGTTTGTTGTGTTAAACTACATAGATTTTGGTCACTTTTAATGAAACAATTTATGACTAATGCAAAGTTTTTTATATTTATTCTGCTTGGGATTTATAGCAATTCTTGATTATGTGTTTTGATGACTTTCTTCATCAAAAAATTCTTGACCACTGACTCAGAAAAGATTATTTCTGCTTCATTATTTCCTTTCCTGAAATTCCAGTTTTCACCATGTCCCATAAATTCCTATGTATTTTATCATTTTTTTGTATCTTCTTTGTCTGTTCATTTTCTTCTGACTTGTTTTCCACATTACTTATTCTCTTTTCTGTTATATCTAATCTCATTTCAACTCATACATTGAGTTTCTAATTTTAATAAATGTATCTTTGGTCTTATAATTTCCATCTGATTTCTTTTCTATATTTTTCATTTACTTTACTGGAATTCTGTACCACATCATTTCACTTTCTCACCATATTAATTATGACTATGTTAGTCTATAATTTATACATTGATCTGGATATTCCATTAATTTTCTTCCATTGACTCTCTTCCTCATGAATTTTTAGAAATTCTTAACTCTGAATAGCCTGTTTATTTATGAGTGTTGATTATTGTATAGGAAAAATTATAGTGGTGATTATAAGCTCTGGATGTCTTCCTCAAGTTTTCTCATTCTTCTGTTAGTTGGCTAGGATAGGGTAGGATCACTGTAAACTAATTAAAGATGGATTTTAGTCACAACTGATCTTCAAGCCTGTGAAAACTGGTCCATTCCCTGTTCACACTTCTTAAGATGGCCTTTCATCCCCGCTCTAGAGAGTCTAAAGTGATTACGTGCTCTGTCCTGCTTGAGGACTTCTCAAGTTCAATTTAGTGCCTTATGTCTTGTGAGACTTCTGGAAACCTTGCTTGTCTTCCAAGTCTCTCATAAGATGATTACATTTTTAAAATTGCTTCGGTTATAAAATCAATCTCCAATGCTAGGCTTGCCTCTCTTGGATTCTTTCTTTTTCTTTGTTACCCCAGCAAGTTCTCTGTTGGTAGTTTTCTGATATCTTCAAAGATATTTTTAAAAACACTTCAGATCCACATTTCTGATTTTCTCTGTTGTACTAGAAAAGCCTAGTCAGCCATTGCTAGAATCAGAACTCCTTCATGCTCAATCTTAACTCTTTAAGTGGTATTGACTCTTCAAATATTATTGTCACCGGAACATTACTTTTTGAAGCTTATTTCTTGAAATTTATTTAAATGGAGTCATACAGCATTCACCTTTTAATGTGTCTTGTTCTTATTCTCATTATTGTTTTGTAGTCTTCTTTGTGAATATATTTTATTTAACCATTCTGCTGTTTATGGGCATGTGAGTAATTTATAGTTTGGCGCTATTACAAATAGTGATGCTATGAAAAGTATTATATAACACCTCAGGAGGGGAAGGATAGGGGAGGTACTAAGGAGTGAAATTGACCAAATTATGTTGTATGCATGTATGAATATGTAACAACAAATCCCACTAACATGTATAATTATAATGCATCAATAAAAAAATGTAAAAGATGATCATTATCATTTATCATCATAAAATTGCAAGTTAAACAAACAAGACATCACTACCTACTTGTTAGAATGACTAAAATCTAAAACACTGACAATACCAGGTAATGACAAGCCAGAGCAACAGGGACTCTCTCATTCATTGCTAGAGAGAATTAAAAATGATACAGCCACTTTAGAAAGCAGTGTGATAGTCTCTTCAATAGCCAAATATAGTCTTAACTTGTGACCCATTAATCATGCATCTAGGTATTTACTCAATTGAGTTGAAAACTTACATGTAGATAAAACATCAGCACACAAATGTGTATAGAAACTTCATTTGTAATTACCCCAGACTAGAAGCAGCCCAGATGTTCCTCTGTAGGTAAATAGATAAAATAACTGGTACATCTACGCAATGAATTATTATTTAGCAAGAAAAAAAGTAAATTATAAAGCCAGGAAAATACATAGACAAAACTTAAATGCTGTGATGAGAAAGGCACTTTACCTCTGTGATCTTTCTCTCAGTAACATATACCCCAATTTTATCATGAGAAAAATATCAGACAAGTTTCTACAGTGGAGCATCCTACAAACTACCTGACCCATACTCTTCAAAATTGTCAGAATCATCAAGATTAGGGAAGTCTGAGAAACTGCCACAGCAAGAGGATCCTAAAGACGTGATGATGGAATGTGGTATCATGGATGGGATCCAGAAAAGAAATAGTAAGTAAAAATTAAAGAATGTAAATAAACTGTGGACTTCAATTAATAATAATATGCCTTTTGGTTTAATGAACCTCTGTACCAATATTCTTTGCCTTTCTCCCATTTCAGAGGCTGAAGTCTCCTAGTTCTTATTAAAGATCAAACCCCTGCACTTGAGAATTCTATTTTCTTCAAGGATTTTGATGCTGATGTCATTCCTTCTCTCTCCTTTGTTATCAATCTCTCATTTTCTCCTGGGTTACCCTCATTAATAGGAAAGCACGCTGTAGTTTCTTTTGTCCTAAAAAGTTCAACACCACAATAATAATTTCTCTGAACTTTGTGTCTTCCTCCTGATGCTGCACACTCTAGATTGAAAACCAGCAGGCTAGAGGTTCTGAAGAGAACTTTGATCACCTCAGAAGGCTTTCAGATTCTTGTTTCTCATTCTGTATGATGACACTTGAAAGTTAATAAAGGTAATATATTTTTCTTCAATCCAGATATGAAATTAGCTTTGTGTACTTAGGGTCAATTTATCATGGAAATTAAGGTGCAGGAAAAAGGAAATGAACTTATTTTCTTAAGATTCAACAGTTTTCAAAGACAGAAAAGAAGTGAAAGGAGTCACAAATGTGTGTATGTGAAGAATGTCCAAAGATGTAAACATGAAGAAATGAAGTTGGGAGTGGAGATACTGAGTTTTCTCATCTGCCTCTGGGTGGGGCTGTTAACACAAGACAGCTTTGTTCAATGTCCCAGTGGAGGGTAAAGCACCCTTTGTTTATAAAATGTATGTACTAATCAATTATTCATGACTCCTGGAGTGTTTAAATTAAATTTAGAGAAACTTGGAATATATAGCATTTTTTCATTAAAATATCCAAATGCTGTATCAGAGTCTTTCCTCTTTTTTTCCCTACAAATTCTAAGAAAAATTAATTTGATCTTCATAATTACCATTTTACATTATTAAAATATTGTAACATTATAATAGTAACTACTAACATTCGTGCACCACTTGAAAGTTCTAGCAGCCATATTGCTGATAAAGCCAAGTGCAGAAAATTGTGGCTAGTGTGCTTCTATTTATACAAAGGTAAAGGGGTAAAAGAGAATACATCATTGGGCTCACTAAGTCGGCTGCTGCATCCTTTATATTACCTCCATGGAACTCAAAGTCTGTTTCCTTAGAGAAAGTGAAGGTAATATTTGATTCATTTTCCTTGAACTTATTTTTATTATCTGTGGAGGATTGCACTAAATCATGAAATGTTACTAGTTATGAGATAGACAGCTGCCTTTTGGGTTGCAGAGTTCTTGTACTGGCCTAAAAACAATACCATCTGAAAAATCTAGTTTTCTCCATGAGGCTTGGTGTTCAAAGGCACCTCTGCTTGGATTGCACACTGGGGCCTGACTCCATTCTCCTTTCCAGCAGGGCCATCTAAGGAAGATTGTCTCTGGCTTATCTCAGAAACTGGTCTCTTCAGAATTTACCTATGTACCTACATAGGAAATGTGGCAGTTGCAGAGAGAAGAGGGAGCAGGAAGAGAGGGAGCTTAGCCACCAAATAAAGTAGCTCATATCATCAGTTGAACTGAATCAAATCCAGCCACACCTTGAGAAAGGTACTGAAACGCAGTTTACTTATCTGTGAAATGGAAATAACTTCCTGCTAAGGTCACTGGGAAGATTGAAATAGTATGGTAATAGCCACAATGACTGGAGAAAAGTTTGTTTAAAGTAGGTCCTGTCTCAGGTGTAGTGAGACAGAATGGGGTTGACATTAGGCTCACCTCCCTCCCCTCAACTCTGAGATGGGTTCAGTGTGCTTACCTTGCAAGACCATCTTAGGCTCTAATGAGATATGTACTCAGAGAGAGTTCCCCTTTCCTTTGCCTTACAGGCAGCTGTGTCCTTGTTGGAGTGGCTGTTTTGGATCTCTTTCCTCTGGAGTACTCTTACTGAAGGAAAACCTGGCCATTCAGCTCCTCTGCTCAAAGACCAAAGATGGCATTGAAAGTGGGCAGTGGGAGTCCCCATCTGGAGAGAGATGCACAGAAGTTCCTCTACAGGCCAGATCAGGGGCACAGGAGAGGCATTTGGACCAGCTGCATTGCAGCAGAGTCGTTTGGGAGGAAGGGACGGGATGCTATGGAGGCGGTTAGGTTTTCTAGCACATACCTGAGGCCTGACAACAGAGCCCTGGAGAATGCCCATGTGTGAGAAGGATCCACGAGGACTTCAGATGTTCAGGATTCTGGGGAGCAGAGTGCAAGTGTCAAAATAAGAAGTCATGATTGTTCAACATGAGTTACATGGAAATGCTCAACATGTGTTGTCTCTTGTGGCCCTCACAAAAACCAATAATCCACTGCTCCTCACAGTTCCATTTCTTTAAATGATGAAACTGAGGCTCAGAGAGCATATGGGATGACCCTAGTTTGCACAGCCGGGAGTAGCTGAGCCAGGACTTGAAGGAAGGCTGTGTGCCCAGCCTCCTCACTCTCCACCTCTACCCCATGCTAAAGGGAGCACGCCTTGGCACCAGCACTGTGGAGGAGCCCAGGGGGTGAGTTTGAGCTGAGCACTGAGGATCCCAAGGAAGCCAGGAATCTGTAGTACCAGAGGTGGGGTGGATAGAATCCTGACTGCAGTGGACAGAAGAGGAGGAAGTAGAGGGGGAGCACAGATTAATATTGTGAATACTGCATTCAGATCATAGATGGAGAGAAGAGGGTGAGCAATGGAGATGGGCATTGCTGAGGGAGGCTTCTTATAGGAAGTAGAACTGTAGGTGAAGGGATGGAAGTCATGCTGAGAGAAAGGTTAGTGGTTTGAAGGGGAAGTTGACGGAATAAAGAAATAAAGACCCATGCAGAAGTGGACACTCACTGAGGGCTGACTGCAGTCCAGGCCCTGCCTTGGACACCTCCTTTCCTCCTCTCTTTATTTCCCTATCTGGGATATGGATGAGCTTATTTTGCAGAGAAAGAAATTTGAATCAGAAAAGGGTGAGAGAACTACCCAAATCCATAGTTGGGAAGGGGCCAGGTGGGAATCAGACCCACATCTGTGGACCCCACAGCTTGCCTGTTTTGTTCCTGTGGGATGTGCTGCACACTTACTGCTGGGACAAGAGGGAAGGGAGGGAAGTGATGACCCAAGGACTTGGGGTGGGAGAGACAGGGAAGCAAGAGCTCATCCTTTGCTGAGAGACAGAAAAGGGATTAAGAGGGTAGGTCTAAAACAGCTGACGTGGGGAAGTTAGCAGGCGGCAGGGTGCGCAGGCCCAGCTGGTGGAGTTCCAGGCCCTGATGACTAGGTGGGCTTGCTGTACCCATGCTGGCCCCAGTGTCTACCTAGTAAATGGACTTAGAACCCAGCTAGGAACTGAGGTCGTGGACTCCAAAGTGAGGTGAGAGGCCAGTCACTGCCTCCCTGAGGCATCTGGGAGCCTCAATTTTCTCTTCTCCTGCTTTGGTTAGTGATTACATGTTTATTTGTGAATTTGTTCTAAATGTGAGTAAGACTGAGTGACTGTGTTATGGTATAGACACGAGGTCCCTCAAAACTCCTGTATGAATGTAGGAATACTCAGGGGTAAAAGGTTAGATTATGAGAGCTTCAACTTAACCGGTCCATCAGAGTTTGAATGGACTGATTGGTTGGTAACTGGAGGCAGGTGGGGCATGACTGGAGAAGGTGGGTCAATGGGGACCTTCCCTGAAAGGCTTCTTTTTCCCTTCTGCCCCTTCCCCACTTCCTAGCTGCCACAAATAGATCAGCTTCTCTCTACCATGCCCTTCCGCCATGATGTTCTGCCTCACCTTGGGTCCAGAGCAATGGACTTGGCTGACAATGGACTGAACGTCTGAAACCATGAGTCAAAATAAAATTTTCCTCCTCTATATTGGTCTTATTGGATAGTTTGGTCACAGCAATGGAGAACTGACTAACACAATATGCAATGTGTGTGTCTAAGTGTGTGTTTGTATATGTAGGAGTATGTATATATGTATATACGTATGTATGTCTGTGAGTGTGTGTAAGTATATGTGAATTTGTAAGTATATGTGGATGGCTATCAGTATATATATATGCATATGAGCAAGCATGTATGCTTTTGTGTGTATCTGTGTACAGGTGTGTGTGAGTATGTGAGCGTGTACATGTGCATATGTAAGCAGTATGTGTGGGCATGCATGTGCTTGGTCAATGGGAGAAGGGAATCTCCACTGGATGTGCAGCTGAAACACAAGTGCATCCCTCTGACATAAGTCACCATCCCCAGAGAGGGCTGCATGAGTCAGGCTGGCCGCAGCAATGTGGTAGCTTTCCAGAGGCTCTTGGGCTCTGGCCACCCCTGGTGTGGCCCCAGAGCCCTGGGCACAAGGAGGTTTCTGTGTAGGTCTGAAGGGCACCTTCAGGTAGGAGCTAACCTCTTGTAGAATCCACAAATTGCTGCCAGAGTCAGGCCTCTTCAGTGGGGCATCTTGTCTCCAAGTGCACAGTTTTCAGCATGTCTGAGTCTGATTGGGGAATCCAGGTACACAGAGTTATAACCTCACTTTTTGGCTACTGGAATAAAAGCAGCAGGCATTGAGTGAGAGAAAGAGAGACAACAGAGCGTATAGAGAGAGATAGAGAGAGAAAGGATGCACTTTTGGGCACAGGAAATGTAATTCCACCAAACACATCGCATGTTCTTAGAGTTCTCTTAGTCGCTACAAAACGGGTACACTTCATGCATTCCTTTACTCCTTCATTCTACAGACTTTGTTGAATCCATAAGACGTGCCTGGGACTACGCTAGATGCTGGGGCTAGAGAGGTGAATATTCAGACACTATCACTACACTCACGGTGTGAGTCAGTCAGTAAGGACACTCAGCAGGTCCTCATCCATGAGGCAGGGTGTTTGGAGAGGAAAGGAACAGTGAGATCTTATAAAAATGAGCTCTCACTTAGTCCAGGGGTGGAGGGGACAATGACATAGGGGACAAGGGCTCTCCAAGAAGGATTTGGGAGTGGGGAATCACTTTTGTCTTTCCCAAGCTATCTAGCCCAGCATGAGACACTGTGCCTTTCAGGGAGACAACTACAGGGAAAACACCTGATGGCCCCCATCTAACTCCCCAGAGATAGAACAGCAATGAGCGTCTGTCCTGGGGTGGGACTCAGTCTGCAGGTAGTGACCTTTGCATCTCATTCGAGACCTCTGGGATTTGATGATTCTCACTGGTCGGAAGCATCCTCCTGTTGCCAATCCACTCCTTCCACTCCCAAATAATAATCTGAACTCTTTCAATGGGACTTTACAGTAGGTGCTATAATTATAGCCAGTCCATTTAACAGGTGAGGAAACAGAGGAACAGTAACACATCCAAGGTGAGAGAGTGGGAGGGCTGGGAGTTCCACCAAGTTCCACTGGAATCAAGTTCTTATTGATGTCTACTCTGCTATGCAGTTGTTCTAAGCAAAATTCAACTTGGCTTTAGAGATCCCAAGACAGTTCTCTCCCCATTCACTGAATTTCTGAAAGCCACGCACAAGTCTTCCAAAGGTTCTCAGGAATGACATTGCGCCAAACCATTTATCTACCTCATCATCATTTAATCATTCAACCAGTTTTTACAAGGTGCCAACTATGTACCTCAGGGTTATAGATGTGCAAATGCAGTGGTGAACACAACACAACTTTCCTGCCCTAATTTGGTGGTGACACTCATGATACACAAAGAAGCCAAGGAATATATAATGTACCAGCAGTGAGAAGTGACATTAGTCTCAACACCACATCTTTAAGTAGATGCTGGTATGCCCTTTTAAATGGAAACAGATGCTGAGACTCAGAGGGTTTAGCAAACACACCTGAAGTTACATGGTTAGCAAGTTTGAACTTGGCCTTGATTTTGGATTGAAAGCCAGACCTCTCCAGTTCTGAAGCTGGGGCTCTTCACCAGCACTCACTCATGCTCTTGTTTTTATATGTTACTTTCATTTATCCTTCCTTCTTTTCCCTTTTCTTCCATCACCCCTATTTAAGAAAAGAGGAAAAACCAATCCAGACTCCAAGGGCTGGAGGAATAATGCCCTGGGGTCCCCCTGGCTCTTCCCTTGTCCTCAGGTGAGGCTGTCCTCATCTTCAGATTCTAAATGAGATTGTCATGCACAACCAAGTTAAGATGAGGTCCTCTTTGACACTAGGACTTCTTGTGTTTATTTTTTCTCTCTTCTCCTTGTGTTGACAAATGTAGTAAAGACAGAAAAGAAAGCCAGGCAATTTGTCTCAGCAATATTTCTCTCCTAGCCTTCATAATGAATTGTAGCACTCAGAGTTAATCGATCGCTCCCATAATGGTTCTTGTGGATGCTTTCTTTTTAAAGGGCCCCAAACTGGATTCTTGAATTTACTGTTTCCACTAACTGGGTACACACACATGTCTACACTGTGTGCTCCTTAGGCAGAAAGAAAATCACGTCTCCTGAGCATCTGGCTGGGTGCTTTGAATGCGTCACCTCGTCTCCTCCCGGTGATCCTGTGTGGGAGATGTGATTTCTTCCTTTTCACAGGTGATCTTATGGGGTGCAGAAAGGTGAGGTCTGAAGCCTGAGGCAACACAGCTCACAAGGAGCAGCCCTGCAATGTGAGCCTAAGTTTGTGTCTCCAAAGCTTCAGCAAGAATCTTTTGCATTCTAATTAATATGATAACCCCAATTCCCACATATTCCATCCATGTCCTTACCAGATGTCTACAAGTTTGTTCTCCAGGGCATAAAAGTGTTTTGATGTTCTCTGAATCCCTGAAGCCTAATTCCTGTCATTTGGCTTTGTCCTTAAAAATAGAAATGTAACAATTCACCTTATGAGGGTTGTCATTTAAAACACAAACTCCATCAGCTCACATAGGCCCTCCCAAGCTCTCCCCGGTCCTTATATGGCAAAGTCTCACGCACCCTTCAACAGGAGGCAATAAAAAAGTGATAAAGACTTTTAAAATTCAACCACATCATGTAGGTTAATTTTCTGTGTTGTTGCTGCTGCTTTTGGAAACAAACTATCAGTAGCACCATAGCAACTAACAAAGGCTTTTAAAACATTGACAAAATTATTTATGTTTAGCACTTTCATTACTTGTCCTCAATAACACAGTTGCCAACATGGTTTGAAGAGGACTTAGAAATTGTTTGAGTGTATTCATGTTCAATTAGGTTAAATATTTCCCTGTATCTACTACCAATTTGCACAGCAAACCAATCCAAGAGAACCCAAATGAATTGTCACACACACTCAATTAATGCAATTTTTATTCTGAGACAAATAGGATCATGGTGGATTTTGATAAACTGCTCCAATCCTCTTATTTGCATCTGTTGGGTGACTGCTGCATTAAATTGGTGGGCTGTGGGCTGGAGCTTGACAATTGTTTCATCAAGCAAGTGTTCTGGCTTTCACAGTGCTTGCTGTAACAAGAGCAAACCCGTGTCACATTTTCTGGAGTAACAAAAAATGGGTGAACCACCAATAGATGTGCCAGTTGTAACATAACAGAGTGTATGATTTTAAAATTTCCACTTTGACCAATCTAGACATCAGCCAAAAATATTAGATCATCTTCTTTTCCTATGATGCTTCATGCCCAGGAGTTCATACCTATCTTTGTAAAATTAATTGTAGGGATATTATAGAAGGAATTAAAATTATAGCTAAGGAACTAGACTCTTTTATATTCAGGGTTCTTTTCAGTTCCAAACTCTGGGATTGTCTAAGATCTCAGTAGTTTTTTTAGATAGGAAGAGATGATCTAATTATTAGCATAAGTATGGAATTATGTATTTTTTATTCAGTCTATTAACTTATATCTTATTTACTTACTCTTGGTTATACACTGAAGATTCAGATGAAAAAGCCTAGATGGCCCCTGCCCTTCAGGAGCCCTGTGAGAGAGATTAAGTCTGTAGAGTGTCTTGCCTTGGCTTCCGATCTCTGATCTGCCTGCTAGAATGTAGGCATCCTGAAACGCAAGGTTATGTCCTATTTCCAGATGCAGCCCCCAAGTCTCACGCAGAGCTCGGAACCTATGAAACATTCAGGATCAGATGGATGAAGAAGTGGTTAAATGAAAGGCATTATGGGGGAAGGGTCAAGGTGCTGCCGGAAGTCAGAGGGGAAGACTGCTGATGGAAGGAGTTTGTGAAAAACACAATTCAAGTCAGCAAATGACACATGGACCAGTGACTGAGCACCAAGCATTGAGGCAGATGTTCAGGCATAGCATCAAACATGCCAGAGCTCCTACCCTTGAGGGGTTCTTGGTTCACCTGCTCTTGATCTTGAAAGACCCAAGAAACCAGGCAAATTGCCGTGGAATGCTGCAAATGCTGTCATGAGTGCCAGAGCATTGGGCCCAGGGAACTTGCAGGAGGATCACCTGGTCCAGTTTTGAGTGTTTCAGAGAAGGTCCTTCAGGAGGGACAGATTATAGAGCCTCAAAAAATCCAGGGTATGTCCTGGGCTATGTATGTGAAATTAGTAGGGAATCCAGCTGTGAGGATAGGTAGGGCATTATTAGAAGTCCATGTATGCTAGGCCAATGAGTTTGGGTGTTCTTCACTAGGTAATGGAGAGTACCAGATTGTTGCTGGGTGAGACTGTCATTATATGAGCATTCTAGGAAAGAGTGCCTAGTTCTCTGTGATTACAAATAAAAATATTACCTGCACTTGTACAGCACTTTCAGAAAGTCACAGAACCATTGCCTCATGTGCTTGGAGGAAACCTCTGATCAAGTATGTTGTCCAACTGAGGCTTAATCCTGCACTGGGCACTTGATCCACTTTGACAGTCTACAAATACAAGGAATATTTTAGCTTGTGTTTGTGCATCTTCAGTAAGAGAGACTATACCTCCCAAGGAGCTCATATCATTCTTAACTATCCTGAATGCTAGAAATTTTCTTTTTATATTGAATCAGAATCCATCTGTATCATGTGGACATAAGTGCCTCACAGAACAAGTTCCATAGCTAATAAATGAAGCAGCTGAACACCCCTAGATATTCCTCAGGGAAAATGGGCCTTAGTTCCATTTTAATGGAACTAAGTTAACTTAGTTAATTTATACATCAACTTGACTGGGCTATGTGGTGCCCAGACATTTGCTCAAACATTATTATGGGTGTGTCTGTGAAGGTGTTTGACGAGATTGACATTTGAATCTGCAGACTGAGTAAAGCAAATGATTCTCCTCAATGTGGGTAGACCTCATCCAATCAGTTGAAGTCCTGGAGGAACAAAAGGGCTGGCCTTCCCACAAATAAGAGGAAACTCCAGCTGCCTGAGCACTTTGAGCTGGAGAATGGGTCTTCTCCTGCCTTCAGACTCAAACTGAAATTCTGGCTCTGCTTGGGTCTTGAGCCTGATAACTTTCAGACCAGAATTTATACCACCAGTACTCCTACTTCTCAATCTTTGGATTCAGGCTAGTGCTACACCATCAGCTCTCCTGGGTCTCCAGCCTGCCTGATGCAGATCCTGAGGCTTCTCAGTCTCCATAATTGTATGAACCAATCATAAATATATATATATATATATATATATATATATATATATATACACATACATACACACACACACACACATGGTGCATTGGTTCTTTAATACTGTTCTCTTCCCCTTCTCTTGGCCACTTTCCTTCAGCCCAAAAAGGGCAAAGACCCTTCTAAAGTGTGGTGTCAAAAATGGGAGATGTTGCTCCAAGTTCTCAGATCCTCGTAGAGAGAGCATGTGACCTCCTCCCTCATTTTGAACTTTTCCTCATTGAATGTAGCCAGGGTTACAAGACTGGTCCTTATTCCTCATTTTCCAATACAGAAACTCAGACAGGGGAAGGAATTTGCTCAAAATCACAGAACTAGGAAATGACATAAATGCAAGTCTAAAGGTCTGATTTTAAGCCTGAGCTATTCTGCTGGATTCTGTACCATGACACATCCTAGCTGTAACATGAGCACCTTCAATATTACATCCTTTATGTAGGTCATCCTACTCAGTTCCTAAATAAGTCCTGCAAGAGGAGTCCGGGCTCTTTCCATTCTGCTAGCTTTGCTTCACCACACCAAAAACTGGCATTGACCCAGGTATGATCACATTCTCCACATCAGAAAACCCAAGAGCAGTGAGCAAATGCTGGATAGGTCCACAAATCCCAGAACCTGGGGCTGCCTGCTCCCAGCCACACACACTGCACAGCACTCTCACACCACGGGAGGGTCCTCAGAAGCCCACTCATGCTGTTCTGTTCAACGTGCTAGCAGCAGCCACCTCTCAGTTGCGGTTCCCCAAACCCACACCTGCCAGCTACTTTTTGTAAACCTGGCTCTAGGACTTCACTTTTTTTTTCTTTAATATCACTTCCATTTTGTCATCTGCACACATTTGTCATTCAGGAAGAGTAGAAAAGCAGTAGACACTAGCATGTGAGGATTGGAGAATCCTGGTTCCTTCCCTGTGCATTTTCCCTGAATGTGTTTCTAATGACTGGGGAACAGTGTAACAATAACAGAGGACCAGAAAAACAGAACTTCCAGCTTTATTCTTCCCACTGGAAGTCAGGCTTAATCTTGGCAGTTCTCACAAGGGTCCCGTCCTGATGTAGATCACCACTACTGGCCATCAGCATGCTCCCCTGGATCGGCAATGTCCATGGGAGGAGTGCCCACTGTGCTGGGCTATGCCACATGTTGGGGCCTGCGCCAGCAGGTTAATGACAGAGGAGGTGATAATCTCTTTTCCAGTCACTCCGGCATCTAATTTACAAAATGACTGCTCTGATAATGATATCACACAACAGCGACAGTCATGTTGTGGGGATGATCAGGTCTTGGGATTTGCCTCTAACTGTCCTCTAATGTTCTGTGACCTGGAGATGACATTTCCTTTCTCTGGATCTTAGTTTCTCCATTGAAAACAAGGACAAAAACTTCAAGTCAATTTAACTTTGAATCATTCAGTTCCCTTTGGGTTCTCATTTCCATGAATCTGTGATAGGCTATGTAGGCAGTCTGTAAGTCCATCAAGAGTAATACAGGCATCACATACATTCTTCAGGAGACTGTGGTCTCATGTGAGGCTTGGGTTTTCTAGTCATTCAACTTGGGAAGAGAGATAGTTCATGATGTCCCACAAGAACAAAGCTGCCTGCCCATGTAGTTATGAAACTCCACCATGATGCTCACCAACTTGCTCACACATAGTCAGGCAGAAGATGTTCTCACACACATGTTTGAACGAGGAGAAGGTAGAGACCTAAGCTTCCATAATTCAGAGACACTCTTCTTTTGTCTTCACCTGATTTAGTTTCCAAATCACAGTATTACAGATTTAAATGAAATGCCCAAAAGTTCCAAAGAGTAAAAATAGAAGTCAGAATGGCAGAGGGGACATCATCCAGTGAGTGACCCTCGTTCACGATGCTTACAGTGGCTGATTTATTAGATGACAGAGAGGAAAATTGATTTATAAATGGCCTTAGGAAGGTAAGGACTGCTGCCTACATTTTTGAATTAATGTTTAATTATATATGAAATCCTTAATTACACATGGAATTCTATTACAGGCAATACAGGAATATATTTCCCTTTTCAAAAAATAAAGCACTGGAGATAAAACTGAAGACATCTCTGAGCAATCCCCATCTCCTGCCTGCCCTGAGCTCCTGGTGAACACATATTCTATAAGATCATTTTCCTTGCTCTTACATACTTCTAGAGAGAGATACATAGAGTGAAAAAATGTATATGATGTTGTTCAGTAGCATATTTATGGTTGACATTTTAATTGCACATAGAATAATTGTGTAGATACTGTACAATCTACTTTTTTTCTTCATGAAATGACTTCAGTTCCCATCCATGTTCCTACAGATATTTATGCTGCTTCCAGTTGTTCAAGTTAGATATTGCTACAATGTACACTCTTGTATCTGCCTCTTCATGTATATGTGGGTCACCATTGAGTTGGTGACATTATTTTACAGTTCCACCATTTCCCATTTAAGTGCTGATGATTTCTATTTCCAAAATCTTTCAGTTTTGTCAGTTTATGGGGAAAAAATTGGTATCTCATTGGTTAATTTGTCCTTTTTTAATTACAAGAGAGTTGAATATCTTTTCTTGTTATTTACTACACATTATACAATCATTTTTCTATTGGTATTTTTTTCTCACTGATTTTTAGGAATGATAACCTTTCCCCAGCATTTGTTGTAAATGTTTTCTCCCAGGTTGCAGACACCCTACTCCTTGCCCCTTAATACTTCAGTGGGTATTTCCTAAGAATATGACTATTACACATAACTAGATGACCAGTGGTGATTTCAAGAAATCTAACATTGGGGCTATCATTGCAACTACTCTACCATCCACACTCCAATCATTCACTTATCCCAATAATATTAAGAATATTAATTTTATATTTCTGATAGAGCTCCCCTCCAGTTTAGGATCCAGTCCAGAAACACATCCTGTATTTACATCACTTCTCTTTAGCATCCTTTCATCTTGAACAGGCCCTGTTGTTGTTCATGACATTGGCATGTTGAAACACTGAAGTCAGCTGAGCTGGAACCACACAATGTCTGTCTACACTTGTTGGTGGTCAAGGTATTCCTGAAGGGCATCTTGTCTTTCTTGTCTCACCAAAATGTCCACCTAGATTTAGGGTTCATTGATGATTCTTGACTAAAATAATCTTCACTATTATGAAATAGTGATTTTTTTCTGTCATTCCTTCTATACTTTTTACTTCCTTCTCTCTCCCCTGCTATATATTCATTCATTCATCCGTTTATTACCTATCATCTAATATTAGGATGGACCCTGGGTTCTATTTTATTTACAACTTCTTATGTGAGTTGTAATCCATTACAAGCTGTATTCTAGCGCTCTGGTTGCTGTAACAAGTCACCACAAACTCGATGACTTAAGAGAGCACATACTCACTCTCTCAGAGTCAGAAATCCAAAGTCAGTTTCACTGGGCTGAATCACAGCATTGCTGTGCTGCATTCCTTTTGGAGAATCTAGAAGAGAATCATTCCCTTGTCTTTTCCAGGTCCAAGAGCTGCTTCCCTTGCATTCTTGAGCAGGGGGTCCTTTCCTGCACGTTCAAAGTCAGCAGTGTCTAATTTGGCTTCAGGGGCCTCATGGCTTCCCTCTTCTGTGTAGTTCAATCTCCCTCTGTCTCCCTCTTATAATGACACTTGTGATGACTTTTAGGGCCCACAGATAATCCAGGCTGATCTCCTCATCAAAAGATCCTTATTTCACCATATCTTCAAAATCCCTTTTGCCACATAAAGTAATATTTGTGGGTTTCAGAGATTGGATATCTTTGGAGGCCATAATTTAGTGGCCACACTGTCCTTATTTATTTACTTATTTTTTTTCAAGATTGTAATTACTTGATTTTATTTTACACTAGGTGGTGGACACAAAGCAATCCTCCTTAAGTTGACAATTACCTTCACTCAGAACATTTTTAATAAAGCACATTTTAAAAAAAAGTTATCCGTCTTGCAAATTGTTCTGCAATCCAAACATACAATAGCTTGGAAAACAACTTTTAGAAAACAAAAGCCAATGTAAAAAGACAGAATTAAAACAACCAGAACAGTACAGGTTTTATATGGCTCAGATTTTATAGTTTTCTTTTTTTTTTTTAATTTTTTTTATTGTAAACAAATGGGATACATGTTGTTTCTCTGTTTGTACATGGCACAAAGGCATACCATTTGTGTAATCATAAATTTACATAGAGTAATGTTGTTTGATTCATTCTGTTATTTTTCCCTTCCCCCCACCCCTCCCACCCCTCTTTACCCTCTATACAGTCCTTCCTTCCTCCATACTTGCCCCCCTCCCTAACCCTAACTCTAACCCTAACACTAACCCTTCCCTCCCCCCCATTATGTGTCATCCTCCACTTATTAGCGATATCATTCGTCCTTTGGCTTTTTGAGATTGGCTTATCTCACTTAGCATGATATTCTCCAATTTCATCCATTTGCCTGCAAATGCCATAATTTTATCATTCTTTATGGCTGAGTAATATTCCATTGTATATATATACCACAGTTTCTTTATCCACTCATCAATTGAAGGGCATCTAGGTTGGTTCCACAGTCTGGCTATTGTGAATTGAGCAGCTATGAACATTGATGTGGCTGTGTCTCTGTAGTATGCTGATTTTAAGTCCTTTGGGTATAGGCCAAGGAGTGGGATAGCTGGGTCAAATGGAGGGTCCATTCCGAGTTTTCTAAGGAATCTCCACACTGCTTTCCAGAGTGGCTGCACTAATTTGCAGCCCCACCAGCAATGTATGAGTGTACCTTTCTCCCCACATCCTCGCCAACACATGTTGTTGCTCGTATTCTTGATAATCGCCATTCTAATTGGGGTGAGATGGAATCTTAGGGTAGTTTTGATTTGCATTTCTCTTATTACTAGAGATGTTGAACATTTTTCCATATGTTTGTTGATTGCCTGTAGATCTTCTTCTGTGAAGTGTCTATTCATTTCCTTAGCCCATTTGTTGATTGGGTTATTTGTATTCTTCGTGTAGAGTTTTTTGAGTTCTTTATAGATTCTGGAGATTAGTGCTCTATCTGAAGTATGATTGGCAAAGATATTCTCCCACTCTGTAGGCTCTTTCTTCGCATTGCTGATAGTTTCCTTTGCTGAGAGAAAGCTTTTTAGTTTGAATCTATCCCAGTGGTTGATTCTAGCTTTTATTTCTTGTGCTATGGGAGTCCTATTAAGGAAGTCTGATCCTAGACCAACAAGGTGAAGATTTGTTACTGCATCATCAATGTCAGAAATCTGTTCCTTCAGCTGGTTCCATTGCTCCGGATTTAAAGAAATACCTTTCCTTCCTGGTTTCACTTAACCTTCTGGATCCATCCAATATTCTCTAATATCAGTCAGAACTTTCCCTTTAGAATCCCGAATACTGATGTACCTCATTTTCCCGATATGAAACGTGTTATCATCTTTGCTGCTGCTGCTCTGCTTGGCAGATGACAGAGCTCTTGAAGTTTCACCAGTCTTTTGCTTCTTTACAGGTTTTTCTGGAGCAATTTGCTTCTTCCTCTTTAACTTTTTCTCAACTTCACCATCAGAATCACTGCCCGATGAGCTTGAGGAAATAATTTCCTTTGATTTAGGCATTTCTCAGTTTCTGCAGTCAATAGACTTCTGCTCATGGCTTGCAACTCTGTCCTTATTTATTTTGATGCTCAAATTATGCCCAATTTGACCAAATTTGATCCCCTTCAAGCTTTTTCCTTTTTTCTTTGACATAACTCTGTCTCTTATTCAATCACTTTGTTACTTTCTGGCACAAGAAGGTAATTCAGGTTGATTTTGTACTTTCTCTTCCCTTGAATCAGTCATTTTCTCCAAGGAGCATACTTCCTCTTTGTGAGAGATAACATTTGGAAACTGGGATCTGGGTTCAGGTGCTCACTATAACAGGGAGTCATTATTTCTGGGGACTTTCAGCAAGCAGATCTAGGAAATAGATACATATTTACGTATAGGCCACACAAATCCAGCAGTGTTCTTCTTAATCCTTCCTCATTCTCTACCTCTCTGCTTCCATGCTGAGAACACTAAGTCCCTACAAAATCAATACAATTATTCACTTGTTCACTGCTTCAGTAGACATACAATTGTTTTAAAATTCACCATGGGCTGGAGTTGTGGCTCAGTGGTAGAGCGCTTGCCTATCATGTATGAGGCACTGCTAGTGTCTCAGCACCACATATAAATAAATGAATTTTAAAAAGGTCTATTAACATCTCTAAAAAATAGTCAGTGATTGACTTAAAAAAAAAAAATCCATACATCATACCATCATGTAAAGAAAAATCCACTAAGAAGAACTCAGGCTTTCTTTTTTTTTTTTTTTTTTTTTTTTTTTTTAGTGGCTCTATTTTCTTTTTCTTTTATTTTTCCTTATTTTTTTTTTTTTTTTATTGTAAACAAATGGGATACATGTTGTTTCTCTGTTTGTACATGGCGTAAAGGCATACCATTTGTGTAATCATAAATTTACATAGAGCAATGTTGTTTGATTCATTCTGTTATTTTTTTCCCTTCCCCCCACCCCTCCCACCCCTCTTTACCCTCTATACAGTAGTTCCTTCCTCTATACTTGCCCCCCTCCCTAACCCTAACTCTAACCCTTCCCTCCCCCCCATTATGTGTCAACCTCCACTTATTAGCGATATCATTCGTCCTTTGGCTTTTTGAGATTGGCTTATCTCACTTAGCATGATATTCTCCAATTTCATCCATTTGCCTGCAAATGTCATAATTTTATCATTCTTTATGGCTGAGTAATATTCCATAGTATATATATACCACAGTTTCTTTATCCACTCATCAATTGAAGGGCATCTAGGTTGGTTCCACAGTCTGGCTATTGTGAATTGAGCAGCTATGAACATTGATGTGGCTGTATTTCTGTAGTATGCAGATTTTAAGTCCTTTGGGTATAGGCCAAGGAGTGGGATAGCTGGGTCAAATGGTGGTTCCATTCCAAGTTTTCTAAGGAATCTCCACACTGCTTTCCATAGCGGCTGCACTAATTTGCAGCCCCACCAGCAGTGTATGAGTGTACCTTTCTCCCCACATCCTCGCCAACACCTGTTGTTGCTCGTATTCTTGATAATCGCCATTCTAATTGGGGTGAGATGGAACCTTAGGGTGGTTTTGATTTGCATTTCTCTTATTACTAGAGATGTTGAACATTTTTCCATATGTTTGTTGATTGCTTGTAGATCTTCTTCTGTGAAGTGTCTATTCATTTCCTTAGCCCATTTGTTGACTGGACTGTTTGAATTCTTGGAGTAGAGTTTTTTGAGTTCTTTATAGATTCTGGAGATTAGTGCTCTATCTGAAGTATGATTGGCAAAGATATTCTCCCACTCTGTAGGCTCTTTCTTCGCATTGCTGATAGTTTCCTTTGCTGAGAGAAAGCTTTTTAGTTTGAATCTATCCCAGTGGTTGATTCTAGCTTTTATTTCTTGTGCTATGGGAGTCCTGTTAAGGAAGTCTGGTCCTAGACCAACAAGATGAAGATTTGGACCTACTTTTTCTTCTATAAGATGCAGGGTCTCTGGTCTGATTCCGAGGTCCTTAATCCATTTTGAGTTTAGTTTCGTGCATGGTGAGAGATATGGGTTTAGTTTCATTCTGTTGCATATGGATTTCCAATTCTCCCAGCACCATTTGTTGAAGAGGCTATCTTTTCTCCATTGCATATTTTTGGCCCCTTTGTCTAGTATGAGAAAATTGTATTTATTTGGGTTTGTGTCCGTGTCCTCTATTCTGTACCATTGATCTACCTTTCTATTTTGGTACCAATACCATGCCGTTTTTGTTACTATAGCTTTGTAGTAGAGTTGAAGATCTGGTATTGCAATACCCCCTGTTTCACTCTTCCTGCTAAGGATTGCTTTAGCTATTCTGGGTTTCTTATTCTTCCAGATGAATTTCATAATTGCCTGCTCTATTTCTGTAAGGTACGTCATTGGGATTTTAATTGGAATTGCATTGAATTTGTATAGCACTTTAGGTAGTATGGCCATTTTGACAATATTAATTCTTCCTATCCAAGAACATGGAAGATCTTTCCATCTTCTAAGGTGTTCTTTAATTTCTTTCTTTAGTGTTGTATAGTTCTCATTGTAGAGGTCTTTCACCTCTTTTGTGAGATTGATTCCCAAGTATTTTATTTTTTTCGAGGCTATTGTGAATGGGGTAGTTTTCCTAATTTCTCTTTCTGAAGATTCATCGCTTATGTATAAAAATGCGTTGGATTTATGGGCATTGATCTTGTAACCTGCTACTTTACTGAAATCACTTATGAGTTCTAAGAGTTTTCTGGTGGAATTTCCAGGTTCCTCTAAATATATAATCATGTCATCAGCGAACAGGGATAGTTTGAGTTCTTCTTTTCCAATTCGTATCCCTTTAATTTCTTTGGTTTGTCTAATTGCTCTGGCCAGAGTCTCAAGAACGATGTTGAATAGAAGTGGTGAAAGAGGGCATCCCTGCCTTGTTCCAGTTTTTAGGGGGAATGCTTTCAGCTTTTCACCATTTAGAATGATATTAGCCATGGGCTTAGCATAAATGGCCTTTACAATATTAAGGAATGTTCCCACTATCCCTATTTGTTCTAGTGTTTTGAGCATGAAGGGGTGCTGTATTTTATCAAATGCTTTTTCTGCGTCTATTGAAATAATCATGTGATTCTTGACTTTAAGTCTATTAATATGGTGAATTACGTTTATTGATTTCCTGATGTTGAACCAACCTTGCATCCCTGGGATGAAACCCACTTGATCATGGTGCACTATCTTTTTAATATGTTTTTGTATGCGATTTGCTAAAATTTTGTTGAGAATTTTTGCGTCGATGTTCATTAAGGATATTGGTCTGAAATTTTCTTTCCTTGATGAGTCTCTGTCTGGTTTAGGTATCAGTGTGATATTGGCTTCATAGAATGAGTTTGGGAGGGTTCCCTCCTCTTCTATTTTATGGAATACTTTGAGAAGTATTGGAATGAGCTCTTCCTTAAAGGTTTTGTAGAACTCGGCTGAGAACCCATCTGGTCCCGGACTTTTCTTTGTTGGTAGGCTTTTGATGACTTCTTCTATTTCAGTACTTGAAATTGGTCTATTTAAATTGTTTATGTCCTCCTCATTCAGTTTAGGCAATTCATATGTCTCTAGAAACCTGTTGATGTCTTCGAAATTTTCTATTTTGTTGGAGTATAGATTTTCAAAATAGCTTCTAATTATGTTTTGTATTTCCATCCTGTCTGTAGTGATATTTCCTTGTTCATTCCGAATTTTAGTGATTTGGTTTTTCTCTCGTCTTCTCTTTGTTAGTGTGGCTAAAGGTTTATCAATTTTGTTTATTTTTTCGAAGAACCAACTATTTATTTTGTCAATTTTTTGTATTGTTTCTTTTGTTTCAATTTCATTGATTTCAGCTCTGAGTTTAACAATTTCCTGTCTTCTACTACTTTTGGTGCTGTTCTGTTCTTCTTTTTCTAAGGCTTTGAGCTGTAGTGTTAGGTTGTTTATTTGTTGAGTTTTACTTCTTTTATTAAATGCGCTCCATGAAATAAATTTCCCTCTAAGTACTGCTTTCATAGTGTCCCAGAGGTTTTGATATGATGTTTCTTTGTTCTCATTTACCTCTAAGAATTTTTTAATTTCCTTCTTAATATCTTCTGTTATCCATTCATCATATAATAGCATATTGTTTAACCTCCAGATGTTGGAATAGTTTCTGTGTTTTACTCTTTCATTTATTTCTAACTTCAATCCATTATGATCTGATAGAATACATGCTAGTGTCTCTATCTTCTTGTATTTGCTAACATTAGCTTTGTGGCATAATATATGGTCTATTTTAGAGAAGGATCCATGTGCTGCTGAGAAGAAAGTGTATTCACTCTTGGTTGGATGGAATATTCTATAAATGTCCGTTAAGTCTAAATTATTGATTGTGTTGTTGAGATCTATGGTTTCTTTGCTCAATTTTTGTCTGGAAGATCTGTCCAGTGGTGAGAGCGGCGTGTTAAAATCACCTAGTATTATTGTGTTGTGGTCTATTTGGTTTCTGAAATTGAGAAGGATTTGTTTGACATACATAGATGAGCCACTGTTTGGGGCATAGATGTTTATGATTGTTATATCTTGCTGATTTATGCTTCCCTTAAGCAGTATGAAATGACCTTCTTTATCCCTTCTGACTAACTTTGGCTTGAAGTCCACATTATCGGAAATGAGGATGGATACTCCAGCTTTTTTGCTGAGTCCATGTGCATGGTATGTTTTTCCCCATCCTTTCACCTTTAATCTATGGGTATCTTTTTCTATGAGGTGAGTCTCTTGCAGGCAACATATTGTTGGATCTTTCTTTTTAATCCAGTCTGCCAGTCTATGTCTTTTGATTGATGAATTCAGGCCATTAACGTTCAGGGTTATTATAGAGAAATGATTTGGTTTCCCGGTCATTTGGTTCATTTTTAAAATTTTGTTTATTTATTTGTTTGACACAACTTGTTTCCTCCTTTATTTGACAATTCCTTTAGGATAATTCCTCCCTTTGCTGATTTGCTTCTTTGTTTTTCATCTCTTCCTCATGGAATATTTTGTTGAGAATGTTCTGTAATGCTGGCTTTCTTTTTGTAAATTCTTTTAGCTTTTGTTTATCATGGAAGGATTTTATTTCATCGTCAAATTTGAAGGTAAGTTTTGCTGGGTATAAGATTCTTGGTTGGCATCCATTTTCTTTCAGGGCTTGAAAATGTTGTTCCAGGACCTTCTAGCTTTTAGGGTCTGGATTGAAAAATCTGCTGATATGCGTATTGGTTTCCCCCTGAATGTAATTTGGTTCTTTTCTCTCACAGCCTTTAAAATTCTGTCTTTATTTTGTATGTTAGGTATTTTCATTATAATGTGCCTTGGTGTGGGTCTGTTGTAATTTTGTGTATTTGGAGTCCTGTAAGCCTCTTGAACTTGATTTTCCATTTCATTCTTCAGATTTGGGAAATTTTCTGATATTATTTCATTGAATAGGTTGTTCATTCCTTTGGCTTGTTTCTCTAGGCCTTCCTCAATCCCAATAATTCTTAAATTTGGCCTTTTCATGATATCCCATAGTTCTTGTAGATTCTGTTCATGATTTCTTACCATCTTCTCTGTTTGTTCAGCTTTGTTTTCAAGGTTAAATATTTTGTCTTCAATGTCTGAGGTTCTGTCTTCCAGGTGTTCTATCCTATTGGATATGCTTTCTATGGAGTTCTTAATTTGGTTTATTGTTTCCTTCATGTCAAGGATTTCTGTTTGGTTTTTTTTCAATATCTCTAACTCTTTATTGAAATGATCTTTTGCTTCCTGTATTTGCTCTTTTAACTGTCGATTGGTGCGATCAATCAATGCTTGCATTTGCTCTTTCATCTCATCATTCAATGCTTGCATTTGCTCTTTCATCTCCTCGTTTGCTTCTCTGATCATTTTAATTATGTACATTCTGAACTCCTTTTCTGTCATTTCTTCTGCCATGCTGTCATTGGGTTTTATTGATGTAACATCTAGATTTGTTTGCAGCATTTTCTTTCCTTGTTTTCTCATGTTGTTCAGATATCAGTGGACCGCTGAGATATTGCAGATTTCCTCTGTTGATTTACAATGACCCTGAAGATTTCTATATATATCCCCTCTTAGCCTTCAGTAGGCTGAAGTCTTGGAGGAGGTTGATAATGCGGTGCTCCACAAGGAAGCTGCCTCTCTAGGAGTGGTGGCCTTCAGGTGGGGTATATTCCCTGCTAGTGGGCAGAGGTGCCTCCACTTGTTGACCAATGGTCATCCAAAGGGGACCTAGGCTGTGGGCTGAGGCAAGGCCTGTTTGGGCCTGAGCCTCTGGTTTTACCGTCCTTGTGGGAAACCTCACCCAGCAGGGAAGACTCACCCGGTGGGGAGGTCTCGCTGGTCAGTTTCCTCCTAGAGGTTCCCCTCAATTTACAGCTACTGCCTGGGCTGGGCTGCCTTCCTCTGCAAAGTTTCCAGGGGCCCGGCCCTACCTCCTGGGCCTGGGAGCCTCACCCTTCGCAGATGAATCTCCTTAGGCTGCCCCTCCTCAGAGAATTTGCCCATAGGCCTGGAACCTTCGCTCCGCCCTAAGCCTGTCTCTGTGCGGCTCTTCCACCCAGAAGCCTCCTAGATCCTGGGACCCTGTTCTGCACCTAATCGCCTGGCTGCGTGGCCCCTCCTCTGAGCAGCCACCTGTGGCCCCGAACAATCGCTCTGAGTCCCAGAGACCCGCCACAGGCCTCTTCCTCCAGACAGCTGCCCAGTATGCCGGTGCGGTCACTAGGAGTCCAAGAAACTCACTTCGTGCCTCCTCCTCCCACCAACCACCCGTAGCCCGGGGCAATCAATCACTCCGAGTCGAAGTGACCCTGCCCGTTCCTCCTCCTTCTCCAGATAACCCCCCGGGTGTTCAGGAGCAGTCCCTCTGAGTGGCTCTGAATCCACGTGACCCGCTGCACGGGTCCTCTGGGCCACCGCCCGGAGCTCTGGTGTGGTCCCTCAAGACCAAGCGTCCCACCACGCTTCTCCTCCAGGCAGCCCCCCTGTGTTCAGGAGCTGTCACTTTAAGACCAAATAACTCACCACTCGCCTTCTCCTCTGAGCAGCCGCCTGGAGCGCTAATGCAGTCACTGCGAGTCCAAAGGACCCGCCGCGCTCCTTCTCCTCCTTCTCCTACTCCTCCGGGCAGGCCCCGGGGTTCAGAAGTGGTCAGGGTCCAAACAGCTCGCCACGCAGCCCCTTCTCTGGCAACCGCCTGTAGTTCCCGTATAGTCGCCCGAATCCAAGCGGCTGCTCCTCTTCCTCCTCGTCCTCAGGGCAGGCCCCGGGGTTCAGAAGCGTCGTTCTGATTCCAAACAGCTCGCCGCGCGGCTTCTCCTCTGGCAACCGCCTGCAGCTCTGGCGCAGTCTCTCCGAATCCAAGTGGCCACGCTCCTCTCCTCCTCCTCAGGGCAGGCCCCGGTGTCCTGAGTCCACACAGTTCTCCCCGCCACTCCTCCCCCGGGCAGCCGCCGGAGCCCCAGTGGCAGCTCCGAGTCCCAGCGCTGTGCCGAGCTGCCTCCTCTATGGCGCTCCAGCGGGGGGAGGGGCGTCTCGCCGGCAGTTCTACTTCACAAAGTTTCCTGCGTTCCGGGACCCCCGTCCCATCCGGGATGCCCCCCCAGGGGGTGAGAGTCACCCGGCTACTTTGAGTTGGTCCCAAGCGTCTCAATATCTCCTCTCTTGAATCCTGAGTTCTGGAGCAACACGTAATGCAGCCACCCTCTAGGCCGCCATCTTGAAAAACCTTAGGCTTTCTTTTTTTTTAATACTTAAGTTTCTCTAGACTGGGTCTGCATGGTCATAGTTTTGTGTTAAGAGTTATTTGTATTCTCCCCTTCGCGTGGCCAGTCTCTTCATTTGAAACACAATTCTTTTAACTTCCCTCTTTCCATGTAGTTTCAAACTGATTTTTTTTTTTTTGCTTCTCATTGATCCTTTTGATGAAATTTTCTCAGTTTTCTGATTGAGCGTCGCTTCCTCCAGAAGGACACCTGAGCACAGGAGCCCCTGAGTTTTTGCACATTCAAGCCGGTTTTCTTAACAGCCTAGACAGCTTGGCTGGATTTAAAGTCTTTGTTCATCTTGTCTTTCTTGAAAATACTTCTCCACTAGCGCCTTGCTTTGTTCCTCTTGAGAAGTCTCTCGCTTGCCTAATTTTCTTATCTTTCTGTGTACTTTGATCTTTTTGTCTTGAAGTCCTGGGGATATTTTCCTTTGCTTCTGAGTCTAATAGTTTTACTAGTATGCCTTAGAGTTGATCATTTCAGGTGAAATTTCCAAAGTGTACGGTAACCTCATTCAATGTGCAGATTTGTTTTCTCTTACATCCAGAAAGTCTTCTTACATTACAGCTTTGAATAGGAATACTGTTTTACTGCTTTGTTTTTCTCCTTCAAGGAC
This sequence comes from Sciurus vulgaris, assembly GCF_902686455.1. Lineage (NCBI taxonomy): Eukaryota > Metazoa > Chordata > Mammalia > Rodentia > Sciuridae > Sciurus > Sciurus vulgaris. The sequence continues at coordinate 125,038,479 of NC_136462.1, forward strand.
TTAAATCTTATGTCCATTGTATTGACTTCCCTTTCAACCACTTTCTTTCTGACCCTCAGACTTCTTAACTCAATTTTATTCTCTTGGCTGTTTTTCTGCCTGTCTTCGGTATTCTTTACCCCATTTGATTTTACTCTGCCTCTGGCATCTCCAGACTGTTTAATTTCTGAGATAATTTTGTCTTTTTATTCCATTTCTTTCCTGTGTCCTCACTGTTCTCTTTCCTCCTTCCCCCTCCCTCTCTCCCTCTCTTTTTCTTTCTTTCTTTTGACATTCCTGCTCTTAGTCTTTGAATTTCTATTTCTAAGCATTTTTAGTACCTCTCAGGGCTACTCTGGGGTATTTGATTCCCTCTCAACTGTGTTGTGTTATAATTTTATTTGACTTCATGGTTCTGTGAAAGAACATCCATCAGTCATAATGTTATGATTCACATTGGTTTTGTTTTCTTTGAATAGCAATTTTGAGTAGAGCTGGTTTGATTAAAAAAAAAAAAAAAAAAAAAAAACAGACATTTTGTGGATAGAGTCCTAGTTCAAGCGACCCTTCTCTGTCCCTACAGGAAAGACGACCTCTTTAACTGATGACATTGGTGGAGGAGCTGAGGAGGGTGGGGAGGGTTGACATGAGTTATTTCCCCTTTATTCTTCTTTCATTTTGCTGCCACATCTCTAAGAACATCGTCCTCTCGTGTGTTTATAGCCTTCCAGCAGCAGTACTTCTCCAAGGCCCCCTTTTTGTTCCTGCTTGCTTTAAGCCCTCTCCCTCTGTCTGGTGCCATGAGTCAACAAGCCCCAGGACTACGTGCAGGACTTGGCACTGGGGTCAGGCTTTCCCTTTCTGGAGGTGATTTTTTGGTTTTTGTTCTTGTTTTGCTTTTGTGGTGCTGTGAATCTGAGGTGCATCTGAGCATGCAAGGAGAGCACTGTACCACTGAGCAATGCCCCAGCGCCCCCTCTACTCCACTTACTCCTCCTCTTTCGCAGACCTTGTCCCGCCCCCATCCCTGCTCTCTGCAGTCTCAAGTTTGCAACAGCAGTGGGAACCGTGCTGGAATTGGGTGCTTATCACACACAGATTTGATGTTCGTGGTATTCTCTGCTTTCCAGAAATGTCGAAGGCATGGGTCATAGGTGTTTTATTTGTACTTAGAGTTCCATTTCTGCATAAGTTGGCTTTTGGTCTGTTCGTCTATTTGTTTATTTTGGCACAAACACTGATGCTGCTTTTATTATTATGGACTTTTATTTTGGAATTTAAAAAAGCTTCCCTTGTTCTTCTTTCTCAAACTTGTCATAGATGATGTTGCAGATTAAATGTTCCATATCAATTTTAAAATCACTTTTGCACATCAATTAAAAATCCTTCTGAGAGTGCCTGATGTGTAATAAGTGATTGATAAGTATATGCAATTATTATTAATAGGGAATGAATTTAAAATATAAATTAATAGGGTAAGAGTTTATATTAAGGAGTATCTTTCAATAAAGTATTATAGTTTTCTTGCTCCTTTTTGGGAAGTTATTCTTAGGTAAGTTGTAGTTTTACTGCTTTTACAACTAAGATTTTAAAATTACTTTTTCCAATTCATTGTTAGTTTTTGCTAACTGCTGTGTCCTGTTAGCTTGGTGTCTTGTTGCTTTTACGAGGAAAGATACTGGAACATGAAAAGAAAAAAAAATGACATTTGAGAGATGACGTAGCAAGTTTTCTGATGCTAAGTGCTACTTCATTCCCTGGTTACCACCTCCTGGCCCTCAGAGCCTGCTTTGCTCAGGCCATCCAGACCAGGGAAGGAAGAGGAACTGGAGGAACTGCAGCCTCAGCTGACAGGAAAGAATATGCTGATTGATTAGCAATGTCTGCCTTGGCAGCAAAAGAGTATGAGGGGTGGTATGTAGAATATCTATGCTGATTTAATATTGTGTTTCCACTCTCTTCTTACTCCTGATTCCTCATCAGAACTCTTCCTCGATTTTAAAATTGGACCTCCAACTCCCTAATCATTTTTTTCTTAACTGTTAGAATCTGTTTCTTTTTACTTATTAGCCAAGCTGCTTAATAAAATCATTTCTGTTTGAACTTACTAGATTATTCCAATCTTCTAAATTCTCTGGTTTCATTTATTTTCTCATCTCATCTCTAATGTTCTTGCAGGCACTGTAAAGTAGAAATTTCTAGGAATGCAGGATAGAAAAGAACAGTTCTCCTCAACCCTTTATCCATAGTGTTATCCTACCATGGAAGGTGTACCAGTAAGAATTCAACCAGAGTAGTAGAGTCACTGATATGTAGACATGATATATGAATGGATGGATGAATAGATAGAAATACATGATGGATGATAGATGATTGATAGATAGATAGATAGATAGATAGATAGATAGATAGATAGATAGATAAATGCATAATAGATTTGCACAGGGGATCAACTTACACAAAAAGGAAGAGTATTGCCCTGGACCGTAATCACAAAATAACATAAATTAGGTGACTTATTTCTCAGAGTTCTAGAGAGTAGAAGTCCATGATCAAGGTGCTGACAAATTTTGTTTCTGGTAAGGGCCCTCTTCATGGCTTGTAAATGCCCACTGGGTTCTCATATGACCTTGCCTCTGTGCTTGTTTGTGTGGAGAGATGAGAGACAGACCAAGAGAACACCTGTGCTTGCCAGCTCCCTGGTATCTCTTCTTTTAAGTACAAAACATCTACCAAATCATGGCCCAACTCTCATGACCTCATTTAACTTTAGTTACTTTCTTAAAGTACCTGTTTCCAAATGCACCCACATTGGAAGTTATGGTTTCAACATATGAATATGGGAGGACATAAGTATTCAACTCCTAACTATTTCTAGGGAGCCAGTTAAGTAGTCTCCCTACATTGGATGCTTATGTTGGAAGCCTGCGTGTTAGGCAATCAAGAAGGGAAGACCATGAACCGGCTGGAATCTAAGGGCATGAGCTGGAACCCACAGAGTAGAACTGTCCCTGATTCTAATGGTGTGGATCTCTGCAGAGGCTGGGGCCTTTGATTAGAGATAAATATGCATGCTGCCAACCCAGGAGTTGGAGAAGCTGAAGGAGAAGCTTCCAGGGGAAGGCAGAACAGTTGCACACCCAGCTGCTCCTTCATACCTGCAGGGGAATCCACAGCTCATCACAAGAGTGTGAATGTAGAATGCCTGCTGCTCCCCTCAGGCCTCCAGGTCTCGCAAGAAACTCCCTTCCGACCACACTAGCTGGAAATCAAGAAGAAAGTGAATTCCAGAACAAGCCATTTAGCCTAAAGGACCAAACCACACAGGTCAGAACCTGAGTGTCTCTATGTCATCACAAGAGGTCTTCCTGGACTTCACTGTCCACAGCCTTTCACTGGAGTTGTTGGCTGAGGTTGGTTCCCAACACCTGAACCCTAAATCTCACTATTTGAGTAACTCCCTAGGGTGATAGAATCACCTAGAATAGTCCTATAGAAAGAGCAGGGACTTGAGCAGCAGAGGAGGTTGTTGGACTTCTCCCCAGGCTGTCTGCCTGGTACCCCAAGCCCTCTGTCCTAGTACCATTTTCCTTTATTGTGACCTCTTCCTATACTTCCTTGTCCTTTTGCTCTTCTTCCTCTAGTTTTTCTGGTTGTACATGCACATAGGTTGAAAGGACCAAATGGATAAATGACTTGTAAGGAAAATAGTTGTGCCTGGTCCACTTTCTACCATAATTTCCCACACCCTGCAGCAAGCAGTTTTAATTCTAATAGCTTACAGTTTAATTCTATTAGCTTATTTTTTGTCTTTATGTCTATGTCTCTAAATAGTATACTTATTCACTCTTAATTTCTCAATTGCAGGCTTGCGTATGCCATTCCACACCCCTCTTCCTGACTCCACACTCTGCAATATGGCTTTAGCAATTTAGCTAAGTTTAGTCTAAACACTAAACACTATTTACATTTACTCAATTGTGATTATGTAAGTGTCATTCAGACTTTCCCACAAAATGTTTGTCTTGCTTAAAGTTCATCTTTAACTTTTCCCCCTAACTTTTAATCTGTATTTATCACTAAAGCAATCCCCAAATGTTTAAAAATGTCAATACATTTAGATAGTCCAAGTCTATCAGTTTCATCTTCTCCAAAACAATCTCTGACAGTCTGGACTCTATGCTGATGGACTTCCTACCTGGGCCATTGCTGCTGTCCTGGGATCACTCTTCACCATAGTCCCAGGAATCTCTAACCTCTTTCCCTGTGTGGCACCTAAATTCCAGGTCATCCTACTCTTGGCATTCCTACTTCTCCTCGTTGCCCAGCTACAATGTCTTCTCTTCTCTGAAGATGTTAACATTAGAGAATGGCAGGCTTCCGTTTCCTGCAGATCTCGGTTTCCTCTAGTTTTCTTCTATTCTTCTTTTTCTTTGTGAATTTGGTCTCCATATATCACGTTAGAATGCGTCCTCTGGTGTCCAGTATTTCATGGTTGCCATTCCTACTAAGAAGTGGGGCAATCAAAATTTGATGGAAGTTCTGGAACTGTGGTGAGGTGGGGTTCACCTTATAATAATCCACTGCCCTGTATCTTCCAGTGCCTGACTAGAGGGTAAAGGCCAGGAGCTCTTTGCCAGGGCAACTAAGAGTAATATACATCCATTTCTGCCTTTACCAAAAACTTGGCTCCACTTGGCCAAACTTCCATTGCATTCTTACTCTTGAAGTCTGGAGAACAAAAACTTTCTTTGATTCTACTGATGTCCTTTCCAGGACCCCATCAATTTCTACACGATTTTCTAAAACTAGTATCTTGATGAGTTTCATTACTATAGTTGACCTTCATATTTTCCTATATTTTCCTCTAGTACAACAGATTCCCCTCTGATTCCTTCTATTCAAGAATAAACATTTGATAATCATCTATGGAAAGAATGAGACTCAGTCTATTAACAACTCACCACTTGCACACCTTGGGGTTTGGTCAACTGGAAAGGCACATCCATTTCCCATTTCAGATCATGACCTAGGCAAATAAATTAGTCAAGACTGGTTCTGAAATGAATGGGAATGAATAAATCATCAGGGTACAGTAAACCCCAATAAGTCACAGAGTCACGATGCTTTATTCCAATCATCTGAAGGATAATATCCACTCTCCCTGTGTTGCCCTGGTCTAAAAATTATCACTGCTTGTCAAAAAACAAGATTAGATGTCCTGATACCTAGTCTACATTCCTGCACTGAATGTATGCTTCTGTGCACTGAGATCCTCAGCTGAAAGTGGGGATATCCTCTCATAAATTCCTACTTTAAAATTAATTTTAGTCCAATTTCCTGAGGTTTTGTTTGTTTGTAGCTTAAAATGTACTGGATGCAGAAGACAAACTATCAGTTGATATTCAGGGTAGACTCTCTGAGAGGCGCTTTTTGAGGACAAGAGAAACTGAGCACTCCTGGGGACAGAGTGTTGGAAAGGGAGAACAGGTGCAAAGACCGTTGTTGAGGTTGGCAATCAGAGTGGGGGACAGTTGTAAAAACAATAAAACAAACAGAAATAAGTAGACTATAATCTTCCTGCTCAGCCGAAGTTCTAATCAAAACTGCACCTTGATCCTTTCCCTTGGCTCTGGTCGGCACTTTCCTGGTTGCCGTAGGTTGCTACGCTGTCATTTACTTGCTATTCCTTATTGTTGGACCTTCTCTTGGAATGGGGAGTGGTCCCCTCCCTGAACCCTTCTCCACCACCATCCTCCAAAACAAGTCCTCAGACCCTCTCATTGCCAATGCTTTATTGAACAACAGGGGCAGTGCAAAGTGCCCTGTGAAGAAAATAAGGACCCTGGCACACTCACCAGGTCCTCTGCGTCTGGCCTTGAGTCTTCTGGGTTTCTGAACCTTCTAGGTTTCTGAGCCTGGGGCCTCACTATCCCTTGTATTCTCATGCCAAGTCCCTCTCCAGGGAGTCAGCCTCAAAGTAAGACAGGACAGAGGCAAATGACCCAAACCACATGATGTCTGGGCATCTCCTGGTTAGCCATCCCACACCCCAGGCCCTAAGCACCTTCCAATAGAGCCTGGCTTCTCTCAGAAGGGGCCTGCCTAGAGAAGGCAGGTTACTGGGCTTTGCTTTCCAAGAACATCTTTCTTTCCTTGCTCACTTGTTCTCCATGCAAACCTCGGCCCTGGTGGGCGACTCTTCCATGCTGCCTCTCCAATGAACAGGGGACCAGAGGCCTTGCAGGGTGGGCTGCAGCTTGTAGCGCTCAGGTTGTCACTACCAAAAGACACTGGAGTGTGGGCCCAGCCCCCACTTCACACTGCCTGGGGGGAAGAAAGAATCTATTCCGACCCGGCAGCTGATATTTACACATCTGAATCATGTGTGAAGGCAAGGGTGTAGAAACAGTAGCAGATGACTGCAGAGAAAGGGAAGCGAGGCCCCTGACAAAGGCATGGACTATTTATGTGAAACCCAACGCCTCTGCTAAAAATGTCCCCAACACCAAATGCTCGTTCCTGATACGAGAACTATTCCACTAATAAAGTCATTTCCCAGCTATCTATCTGGCCCAGGTGTTTACCATCTAACAGTAAACTTCTCAATTTTCCAGCATAATGCTACAGAGGTAGCACATGGTTCTAGCACCAGCTCCTGACTGTACTGGATTCACTTTACTGGTAAAATAAAGGAAGGAAAAGGGGATAAAGTGAAGGTAATTCCAGTGTGACATTTGATGAATCTAAGAAATCTTCTGGGTGGTTGATGGCCTCGATGGGAACATGGAGTTTCCATTTCCAGAGGCTGTGCTTAGAATTGCTTGTAGCAGACACATAATATGTGTTAGATGAATGACTTCATGCACCAACCCATTCAACTTGAATTTTAATAACTATGGAGCTTCACCTACACAGTCTGAGAGCAATAATGCTACTAGACACAGGGAAAGTCCACTTTACTACATCGTGGCCTCTCCTTACCAGGGTTATGTTCCAAGACCCCCAATGAATGCCTGAAACAGTGAATAGCACTAAATCCTATATATGCTATGTTTTTCATATATATGTATATGTTTATATGATAAAGTTTAATTTATAAATTAGGCACAGTAAGAGATTAAGATCAATAATCATAAAATAGAGCAATTATATCAAGATTGAACAATCAATTATAACAATTGAACAATCAACTATAACAATAAAATGGAACAATTATAATAATTATTCATCATTACTCTTGCCCTTTGGGACCTTTATTAAGTAAAATAAGTGTTACTTGTATATAAACACTGAAATACCATAAGAGTCAATCTAATAACTCAAGAGCGTTACCAAGGAAAAACCTAAACAAACCCTCTAGCTTCATTTGTTCTTAAATGGTTTAACAATCATTAATTTTGGCCAGGTGCACTGGCACATGCCTGTGATCCCAGAGGCTCTGGAGGCTGAGGATCATGTTCAAAGCCAGCCTCAGCAACTTAGCCAGGCCCTCAACAACTTAGTGAGACCCTGTCTTGAAATAAAAAAGAAAAAGGACTGGGGATGTGGCTTAGTGGTTAAGCAACTCTGGGTTCAATCCCTGGGGCCAAAAAGGAGGTCACACAACTGGGGGAATATCTTATTAGTCTCCCACTGACTTTGCTATAGATCACACCTCTGACATGTGGGTTATGATGATAACAGTTGCCTATGTTACTCTTCAGGGTCCTGAAGGCCACTTTTGCTGACCACACAGACCCTTCACCTGGGCCTGCAGATGTCCCATGGGTGACTGGAATGAGATAGAAGTGCTTGGCATCTCTGTATTCATAGTGCATCTGTTTCCTTTGTTGCCTTAACTTTTGGATCAGATTCTACTCAGTTCTGCATGTAGGGACTACTAAGAAACTAAAGGGTGGGTAGCATATATAGCATGGATGATTTAAAAGGATGATTTAAGTCCAGACAGAGTGGCATGAGATTTCATCGTTACTCAGAATGGTATACAATTTAAAATTTATGACTTGTTTATTTCTGGAAATATCCATTATATATTTTTGGACTACAGCTGACATCAGACAATTGAAATTGTGGAAAGTGAAACCAAGGATTCACTGTAAATACCAACTCTCACTTGGAAGTGAAAAAAAAAATAAAAACTGGAATCAGCAAAGAAAACAAATAGAATTTTTTTTTTTTAATTCATACAGTTAAAATGTGGGAAAGGTGTAGGGGAGCTGCCCTTGGAGATAGCTATCAGGCACCGTTCTCCCCATGCTTCCCCTCTACTCTCTCTCCTACTGGTTCGTGGATCGGGGAACAGGGAGAAAGGGGTAGAGCTCCACATTCAGATCTTCACAGATCCACCACTACAGAAGAAAAGGCACTTCTCTTCATTCAGCTAAAATTCAGGCAATCTCAGGGAAAGACTAATTGGCTCATCTCAAGCCACATGTCCACCCACTGGACAGTTTGCTCAAGGAGTGGGGAAATGATTGGCTCTGCTTCTGTCACCGCATTAGCCCTGAGCAGCAGGTGAGGCAATCTCTGCAAGAAGTGGAGTAGCCTCCACGAGGACACTGGGGAATTTGTGACTGAACTGGAAGAAAGTGAACAGAATATTGCTTGCATCTGGCCTCAATTTAGATGTGCATGTGAGGCTTGTCCCAAAGTGAGAGCTACACCAGCTGAATGCTTGACGATGTTCATAAAAGCAGATTCTATTCGGAATGATCCTCCCACTTCAGAGTGGGGAGGAGAAATGAGTATCTTGGAAAGCTATAAATTTTAAGTCGGGTTGGGGGGGAATTCCTATTGAAGGGAATGGTTTTACACATTATAGAAAGTTTATGAGGTCAACAGTATTTTCCTTGAAAGAAAGTAAGGATGTGTTTTCTACCCTCATTACAAGAAAAAATGAGTTATAAGGAGACAGGGTGTCAGGGGTAAAATAAGCAATCCCTAAGACTTGGGGCAGGATTTTAATAGAAAAGCATGCAAATTAAAACAACCCTATATTTATGCCTATTAAGTTAGGGAGAACATTTTTTTTCATGTTAATAGTCAATTTGGGCAAAGTTGTAATGAAACAGGTACATCTGTACATTGCGAGAAGAACTATAAATTGAAAAGAAATTTGACAATATGTGATTAAAGCCATTAAAGTACTTGGCAGTTTTTGACCCAGCAATCTCTCTTTAAGAAATTTCAGTAGGAAACAAATGGACAAAAAAGAGAAATAAAGATAGTTACTGAGTTCTAACTTTTATTGAAGAATTGTGACAGCAAGGGTCATATTTTATCCTTGTGTCCTCCATCAAGCATGACACAGGGTCTGCACTTTAGAGTTTGTTAAAATAGTAAGTGAAAATACATGAACACAAATGGATAATTTTAGAATTAATTATGTAAGATTATCTCAATGGGAGAGGATGTTGTCATTAAAAATAGAAACTATGAGAACAATATTGCAGAGTGGAGGAATATTTCTCTTGGGGATTCAGGGGGAAAACCTAAACTAGAAGTGTACATAACATTGCTCTTACATTCTGATTACAAGCACGTACAATTTATTTTCACATCTGGACATGGAGTAGAAAGGAAACAGAAGAAAGCAAGCAACTGTTAATTGGAGTGAATTTTTCACTGTGCAGTCTTTTAATATTTGTGCAATAACATGTTTAAAATTAATTGATATGTTTGTGAAATACAACTGCTCTGCAGAATGGCCAACAGAACCCATCTGGATCGCAGCAGAGCACCCAGGAGCCAACCAGGAGGAAATGATTCTCTGATCATTTCCTCATTCTGGGTCTTGGGAGAACCTGGAAATGGAATCTCCCAAAGAAATCAAAACTACACCTGTGAATGGATCTTTAGGGTTTAAGGACACACAGACATGCAGACATAATCAGTAAAATATCAATCAAAGATAAACAGTTTCTGGTACATCAGCCCTTATCTGTAACACTGGCAACATAATTTTGCAGGACTCCAAAGTGAAAATTTGGGGCCCCTTGTTAAAAAAAATTATTATGAATTTCAAGATGACAGCTGCTGAGCATCACGCCTGAAGTGGGTCCTTTACGTATATGTAAGCAATGGAGTAAATGTCAGTTCTCTCTTACTAGGGGTGAGACTATGAACAAGTAAGTCAGTCACTCTCTCTGTGCCCTGCTCTGGTCAGAATTTGATCTCCACTGTCAGTGTTTTCAAGCCTGTGACTTGGTTTCCGATTCCAACAGCCAGGAGGAGGGCCTCGCTTCGCTTGGTCGCTGTGAGATATGGAGAGGCCCTGCTCGTGCCCACACAACTCGCCTCCTCCAGGGAATGCTTCTTAAAATTACCCATCTTCAGATGCAGCCTGCTGCACCCTCCCCCCCATTTCCCATTAAAATGCTCATAAAAAAGATGAAAAGGAGAAAACGCACAACAGCAGGGACATTATGGATAATAACCAACCATATGCCAGAATCCAGGGGAGCGATCGTGGCTGCAGCGTCACTGGGTTGTAGTAAGCAAAGCAGCCTGGCTCAGCGGAGGTCGCCCCCAGCGAGGACCTGGTCTGTGTCGGCCTGGGGCTGCAGCTGTCCCAGACATTTGGGTTCCCTCAAAACTATACTAATTTCATCCATGGTTCCCAGCACCCCCAAAAGCCACGAGTGCTACTCTCTCTCTCTCTGACTCCTTTGTGGCCACTCCACCTCTATGTCACACACCACGGAGTCACTGACTCCTCTGGAAATTTTGTAGCTCGGTTTACTTCTTATTTTTAGTCACTCCCTCAATGTACTTGACCCCGGGTCTGCCCTCCCTGAGTCTCAGCCTCACACTGCTCCCTGTGTTTCTCCCTGGTTCAGTTCCCCAGCACTCTCTTTAGTTCCCTTTAGAATTTCGGGCTCTTTTTACAAATCCCCGGATGAGTCTCCTGCTCATCTGAGAAACGCAATTCTTTCCCTAGGGAGCCTTCTCAAGTAGATGGCACTCACACTCACTTCTTCATCTCCCACCACACAGTCCGCAGGGCGGAATGTGCTACTTACATCCCACTTCTCCTAATTATAGAGCTCCAGGGTCGCAGAGTGAGGCGACTTAGGCGTGACCGGCCTGAGGTCCCGAAGACTTAGATGCATGGAAACATCGTACTTTAACAGGGGGCTGAAAATAGGGCAAGGGTCACTGCACACTGCTTTGCCCTTGTCTTGAGTGTCTTGAGATATAAAGGGACACGAAAAGCATTTGAAAACCTGTCTTTTGTGTCTTAATATTCCCCCGTCTTTAGAGTAAAAGCACCAAGAGAATGTATCTCTGAAATTGGGAGATACAGCAGCAGTCGCAGACAACTGGCAAGGTCAAGGAAAAATGATGTTTTTTGTTTTTTGTTTTTTTGTTTTTTGTATCAGGGATTGAACTCAGGGGCACTCAACCACTGAGGCTGGCTTTGAACTCGCCATCCTCTTGTCTCGGCCTCTCAAGCCACTGGGTTTACAGGCGTGGGCCACTGCGCCCCGGCTGCTGTTGAATTTTTTTTTTTTTTTTTTTTTTTTTTTAACATTTCAAATACACTTTATTTTTAAATATATTCTGTCCTTTCCAAAGATTTTTCTTCCTGTCTTGTTCTTTTCTTAAAGTTTTATTTTTTCTATAAAATATCAATGGATTTTAACTTTTTAAAACTTTAGTTTTGTTTTTACAGACTGCATTTTGATTCTTTATATTCTGTTGTATGTTTGAAGTTCTCTCTGACCAAGCTCTGGGTTGGAGCTGAAAGCCACCAAGGCCAAGGTCACTGTAACTGCAGAGGTCAGAGATGGCAGCTCCATCTGGCCAAGTAGGCAAGCACATGATTCCTGCTTCCACCACTGCAACCAGCTGAGAGAACAAGAGGGTCCACCCAGAACGGAGAGGAGAGTCCCCCTGCACCCTGATCTCCTCCTCTTCCCCCCAACATGCATACACACATTTTTACACACAGCTCTTTGGGCAAGTAGTTGTTACAGTAGACCTCTGAGTGTGTAGTATTTTTAGAAAGCTGTGTTGTTGAATTTTTCATTTCTTTTGATATCTTTTTAATGTAGATACTTCTGGTAGAATTTTAGAAGGGAAGCCTAATGCTGTCCCAGCTCTCTCTTAACAACAACAAAATTAACCACGAAGATAATTTTAAAAGTCAGTAGTATCCAGACAAAACAATAAATAAAAGTTTTGTACAAACAGAACATTCGATTGACTCACATTTTTCTTTTACAACATTAAATTCCAAAAGATAATAAAAAATATTTTTGCAGTAAAAGACCTCTAAATACATTAAATTTTTAACATGAGAAGGCAAGGAATTACATTGTAGATGAACACTAGGTCATATGTCACACCACTCAGATACCTTTCTTGCAAAAACTACTCAAAAATATCCTCTGAATGAATAGATCAATCAAGTAAATGAGTGGAAAAGCTTAAGTTTAAAAAAAACTAGAGTAAATTTGGAAGTCCATTTAATGAAAGAGCAAATTAAATATCATATTTTATAAACACATTATTGTTATAAAAGTGAGGAGAAAGTCAAGCAATTTTTTTTTTTTTTTTTTTTTTTTTTTGCAGTGCTGGGGCTTGAACCCAGGGCCTTGTACATGCAAGGTAGGCAGTCGACCAACTGAGCTAGATCCCCAGCCCCAACAGTTTCTTATAATGACTTAGGAGAGAAGTAAAAACAAGAGCCAGGAAAGCTCATCTAACTCAAGTCTGTGCAGAGTGCTTAGGGTAACTTCCTGGAGTACCACAATTGCCCATGCCCCCAGAGCTGTACTTGATATACATGGGAAGACCCTCTCAGTTATGTCTGTGTTATGTGATTTTGCTTTCCTGGCCACCAGGTGGGTATGTGACTCAAGATAAGCTACCAGATCAACTCTACCAGGAATTTGAATCTTCAATGTAGACCCCATAGCACCAGAGTGCCATTGTCTGAGCCATCTTGGATTCCTGGAGAGCCAAGGCTCATGGATGCCCTGGGCCAACATCCCTGGGTCCACCCTGGTTGCTGCCCATCTCAAAGCATGGTTATTCCATTTTTCCTTGGACTCCATGTCATTACCTAGTTGCCTATATTAATAAATTCCCTTTTAAAGTTAAGATATCCACATTGGTCAAAGGGAACCTAAATAATGAATAAGTTACTGCTAGGAATGAAAAATTTCAACCACCAGAATGTCAGAGAAAATGAGCCTGATGAGGAGAGAATAGAAGCAAGGATATGCTCAGCTACCTGTTCACGTGTGGAAAGATGGCATTCCTTGCCATGTAGTAGTGACATAATTAGTAAAATTATTGCCTATGTTCTCTTGGGATTTAACTCAATAGTAATATTGCAAGTAGCATATTTCAATTGCTTTTTAATTGTTGGTTTTTTTGTTTTGTTTTGTTTTGTTTTGTTTTAGGTACTGGGGATTGAACCCAGGGTTGTCCTACCCACTGAACTACATCCCCTGCCCTCATTTTTTCATTTTAAAACAGGGTCTCACTAAGTTGCCCAGGCTAGCCTTGAACTTGCAATTCTCCTGCCTGAGCCTCCGAGTCACTGGGATTGTAGAAATGTGCCACCAGTCGTGGCTTCAGTTACTTCTTGCTGCATTTATGGTACAAGATGAAAGAGCCAAGCTCCAGTTCAAGGCAGGAATCCTAAAAACTGACATAAAATAGCACAGAAAATGTAAGCCTCTGTCCAGCAAGGCCCTTTACAGATGTCAACAGAAAATCTGAGTCTGCTGAAGGTCATATGATTCTATACTCTGCCAAACTGTGGCTGTCAAACTTGCCATTGCATCCTCCTTATAAAGCAGATGTTAAAGCTAAAGCTAAATGTGGTGTCCTGATCAGAAAACTGAGGGTTACGGCAATCAGGAAAAGTTTGGGAACCTGAGGATTTCCTCTGATTCCTTCATTCTTCCCAAGTACCTTCAGAAGAAAGGGGGTGGAAGAATGGATAATTTCCCAAGATGTGAGCTTAGGAGGCTCGATGACACCAGGAGGAACGTATCACCAGATGTGACTTCAGGCTTTTTCCCAGTGAGGGTAAGGAATTTGGTGAATCTCATTGGGCAGAGAATTCCTCAAGTGTATAGAAGAAACACGTGCATGCATTTGTGTTGGTTGGTCAAGGGGTGGAGTAGAATGAACATCTGCTGCTTGATTCATCCACCTTATATTTTCTTATATTTTCTTTCTGGAAATAGTCATCCTAGGGGGGTGGGCAGGATTTTGCTCTCTTTCATCTTTAATGTTTGCTTAAAAGGAGTCATGCTACAATAGGGTCCCATCTCCTGGCTACCTAACTCAAGCTGTATCTGATTCTGGCTGAGTCAAAGTCCTTTCTGATAGATTTCAAATTTGCAATGAAAAATTGAAATATCACTCTGACTGCTCTGTGTCTGGTGATATATTCTGGAACTACTATTAGTGATCAAGTTATCTTCATGTGACTTGGAAAACAAAGAAAGCTGGACCACAGTGAGAAGAAGGTATGAAACTGAGAAGAATTAATAAGGAAGAATACCCTGGGCTTTTACAGTGTTCTGGTCTTTCCATGAATCCCAACTGTGTCCTTGCCTGTGTTTCATGATGTTCTTGAGTTTCATTATTCCCCTACATTCATAGTCAACACAGTCACCCTTTGGCTTAAGCTGGCTCAACTTTCTATTTCTAGCAACCAAGAGAGTCCTAATATCTGTTATTATATGGAAAATTTGCATTTTAAACCTTATCCTCAGTGTGTCACCCCTTCTGCAAGTTTCTTCTGCATCTCAAGCCCTTATAACAGCACTTATTGCAGTGGATGGTAATTATTTTGTACATATGCCTCTGAATTCATTAGGAGCCAGGATGACCTCTTATCCATCTTCGGATTCCCAGGCCTGACACTAAGCAAACAGTCTAACTATGCATCTAAGTCCAGAGGTGTGCAGCAGGGTCTATTACAGAAACAGTTTCTACCTTGGTAACTGCTCCAGAAGGCAGCTCTTGGCTTCCTGACTCTATTCACATCTGAGTCATGAAGTGTCCTTGTCACCCCAGCCCAAGAAGCCAAGGAGATTAAGATGGTGGTGAGAGGGAGTTGGCCAGTACTGTTTAGCTAAATAGTAACCACCAACTGACCAATGGACCTGCTCAATTGTCTCAAAGAGCACAGAGGTTTGCCTTCTATAAAAACCTCAGCTAAGTTTGGAACCTTAGCAGAAACTGGGCCATGGAGTGGACAGAACAGCACGATCTCTCATGTCCACTCAGAAGTCCAAGTGCAGGCATGGGGCACAATGACCCAGCTCAAGTATGGCATGAATGACATTAGATTTCCAGCCTGTGGTGCCTGTGTACAAGGGTGAATTTGTCCTCAGGAGCCACGAATAGTCCACCCCAACTGGGATAAACCCCAAAACCCGAGTACAAATGGAGGGGTGCCACACACCTGTATCAAATTGTCCAAAATTATAAGCCCAGCTAATGAAGTGCTAAGGAGAACATGTTCAAACCCCCACACTGACAAATAGACCTTCCAACAAACCTGGAAGGCAAGTTTGGATGTGGAGTTCTTGGACCTACTGATGTTCTACCCTGAGCATGAATGTCACAGGGAGAGAGCTGGCCTTCTCTTCCTGACCTTGGCTCTGCTCCACATTGTGAGGGGTCCTGAGTACACGTGTGGATATGCAGCCTGCACATATGTGCTTTGGCCACATCCCCCACAGCCTTCTGCCCCTTAGTCACCATTGGGGCTCTGAGTACACACACACCTTCAGAGAATGGATAGAAAGAAGAGGTTCTGGCAGGCCTGCAGGAGAGATCCAAACTGGACAGGAATTCCAGGACCCTGAGTCTCAGAATGTTTTCAGATTGAAAACATTGAGAATAGTCCTGCTGTAAAGGACAGTGGCTATGCCCTAATGGGGTTCTCCCGGGGGCAGAAAATGAGCCGCTGAAGTGAGGCAGGGAGTTAGGATCTGGCTTAGTGAAAGCAGGCAAGGCAGAGTTCTCCCCAGAGGGAGGATGGGGCCTCTGAGCAAGAACTTTGAAGAAGGGGCACATACCCCCACTAATCCAGTCTGTCTGTGGGGAGAAAGATGAAGCATAGACTCAGTTTCCATCAGAGAACTGAATTCATGGAAGGCCACCAAGTTCTGGCTTAGTGAGCCAGAAAGAAAGCTTGGAAGGTGATAGCGTTGGGAAGAGGGCAGGCAAAGTGGAGCCCAGTGGTGAGAGCCCAGTCACCTTATACTGGATCTAGAGAGTATGGCTTAACTCCAAGTGCCCTTCTCCCTAAACCGCCCCCGCTAGACTGCCAAAGTCCTTCTACCCTCAGGCTAGCTCAGATGCTGCAGGGCCTACAGGTGGAGGCCTCCTGGGCTACAGATGTGAGGGACAAGAAGAGACTGGGGAATAAGTGGGACCATGGGGAAGTTCCAGGGAAATCACAAGCCCCAGGGAGCCTGGAGCTGTGCTGGCTAGCATCCTAGCTGCTAGCTTCATGTGGCTAATTGAGCACTTGAATGTGACCAGTCTAAAATGATATGTGCAGTGAGTGTAGAAATCACTCAAGTTGGAAAAGTGAATGCGGAAAATAGATTGTAAGTAAAATACCTCAATAACATTTATATTGATGACATGTTGAAGTGATCACACATTCTATATTTTTTACAGAAAATACATTGTTAAAATAATTATATGTTTCGTTTTACTTTTCAAAATATAGCTAAAATTCTGTATGTGACCCACACTGTATTTCTGTTAGATTAGCACTACAGATGTTCTCTAACTGAAGATAGGGAACATGGAAGATGAGGGAGGAAGAGGAAGGCAAAGAAAGAGAAGTCGTGTTTTTACATGAGAACTTCACCAAGAGTTGACATTCTTTTATTATCCAGGAACTGATGAACGGACTGTTATATGCAGTATTTCACTGATCTTCACAGCAAGCCTATAGGACTTCTATTACTATTTCCCCCGTTTTATCAATGAAGAAACTTAGGAAGAGCAATAGTTCTCCTCATCCATGGGGGGTATCCAGCACCCACCATGGGTGCCTGAAACTATGGAAGTATCAATCTCTATATGCTCTCTCTTTCCCATACATACACAACCTTGTGAAGTTTAATCAATAAAGTAGGCACAGTAAGAGATTAATTATAGCTGATAATGAAGACTGAATATGATAGCATATTGTGACAAAATTCAGTGACTATGGTGTCTCTTTCTCAAAACACCTCATTATGCTGCCCTTACTCTTCTCCCTGTGATGATGTGAGGTGACACGTGGCTGCATGATGAGGTGAGGTGAGGTGAATGATGCAGGTGTCCTGACATGGTGTGGGGCCACACTGACCTTCCGAGGATACACCAGAAGGAGGATCATTGAGCCTTGACAAAGCCGGTTGACCCAGGTAATTGAAACCATGGAAAGCAAAACCTCAGATAAGGGAGACTTATACAATAAGTAACTGGCCCAAGGTCCTATAGCTTGTGAGCTGGTAGAGGCTGTGTGCATGCTTAGCCTCTGGCCTTCAACCTCCAGCCACACAGCCCAAGCCAAAAGCTCTATGTACGTTCTGACCTTTCAAAAGTTTCAAACATGGGTTCAATCCCCAGCACCACACACACGAGAAAATTTCAAACAATTTCTGAGCAAAGCCTTTAATTTTAGAGATTTCTCAAAATGGTTGATGTGAATTTTATTTTGTTCATTTATTTTTTTTACTGGAGAGCTCACTGTTTGTTCCTTGAGCAGAAGCCCAAGGTCCCACAGCAGGTTCAATGGTTCTGGATGTCAGACCTGAAACCCTAGCCTTGCTGCTATGATTTGAATGTGAGGTGTTCCCAAAACACTCATGTGTGAGACAGTACGAGAAGGTTTAGAGGTAATGATTGGGTGGTAACTGCAGGCAGGTAGAGTGTGACTGGAGGATGTGGGTCCCTGGGGGTGTGGTTTGGGGGTTTATATTTTGTCCTTGTTGAGCAGAACTAACTCTCTTCTGCGATGATGTTCTGCCTTATCTCAGGCCCAAGGAATGGCATCAGCCATCAGTAGACTGAGATTTCTGAAACCATGAGCCCCCAAATAAACTTTTCCTCCTTAAGATTGTTCTTGTCAGTGTTTTTGGTCACAGCAGCAAAAAAACTGACTAAAACACCCACCTTCCGCTCCTTCTATGATCCAGATGGAAGACGTCAGATTCTCTAAAATTCTGGCTCAAGAAAATTAGATGGGACCTAATCAGCTGAACAAACAGGCTGCAAATTGATCTTGACATGAGAAGTCATCAAGAATCTGCAACAAAATTTCCAAGCTGTCAAAACAGTTCAATATGTATTCACATAGAGCAGGGGGGATTCAAGTCTCCTGTCCTGCAGGAGACACCAGTGACGAGCAGAGAAAATGAAAAGGCCCTGATGAGTCTAAACTTGTGATGCTGATTGTCACTGTAACAGCACAGGCCGCAAACACCACGCTCTTGTGTGGTAGGCTTGAGAGTGCAATGAGAGTTTAATCTGGTGTTTTGTAGCCTCCTAGCCCTGTATAGACAGGCCCTCATTGTTTGGAAGATGGGTCAGGACGTTTAGCGCAGCAAGGGGCCAGTCCTGGGGGTGGTCACAAACTTCAGGTGCTGGCACCAGGGCTTCCAGGAGCTTCTCAGCCCAGGTTCAGCTAAAGGGCTGAGAGGGGAACACATCCCAGACTGGGGCTGCTATAACAAAGGGCCACAACTTAGGTAGCTTAAATAGCAGGCATGCATTATTTCATCATTCTGGATTCTAGAAATCTGAAATTGAGGGGTTTGTAGGTTTGTTTCTTCTGGAACTATATAGAAGCATTTGTTCCAGATCTCTCTCCTAAATCCTGATGGCTGTTCCAGACACTTCTCCTAACTTCTGCAGCTTGCCTGTAATTCGGGGCATTTCTTGACTCACATGAGTGATCTCAGCCTTCATCTTCATGGCATTCTCTATGATGGTCTCCCTGCTTTTATTTGTACCTATGTCCAAATCTTCCCTTTTTACAAGGACATACCATAGTGCATTAGACTCCACCCAAATGACCTCAATTGGATCATCTGCAGGATCCTGTCTTAGTCTGTTGTGTGGCTACAACAGAGTACTTGAAACTGTTAATTTATCAAGAACAGAGATTTATTTCTTATTTCTAATAGTTTGGGAGAGTGGGCAGTGCAAGAGTGTGACCTCTTAAAGTTCACACCTTCTAACACCATTCCAACAGTAATTGAATTTTAACACAGATTTTGGAGGGGACATTCAAATCATAGCAGACTCTAGTCCAAAATAAAGTCACATTCACAGGTACCATGGCTTCGGACTTCAGTATCTTTTGATGAGGACACAATTCTATCCATAGCATCTGGGATGGCTAGCATTACCTTGGAGAATAATTATATCCTAAGCAAGATCTGTTCAAGGGGTAAAAATCATCCATTAGTATTTGGGATTGGCTTATTTCACTTAGCATGATATTCTCCAACTCCATCCATGTACCAGCAAATGCCATCATTTCATTCTTTAGGACTGAGTAATATTCCATTGTGTATATACACCACAATTTCTTTATCCATTCATCTGTTGAAGGACAGATTGGTTGGTTCCATAGTTTGGCTATTGTGAATTGAGCTGCTATAATCATTGATGTGGCTGTGTCACCATAGTATATTGATTTTAAGTCCTTTGTGTATAAATTGAGGAGTGGGATAACTGGGTCAAATGGTGGTTCCATTCCAAGTTTTCTGAGGAATCTCTACACTGCTTTCCAAAGTAGTTGCACCAATTTGCAGTCCCACCAGCAATGTATGAGTGTACCTTTTCCCCATATTTTGCAAACATTATCATTGATTGTATTCTTGAAAATTGCCATTCTGACTCAAGTAAGATGAAATCATATAGTAGCTTTGATTTGCATTTCTCTAATTGCTAGAGATGATGAACATTTTTTCATATATTTGTCGATCGATTGTATTTCTTCTGTGAAGTCAGTTCGGTTCCTTAGCCCATTTGTTGAAATAAGCCAATCCCCACCCCCCACCCCTCACCCCAAAAAAAACAAAGGTTGAATGTTTTCTCTGATATGCAGATGCTAATTCATAATCGAGGGGGGGGACACTCTGGAAGAATAGAGTTGCTTTAGATTAGGCAGAGGGGAATGAAGGGAGGGGAAGGAATCATAGAGTTACACAGACATTATTACCTCATGTACACTTACTACTGCATGACCGATGTGATCCTGCAATATGTATAATTAGAAAAATGAGAGATTATACTCCATTTATGTATGATCTACCAAAATGTATAAATGCAATCTACTGTCATGTATAAGTAATTAGAATAAATTTAATTTTTAAAAAAAATAATCCATTAACCTAATAGTCCCTGCAAGAAACCTGATATTCTTCCAGGTCACCCAGGGACCTGTGGTATAGTGGACAAGGTTGGGAGGCAATTCTCTTTTCTCTACTAAGACTTCCTTTTGGATCCCTTGGGAGGAGAAATTCTAAGGCTATGGATGTGTTGCTGCTTATCTCTGTCATGTTTCAGGCCCCCTGTGAGGCAGTGTATGGTATACTCTGTCCTCACTCTTCCTCTGTCCCTATGATAACTAGTGCATCACTCAGACCCTCATTCAAGTCTAGACTCTGCCATTTACCAGGATGTAACCTGGGACATGTTCTGTGACCTTTCAGCCTCACATTTCTTATCTATAATGGGGACTAGGATGTCACTCCTTTTCATGTGCTGATGTGAGGAATACAGGAGGTGATTCAGTTAAGGCCCCAAGTCCACTGTCTGGCACAGTGTTAGTGTGCAATAAGTGAGAGAGCTTTTGTTACTGAGGCTTAACCTAGCTAGAGCCTGACTTGGAGAAACTGGCTCCCCATCTCTGAGAGGACTTCCAGATGTCATTCTGAGGACCAGCATTGCCAGGAAACATTTCTCCTGGCCAGTAACATTCCCACATTGCACATCCTGTTGGATTTGAGTCCCAGAGGCAAATGCTGGACTTAACAGCCCCTGAATTGGCACCAGATAAATGGAGGGAAAAGAAATGCATATTAATACAGAGATATTAACACTAATAAAAAATTCAGTTCATAAAAAAATCTACCAAAAAAAAAAAAAAAAAAAAAAAAAAAACGCAAGGCCATTTGCCCAATCTCCCAGGGCCCAATTAGACACTGCTTTACTAGACCTGACTTTGAGATGTGAATGCTCTTTTCTTTTAGAGGAGAGAGAGAATGAGAGAGAGGAAGAGAAAAAGAGAGGGAGAGAGAGTGTGAGCAACAGGGGAGAGGGGAGAGAGAACAAATGAGACAGAAATCCTCAGCTCTCTTCCTGAGGCACACTTTGATCTTCTCTGGTTAACTCCTCCAGGGTCTGGTGCCTGCGTTACCCTCTGCCCCTGCCCCAGGTTTAGCTAGAGACACCCGCTCCCTGCCTCCTGTGTCTCTCCTCAGCAGCCCTGCCCCTCACACTGTCTCTTGTATGTTCTGAACACAGCAGAATATTCCTGACTGAGTACCACAGAGCAGGTAGCTTTATAAAGAAAAGGTTTATTTTGGCTCTTGGTTCTGGAGTTCTGAGCAGGTGGGGCCACATCTGGTGGTGGCCTTCTTGCTGGCAGAGTCCTGAGGCAGGACTGGGCATCCCATGACAAGACAGGGAAGGGGTGTGGGGGGTCTTTCCTGGTCTCTCTCCTTCTTCTCATAGAGCCACCAAGATTCAATCATGGGGCCCCACCCGAATGACATTATCTAGTCTTTCCCAACTTTAAACACCATTAAGTTTCCACCCTCTTAAGACATCACACTGGGGGGATTAAATTTCAACACTGGAGCCCTTAAAGGAGACACACAATCTCCAAACCATAGCATGTATCCAGGATTCTGCTGGTGGCAGAGACCCTGCCCTATTCACGTTGGAGTCCCAGGCACACAGTAGGTACTCAGAAAGGTTTATAGAATGAGTCCATGACCCCTGTAGGCAGATGGCACATGTGCTCCGCCCCTCTCTCTGAAGGATTCTGTTCCCCCAAACCCCCAGGAGCAGCTTGCTCCCTGTCAGCAATCATGATCCACAGCAGGCCTGGGCCCCTGGGTGCTGACATGCAGTGGCCCAGGGCAGGCAGGGCGTGCACTCTCAGAGAGTGCTCTGGTTTGGGGAGGGGAGTGCACTCTAGCTATGGCTCTGCAGAAGATTCATCACACTAATGCCTTTAATCCCTCCCCTCTCTGGAACTTGGGGTTCCTGTCTCCAAGACAGGGCTGGGTGGATGGACCAGGCTGTCTCCAGGTTTCTTTTCCCTCTCTACCACCATGGCTACCATGCTCAACTGTGCAGCTTGTGCCTGGTGCAGAAGGCACCCACTGAGGAAGCAGTGGTCAGGGGAAGCCAGCACCTGCTCCATTTGCAGTCTTACATGTTAGCTAGGACTACATCTATGGGACACTGTGGGTACCTTCAACTCATATATCTGCTCAGAGGGGACACCTTTTTCTACTTTATCAACCCAGAATGAGCCATTTTCTGATTTGTCCACAAAAGGGAGCCTTTCTTCTAATTTTCCAAACAGTACCATATGGACCAGCATCAACCCTGCAGCTAATTATAACAGGATGGACCTATCAGTGATTTCCAGCCAAGTGTGGGAACAGGAATCCCACTTTAGGCTTTAGTTTCCTAGTTCTTTTCCAGAAGGCTATAGAAGTCCTGCCTTTGAGGTTATGTTCTGAAAGTTATTTCCTTTCTCCTGGGTCTTCATGGTACAGTGTGGTGGTGGGGGGGGTTTCCATTTATGTCCATCACTAACATCCCTATGTGGGTCAGTGGCCTAGACCCATCATGCTGGTGCACGCCAGCCTGTCCATCCACATGTGATGGTTAATTTTATCAACACGACTGGCCACAGTGCTCAGATATTTGGTCCAACACTGGTCTGGGGGTTGCTGTAAAGGCATTTTCAAATGAGATTGAGTGTAACAGATGCCTCTCTGCAATGTGGGTGGGCCTCATCCAATTAGCTGAAGGCATTAAGGGGGACAATTCCTCCAAAGAAAAGGGTATCTTGCTTCCAGATGGCTTTGAACTACATCAACTTTTTCCTGAATCTTCAGGCTGTTGTTCTATTCTACAGATTTTGGACTTAGAAGCCTGTGTGATTATATGACCCAATTCCTGAAATTCTCTCCCCATCCCATACACACACACACACACACACAGAGTTTTATCCCTCTGACTAATATGCCCTATTGTGAGGTTGTCTCTCACTCTGAGTTAGATAACCTATGTGAAATCTTTGTGCCCCATGTGAAATCTTTCTCTTGAGAAGGGAATGTGCTATGAGATTGAATTAAGGAATTTTCCAACTAAGTAGGTTTCTCCACATCTTTTAATGTTGACGATTCCAACAGAAGAACAAGGTTGAATGAAGGTGTTAGGGGTTGGTAGGGACCAAGAAAACTGTGGGCCCATCTACTGGGTTAGCTGCTGTCTCTGCTGAGAACAACACCAGCTGATCCAGGCCAGCCAGCCACACCCTTTTCTCAGACACGGGATCCACACACTGCCTCTAGCCTCCTCTCAAACTGAACTGGGTTTGGGGCATTGCACTCACCAAACACTAGATGAATCAACTATCCCAGACACTTAACTCTTTTATGTAAGGGCCCATTAGAGTTACCAAATCCATCTCCAAGCCCATTCTACCAAGTAGAAATTATACTCAATATCAAGCAGAAAGTAGTCAAGCAGGGAGAAGTGAGACTTTGACTGACACTGGACTGGAAGCTCCCTGGTGTAGACCTGAGGACTGATCTGCTTCAAGAGCTCCGGGGCCCAGCACAGGGCCTGATGCAGGTGAGCAACCTCTGCCTGGCCAAAGACTAGAACTGAGCCTAATGTAAAATCTCCTGACCTCAGGAAAAGGGAAGACCCCTCGTAGCTTGGAATGAGCCCAGGACTTGTCCTTTTCTGGTTTCAAGAAGTGCTTTTCTGTTTACTTGCATCAGCCCTCCACAGAGCCATGAGGCACTGGGGAGATGTGTGTTTCGATCCCCATTGGATAGAAGCAAAGCTCAGGAATGTTATGGCCTCCCCTGGCCAGCCAGAGCCACGGTGGAGCCTAGACCATGTCCTTCCCAACTCCACTCAGAGGAAGGAGGATCCCAAAACAGAGCTGGGATGTTCCTGGAGAGACACCCTATGTATGGACTTCCTAATAATTCAGGGTAGAATTGGATGAGAGCTCTCTCCAGTCCAGTTATCTTCCCTCTGAGGGGAGCTCCTCTCTATAAATGCGGTGTTGCTCCTGAACTCTGACAAGCTCTCCCAGGGAAGGACGTGAGGACAGCTCAGCTCAGGCCCAGCCACATTCCTCTGGCAGCTCAGTGTGTCTCTGTTGTAAACTTGTATCAGGATGAAAATTTACAGGCGACATCAATTTGTAATGAAGACATCTTTTTTTTCTACAATTGATCTCAGGGAGCTCAGTCTAATAGTCTAAAACAGTCTCAGAGAGTTCAGCTGCTTGTGATAAGTTCTCTAGGTGCTGTACCTTTTCGTTTTGCTTATCTCCAAGATGGCACCTGAATATATGTGAGAGAGATATTTGTGATTTCAGGTGACAGCAAAAACCTCAGAGCCACACAGGCCACCCTCTTCCTCTCCATCCCAGTTCCAGTCTCTGGCATGGTGTCTGATGGACAGGAGCCTGCTGACATCAGAGGTGGAAGCCTGTCTCCGGGCTTTGTCTGAGCTCAGAGGTCCTGCTCTCTGGCTTCCAGCTGAGCCCTCCCCTGGGTCTGGCCCTGGTGCCCAGTCAGTTGGCCAAGTCCATCCGCCATATAGCCCACAGCTCCTGCACCCCCTAACCACAACACAGCAACTGCTTCCATCCCTCTCTAGTCTTCCAGCCAGCACCATCAGCTAACTTCTTTGATCTTTTAGGGGAACTGGACACTGTCCTTGCCTGCTAAGAGCTGAGGAAGCCTTTGAGGAAGTAAATGTAACCGCCTTACTTCAGGTCACACTCACATCACTGGGCCAGGGCATACCATTTCCGTAGCTGCTTCTCTGCCACTGATGGCTTCCTTCCACTCACAAATTTTTGGAAGTTAGAAATGAGATTTCACCTCCTCTTTACAATGCCTTCATGTAGTTTGTCCCCCAAAAGCCCTCATGCTGGAAACGTGGTCCCCAGAACTGCAGTGGGAGATGATGTGGAACCTTGAGAGGTGGGGCCTAGTGGGAGGTCGCCTGGGGACATGCCCTCAAAAGGGATGAAGGGCTTTCTTGTTGGACTCTGGTTGGTTTGTGTCAGAGAATTATTACAGAGGTTCAAGCCTGGCCCAGTCAGTCTCTCTACTTCCTTCTGGTGACAGGACTCCCTACTTCCATATGTGTTCCTCTACTTGCTCCTGCCATAGGCATCTGCCATGATATAACAGAGCCAAGAAAGCCCTTAACAAATGCAGATGAGCAGATGCAGATGCCATGTCCTTGAACCTCCAAAACAGTGAACTAAAAAAACTTCTTTTCATCATAAGTAACCTGCCTCAGGTATTTTGTTATAATGGTGAAAAACTGACTAAGAAGCCCCTACATCCTACTATAGGAGGCATCTGGCCTCCCCTTTCCCCAAGCCTTGGTGGTAGAATGGCAGACAGGAAACCCCATGTAGGAGAGTGTATGGTTTGGATGTGAGTTGTCCCCAAAGGCTCTGTGAGACAACATAGGAAGGTTCAGAGGAGAAATGGGTTCTAAGAGTCTTAACCCAATCAGTTAATTAATCCCTGATGGAATTAATTGAAGTGGTAGGTGTGGCTAGAGGAGATTGGAATTGGGGCATGGCTTTGGGGTATATATATTTTGTATCTGGAGAGTGTACTCTCTCTCTCTCTCTCTCTCTCTCTCTCTCTCTCTCTCTCTCTCTCTCTCTCTCTGCTTCCTGATGATGCAAGCTGCTTCCCACTGCCACACTCTTCTTCTATGATGTTCTGCCTCACCTCGAGTGCCAGAGAATGGAGCCGACCTTCTATGGACTAAGACATCTGAAACCATGAGCCCTCAAATAAACCTTTCTTCCTCTATAATTCTGCTGGTCAGATCATTTAGTCATAGCAGTGAAAAAGCTGACTAAAACGGAGAGGAATGCAAAATATATTACTCTGGTACTCTCAAAACACAAGTTCCTCTGGCTGAGTTACGGAACTAGAGAGACAATCATTCTTCTGGCCACAGGTGCTTTTAACACCTGCAAGACAGGAAAGCAGAGACAGGAATTACTTGTACCTCAAAAAGAACTGGTGTGTTACAGCATGGTGAATGCCTGTCCTTATAGAATAAAAAGCTGCTCTTTTAAGTTGGCCCATGGCTCAAGTCCTAAGGTTGTGCCACTAAAGATAGAGACTGGTTTTGAAATATGTTGCTTTTCTATGAAATTCCTACAGGAAAACAGGGGAAACACTTCAAGACAACAATGTAAGCAACAATATTTTTAGATAGGACCCAAGGACACAGGCAAAAAAAAGTAAAAATTGACAAATGAGATTACATCAAACTAAAAAGCTTCTGCACAGCAAAGGAAACAATAGATGGAATTAAGGGAGTCTAGAGAACAGGAGAAGATATTTTCAAATGGTACATCTGATAAGGAATTGACATCCAGAACATATAAGGAACTCAGAAAGTTGAACACCAAAACAAACAATCTAATTTAAAAATGACTGGGGGAACTAAACAGACACTTCTCAAAAGAATACATAGAAATGTCCAACAAATACATGAAAAAAGTTCAATTTCACTAGTCATCAGAGAAATGCAAATCAAACCACAATGAGATGTCATCTCACTCCAGTTAAAATGGCTATCTTCAAAGAGACCAGAAAGAACATACTGGTGGAGATGTGGAGAAAAAGGACCTCTTATACACTGTTGGTGGGAATGTTCGTTGGTCCAGCCATTGTGGAAAGCAATATGGAAATTCCTCAAAAAAAAAAAAAAAACCTAAAAATAGGACTATAATAATATAGCAATTCTACTACTGGGTATATCCCAAAAGAGATAAAAATTTCATATCAAAAAGATACTTGCAGTCTCTTGTTTATTGCAATACTATATACAAAAGCCAAAATATGTAATCAACCCTGGTGTCCTTCAGTGGGTGAACAAGTAAAGAAAATGTGGCATATTAACAATGGATTACAACTCAGCCATAAAAAAGAATGAAATCCTGTCATTTGCAGGACAATGGATGGAACTGGAGATGGTCATATTTAGTGAAACAAGCCAGGCACAGAAAGACAAACGCTAATGTTCTCACTCATTGATGGAAACTAATAGGTCAACTCTGTAGAAGTATGGGATGGAATAGAGGCCGCTAGAGACAGGGAAAGGTGGGACAGGAGAGAAAGAAATTCAGTAATGAGCACCAAAAACACAATGGAGGAATCACTCCTGGTTCTTTGTAAGAAAAGCAGGGAAACTATTGAACAAAATACTGTTTAATGTAAAAAAGAAGAGTACAAGATTCCCCACACGTGAAAATGAATAATAGTTGAAAAGGTGAAATGCTCATTACCTTGATTTGACTAATATGCATTGTATATATGTATTGAATTGCCATAATGTCCCCCATAAAGATGTACACATTTTTGAAGAAAAGAAATATGTCACTTTTTCAGGGACATTTTGCTGGCAGCATTCAGGGCAAAATGTTCTCTGGCAATATTCCAGTGTTCCAGCCCAAGTGTTTGACATGAGAGGCTCCTTTGCCAAGGTCACGCCTCTGGTTCCCATATGGAATGAGAAAAATCTAGTTCCAGGACCATGAGCCGGCAGGCTAGAGTGGGCCAGTTGGAGCAGAAGTCTGAACTTTTGGTGTCAACAAGGAACAATGTGAATTGAGTGTAGCTGACTCAGCAACATAGTTATTACTTTGGAAAAATACAACTTCAGACTCACATTCTACCAATGTAGGAACCATAGTTTATAATCCGAGGTCCATGAATACAGGGCTTCTGGGAGTTTGTAAATCTCCTGAATCTGTTAAATAAATGTGTGCATGCATCTGAGTGAGGCAGGGGTGTGTGTGTGCATGTCCGTGTGTGTGCTGCGTGCACATATGTATGAGAGTTATGCTTTTGTAGACATTTAATTTAATAGCATGCCTGTATCAGAGTACATTGGAATGAATTTAATGCAGAGAATGTGCTCCATTTAGTGAATCAAAGAGCTGAGGGACTAACAGTGTATAGTGAGGCCACAGCTCAGAAATCAGAAACTGCTGGAAACCACTGTCATTCAGCAAGGAGGAGCTCCTGGAGCCCAGGCAGGCATGTCTGCTGGGAACAGGGACCAGGGACCAGGTGGTAAAGACACCATCTGAGTCAGAGGAGGTAGCAGAGGGGCATACTAAAACATTACTTTTGGTTCATCTGAAATTCAAATTCAACTGGGCATCTTTTATTTTTACTTATTATATTTGGCAAGTCTAGATGTATAAGGACTAAGCAACATAAATAAGTTCACCTAATTAATATCAAACAATGTACCCCTAAAATATAATATATGCATGACTATGAAGTATACTTAGAAAAGTTACTAAATTGACTTAATGTTGGGCTATAAAACAAGTCTCAGCAAATTATAAATAATAGAAATTATACCCAATATATTAGCTGATAACAGAAAAAAATAGCAAAAACTTTCAATAGGAAATTAAACAAAAAGATTCTAAGTAACCCATTATGAAATTCAGAAATTATTTGATCCAAATTATGATAAGATCTATGACATCAAAACTTGTGAGACATAGATAAAATCATTTCTTAGAGGGAAATTTATCACCTTGTATGTTATAGAAGAAGAAAGTGATTTCAGTGTTCATAGGCAGCTGAAGACATTAAATAAAGAACAGTAAATCAAGATCAAAGAATATAGAAAAAAATAAATTAATAAAGAATAGAAATTAATGAAATAGAGGACAAGCCTACAATGGAATCAACAAAGGCAAATATTAGTTCATTGAAAAGGCTAATAAGATTGATATTCCTTTATGTGGTTTTAAAATGTGTCCGCACATTCTTTAATAATCCTCTCAAAGATGGAGCCCAATTCCACTCACCTTGACTGTATTTGGCAATGCCTTTCTAATGAATCAAATAAGTAGAACTGATGACGTCTGACTTCAAGACTAGATGATAAAAGGCACTGATGTTTCTTTTTTGCTCTCTACTCTCCATTATGGCTTGCATCTTGAAAATTCCCCAAATGCCATGTGCTAAAGGCTTGGTTGCCTTCTTACCTCCCAAGAAGGGAGGTGGAGGGACCTAGGGAAAGGAAGTGAGGTCAAGGGGGAGGGGTGACTTTGAAGGGGATACAGGAACCCTGGCTTCTTTCTCTGCTTCCTGGCCACAATGAGGTGAGCAGTTTCCTTCACCATGTGCTTCTCCTTAATATACTACCTTGTCACAAGGCCAGAGGCAACAGAGGGACTGGAACCTCTGAAACCATGAACTAAAATAACTCTTCCCTCCCTTTAAGCTGATTTTCTCAGGTACTTTGTGACAGCAACAGAGAGCTGACTAGCATACTCTCTCTTGGATCCTTTACTGACAGGGAAGCCCATTGTCCTGTTGTGAAGACACTCCAAAGGTTCATGTGGTTGCCTCTAATAATTGCCATCAAATGGCCCCAACTTGCCAGGTATGTGAATGAGCTGCTCAGGAAGTTGGTCCTTTGGTTCTGGTCAAGCCTTCATCTGACTGTAGCCTCAGATGATATCCTGATGTAACCTTATGAGAGACCCTGAGTCAGAACCATCTAGCTAATTCAATTCCAGAATTCATTCCCCCACACTGAAACTGTGCAAGATGATAAATGCATATTGTCTTAAGTCACTGAGTGTCAGGACAATTCATTATGGAGCAAGTGATAACTAATATAACTACCCACTCCCAAAGAAAAGTTGATCAAGAGAGTGAGAGATGGCACAAAACCAATGACAGGAATAAAAAGGGGGATATCACAAAAGACCTTATTATTTTTTTTAAATTATGAGATTATATGAAGAATTTATGATAATAAATTTAAAAATTAGAAAATTTCTACTAAGGTACAATTCACCAAAACTGACGCAAAAGAAATAAAAGACTTTACAGAAAGAAAATTAATAAGCCCAGTTCCAAACAATTCCAACCTGTTTAAGAGACCAGGAAAAATGTGATAGAAAACCTGAGAAAGAATTTGCAAGAAAGAGTAAACATAGGCCAGTCTCTTTATGAATATAGTTGCAATAAGCCTAAATAAAATATAGCAACCTAAATCCAATGACATATATAAAGAATACTTTTTTATTCCAGCAATGCACAGTGGGTTTGACATTCAGAAATCAAATATTTAATTGATTGCTTTAATAGATTAAAGGGAAAATATAATCATTTCAATATGTACAAAAAAGGCATTTGATGAGATTTGATATTTAAAACAAAAGCACATTTAGAAAACTAGGAACTGAAGGGAACTTCCTTATCTGATAAAAAGTTATAAAAAGCCCACAGTAGATTTACTTAATGGATCTCTCCCCTGAGACTGGGAACTCATTGGTTGTCTGCTACCAGGGCTGTTATTTAACACTGCCCTGAGGTTCTAAATAGTCATTATAAGGAAGAAAATAAAGGAATAAACATGGAAGGGAGCCATTGTCTTTAGTCACAGATGACATGCTCATATTAGGGAGACCTAAGAACACCCCAGCATCTCACAAGAATCGTCAGCACGCTTGGCTTAGTGCACAAGCTCCCCACAGTCTGTGTCCTGGAGCTGCTTCTCTCTGAAAACCTGAAGGTCACGAGGGTGAAGAGGAAGAGTGGGTGACCTGCCTCCTGACTCTGCAAGTTTTTGCTCAGATATGACCCACATGGCCTGCAGCCACATGTCATTGGCCAAAACATGTCACATAGCCACTGCTGAGTTCAACAGGAAGGGGGTGTTTCATCCTCCTGCAGAAGAGACACCTCAGAGGGGAAGCTGGGATATCCAGCAAGCCATGGTATGAGGAAGGAGGCCAGCATCCAGGAAGAATTCTTCATATTCTTCATAATACAAGGAAGAAACCAGTCATTGTGGCAGGAGTGGGAGACTAGGATTTTGGAAGAAAAGTGGTCAATGAAAACTTCCCAGTGCAGAGTTGCCAAAAGAATGGGGTTGCTTCATCTTCACTTTAAAATGTTGTTCTTTACTTTGCTCTCAAATGAATTCCCCTTACTTCCTGAATATTTGATAAAGTCCCCCCCACACACCCAAATGCTGTGTGTGAATTTTTGTTGGAAATAAGGGAAAGGAGATGCAGTTGCCTATGGTTTGAGTATGTTCCCCACAGCTTCGTGTGTTGGAATCTTGGTTCCCAGTGTGGTGGTGTTGGGAGGTGGTGGAACTTTTAAGAGGTGGGGCCTAGTAGAAAATAATTAGGTCATGTGGCACCACCTGGGAAGGGATTGATGCTGGTGTCACTAAGTGACTTAGTTCTTGTGAGAATGAATTGTTGTAAAGTAAGTGTGGCTTCCTTAGCCCCCTCTCCTGCTTCTTGCCATGTGATCTCTTCTTTCTGCATATATTCCCATGTTGTGATATAACAAAAAGGCCCTCACTAAAGCAGAAAAGAGTTTGGTGCCATGTTCTTGGACCTCCAAACTGTGAGCTAAATAAACCATTTTTTTTTCTGTATAAAGAACCCAGCCTCAGGTATTTTCATAAAGCAACAGAAAATGAACTAAGAAGATGATGAATTTCTTATCTGGGTTCATGCAGAGCAGGGAAAAGGTTTTCATGGGAGGTAAGAAGCTCGTGAGAACAAAAGTTCAAGAAAAGCAGCAAACTACAGCCGGAAGTAACTCTAAGAATTGATGCCCCTGGGAATGTTCAGAAACCTGGAGAAGGGCATTGAATTCCCACAGACATAGGAGAACTTCAAGCTAATTATCTCTAAATCTCAGCATTCTCAGCTAAGATCTAGGTTGCACGTATGACAAGCATGCATTTTTTAAAATTAGAAACTAATTAGCAAATATTATGGCTGTTTAAAATCTCCAACCATGTCTGCCAGTAATGAGGTAGCTGAAGTAAGATTGAGTACTCAGTAGTGTGTTCTGTTGAGCTCTTCTTGGGTCTGGCATGAATTTTCTGTAGGGAATTATCACAGTTATTTCAGTTATCACACAAAGACCTCATACAACAGAATAAGAAATAAACAAATGGAAATACATCAAACCAAAATGTTTCAGCACAGCATCATAAGCAATCAACAAAATGAAAAAGCAGCCTATGGATTAGAGAAAATATTTGTGAAACATATATCTGATAAGGGGTCAATATCCAAAACATAGAAGAAAGTCACAGTCATACAACTCAATGACAAGAAAATAAACTGATTTTAAATGGGCTAAAAGCCTTACAGACATAGCTCCAAAGAAGATATAAAAATGAATACCATGTATATGAAAAGGCACTCAATGTCATTAAACAGCAGGGAAATACAGATCAAAACCCAAATGAGATATCACCTCACACCTGTTAGAATGGCTGTTATAAAGAAGACAAGAGAATGCTTGTTGTCAACGGTATGGAGAAAAAGCAACCCTTGTACACTGTTGGTGAGTGTACCATTTTGAGAAGCACTATGGATCATCCTCAAAAAATCAAAAATAGAACTACC
Source organism: Sciurus vulgaris (assembly GCF_902686455.1). Taxonomy (NCBI): domain Eukaryota; kingdom Metazoa; phylum Chordata; class Mammalia; order Rodentia; family Sciuridae; genus Sciurus; species Sciurus vulgaris. The sequence goes on from NC_136462.1 coordinate 125,071,189, forward strand.
AAGTGATCTAGAAACCCTGCTTCTTGGTATATACCCAAAGGAAGTGAAATATGTACTATATGGAAGTGTCTGTTCTCCATGTTCACTGCAGCATTATACAGAGCCAAGATACAGAAACAACCCAAGTGTCCATTGATGGAGGAATGGATAGAGAAATTCTAGGCTACACACACACATGCACACACACACACACACACACACACACACACATACACATATAATATATAATATATTATGTATGATGATTTTAACAGATTACATTATTATATAGACTGTGGCTTATATTCACTATGTAATGTATAGTTCTGTGATATTTTATACATATATACACACACTATATACAATGGAATATTATTTAGCTTCTAAAAAGGAGCCCCTAATATTTGTGACAACATGGATGAATGTGGATGACCTGCCAAGTGAAATAAACCAGATGCAGAAAGAAAAACACTGCACAATCTCACTTATATGTAGAATCTTAAAAAGTTTAATGCCTAGAAACAGAGAGAAGAACAGTGGATGAGGAGGAGGAAGGACATGGGAAGATTTTGGTCAAAGGGCTTGAAGTTGCAGTTATAGAGAATGAATCCAACGAACAGGACAATGACCATAGTCAATAATATTATACTTGTAATGGAAATCTACCCACAAAGTAGATTTCAGGTGCTCTTAACCACAGACACACACACAATGTAAGTAAGGCAATGGATAGGTTAATTTGCTTGACCACAGTAGTGATACATGTGTGTTCGAAGACATCGTGTTGTAGACAGGCACGGTGGGGCACACCTGTATTCCCAGCTACTTGGGAGGCTGAGGCAGAAGGATCATGGGTTTGAGGTCAGCTTCAGCAATTTGGCAAGACCCTGTCTCAAAACACCAAACACAAAACACAGCAACAAAATCATGTTGTATGTACCTTAAATATCTACAATAAAAATAAACATTTAAAAAGGGAATCATTAAAGAAACCTCAGCTTTATGTACTGCAAATGTTGTATAGTGGGGTTTTCTTCTTAGCTAATAAAGGAAAACAGAGTTAATAAATGTTCTCATAATTATCTCTAATGTTACTCATAAATATGACACTTCTCTATGGTATAAATATGAGGGTTTTGATGTTAAATGCAAGTAATTCTTTAAAAATAGGGATTTAGGTAAAGATTCAGTCCAAAATCAACTTGTCTGATTGTGTCACCCTAAAACAAGAGATTATATTAGTTCCCTTATGCCAACCTTCAGTGCAGCAGCATCATGAATTTTATGTCAGTGTAAATTGAAATTTAACACTTAAAAATGTGTTTAAAAATAGGCCAATCCAAATGAGGATGCACAGATTTAACACAAATTCTCTGCAATCTAGAGTTCATGTTTGTTTTAGCTACGAGAAATCAGACTAACTGATCCTAAAATGAAACCTGAGAAATTTAGCTTTGCATGTGGCCAGTAAGATTAGTCACTCAGTGAATTTGAGGGTTCACCATGTGCTATGTGCCAGCCATGCACCTGACATCCCATGTCTGTGCGCACCCTTCTGTCTATGTACATAGCCCATCTGCAGCCCAGACACAGAGCAAGGAAGCACCAGGTTATCATGCAACAGCATTCGGTCCATGTGATTGTTTGGGCGTCCTCAAAAATGATCTCAAATTGAGGGTTTGAGTGCATCATCTACATAGGAGGTGTTTCCAGGAAATGTCAGTAAGAGAATCAGGAAGTGAGGGAAAGGATATGTTCTCAAGGGGCTGTCTATAGCTTAATCGTAATGAAGAACCATAGGAGCCAGCATTGGTTACTCATGTCAGTTCCCCCCCAACAAAGGGGCAAGGGAGCTGGGGCATTTATACTCCAACTGCCTTCCATCATTAGCTCAGGGCTCCTGGAGGCAGGTGCTAATTCCCCAGGACTTTTGGCCTGCCACAGGCTCTGCCACCAGCAAAAGGTGCTGGTGCAGAAAGTTGCAGATGCTGCAGATGGAAACCAGCCACAGCAGACCACAGCAGCACAAACTGAAGAGACAGGCTGAGTTCTGAGCCTACCTTGTTTCCTACCTTCCCAACAGGAAGCATGTATGGCCCTTTACGTTCTAGTGCTTCTTACTGATTTTTGTACAGATTTTGATGAAGAATAAGAAACCTTAACTAAGGAGACTCTTGTTCCCCTAGTTTATGTCTTTTGTCCTTTGTTCTGCATTATCTTGTTTCAAACACTGACACCTAGTGTTTTCCCACCACTATGTTCTGAATAGGGTTCAACAAAACAACTAGGCTAAGAACCCAAACCAATCGAAGTGTTTTTGATCCTGATCCATAATGAGTAAGATGGCTGCATGAATTAGCCCCATGGTAGAACACAGCTATGAGCTCACCAGCTGCTTGATTCTGCCTGTGTGGTCTCCACCCTTATTCTGAGACTCTCACTACCTCCAGGAGAAGAGCCCCCATCTGCTCTCTAGCAAAGCTTCACCAGGGACCTAAAGATGCGAATGCAGCCTGGGTTGAACCAAGCCCTGCTCAGAATAGCAAGCATCTGAGAGATCTGCCTGGCACTGTCTTCCCAGTAGGGGACTGCTGCGGCTTTGCCCACTACACCACTCCCTAATTACCTCTGTGCAGCACAGAAGCTAGAAAGCCCCAGTCATTAACTTTTATGGAGGACATTTTCCAGGAGGTTGCCCGTGTCCCGCCCTGCTCTTCAGAGCCGGCAGGTGATATGCCCTGAGCTTGCAAACAGTTTGAAAAGTTGAAGAGAGTCATGATCAATCTAAGATGGTGATCCTTGACTGGGGGTCATTTTGTCACTCTCCACAACCCCCGCCCCCCCGCACTTCCAAAGATATGTGGCACTCTGGAGAAATTCTGGGTGGGCCCACGGGGTGTGTGAGGATGCTACTAGTATCCAGTGGACAAAGACCAGGGATGCTGCTAACATTCTACAGTGCACAGATGGATCTCGCAACAAAGAAGTGTTTGGTTCAAACTGCTTATTGTGATGAGGTTAAGCAATGCTTGTCCAAGGAGATTATTCTGCTGGAAAAAAAAGTAGGCTGGACCCTTACACAACCCCACACTGGAATTCTAGTTTTATTCAACCCTGACTGTGCACCTATGCAGAATTTTCCTCTCAATGACCCCTCCAATTTCAGTTACATTTCAAAATTCCTCTTCTAACTTCCATCTGCCTTTCTAAAATCTATGCCCTTTGAGCTTTCCTAGCTTCAGGCATGAACTCATCATCCCCAGAACAACCTTCACTTGTCCTTGGACCTGGGAGCACAGTGGCTTTTAGGGAGCCTCCCCAACTCTGAACCAGCAGCTTAAAGTCAGTTTTTCCCATGTGGCAGACATCCCACAAAGCTGTACTGAGCTACACCCCAAGTGCCTGATTAAAAGCAATGGAATTCTAGGCTTTGGACTGTCTGTCCCCATCTCTGACAACTGCAGCCCTTGTTTCTGGCACCAAAGCCCCTATAATGGTAAGACTGGGGCTTCCTTTTGCACTGGCTGAGTAGATAGACGAGTTCCCCAGCCCAGAGTGTTGGCTTTTGACCTGGGGCTAGAATGAACAATCTTTCCTGGTTGGTACTGAAAGTACTGACACTGGAAATTCAGGGACAGTTGGCTTGGGCTGTCCTGAAAGTCCTACATCCTAGGCATGCCTCTAGGATGATGGTCCACTCTACTCGAGGTGATCTAGGTGGCAGCACCTGGCTGAAGTAGAGCAGAGCGGAGCTGCTACTTTCACTGGCCTGGATCATGGAGCCAGGAGCATGGCTTCCCTGATGCCTCATAACTGCTTCCTGGGTTTAAGTCTGGAGGTATGTCTCAGAAACTCAGACTCCATGTTTTCATCTTCATAGCTCAGTTCTCCAGATGCCCATTGCAATACAGATATCACTCTCATTGGAACAGAAGAGATAGGCCACGGTCCCTGCCCTGGAGGACCTCCGATCTGACTGTGTGTGAAAAGATCAACAATACAGTGTAGCAAGGGCTGACTGTGGCAGGGGTTGGGGGAGGCAATCAGTGAAGGCTTCCTGAAGGAGGCAGTACCTGAGGACAGAGGCTTAGAGAACAAAGAAAGTTTGCCAGGCAGAAAGAGAGGTTTGGGGAAAAATTTCCAGGTCAATGAAATAACAAGAAGATAAATACACTGGAAAGCCTTGGCAAAACTTACAGACTAAGGTGGAGTCGAGAGAAATGTAATTACCTCTGATCATTAAATGAAAGTACTTCTTTATACTTATAATGTCAGGCTATAATTTTTCAAAATGCATCTGCATCTATCTCCCCATTTTTCATTTTTATAACCTCCACATGAGAGTGACAAGACAGAGTCTATTTTTCCAATTTGCATTTTGGGGACTCTGGTCCCAAAGAGTTAAACAATTTATGCAAATCACAATGAGCCGAGGTCTCCAGACTTGACCTTGAGGCTGGCTGCGGAATACAGTGGGGAGTGCCCAGGCTTTGAAGGCAGACAGATGTTGGTAAGATCCTAGATTCTTTACATACTAATTCCATGACTCTAAGCAAATCAGTGAGTCATGGATTTCTCTTGCAATGGGAATAACAACACCTCCTGAGCAAGGACAATTGTGAGGACAAAATGAAAGAAGCACTTTGAAGGGCCTAGTAAGAAGTTGGCACTGGGTCGGCCATCATGAGATGGTCTCTAGAAATCTGAACTCTTAAGTATGAATATCAAAGAGTCAGCTTGCTGTTCAACTGAAGGCTTCCCTTGTGCAGATCTTCCTTCCGTGACTCTGCTCCCTTGTATGTCTAACAATTTGATTCTCAGTGTGCTCAAATTAATTAAACAACCTTTCTTCAGGGATGAGAGAGCTGATGTGCTTTTGAGGGGATGCTAATTACACTTGGTATCTCCTTTAATAACATGAGATTAAAAAGAGTTGGAAGTGAGATTTTTAAACATACAAGGCCACCATGGTGACAGGGAACTGATCAAGGATGGATCTATGAACTTGTTTACTTGGATTCTTTTCCTTGCTTAGTATTTTTATATGGATCTAAAACCAAGAACTGGAAAAGTCACTTTACATGGCGACTAACTCTAGCTTTCTTTTATTACAAATAGCCAAGGAGAGTTGATCTACACAAGCTCCATCAGCCTTGCTCTTCTCAAACCTGCTCGTGGAGTTGGCTGTCCTGGTGTTGGCTTTTGTCTTCCACTTTGATTTACTTGTCTGTTGGCATTACTCTTCTTTCCCTTTATCTGCGTGGAGGGAATAGCTCCTTCAATTGGACACACTGGACTGTAGGCAGCTGATACCTCTTCCCTACCACCATCAGAGGAGTGAGCGCTCCAAGCATTGACTCTAGGTCTACCTCTGCTGTTCCCTCTGCTTAGTGATGGAAGCAGCAGCATCGATGGGAAGGAGTCTGGGCTGCTCAGAGAGTCCTCAGTTCAAATCCTGACCTGTCTCTTGTATGATGACAATGACCCTGTTTCTACTTACACTGAGACTCCCTCGTCTCATCTCTGTGATGCTAGTGATAGTACTTGTTTATAAGATTGCTGGAGGATTATACACAGCAAAGTATGTAAAGCACCTCGGCAGAGCCTATAGATAGCAGGAGTTAATAAGACACTTCCTGCTTCTACATGATCACTGCCTCAAAACAGCCAATGTATTCAAGTCAAATTGGTTTGAGTTCTGTATTGCTTATTATAAAGGCTATTATGTAGATGAAACCCAGAGTGAGTTTATTCGGTATCATTTGTCAAATCATTATTAATCGATAAGACCTCCAATAACTCAATTAGCCTGCTGTATGCCATGCCCTAAAAGCAGTTCTGGGACCAGGACAGGTACAGCCTCTGCTTTCCTGGAGCTCAAAAATAATGAGTGACTTTCCACCTTCAAAACAGTTCAGATGGCTCCAAGGGGGATGGTAAAGGGTGGGAACTGAGATTGTTATTACTGAGGAAAACAGCTATCATTTCCTGAAGATGGTGTCACTCAAATCTTAGAAAAGCAAGCCCAAGGGGCCAAGAGCAAAAAGAAGTTCCATCAGGGAACTGTGCATGTTTCCACTTAGGACTTCAGTAATCCCTGGGAGGCTGCCTGGCCAAACCAGAAAGAAGATACTTTAAAGTATCTCCTACAGATAAAAAAGGCAATAGAACGGTCCATTCTAGTCCTAGAAAGTTTTCCCTACCTCCAATATAATTATGCTCCATGGGCATGACCCTAAGATGTTGTCAATAAAAAGACATGTGGTAAAGGGAAGAGCTTTCCTAGTAGCCCTTCGACCAGAAGCCTAAAACTGCCATGATGGCAGAGTTTGAAAAGTAGCTCCAGTTAGGCAATCCTGGTCTCGGCAGTCAGAGCTGGAAGGTGTTTGTGCAGGAAAAAAGAAGCAAGGTCACTCTGGCCTATGACTGAAGAGAGTAAATCCTTGGGGTCCAAGTCACAAGTGAGGATAGAGATACTGCGGGAGTCTGAGTGATATCCATATGTCACAGCCAGCTCAACATGGCCAGGGTGGAACTGGAGAAGGAACCACCAAGCACAGCATAGCCCAGTGGCTCACAGGGGTCCCAACAAACAGTTGGTATCCTGGGCAGAGGCCAGGGCAGAATTCTTGGCCACAGCTCCTGGTGCCTGCCTCTCTCACAACAATCCCTCCTCAGAGTACATATGATTGGCACTACCTTATCTTACTTGCATATGCCAAAAAGGAAATTATTTGGTAAACTCATGTATACATTTAAAATCTTGTATACATTTTAATTCTTCTTTTGCTAATTCACTTGTTTCCTCAAAGGCTTAAAGATCTTTTGAAACCAGATATTTTTAGATCTTATTGAACTAGAAATATCCCAAACCAGCTATATCCAACTAGTCATTCCAGGACAGTGATCCTCAACTAATGACAAGTTCACCTTCCCAAACTCAGTGGAACTTCTTAAAGTTCTCAAGCTGCTTCAATTATTGTGATTGGGATGGGTAGGGTTACTGGCATCTGATAGGTAGAGGCAGGGATGGTGTTAAATATCTCACCATGCACAAAATAGTCTTTTACCTTAAAGTACCATTCTGCCCCAAATGTCAATATCACTGAAGATGAGAAGCTTTGCCCTTAACATATGCAGAGTCCAAAATAGGCATAAAATGGAAGTCCTTGGCTCATGCCCACCCCTTCCACCACTGCCACAGGTTCCTTCTTGCACTGAGATAGGCCTTGCACAGATGTATGGACATTCATATTCACACTATCATGAATTCAGGAGTACAGAGATCAGGAAGAGACCTAGAGAAGAACTACACAGATCCCAGATGCAGACATGGGAGCCATCTGAGCAAAGAATTCTGAGGCCATGAACACTTGGACCATGATTTAGGAGATAGGCTCAGTTTCATTGCCACAAGGGAGTCATTACTCTAAAGCTTAGGGTCCAGACCAGGAGCCCTTGGGTCAGAATCTTAGATCCTGGAGCAGCATCTAAGTAGATGTAAAATGAGTGTCTGCCACATCACAGTATTGGTAGTGGGTACTGGAGGAGGTTAAGAATAAGGGGACCAGAGTGAGGAACCAAACATGATTATTAAAAGACTTTGCAGGGGTTGGAATTGTGGCTCAGTGGTAGAGCATTTGCCTGGCATGTGTAAGGCCCTGGGTTTGATACTCAGCACCACATAAAAATAAATAAAATTAAAACAAAAGATCCATTGACAACTACAAATATATATATATATATATATATATATATATATATATATATACACATATATACATATTTTTTTTTTTTTTTTGGAAAAAGACTTTTCATAGGTATTTAGCCCTGGTTCACTCTCTCAGCTCTTTAGAACCCAAAATGTAAGGGAATATCAAGTTTCAGAAGAAGACAGGGGCTTGGGAGGGGAGACCCAGGATGAGAAGAGCAGTATGAGAAGGAGTAGCAGGAAAACAGTCTAGCAAAAGTCTAAGTTTACCAGTTGTTGTTTTTGTTTTGATTCCTATAACTCTAAGGTAGAGACAGTTCAAATCCTATCACTAATTTTTCACATCACAGTTATGCTTTGGGAAAGGACTCTGTTAAAATACTGAGTCCAGGTTCAGAAAGTGGAAGGCAGAGTTGACAACTCAGCCCTACCTGCCATGAGATGTTCAATATTGACCTGGCATTCTACACTTGAAAGTCCTTCAAAGCACGTGTTTTAGTGAGCTTTGTATCACTGTCCCCAAAAGATCTGGCAAAAACAATTCAAGGGGGAAAAGTTTATTTTGGCTCATGGTTTCAGAGGTTCAGTCCATGGTTTGCCAACTCCATAGCGCTGGGGCTGAAGTGAGGTAGAACATCATGGCAGAAGGATCTGGTCAAGAAAAGCCTCCCAGGACATGACAGCCAGAAAGCAGAGATAGAGTTCCACTCACAATGGACAAAATATAAACTCCAAAGTCTCATCCTCAGTGACTTACCTCCTCCAGCCACACCTTACTTGCCTACAGTTGCCACTGAATTAATCCTTATCAGTGGATTAATCCACAGATTAGATTACAATTCTCATAATCTAATCATTTCACCTCTGAACATTTTCACATTATCTCATACATCAGCCTTTTGGGGACACCCAAATCTACTCCTGGCCCCCAAAAGTCCATGTTTATCTCACAATGCAAAATATATTTAGTCCATTTGCAAAAATCCCCATAGTCTTAACAGTTTTGTTATTACTCAGAAGTCCAAGTCCAAAATTCCTTCTGAGACTCAAGGCAAACTCTTAAATGCTTTCCCCTGTAAATGTCAAAAGCACTTTACATATATCCAATATATAATGGCACAGAGTAAATGTTTCCATTCCACAGGGAGAAATGGGGACATAAAAAGAAGGGATGGAATCCAAGCAAGATCAAAATCCAGTTGGGCAAACAAGTTCTATAGTTCCATGTCCAGCATCTGGAGTTGTGGCATTGTAATGTTCTCTCCAAAGGACTTGAATAGCTCCACCCCTATGGTCTTGCTGGTTGCAGCCCACATGGCTCTCATGACTTACACATAGCTCTCTCATGACTTATCTCTGCTCGATTCATGAAGTTTTCCTCAGCAGTTATTACACAGTACTGGCATCTCTTAATCATGGTGTCTTCACTGCATTTTCAGCTTCATTCTCACATCTTTATGCATCATCCTCTCAGGTGCTGACTTCAGGAATTCCAAGCCTGCTACACTTTGACTGGCCTCCCAGGCTCTCCTTTGAAGTCTCAGTAGAAACCTCCATGACCCCCTAGCTCCAGTATCCTGTGTCCCTGCAGAATCAGCACCACATGGTTGATGCCAAGGTCTGACACATCTCAAGCAGTAGCCAAGCCTACTGGGACCATATCTGCTGCAGTCTCTGAATACCTGGGTGACTTAGCACAATGAGACAACTTCCTAGGCCCACTTGTGCAAGCAGGGTGGCCCCATGGTCTTTTCTCAAAGGAACTTTTACTTTTAAACCTGAGATGCATGTGGACTTGCTAATTTCTGAGATACCCTCCAGCAATCTATCTTATTATTTATGAGCAAAGTACTTAGCATCTCTTTCATGGCTACAATCTCTTTAACAACCACACCTTCTTTAGACCCAGTTTTCTTCACTTTTCTGGCCAAACTGAAAGTTTTTCAAATCTTTATGCTCTGCTTTCTGGTCCTGATTATCAGGGTAAATGTGACTTTTAGCCATACTATCCATGCTACTTCCTGAATACTGTTCTGACTTGAAATTTTTCTCCACCAGATTAATTAGCACATCACCTTTATGTTCAGCTTCACAGAAAGCCTCAGAGTATGGGTAAAATGCATGAAACTTCTTTGCCAGAATATAACATGAGTTGGGCCTGTAGCCCAATATCTAATACAGTAGCCCAATATCCAATAGAGTCCTCTTTTTCCTCTGAAACTTCATGAGCCCAGTCTTTACTATCTGCAGTCCTATCCACATTCTGCTCTCTTGATCCCCTACTAGATTAGCCCATTAAACTCCACTTACAAAAAAAGTGGACTATTTTTTGGAAACACTGATGCTTTTCCAGCTTGTATCTCCAAACTTTTTAAAATCCCTTCCCCTACAATCCAGCTTCAAAGACTTCTGAACTACATAGCCAAGTTAGTCACAGAAATGACCCAACTCTCAGTACTAATTTCTATTTTAGTTAGCTTTTGTGTTGCCGTGACCAAAATATCTGACAAAAACAATTAGAGGAGGAAAAATTTTATTTTGGCTCATGGTTTCAGAGGTTTAGTTTATGATTAGCCAACTCATAGCTCTGGGCCAAAGGTGATGCAGAATATCATGACAGAAAGATGTGACAGAGGAAAAAAGCTCAGGACATGATAGCCAGGAAGCAGAAAGAGAGCTCTACTCATGATGGACAAAATATAAACCCCAAATTCACACCCCCAGGAACCTACTTGCTCCAGCCACATCCTTCTTGCCTACACTTACCACCCAGTTAATCCATATCAGTGGATTGATCCACTGATCAGATTACAAACTCCATGATTTAATCACTTCAACTCTGAACTCTCTCACATTGCCTCATTCATGAGATTTTTGGGACACATCTCATATTTAAATCATAACATCTACTTCCCCCCATAACTCTTCAAGTGGTCATCATCTCTCACATGAACCATGGCAGCTGGGCCTTAATTGGTCTGTTAATAACAGATTCCATTCTTCACGTAGGCTGCCAGAAAACCCTCCTTATATTTCCAGACATATCACTCTAAAGTCCAGTGACTTCACCTGCCCACAATCAGTGCCCAAATTCCTGACCATGTCACTGTGCCATTACTTTATGGTTTCTACTCCAATCCCAAGTCCCAGTGTTCATGCTTAGACCCACCAGCCAAAGGGAGTCCCCCAGGTTTGTTTCCCAGAATGTAAAGTTGTGTTGTATCTGCAATTTCTCCAACAGTGACTCAAATCCAAAGCCTTTGATTCCCTGGACATTTTGTACTCCTAGCCTATTGACAGTTTCATATCCTAGGAGGACTTGAAAAACACCTTCAGGAACAAAGGCTAGAGGAGAAGTTTACAGTAGACACGGAGATGTGCTACTCATCTCTTCCCTCCAGGAAGGATCTACTACCTGTAGGAAGAGGTCTGCACACAGCCTGCACAGTCAGCTCCTTCAGGCTCTTTCTCCAGTGCAGAACCCACTTTTCCCAAGATGCCCTTGTCTGTGGAGCTCTCACCTGGTCACTAAGAGAGGAGAAGGTTCAAACTCTAAAGTCCTGGCTCAAAAGGACCAAGCCTAGTGATTACCACTTGTTCACTTGTTCGAGAGAACACCACAAGATTGGCAAAAAAAAAAAAAATTATGGAACCTGCATTGCAATTTCATCTCCTCTTCTGTCCCATTTAACTGGAACATCCAATAGATTAGATTCCACAGGAAGACCCAAGAAACATGTCATTGACCAGACTCATAAGGAATGTGCCTCCTCCTACATTAGGTCCAGCAGGATACCTCTGTCGGCCAGGACTGGGAACAGGAGAAGTTGTTACAGAACTTGGTTCGCTGTCTGCAGTGGGAATAGGAAGACCCTGAAAAAACAGGGGAAGGGAAGCTGAACTGCCAAAAGGCAAGGAATTGCAATTACTATAATAACCAGCAAAGGCAGTGGCAACTAAAGGATCATCGCCCATAATAGACTGCGCAGTCTCTGAGAATTAGACATACGGATAGTAGATAAGGGTACTGTCCAGATTGTAACAGCAGAAAAAAATCAAGGCTAGATGACCAGTAAGTTGATGAGCCAAAATTCAGACTAAGAACTCATCAACTGAACATTTATTTCTCACAGTTCTGCAAGACGTGAAGTTCAAGATACAGGTCCCAGCAGATAACGTGTCTGGTGAGGGGCCACTCTCCTTGTTCATAGATGGCATCTGCTTGCTGTGTTCATGTGATGGAAGGGCTGAGAGAGTTTTCTGGGACCTCTTTTACAAGAGCTTTAATCTTGTTTATGAGGGTTCAATTCTGATGAGATGATCTTCTCCCAAAGTTCCCACCTGCTAAATCGACTTTGGGTTAAGATTTCAATATGTGAATTTTGCAGGGAATACAAAAAGCCATCCTATAATAGCCACTGAATAGATATATACAGGGAAGAGGCCTAAGGAAAGCCAATTAAAGACTTGTCCCTCCTTCCTCCTCTTGTAAGAATGATAAATGCAGAGGCTGAGTGATGTCAAAGGGTGAATTTAAATTTTTTATGGTGGGGGGGTGTGATGTTCACATTGGAGTATTAAGCAGGAGGCCACAGCTGGGCATGATGCCACGTCCTTTGCTCCCATCAAAGTCCTGGAAATATCTGACCCTAGAAAGCAATGAGTAAGGAGAAGGTACCTGTGAATTGTATGGAGCTGGATGAACCAAGAGAGCCAAACACAAGAGCACCTTTATCTCCTGCCATCACCTGGAGTTGGCTTTTTTCTTTGAACCTGTGTTGTATCCCCCAGGCTGGTCTGAAACCATGGCATATGGTACACACTTCTGCCCACTCTGGATGCCACTCTGTCTTTGATGCAGAAACAGCTGTGCAAAAACTTGTCTATTTCAGCCTTTAAGGGTGAATCAATCAATTCAATGAACTAAGAAATCAACTAATTTCACTCTTTTAGTTTCTTAGAACCCACTCAATAGCTATGGCTTTTTCCAATCAACAAGCAATCTAAGAGCTTCCCATGTCTTTACCCAAAACTGCCATAATCTTCTGGAAATCATTGTGAAAAAGTTAACTATATCATCAATGCATAGCTTTTCTACTTTACCCAAAATTATTAATATTAACATACTAATAATAATACTTGCTTAAGTTCTGTTTGCTAGTTTATAATCTACCAAAATTGTTACAAGCATTCTTTAAGTTCCCCACTTCCTTCACAGAATGGGATAAAACTGTCCTCCTTTAAAGATCTAGAAGCTCACAGAATTTAAGCAATTCTCTCAAGCTCACAAACCTGAGAAGACAGAGCACAAGCTAACTTCACTATGGCCGAGAAGAGGAAGGAAGAAGTCATGGTCCCAGTCACTAGCCTAGCTCCCTAAGAATCTGTAAGGTTTTTTCTTTCCTTCCTTCCTTCCTTCCCCCCTCCCTCCCTTCCTTCCTCCTTGTCCTCCTTTCCTCCTCCTCCTCCTCCTCCTCCTCCTCCTCCTCCTTCTTCTTCTTCTTCTTCTTCTTCTTTTCTCTCTCTCTCTCTCTCTCTCTCTCTCTCTCTCCTCTCTCTCTCTCTCTCTCCTGGGAATTGATCCCATGATCCCAGGCTCTCTCTACCACTGACCTACATCCCACCACTTTTATTTTTATTGTGAGACAGAGCCTCACTAAATCACTGAGACTGGCCTCAAACTTGGAATCCTCCTGCCTCTGCCTCTCCAGTCTCTGAGATTACAGGCCTGTGCCACGATGCTGGCAGGTTTTGCTTGGTTTTTAACCTTGTACCCAAATGAAGATTAGCCACATCACATAGTTCTCTGAAAAGAGACACCAGAATCATGAAGCATTTTAGTTACATGCATGCTGATGTTCCAAAGCTGTTAATTGGCTAAATCTATAAATAAACAAGACATTGTCAAGGTGGGCATGTGTTAGAATGTGAGAAGTATCTTTCTCACATGAGAACTCTTCAGTATTTAAAAAAAAAAAAATCACCTGCATCTCAAGTCAGCACTACTTTCTAGCAGCTAAAAAGAAGTTTGCTTGGAGTCCTGCGGCACCCTGGCAGCCAGGCCAGCTGGGATCCAGCACAGTAGTTTCTCATGAGCCCAGAGATAAGAGGGGGGAGGGGTTCTGTTTGCTGAACAGGCCACAACAGGCCAGATGCTGGGCACCTTACAATTTGCCTTATATAAGTTCCTACAATCTTTACAATAACCCTGCCATCAAAGACCCCATATTCCCAAATTATAGAAGCTGAACCCCAGAGAGAAAGGAGATAGCTAAAGGTCACTGTTCCTCCTCTGTAAAACTCACCTTGAACTCTGTCCACTGCTTGGCAAACATTACTAAGGCCAAGATCTGTCCATCAGAGAATAGTGTTTGTCAATTAAAAAATAAATAAAACTTTAAAATCAGAACTTCATGAGGAAGCCAACAAAATGTGGCACATCCTTCAAAAATAGATATATTTAGTACAGATATCAAAACAGAGGACCATAGCTGCTTAAAGATAGACTGTTAGAGAGTGAGAGCTGTAGTGTGATATTGCTATTCCTGTGGTCTACAAATAAAATCCACAGTACAGTCTCTCTTGGAACTGGAGGGAGCCCAGAGCCAGCTGGGCCAGGGAAGTCCCTGGGCCAGGCCAGTGTGGGATTCCCTCGTGATCTCTGCTGTGTGCTCCCATGTTATCTCATCAGCATTAGCACTTCTAATTCTCACCCAAACACTCTTATATTTAAGTCTTAGTCTGTATTTATCATTTGCTCCAAATGCAAAATGTATCCTGGCTCTCTTCTTTGTAAAGCACTGGAATAGCAACACAATGCTATGTGGTGCATTCTCTATCCCTGAACAACCTTTTGCAGCTGTGTTCCCTGCTTCAATAGCCTGCTAAACCAATGAGCTTTTACAACCCCTTTCTAGTAAAGTCTTTTCTGCTTATGGTCAGCACTAAAATTGATTCCCCAATTGCTCACCCCAAGGTCTGCTGTCTTAGTCTGTTTTCTGTTATTATAACAAAATACCTGAGAAGATCATTTATAAAGAATAGAAGTTTATTTTGCTCATGGTTTTTGAAGGAAGGGAAGTCCAAAAGTATGGCACTGGCATTTGCTTGGAATCTGGCAAGGACTCTTGGTGCATTAGGACATGACACTGGGCATCAAATAACAAGACACAGCAAGCATGCTAGCTTGGGTCCCTCTTCCTCTTCTTATAAAAGCCACTAGTGTCATCGATGGAACCCCCTCATTAAATCCTAATTACCTCTTACAGGTTCTACCTTCAAAGACCATTACATGAATTTGGGGTTTAAGTTTCCAACACATTAACTTTCTGTGGACAGAAAGCCACAGCATCTGCTTATGGAACATCATTAATCAATCTTCAGACCAGTGTGGTCAGGACTCTGAGGTTTAATCATTTCATACCCATGACCTCTGGGTTACCATAGCAACCACTTTGTATTTCAAGTCATCTGTTCCAACGCCCATTTCCCCTAGTGATTGGGGGTTAAAGACACCAGTGTTTGTATTCTCAGCACCAGCACAGAGCTCCACACAGAACAGATGCTCGAAGTTTGTGGAGTGAATGAGGAAGACTGGGTCCAGCTGACTCATCACCAAAGAGGGATCATATCACTCATCTTTGGGTCTCACTTCCCAGCCCAGCCTGTGTTCAGGTGAACCAGAGGATACGCACTCAAATGCCACTGGGACCAGGATGGTGCCAAATGAATAACCACAACTGAGAGTGATGGTATTTCAGTCAGATTTTTTGCTGCTGTAACTGAAAGACCTGACAAAAACAATTTTAGAGGAGTAAAAGTTTATTTGAGGGCTCATGGTTTTCGAGGTCTCAGTCCCAGGGAGAGTTGGCTCCCTGAGCCGACATTGTGGCTAAACATTGTGGTGAAGGAAACAGCTCACATGATGATCAGGAAGCAGAGAGAGACTCCACTTGCCAGATACCCAATATATACCCCAAAGGCAGCCCCCAATGCCCACCTCCTCCAGCCACATCCTACCTGTCTTCAGTTTCCACTCAGTTAATCCCACCACAGATTAATTCACTGATTGGATCAATAATCTCATAAACCAATCATTTCTCCTCTGAACTTCTTGCATTGTCTCACTCATGAGCTTTTGGGGGGATACCTCACATCCAAACTGTAACAGGTGGGATGTAGAGAACAAGAGACCTCCTGCCCATCTAAAGAGAACGACTCCTCAACTCTGATGATTTGGGGCACATAAGTACATTGGCCTACTATGGCTAGATCATCTAATTTTTTCAAGAGAACCTAGAAATTGTGATCCTCGTGCTACATTTCTCCATACAGGTCAACAACACATATCTACAACCTAAATCCCACCTACTCCTCCGCTCTGTGATGCTTCCTATCGATGCTCAGTGACTGGCAAATGGTTGGCAGGATAAGCACCTCAGTGACTCCCATTCTAGTGTAAAGTGTGACTTGGCCTGGGACTGCTTCCTCAAATGCAGCCTACCCTGTGTCTGCCTGCGTTCCCACGGAGTTGGTTCTGGTTTCAGAAGCAGAGATCCTGTGAGTTTCACACCCCTCTTTCCTTGTTCTCAAGGTCAATGAGTGGTTCCTACCACTGCTCTATAGTTTCTAAAACCTGGACTTCCATGCCCTTTAAAACTCGCTGCAGCCTTGCACACTAGTGAGCCGTTCCCAAGCTGGTTCCCTGAGTTAGGTGAGTATTGCATTGGAGCATATGTCTTCTTTAAAATTTTGTGGAGCCTTCATTCCAGTGAATGGGCTCTTGCTCAATATTAACCAACAGCCTAGTTTGTATGTCAGCCGAGAGCAACAGGAAGGAGAGGATGTGGATGCATGGCAAGTGGATGCTCGAAGACCCCCTGTGCTCTAAAATGCAAATATCTCTGCTATTAAAGCACAGGGTAGACCTCTTTATCTTGGTAGCAGTCCCAAGGAATCAGAAGCCATCGATGTGTATCAGGACTTTAAATTGTTTTGTTAATATGCATTAAATTGTAATTATCTGCATTAAATTCATTAGCCATTGTATTACCTAATTACCCCCTATTTGCAGAGATCTGAGAATTCATGAAGTTTTCCCTCCTGAGCAAAATCATTTTGTTTGAGCCACATCTCTGTGTCTATGCTCGTGCCAGTTCTCTGAGGTGGCAGGTATGCTGAGTCACAGCAGACCAGCCTTGGAAGCTCAGGAACTCACTCAGAATGGACAGGGGAGGGACCGTGAGAGAAAGGAGGCCTGGGGTCCCAGCGACATTGGACTGTGCCACCTGCTCTTGCCCACAGACGCCCCAGGCTGCAGGCTCCTCCTTCCCTGGAATTATGACTCACATAAGCCTGGCTGCTGCTCCAGAGGCTTTGCCTACTCCCAGGACCTCAGGGACCCAGCCTACTGTCCGTGTTCTGCCACCATCTGAGGGTGGGGTTGGTCCTCTGAGAGTTTCCAATCTTCCTTGCTCTTCTCAACTGTCACTGTGGTGAGTTGAAACTGGAGAGGTACCCAGCAACGACACAAAATCACAGTGTGGGGATTTTAGGAACTAGGGAGAACATCTAGAAATCTAACTCTGGGAGATTCAGGAGGACTCTGTGCACCATGAGATTGGGACATATTCCCAAAGTCAGGTTGGATGGGAGAAGGAGGCTCCTTATAGTTGCTAATTCCCTCATTCTTTTTTCAGCAGATATCCATGATGCCAGAGTCTGTGCTTCTGGTACTGGTGTCCTAGACCAGAGGCCTGACTGACACTGAGGGTCCCAACAAAACAGGCCCAGTCACTCAACCCAAATACCAAAAGAACAGGAAATGGTGAGAGCAGGAAAAGAAATTTAATGGGTATCAAATCAGTGTTTAATCAGGACTGGGAGGGCAGATTGAGATCCAGCCTCTCAGTCCTGTCTTCAGGTTGCTGACAGGAGCTTTTGGCTTAAATAGAGGAAGAATTAGGGCAGGCGAGAGTGATATGCCTAATTAAACAGCCTTGGTCACTGGTCTGGTAGATCATCCTTTCAGTGTTTGTTCTACAAAGGGGCTCTGAAAAAGTCCTTATTGCTTGAGGGGGCAATTTCCACTTGTCGCTCAGGATTTTTATCGATTAGACCTGTGCTCTTGGAAGAGAAGATGACTGGAGTTTTCTAGACACCACTTAAGGGATCCAGTGTTGTCAAAGCTGACAGTCAAACATCCCTGCATATCTTGTCTCCATCCTGAAGGGGGACAAGATAGGTTAGGTAAATTTAAGGCTAATAAGCTTTATATTGCTAGTTTTTAGACAAATAGCCCTTAGTTGATTAACCTGCTTACATGCAGAGCTAAACAGGAAGCTGATCCAAAGTTTAAGGTAATAAAGGAGACAGATACAGGTTGAAGGCAGAGCTTTATCCTGCTTTTAGTTACCCATTGGGCACCTCCAGGCCTAAGTAAGGAATCACTGCTTTTAGAAAAAGGCAGCCTCTCTAAGTCCCTGTCACATTCCCAATGAGGAGGAAAACAGAGTTCATGCTTCCATGGAGTCTGCAGATCAGTACAGGAGACAGATGGTATTTAAAATATTACATAAATAAATACAGGATCCTGTCTTAGTCTGTTGTGTGGCTACAACAGAGTACTTGAAACTGTTAATTATCAAGAACAGAGATTTATTTCTTATTTCTAATAGTTTGGGAGAGTGGGCAGTGCAAGAGTGTGACCTCTTAAAGTTCACACCTTCTAACACCATTCCAACAGTAATTGAATTTTAACACAGATTTTGGAGGGGACATTCAAATCATAGCAGACTCTAGTCCAAAATAAAGTCACATTCACAGGTACCATGGCTTCGGACTTCAGTATCTTTTGATGAGGACACAATTCTATCCATAGCATCTGGGATGGCTAGCATTACCTTGGAGAATAATTATATCCTAAGCAAGATCTGTTCAAGGGGTAAAAATCATCCATTAGTATTTGGGATTGGCTTATTTCACTTAGCATGATATTCTCCAACTCCATCCATGTACCAGCAAATGCCATCATTTCATTCTTTAGGACTGAGTAATATTCCATTGTGTATATACACCACAATTTCTTTATCCATTCATCTGTTGAAGGACAGATTGGTTGGTTCCATAGTTTGGCTATTGTGAATTGAGCTGCTATAATCATTGATGTGGCTGTGTCACCATAGTATATTGATTTTAAGTCCTTTGTGTATAAATTGAGGAGTGGGATAACTGGGTCAAATGGTGGTTCCATTCCAAGTTTTCTGAGGAATCTCTACACTGCTTTCCAAAGTAGTTGCACCAATTTGCAGTCCCACCAGCAATGTATGAGTGTACCTTTTCCCCATATTTTGCAAACATTATCATTGATTGTATTCTTGAAAATTGCCATTCTGACTCAAGTAAGATGAAATCATATAGTAGCTTTGATTTGCATTTCTCTAATTGCTAGAGATGATGAACATTTTTCATATATTTGTCGATCGATTGTATTTCTTCTGTGAAGTCAGTTCGGTTCCTTAGCCCATTTGTTGAAATAAGCCAATCCCCCCCCCCACCCCTCACCCCAAAAAAAACAAAGGTTGAATGTTTTCTCTGATATGCAGATGCTAATTCATAATCGAGGGGGGGGACACTCTGGAAGAATAGAGTTGCTTTAGATTAGGCAGAGGGGAATGAAGGGAGGGGAAGGAATCATAGAGTTACACAGACATTATTACCTCATGTACACTTACTACTGCATGACCGATGTGATCCTGCAATATGTATAATTAGAAAAATGAGAGATTATACTCCATTTATGTATGATCTACCAAAATGTATAAATGCAATCTACTGTCATGTATAAGTAATTAGAATAAATTTAATTTTTAAAAAAAATAATCCATTAACCTAATAGTCCCTGCAAGAAACCTGATATTCTTCCAGGTCACCCAGGGACCTGTGGTATAGTGGACAAGGTTGGGAGGCAATTCTCTTTTCTCTACTAAGACTTCCTTTTGGATCCCTTGGGAGGAGAAATTCTAAGGCTATGGATGTGTTGCTGCTTATCTCTGTCATGTTTCAGGCCCCCTGTGAGGCAGTGTATGGTATACTCTGTCCTCACTCTTCCTCTGTCCCTATGATAACTAGTGCATCACTCAGACCCTCATTCAAGTCTAGACTCTGCCATTTACCAGGATGTAACCTGGGACATGTTCTGTGACCTTTCAGCCTCACATTTCTTATCTATAATGGGGACTAGGATGTCACTCCTTTTCATGTGCTGATGTGAGGAATACAGGAGGTGATTCAGTTAAGGCCCCAAGTCCACTGTCTGGCACAGTGTTAGTGTGCAATAAGTGAGAGAGCTTTTGTTACTGAGGCTTAACCTAGCTAGAGCCTGACTTGGAGAAACTGGCTCCCCATCTCTGAGAGGACTTCCAGATGTCATTCTGAGGACCAGCATTGCCAGGAAACATTTCTCCTGGCCAGTAACATTCCCACATTGCACATCCTGTTGGATTTGAGTCCCAGAGGCAAATGCTGGACTTAACAGCCCCTGAATTGGCACCAGATAAATGGAGGGAAAAGAAATGCATATTAATACAGAGATATTAACACTAATAAAAAATTCAGTTCATAAAAAAATCTACCAAAAAAAAAAAAAAAAAAAAAAAAAAACGCAAGGCCATTTGCCCAATCTCCCAGGGCCCAATTAGACACTGCTTTACTAGACCTGACTTTGAGATGTGAATGCTCTTTTCTTTTAGAGGAAGAGAGAATGAGAGAGAGGAAGAGAAAAGAGAGGGAGAGAGAGTGTGAGCAACAGGGGAGAGGGGAGAGAGAACAAATGAGACAGAAATCCTCAGCTCTCTTCCTGAGGCACACTTTGATCTTCTCTGGTTAACTCCTCCAGGGTCTGGTGCCTGCGTTACCCTCTGCCCCTGCCCCAGGTTTAGCTAGAGACACCCGCTCCCTGCCTCCTGTGTCTCTCCTCAGCAGCCCTGCCCCTCACACTGTCTCTTGTATGTTCTGAACACAGCAGAATATTCCTGACTGAGTACCACAGAGCAGGTAGCTTTATAAAGAAAAGGTTTATTTTGGCTCTTGGTTCTGGAGTTCTGAGCAGGTGGGGCCACATCTGGTGGTGGCCTTCTTGCTGGCAGAGTCCTGAGGCAGGACTGGGCATCCCATGACAAGACAGGGAAGGGGTGTGGGGGGTCTTTCCTGGTCTCTCTCCTTCTTCTCATAGAGCCACCAAGATTCAATCATGGGGCCCCACCCGAATGACATTATCTAGTCTTTCCCAACTTTAAACACCATTAAGTTTCCACCCTCTTAAGACATCACACTGGGGGGATTAAATTTCAACACTGGAGCCCTTAAAGGAGACACACAATCTCCAAACCATAGCATGTATCCAGGATTCTGCTGGTGGCAGAGACCCTGCCCTATTCACGTTGGAGTCCCAGGCACACAGTAGGTACTCAGAAAGGTTTATAGAATGAGTCCATGACCCCTGTAGGCAGATGGCACATGTGCTCCGCCCTCTCTCTGAAGGATTCTGTTCCCCCAAACCCCCAGGAGCAGCTTGCTCCCTGTCAGCAATCATGATCCACAGCAGGCCTGGGCCCTGGGTGCTGACATGCAGTGGCCCAGGGCAGGCAGGGCGTGCACTCTCAGAGAGTGCTCTGGTTTGGGGAGGGGAGTGCACTCTAGCTATGGCTCTGCAGAAGATTCATCACACTAATGCCTTTAATCCCTCCCCTCTCTGGAACTTGGGGTTCCTGTCTCCAAGACAGGGCTGGGTGGATGGACCAGGCTGTCTCCAGGTTTCTTTTCCCTCTCTACCACCATGGCTACCATGCTCAACTGTGCAGCTTGTGCCTGGTGCAGAAGGCACCCACTGAGGAAGCAGTGGTCAGGGGAAGCCAGCACCTGCTCCATTTGCAGTCTTACATGTTAGCTAGGACTACATCTATGGGACACTGTGGGTACCTTCAACTCATATATCTGCTCAGAGGGGACACCTTTTTCTACTTTATCAACCCAGAATGAGCCATTTTCTGATTTGTCCACAAAAGGGAGCCTTTCTTCTAATTTTCCAAACAGTACCATATGGACCAGCATCAACCCTGCAGCTAATTATAACAGGATGGACCTATCAGTGATTTCCAGCCAAGTGTGGGAACAGGAATCCCACTTTAGGCTTTAGTTTCCTAGTTCTTTTCCAGAAGGCTATAGAAGTCCTGCCTTTGAGGTTATGTTCTGAAAGTTATTTCCTTTCTCCTGGGTCTTCATGGTACAGTGTGGTGGTGGGGGGGGTTTCCATTTATGTCCATCACTAACATCCCTATGTGGGTCAGTGGCCTAGACCCATCATGCTGGTGCACGCCAGCCTGTCCATCCACATGTGATGGTTAATTTTATCAACACGACTGGCCACAGTGCTCAGATATTTGGTCCAACACTGGTCTGGGGGTTGCTGTAAAGGCATTTTCAAATGAGATTGAGTGTAACAGATGCCTCTCTGCAATGTGGGTGGGCCTCATCCAATTAGCTGAAGGCATTAAGGGGGACAATTCCTCCAAAGAAAAGGGTATCTTGCTTCCAGATGGCTTTGAACTACATCAACTTTTTCCTGAATCTTCAGGCTGTTGTTCTATTCTACAGATTTTGGACTTAGAAGCCTGTGTGATTATATGACCCAATTCCTGAAATTCTCTCCCCATCCCATACACACACACACACACACAGAGTTTTATCCCTCTGACTAATATGCCCTATTGTGAGGTTGTCTCTCACTCTGAGTTAGATAACCTATGTGAAATCTTTGTGCCCCATGTGAAATCTTTCTCTTGAGAAGGGAATGTGCTATGAGATTGAATTAAGGAATTTTCCAACTAAGTAGGTTTCTCCACATCTTTTAATGTTGACGATTCCAACAGAAGAACAAGGTTGAATGAAGGTGTTAGGGGTTGGTAGGGACCAAGAAAACTGTGGGCCCATCTACTGGGTTAGCTGCTGTCTCTGCTGAGAACAACACCAGCTGATCCAGGCCAGCCAGCCACACCCTTTTCTCAGACACGGGATCCACACACTGCCTCTAGCCTCCTCTCAAACTGAACTGGGTTTGGGGCATTGCACTCACCAAACACTAGATGAATCAACTATCCCAGACACTTAACTCTTTTATGTAAGGGCCCATTAGAGTTACCAAATCCATCTCCAAGCCCATTCTACCAAGTAGAAATTATACTCAATATCAAGCAGAAAGTAGTCAAGCAGGGAGAAGTGAGACTTTGACTGACACTGGACTGGAAGCTCCCTGGTGTAGACCTGAGGACTGATCTGCTTCAAGAGCTCCGGGGCCCAGCACAGGGCCTGATGCAGGTGAGCAACCTCTGCCTGGCCAAAGACTAGAACTGAGCCTAATGTAAAATCTCCTGACCTCAGGAAAAGGGAAGACCCTCGTAGCTTGGAATGAGCCCAGGACTTGTCCTTTTCTGGTTTCAAGAAGTGCTTTTGTTTACTTGCATCAGCCCTCCACAGAGCCATGAGGCACTGGGGAGATGTGTGTTTCGATCCCCATTGGATAGAAGCAAAGCTCAGGAATGTTATGGCCTCCCCTGGCCAGCCAGAGCCACGGTGGAGCCTAGACCATGTCCTTCCCAACTCCACTCAGAGGAAGGAGGATCCCAAAACAGAGCTGGGATGTTCCTGGAGAGACACCCTATGTATGGACTTCCTAATAATTCAGGGTAGAATTGGATGAGAGCTCTCTCCAGTCCAGTTATCTTCCCTCTGAGGGGAGCTCCTCTCTATAAATGCGGTGTTGCTCCTGAACTCTGACAAGCTCTCCCAGGGAAGGACGTGAGGACAGCTCAGCTCAGGCCCAGCCACATTCCTCTGGCAGCTCAGTGTGTCTCTGTTGTAAACTTGTATCAGGATGAAAATTTACAGGCGACATCAATTTGTAATGAAGACATCTTTTTTTTCTACAATTGATCTCAGGGAGCTCAGTCTAATAGTCTAAAACAGTCTCAGAGAGTTCAGCTGCTTGTGATAAGTTCTCTAGGTGCTGTACCTTTTCGTTTTGCTTATCTCCAAGATGGCACCTGAATATATGTGAGAGAGATATTTGTGATTTCAGGTGACAGCAAAAACCTCAGAGCCACACAGGCCACCCTCTTCCTCTCCATCCCAGTTCCAGTCTCTGGCATGGTGTCTGATGGACAGGAGCCTGCTGACATCAGAGGTGGAAGCCTGTCTCCGGGCTTTGTCTGAGCTCAGAGGTCCTGCTCTCTGGCTTCCAGCTGAGCCCTCCCCTGGGTCTGGCCCTGGTGCCCAGTCAGTTGGCCAAGTCCATCCGCCATATAGCCCACAGCTCCTGCACCCCCTAACCACAACACAGCAACTGCTTCCATCCCTCTCTAGTCTTCCAGCCAGCACCATCAGCTAACTTCTTTGATCTTTTAGGGGAACTGGACACTGTCCTTGCCTGCTAAGAGCTGAGGAAGCCTTTGAGGAAGTAAATGTAACCGCCTTACTTCAGGTCACACTCACATCACTGGGCCAGGGCATACCATTTCCGTAGCTGCTTCTCTGCCACTGATGGCTTCCTTCCACTCACAAATTTTTGGAAGTTAGAAATGAGATTTCACCTCCTCTTTACAATGCCTTCATGTAGTTTGTCCCCCAAAAGCCCTCATGCTGGAAACGTGGTCCCCAGAACTGCAGTGGGAGATGATGTGGAACCTTGAGAGGTGGGGCCTAGTGGGAGGTCGCCTGGGGACATGCCCTCAAAAGGGATGAAGGGCTTTCTTGTTGGACTCTGGTTGGTTTGTGTCAGAGAATTATTACAGAGGTTCAAGCCTGGCCCAGTCAGTCTCTCTACTTCCTTCTGGTGACAGGACTCCCTACTTCCATATGTGTTCCTCTACTTGCTCCTGCCATAGGCATCTGCCATGATATAACAGAGCCAAGAAAGCCCTTAACAAATGCAGATGAGCAGATGCAGATGCCATGTCCTTGAACCTCCAAAACAGTGAACTAAAAAAACTTCTTTTCATCATAAGTAACCTGCCTCAGGTATTTTGTTATAATGGTGAAAAACTGACTAAGAAGCCCCTACATCCTACTATAGGAGGCATCTGGCCTCCCCTTTCCCCAAGCCTTGGTGGTAGAATGGCAGACAGGAAACCCCATGTAGGAGAGTGTATGGTTTGGATGTGAGTTGTCCCCAAAGGCTCTGTGAGACAACATAGGAAGGTTCAGAGGAGAAATGGGTTCTAAGAGTCTTAACCCAATCAGTTAATTAATCCCTGATGGAATTAATTGAAGTGGTAGGTGTGGCTAGAGGAGATTGGAATTGGGGCATGGCTTTGGGGTATATATATTTTGTATCTGGAGAGTGTAGTCTCTCTCTCTCTCTCTCTCTCTCTCTCTCTCTCTCTCTCTCTCTCTCTCTGCTTCCTGATGATGCAAGCTGCTTCCCACTGCCACACTCTTCTTCTATGATGTTCTGCCTCACCTCGAGTGCCAGAGAATGGAGCCGACCTTCTATGGACTAAGACATCTGAAACCATGAGCCCTCAAATAAACCTTTCTTCTCTATAATTCTGCTGGTCAGATCATTTAGTCATAGCAGTGAAAAAGCTGACTAAAACGGAGAGGAATGCAAAATATATTACTCTGGTACTCTCAAAACACAAGTTCCTCTGGCTGAGTTACGGAACTAGAGAGACAATCATTCTTCTGGCCACAGGTGCTTTTAACACCTGCAAGACAGGAAAGCAGAGACAGGAATTACTTGTACCTCAAAAAGAACTGGTGTGTTACAGCATGGTGAATGCCTGTCCTTATAGAATAAAAAGCTGCTCTTTTAAGTTGGCCCATGGCTCAAGTCCTAAGGTTGTGCCACTAAAGATAGAGACTGGTTTTGAAATATGTTGCTTTTCTATGAAATTCCTACAGGAAAACAGGGGAAACACTTCAAGACAACAATGTAAGCAACAATATTTTTAGATAGGACCCAAGGACACAGGCAAAAAAAAGTAAAAATTGACAAATGAGATTACATCAAACTAAAAAGCTTCTGCACAGCAAAGGAAACAATAGATGGAATTAAGGGAGTCTAGAGAACAGGAGAAGATATTTTCAAATGGTACATCTGATAAGGAATTGACATCCAGAACATATAAGGAACTCAGAAAGTTGAACACCAAAACAAACAATCTAATTTAAAAATGACTGGGGGAACTAAACAGACACTTCTCAAAAGAATACATAGAAATGTCCAACAAATACATGAAAAAAGTTCAATTTCACTAGTCATCAGAGAAATGCAAATCAAACCACAATGAGATGTCATCTCACTCCAGTTAAAATGGCTATCTTCAAAGAGACCAGAAAGAACATACTGGTGGAGATGTGGAGAAAAAGGACCTCTTATACACTGTTGGTGGGAATGTTCGTTGGTCCAGCCATTGTGGAAAGCAATATGGAAATTCCTCAAAAAAAAAAAAAAAACCTAAAAAATAGGACTATAATAATATAGCAATTCTACTACTGGGTATATCCCAAAAGAGATAAAAATTTCATATCAAAAAGATACTTGCAGTCTCTTGTTTATTGCAATACTATATACAAAAGCCAAAATATGTAATCAACCCTGGTGTCCTTCAGTGGGTGAACAAGTAAAGAAAATGTGGCATATTAACAATGGATTACAACTCAGCCATAAAAAAGAATGAAATCCTGTCATTTGCAGGACAATGGATGGAACTGGAGATGGTCATATTTAGTGAAACAAGCCAGGCACAGAAAGACAAACGCTAATGTTCTCACTCATTGATGGAAACTAATAGGTCAACTCTGTAGAAGTATGGGATGGAATAGAGGCCGCTAGAGACAGGGAAAGGTGGGACAGGAGAGAAAGAAATTCAGTAATGAGCACCAAAAACACAATGGAGGAATCACTCCTGGTTCTTTGTAAGAAAAGCAGGGAAACTATTGAACAAAATACTGTTTAATGTAAAAAAAAGAGTACAAGATTCCCCACACGTGAAAATGAATAATAGTTGAAAAGGTGAAATGCTCATTACCTTGATTTGACTAATATGCATTGTATATATGTATTGAATTGCCATAATGTCCCCCATAAAGATGTACACATTTTTGAAGAAAAGAAATATGTCACTTTTTCAGGGACATTTTGCTGGCAGCATTCAGGGCAAAATGTTCTCTGGCAATATTCCAGTGTTCCAGCCCAAGTGTTTGACATGAGAGGCTCCTTTGCCAAGGTCACGCCTCTGGTTCCCATATGGAATGAGAAAAATCTAGTTCCAGGACCATGAGCCGGCAGGCTAGAGTGGGCCAGTTGGAGCAGAAGTCTGAACTTTTGGTGTCAACAAGGAACAATGTGAATTGAGTGTAGCTGACTCAGCAACATAGTTATTACTTTGGAAAAATACAACTTCAGACTCACATTCTACCAATGTAGGAACCATAGTTTATAATCCGAGGTCCATGAATACAGGGCTTCTGGGAGTTTGTAAATCTCCTGAATCTGTTAAATAAATGTGTGCATGCATCTGAGTGAGGCAGGGGTGTGTGTGTGCATGTCCGTGTGTGTGCTGCGTGCACATATGTATGAGAGTTATGCTTTTGTAGACATTTAATTTAATAGCATGCCTGTATCAGAGTACATTGGAATGAATTTAATGCAGAGAATGTGCTCCATTTAGTGAATCAAAGAGCTGAGGGACTAACAGTGTATAGTGAGGCCACAGCTCAGAAATCAGAAACTGCTGGAAACCACTGTCATTCAGCAAGGAGGAGCTCCTGGAGCCCAGGCAGGCATGTCTGCTGGGAACAGGGACCAGGGACCAGGTGGTAAAGACACCATCTGAGTCAGAGGAGGTAGCAGAGGGGCATACTAAAACATTACTTTTGGTTCATCTGAAATTCAAATTCAACTGGGCATCTTTTATTTTACTTATTATATTTGGCAAGTCTAGATGTATAAGGACTAAGCAACATAAATAAGTTCACCTAATTAATATCAAACAATGTACCCCTAAAATATAATATATGCATGACTATGAAGTATACTTAGAAAGTTACTAAATTGACTTAATGTTGGGCTATAAAAAAGTCTCAGCAAATTATAAATAATAGAAATTATACCCAATATATTAGCTGATAACAGAAAAAAATAGCAAAAACTTTCAATAGGAAATTAAACAAAAAGATTCTAAGTAACCCATTATGAAATTCAGAAATTATTTGATCCAAATTATGATAAGATCTATGACATCAAAACTTGTGAGACATAGATAAAATCATTTCTTAGAGGGAA
Organism: Sciurus vulgaris; assembly: GCF_902686455.1. Lineage (NCBI taxonomy): Eukaryota > Metazoa > Chordata > Mammalia > Rodentia > Sciuridae > Sciurus > Sciurus vulgaris. The sequence goes on from NC_136462.1 coordinate 125,099,220, forward strand.
ATTTATCACCTTGTATGTTATAGAAGAAGAAAGTGATTTCAGTGTTCATAGGCAGCTGAAGACATTAAATAAAGAACAGTAAATCAAGATCAAAGAATATAGAAAAAATAAATTAATAAAGAATAGAAATTAATGAAATAGAGGACAAGCCTACAATGGAATCAACAAAGGCAAATATTAGTTCATTGAAAAGGCTAATAAGATTGATATTCCTTTATGTGGTTTTAAAATGTGTCCGCACATTCTTTAATAATCCTCTCAAAGATGGAGCCCAATTCCACTCACCTTGACTGTATTTGGCAATGCCTTTCTAATGAATCAAATAAGTAGAACTGATGACGTCTGACTTCAAGACTAGATGATAAAAGGCACTGATGTTTCTTTTTTGCTCTCTACTCTCCATTATGGCTTGCATCTTGAAAATTCCCCAAATGCCATGTGCTAAAGGCTTGGTTGCCTTCTTACCTCCCAAGAAGGGAGGTGGAGGGACCTAGGGAAAGGAAGTGAGGTCAAGGGGGAGGGGTGACTTTGAAGGGGATACAGGAACCCTGGCTTCTTTCTCTGCTTCCTGGCCACAATGAGGTGAGCAGTTTCCTTCACCATGTGCTTCTCCTTAATATACTACCTTGTCACAAGGCCAGAGGCAACAGAGGGACTGGAACCTCTGAAACCATGAACTAAAATAACTCTTCCCTCCCTTTAAGCTGATTTTCTCAGGTACTTTGTGACAGCAACAGAGAGCTGACTAGCATACTCTCTCTTGGATCCTTTACTGACAGGGAAGCCCATTGTCCTGTTGTGAAGACACTCCAAAGGTTCATGTGGTTGCCTCTAATAATTGCCATCAAATGGCCCCAACTTGCCAGGTATGTGAATGAGCTGCTCAGGAAGTTGGTCCTTTGGTTCTGGTCAAGCCTTCATCTGACTGTAGCCTCAGATGATATCCTGATGTAACCTTATGAGAGACCCTGAGTCAGAACCATCTAGCTAATTCAATTCCAGAATTCATTCCCCCACACTGAAACTGTGCAAGATGATAAATGCATATTGTCTTAAGTCACTGAGTGTCAGGACAATTCATTATGGAGCAAGTGATAACTAATATAACTACCCACTCCAAAGAAAGTTGATCAAGAGAGTGAGAGATGGCACAAACCAATGACAGGAATAAAAAGGGGGATATCACAAAAGACCTTATTATTTTTTTTAATTATGAGATTATATGAAGAATTTATGATAATAAATTTAAAATTAGAAATTTCTACTAAGGTACATTCACCAAACTGACGCAAAAAGATAAAAGACTTACAGAAAGAAAATTAATAAGCCCAGTTCCAAACAATTCCAACCTGTTTAAGAGACAGAAAAATGTGAGAAAACCTGAGAAAGAATTTGCAAGAAAGAGTAAACATAGGCCAGTCTCTTTATGAATATAGTTGCATAAGCCTAATAAAATATAGCAACCTAACCAATGACATATATAAAGATACTTTTTTATTCCAGCAATGCACAGTGGGTTTGACATTCAGAATCAAATATTTAATTGATGCTTTAATAGATTAAAGGGAAAATATAATCTTTCATCATATGTACAAAAAAGGCATTTGATGAGATTTGATATTTAAAACAAAAGCACATTTAGAAACTAGGAACTGAAGGAACTTCCTTATCTGATAAAAAGTTATAAAAGCCCACAGTAGATTTACTTAATGGTCTCTCCCCTGAGACTGGGAACTCATTGGTTTCTGCTACCAGGGCTGTTATTTAACACTGCCCTGAGTTCTAATAGTCTTATAAGGAAGAAAATAAAGGAATAAACATGGAAGGGAGCCATTGTCTTTAGTCACAGATGACATGCTCATATTAGGAGACCTAAGACACCCCAGCATCTCACAGAATCGTCAGCACGCTTGGCTTAGTGCACAAGCTCCCACAGTCGTGTCCTGGAGCTGCTTCTCTCTGAAAACCTGAAGGTCACGAGGGTGAAGAGAAGAGTGGGTGACCTGCCTCCTGACTCTGCAAGTTTTTGCTCAGATATGACCCACATGGCCTGCAGCCACATGTCATTGGCCAAAACATGTCACATAGCCACTGCTGAGTTCAACAGGAAGGGGTGTTTCATCCTCCTGCAGAAGAGACACCTCAGAGGGGAAGCTGGATATCCAGCAAGCCATGGTATGAGGAAGGAGGCCAGCATCCAGGAAGAATTCTTCATATTCTTCATAATACAAGGAAGAAACCAGTCATTGTGGCAGGAGTGGGACTAGGATTTTGGAAGAAAGTGGTCAATGAAAACTTCCATGCAGAGTTGCCAAAAATGGGGTTGCTTCATCTTCACTTTAAAATGTTGTTCTTTACTTTGCTCTCAATGAATTCCCTTACTTCCTGAATATTTGATAAAGTCCCCCCCACACACCCAATGCTGTGTGTGAATTTTTGTTGGAAATAAGGGAAAGGAGATGCAGTTGCCTATGGTTTGAGTATGTTCCCCACAGCTTGTGTGTTGGAATCTTGGTTCCCGTGTGGTGTGTTGGGAGTGGTGGAACTTTTAAGAGGTGGGGCCTAGTAGAAAATAATTAGGTCATGTGGCACCACCTGGGAAGGGATTGATGCTGGTGTCACTAAGTGACTTAGTTCTTGTGAGAATGAATTGTTGTAAAGTAGTGTGGCTTCCTTAGCCCCCTCTCCTGCTTCTTGCCATGTGATCTCTTCTTTCTGCATATATTCCCATGTTGTGATATAACAAAAGGCCCTCACTAAAGCAGAAAGAGTTTGGTGCCATGTTCTTGGACCTCCAAACTGTGAGCTAAATAACCATTTTTTTTTCTGTATAAAGAACCCAGCCTCAGGTATTTTCATAAAGCAACAGAAAATGAACTAAGAAGATGATGAATTTCTTATCTGGGTTCATGCAGAGCAGGGAAAGGTTTTCATGGGAGGAAGAAGCTCGTGAGAACAAAAGTTCAAGAAAAGCAGCAAACTACAGCCGGAAGTAACTCTAAGAATTGATGCCCCTGGGAATGTTCAGAAACCTGGAGAAGGGCATTGAATTCCCACAGACATAGGAGAACTTCAAGCTAATTATCTCTAAATCTCAGCATTCTCAGCTAAGATCTAGGTTGCACGTATGACAAGCATGCATTTTTTAAAATTAGAAACTAATTAGCAAATATTATGGCTGTTTAAAATCTCCAACCATGTCTGCCAGTAATGAGGTAGCTGAAGTAAGATTGAGTACTCAGTAGTGTGTTCTGTTGAGCTCTTCTTGGGTCTGGCATGAATTTTATGTAGGGAATTATCACAGTTATTTCAGTTATCACACAAAGACCTCATCACACAGAATCAGAATAAACAAATGGAAATACATCAAACCAAATGTTTCAGCACAGCATCATAAGCAATCAACAAAATGAAAAAGCAGCCTATGGATTAGAGAAATATTTGTGAACATATATCTGATAAGGGTCAATATCCAAAACATAGAAGAAGTCACAGTCATACAACTCAATGACAAGAAAATAAACTGATTTTAAATGGGCTAAAGCCTTACAGACATAGCTCCAAAGAAGATATAAAAATGAATACCATGTATATGAAAAGGCACTCAATGTCATTAAACAGCAGGGAAATACAGATCAAAACCCAAATGAGATATCACCTCACACCTGTTAGAATGGCTGTTATAAGAAGACAAGAGAATGCTTGTTGTCAACGGTATGGAGAAAAGCAACCCTTGTACACTGTTGGTGAGTGTTACCATTTTGAGAAGCACTATGGATCATCCTCAAAAAATCAAAAATAGAACTACCAAGTGATCTAGAAACCCTGCTTCTTGGTATATACCCAAAGGAAGTGAAATATGTACTATATGGAAAGTGTCTGTTCTCCATGTTCACTGCAGCATTATACAGAGCCAAGATACAGAAACAACCCAAGTGTCCATTGATGGAGGAATGGATAGAGAAATTCTAGGCTACACACACATGCACACACACCACACACACACAACACACACACACATACACATATAATATATAATATATTATGTATGATGATTTTACAGATTACATTATTATATAGACTGTGGCTTATATTCACTATGTAATGTATAGTTCTGTGATATTTATACATATATACACACACTATATACATGGAATATTATTTAGCTTCTAAAAAGGAAGCCCCTAATATTTGTGACAACATGGATGAATGTGGATGACCTGCCAAGTGAAATAAACCAGATGCAGAAAGAAAAACACTGCACAATCTCACTTATATGTAGAATCTTAAAAAGTTTAATGCCTAGAAACAGAGAGAAGAACAGTGGATGAGGAGGAGGAAGGACATGGGAGAGATTTTGGTCAAAGGGCTTGAAGTTGCAGTTATAGAGAATGAATCCAACGAACAGGACAATGACCATAGTCAATAATATTATACTTGTAATGGAAATCTACCCACAAAGTAGATTTCAGGTGCTCTTAACCACAGACACACACACAATGTAAGTAAGGCAATGGATAGGTTAATTTGCTTGACCACAGTAGTGATACATGTGGTGTTCGAAGACATCGTGTTGTAGACAGGCACGGTGGGGCACACCTGTATTCCCAGCTACTTGGGAGGCTGAGGCAGAAGGATCATGGGTTTGAGGTCAGCTTCAGCAATTTGGCAAGACCCTGTCTCAAAACACCAAACACAAAACACAGCAACAAAATCATGTTGTATGTACCTTAAATATCTACAATAAAAATAAACATTAAAAAGGGAATCATTAAAGAAACCTCAGCTTTATGTACTGCAAATGTTGTATAGTGGGGTTTTCTTCTTAGCTAATAAAGGAAAACAGAGTTAATAAATGTCTCATAATTATCTCTAATGTTACTCATAAATAGACACTTCTCTATGGTATAAATATGAGGGTTTTGATGTTAAATGCAAGTAATTCTTAAAAATAGGGATTTAGGTAAGATTCAGTCCAAAATCAACTTGTCTGATTGTGTCACCCTAAAACAAGAGATTATATTAGTTCCCTTATGCCAACCTTCAGTGCAGCAGCATCATGAATTTTAATGTCAGTGTAAATTGAAATTTAACACTTAAAAATGTGTTTAAAAAATAGGCCAATCCAAATGAGGATGCACAGATTTACACAAATTCTCTGCAATCTAGAGTTCATGTTTGTTTTAGCTACGAGAATCAGACTAACTGATCCTAAATGAAACCTGAGAAATTTAGCTTTGCATGTGGCCAGCTAAGATTAGTCACTCAGTGAATTTGAGGGTTCACCATGTGCTATGTGCCAGCCATGCACCTGACATCCCATGTCTGTGCGCACCCTTCTGTCTATGTACATAGCCCATCTGCAGCCCAGACACAGAGCAAGGAAGCACCAGGTTATCATGCAACAGCATTCGGGTCCATGTGATTGTTTGGGCGTCCTCAAAAATGATCTCAAATTGAGGGTTTGAGTGCATCATCTACATAGGGAGGTGTTTCCAGAAATGTCAGTAAGAGAATCAGGAAGTGAGGGAAAGGATATGTTCTCAAGGGGCTGTCTATAGCTTAATCGTAATGAAGAACCATAGGAGCCAGCATTGGTTACTCATGTCAGTTCCCCCCCCCAACAAAGGGGCAAGGGAGCTGGGGCATTTATACTCCAACTTCCTTCCATCATTAGCTCAGGGCTCCTGGAGGGCAGGTGCTAATTCCCCAGGACTTTGGCCTGCCACAGGCTCTGCCACCAGCAAAAGGTGCTGGTGGCAGAAGTTGCAAGATGCTGCAGATGGAAACCAGCCACAGCAGACCACAGCAGCACAACTGAAGAGACAGGCTGAGTTCTGAGCCTACCTTGTTTCCTACCTTCCCAACAGGAAGCATGTATGGCCCTTTACGTTCTAGTGCTTCTTACTGATTTTGTACAGATTTGATGAAGAATAAGAAACCTTAACTAATGAGACTCTTGTTCCCTAGTTTATGTCTTTTGTCCTTTGTTCTGCATTATCTTGTTTCAAACACTGACACCTAGTGTTTTCCCACCACTATGTTCTGAATAGGGTTCAACAAAACAACTAGGCTAAGAACCCACAACCAATCGAAGTGTTTTGATCCTGATCCATAATGAGAAGATGGCTGCCATGAATTAGCCCCATGGTAGAACACAGCTATGAGCTCACCAGCTGCTTGATTCTGCCTGTGTGGTCTCCACCCTTATTCTGAGACTCTCACTACCTCCAGGAGAAGAGCCCCCATCTGCTCTCTAGCAAAGCTTCACCAGGGACCTAAAGATGCGAATGCAGCCTGGGTTGAACCAAGCCCTGCTCAGAATAGCAAGCATCTGAGAGATCTCCTGGCACTGTCTTCCCAGTAGGGGACTGCTGCGGCTTTGCCCACTACACCACTCCTAATTACCTCTGTGCAGCACAGAAGCTAGAAAGCCCCAGTCATTAACTTTTATGGAGGACTTTTCCAGGAGGTTGCCCGTGTCCCGCCCTGCTCTTCAGAGCCGGCAGGTGATATGCCCTGAGCTTGCAAACAGTTTGAAAAGTTGAAGAGAGTCATGATCAATCTAAGATGGTGATCCTTGACTGGGGGTCATTTTGTCACTCTCCCACAACCCCCGCCCCCACCGCACTTCCAAAGATATGTGGCACTCTGGAGAAATTCTGGGGTGGGCCCACGGGGTGTGTGAGGATGCTACTAGTATCCAGTGGACAAAGACCAGGGATGCTGCTAACATTCTACAGTGCACAGATGGATCTCGCAACAAGAAGTGTTTGGTTCAAACTGCTTATTGTGATGAGGTTAAGCAATGCTTGTCCAAGGAGATTATTCTGCTGGAAAAAAAAAGTAGGCTGGACCCTTACACAACCCCACACTGGAATTCTAGTTTTATTCAACCCTGACTGTGCACCTATGCAGAATTTTCCTCTCAATGACCCCTCCAATTTCAGTTACATTTCAAAATTCCTCTTCTAACTTCCATCTGCCTTTCTAAAATCTATGCCCTTTGAGCTTTCCTAGCTTCAGGCATGAACTCATCATCCCCAGAACAACCTTCACTTGTCCTTGGACCTGGAGCACAGTGGCTTTTAGGGAGCCTCCCCAACTCTGAACCAGCAGCTTAAAGTCAGTTTTTCCCATGTGGCAGACATCCCACAAAGCTGTACTGAGCTACAAACACCCCAAGTGCCTGATTAAAAGCAATGGAATTCTAGGCTTTGGACTGTCCTGTCCCCATCTCTGACAACTGCAGCCCTTGTTTCTGGCACAAAAGCCCCTATAATGGTAAGACTGGGGCTTCCTTTTGCACTGGCTGAGTAGATAGACGAGTTCCCCAGCCCAGAGTGTTGGCTTTTGACCTGGGGCTAGAATGAACAATCTTTCCTGGTTGGTACTGAAAGTACTGACACTGGAAATTCAGGGACAGTTGGCTTGGGCTGTCCTGAAAGTCCTACATCCTAGGCATGCCTCTAGGATGATGGTCCACTCTACTCGAGGTGATCTAGGTGGCAGCACCTGGCTGAAGTAGAGCAGAGCGGAGCTGCTACTTTCACTGGCCTGGATCATGGAGCCAGGAGCATGGCTTCCCTGATGCCTCATAACTGCTTCCTGGGTTTAAGTCTGGAGGTATGTCTCAGAAACTCAGACTCCATGTTTTCATCTTCATAGCTCAGTTCTCCAGATGCCCATTGCAATACAGATATCACTCTCATTGGAACAGAAGGAGAGCCACGGTCCCTGCCCTGGAGGACCTCCGATCTGACTGTGTGTGAAAAGATCAACAATACAGTGTAGCAAGGGCTGACTGTGGCAGGGGTTGGGGGAGGCATCAGTGAAGGCTTCCTGAAGGAGCAGTACCTGAGGACAGAGGCTTAGAGAACAAAGAAAGTTTGCCAGGCAGAAGAGAGGTTTGGGGAAAAAATTTCCAGGTCAATGAAATAACAAGAAGATAAATACACTGGAAGCCTTGGCAAAACTTACAGACTAAGGTGGAGTCGAGAGAAATGTAATTACCTCTGATCATTAAATGAAAGTACTTCTTTATACTTATAATGTCAGGCTATAATTTTCAAAATGCATCTGCATCTATCTCCCCATTTTCATTTTTATAACCTCCACATGAGAGTGACAAGACAGAGTCTATTTTTCCAATTTGCATTTGGGGACTCTGGTCCCAAAGAGTTAAACAATTTATGCAAATCACAATGAGCCGAGGTCTCCAGACTTGACCTTGAGGCTGGCTGCGGAATACAGTGGGGAGTGCCCAGGCTTTGAAGGCAGACAGATGTTGGTAAGATCCTAGATTCTTTACATACTAATTCCATGACTCTAAGCAAATCAGTGAGTCATGGATTTCTCTTGCAATGGGAATAACAACACCTCCTGAGCAAGGACAATTGTGAGGACAAAATGAAAGAAGCACTTTGAAGGGCCTAGTAAGAAGTTGGCACTGGTCGGCCATCATGAGATGGTCTCTAGAAATCTGAACTCTTAAGTATGAATATCAAAGAGTCAGCTTGCTGTTCAACTGAAGGCTTCCCTTGTGCAGATCTTCCTTCCGTGACCTCTGCTCCCTTGTATGTCTAACAATTTGATTCTCAGTGTGCTCAAATTAATTAAACAACCTTTCTTCAGGGATGAGAGAGCTGATGTGCTTTTGAGGGGATGCTAATTACACTTGGTATCTCCTTTAATAACATGAGATTAAAAAAGTTGGAAGTGAGATTTTTAAACATACAAGGCCACCATGGTGACAGGGAACTGATCAAGGATGGATCTATGAACTTGTTTACTTGGATTCTTTTCCTTGCTTAGTATGTTTATATGGATCTAAAACCAAGAACTGGAAAGTCACTTTACATGGCGACTAACTCTAGCTTTCTTTTATTACAAATAGCCAGGAGAGTTGATCTACACAAGCTCCATCAGCCTTGCTCTTCTCAAACCTGCTCAGTGGAGTTGGCTGTCCTGGTGTTGGCTTTTGTCTTCCACTTTGATTTACTTGTCTGTTGGGCATTACTCTTCTTTCCCTTTATCTGCGTGGAGGGAATAGCTCCTTCAATTGGACACACTGGACTGTAGGCAGCTGATACCTCTTCCCTACCACCATCAGAGGAGTGAGCGCTCCAAGCATTGACTCTAGGTCTACCTCTGCTGTTCCCTCTGCTTATGTGATGGAAGCAGCAGCATCGATGGGAAGGAGTCTGGGCTGCTCAGAGAGTCCTCAGTTCAAAATCCTGACCTGTCTCTTGTATGATGACAATGACCCTGTTTCTACTTACACTGAGACTCCCTCGTCTCATCTCTGTGATGCTAGTGATAGTACTTGTTTATAAGATTGCTGAGGATTATACACAGCAAAGTATGTAAAGCACCTCGGCAGAGCCTATAGATAGCAGGAGTTAATAAGACACTTCCTGCTTCTACATGATCACTGCCTCAAAACAGCCAATGTATTCAAGTCAAATGGTTTGAGTTCTGTATTGCTTATTATAAAGGCTATTATGTAGATGAAACCCAGAGTGAGTTTATTCGGTATCATTTGTCAATCATTATTAATCGATAAGACCTCAATAACTCAATTAGCCTGCTGTATGCCATGCCCTAAAAGCAGTTCTGGGACCAGGACAGGTACAGCCTCTGCTTTCCTGGAGCTCAAAAATAATGAGTGACTTTCCACCTTCAAAACAGTTCAGATGGCTCCAAGGGGGATGGTAAGGGTGGGAAACTGAGATTGTTATTACTGAGGAAAACAGCTATCATTCCTGAGATGTGTCACTCAAATCTTAGAAAAGCAAGCCCAAGGGGCCAAGAGCAAAAAAGAAGTTCCATCAGGGAACTGTGCATGTTTCCACTTAGGACTTCAGTAATCCCTGGGAGGCTGCCTGGCCAAACCAGAAAGAAGTATACTTTAAAGTATCTCCTACAGATAAAAAAGGCAATAGAACGGTCCATTCTAGTCCTAGAAAAGTTTTCCCTACCTCCAATATAATTATGCTCCATGGCATGACCCTAAGATGTTGTCAATAAAAAGACATGTGTAAAGGGAAGAGCTTTCCTAGTAGCCCTTCGACCAGAAGCCTAAAACTGCCATGATGGCAGAGTTTGAAAAGTAGCTCCAGTTAGGCAATCCTGGTCTCGGCAGTCAGAGCTGGAAGGTGTTTGTGCAGGAAAAAAGAAGCAAGGTCACTCTGGCCTATGACTGAAGAGAGTAAATCCTTGGGGTCCAAGTCACAAGTGAGGATAGAGATACTGCGGGAGTCTGAGTGATATCCATATGTCACAGCCAGCTCAACATGGCCAGGGTGGAACTGGAGAAGGAACCACCAAGCACAGCATAGCCCAGTGGCTCACAGGGGTCCCAACAAACAGTTGGTATCCTGGGCAGAGGCCAGGGCAGAATTCTTGGCCACAGCTCCTGGTGCCTGCCTCTCTCACAACAATCCCTCCTCAGAGTACATATGATTGGCACTACCTTATCTTACTGCATATGCCAAAAAGGAAATTATTTGGTAAACTCATGTATACATTTAAAATCTTGTATACATTTTAATTCTTCTTTTGCTAATTCACTTGTTTCCTCAAAGGCTTAAAGATCTTTGAAACCAGATATTTTTAGATCTTATTGAACTAGAAATATCCCAAACCAGCTATATCCAACTAGTCATTCCAGTACAGTGATCCTCAACTAATGACAAGTTCACCTTCCCAAACTCAGTGGAACTTCTTAAAGTTCTCAAGCTGCTTCAATTATTGTGATTGGGATGGGTAGGGTTACTGGCCATCTGATAGGTAGAGGCAGGGATGGTGTTAAATATCTCACCATGCACAAAATAGTCTTTTACCTTAAAGTACCATTCTGCCCCAAATGTCAATATCACTGAAGATGAGAAGCTTTGCCCTTAACATATGCAGAGTCCAAAATAGGCATAAAATGGAAGTCCTTGGCTCATGCCCACCCCTTCCACCACTGCCACAGGTTCCTTCTTGCCTGAGATAGGCCTTGCAACAGATGTATGGACATTCATATTCACACTATCATGAATTCAGGAGTACAGAGATCAGGAAGAGACCTAGAGAAGAACTACACAGATCCCAGATGCAGACATGGGAGCCATCGAGCAAAGAATTCTGAGGCCATGAACACTTGGACCATGATTTAGGAGATAGGCTCAGTTTCATTGCCACAAGGGAGTCATTACTCTAAAGCTTAGGGTCCAGACCAGGAGCCCTTGGGTCAGAATCTTAGATCCTGGAGCAGCATCTAAGTAGATGTAAAATGAGTGTCTGCCACATCACAGTATTGGTAGTGGGTACTGGAGGAGGTTAAGAATAAGGGGACCAGAGTGAGGAACCAAACATGATTATTAAAAGACTTTGCAGGGGTTGGAATTGTGGCTCAGTGGTAGAGCATTTGCCTGGCATGTGTAAGGCCCTGGGTTTGATACTCAGCACCACATAAAAATAAATAAAATTAAAACAAAAGATCCATTGACAACTACAAATATATATATATATATATATATATATATATATATATATATACACATATATACATATTTTTTTTTTTTTTTGGAAAAAGACTTTCATAGGTATTTAGCCCTGGTTCACTCTCTCAGCTCTTTAGAACCCAAAATGTAAGGGAATATCAAGTTTCAGAAGAAGACAGGGGCTTGGGAGGGAGACCCAGGATGAGAAGAGCAGTATGAGAAGGAGTAGCAGGAAAACAGTCTAGCAAAAGTCTAAGTTTACCAGTTGTTGTTTTTGTTTTGATTCCTATAACTCTAAGGTAGAGACAGTTCAAATCCTATCACTAATTTTTCACATCACAGTTATGCTTTGGGAAAGGACTCTGTTAAAATACTGAGTCCAGGTTCAGAAAGTGGAAGGCAGAGTTGACAACTCAGCCCTACCTGCCATGAGATGTTCAATATTGACCTGGCATTCTACACTTGAAAGTCCTTCAAAGCACGTGTTTTAGTGAGCTTGTATCACTGTCCCCAAAAGATCTGGCAAAAACAATTCAAGGGGGAAAAGTTTATTTTGGCTCATGGTTTCAGAGGTTCAGTCCATGGTTTGCCAACTCCATAGCGCTGGGGCTGAAGTGAGGTAGAACATCATGGCAGAAGGATCTGGTCAAGAAAAGCCTCCCAGGACATGACAGCCAGAAAAGCAGAGATAGAGTTCCACTCACAATGGACAAAATATAAACTCCAAAGTCTCATCCTCAGTGACTTACCTCCTCCAGCCACACCTTACTTGCCTACAGTTGCCACTGAATTAATCCTTATCAGTGGATTAATCCACAGATTAGATTACAATTCTCATAATCTAATCATTTCACCTCTGAACATTTTCACATTATCTCATACATCAGCCTTTTGGGGACACCCAAATCTACTCCTGGCCCCCAAAAGTCCATGTTTATCTCACAATGCAAAATATATTTAGTCCATTTGCAAAAATCCCCATAGTCTTAACAGTTTTGTTATTACTCAGAAGTCCAAGTCCAAATTCCTTCTGAGACTCAAGGCAAACTCTTAAATGCTTTCCCCTGTAAATGTCAAAAGCACTTTACATATATCCAATATATAATGGCACAGAGTAATGTTTCCATTCCACAGGGAGAAATGGGGACATAAAAAGAAGGGATGGAATCCAAGCAAGATCAAAATCCAGTTGGGCAAACAAGTTCTATAGTTCCATGTCCAGCATCTGGAGTTGTGGCATTGTAATGTTCTCTCCAAAGGACTGAATAGCTCCACCCCTATGGTCTTGCTGGTTGCAGCCCACATGGCTCTCATGACTTACACATAGCTCTCTCATGACTTATCTCTGCTCGATTCATGAAGTTTTCCTCAGCAGTTATTACACAGTACTGGCATCTCTTAATCATGGTGTCTTCACTGCATTTTCAGCTTCATTCTCACATCTTTATGCATCATCCTCTCAGGTGCTGACTTCAGGAATTCCAAGCCTGCTACACTTTGACTGGCCTCCCAGGCTCTCCTTTGAAGTCTCAGTAGAAACCTCCATGACCCCCTAGCTCCAGTATCCTGTGTCCCTGCAGAATCAGCACCACATGGTTGATGCCAAGGTCTGACACATCTCAAGCAGTAGCCAAGCCTACTGGGACCATATCTGCTGCAGTCTCTGAATACCTGGGTGACTTAGCACAATGAGACAACTTCCTAGGCCCACTTGTGCAAGCAGGGTGGCCCCATGGTCTTTTCTCAAGGAACTTTACTTTTAAACCTGAGATGCATGTGGACTTGCTAATTTCTGAGATACCCTCCAGCAATCTATCTTATTATTTATGAGCAAAGTACTTAGCATCTCTTTCATGGCTACAATCTCTTTAACAACCACACCTTCTTAGACCCAGTTTTCTTCACTTTTCTGGCCAAACTGAAAGTTTTTCAAATCTTTATGCTCTGCTTTCTGGTCCTGATTATCAGGGTAAATGTGACTTTTAGCCATACTATCCATGCTACTTCCTGAATACTGTTCTGACTTGAAATTTTTCTCCACCAGATTAATTAGCACATCACCTTTATGTTCAGCTTCACAGAAAGCCTCAGAGTATGGGTAAATGCATGAAACTTCTTTGCCAGAATATAACATGAGTTGGGCCTGTAGCCCAATATCTAATACAGTAGCCCAATATCCAATAGAGTCCTCTTTTTCCTCTGAACTTCATGAGCCAGTCTTTACTATCTGCAGTCCTATCCACATTCTGCTCTCTTGATCCCCTACTAGATTAGCCCATTAAACTCCACTTACAAAAAAAGTGGACTATTTTTTGGAAACACTGATGCTTTTCCAGCTTGTATCTCCAAACTTTTTAAAATCCCTTCCCCTACAATCCAGCTTCAAAGACTTCTGAACTACATAGCCAAGTTAGTCACAGAAATGACCCAACTCTCAGTACTAATTTCTATTTTAGTTAGCTTTTGTGTTGCCGTGACCAAAATATCTGACAAAAACAATTAGAGGAGGAAAAATTTTATTTTGGCTCATGGTTTCAGAGGTTTAGTTTATGATTAGCCAACTCATAGCTCTGGGCCAAAGGTGATGCAGAATATCATGACAGAAAGATGTGACAGAGGAAAAAAGCTCAGGACATGATAGCCAGGAAGCAGAAAGAGAGCTCTACTCATGATGGACAAAATATAAACCCAAATTCACACCCCAGGAACCTACTTGCTCCAGCCACATCCTTCTTGCCTACACTTACCACCCAGTTAATCCATATCAGTGGATTGATCCACTGATCAGATTACAAACTCCATGATTTAATCACTTCAACTCTGAACTCTCTCACATTGCCTCATTCATGAGATTTTTGGGACACATCTCATATTTAAATCATAACATCTACTTCCCCCCATAACTCTTCAAGTGGTCATCATCTCTCACATGAACCATGGCAGCTGGGCCTTAATTGGTCTGTTAATAACAGATTCCATTCTTCACGTAGGCTGCCAGAAAAACCCTCCTTATATTTCCAGACATATCACTCTAAAGTCCAGTGACTTCACCTGCCCACAATCAGTGCCCAATTCCTGACCATGTCACTGTGCCATTACTTTATGGTTTCTACTCCAATCCCAAGTCCCAGTGTTCATGCTTAGACCCACCAGCCAAAGGGAGTCCCCCAGGTTTGTTTCCCAGAATGTAAAGTTGTGTTGTATCTGCAATTTCTCCAACAGTGACTCAAATCCAAAGCCTTGATTCCCTGGACATTTTGTACTCCTAGCCTATTGACAGTTTCATATCCTAGGAGGACTTGAAAACACCTTCAGGAACAAAGGCTAGAGGAGAAGTTTACAGTAGACACGGAGATGTGCTACTCATCTCTTCCCTCCAGGAAGGATCTACTACCTGTAGGAAGAGGTCTGCACACAGCCTGCACAGTCAGCTCCTTCAGGCTCTTTCTCCAGTGCAGAACCCACTTTTCCCAAGATGCCCTTGTCTGTGGAGCTCTCACCTGGTCACTAAGAGAGGAGAAGGTTCAAACTCTAAAGTCCTGGCTCAAAAGGACCAAGCCTAGTGGATTACCACTTGTTCACTTGTTCGAGAGAACACCACAAGATTGGCAAAAAAAAAAAAAAAATTATGGAACCTGCATTGCAATTTCATCTCCTCTTCTGTCCATTTAACTGGAACATCCAATAGATTAGATTCCACAGGAAGACCCAAGAAACATGTCATTGACCAGACTCATAAGGAATGTGCCTCCTCCTACATTAGGTCCAGCAGGATACCTCTGTCGGCCAGGACTGGGAACAGGAGAAGTTGTTACAGAACTTGGTTCGCTGTCTGCAGTGGGAATAGGAAGACCCTGAAAAAACAGGGGAAGGGAAGCTGAACTGCCAAAAGGCAAGGAATTGCAATTACTATAATAACCAGCAAAGGCAGTGGCAACTAAAGGATCATCGCCCATAATAGACTGCGCAGTCTCTGAGAATTAGACATACGGATAGTAGATAAGGGTACTGTCCAGATTGTAACAGCAGAAAAAAATCAAGGCTAGATGACCAGTAAGTTGATGAGCCAAAATTCAGACTAAGAACTCATCAACTGAACATTTATTTCTCACAGTTCTGCAAGACGTGAAGTTCAAGATACAGGTCCCAGCAGATAACGTGTCTGGTGAGGGGCCACTCTCCTTGTTCATAGATGGCATCTGCTTGCTGTGTTCATGTGATGGAAGGGCTGAGAGAGTTTTCTGGGACCCTCTTTACAAGAGCTTTAATCTTGTTTATGAGGGTTCAATTCTGATGAGATGATCTTCTCCCAAAGTTCCCACCTGCTAAATCGACTTTGGGTTAAGATTTCAATATGTGAATTTTGCAGGGAATACAAAAAGCCATCCTATAATAGCCACTGAATAGATATATACAGGGAAGAGGCCTAAGGAAAGCCAATTAAAGACTTGTCCCTCCTTCCTCCTCTTGTAAGAATGATAAATGCAGAGGCTGAGTGATGTCAAAGGGTGAATTTAAATTTTTTATGGTGGGGGGGTGTGATGTTCACATTGGAGTATTAAGCAGGAGGCCACAGCTGGGCATGATGCCACGTCCTTTGCTCCCATCAAAGTCCTGGAAATATCTGACCCTAGAAAGCAATGAGTAAGGAGAAGGTACCTGTGAATTGTATGGAGCTGGATGAACCAAGAGAGCCAAACACAAGAGCACCTTTATCTCCTGCCATCACCTGGAGTTGGCTTTTTTCTTTGAACCTGTGTTGTATCCCCCAGGCTGGTCTGAAACCATGGCATATGGTACACACTTCTGCCCACTCTGGATGCCACTCTGTCTTTGATGCAGAAACAGCTGTGCAAAAACTTGTCTATTTCAGCCTTTAAGGGTGAATCAATCAATTCAATGAACTAAGAAATCAACTAATTTCACTCTTTTTAGTTTCTTAGAACCCACTCAATAGCTATGGCTTTTTCCAATCAACAAGCAATCTAAGAGCTTCCCATGTCTTTACCCAAAACTGCCATAATCTTCTGGAAATCATTGTGAAAAAGTTAACTATATCATCAATGCATAGCTTTTCTACTTTACCCAAAATTATTAATATTAACATACTAATAATAATACTTGCTTAAGTTCTGTTTGCTAGTTTATAATCTACCAAAATTGTTACAAGCATTCTTTAAGTTCCCCACTTCCTTCACAGAATGGGATAAAACTGTCCTCCTTTAAAGATCTAGAAGCTCACAGAATTTAAGCAATTCTCTCAAGCTCACAAACCTGAGAAGACAGAGCACAAGCTAACTTCACTATGGCCAGAGAAGAGGAAGGAAGAATGTCATGGTCCCAGTCACTAGCCTAGCTCCCTAAGAATCTGTAAGGTTTTTTTCTTTCCTTCCTTCCTTCCTTCCCCCCTCCCTCCCTTCCTTCCTTCCTTGTCCTCCTTTTCCTCCTCCTCCTCCTCCTCCTCCTCCTCCTCCTCCTTCTTCTTCTTCTTCTTCTTCTTCTTTTCTCTCTCTCTCTCTCTCTCTCTCTCTCTCTCTCTCTCTCTCTCTCTCTCTCTCTCTCTCTCTCTCTCCTGGGAATTGATCCCATGATCCCAGGCTCTCTCTACCACTGACCTACATCCCACCACTTTTTATTTTTTATTGTGAGACAGAGCCTCACTAAATCACTGAGACTGGCCTCAAACTTGGAATCCTCCTGCCTCTGCCTCTCCAGTCTCTGAGATTACAGGCCTGTGCCACGATGCCTGGCAGGTTTGCTTGGTTTTTAACCTTGTACCCAAATGAAGAGTTAGCCACATCACATAGTTCTCTGAAAAGAGACACCAGAATCATGAAGCATTTTAGTTACATGCATGCTGATGTTCCAAAGCTGTTAATTGGCTAAATCTATAAATAAACAAGACATTGTCAAGGTGGGCATGTGTTAGAATGTGAGAAGTATCTTTCTCACATGAGAACTCTTCAGTATTTAAAAAAAAAAAAATCACCTGGCATCTCAAGTCAGCACTACTTTCTAGCAGCTAAAAAGAAGTTTGCTTGGAGTCCTGCGGCACCCTGGCAGCCAGGCCAGCTGGGATCCAGCACAGTAGTTTTCTCATGAGCCCAGAGATAAGAGGGGGGGAGGGGTTCTGTTTGCTGAACAGCCACAACAGGCCAGATGCTGGGCACCTTACAATTTGCCTTATATAAGTTCCTAACAATCTTTACAATAACCCTGCCATCAAAGACCCCATATTCCCAAATTATAGAAGCTGAACCCCAGAGAGAAAGGAGATAGCTAAAGGTCACTGTTCCTCCTCTGTAAACTCACCTTGAACTCTGTCCACTGCTTGGCAAACATTACTAAGGCCAAGATCTGTCCATCAGAGAAATTAGTGTTTGTCAATTAAAAAATAAATAAAACTTTAAAATCAGAACTTCATGAGGAAGCCAACAAAATGTGGCACATCCTTCAAAAATAGATATATTTAGTACAGATATCAAAACAGAGGACCATAGCTGCTAAAGATAGACTGTTAGAGAGTGAGAGCTGTAGTGTGATATTGCTATTCCTGTGGTCTACAAATAAAAATCCACAGTACAGTCTCTCTTGGAACTGGAGGGAGCCCAGAGCCAGCTGGGCCAGGGAAGTCCCTGGGCCAGGCCAGTGTGGGATTCCCTCGTGATCTCTGCTGTGTGCTCCCATGTTATCTCATCAGCATTAGCACTTCTAATTCTCACCCAAACACTCTTATATTTAAGTCTTAGTCTGTATTTATCATTTGCTCCAAATGCAAAATGTATCCTGGCTCTCTTTCTTTGTAAAGCACTGGAATAGCAACACAATGCTATGTGGTGCATTCTCTATCCCTGAACAACCTTTTGCAGCTGTGTTCCCTGCTTCAATAGCCTGCTAAACCAATGAGCTTTTACAACCCCTTTCTAGTAAAGTCTTTTCTGCTTATGGTCAGCACTAAAATTGATTCCCCAATTGCTCACCCCAAGGTCTGCTGTCTTAGTCTGTTTTCTGTTATTATAACAAAATACCTGAGAAGATCATTTATAAAGAATAGAAGTTTATTTTGCTCATGGTTTTGAAGGAAGGGAAGTCCAAAAGTATGGCACTGGCATTTGCTTGGAATCTGGCAAGGACTCTTGGTGCATTAGGACATGACACTGGGCATCAAATAACAAGACACAGCAAGCATGCTAGCTTGGGTCCCTCTTCCTCTTCTTATAAAGCCACTAGTGTCATCGATGGAACCCCCTCATTAAATCCTAATTACCTCTTACAGGTTCTACCTTCAAAGACCATTAACATGAATTTGGGGTTTAAGTTT
The DNA here is from genome assembly GCF_902686455.1 of Sciurus vulgaris. Taxonomy (NCBI): domain Eukaryota; kingdom Metazoa; phylum Chordata; class Mammalia; order Rodentia; family Sciuridae; genus Sciurus; species Sciurus vulgaris. Next base: position 125,118,030 of record NC_136462.1, read on the forward strand.
CCAACACATTAACTTTCTGTGGACAGAAAGCCACAGCATCTGCTTATGGAACATCATTAATCAATCTTCAGACCAGTGTGGTCAGGACTCTGAGGTTTAATCATTTCATACCCATGACCTCTGGGTTACCATAGCAACCACTTTGTATTTCAAGTCATCTGTTCCAACGCCCATTTCCCCTAGTGATTGGGGGTTAAAGACACCAGTGTTTGTATTCTCAGCACCAGCACAGAGCTCCACACAGAACAGATGCTCGAAGTTTGTGGAGTGAATGAGGAAGACTGGGTCCAGCTGACTCATCACCAAAGAGGGATCATATCACTCATCTTTGGGTCTCACTTCCCAGCCCAGCCTGTGTTCAGGTGAACCAGAGGATACGCACTCAAATGCCACTGGGACCAGGATGGTGCCAAATGAATAACCACAACTGAGAGTGATGGTATTTCAGTCAGATTTTTTGCTGCTGTAACTGAAAGACCTGACAAAAACAATTTTAGAGGAGTAAAAGTTTATTTGAGGGCTCATGGTTTTCGAGGTCTCAGTCCAGGGAGAGTTGGCTCCCCTGAGCCGACATTGTGGCTAAACATTGTGGTGAAGGAAACAGCTCACATGATGATCAGGAAGCAGAGAGAGACTCCACTTGCCAGATACCCAATATATATACCCCAAAGGCAGCCCCCAATGCCCACCTCCTCCAGCCACATCCTACCTGTCTTCAGTTTCCACTCAGTTAATCCCACCACAGATTAATTCACTGATTGGATCAATAATCTCATAAACCAATCATTTCTCCTCTGAACCTTCTTGCATTGTCTCACTCATGAGCTTTTGGGGGATACCTCACATCCAAACTGTAACAGGTGGGATGTAGAGAACAAGAGACCTCCTGCCCATCTAAAGAGAACGACTCCTCAACTCTGATGATTTGGGGCACATAAGTACATTGGCCTACTATGGCTAGATCATCTAATTTTTCAAGAGAACCTAGAAATTGTGATCCTCGTGCTACATTTCTCCATACAGGTCAACAACACATATCTACAACCTAAATCCCACCTACTCCTCCGCTCTGTGATGCTTCCTATCGATGCTCAGTGACTGGCAAATGGTTGGCAGGATAAGCACCTCAGTGACTCCCATTCTAGTGTAAAGTGTGACTTGGCCTGGGACTGCTTCCTCAAATGCAGCCTACCCTGTGTCTGCCTGCGTTCCCACGGAGTTGGTTCTGGTTTCAGAAGCAGAGATCCTGTGAGTTTCACACCCCTCTTTCTTGTTCTCAAGGTCAATGAGTGGTTCCTAACCACTGCTCTATAGTTTCTAAAACCTGGACTTCCATGCCCTTTAAAACTCGCTGCAGCCTTGCACACTAGTGAGCCGTTTCCAAGCTGGTTCCCTGAGTTAGGTGAGTATTGCATTGGAGCATATGTCTTCTTTAAAATTTTGTGGAGCCTTCATTCCAGTGAATGGGCTCTTGCTCAATATTAACCAACAGCCTAGTTTGTATGTCAGCCGAGAGCAACAGGAAGGAGAGGATGTGGATGCATGGCAAGTGGATGCTCGAAGACCCCCTGTGCTCTAAAATGCAAAATATCTCTGCTATTAAAGCACAGAGTAGACCTCTTTATCTTGGTAGCAGTCCCAAGGAATCAGAAGCCATCGATGTGTATCAGGACTTTAAATTGTTTTGTTAATATGCATTAAATTGTAATTATCTGCATTAAATTCATTAGCCATTGTATTACCTAATTACCCCCTATTTGCAGAGATCTGAGAATTCATGAAGTTTTCCCTCCTGAGCAAAATCATTTTGTTTGAGCCACATCTCTGTGTCTATGCTCGTGCCAGTTCTCTGAGGTGGCAGGTATGCTGAGTCACAGCAGACCAGCCTTGGAAGCTCAGGAACTCACTCAGAATGGACAGGGGAGGGACCGTGAGAGAAAGGAGGCCTGGGGTCCCAGCGACATTGGACTGTGCCACCTGCTCTTGCCCACAGACGCCACCCAGGCTGCAGGCTCCTCCTTCCCTGGAATTATGACTCACATAAGCCTGGCTGCTGCTCCAGAGGCTTTGCCTACTCCCAGGACCTCAGGGACCCAGCCTACTGTCCGTGTTCTGCCACCATCTGAGGGTGGGGTTGGTCCTCTGAGAGTTTCCAATCTTCCTTGCTCTTCTCAACTGTCACTGTGGTGAGTCTGAAACTGGAGAGGTTGTACCCAGCAACGACACAAAATCACAGTGTGGGGATTTTAGGAACTAGGGAGAACATCTAGAAATCTAACTCTGGGAGATTCAGGAGGACTCTGTGCACCATGAGATTGGGACATATTCCCAAAGTCAGGTTGGATGGGAGAAGGAGGCTCCTTATAGTTGCTAATTCCCTCATTCTTTTATTCAGCAGATATCCATGATGCCAGAGTCTGTGCTTCTGGTACTGGTGTCCTAGACCAGAGGCCTGACTGACACTGAGGGTCCCAACAAAACAGGCCCAGTCACTCAACCCAAATACCAAAAGAACAGGAAATGGTGAGAGCAGGAAAAGAAATTTAATGGGTATCAAATCAGTGTTTAATCAGGACTGGGAGGGCAGATTGAGATCCAGCCTCTCAGTCCTGTCTTCAGGTTGCTGACAGGAGCTTTTGGCTTAAATAGAGGAAGAATTAGGGCAGGCGAGAGTGATATGCCTAATTAAACAGCCTTGGTCACTGGTCTGGTAGATCATCCTTTCAGTGTTTGTTCTACAAAGGGGCTCTGAAAAAGTCCTTATTGCTTGAGAGGGCAATTTCCACTTGTCGCTCAGGATTTTTATCGATTAGACCTGTGCTCTTGGAAGAGAAGATGACTGGAGTTTTCTAGACACCACTTAAGGGATCCAGTGTTGTCAAAGCTGACAGTCAAACATCCCTGCATATCTTGTCTCCATCCTGAAGGGGGACAAGATAGGTTAGGTAAATTAAGGCTAATAAGCTTTATATTGCTAGTTTTTAGACAAATAGCCCTTAGTTGATTAACCTGCTTACATGCAGAGCTAAACAGGAAGCTGATCCAAAGTTTAAGGTAATAAAGGAGACAGATACAGGTTGAAGGCAGAGCTTTATCCTGCTTTTAGTTACCCATTGGGCACCTCCAGGCCTAAGTAAGGAATCACTGCTTTTAGAAAAAGGCAGCCTCTCTAAGTCCCTGTCACATTCCCAATGAGGAGGAAAACAGAGTTCATGCTTCCATGGAGTCTGCAGATCAGTACAGGAGACAGATGGTATTTAAAATATTTACATAAATAAATACATAATTATCCCACTTGCAAAAGGAAAAAGGAGGGGGAGAAAGGAGGAGGGAGAGAGAGAATGAAGAATGATATGAATACAATAGTGTAATGGTGGGGATCAGGGACAAAAATCCCCCGCACAGATGGAGCAAAACTTAATAAATTAGACTCATAGGGAGGGGGGCATACTCCATAAAACAGAGGCACAAGGGGGTCCCTTGCTTTCTTCAGAGCCCAAGTTGGATGTGAGGGTGTCAGCCAAATGACATGTGGAATTGAAATAATGTAAGCAACTGAAATAATGTCCCACACTTTGCAAAGAAGTGAATGCAGATTCCATCTGAAGGAACCAGAATCTGAATAACTTCTGCTTTCAAGGCAGTGACATGAAAGAAAAAGCACATGCTTTGGAATCAGATGAATTTGGGGGCTAAATTCTAGCCTGGCATAGAGTAAATGCTGGTATTCATTTGCTAATATAAGGGTTGCCATCAAAAAAGCACAGACTGACTGGCTTGAACAAAAGAAAGTTATTTTCTCACAGTTCTGAAGGTTGCAAGTCCAAGATCAAAGTGCCGGCAGGGTTGGTTTTGTAGTGGCTCTTGTTTTGGCTTGAAAACAGCCACTTTCTCTCTGTATACAATCTTGGCATCTTTTCCTCTTAGGTGGACACCAGCCATATGGGAATAGGGCCCACCCTATGATCTCACTGCACCTTAATTACCTCCAAACACAGTGACATTGGGGTTCAGGGCTTCAGTGTATGAACCTGTGAATCTTAGGGAGACATGATTCCGTTTATAACAGTGTTCATTAAAAATCCATTTCTTCTTTCCCTTTTTCTCCCACTTGCAAAGGTAATAATAGAAGAAAACAGAGTCACACTCTCACAATCCTTTAGGAATTAGGGTGTTACCTAAGAACGTGCTATAGATGCAGGGCTATTTCTTCATAAGGTCTACAGTATTTCACTTTAAAATGGTCAAGTAATAATATACCTTGCAAGAACCCACTCCACAGTGGACACTCTCAAAAATATAGAAGAAAAGGGAAGTTCAGGTTTGGAAAATTATTTGGGAAAGCTTACATGCCCATCTGCTCATTTAAAAAAAATCACAAATAACATTACGAATGTTAAGAATAAGATAATAATATAAAAGGAGAAAATAGAATTAACTATTGAGAATTTACTTTACTAACTAAAGTTGGGCCTCAAAAACAAGTTACAAGAACCAGAACTAAAAAATGAATGAGAAGACAGAGTAGCATCTACATCCATATTTATCAATGAAGAATGGAACATGCAAGAAGGAAGAAAGATAAGAAGCAAAACCTGTACTATTTTTCAGCATTTGTAAATGGGAGTTAAGTTGTATTTGTCTAGAAACCTTAAAAATGAGGATTGTAAAAATGAGACATGGAGGGTTCATAAATTGATCATTATGGGATGATAAAAAAAAAATCTAAGGATCCTACATAATGTATAACCATGGCAGAACATCACACTTTTCCCCATGGAGATGATTATTATCTGTCAATAAAATTCAAAAAAATCAAAGAACTGCCTTTTAAAACACTTGAAATCAGAGAATGAAACATAATATAACCATTTATCAAATTATACATCAAAGATCAAAAGAAATGTTCTAGTGCTTTAGATACACAGGACATTATAATTAACAGTATTGTACAGTTCAGAATAACAAGTAAGAGAGAATCTTGAATGTTTTCATCACAAAGAAATGGTAAATGTTTGAGATGAGAGGAAAAGAAAATATAATGTGAAGCTAGATGATAGACAGAGCTTGATGATCATAAAAATGGCAAGTGTCCCGCTCAGGCTCTCTAAAGATTGTGAGTTCTTTTCCAAGTTAGTATTAAGGTGAGCATAAGATACATTTCTGTAACACAAACATAGTGAAAGGTGAAAAACAAATTATTGAGTCCAAATATGCCAGTCAAATTCAAACTAAGGAACAGCAGCATTCATTCTGAATAGCATAGTATTTGGAAGTTTAAAAAAAATTACCTAAGACTTGCAAGTGCATACAGTAAAAACAGTAATAATATGTGGGAAATGAAACACAAACACACTCGTGTGGGAGAATGAAACTATTACAGACCTGAACACTCAGAAATGAAATGAGAACATAGAAAAAAAACGCTCAATGCAATAAACTTTGTACGTCTGATATACTTTTACCAAACCTTATAGCCCAGAAATATGGTTTATTTTCTTTTGAAGTATTAAATGTACTTGGTTTACAAGCCAAAAAAAAAATGATCATAAACTCAACCATAAGGAAAATGTCTATAAGTATACATGAACAGTTTATAGATAATATTTTGAGAACATAATGCAATAAGTTAAACCTTCATAATACATGCTAAAAAGAAAAAGCTCACACACGTGGAAACTAAAAATAAGACCCTGCAGATGGTGCTAAGACAAAGAGGAAACTGAAAGAACAGGGAGGGTAAGAATGGACAGGAGAATGAGCAGTTAGAATTAATTAAAAGTTTTGAGAATAGAAAACCTCATCAAGAGAAAATAGAAGAAATGAAAAAATGAGGGAAAAAAGATTGAAAAGAGAGAAACAATGGAATGAGAAGGAAATGAAAGAATGAAAAAGAGAAGCAATGTAGGCCTGACAAGACCTAATTCAAGTCATCTGAGTACAGGCTTGTTTCTCCACTCCAACACCTATGACTCTGAGACTTTGGAATATTTAATTTCTTTGGACCCTATTTTCTCATCTGGAAATATGGGAAATAACAGCACTATCTTTATTGGGTTGTTTAAAAAAATTAAGCAATGCCTGGAAAAGCTCCAAGTACAGTGTCCAAAAAACAATTGATAAAGGCTAATAAATCTAAAGAGGCCATGGTAGTAGTTGCTGTTGTAATAAGAATAAAGGTAGTCACTTGTGAGAGTGTCACTAACAACCAGAATTTTGAAAGAAAAGCAAAACAATACTACAAATAAGCTCCTGGTCAATCTTTTAACAATATGTGAATATAAAACAATTAGAAGTGAGAATGGAAATCCAATAGCTAGAAGAGAACAAGTTTAAGGTACGTGGCAATGTTACAAGTAGTTATAAGATGAGAAATCTTCACAATTTAAAGACAGAGATTCTTTGCACACACACACGTTTGTGAGTGTGCACGTGTGCATGTTTGTGTGGGTGTGAATATGCATGAGGGTTGCAAAACACACACGGGCTCATCCATCCCCCAGACAGGATAAGAGGCAAAAGGAAAGGAGGATAAATCATTAAAATTTATCAAACAGCCCCAGGGGTTTATTGATAAAGCTGTGCAAACATTTAGGACACTCACAATCTCCATCCAATTTTCAATTCTCAAGCATTAAAGAAAAATTTAATTCATCCCATTCATTCCAAATTGCCACACTTGAAGAGATAAGGTCCCAACACAGATTTCATGTTGAATAAAAATTTTAATTAAACAAAGAAAGATTGAATCAATTAGAAGAAAATATCAGATGATATTTTTATGGGCTGAGGGTGGGGAATTATTTCTTAAAGACAAAAAAGCACAAATCATAGCAAAATACTTTTAAACCTAACCATGCTAAAATTAAAATCTTTGTTATGATAAACAACTAATAATGTTAAAGAAAAAACTAGAAAATATATTTGTGATATGTACAAAGTGAAAAAATTAATTTCCAAAATATTTAGAGCTTCTACAAATCAAGAAAAAGCCAGTAGAAACAAAAAACAAAACAAACAAACAAAAGAAAACCCCAAAGCAAAACAAAAACAGCCTGAGGGGTGAGGGAAGATGTAATTCCAAGATGAGAAAAATCAATGGTTTATAAATGTATGGCAAGATATTCAAGATCATTAGTAATGATATGCCATTTCACACTCTTCAGATTACCAAAAAAAATTATTTTTAATTGTCAATATTGGCCTTGCTGAAGCAATGAGGAAAAGGTACTCTCACACTCTACTGGTAGGTATGTAAATTTAGCTAATAACTTACAGAGCAAATTGACATTATCTAAGATAATTGAAAACATTCACCCTGTGACTGAGCATTTCAATTCCAAGTCTACACTTTAGAGAATCTCTGTTCTGTAAGGAGAACACTTATTGCAGGATTGTTTGAAGCAGCAAAAAGAATTGAAAAGCCCTTGAATAACAATAGAGAAATCGATAAATAAAATGTAGTAATAAAAGTCACGTTGCTGAATGTTCTATACAATATATTACTTTTGATGGGAATTTTAGAAAACACAGAAGAACACAATAAATCTTTCATGGATTCATATGTGGTTTTTTTTTTTTAAATACAAAAGATAGAATGGAAGATACTAAATTCATTTAAATGATTTTCTCTGGACACCTGAGGGGAGAAGGTGAAACGATGGGGTGCTACAGTTTGGGCCCTGAATGTTCCCCAAAGGCCATGTATTCCGGGCTCGGTTGCTAGCCTGGGGTGTAACTGGGAGGTGATGGAACCCTTAAGAGGTGGGGCTTGATGGAAGAAGGCTAGGTCACTGGGTGCATGCCCTTGAAGGGAATTCTGGGACCCCCGACCTCTGCTTTACTTCCTGGATGCCGTGAGGTAGACAGCTTCCTCTGCCCTGAGCTCCTGCCACGATGTGCTGTCTTCTCACAGGCCCAACAGCAATGGGCCCAAGTGACCACAGACTGAAACCATGAGCCAAAATACAGTGTTTCTCCTTTTCAGTTTTTTAACTCAAGTGTCTGTCATGAGACAGAAGCTGACTAACATACAGGATATTTTTTCTCCATAACTGTGGTAAAATGTATATAATTTAAATTTTATGATCTGATCCATTTTTAAGTGTACAGTTCAGTGGCATTGAGCACATTCTCACTGTCGTGCAGACGTCACCCCATCAATCAGCAGAACTCCTTCCATCTTACAAAATTGAAACTCCAACCATCGAATACTAAATCCCCACTTTCCCCAGCTCCCAAGCCCCTGGCAATCACCATTCTACTTTGTTTCTATGAGTTTGGCCACTCTAGGTACCTCATGTAAGTGAAAATCATGAAGTCTTTGTCCTTTTGTTTCTGGTTTATTGCACTTAACAGAATGTCTCCAAGTTTTATTCATGTTGTCTTGTGTCAAAACTCCCTTCACTTTTTAAGGCTGAATAATATTCCATTATACCACCTTTTACTCATTTGTTCATCTGCCAGTTGTCACACGAGTTGCTTCTACCTTTTCACTACAGTGAATAATACTGCTTGAATATTCTTTGAGTCCCTGTTTTTCATTCTTCCAGGTATATACCCACAAGTGGAATTAAGGGAGACATTTTTTGGCCTCAAAAGTTACATATCTTTTAAGAAAAACAAAACAACCCTTAAAGCAAAAATGGCGAGATGATGATGATTTTTCAGTTCTAGGAGTTGTGTTGCTTTTTGCAGTTTTACTGACTGTGTAGATTTCTTGAATTATAATAAAGAGGAAAAATTTTTAAAAGAAACCACATAACCCAGAAAAACTACAAATTAAACCAATCACTTTTGTTCATATAAAAATTATTAAAGTAAATAACAAACTAAGCAAACCTGTAATAAATGAAATAATACAAAGTAAAAGAGGCTTATGCTGTGATGGTGAGGATGAAGCCTCAACAGTGAGAACTATTCAATTCATTAGTAGATCAAGCAAGAAAAGTCCCATGGTCATATGAATAGGTGCCAAAATGTTATTTGCTCCTGCTCTTTAATGCAGTCTTAATAAAATATGCTTCATAATATTAATAAAAGTATGCCCTTTAAAAGAGTTTATAAGCATGGTCTTAGGAGCCAGATGACTGATTGAGGTCTTCTCTCTGCTGTTGACCTGGGCATGCACTTATCAACTCTCTGTGTCCTGTGGCCTCATCTGTAAAATGGAAATAATCCTTTTGCATGAGTAACAAATGAAGTGACATGTATGTAAAGTACATGGAATGATGCTTGGCACATAGTACCAGGTAATATGCACCAAGGTAAGTATTTATGTTGTTGGTATTGTTACAATAAAAACAATATCTTCAGCTCAATCTCCTTGAAGGATACTCAAAGGTGAAACATACAAAAAGATGTTCCCTTTCAACTTGAACGAAGAACAGTCTCGACCACCATTTAAATTTCATATAATCTTGAAACAACACAAGAAAGAAGGTACACTGTAACAGATATAGGCTAATTAGAAACAGATAAAGTATCATTATGCTTTGTTACTATGACTACATACTTACAGAAACAGAGGTTTTAACTGAAAATCTCCAGAACTACTTTTTTAAAAAGGTAGTAAGTTGACCAGATACAAAATAAAGGATAGTTAGATAAAGATGCAGATATAGATATAATAAAATGGTACTTTTCTTGCATATTGGCTGTGACCAAATAAAATATTGATTAAGAAAGAAATGTCACCTAAACTATAGCAAAAACACAAATTATTATAATAAACAGCAATATTTCATGGAAGTAACCTTTAAAAACAAAACATCCCATTTGGGACAAATTAAAAGAAATCTGGGTAAAAGTAAAAACATAATACATTTGTGGATGGTTCTAGAAAGTTTATGTTATCAATATGTTGGTTTATCTAAATAAGTCTACAGATTGAATATAATATTTAAAAAATATTTCTTTGGGTGTTTCCTGGGAACTAGAAAAAAAAAATTCTTAGTATCCCAAAGACAGAATAAACAGAATCAACTATAAGAAAAATCTGGAATATGCTGGCTCTGCCAGATATTAAAATGCATTACAATTCAACAATAACAAAACGAGTACGGTATCAGCACAAGAGAAAACAAATATAATCTATCTGTGAATTTCATATACGGTAAACAAAAAAGCCATCAAGAACTACTGAGAAAGGACAAATTACCCAATCTAATGTTTGTGGAATCAAAGTTATTTTTAAAAAAGACCTATAACTTATACACATCTAACACAGAAATAAATTGCAGCCGGACTTGAGATTTTAAAAAACATTTGTGGAAAATTAAAATAAGACAGAAACGAATATTCCACAAATAATAGAAGTAATTGCAAAGGGAAAGGTAGGTAATTTTCAAAATTAGAAAGACAGAAACATCTCTCTGTTTTCCAAAACTAACAAAAATTAGAAGGCAACAATAAAATCAGAAAAAATACTGGTGGAAGGGGTCTTTTTTCTCTCAGGTTCTCTCCCTCCCTCCCTCCCAGGCCCTGTGCTGCATTAGGGAATGGGACATACATAACTCACCTCCAGATGCCTAGCACTGAATGTGCAGGCCCCACAGTAAAAGTGAAACTGCTGAACTGAACCATTAATTATATTAGGACAGAAGGAAAATGGCTATTGACAAAAGATGGGTTCCAACTGGAAAACGGGCATATGGAAAAAGGTTTCAGTTTCCTGGCGATCAAAGAATTGCAAATTAAAACGACCAAGGGTTCCTATTTTTCACCTACTTCATTAACCAAAAAAAAAAAAGCAAATAAGATCAGAGTCTGATGGCCTCAAGACACAGGGCAGCCAAGTTGTGCCCACTCCTGTCCCTCACCGAAGCGAGGAGTTGCTTAAGATTTACCGTGATGGCTATGGCATTGCTGCTTCTTTGATTTGCTTATTTAAAAAAAAAAAAAAAAGGCAGTAAAACCCAGGCGTACACAACGTGGTGGCCGGAGACCATGAATGCCCATCTTTCTCTAGCAGCGGTTACTGAAAAGCCTCAGAGGGCGGTTTTAATTTCCTCTTGCTGTTCGTCTGGGGTCTGGTTTCCCAGGCAGCCAAGGTGCTGGGTGAACGCAGGGAGACCCATCCATCAATTTTGTGGCTGCCATAGCATGGCGATTTTGAATCTTGCAATAAAACAAGATTAATGGGCTTGACTTCCGTCGGTTTGACATTTCAGCAACGAGGGCTGTATTTGCCAGGTTTCTACACCTCTCTCCTTCTTGTCTCAGCCATTTTGTAATCATGAGCCAGGTCCCTTTTGTTCTCTCAGACTCCTGAAGAGAATTGTGTAGAGGAAGATGTAGGGTGCACTCTGAAAAGACAAATCTCTCTGATTTCTTCTCATCGTCAAACACAAATAGGGATTTCGGTGGGGAAACAAGCTCTCCCAGCTCTGGTGGTGGGATGAAGCATTATGAATTTAATCATTTTGATAATCATTTTATCCATCCACATGTACTTACCCCGCATTGAGCACTGTGTAGGCACCTGGGAAAAGAAAGAGGGAATACATAAAGAATTACAGCAGCACCCCCAGATCTGCAGTTTTGCTTTCTGTGGCTTCAGTTACCTGCAGTCAACTGGGGTCTGAAAATATTAAATGGGAAAGAAATAATTTATAAATTTTAATTTGCATTCCATTCCGATTAGCTCCAAATCTCATGCTAACCCACCCTGCCTTGCCTGGCATATCACTTTGCCCAGTGTCTTCATGTCCTCTGCACTGTCCACTCCGTCCCTCAGTAGCTCCTTCAGTTATCAGACTTGCTGTGCGGCAGTTCTTAGGTTTGGTAATCCTCTTTATACTTAACAATGGCCCCAAAGCACAGGAGTAGTGATGGTGGCAATTTTATTACAGTATATTGTTAAAAATGATTCTGTCATGTTTTTATTTTTGTTAATCTCTTACTGCACCTAATTTATAAATTAAATCTTATTATAGCAGGCATAGAAAAATACGTAGTACATATTGGGTTCAGTACTAGCTATGGCTTCAGGCATCCTCTGGGAGCCTTGGAATGTGTCCCACTTGGTAAGTGGGGACCACTCATGTATGAAATGTTTATCCAAAGAAGACCCAGGACTGTTGGCATGGCAGAGCTGGGGATGTGGTTCTCAATAAAAATTCAAAGGAAGTGCAAGGTGGATAAAAGGTGGATGTGAGGAGGTGCCCCTGGGTGTTCCAGGACTCCTGCCTTGCAATGGGTGATTCTTTCACCTGTGACTCCAGCTTATCCCTCCTCCTCCAGAACCTTCCCTGGCCCTATGGAGCAGTAACTGTCCTTCTCTGACCCTTATGTTTGTTCTGTCACACAATACATTGCCTTGTGGCTCGTGTTTTATTATTTTAGATTTATATTAAATTATTGTTGATACCACCTTATTGTTACAATTTTCATACATCTATTTCCTCTTGTAGATATTGAGCTTTGCACAAGCAATAGCACAATGTCTGGAACATAGTAGGTACTCTGAAAATGTCTCCTGTACTTAGTCAAACAGATCAATATGAATTTATAGACACGCCCACAGGGGCGTGGACAAGTGCGGACTGGGAAGGGAGGAGGGGAAAGGTGAGCCACAGCGAATACCAGCACATCCTCACCTAGCACCTACCACCTGCAAGGTACTTAAGCACATTCCCTGCACCCATTCATCCCATCTTACAACAGACCTATGAGGGAGGTGCTATTAATGACCCCATTTCACAAAAGAGTGCATGGAGCCACGCCTGTGATCTCCCAGGGAGTGGGGAGGTGGAGCGGGTTAGGAGGACAAGGGACACTGGCTGCAGAGCTGGCTCTCAATCACTGTTCTGGGCAGCTCTGTGGCAGCCAGACTTGTCACTGCAGGTAACTGGTGGCTTAGAACCCTAAGGTCTGAGAGGCATCTAGCCCCACTCCCCACTCAGCGAGAGAATGCCCATAAACAAACCTTAAGAAATAGTTGCATATTTCTGCTTGTTTAAGCTTTGAGTTGACACGTTGACAAGACAGATTATGATTTAAAGTACAACAAAGAGCCCCTGTCTCTAAATAAAAAATGAAAAGGGCTGGGGATGTGGCTCATGGTTAAATACCCCTGGGTTCAATCCCCGGTACCATGGAGAGAGAAATTAAAATGTGTGATGTTATCTACTTTTTTCCAACACCCGAGAAGATGGACTCTGTTACTGTCATCTCCATTAGCAAATGAAGATTAGAGGTTTGTTACAGTAGCAAAAACAATAAAAACTTCCAGGAAAAACAGGGGTTGCAACACCAATATCAGAAAAAGTAGAGTTCACAGGTAAAACATGATAGAAACAGAGGGAATCATAATGTTGTTGCTGTTGTGACATCCAAGTCATAAAGGCAAGAACCTGTAACAATTTGCATCCTCAATAAGAAATAGCATATATAAATATGCTTTTTAAAAAGACAAATAAAAGACAGAGTAGCAGTGAGATAGATCAGTATACTTCCTTCCAATCCCTGCAGATGAGGAAGACATATAAGAAATAAGAATATAAAGGACCTAAATTAGTAAGGTAGATTAACAAATTTATAATCTGGTCCCTATAAACTTTATACAATTTTGATGGCACCTATAAACATGGCCTGTTGGATGATGAATAAAATTTGATAAGACCCTCTTCAAAGTAGAAATGTATGAACTCATTGTCCAAGCCCAATAAAATATTTATTTTTTAAAACCAATCACTTGAAAATTTTAAAAAGCTGTATCCTAAATAATTCCAAGAAAAATTAAAAGTTGTTATGAAATAACTAGAAAAATAGCAGTAATCAAACACAAAGTTCGTGGGGGAAGAGGAAGTACTGGGGACTGAAATAGAGCATATTAAATTCTGTACAAGCATGATTATGTCAAAATGACTCCCACATCCTAATTAGAAAAAGTTATACTTCACATATGCACAGTAGGTCAAAATACACTCTACTGTCATGTCTATCTAAAAAGAACAAAAAAAACTTTATCAATTTTCCATTGATATTATTACTATGGTATTTTGTAGAAATTGTGCTTGTTTGGAATTGTGTGTACATTTATTAACTTATATGCAAATATATACATATTTGTCAAAAATATTATATCTTCATGAACAAAAAATTGAGCCCCACTATTATGTTTAACTATAAAGCACTAATAAAAACATGAAAAAAAAGTTATTTTATTAGATCTATTAATTACTGAAGAATAAAGAATAAATATAAATTAAGAATTTAACTCCAGAGAGAGTTTCAAGATGTTGGCCTAGAGGGTGGCTGCATTTCATGTTGCTCCAGGACTCAGGATTCAAAGGAGGAGATATTGAGAGAGTTGGGGCCAACTCAGGGCAGCCGGGTGAGTCTCTCTCGTTGGGGAGGCATCCCGGATGGGGTGGTAGTCCCGGAACGCAGGGAACTTTGTGAAGTAGAGCTGCCAGCGAGACGCCCCTCCCCCCGCTGGAGCAGTAAACTCGGACAACTGGGAGCATCGTAGAGGAGGCCGCTCAGCACAGCGCTGGGACTCGGAGCAACCACTGGGGCTCCGGTGGCTGCCCAGGGGAGGAGCGGCGAGGAGAGCTGTGTGGACTCAGAACACCGGGGCCTGCCCTGAGGAGGAGGAGGAGGAGCGTGGCTGCTTGGATTCGGAGTGGCTATACCAGAGCTACAGGCGGTTGCCAGAGGAGGAGCGGCCCAGCAAGCTGTTTGGACTCGGAGCAACTGCTTCTGAACACCGGGGCCTGCACTGAGGACAAAGAGAAGGAGGAGCGCGGCCACTTGGATTCGGAGTGGCTATACCAGAGCTACAGGCGGTTGCCAGAGGAGAAGCGGCGCTGTGAGCTGTTTGGACTCAGACCACTTCTGAACACCGGGGCCTGCCCTGAGGACGAGGAGGAGGTGCGCGGCCACTTGGATTCGGAGTGACTGCACCAGAGCTACAGGTGGTTGCCAGAGGAGGAGCTGCGTGGTGAGCTGTTTGGACTCAGACCACTTCTGAACACCGCCGGGGCCTGCCCTGAGGACGAGGAGGAGAAGGAGCGCAGCAGGTCGTTTGGACCCGCAGTGACTGCATTAGAGCTCCAGGCAGGTGCTCAGAGGAGGAGGCGACTGGTGAGTTGTTTGGACTTAAAGCGACCGCTCCTGAACACAGGGGGGCTGCCTGGAGGAGAAGCGCGGTGGGTCGCTTGGTCCCGAGTGGCCGCACCAGAGTTCCGGGCGGTTGCCCAGAGGACGCATGCAGTGGGTCACATGGATTCAGAGCCACTCAGAGTGACCGCTCCTGAACACCCGGAGGGTTGCCTGGAGGAGGATGAGGAATGGGGCGGGTCACTTCGACTCAGAGTGATTGATTGCCCAGGGCTACGGGTGGTTGGTGGGAGGAGGAGGCATGCAGTGAGTTTCTTGGACTCCTAGTGACCGCACAGGAATACTGGGTGGCTGTCTGGAGGAGGGGGTGTGTAGCGGGTCTCTGGGACTCAGAGCGATTGTACGGGACCCCAGGTGGCTGCTCAGAGGAGGGGCCACACAGCCAGGCGATTAGGTGCAGAGCAGGGTCCCAGGATCTAGGAGGCTTCTTGGTGGAAGAGCCCCACAGAGACACGCTTAGGGGCGGAGCGAAGGTTCCAGGACTGCGGGCAGATTCTAAGAGGAGGGGCAGCCTAAGGAGATTCCTCTGCGAAGGGTGAGGCTCCCAGGCCCAGGAGGTAGGACCGGGCCCCTGGGAACTTTGCAGAGGAAGGCAGCCCAGCCCAGGCAATAGCTGTAAATTGAGGGGAACCTCTAGGAGGGAACTGACCAGCGAGACTTCCCCACCGGGTGAGTCTTCCCTGCCGGGTGAGGTTTCCCCACAAGGACGGTAAAACCAGAGACTCAGGCCCAAACAGGCCTTGCCTCAGCCCACAGCCTAGGTCCCCTTTGGATGACCATTGGTCAACAAGTGGAGGCACCTCTGCCCACTAGCAGGGAATATACCCCACCTGAAGGCCACCACTCCTAGAGAGGCAGCTTCCTTGTGGAGCACCGCATTATCAACTTCCTCCAAGACGTCAGCCTACTGAAGGCTAAGAGGGGATATATATAGAAATCATCAAGGACATTGTAAGTCAATAGAGGAAATCTGCAATATCTCAGCGGTCCACTGATACCTGAACAATATGAGAAAACAAGGAAAGAAAATGCTGCAAACAAATCTAGATGTTACATCAACAAAACCCAATGACAGCATGGCAGAAGAAATGACAGAAAAGGAGTTCAGAATGTACATAACTAAAATGATCAGGGAAGCAGACGATGAGATGAAAGAGCAAATGCAGGCATTGAATGATCGCACCAATCGACAGTTAAAAGAGCAAATACAGGAAGCAAAAGATCATTTCAATAAAGAGTTAGAGATATTGAAAAAAAAACCAAGCAGAAATTCTTGAAATGAAGGAAACAATAAACCAAATTAAGAACTCCATAGAAAGCATATCGAGTAGGATAGAACACCTCGAAGACAGAACCTCAGACATTGAAGACAAAATATTTAACCTTGAAAACAAAGTTGAACAAACAGAGAAGATGGTAAGAAATCATGAACAGAATCTACAAGAACTGTGGGATATCATGAAAAGGACAAATTTAAGAATTATTGGGATTGAGGAAGGCCTAGAGAAGCAAACCAAAGGAATGAACAATTTATTCAATGAAATAATATCAGAAAATTTACCAAATCTGAGGAATAAAATGGAAAATCAAGTTCAAGAGGCTTATAGGACTCCAAATACACAAAATTACAACAGACCCACACCAAGGCACATTATAATGAAAATGCCTAACATACAAAATAAAGACAGAATTTTAAAGGCTGTGAGAGAAAAGAACCAAATTACGTTCAGGGGGAAACCAATACGAATATCAGCAGATTTTTCAGTCCAGACCCTAAAAGCTAGAAGGGCCTGGAACAACATTTTCCAAGCCCTGAAAGAAAATGGATGCCAACCAAGAATCTTATACCCAGCAAAACTTACCTTCAAATTTGACGATGAAATAAAATCCTTCCATGATAAAAAAAAGCTAAAAGAATTTACAAAAAGAAAGCCAGCATTACAGAACATTCTCAGCAAAATATTCCATGAGGAAGAGATGAAAAACAAAGAAGCAAATCAGCAAAGGGAGGAATTATCCTAAAGGAATTGTCAAATAAAGGAGGAACCAAGTTGTGTCAAACAAATAAATAAATAAAATTTTAAAAATGAACCAAATGACCGGGAAACCAAATCATATCTCAATAATAACCCTGAATGTTAATGGCCTGAATTCATCAATCAAAAGACATAGACTGGCAGATTGGATTAAAAAGAAAGATCCAACAATATGTTGCCTACAAGAGACTCACCTCATAAAAAAGATACCCATAGACTAAAGGTGAAAGGATGGGGAAAAACATACCATGCACATGGACTCAGCAAAAAAGCTGGAGTATCCATCCTCATTTCAGATAATGTGGACTTCAAGCCAAAGTTAGTCAGAAAGGATAAAGAAGGTCATTTCATACTGCTTAAGGGAAGCATAAATCAGCAAGATATAACAATCATAAACATCTATGCCCCAAACAGTGGCTCATCCATGTATGTCAAACAAATACTTCTCAATTTCAGAAACCAAATAGACCATAACACAATAATACTAGGTGATTTTAACACACCTCTCTTACCACTGGACAGATCTTCCAAACAAAAATTGAACAAAGAAATCATAGACCTCTATAACACAATCAATAATTTAGACTTAACGGACATTTATAAAATATACCATCCAACCAAGAGCGAATACACTTTCTTCTCAGCAGCACATGGATCCTTCTCTAAAATAGACCATATATTATGCCACAAAGCTAATGTTAGCAAATACAAGAAGATAGAGACACTACCATGTATTCTATCAGATCATAATGGTTTGAAGCTAGAAATAAATGAAAGAGTAAAACACAGAAACTATTCCAACATCTGGAGATTAAACAATATGCTATTATATGATGAATGGATAACAGAAGATATTAGGAAGGAAATTAAAAAATTCTTAGAGGTAAATGAGAACAAAGAAACATCATATTAAAATCTCTGGGACATTATGAAAGCAGTACTTAGAGGGAAATTTATTTCATGGAGCGCATTTAATAAAAGAAGTAAAGCTCAACAAATAAACGACCTAACACTACAGCTCAAAGCCCTAGAAAAAGAAGAACAGACCAGCACCAAAAGTAGTAGAAGACAGAAAATAGTTAAACTCAGAGCTCAAATCAACGAAATTGAAACAAAATAAACAATACAAAAAATTGACAAAATAAATAGTTGGGTCTTCGAAAAAATAAACAAAATTGATAAACCTTTAGCCACACTAACAAAGAGAAGCCAAGAGAAAACCCAAATCACTAAAATTCGGAATGAACAAGGAAATATCACAACAGACACGACTGAAATACAAAACATAATTAGAAGCTATTTTGAAAATCTATATTCCAACAAAATACAAAATTTCAAAGATATCAACAGGTTTCTAGAGACATATGAATTGCCTAAATTGAACGAGGAAGACATACACAATTTAAATAGAACAATTTCAAGTAATGAAGTAGAAGAGGTCATCAAAAGCCTACCAACAAAGAAAAGTCCAGGACCAGATGAGTTCTCAGCCGAGTTCTACAAAACCTTTAAAGAAGAGCTCATTCCAATACTTCTCAAAGTATTCCATAAAATAGAAGAGGAGGGAACCCTCCCAAACTCATTCTATGAAGCCAATATTACCCTGATACCCAAACCAGACAGAGACAAAGTGAGGAAAAAAAATTTCAGACCTATATCATTAATGAACATTGACGCAAAAATTCTCAATAAAATTTTAGCAAATCACATACAAAAATATATTTAAAAGATAGTGCACCACAATCAAGTGGGTTTTATCCCAGGGATGCAAGGTTGGTTCAACATCAGGAAATCAATAAATGTAATTCACCATATCAATAGACTTAAAGTCAAGAATCACATGATTATTTCAATAGATGCAGAAAAAAGCATTTGATAAAATACAGCACCCCTTCATGCTCAAAACACTAGAAAAAATAGGGATAGTGGGAACATTCCTTAACATTGTAAAGGCCATCTATGCTAAGCCCATGGCTAATATCATTCTAAATGGTGAAAAACTGAAAGCATTCCCCCTAAAAACTGGAACAAGACAGGGATGCCCTCTTTCACCACTCCTATTCAATATCGTTCTTGAGACTCTAGCCAGAGCAATTAGACAGATCAAGAAAATTAAAGGAATACGAATAGGAAAAGAAGAACTCAAACTATCCCTGTTCACTGATGACATGATTATATACTTAGAGGAACCTGGAAATTCCACCAGAAAACTTTTAGAACTCATAAGTGAATTCAGTAAAGTAGCAGGTTACAAGATCAATGCTCATAAATCCAATGCATTTTTATACATAAGTGATGAATCCTCAGAAAGAGAAATTATAAAAACTACCCCATTTACGGTAGCATTGAAAAAAATAAAATACTTGGGAATCAATCTCACAAAAGAGGTGAAAGACCTCTACAATGAGAACTACAGAACACTAAAGAAAGAAATTAAAGAAAACCTTAGAAGATGGAAAGATCTCCAATGTTCTTGGATAGGCCAAATTAATATTGTCAAAATGGCCATACTACCAAAAGTGCTATACAGATTCAATGCAATTCCAATTAAAATCCCAATGATGTACCTTACAGAAATAGAGCAGGCAATCATGAAATTCATCTGGAAGAATAAGAAACCCAGAATAGCTAAAGCAATCCTTCCCAGGAAAAATGAAGCTGGGTGTATCGCAATACCCGAACTTCAACTTTATTACAAAGCAATAGTAACAAAGACGGCATGCTATTGGTACCAAAATAGAAAGGTAGATCAATGGTACAGAATAGAGGACACAGACACAAACCCAAATAAATACAACTTTCTAATACTAGACAAAGGGGCCAAAAATATGCAATGGAGAAAAGATAGCCTCTTCAAAAAATGGTGCTGGGAGAATTGGAAATACATATGCAACAGAATGAAACTAAACCCATATCTCTCACCCTGCACAAAACTCAACTCAAAATGGATTAAGGACCTTGGAATCAGACCAGAGACTCTGCAGATTATAGAAGAAAAAGTAGGTACTGATCTTCAACATGTCGGCCTAGGACCAGACTTCCTCAACAGGACTCCCATAGCACAAGAAATAAAAGCAAGAATCAATAACTAGGATAGATTCAAACTAAAAAGCTTTCTCTCAGCAAAGGAAACTATCAGTAATGTGAAGAAAGAGCCTACAGAGTGGGAGAATATCTTTGCCAATCATACTTCAGATAGAGCACTAATCTCCAGAATCTATAAAGCACTCAAAAAACTCTACACCAAGATACATATAATCCAATCGACAAATGGGCTAAGGAAATGAACAGACACTTCACAGAGAAGATGTACAAGCAATCAACAAACATATGGAAAAATGTTCAACATCTCTAGTAATAAGAGAAATGCAAATCAAAACCACCCTAAGATTCCATCTCACCCCAATTAGAATGGCGATCATCAAAAATACAAGCAACAGGTGTTGGCGAGCATGTGGGGAGAAAGGTACACTCATACATTGCTGGTGGGGTTGCAAATTAGTGCAGCCACTCTGGAAAGCAGTGTAGAGATTCCTTAGAAAACTTGGAATGGAACCACCATTTGACCCAGCTATCCCACTCCTTGGCCTGTACCCAAAGGACTTAAAATCAGCATACTACAGAGATACAGCCACATCAATGTTCATAGCTGCTCAATTCACAATAGCCAGATTGTGGAACCAACCTAGATGCCCTTCAATTGATGAGTGGATAAAGAAACTGTGGTATATATATACAATGGAATATTACTCTGCCATAAAGAACGATTAAATTATGGCATTTATAGGCAAATGGATGAAATTGGAGACCATCATGCTAAATGAAATAAGCCAATCTCAAAAAATTAAAGGAAGAATGATCTCGCTAATAAGTGGATGACGACACATAAGGGGGAGGGTGGGGGGAGTTAGTGTTAGGGTTAGGGTTAGAGTTAGGGAGGGGGACAAGAATGGAGGAAGAAAGTACTGTTTAGAGGGAAAAGAAGGGTGGGAGGGGTGGGGGGAAGGGGAAAATAATAGAATGAATCAAACAACATTACCATATGTAAATTTATGATTATACAAATGGTATGCCTTTACTCCATGTACAAACAGACAAACAACATGTATCCCATTTGTTTACAATAAATAAAAAAAGAAAAAAAAAAAAAGCCTACCAGCAAAGAAAAGTCCGGGACCAGATGCATTCTCAGCCGAGTTCTACAAAACCTTTAAAGAAGAGCTCATTCCAATACTTCTCAAAGTATTCCATAAAATAGAAGAGGAGGGAACCCTCCCAAACTCATTCTATGAAGCCAATATCACACTGATACCTAAACTAGACAGAGACTCATCAAGGAAAGAAAATTTCAGACCAATATCTTTAATGAACATCGACGCAAAAATTCTCAACAAAATTTTAGCAAATCGCATACAAAAACATATTAAAAAGATAGTGCACCACGATCAAGTGGGTTTCATCCCAGGGATGCAAGGTTGGTTCAACATCAGGAAATCAATAAATGTAATTCACCATATCAATAGACTTAAAGTCAAGAATTACATGATTATTTCAATAGATGCAGAAAAAGCATTTGATAAAATACAGCACCCCTTCATGCTCAAAACACTAGAAAAAATAGGGATAGTGGGAACATTCCTTAACATTGTAAAGGCCATTTATGCTAAGCCCATGGCTAATATCATTCTAAATGGTGAAAAACTGAAAGCATTCCCCCTAAAAACTGGAACAAGGCAGGGATGCCCTCTTTCACCACTTCTATTCAACATTATTCTTGAGACTCTAGCCAGAGCAATTAGACAGACCAAGGAAATTAAAGGAATACGAATTGGAAAAGAAGAACTCAAACTATCCCTGTTCGCTGATGACATGATTATATATTTAGAGGAACCTGGAAATTCCACCAGAAAACTCTTAGAACTCATAAGTGAATTTAGTAAAGTAGCAGGTTACAAGATCAATGCTCATAAATCCAATGCATTTTTATACATAAGTGATGAATCCTCAGAAAGAGAAATTAGGAAAACTATCCCATTCACAATAGCCTCAAAAAAAATAAAATACTTGGGAATCAATCTCACAAAAGAGGTGAAAGACCTCTACAATGAGAACTATACAACACTAAAGAAAGAAATTAAAGAACACCTTAGAAGATGGAAAGATCTTCCATGTTCTTGGATAGGACGAATTGATATTGTCAAAATGGCCATACTACCTAAAGTGCTATACAAATTCAATGCAATTCCAATTAAAATCCCAATGACGTACCTTACAGAAATAGAGCAAGCAATTATGAAATTCATCTGGAAGAATAAGAAACCCAGAATAGCTAAAGCAATCCTTAGCAGGAAGAGTGAAACAGGGGGTATTGCAATACCAGATCTTCAACTCTACTACAAAGCAATAGTAACAAAAACGGCATGGTATTGGTACCAAAATAGAAAGGTAGATCAATGGTACAGAATAGAGGACACAGACACAAACCCAAATAAATACAATTTTCTCATACTAGACAAAGGGGCCAAAAATATACAATGGAGAAAAGATAGCCTCTTCAAAAAATGGTGCTGGGAGAATTGGAAATCCATATGCAACAGAATGAAACTAAACCCATATCTCTCACCCTGCACAAAACTAAACTCAAAATGGATTAAGGACCTCGGAATCAGACCAGAGACCCTGCAGATTATAGAGGAAAAAGTAGGTCCAGATCTTCAACATGTCGGCTTAGGACCAGACTTCCTTAACAGGACTCCCATAGCACAAGAAATAAAAGCAAGAATCAATAACTAGGATAGATTCAAACTAAAAAGCTTTCTTTCAGCAAAGGAAACTATCAACAACGCGAAGAAAGAGCCTACAGAGTGGGAGAAAATCTTTGCCAATCATACTTCAGATAGAGCACTAATCTCCAGAATCTATAAAGAACTCAAAAAACTCTACTCCAAGAATTCAAATAATCCAGTCGACAAATGGGCTAAGGAAATGAATAGACACTTCACAGAAGATCTACAAGCAATCAACAAACATATGGAAGAATGTTCAACATCTCTAGTAATAAGAGAAATGCAAATCAAAACCACCCTAAGATTCCATCTCACCCCAATTAGAATGGCAATTATCAAGAATACGAGCAACAATAGGTGTTGGCGAGGATGTGGGGAGAAAGGTACACTCATACATTGCTGGTGGGGTTGCAAATTAGTGCAGCCACTCTGGAAAGCAGTGTAGAGATTCCTTAGAAAACTTGGAATGGAACCACCATTTGACCCAGCTATCCCACTCCTTGGCCTGTACCCAAAGGACTTAAAATCAGCATACTACAGAGATACAGCCACATCAATGTTCATAGCTGCTCAATTCCCAATATCCAGACTGTGGAACCAACCTAGATGCCCTTCAGTTGATGAGTGGATAAGGAAACTGTGGTATATATATATATATATATATATATATATATATATATATATATACAATGGAATATTACTCAGCCATAAAGAATGATAAAATTATGGCATTTGCAGGCAAATGGATGAAATTGGAGAATATCATGCTAAGTGAGATAAGCCAATCTCAAAAAGCCAAAGGACGAATGATATCGCTAATAAGTGGAGGATGACACATAATGGGGGGGAGGGAAGGGTTAGTGTTAGGGTTAAAGTTAGGATTAGGGAAGGGGGCAAGTATGGAGGAAGGAAGTACTGTATAGAGGGAAAAGAGGGGTGGGAGGGATGGGGGGAAGGGAAAAAATAACAGAATGAATCAAACAACATTGCTCTATGTAAATTTATGATTACACAAATGGTATGCCTTTACACCATGTGCAAACAGAGAAACAACATGTATCCCATTTGTTTACAATAAAATAAAAAATAAATAAATAAATAAATAAATAAATAAAAGAATTTAACTCCATATATTAGGGAAAAAACAAGAAAAAGAGGGAAAAAGAATAATGATATAGACCAAAATTAATAATTAGTAAAAAACATAAAATTAATAAATTCATCCAGAAGCTACTTTTTTATTAAATCCATATACTACATAAAACTATTCTAATCAGGAAAAGCAAGTAACTGTTCAAAATTAGGATAAAGGATGGATAACTAGCTATGGACAGGAAGAATATAAAAAATAGTCATTTACATTCTTAACAGATTTGGGAATCTGGATTTTAAAATACTTCAAGATTGTGCCTCTGGGGACACCCAAACCCTTGCTATGCCACCCTCATGCCTGCTATTCCAACCCACAGTAAACCCTGTGGCCTGTCTATACAATCCTAGAGCTCCCCAGACCATAATTCTTTTAACATGTTGGTCAATAGAAACATCAATTCTCAAAACTGACCCAAAAAGAAATAGAAACAATAAACATCGAAGAAACCAACAAACAAGAAAAAGTCTCTTTTCTATACTAGACCATGAGCCAAGTTGAGGCAAAGACCGCACTGTCAACTCCTTGGTAAAACATGAGAGGAGGACTAGAGATCTCAGCTTTGAGATCACGTCTTTCTCCCATTTCCTAGCAAACGGGTCCTACACCAGACCCGGAGCTTCAGCATAATGAGGATTACAGCAATGCCTTCCTCAGAGGCTTGTTGTGAGGAATGATTGAAATGATGTACCTTTGGGACCTTCCCAAGAGATGCCTCCCATAAAAGTTAGCTATTATTATCCATAAAAATAACAAGTAAATTGCAGGAGTGTGAAATAAATTTACTTCTGAGACAGAAAAGGTGACTGGAATAAATGGGGCCAGGCTTCCATTTCCTAGTTAAGATACAATGCTTAAAAGACATCAATTTTCCCCAATTTAACTTATACATTTAGTGCATTTTAAACCAGTAATATGAAAATTCCAACAATGGCAAGTCATTGCTTGTTGCCCTACTTTTTTGTTGTTCTTTGTAGATATACATGACAGTAGAGTGTATGTTGACATATTATACATACATGGAGTATAACTTCCCATCCTTGTGGTTGTACATAATGTGGAGTTTCACTGGTTGTGTATTCATATATGTACATAGGAAAGTTATGTCCAATTCATTCTACTGTCTTTCCTAATCCCATTCCTCCTCCCTTCCCTTCATTCTCCTTTGTCTAATCCAATGAACTTCTATTCTCCTCCATCCCACTTACTGTGTGTTAGCATCTGCATATTAGAGAGAACATTTGGCCTTTGATTTTTTGGAATTGACTTATTTCACCTAGCATGATAGTCTCCAGTTCCATCCATTTACCAGCAAATGCCATAATTTCATTCTTCATGGTTAAGTAATATTACTTTGTGTATATGTACCACATTTTCTTTATCCATTCATCTGTTGAAGGACACCTAGGTTGGTTCTATAACTTAGCTATTGTGAATTGTTTCTGCTGTACTTTTAATATCTCATTTCATTTAATTCTCAATCTCATGAATTATGATTCAGTTCTATTCTATAGGTAAAGAAGGGGCACTTTAATAACTTGCCAAATATCCCAATGTCAAGGGTAGAATGATCAGAATTTAAAAGTGGGCTGAATGTCCTCTTAAATAATGTCTAGATGGAGACAAAGCCTTACACATGATATAGAAGCAATGGTCAGTGATGGTCAGGTCCCACAGTCCCCACCACCCCACATGGATCAGGATTAGAGTGAGGAGACAGGGCCAGAACCTGTCGACATTGGCACAGAGAGAAATGATGAACAAGTGAATGAGATTAGTTTCCATGGAAACCATTCACCTAAAGAGAGGTCAATGTGTTCCTGGATGGATGAAGGAGCTTCTAAAACCTTAATTACAGGCCTGAAGGAAGATTCACTGTCAAGCTGAAAATGGTAAGATCTCACTGTTCCAATGCAACTTAATGTACCCAGATGAAGACATTATATTTTCCAACCTCCCTCAGACATAAGGGTGACCATAGGATATAGTTTTACAGATACAACTTTGGCAGATTTCAGTGACTGGTTTCCCAGCCTTTGCCCTTCCCAGAGCAAGGCTGCCTTCCTGCAGCTGCCATCATGTGACTGACCCTGAAGGAAAAGCCAAGAGGCACAGAGACCCCTACCCAGCGCCTTAACCGTTTAACCAAGCCAGTCACTGTCTATCTCATGTGGGAATGATATACCTCAAATTGTACTCCCCCCACAAAAAAAAAAAAAAAAAAAACAGATCTCATTCTTCTACCTTCATTTAAATACCTACCAGGTGAGGTAACAGGACATTATATTGCAGCCAACAAAATTTTTGTGACCCAATAAGGATATTTAGAACATCGAAGTTGAATGATCACTAATAGTGGTCCATCTCTATCTGGGAACAGGACCAAGCAGCACTGTCACCTCTTCTGTCCTCCTTCCACTTGCCCCTTTGTGCTACTGGGTGCAGGGAATCACACCCACCTCTCATCTTCCTTCCTGGTCTCTTTCCTCAGCCCCCTTCTTCTCTGAACACCTCAATCGTTTGTCCTCACCCTCACCATACATTTTCTTTGGTGACCAGGACTTCCAGTAACTGCAACTGACAAGCCCAAGATGGCATCTCCAACCTTCACCCATCTCTACCCCATCCCTCAAGCACCCACACCCTTATCCAACTGAGATCACCTTCCCCTCCTGCCTCCTCCTCCCATTTGCTCCTCCTCCTCCCTTGCCTAACTTGGGTTAAAGAGACCATCTTCTCTCTATGTGCCCAAAGAAATGTACTCAACCATTCCTTTTTCTTTCCCTCCCAAGTTCTACCAGTAATTATTTTCTGATGCTGCTACTTCCTCCACAGCTCACAAATCCAGCCTCTCAATTCCATCTCCATTTATGAGAGCTTGGGCTGCCCCCACATCACCTCACACCTTGCCCTGCTGAAAGTGCCTCCCACTGTGTCTTTTCACAATTGATCTAATCCACGCTGTGTGTCGTCAGAAGTGTTGACTTGCCACATAACCAGTGGTGCTTTCAGAGACCACACTGTCACTTTCCGATCTGCGTCTTAGTCCTGGTCTGTGCTCCATCCTCTCCTCTACCTTAGTGTCCCTCGTCATTTTCTGAAGATGGTATAGAGCATTCCACTCCTTCTCCTCTGCAAGGAGCCCGTTCACCTCCACACTCCTGCAAGAAAAGCCTTCCCTGACTTCCAAGAGAAAACGCCCTGCCTCTGCTATGTGCTCACCAACAAACAGGATACCAGGTATAAAAACAATGGCCACCAACATTTCTTGAGAGGTTATGGCCATGCACCGTGTTATCACTGAACTGATACACATGATTTCATAGTCCTCTGAGCCCATCCGCCCTAAGGGTGAAGAAAGCATTGTTAACACTTGTGTTCCGTATGGTCTGTGTGCTCCCCTCCCTGTTAGGCTGCATAGGAGCTGGCAGGGAAAGACATGGTCAGCTATATATTCCCAGCACCTGGCAAAGACAAGACACATGGTAAAAGCTCATTAAGTCCTGAATGGAGAGAGGGAGGGAGAGAGAGAAGAAGGAAAGGAGGGAGGGTGAAAGAGAAGGAAAACATCCTGGAATCTTATTATAGCCTAGGCAAACAGTCTTTGCTCTAACTCCACACTCACCAAGCATCCTTTTGATTTGTAATGGCCTCCTAAGCACATCGATCCCCGTCATGGGTCCTGGCCCTCCAATAGCAAATCAGTAAAGCATAGCTGGGTTAGACATGGCTTCCCATGTGTTAACCCGACTTGCTTTCCCAGGATCTGACTCCTCTGGGTGACCAAAAAGAGCCAAGGTTAAGAGAATCCAAAAAATCCAGGCCATAGACCTGAACCTGCATGACCTGCAGGAAGGTGTGTACCTTGCCCCACACGACCACCCTCTAGGTTACCCCTAATCACTTCCTGCCTCTCTAGCTCCTCTCTCTAGACCACCTAACAATCAGAGAGTGAAGCCCAAGATTTGACTTCACCATTTTTTCAGTTTCCCTCACTAGACAGCTCTTGGAGCCCAAAGTTCCTCTCACTCTTGGTTCTGGATACATCGTGTTGTCGGCTGCGTCATGGGCTGGCCAGCTCACCAAGCCATCTTTCCTGCATTAAAGTAACAAAGAAGCTGCCTGCTGATTAACAAGAGAACAACTGCATGGCAGAAATCCCCTGGACTCCCCTCCAGCAGTTCACTGGGGGCAGAGCAGAGTACTGCTTAGATGGCCACGCCCATCTAAGGTATTGACTTCTGGAGACAAAATACTTGGGCTAGATGAGGGCTGAAAGAAATCCCTTCTGAGCTTGGCTGCACAGAACTGGCTTTGTAGTGTAATGTAACTGAGAAAGTTCAGTTACTTTCTTAAAGCATGTGAGTCTGTGCCTCACATTTCATTAACGTTGTCACTTGACAAATATAGGCTTCAATGCTGCCAGCCTGGGGCAGCTAGCTGAGAGGAGGCCTGGTTAGAAACAGCCATTTTGAAATTCAGGGAAAATCAAAGAATGCCAAGGCTACAAAAGAGGCCTGGAATATTTATTGGGGGCTGCTGGTTGGGGTAGGGGCACAGGGTCAGGCCCAGCTATTGTCCCACATCAGGGGACCCTAGAATATAGGATCCATAGTCCAACCAAGAATATAGGGGAGTAAATTCTGTTTATATCCTGCCTTTAAATGATTGCTTTCCTTCAACTAAGTGAAAGAGAAAAGAAAAGAAATCAACATTTATTAAGCACTTACTGCATGTCAGCCACTGGTCAACATATCCTATATACATCATCTCACTTAATCCTTATCTAAGCCAGGTGCAGTGGCACACACCTGTAATCCCAGCAGCTTGGGAGGCTGAGGCAGGAGGATTGTGAGTTCAAAGTCAGCCTCAGCAACTTAGTGAGGCTCTAAGCAACTTAGTGAGATCCTGTCCCTAAATAAAATATAAATAGTTTTGGGGAAGTGGCTCAGTGGATAAGCACCCTTGAGTCCAATCCCCAGTACAAAAAAAAAAAAAGAAAGAAAGAATAAGAAAGAGAGAGAGAAGAAGAAGATGAAAAGAAATTCTTATCTAAGCACTTTGGACATCCCCACTTTATGGGTGATGAAATCAGGGCTCAGAAAAGGAAAAAGCTTTTCCCCAAGCAGCAGAGCTATGAAAAGATGTTGCTGGGACTTGAAGTTCAGTTCCTTTGACTCTGAAGCCCATTTGGTTTGCTCCTGGATAATGTTGGCAGAGGATAACAGTCCAGACGAGGGTCTCTTATATCTCTAGATATCTGCTACAGAATGAAATTTCCTGGCAAAAGATGATTCTGGAGATCTCCTTAATTCCAGTTTGCCAAAGAGTCTTTCCAGACACATGGGGTTTTTTGTTTTGTTTTGTTTTGGTTTTTTATTTTTGTTCCATTTTGTTTCTTCCAGACCACAAAACTCTCCTTGAAGTGAACCAAAGCTCTCCAGCCTGTGGATACAAATGGGGAGACAACACAAATGTCTGCCCTCCACTGCCGTCTTCAACTTAGCCTCAAGACCGTAGCCCCAGGAAGACTTCCTGCCCCACAAAGTGTCTGCAGAGGGCCTCCCTTGAATTTAAGATCAGCCTCTTTCTGCCCAGGTGCTCACCTCCCACCAGTTTTCCACCCTCAATGCTGCACCTCTGAGAACTCCAAGATGACACGTGGCACATCTTGTGCCCAAGGTCTGAGGACACCTCTGATAGCCACTACTAGGAGCTCCCATTCCAAAGTTGCAGGGTGTGAACTCAAGCACTGTCCCTTCCCCCATGTCCTTATCTGTTACAACTCCAAGCCTAATGTCTCCTCTCCTTCAGCCAAAACAAAATGCTTCATAAATCAACTCACACAGTGAAATAGTTTCTAGGCTCCAACCTCTAGGCAGACATGTGTAAGAATCTCAAGGAACAAACTCTTACTAGACCACTTCGACACCCCTTCCCATCCCTAGTAAAATATTTATAGCTCCTAAGCAAGTTTCCACACTCACCCAAGAATGTTTTGTAGGAATACAGAATCTTTAGGACTAAAGGGGCTCAGCTGTTGAGGTGGGTATGTCTCCTCCCCTGGTTAGTGAGATTTTTGCCTTGGAGGATCCAGGGCTTACTCATATATTAGACTGGCACCTATAATTGATGGGTGTTCAATAATTTTGACTGATACCCTGAAAGTCATCTGCCCAACAACCTTCCCACTGCAGGGTTTTTCTGTGGATACTTCCTGACTAAATGTCATAAGATGGCAGCCACAGTCATCTGCCATCATGGTTTGGTCCAAAAACAAACAAAGAAGGAGCTGATCCCAATTATCTTCCCTTCCATCTGTTAGGGCTTTACCTACACCTCCTACCTCTCCAGCTTCATAGTCACCATATGTTAGATGAAAATAGAAAGGCCATTTTTTTATAACCTCTAGGTGTAGCCCCCTTAGTGTGTCAAACACGTCCCTTGGTAATCCATCGTCTGCTTTTCTCTTCAAGCTTGCCCCACCTCCAGCCACTGTTGCTTCCCAGAAAATGAGAAATTTAGAGCACCAATATGAAAGGACACAAAGAAAAGGCTTGATAAATTGTTGTGTGAGCTGTCAGAAAGATCTTCATTGGCATTCCTCTACTGAGACAAAACTACTCAGACCAGATCCCATTTTAACTGCTGGTGGCCATCTTTGACCACCAGCATTACTGTTCCACCAACTCCCTGACCATACATACTACAAGGATATACCACTTCATTGACTGGAAGTCCAAAATGCAGTGCTTCTTTTATTTTTCTTTTAACATTTAAAGGCTCAGCTAGTGAGGAAATGTCCCTCTCTCTTTTTACTGGGGTCCCTTCTTCTTGTAAAAAGCCCTAAATCCTGTGGACTTAGCCCAAGAGCCAGCAGTGCAGAGAGACCTGGAGGATACAGCCTGGTTACCTGCACTACCCTCTCAGCCTGGTTATCTTCCCAACCAGCACCCTAACCTTGCAGTGCCCTGTTGGGAACGTGCTGTGCCAGTGAATGATGGGGCCACAGTGGTGCCTGGTCTGGAAGCAGTTTCTCCAGGTGCTTGGGGTAAAGGAAGAAAGGACCCTTCTCCTCAGTGGGTTAGGCCAGGAAGTACAGCACATCCTTGCTGAAGCCCCCTCCCTCCCCATAGTGACAGGGCTACCCATTAGGAGGGTCAAAGCTCTACCTGAAAATGGCCACTGCTGCATCTCTCTTGATCTGCCAGCTGAGTGTGTGTCATTGGTTCTGGCTCTTCCTCTCTCTCCACTCCTTCCCATTTCTGGCACATTCTCCAGGGATGTGGTGGAGGGCATATGGGAGAGGGTTCAGGTCTGGGGAGCGTCCTTTGCTGCAGGTTGCCCCCAGTACAAACAACCACAATCGCCAGAGAAATCTTTAAGTTACAAGAAGAAGAGCTTCAGGTCTGCAGCCCTCATTTCCCCCGGGAGGCATCTTTGCCCACTGCCTCTATAAAGAGTTTTTCAATTAAGAAATTTTAGTATAAAATTATTTAAACATTAAAAAGTATAGAAAACTAAGTTACTCTCAGTTCACCACCTAGATTAACCAATGTTAGCATGTTGTCAGATTTGTTTGGATTTTTTTAAAGCAATAAAAATGAAGCAATCTCCATCCCTAGCTTCCTCTGTCCCTGTATCCAGAAGTGATCACCTCATTTAATCCTGAAATTAGTATGCATTGTTCTAATATGCGAGAGACAGAGTTTGATAGCAGGGCTCAGGGACCAGGAAAAAGAAATGTTAATTAGTTTCTCTAATTACTGGTCCTGGGCCTCAGTTTCATCATCTGTAAAATAAAGTTTGGTGAGTTAAGTGAGATAATATATCTAAGTTCTTAAACAGTGCTTAGCCCATGAGGCTCTCAATACATCTTGGCTGGTAATATCTACAAAAAGCAGCATGCTGCACATGTCCTTTTAACTTACTTAAAAAAAAAAAAAAAAAAAAAAAAAACTCTACAATATGTTTTGAGATTTGGATATGCTGATAGGTATAGATTCAGTTCATTGTAATAAGCTATAATATCCCATTATGTGCATATACTTCAATTTAATTATGCATTGCCCTATTGATGGACCCTTGAGTTCCTTCTATATTTTCTCAATTACTGCAATAAATCAGCACACATCTCCATGTGCATGTTCAAGAATTAGATGCCTAAAAGGGAAGCTGCTAGGTGTGCACAGCTTGAAGTCCAGTAGATATTTTTACTTCCTATAAATATCTTTGAGCTCTATCCTAGGACACAGTTAAGTTACTTGAAGACATTTTGATCCTTTGGCAACTTGCTTTTATACTTTGTTAAAGCAGTCTTTAGGGCTAATTTTTCCCCATTGTTGATTTCCTCTGATCACTCTCCTTGATATCCTGTGAATTACGAGAATTTTCTGTTTTGGCTGGTGACAAACTATTCCTGAACTTGCATGAATTGCAGATATTGCTCCTACTAATTCTTTCCTTTGTTTCCCCCCAACTTTGGGTAGTTCCTTCAATGAATGCACCAATCAGTATTCAGCTGAAGGCTGAGAGGAACCATCTACAAATCTCTCAGCTGTTCTTGTTCTCTGCAGCTTTTGTTTACTCCTGTACTGTTTCCTGTGAATTGTAGCTCCCCTGTCCTCTGTGGACTCCCAACTCTATCTCTCCAGCACAGCTCAGGAGTGCACAGGGTTCTGCCTGAGTCAAAAACCAGAAATTCTGAAGGCGGAAGCTGGGGCCATTGCAGGATTGGCCTAGTTTCCCATCTCTTGGAGATCACTGTCCTACACTGCCTGATGTCCAGTGTCTCCTCTTCCTATGTTTTATCTCCCTTTTCAGTTGATTCAAGAAAAACTTAAATGTAGTTCCTATGACACTATTTGGGCCAAAACTATATTGTTAATTTTCTCTTTGAAGGGTCGAAACAATTTGCGATCATGTCAATAGTATGGGAAAGTCCCAGATTCTACACTTCTTTCTCTATTGTCAAAAATCTAATTTTTTCAACGATTTAATGGCTACAAGTGGTGCAAATGGGTCATCTCACAATTGATTTTGTATTTCTCTAGTTATTGGTGAGATTGTGCATCTTTTCATGTGTTGGCCATTTGGGTGTCTTCAATAAATTTCCTATCCACTACTCTGCCCATTTTTATATTGGTTTATTGATCTTTTTCATGTTGATTTGTATGTTACTTCCTTATATAGTCTGGATATTGATCTTTTGTCAGGGGAATGCATTGAAAAAAATTTCCCAGTCTATGACTTGTGTTTCTACGTTGTTTATAGTGGCTATTGTTATACAAAGTTTTCTATTTTTGATGTAGTCAAGTTCACCAGGTTTTTTTATGGTGTGTTTTTGTGTATTGCTTAAGTGATCCTTCAATTCTCTGATGCAGTGAAGATGTTTTCCTATATTTTCTTCTAAAGGTTTTTAAATTTAGCTCTTCCTATTGCACCTTGAAAGGTTTCTATTGCTCATAGGTAAGTGCCCTAATCCAGGAATATGGTTATATTGACTTTTGTTTGGCTAATATTGTCTAGAAAATTATACTAAATCTCTCTCTGCCCTTATATTTTCTGTGTGTCTCTTGTAAATAGCATATAGCTACATTTAAAAATTTATTTTCAAACCAGACTGAGAATCCATATCTTTTAAAAGATAAATTTGTCATGATTACCGTTGCTTTGTAGGGTGCTTTAAAATCAGGCAATATGAGTTCTTCCATTTTATTCTTCTTTTTCAAGTAGATTGTTTTGGCTATTTGATGCCCCTAGAGATTCAATATGAATTATAGGACTTTTTTCTCTTTCTGCAATAAAATACCCCTGGGAATTCTGACAGGGGATTCTGTTGAATCTAAAGACATTTTAGGTATAGTGCAGACATTTTATTGACACTGAGTCTTCCAGTCCATGAGTATAGGATGTCTTTCCATCTGTATGCTCTTTAGCAATGTTGTGTAGTTTTCCATATAGGAGCCTTTCATCTCCTTGGTCAGGTTTATTCCTGAAAGGGTTATCCTTTCTGATGCTACATTAAACAGGGCTATTTTCTTAGTCTCTTTTTAGGATTGATCATTGTTAGCTTATAGAACTATGCCTACTTTATGAAATCCATCATAGTTGTGCATTTATAAGAAAAACCATAGCACATATAGAGTTTGGTATTGTCCATGATTTCATGCATCCTGTGGGGATTCTTGAAACATTTTTCCATGTACGAGGTAGAATAGCTTTAGGTTCAGTTTACTCTTCTTTTACTAATTCTTGAAGGTATAAAGTTAATTGTTGATTTCTTCTTCTTTTTTAATATGTTTACAACTATAAATTTCCTTTTTTATCATAATGCTATATTCTATAAGTCTTGGTGTGTGTGTGTGTGTGTGTGTGTGTGTGTGTGTGTGTGTGTGTTTTCATTTGTTTCAAGA
Organism: Sciurus vulgaris; assembly: GCF_902686455.1. NCBI lineage: Eukaryota > Metazoa > Chordata > Mammalia > Rodentia > Sciuridae > Sciurus > Sciurus vulgaris. The sequence goes on from NC_136462.1 coordinate 125,152,543, forward strand.
TATTTTCTAATTTTCCTTGTGATTTCTTCTATCAGGTTTACATACCCCTTTGGGTGCCCATTCCATCTGCTCAATTGACTGCCTTCTTCATTCCTAAGATTTAGAAAGGAATAGATTTCTCTCCCTTTTTTTCAAGTTTGGCTGTGTTCCCCTGGAGACACTTGATTAAGTATTAAAGGGGCACAGAGAGAAACATTTAACAAGACAAAAACAGTTCTATTCAAAACTGAAAAATATGCCTCAAATGATTTCTTCCCAAGGCAGAAATGTCCTTTCAGGTCTCTTGATTTCTCTACACTAAGCAGAGACAGACTTCTTAACTGCCCGTTGCTCTCACTATCAAACCACGAAGGTGCTCCTGGGCCTGCCCTGCCCTCTCCAAAAGACCTTGGAGGAGACTGCATCCTTACAGAGTAGACCAGCTCAGAAGGAATCAGGGAGAGTGACTCCATGCTTAAACTCAGAAGCCCTCACATATATAACCATAAACTCTTGTTTCTTTCATTTTGAAGGCCAAACTCCTGAAAGAAATGACAGCTAGAAGAAAGAGAGAGAAGTATGAGGGTTCCAAGCAGGAGTTGATTCATGAGGACACTCAGGGAGGCTTCTGTTTGTTCCTTTCAGACTGCAGCAAGGTGGATGGATGGTCTGGCCTGTTGGCAAGAGCAGAAATCTATTACGCCTCCTTTAGAACAGAGTCCTGCCACACACTACAGCTGCTTTCCCCATCTGGTTCTCTGCCCTGTGAAAGTTGCATCTTTTCATATTACCCACAAAATGCTAAGATAAAGGAACTTGGAAAAATTCATGTCCTCTGTTAGGAAGTAGAACTTGATAAAACATATAGATTTGTGTGCTCACCAGTATTCAGAACACATCCCAAATTTCAGCAGCAGTGGACTACTGCACCCTATCGCTTCTATATCTGCTTCTTTGACTTCTTTTCCAAGATAGTTCAGCTAGCTACTTTGGGCAGCTTTCCCTGATCTCCTTATATTCACCTCCTTGCCTCCTTCCAAAGTGGGATATACATCTTCCCTTAGATTCCTAGGCTTACAAACACGTGATGCCATACTGTATTAAGTTCTTTCTTTGCTAATTCTCTCACTGGGTTGCGGGCTCCTCAAGAGCAAGAGCTGTATCATGCTCATCTCTGTATTCTAGGATTAGACACAAGTTCTGAGATGAAGAGGTACTTGGTAACTGTTGAATGAGTGAGAGAGGCAATGACTATATAGAGAGAGAAGTTAAGAAATGATGACTTGAAGCTCAATAACAGTGCTTTAGTGGCTTTCCAAGACCCTGAACTCTGTACTACTCAAATTCAGGCCTGAGCACTCCTAAACTCCTCCTCAGGACCCCAACAATATCAAATGCCATACTATCAACCTTGGCGTTTTGGTCAGCCTTTTCACTGCTGTGACTAAATGATCTGACCAGCACAATTATAGAGGCAGAAAGGTTTATTTAAGGGCTCATGATTTCAGAGGTCTTAGTCCATAGAAGGCTGGCTCCATTCCTCCATTCCTTGGGGCTCCACATGAGGCAGAACATCATGGCAGAAGAGCATGGCAGAGGGAAGCAGCTGGCATCATCAGGGAGCAGAGAGAGGCTCCACCCAACAGATACAAATATATACCCAAATCCACACCCCAATTCCCGCCTCCTCCAGCCACACCCTACTTCTTCAGTTACCACTCAGTTAATCCCTAACAAGGGATTAAATCATTGAATTACAGTTCAAATCTCATAATTCAATTATTTCTCCTCTGAACCTTCTTGCACTGTCTCACATGTGAGTTTTGGGGGACACCTCATATCCAAACCATAACACTTAGCAAGACCCCTAAACCCCTGAGCCTTGGGACCAGCCATTCAGATCCAGATGTGTCCAAATCCTGGATTAACAATCTCCTGACCACACAACTGCTGCAGCTTTGAAAGTAGAAGGAGGGATTTTCCTTCTGTGGCCCAACCCAGAGGAAGAACAGGCACTTCTTTCACCGGTCAGATCTACCCGCTAGACTCTCCACTTCTGACTACACCACCAACCCCACAAGTTTTCCAGACCTAGCTGGCCTCTTGCCCTTTAGCTCCTAAATATGCCCCCTGTAGCTTCTGATTCCCCATAGAATATGTGTAGTTTCATGGCAAAGAAAACAGGCTTTACTCAGACACAGAAAGAAACACAATGTATATACTCTCTCACATGTGGAAGCTAAAATCTTTTTGAAAGTTTACCCAAATATTGAATAGTGATTAGTAGAGGTTTGGAAGCATTGGGGGTTGGCAGAGGTCAGAAAAGGGGAGGCTGGATTTTCTCAGAGCACACTAGTATATTCTTGGATTGAAATATCACACTGAATCTTTTAATACATATGAACAATTATTACATGTTAATAAAAGAGAAAAGAAAACAGGTTTTACTGTCCAAATAACATGGGTTTGAAAACTGGTCCTATCCCTTGACAGCTCTCTGACCTGGATCAAATTTCTCCCTTTCTCTGTGCTTCAGCTTCTATGGGTGTAGGGTGGGAGTAGACACAGGAATGGAGTGAGTATAAGTGAGACACCTCATGTGAGGGATTTAGCATGCCCACAGGGAATGCCTGCTAAATACTTGTTATAACAGAAATAAAAGTTATCTTTGCACAGAGTCTAACAGGGAAGACAAATTAAAAAACAAAATAGTCATCATAAAGTCAGTGATACAATAGAATAGATGGTGGGGGGTGGGGGGCTCCAGGAACCATGGTAACCCAGATACAGTTGGTGATATCTGACCTGTAATTTAATAGATGGAATAGGCAGGTGGGGTGGCAGGAGGCACATTGATAATCTAAGAGGTGAGAATGAAGTAAGGCCTTTATGAGGAATTACAAGGAGTTCAATAGGATCAAGAAAAGGGTCAGAGCAGGGTGCAGTGCCTGAAACACCCCTGGTTTCAGGCCTGGGCGTTCAGCTGCAACGCCCCTGGCCACTGTGTGTGCTGGGTCCCCAGGCTGGGCTCCGGCTTCAGCACCATGACTGCGTTGCCGTTCTTCCTCGGGTTGAATTTGCCAAAACTATCTTGCAATTTCTTTTCTAGATCCAACAGCAGATCATTTTCATTGGCACATGAAAATGATCCTCCTCTGTTACTGCCAGGTGCTGTTCTCCATCTTCTATTTTGCAAGTTTTTTATCACGATCGTTGTTGTTGTTTTGGTTTTTGCAGAACCCGTTTTCCACCCCTGCTCTTCTTCAGTATTTGTTAACCAGGCAAGATATGTTTAAAAAGGGGGATTGTTAGCAAACAAGGTGGGCAGCCTTGATCTGACTTTCTGTCTCCTTATGAAATAGCCTAATGCCCTTCTCTGATTACAGCAGAAAATAAATTGGCATGCACAGATCCAGGTGTAGTTTCCATATGTCAGATGACTTCTATTTACTGGATTTCTAATGAAACTTGTGTCCTGAATGTCATTTCTCTAACAGCATAGACTGTGGGTACCTTGAAATTACTCTTCCCAGCATGCACTTCTCTCAGAGGTTTCCAGGATTTTCAGGAATTTCACCTCCTGAGATGCAATGTGTCACTTCCTTTCCTATTGACCTTGGAGCTGTTTCTGGGAGTTTACTCTCAAGAAGGTACAAATAGTGGAGGGCCCATGAAGAAACAAGAGTCTAAGAGTCAAGTCACTTCATCTATCATGTTTACAATAGTTTTCTTGGTGGCACTTCCTTGGTCCCTAAATCAAGTGACAGGCAAAGGAAGCAGCCATGAATCAACTTTCTGTCAGTATTCAGGTGACCTTGATGTCATTCCTCACATCCCAGAACTTCCATAAGGAGACTCCTGGTGGGCTCACCCAGAACCCAGGTCCATTTGTTTTGCAGTTGGTAGGGTTTCCACCCAGATGCAGAAATAGATGTCTTTGTTAGTCTCATATTTAGGTAGAACAAACCCCTGTCTCCTTTTGTGGCTTTTGAGCTACACAGTGGCCTTGGGAGGGTTGCAAGGGAGTTTGCTACGCAGATATGGTAGACCAGAAGCCATCAGTGACCTGTTACTGACAAATATTGGGTAAATTTCAGCTCCAGTTCTTGGATTTTCTGTGTTTCTGACACCGTTGACTCATTCCTCTCATCTGCTTCCACCTCCACCCCCACTCCACCTCTGGACATTCCACAGGAACATGGAATCATGGTCTTACTCCTTTGAGATTTTCCATGATTTCTCCTTTCTGAATCACTCCTTTGCTCCCTGCCTGTCTGGGAAACTTCTTGTCATTCTTAACCCTTCCCTTGTGTTTCCAGAGTCCAGAACTTCGTCTTCCGTGCAATCTGTCTTGACTGTTCCTCTGACCTAGCATTCTGTACACTGTCTACATCTATTACCATCCATTTTTATTTGTGCGCTACAGTAGAATGTTTTAGATGTTCATCATTGTTTCCTTACTTATCCTGGTCTTTCCCTTCTTTTCCTTCCCTTATGAGAGCTCCCTCTACTTATTCTGGTGGCTGATTGGGGGATGAATTGTCAAGGGGAGGAAGAAAAAATTATAAATGGCTTTCCAATCTTCTCAACTTTTGCTCCCAGAACATAAGTTAATTAAAGAGATTGTTCTAGATCCCTCTAAGAGAAGCATCAAGAAATAGGAAACGAGAAAAATAAAAAGAGGAAGAAGAGGAGAATTGAGTTTCTCCTCTTCCAAAACAGAAGAAATAGAGGCAACTTCTCCCCATAAAAATAATGCAAAGTGGGACCTATCAGTATGTGGAACCTTAGCTAGCCTCCCAAAGACACTTTGTCCTTGGTACCCATCCTTCCCTCCTCCTGTGACCCAGAAGGAGTATAAATTATTCTTGTTCTCCACATATGACAGGAAGGCAGTACAAAAAGGAGACAGGAATAAAAGACCCTCTGTTCTGACCCAAGTGCACCCATCTCCAAGGACTTTCTCCACCTCCAGCACCTAGGTGACACCATCTGTGACTAAGGTTATTTCCTCTGCTCTAGCACAACATGAGCAAACGCAGAACTAAGTTGAGTCATGGACACACAGGCCTATTTTTTGCACACCTGATTTTGTAGTATAAGATTTATCACCTCTCTATGCCTCTTACCAGCTAGACTGAAACATCTAACAGGTTCTATTTCTTATTCTCCTTTATCTCTGGTGTTTCTCATAGTATCAGGCACATATAAGTGCTCAATGAATATGTATTGAATAACAATTTTAAAGATACTCTCATGCCTTAGCATATTGATTTGATGACATTCTCAGTTGCCCATGTGACTTCTCCAGCAAACTGGGAACTTCTCAAGGGCAAACACTATGCTTTTTGTCCTCTATATCCCTGATGTTTATCTCAAGGCAGGAAGCATAAGAGACAGACACTCAGAGGTAGTTTACTCACCCAAAGAATGAATAAAGAAATGAGTGAAAGAGCATACCAGTCTAAGAGAGGGAAAGATGGAGTTTCCAGAGACAGTTGAGTTTGAAAACTGTTTCTGAAACTTCCTAGCTGCTGGATGTAGATGAATTACAGAATCTTGATTTCCTTGTCGGTAAAAAAATGGAGATAATAATATCTATTACCCAGAAATGTTTTGAAGATGAAGTCAAAGGAGACAGTATTTGTGAAAGAACTTTGCAAGTCAAGGCATGCAGGAGACATTTTAAAAAATGAGAAAAACAAACAATCAAAAATCTTACTCATTGATTACCTGCAAATATGCCATTTGAAATATTCATTTTTCCCAGGTCCAAAACAAGAATAATAGTCCCTGTCTCTGCAGAATGGAATCTGCTTGGAATTTTTTATATGTGCATAGATTAAAACTGTAATCTTTGTTTAAAAACAACAACAAAGGAGAACAAATTCCCTAACACTATCCCCTAATACTGATATGAACAATAATGTTAACCCTAATTATATTTCCTAATAGTATTAGGAAATATAATTGAGTTTATATAATATAATTCCTAATAGTATTAGGAAATAATAGTTTTAAATAATAATTTTAAATAGAAATCCTAAGTCAGCATCTTACATGTTTATGTAAAGTATTGAAAATGTTGAGCTCTGTTGTGAACATATTATCATTAGATTATCTGACATTTTGATTAATAAAATTTCATCAGGCTGCTCAAATACATATTATAAATCATCTTCCAAACACCTGGATGGGCCACCTCTGACTGTCCCCACAGTCAGGAATGGTGTCAGGGTTGGTGGGTGCCTTGCCTCAGAAGTTCTGGCTCCTGCAGATATACTGAGCACTGCAAAAACAGAAGCAGTGCAGCCAGGCTGCAAAGTGGCAGTGCTGGGGAGGGGATTCTCCTTGAAGGCCCCTTCGCACTTCTGTAGATGAAATGCATTCTGCAAGATCTGAGGTGATATCAGCCAGGTTAAGGGGCAGTAGAGAAGGTCTCGGAGCCCACATACTTTCTTTTTTCCATGGCAGCCTCCAAGGGAGGATTGATTACTTTGTTCAAAGGGCAGAATCAGCAGCTGTTACTGATATGAGACTCAATGGGACTGGAATTCTGTACTGTGGACAGCACACTAGGCTTCTTCTTCTGCTTCCCCTTTATCTTTTTTTAAGTCAAAGTGGCATTAGTGAAGCCTTTAGAAATAAACCACAGTTCTCATTTTAATGGATTCAGTGTTGGGTCATGTGCAAGATCTGTTATTTAAAATGTGCATTTACAGGCCACTGTTGAAAATAGCTATCTTTAATATTGCTTAGGCTTTAGACTTGCTACATGGGGCAAGACTCTGTTATCAGAGTTTTTGCCACTATCACCATATGTCTTCCCTGCTCAGCTGGAGATGCTGAGCCTCCTACTACAGGCATATCTTCTAGGGCAAGGGACATGACATTTGCTTCCTTTTTGTCTCTGATGGCAAATGAAAGAGTGAGCAAGAATTCTGAACAATAAGAGTGAAACAATCTAAAAAAAAAAAAAAAAAAAAAAAAGCCAAGAAGTAAGAGTTCCAACTCTTTTTTTCTGAACACTCTTCCTCCTAAGAATGTGATCCAATCACAGTGAACTCCTATTCCAGTTACCAGCTTTCCTTCCCCATAGTCCACCTTTTTGGGGTTCTTGAGCGTCCTAGAGGGCAGAGTATGATATTATAGGGAATCACAGCGCCACCTGGAGGTAGGATCTAGACCTACACTTATGGCCAAAGATGAAGTACCTGAGGAGAATGTTGGATGCTTCTATGTCCCAGGTCACAGTCTCTCCGTGATCTTCACCTTCTTTTCTGCATTCAACTAAATTGATACTTCAACTCCATTTCATACCTGTTATTCTGGGTAGGGGGAAGGATGAGGACCCTGACTCCAATACTAGCAGCTGCTAGGTAATGCTTCAAATGGTCTTCTCAATTAGAAATAAAATGTGCGTGAACACACAGCACCTTCTGTCCTCATGTCCCATTTATTGAAGTAGCCCTCCTCATCTGTCAGTGCTAGCTAGAGATAAGTCTAAATCAACCCCAAAATCACTATCTTATAAGCTCTGCTCTCCCCCCAAGAATCTCATATGCATGCTTCCAGGCATACTCCTGCTTGATTCCAACTCATTGTCTCTATTAGTCCCGGCTTTTTTTTTTTTTTTTTTTTTTTTTTTTTTTACAGAGTGCATTTTGATGTCCCCACCTGCCTCACTGCAAGATGACCAGAGGCATCATTCAACAGACAGTCACCTAAACCCTGCCATGAGCCAGGACCTATGCTGAGTACCCAGTGCCTAAAAGGAATACAGATCCTGGCCCCCACAAGTTCAGTCAGGTACAGGAGACACACAGTGGATATTTACTATGAAGAGAAGTGTTTGCTACTTCTGTTAGAAGTGAGCACCAGTTCCTAGGGAACCATAGCACCTGGCAGGACTGGGTTTCCCAAGAAGCAGAAGAAGAAAACAGGTAAGGTAGGGATATTAAAGACTATTGAGAAAAATATTTGAAAGAATATGGATATATTCCAAAGGTGCACTGAATTATCATATGTGAAAATCAGACTATTTTTGACTTACACAGATTTTATGTTTTGGTTGCATTTTAACTTGAAATTCATATGGGTGTAGGGTGTCAACAGAGCTATTCTTGCTAGGTCTCTGAAGATTGGAGTTATCTTGTAGAAGGACTCAGGAAAAGCTTCCCTGACAACCACTTTCTGGAGACACTTAGAGGAAGGAAGGAGTTTCCTCTTCTGCTTTATACTATATTTCATTTCTGTTTTGTCAAACAGAAAATTAAATAAATAAACCAGTTGGGATAAGTTTGCAGGTCTCTGAGTGCAGTTAAGGACAATGAGTAATATATTAGCTCATCAAATAAGTTACTGCATTCACACTACCCTGGAGAGGAGCCATTTGCTGCTGCCAGTGGCTGGCTCTATATCTTCCAGAGAACCCAGTGGCCTCAGACTCAATCCAAGTACCACAATCATGATACATCAGCAGAAACTGAAGATGTAGGTAATACATGTGCAAACTGAATTGCTACTGTGGAAAAAGAAGCTTGAGATCACAGACAAATAAATAACACTTCCTATAATGACCATCCTTGAATGCATCTTCAGATCTGCATTACACCCTAAGATTCTGACGGGCACCATGCTCCTGCACTGAGATGTTAAAATGGTCCCTCTCTCTGAAATGCACCCTTGTACCAGCTATGTTCTTGAGATAGTTTTTAAAAGAATTCCTGTACCCCTGTCTTCCCTGCATCTTACCCTGTATCATACAGAACTGTCTTAGTCTGTTCTACAACAAAATACCTAAAACCAAGTAATTTGTGAGGAACAAAAGTTTATTTAATTCATGGTTCTGGAAGCTGGGAAGTCCAAGAATACTGTGCTCACATATGCTAGCACCTGGTGTAACCTTTCTTGCTTCATCTTAACTTGACAGAGGGCATCACATGGAAAGACAGCAAGATACAAGCTCCAGGCTTTCTTCCTCTTTTTGTAAAACCACAAAGCCTATCATGAGACACTCACTCCCACAGCCTTATCTAACTCTAATTAACCCCCAAAATCCTCACTTCTAAATTCCATCAAAATATGAATTTTAGTCAGATTATCCACTCTCCTAATACTGCCATGATGGCAAAAAACTTCAATACATGAATTTGGGAGAAGGGGACACATTGAAACCATAGCAAGAACCCTCAGTTGGGTTATTGCTGTTCATAGTTCTTCACTCTCTCCTCACTCCCCTTATTTGCACTGCCTATCCTGATTGGTCATTTCTGTCTTTCTATTGTATGGCAAGCTTGCAGGAATATCTTACCCACATGGCACAGAGTAGTGCTTAATAAAAGTTTGTAAAAGTGAATTGAGTGGCATAAATCACAATACAGATTCCTGAAGAGTCTATTCCTGGATTTAAATACAAGCAGAAGATTTCCTTGAAATTATCACAAGTTAGCAATTTTTGCAGCTTAAATCTTCCATAATGAACCTCTTCAACAGAACTAAAGCACAACTATAAATTGTGCTTGAGTTTGGGAGCTTTTTAAGGAAAAGAGAAGCCTCCTATTTGTTAGCAATGCTCATGAATGGTAGGCATATGTCAACAAATAGAGATTCTTTTGTTTAAAGGGGAGGAATTTAAAGGAGTTTCAATTTGGGTCAAATTGTGGCAAATATGTATATCCTCTAGGCTCAGTAAAACCACCATCCTTTCCCCTGAGTACAACACAAAACACCAGATTTTAAAAAAGCAAAAGTCGGATATCTGGAAAACATGGCAGCCTATAAGGAAGTCATTGACATGATCACACCACGCAATAGTAGAGCTGTTATCAAGTTCATTGGCTGAGCTCCCAATAACTGTCAACACACAAGCTACAAAGGTAACCGAGACATGGTCTCTGGTCTCCAGGGACTCAAAGTCTACCTGGACACAAAAATGAGTAATGCTGTGTAGTTGTTGCTAGACAGTTTGTGGCAAAGACTTGACTGGAGTTGGACTGCCATCAGCAAAGTCTTCCTAGGGCCTCGAGCTAAATTTTGAGAGGTAGAAAGGAATTTAGTGGACAAATAAAGAATCAAAGGGTGGATACAGAGCCAGTAAGTCCTCGTGTAAGAGGGAACTACATGTAGTTCAGAGTAGTTATGGCAGATATAGGAAGAAAGGAGAAGCCAGAGGAGTCCCCACCTGTGATGTGGGAGCATCAGACACCATGTAAGGAGCACGTGCATCACTATAGCCCAGAGGCAGTGAGACCTCGTGGAAGAGCCTGAGGTGGAATTGGCACTCACTCTGCATTTTATAAAGATCATTATGGCATAGGTGTGGCAAATAGATTTGCGAAGGGTGAGTCTGGAGTCAGGAAAATCACTCAGCAAGCCACCATATTGGTTCAGGTGAGATCAAAAAGGGGTGGGGAGAAAATTGAAATTTATCAGATTAAATTTATGAAGTCAGTGATTAAACTAGATGCAGAAGGGAAGGAGGAGAGATTTGTTCCAGAAGTGGAACAAATCACAAGAGTAAAGTCTGGGTTGGCATCAGAAATTGAGGGGAAAATCTGCTTTCTAAAATATACTTGAGGATTTATAGTTGTGCACAAGTTATTATTTCTTATGCCCTAAAAGGGATGCTCTGAGCAAATGAGTTAGGAATTACTGACATCAGGGACTTTCACGAGAACAATTTTGGAGAAGTGATGGACACAAAAACTGAATTCAAGTGGTTCAAAAAGTGAGTGGGGCGAGGAAAAGGACCCAAGTGTAATCTTTTTTTTTTTTTTTTTTTTTTCTAGAAGCATCCTAAAATAAGTGTAAAAGAAGGCTTTCAGTAAGGGAAGAGGATCAAAGATAATTTTCCAGAGGAGGGAGTTTGGATCATGTTGATGCTAAGAAGGAAGGGCCAGGAAAGAGGGAAAGTGGAGAAAATACAGAATGGATTAAGGAGTGAGGTCTCTGAGAAGGTGGAGGTGGGGTGGGCTCAGGCAAGATCTGAACAAGAGCAAGGGTGTCTGGGGCTGGAAGGAAAGAGGAGAGGCTGGTGTGCTCATTCCTACAGTTGCTATAACAAAATGCCACAAACTGAATGACTTAAAACAATAAAAAATTATTATCTCACCTGAAATCAAGGAGTTTGCAGAGTCATGTTGTCCAGAGGTGGAGAGGAGATTTCCATGCCATGCTCTTAGCATCTGGTATTCCATGGTTTGTAATTGCACATCTCCAGTCTCTGTCTCCATCATCTCCTGACATTTGACATTCTCCTTTCATGCATCAGTGTTCAGATTTACCTTTTTCATAAGGAAATGAGTCATATTGGATTAAGGGTCTGCCCTACTCTAGTATGACTTCATTTTAATTTAACTAAGTACATCTGCAATAATCCTATTTCCAAATAAAGTCACATTCTGAAGTATTGAAACTTAGAATATCAACATCGCTTTTTTGGAGGGAGGGGGCAAAATTCAGCCCATAACAGATGCTAACTCTACTTTTCAGGGAAATCAGCAACTGCCATGGTGGAGGGCTGGGGTGATAAAGAGGTGATCTCATTCCAAGGGCAAAGGCTAATTCTTTGTCCCTTTCTTCCCAGTCCCAGTGCATATGCTGAAGTCATACTCCAATAGTGACCTACACGTCTGTCATTCTTCATAATTCCCTTTTTCCATATGACCCTCCCTCTGATTCCAGGCATAGCTTGGGCAGTCTGCCCTTGCTCTACCCAGCAAGGCAGACAGAAGCTGAATGACAGGAGAAAAAAAGAAGCAATTCTCAGCTTTGGACTTTCAAATCAGACTTCTGAAATTCCCAGCAGAGACAACATTGGTGAGAAAGAGATTGTAAGTCCAACAGAATTACTAAAGTTTATGACATAAAAAAAAAAGAATGGGAAGGATAGATGATTGCTTAGTTGAAGAACCGATGTTCACTCCTTAGACGTGATTAATAGAGGCAGGCTGGAGGGGAGGAGGGAGTTGGAGGGGAATTGAGAGAGGCAACAAGGAGGGACTTGCACCTCTTCCCAGGGTCAACTCCATCTCCAGGCTCTGGAACCCCTCAACCAGAACTTCTCCAACTTTATCTGATTTGCAGACTGAGCTGCCACATGAGATTCAGATGGAAGAAATGGCTACTGCTATGAATAGTATCTATAATAATGAAGGCTAGAAGTCACTGGTCAAGGCCAAGATCTTTGTGTTTCTAGTGGGGATTTTAAGGTCCATGGAGGGGTGAACATTCATTCATGGAAGAGCCTGGGCAAAAGTTCAAATCTTCTAATTCTGAATATTTCCTGTAACTTCTGTTAATGGTGACAGCATTAGTTGTTCTTTTATTTCTGAATGATGAAAATTTGCACAAAGCTCTAAGGGAGCCAAAATCCCTAACTATAGTTTCCCTTCTTTTAGGTTGATCTACTAACCAAAACCAGAAGAGAACCCCACTGAGAAGAAAAATGTGTATTTTTCAAAGCAGATCATATGTATTGAACACCTAGGGTGTGACAGACACCATGCTAAGCACTTTGCACACATTAGTGCCTTCAATGCCCAAATAATCCAATAAGGAAGGTACTATTCTTATTTTACAGATGAGGATGCAGAATCAGAGTAAATCAGAGTTAAACAACTTGCTCACATAAGCAGTAAGCTGTACAGCAGTATTTAAACCCAGGAATCTGCTGGAAATCAAAGTGGTACTCCCAAGTGCTATACTGGCTTTATATATATATATATATATATATATATATATATATATATATATTTATATTTATATATTTATATTTATATTTATATATTAAATATGTATATATATATGTGTGTGTTTTATATATATGTGTATGTTTGTATATATATGTGATATATATATATGTGTATATATATATATAAAGCTCCCTTGTGATAACTAGAAAGGAACATGGGAAAATGAATTGCCAGTAAGTACCTACTACGTGCTAGGCACTATGCATTTGCATTTATTATCTCATACATAGTGCTCAGAAATTCCATCCATCACTAACTTCAATCTTCCTGGAAGAGAGCTTAGGTTCCAGAAAAAGCACCCAATTGGTTTATGGATCAGTGATTTCACTCAATTTACACCTAATGAAATTCATATAACAAATTCCTCTATTCTGATGCTCAGAATCTTACATTGGTTTCTCTGTCTGATTCCCAAGACCTTTACAACCTGCATAGTCTGTTTCTTCAATGTACATATTCCTGACCCCATATAGTCTGAACTAGTATGATTAGTATGTCTCTTCTGACATGCATATGTTTACCTTGTCTCCCATGACATTATGATTTTCTAATTTTCCTATAGCTAGATCTGGGCAGAAATCTTCATTGCTCCAATGGTGAGGCATTTTGAGGGCTGGTTCAGTATTTAATACTTGTTCCCCAGCTTGTTCCCAGACACACACACAGTGTCTAACATGTGGTAAGAACTCAGTCAGTGTTAGTCAAACAGATATTTTAAAATTAAAGACACTGCTCTTGATTTAAAGGAAGAAAACAAAATATCATAAAAGAACCCCAACCTAGGAAAGTTTTACTCAAGCCAGTGCACACACTGGACAGACCATGAACCTCACCTGAAGCAACATAAAGACAGTACTGGAAAGAGAAGTATGGAGGAGCTTAGGTGTCTGGTTTTCTGGTCACAAGCAGCAGAAAACAATTCTAGCTGGTGTCAGCAAAAGAGAGATTTTATTGGAAGGATACTTGCATGCCCACAAAATTGTCCAGAAGATTGACAAAACTCCCAAGATGTTGAGGCCTGGAATTATGAACTTCTAACTCCCTTCACTTTCTTTTGTCCCTTCTATTTGAGAGTCAAAGTTCTAAGACAAAGTGCAATTAGCCTGAGGTCACATGCTCAGCCTCAGCTGAGACAAAGTTTCTGGCATAATTAACCTCCATATCCCTGTTAGCTCCCATAATGACAGGACTAGACAGCTGAGTGTTATTTCAGAGCAACCTGGAGGTACTAAGTGCTTCACATCTTTTAAATTCACCCAGAAATCCTTATTTCCTTTGTCACGCCTCCACTCTTTCCTGATAAATGCTTCAGCTGTCATGCAAGCCCTGGCACAGCTGTATATTTAACAGACATTGTCATTAACAATCCATGGGTCAAACTGAGATTGGTCTTCAGCTCTTCAAGTTCTAGAATTATAAGAATTAAGAGATTATTTTGGCACTGTCACTAAGCAGCCCAGATTTTTGTTCTATTCCTCGAAGTTAGGAGGTAGGAATTTGAGCTTTTTGGTTCTTGTTCTCAATGGCATCCAGTGCTTTACCTAATGTGTCAGACAGTGTTCCTGGTCACACCTATGGCTCACTTGATGTACTTTTTAAGAAGATATTAAGAAATTCAGAGTTAATCCAAAACTGGACAGCGAGACTGAGAGGGGATAGAAAGGAACCTGGAGGGTAGAGTTGAGGTGAGTGCGGTCCCTGGGCTGCACTAGGACAGCAAGGGAGGGAGGATCTGGCCAAACTGGATGTCTGTCTTATCTTGTGGGAAGGCAGAACATTTTTATTTACTCCAGGGAATTGAAATGTTTGGGAGAAGATGAAGTCAATGTTAAATGACTGGAAATTTTAAATGGAAACCATTTGTTAGTGGCTTTTGGCAAGTGTATCTCTCAAAGTTGGCACCTCCATTTTATACTACCTTTCAAGAGAATCCAGAACTCCAAATCAAGACTGACTGTGTGTTCCTGATGGGGAAGGAGAGTGGAGGAATGTGCTAGTATTAAGTTGGATCTTGTCTAAAGTCAATTCAACAGTCTAGGCTGGACTCTGTCATTATGGCTCTGAGTTAGCTTTTGTTTAATTACCTAACTTCAGTTTTTCATCATGCACCCATATAATAGAAGACCTGTTTTGTAAAACTGTTATGGAGGCATGGCTCTATAACCCACGGCTCATGGTCCTTTTTCTGAGACTGACCTGAAATACAGGGGAGATACAGCCCCCAGGTATAGCCTTTGCCCATTGTTATGGGAGTTGGTGGAGACAATGCTCTCGGGAGATGATTCTGAGATATGTTCTTTGCCATCTACCAGAGGCCCCCACAGGACTGAGCCTGTGCTGCCCACAGTGGAGACCTGTTAAGGGCCACACTTACAAAGTATGTCTCCTACTGCTGTTTCCGGAGTGACCTCCTAAATAAATGACTTGTACTCCCATTCTTATCTCAAGGCCTGTTTCTGGAAGAATCCAACCTAAGACATCTACATCAGCTTTCCTCCAGTTCACCTGAAATGGCTGGGGTCCACTTTCAAATAAGAAATAGATCTGTAAATTGTACAAAAGTGAGCATCCCAAAAATCCAAAGAGGACATTCACTGTGTGATTCCATCTATATGAAATATCCAGAATTGGCAAGTCTGTTAAAACAGAAAACAGATTAGCAGTTGCCAGTGTACTTTTAAAAGTACAGTTCAGAAGCATTAATTATATTCACAATATTTACAACCATCACCTCTGTTTCTAGATCTTTTTCATCGCCCACACAGAAACCCTGAACCATTAAGCAGTCGTCCCTCATTCCCTCTTCTCCCTAACCCCTGGAAAATGGTAAAGTTAATGCTACATGTATTTGACCACAATAAAATAGAATCAATGAAAAAGGCAGATGGAAGATGTTTTATTATATTTCAAGTGTGTAAGGGATTCTATAGTTATTGGTGTTTCGTTTTGTTTTGTTTTTTCTTTTCTAAGAGAGCACCCACCATAACCTCTGCCATTTCTTCCATCCCCCAGTCATGGTATCCACATCTTTAGTCTCTCATTGTCATGTTGGTAATCATGAACTGAGTTCACCCCTTCTGCAGAGCCTTCATAGAGCCCAGGCAGTCCAGGTAATCTGCCTGCATTATTCCTAGAGCCACTTGCAGGGAGCTGTGTCCACAGTAGGCTGTGGCCCACAGGCAGATGGCCATTTCCCCTGAGCCTACCCCTGTGAACTCCTCCCACACCCCTTGACAGCCCTATGACACATCCAGACCCTGAGGGTCAGTTTGGAGGCTAATGACACCCATATGGACGGCACTTATGCAGAAAGTGTGTGCAGCTGTTGGGTCTGCCAGAGCCAGATGTTCCGCTGATGGTCTTTTTTGGCTCACGATGAACTAGTCTGAAGTGGCATTCACAGGAGACTGCCTGCTGAGAAACTACACTCTATCTTAGAAAATGTTTGTCTCTCATTGAACCTTAAACAGAGGGCCTGAACAGGGCAGAACAGAACAAAGAGAAACAATGGTTTGGAAAAGCAGAGGACACTGACTGGTAGGTGGTTTACAAATTTTGATTTGGCCAGAGCATTTTTTTTTAATGAACTGTCATCATTTACAAATTGCTTACTCAAGCACTACCTCCTACATCTCACACCTGACTTGCTTTCCCTATTTCATATCACCCATCTGACCAGAGCATGGATTCATGTTTGTTTTCCCCAAGTTAATGACTTGGAGGCATGACATGATGGAACCTGACCTGCTGACCTGCTCTTCCTGTGTAGGCATGAGCAGTGGTTCATAGGCAGAATAATTACATCTTGTCTTTGTTTCTCTAAAATTAAATTCCCACTCATAACACACAATGACTTTTTTTTTACCAAAAGGAGTTTAGAAACCTTCATGCATTGCCATAGGGCGCAAAGAATGCAGCCATGATAGAGATTCCAGAGACCAGAGACCCGTGGGGACACTCAGAAGAGAGATCTGAGGTTCTGAGAACTTACCTGACTTTCACAGTCATCAGTTAAAAGGCATCAGAACCTTCCTACATCTCAATCAATATAACCTCATCTCTCAAGATTTCCTTTTAGTAAAGACATGCAATAGACAATACCACAGCAAATCTCAATCCCTTTTCCTCCTGGCCATTGAGTCAACCAAATTTCCCAGTCTCCTTTAAGAATTTGGAGGAAGCATGTGGCTGAGTTCTAGCTGGCTGGGCAGAAATGAGGAGTTTCCCTGCTTAATACTCCATCCTCTTTCCCTTTCCCTAGGTGGAATGGAGCAGAGTTGAGGGTTTGATGTGAGACAGAGCTACAAAATTGAAGAAGGACCCTGGGTCCCTGAGTCACTGCTTGGAGGAGAGGCTCCAAAAAGAAAGTACCAATATTGAACTCTTAAGTGAGTGATAAGCTTGGGTTAAGTCACTGAAATTCTGAAGTTCTCTGTTACATGAATTTGTCTATCCTAACCAATAGTTCATAAGACAAGATTCTAAAAGTAAGTAGGGAATAAAATTGTACAAATTACAGATAAGACTTTCAGAGGGGATCAGAACTAGCTGTTAGTCTCATTTTACCAATTTTCACTAGTCCTAGTCCCTACTGAAGTTTGTCAGAAACTCCACACAGTCACTGGAGCCACCACAGATACCTCTGTTACCACTAGATCTTCTGGGACATGTGATTCAGGCAGAAGAGCTGTTTCCCTACCACCTGTGTAAACTACAGAGTTCTTTCTTATTCTGTGATCTACTAGAAACTGGTAGGCCTCAGAGTCACCTGATATGAGTCACCCACATATTTTCAACTGTGGTATATTCTCCCTCCAAAATTGAAAAGATCCAATTCTGTGTCTCTTTAGGGTAAGAGTAGTAAAGTACAAAACCTTCTTGTTACCCACAGAAGGGATATTCTGACATGCACCATGACTTTTGATGCCTAGAAATCTTACCAATACATCAGGCCCTAGAGTCTTCGTGGAGTTTATTTCCTATATTCTGGTAGATGAGATTTACTGAGGCATTAGAGTTACCACCAATTATTCTCTTGCCCAGGCTCAATTGGCATGATGCCATCAATATTGTGAAATAGCTTAATGTTCTAGGGATGTCAAGATGATCAAGATTCCCAAACTATGTTGTCACAGAGAACAGAAGAGTTAAGCAAGCCCAGAAGCAAGAGAGTGAATTGTACTTCTGTCCCTCTCATGTCAATGCAAACTGCTATTCATCCTCCTTACTGATGTGGAATTGAGAGAAATACATTCACCATGTAAGAAGCTGAGTTTTTTCCATTGAAGAAACCATATCAAGCCCCTAAGTTGTGACTGGAGCTATCCCTGGTTAAGTTTATGACAGTCTACCACCATATATTATCAACCTTTTAGTTTTTGAAAAAACTAAGTAAGTGAATTGAATGGAAATTTTCAGTATTCATGGTTAAAAAAGGCCCAGCAACATTCATTAGGGAAGTGGTTTTCAAACTTTAAAGTTCATCAGTCATCTGGAGAACACATTAAACTATATATTTCTGGGAACTACCCCCATATTTTAATACAGTAAGCCAGGAGTAGGACCTGTGAATATGCTCTTTTAGAAAGTTCCCAGTTATGTGATGCTATTGCTACTGGTCCAAGGACTATATTTTGAAAATCACTACTTTCAGTCTTTGTTAAAGACAATGCTCTCTTCAATTTCTTGGGACATATGATATTAGTTCTGATTTACTAACTTAACCAGCATGTTGAGGATAGGCTCAGATTTTATTTGGCCTTTTCTATCATGATGGTTCTTCTTCCAAGGTCAGGGAACCATGTGAGGTCTCCACCAGTCGCTAAGTATATCCATCTTAATTGTACACTCAAAGACCAAGGATATAATGATCTTTTGGATCCAATCTGAGCACACTCGGCCAGAACTACATTCATTACCTGACTTCCATAGCATTTATTCTGATAAGTGCTTATGGATCCATTTAGGAAAGAATTAGAAGGAATATTTATTGGAAATTCTTACAGTAGCATTTTCAAGGGGACCTGATCTTCCCTTTAATCAACAAGTCCTGGGTTGGTAATGAGTCTTGGATCTGGAAACTAGGTAACAGACTTTGGCTTTTCATCATGATAAATGATATTGACTTTCTGCTGCTACATTTGTTTAGTTGTTTTTGTTGATCAAGTCAAGTCACTCCTTCAGCTGCCCCAATATCTTACCCTTCAGGACATAGTTATCTCATCTGGTCAAGGTCTCCTCTGTCTTGAGGTCTTTCAGAGAAATTATACCCTCCTTACCTTCAAAATTTAAGGGCCACCAAATGACTCTTGCCATCCCTATTGACATGAGAAAGTCAGT
Organism: Sciurus vulgaris; assembly: GCF_902686455.1. NCBI lineage: Eukaryota > Metazoa > Chordata > Mammalia > Rodentia > Sciuridae > Sciurus > Sciurus vulgaris. The sequence continues at coordinate 125,171,616 of NC_136462.1, forward strand.
TCCCTGGCAGCATATCTATTATTTAGCCAGCTGGCCAAGGTGAGCCATCACTGAGTGTCACAAATAACCTCTGTTATTTGAGACAGCTTCACAAGTGTATCTTTATTAGCTTAATGAAGGGAATGTCCTCTGGGACTCTCAGGGAACATTGTCAGGTGGTGGACTCTTCATCTTATATAATAATTCTGTTTTAATACTTTCACCTTTTTGGACCTTCTGATCCCTGCCTCAATACTCTATAACCAGGCAATTTCCTACATATCCACCTAATTTACTACAGGTCATTGTTGTGTCAAGTTTCAAGGAGCCATCCCAGCAGCAATTTGGACCATTCCAGTTGTACTTTCTAGGACATTAAATCCTGAGTCATGGGAGAAGGCTTCCATGTCAATAAATTCTTCCCCATTCATTTACCATATATCCAAGTCCAGAATTTTTTTTTTTATTAGTGGGAACAACAACAACAAAAAGACCACACAAACAAAAGTGTAGATTTTGTGTTACTTGTTAATTCATGAGAAAGCATTGCCATAGAGGAGACATTGAATGACCAAGTAGACAAGATGACTCATTCAATGAAGGTTATCCAGATTTTCTCTTTGGTCTTGAAAGGCTCATGTGAAAGGGGTATAAATGGGCAGAGGGGATAATGATAAGGAAAGCAGGTTACTGATGGGCCCAAAGGCATGGGGTTTGTCTCATCCATCAATGAATGTCTGGTCTCCCTACCACAGAAAGCTTCATATATACAGCACTAACTCTCAAGGAGACTAGCCACTTGGAGGGATGTGGACTGCATTTAATTTCTTCCATCTTAGAAGAGGGCAGCTATTCACACTGTGCTAGATATGGCTTTGCCAGCACCACCATTCAAGGGCTTGCCAAATTATGTTTTTATGGCTCTGGGTATATCTTAGATCTTAAAACCCCCATTTGGTAAAGTTTATGAGACCATAGACTTACAGGCATAGGATCCACTAGTCTTATTGGAAGGGTCCAAAGAAGACAGCCTAAGGGAATGATGGGATGGACTATGAAGGGTTCTACTGAGACACCATTTGGGGACCACCCCCTGTTGGGTTGAGGGTGTTCCCTTCTAAGATATAATATTGTGATGCATCAACAATTAATATATTGGGCTGTATTGTCAATAATTAGATTAAATAGATCTGGGAACCAAGAGATGCAAGGAGAATTGATTTCTCTAACTTTCATTCTCAGCGATCCATCTATGGTATTTGTGCTTTCTGTCCTCACAATCTGAGGCCCTGCCAGATTAGAAGTCCTGGCTCTCATGGATATGGTTGAGCATGCTTCAAGTAGAGGGTACAGTAAGGGTCACACTATATTTGAAGGTGCAACCATCACCTGGCTACCTTGGGCTCACCATACTGGTGGATTAACAGTCAGAGGGAGAAGGTACTATACTGGCAGGAGTGTTTAACCCTGATTAGCATAAGGAACAATATTTGCTATTATCAGTGAAGCTAGGAGGAGTATGTCTGGAATTCAGAGATTCACTATAGCATCTCCTTTTATTATCCATGAATAGAATAGATGAATTAGAAAGTTAAACAACAACAGCCTAAAGAGGGAAAGGCAACTAAGGGTTCAGACTCCTCAGAGATGAAGGTCTGGGTCACTCCACTAGGCAATAACCTAGACAAGCTGAAGTACTGGTCAAAGCAAGATGAATGAAGGAGGTGATGAATACCAAATACAGCTAGAAGATGAGGCATAGCAATGGATATTAGCATTAATTCCACTAACTCTCCTCCATTCAAAGAAACATGGCTGGCCACTAATTCAAAAAATCAGCAACAGATTGGGCTTAATGGAGGACACAAGCAGATCTGAGTGGTACAGGGAAAGCCATATCATGTATCCCTTGGTACCACTCCACATTCCCTTGGCCTCAATGCTACACTATGTTGTGGGTCTTTTGCTTTTGTACTTGACTCCTCCGTCAAGGGAGCCTACGCAGATCTGCATATGTGCAGCCTGGATATGTGAGGAAGGTAACCCCCACCAGGCACAATACTCAAGCCACAAATAAACTCTTGTTTTTCCTGATTTAGCAATAGACAATGTGAGATATATTCTGTGTTCCACACAAATTCCCAGAAGGATCAAGCTCTAATTCCTACTATAGTGACTAGCATGACAATGCATCTTTATATTAGCTTCATCTCAATAACATATCTTAGTTTAATTTGCTCCTCATTTCTGATTCCTGGAATCATTTTCCAAATAAACTACCTGCAACTCAAGCTAAAACAAGTGTTAGCAACATTTTAACACCATTTTTGCTCAGGTAGTACAGGAATAAAAGAGAGAAGGGGATTCCTGAGACCCACCAATAACAAGAATTAAATTGAGGAATAAAAACACAGGGAAAAAAAAGTGGCCAGAGAAATAAGAGGAAAGTCAGAAGAGAAATTTTCCAGAAGCTAAGGGAGGCGAGAATTTCAAGAAAGAGAACAAGCACAGTGAACTCTATCACAATCAAAGAGAAATTAAATAAGTTAAGAGAAGGCTGATAAGAGTCCACAGATCCTTGCAGAACTTGTTGCAAACAAGTCATCAAATAAGTGTCTCTTATGGAACTTGTTGTAAGCAAAGCCCATGATGTGATGGAGGAAGAACTCAGATGACAGCAGCAAGGCACTGGATAGGAGATGGGGAGGAACAGATAGAGAGGCAACGTCACTTTTTTTTTTGAAGCTAATTAAAAATAAACACATAAAACAATAGGAAGCAAAAAGAACTTGGAGTTCAAATTAAAATTTGATATTGTTTTTAACAGAAGGAAGCTGATTATGTCTAAACACAGATGTGAGGGTCAGTCGAAGGTGAGAGGTTGATGGTAGAAGAGTTGAGTGTGTAGTTGATGGAGTGTGGACCCTGTGTGTAGACTGCAGGAAGGGAATGTGATCCATGGCATAGATGAGGGAGATCTTTGGCTAACAGGAGGTGTACCTTGTGCACAGGTGGGGGAAAGGGAAGGAAGGAGCTGTATACAGGTAAGTTTCTAAGTGAAGGAGTCAGGAAACAGGATGGTAGTCAGAACATCCAGATACATCATGTGAAGTCAGTGAGAAGAAGGCTAAGGATGGAACCTGAGGAGCAACCAACATGCAAGAGATCCCAGGGAAAGAGATGTCCATCAAGGGAACTGGGAAGAAGCAGCTAGAGAGAAAGGAAGAAGACCCAGCCCAACCAAGAAGGTTGTCAGCACAGATACTGCTGAATAGGATGGAGTAGGAGGTAGAAAAAAATGAAATTGGAAGGTTACCAATGACCTTCAGGAAAAGTCATCTGGCAGGGTGAAGAGATGTACTTCTGAGAGGCAGCATGGTCCTACCAACCACTTTCAGAAAATGACCTCCCTCCTTAATTAGGGCAGTCCTTTCTTCCCTGCCACTCCCACCTCAGTGACTGCTCTACCTTCTCCTCCTCCCATACCATGAATATCCATTCTCCAAGACGATGTTTTTAGTCCTTCCCTCTCCTCATGACACACATTTTCTTTCTGTGATCTCAACTACTACCTATGGGCTCATACTGAATACCAAACTCCACAGAAAACCTCTCTCAACCACAGTCCATTATGGCCAAATGCCTATTAGATGTCCTCCGTTCTAATATATATGTTTAAAATTTCACTATTGCTGCTATGCAATGAATGGAGTGGCGGGGCCAAGTACCAGTAAGCAAGCACTGCAGGTGCCAGAGCTTGGACTGGGGGCCACAGTGGAGACCAAAAGAAGTAGGATATGAGAGAACCACTAGGTCTGGTTGCAGGATTGATGTGACTGGTGGAGAAGATTGGATCAAGTTTTCTGGGCTAATCAATTGGGCAGATGGAACAGAACCATTCAATAGGATGGAGAAAATGTTGAAAGAACAGACTTGGGAAAATAATGAATTAAGATTGAGGGTACAGTGATGGTGATGATAGAAATAGTAATAGAAGCAGAAGAAAAAGAATGGACCAAGAAATACCCCTCATTTCTATGGAGTCTTTTGGGGAGATATATTATTTTAAAATCTTTTCAATTTAGAGTATTATATGGAGTTATGGAGGAAAATTTTTGCCTTGATTTTTAATGTAAAGTCAATATAACTGAAATCTTATACAACCAAATATAAGAGAAGAAATTAAGACATTTTATCATTGTATTATCTTCTTAACAAAAAAATCTCTCTTAAATTCCTCCAAGAATCCTGAGTAGTTACTACATGATTTCACTATCCAAGAAGCTACTGGTGGCAGAGGTTTCTAAGCACTTAAAAAAAGATTGCTTGCGATGGGCTGTGAGTATAAAATATACTCAGATTTGAAAACTTAAAGGATGAAAGAATGGAAGCTATCTCATTAATATGTTTCATATTGATTACACTTTAAGGGAAGATAGTTTGGATATATGAGTTAAAGTAAAACAGTACAACTAATTGGACCTGTTTATTTTTACATTCTAAATGTGCCTACTAGTAAATTTAAATTTACATAGGTGTCTTCTCTTTTATTTCTACAGGACAACATTGCTGTTTAAGTTGAAATTATTTAATAGAATATGATATTGCTTTCTGTCACAATACACCCATGGAATTTAATAATAATTTCTTACCTAGTGAGTTTTGGGGGGGTTTCAGAAAGTTCCAGAATGTGGAAGGAATACATAGAATCAAAAAACACAAATACAATTTTAGTTAGTAGAAGATATCTAGAAAATTGTAATTTGCATAATTTTAGTAGGTAAGTCATTTTGGATCTGTGTTCAGCTATATGTAACAGAAAACCTACATAAAAGTGACATAACCAAATAAGAATTTATTTTTCTCATACAGAGACCAGTGCTGAGTTGCTGACCTTGGTTCCTTAGCTCCAGGAGAGCAGGGATTAAGCCTCTGTGGGTTCCATGGACTGATTTACACTACCAGAGAAGGTGGCTGCTGCTTTATCTATCCATGATAGACACAGGGGAAAGGTCACAAGATGTCATGTGAGTTTGTCCCTTATTGAAAAAGTTTTCCCAGCAGTTCCACACAATCACTTCCTTTTATATCTCATTGGCTTAGAAATGTCACTTAAAGGCCAAGAAGTTTAGGGTTTCATCTGGGCAGGCAGACATCTATGCCACAAGAAGGGTTGGAAATACCCATCAACCTGCCAAACTTTTTTATTGTTTAATTTTTTTAAACTTTTTAAAAACTATGTTTAAATTATCTATGGACCTTTATTTTGTTTACTTATTTATAAGTGGTACTGAGAATCGAACCCAGTGCTTCACACATGCTAGGCAAGAGCTCTACAACTGAGCTACAACCCCAGCCCTCCAAAACTTTGTTTTATTGGGAAATATTCATTGGTCATTTGGCATTGTTATCCTACCACTTCCTTTTATCCTGTGTGCAACTGAGTCAAAGAAAAAGATTCAAGATCATGAAACATCTGGTCTACAGGTTTCCAACCACTTGTATTAATCCTTTTCAAACCTACCAACTACGTTTGCTTTCAATCATACTCCTATCATCAAAAAATTCTTTCAAAGTAAAATTGTAATGCATTTGTAGAGATACACTATATTATGTGTTACAAATTCACTGGAGGTGAAATACTTTATCTGATGCCAAGAGAAAGGTCCTTTTCACTCAAAATTATCATCTCAAAAGTGTAGCATGGCTGTTGGTTAGGCACTAGAGATTCCAAATAAGAAAATGTGTATGCTTTCAGAGAACCCACGGACTACCAGGGAGGGACAAGGGGAACAGATGTATCAAATACTTGACATAATATTTAACATGCTTATTGCAATAAAATTTTAAAGTTCTAACGATCATCGAATTGGTTTCAGGGATCAAGGAGAGCTTATGTACACATAATGATTTGTCACTGGTAATATGTAACACATTGCAGTGTGCTCCATGTGCACCAGGCATTGAGCTACAAACTAGGCACACATTGCCTCATTTGCCACCTTTGAGATAGGTGCAATATCATGCCCACCTAACAGATGAGGACACTAAGACTCTCTGGCACCCTCTACTGCTCCTTTGCAGCCCTGCTCAGGATCATTATTAAATGCATAACTGATTATCTGCTCACCATTCATCTTCCTTGCTAGAGGGTTAGCTCCGTGAGGGCTGGAGTCACATCTCACTCTCCACTGTACAGTCAGGCCTGACTCAGTGCCAGGCACAAAATGAACATGCACATGCGTCTGTCCAGTAGCTTAATAATTACATCCAGTGAAGCAAATGCATTTCATCAAGCATTCCAACTCTATTTTATTGATAGAGCCTGCTTGCAGAGCCAGGATGAAGATTTCTGACTCTGCAACCTGACAAATTGGGAAGAGATATTTGATTCATTAGTGAGGTCTGGGGTATGAGAGTAGGAAAGGGTAGCCTGTGTGCCACAAAGTTGCCAGCTCTGAATCAGATTCCATGAATTTGATCATGAAGTCTATGCATTGTGCTGCTTCTGTGTTAATCATACTAGACACCCACCACTAAACAACTGGTAAATAAACACTTGCTTCAGTTAATTGACTTTATCAGATGGTTAATGGTCAGGCACCCAAAGCCAGATTTGTTCAATAAAGATCATTCTCCAAATGCGCCCATCCTAAGTTTAAAAAAAAAAAAAAATCCCTGATAATGTCCCATGGCAACTATTAGATGTTCTAATAGGCAATCCGTAGTTTATAGATGGGCCTTGTAGACCCTCAAAAGTCTCAGAGGAAATTCATCACTTTCTACCTCAGCCTGGCCAGTGATGTTTGCCAACTTTACATTTATTTCTCCATTTTCAAATGAAAACAAGACTATCTCTCAGCCTCCCTTAAACGCTGTGAAGAAAAAGTAACAAACAAGCATTTGTAAAGCAGTTGACACAAGCTGGAGGGCTTGCTGACCGTGAGCAATTGGGAATTCATAAATCCCTCTCTCACCAGCCCATCCATCTTGGCTTCCCCCTGTCCATTTACTTACCATCATTTATTTTTAATCGGAAAATAAGTTACCTCAGCTCAGAGGATTTTTTTAAAAAGATCTCATAGAAAATATGACTTAGGAAATCGGATGTAGGCTATGAAAAATGCATTTACTGTCAGCAAACAAGGAATCCAAATTACTCAAGCCTAAGCTATTTTCACTTATCCTTGGCTCTCGCTACTTGCTACCTGTATTCTGTCAAGGCATTTGAGAGCAAATTGATGACATTCTTTCCCTTGAAGACCTTGTATATAGTTGCAGTCAATCCCCTGAGCCAAACCAGGGCAGGGGTGGGTGTGGTGGGAGAGACAGAAAGAAAAGAAAAAGAAAATCTATAAGTGAAGTGACAAGACTTAACTCATATCTTAGGTATATGAGTATTCACACACGTATCCACACATCTTTTTATATGGTAGGTAGGGTTTACCTGATCCACTGTAGACACTCCAAAGAAAGTTTTGCATGTGAAATGTAACTGGATAAATGCCTGATGCTGACTAGGCATTCATTAAATTATTCATTAAATTATTTTTTTTCATGTGGATTTAGGTTCAGAAGAAGCAACAGTTAAAACTAAATATTTACCTGGCACTGACACATTTCAAAATAATCATGATATTGTAGCATTTCTACTACTTGAAAAAAGAAAAAAAAAAAAAACTTTTGCCATCAACCCTCTACCCCTCAACCCTGTTATAAAGCTTACTAATTCCCAGGTAGGCACAGGGATGGTCCAAAGAATTACAGGAAAGGGAAAACTTGGAATGCCATGAGAAGGAGTTCCAACTTTATTCTGCTCCAGAAGAACCATCAGGATGCTTCAAACAGGAAAGTAAAATGATTGGACTTATGATGAATGAAAATTATACTGATGATAATGATGTAGAGGAGAAATTAGAGAAACTGGGAGCACAAGTCGGGAAGGAGGTTGGTGGCAGTAGCTAAGGAATCTCAATGCAGATTGACAAAGCAGAGGAGACAGTGAGGGTAGAGTGCAGGGACCAGCAGAGTTGATGAGTCTACAAAGATGGAAATTCGAGGCTGGGAAGAAAGAGCAGAACACAGCAGGAAGAGGCAGGAAGCCTGGCAAGTACTGGTGTGTGAGGGAACCAACGGCAAATCCATTTATAGGTAAAAACAACTCAAAATTGAAACTTTGCAGACTCCTCCAAGTACAAAATCAAATTTAGATTTTGCCTTCGAACCAAGAGCACATCTTAAATTTTATTGCATGCTGGAGGAAACATGAACACAGAGGTGGAGAAAATGAATTGCAACTGTACTTTCCATTTGGATCCATTGACCCCACACAGAACTGAAGAGAGTATTTCCAAGCAGGCCACTCAGGTGACCAGAGCAAGAATCTTTGATAGAGCACTTAGCTCCACAGGAAAATTTGTTACAGAGCAAGAGCATCTGCTATCCATGAAATGTTTTATAAAACAGATTTCATGGCATATCCTGTAGTCGGTTCAAAGAATAATAAAAAGGGCAAACTAACACTTATTTTATCTTAAAATGTTAATCCACTTATTTTCATACTGGATTCATCATAGCATTTATTATGATTCTAACTGAATTTTCTCCTAAAATAGTTAACCATGTATACCTTAAAATTTATTAAATTTCAATTTTTATCCTACTATTTTGAAATCCTATCTCTATCATGTGTGAAATTTCAGATAATCAGTCTATGTCTATACTTTATTCTCTATCATTATCCTATTTTAATTATTGTGGTCTTAAAAGTTATGCCTAAGAGGGAAATAGAATCCTCTCTTGACCCTGGGTAAATAAGAAATCTGAATTTCTCTTTTAAGTACAGTGATCAGATTCTAAGTTGTATAGTGCTTGCCAATAAGCTTCAGGGTTAAAGAAAAATGCATTTAACATAAACAAATTTCCATGGCATCTTCAACCTCAACAGGAGCCAGTTTTTACTGACTTAGTGACAGTATTTTCTCAAAAAAATAGAAATACTTCTAGCGCCAATACATTCAATATTTTGTTTTTTCATGATAGATTTAAATCTCCTTTGCTATTGAATTGGTTTGAATGGTTTTGAAATAGTATTTAGATAACTGCATAAGATATAAGTTTAATATGAAAATTATTAATACATTTTTAATTGCATTTTCACTGGGTTGGGAGTTCTGAGAAGGTCCTCCAAAAGGGAACTGGATCTCAACTCAGGCCGGAAGGGTCCTTGATGTCACATAAAGGAAAGTGAGGATGGGTCCAAGTGAAGCACAGATTGATTTTACTGAAAGAAACACTCTGAGAGACAGGGTAGAGTACAAGCACTGTAGAGGAATAAGCTAGTGCCATCTTAGGGGGGCATATTTATACATGCAAAATCTATAGTGCAGAAACATGATCTAAGAAGGCATTTTCAGTTATCCTTTGTGTTGAGTGATTGAACATGTTGGCCATTAGCAGGATCATTTTCTTTTCTTCCCTGGTTTTGATGCTTTGTGAATTTAAGCAGTACTACATTATAAGGCTTAATAATTGATCTAACAGTGCTCTTTGTGATCAGGACATGTGAATATGACCTTTAAATCTGAACTTCTAATCCATATGAAAGTGGACTTTAAATCTGGACAGTAAATCATGGTTGTTTTACACATGACTGAATCTTGTGTTATTCTTTGTTTCTTTGTTTCTTTCTTTCTTTTTTCTGTACTATAGATTGAACCGAGGGGTGCTTAACCACTGAGCCACATTCTAGCCCTTTGTAATATTTTATTTAGAGACAGGTTCTCACTCAGTTGCTAAAGCTGGCTTTGAACTTGTGGACTTCCTACCTCAGCCTCCTGAGCTGCTGGGATTTCAGGAATGTGCCACTGCACCAAGCCCTTGTTTCTCCTTTCAACCTATCCTTATGTCTTCTTCCCTACCTTATTATCAGTTGGGGTAAAACATTCATCAATAACTTCACGGGGAATTTTATAAAGTTACATCATACTCAGAGACAGAGGGAAAGAGAGACTATTCAAACTTAAATTGTCTTTAGGTATTAAGGAGAATAATTCACTTGCTCATCATCCTACTGCTTTAAACTTCTTAATAAAATGATACCTGACAGTTTGTGTCTAAAACCCCAAATGCAACATGATTTGTTCTGGATTCATTAACTTTAATCCCTTCAAGTCCACTTGGAAGGCAATGCCCCATCTTCTCTCACATTTCTAAATGTCATACAAGTAGATGCAAGGAACCACTTAGTTTCAACAGTCTTTTCAAGGATGTTTGTATGGTAAACAACCCTGGAGAATAGAAAGAAAGTTTCTTTCCAGAAGAAAAGGCAAGGTCCATTACTGTTCAATAAGATACAGATGATGTCTCTCTCTCTCCCTCTCTAAGGCAAAGTTCTGGTAGGTTCAGGTACCATCTATTAAGAAGAGCTGGGTTTCTTAAGTTCATGATTCCTCAACTGTGATACAGACCCACTATAAGCACAGCAGTTACCTGGGACCCTCCTTGTCACCTCTGAGGGACTTGGGGGCAAGGAAAATTAATGTAAACATGAAGTTCGTGCTGCTTTGTTGTGCCCCTGAATAAAAACAGGCTTTGTCTCTGACCCAGAAGTCTCATGTCTTCTTCCAGGACCTCTGAAACTGTGCAGACTTCCTTAATATCTTGCAAGTAGGTTAAAATCACATGCCCTTGACAGCGTTTGGCAATGAGGATGAGATGCAGACAAAGACATGGCTTTCTAGAAGAGAAAGGACAAGATCCTCATGGGCCAGTTTAGGGGATATGGAAAGGTACAGATACAGTTGTCCTTGCTCCCATCCAAGTGGTAGATGAGGGGGAAGAAAGGGTAAGGGTCTTCAATTGTCTTATCTATTAATGAATGACACAGGCCGAGAGACAAGAGGTGAAATGGAAACAAGCCATCCAATGATGCTTAGTTGTTTCTTACTCTCCCTTGGGAAAAAGAAAGAAGAGATGTTTTCATGACACTGGGGCAACAAGCCCCTTAACCCCGTGAACAGCCAGGGAACTGAGTCAAGGATACTCCGAAGCTGAAGTTGATGATGTGATTAATAAGGATAGGGGACTTTGGGTGGACTGAAAGCATTAGAGGTATGTGAACTGAGTCACTGAAAAATCAAAGCAAATGTCCTTTGTTGACTAACAGAAGACTGTCCCTGTCACCCCTGACTCCTGCTTGCCCTCTACCCTGGCCTCAGCTACTTCAAGGAAAATGATTAGGGGAGGGCCAAGGTCTCCCCATCCCTAAGGAGGACCAAGGGTCCTATGTGCCCATCTGAGTTCACTGAGAAAACTTTGGAGACAGGAGGACTAGTCATCATCTCACCCTATCCTGGTATACAAGGGGACTCTGAAATTCAAGTGATGGGGATTTGCAGCCTTAGGTGGGGTCCTTCAGGGTGATTCAATGTATTGCTGCTGTGGTTTCCACTGCTGAATGCAAAACTCCATTGATATCCCCACACCTGTACTAGGCGTGCTTATAAGTACCAGAGGGTATTATCTGGACTGGAAAGAGCCAGATATAGAAAAGTGCAAGTATTTTTGGGGTCCCACAATATAGCCTTTGAGATAGAATACTCTGTGATTGATAATTTGATCAACTGGATCCTCTGACACAGGGCAGTAACTCCACATGGAGAAGTTCCTTGGGATTAGGAATCAAGCCTGCCTCTCTTGGCTACAACTAGACTCCTTTTCTTTCCTTCCTTTTTTTTAATTTGTTTAAATTTCAACTTCTTGTTCTGATATAATTACAGATTCACACACAGTTATAAAAAAATACAGAGAAATCCCATGTACCTCTTACCTACTTTTCTCAATGGTAATATCTTGCAAAATTCTAATATGGTAACCATACCACAATCCCCTCTTTCAAAGCAGCTGTTACTATGCTATTGGGATTTTGGACAAACTAAATGACTGACCCATGGAGGTTTTGTGAAGCTCTGACTTAATAGTTCATTTTAGGATAGGTCAACTCAGACTCAGTGCTTTACCCAGGGAAATACAACATTCCAGAATGTAGCAACCTGGCCTCAAGGGTATCTCATCTTTACATTAAAAAGTGAAACCCCATCTCTTTGGATATCACTTTCCCTCCCACTTCAGTGCCTGAAGCAAAGCTGGTGGTATAAAGAGACCATGGATCCTAAACTCCTGAGTCTTGTTCACTGATGGTTCAGTTAAACTGAAACCCGCTGGTATCATCTACCAGGCTGCTGCAGCTGTTGAATCTCAGCATCAACTAGATAGAACTGAAAATGAGGCAATCACTCTGTCAGGTAGGCGTAATTCCAGGTTGTCCTCAAAACTCTGGAAACATTTTCCTTGGTGAACTTTGCTGTATTTTCACTGTTGCCAACTGCTTAGCTGTAGGTTCCACCACGTGGAAAACTTAAAGACAACTCTTACAAACTGTGGAAGCAAGTCACTCTGCTGAATAAACTCTTGGGGTCACCGGTGTAGATCCCACAGTAAAGGCCCATTCTCTGATGAGACAGGTTGGAACAAAACTGCTGATGGAGTCTGTGCTGCTATCACTGCCTGGCCCTCCATAGTACAGGAGATGGCAACACCCCCACCATGCCCAGTCAAGGACTGGATGGACCTGATGCACATGTTGGACTGCCTGTCAGGCTGTGACTCCTACAGCTGACCTGTTTGTCTCGCAGGAGGGAGGCCACATTACACAGGGCATGACCCCCACCTGTCCCTGGTAGAGGGACTGCAGTGGACCTCTGGCTTCCTCCCAGAGGTACCAGCCTCATCACTGTCGACACTCTTTGCTGTTTCACCTTTGCTGTTCCAGTCCAATCAGCTGACTCCAACCACACCTCTGTGGCCTTGGAGTCTAATCCTTATGATGTCAGGCCACTTTCAGTCTGAAAACAGTGCCCCTTTTCTGCAAAATCTAAAAAAAGAGCTGATACTTAAGGCATTCAATGACCTTCCAAGCTCCCCATCATCCAGAAGCATCTGAGGTTACCCAGCAGCAGACTCACCTCCTTAAAAATCAACTCAAAAAGATTTCTGACTCTACTTCTCTTATCTACTCCTGACCTATTTATCTTAATAAATCAACTTGGTCACCAAATGCAATTATCTTCTGAAAGGGATCTTCTTCTCTGAGCCATTTCCTGGATAATGATCAGGATTAAAAAAAGAGTGGTTTTAGAGACTTATTTAGGGAAATCAAGGATTCTACCATGGGTGTGATGTATCTTTCTTTCCTCTAAAAACAATCCCAGGTCAGCCTTGAAGGAGCGGGGAAAAAAAAAACAAAAAAAAAACAAAAAAAAAAAAACCATGAGGGGGAGGGGATTCCAAGGGAATTTATGGTTCATTCCTTTGGATTCTCTTCTTGGATTGACATGGCGAGTTGGATTGGCTTCAACTCATGCTAGACAATAGAATTTCCCTAGATTTTCTTGTGTGCCAAGACAGAGTGTAAGCAATCAGTAATGCATCTGCCCATAGCTGGATTAATGTCTTAGGCCAAATGGAAAAATCAATACAGAAACTTAAGGAGAGGGCAAATTGGTTTTGTAAGGTATATGCTGATGGTTTATGGGATTTGTTCAGTTGGTTGAATCCAGGACCCTGAGGGATATGTTAATGTCAGTCCTGCAGTTTGGCCTCATCCTGACGCTTGGAGTCCTATTGACCATAGCCTTAATTAAATGCTGTTTGAGACAAATTGAATAGATTTGGTACCAGCCTCAGTTGGTCATATTAATCAGAGTGGCAGAAGGAATAGCACCCAGGCATGGGGAAATTTTTCAGAGTCTGAGACAGTGTAGAAATGAGGGGTGGATTTTGTTGGAAATAATTCTCTATGGGTCTTTCATGTTTCTTCATGTCTGAGCAGAGGCATTGGCTATCTCTTCAAGGATGTTTATGTAGTGAAGAACCTTCCCTACAGAGCAAAGGGCAGGTTTAGGTACACGGTAACATAATAAAGATTAACTCTCTCTCTAGAGCAAAACTCATGCAGGTTAGCTTATTGCCCATTTTGAAAACTTCAGGTACTATAACCTCAGGGCTCCACAGATGTGATGAAAACCAGCTAAGTACCCAGCATCTGTTTGGACCCTCTGCATTGCCCCTAGGGACTTGGGAGGCAGGGAGGACCAACACAAGCATGATGTTCAGGTCACTTGCTGTACCATGAGTGATAAACCTCTCTGTCTCCAACCCAGGAGTTCGTGTCTTCTGCTGGAATTCACAAAACTTTGTTTTTTTACTAAGGCAAATTGAATTGTTTTGTGTTCTATTTTTTTAATTAGTACTATCTTAGGGAAAAACAATTTTACACATTTATTTTATAGCGGCCTCACTAAATTCTGATAGTGCTCTAGTTGCTTACATTGGGCCTCCTTTATGAATGAACAGAACATCTGTAAAGGGGAATAATTTCATCTCTTGCTTTCCAGCATGCACTTCCCTTATTTATTCTAAACTTATTGTTTTGGCTAAAATTTATAGAAAAGTATTAGTGAATAATTCTAAGTCATTCTTATCCATGGTTTTCATGGTATTTCATTATTATTTGTAAAGTTGGTTCTATATTAGAAATATTATTTTCTCATGTTGATAAAGTATTATTTTGTTTTATAATCATTAAAATATTTTATTAGGCATTAATATTGAACTTCAGTCTTTTTAATAACAGTCTTTTTAGTACCTGTCTAAATAATCATATCCTAAACCACATTGCATTGAATACTCTTCTGGTAGACATTAGTAGGTATAGGCTTCACAAAAGGATTGCATTATCAAGTAAGTTTGGGAAAGGCAGTCTATGACCACTTTTAAAACTCGCAGTGTATATGACCATGATGAAGTTTCTGAGTAATGATCAAGTAAATAAATATATTTAACTTTGTTAATCCACAGTTTCCCAAAGTTACCTAAGCATGGATTAGTAAGCCATCTCAGAGCATGCCTTTACCATAATGCTTTGTCATGTCCTGAATACATAAATGATAACTTGGCACAAAAATGGGATAATTTTCCACCAAACCATACCCACTGTACTATCATTTTGTGCTATATGTCCCCCCAAACCCAAATTCATATGCTAAAGACCTAATTCCCAATGTAATAATATTTGGAAGAGGGGCTCTTGGGAGAAAATTAGGTCATGAGGGTGACACACTCATGAATGGAATTAGTATCCTATAAAAAGAGACACAAGAGAGACGTTGTCTCCTTCTACCACATAAGGACATAGAAAGGTATCTAACTGCAAACCAGGAAGAGGGCCCTCACCAGGAACTGAGTTGGCTGGACCTTTATCTTGGACTTCTAGATCTGTGAGACGTAAATTTCTGTTGTTTAAGCCACCAGTCTATGGTACTTTGTTATAGCACTAGCACAACGACAACATGTGGTACTCAGGACTGGAGAGGAAATTTCTGCAGTAAGCCTCAGTCTTTTTTTTTTTTTTTTTTTTTTTTTTTTCCTTTCTAGAGACACATAACATTCTTTTGCCACAATTGAAATTCAGGATTTCCCCAGGATGTATGTCTATATACTGGTTTTATTAATATCATCTAGAATATTTTCAGTATGTAGATTCAGGCAAATTTTCTTTTGTGATGTCTTGACATTTTCTTTTGGATTTCACCTGCCTGCTCTCAGAACCACCAAGTGTCTCTATACTGGTATCTGTTTTCCAGCTTCTCTTGTTGTCATTTTCTCACTGGTTCCTTTTTTCTTTCTGTTGCCTTCAGGAAATGTTTCCCAAGCTTTTCCTCCACATCATGAATTTCGTTCTCTGTCTTCCACTTATTAGTCCCTCTAATTTCATCTTTACAGCCAGGCTTTTATCTTTCATTCTTTTCTTAATTTTACCAGCTATTTTCACACTGTCTGTTGTCTCAGCTTCCCTCTTGTTTCATAGACTCATGCAGCAATTAAATGGCATCTACTGCTTGGGCTTTGACAGAAAGGATACAATAGGGACTGGCAGACACTGTGGTCAGCTGGAGGGGACCTCGCCATCTGAAATGCAAATCAGACTGACCAATACCTGCAACAGGGCCCTGGTATTGCCTGATCTGCTCCAGAAATGCAGGTTCTTTAATGTAAATGCTTTTTACTTATAACAGATGATAATATTCTACTTTTTCAAGAACTCTGTGTGGGTCACTTCTGTGATCCAGATGAAACTCACACTTTTGCAAACTCTCTTAACATTTGAGATTGAAACTCTCTGAAGAATTCTAGGCTAGGACCATTAAGTTTTATGTAAAATAATATTAACTTTGGACACTTTTATTTAGAAACAAACTGGTGAAATCATCTGGTCAGCAATTGGAAATATGTACCTAGAAAATGTATTTGCATTGTTGCAAAAAGCTAAAACTCCCCCTGAGGGACTCCAAAGTCAACACCCTGATGTCTCTGATGATTTTTGATATTGTTGATATCCTTCCCCCAATAGAAGCCCTGCACATCTCTGTCAGGGGATTTACATACATTATCTCATTGAAGCTCACATATTCCAAACTTAGGACTGAAGAACCATTACTACTACTATTTAGGAGGAATAAAATGAATAATAAAAGCTATTAGTATGTTCGAGGTCAACTCATATTTTAGAAATGTGTGGACTAAATTGAGGAAATAGGATTATGCAAAATCATAAATCAGAAAGCACATATACATGCCCACATGTGTACACACACACACACACATACACATACACACTCAGATTAGCTGGCTCATTCAAGGGTCAACAGCTTGTAAATATCTGGCATTGTTTTCAGAACAGAGAATAGCAGAGTCTCCATGAAGAAAAAAAGTCAAGGCAAGAAACAGCTAGGAGCTGGGAGTTGAGGCTTCCTTTGAAGCCTCTGGTGTAAGGGCGCTCTGTACAGCTTCTCATTTGGATTGCTCCCGTGACCCTCAAATGCATCCAGGTATTTGAGATCTATGGTCCAGAACAGAGGGTCAATAATTATCAGACTAGTGCACAGAAGCTCACAGAGATTACGTAACTTATCTAACATTGTGCAGCTCATTAGGAGAGTCCTAGAATTTTCCCACAACGCCTGACCTCCACTCCTCCACATCCCTTGGTTTCCTGAATCCTTTGGACCTCCATGTACCACTCCTGCCCCATCACATGACAAGTAGGTCCATTTGATACTTTGAAGGTATGGAAGGAAATCTCATCCAGGAAGTCTCTAGATTCTGTGCCATGGTTCCTTCAGTGAAATGAATCCATATGGGTTGAAGATGGGAAGTGATACGTCCTGAAAGTCAACACACAGGGAGCCTTAGAAGAAGCAGTTGTTAGACTGTCTCCCCAGAGACCTGAAACCATAAAAGAAGCAGATCCAAGCGCCTTCTAGGAAAGGAAGATGTTTAAAGGGCACACGCATCCATTTCTCTCTTTCCCTCTTGTCAAACATCATTTGCTAAACTGTGATTTTTAGCAAAGGCAGGTATTTTATACCCAAAGTCTCTTTTCATATTAAATATATTCCTGGTTCATATATTTCTAGTCTAGGATGAATTTGACATGGTATTGAAATTGTCAAGGGAAATCAATGGAAGAGACAATGTTAGAAACAGATTGTCTGAGCTGATAGCTTGAAGAAGTTATTTTAAAACAAAACAGCAGCAATAAAGAGGAGATGGGCAGCTGTGTGTGAGGAAGGGGGAGATGGGGAGGAGATGCAACATTTCCTAGCAGCAGGGCGCAAATGCATCACACAGAGGTGTCAGACAGTCCACACCAGGATTCGGAGCTTCAGACCATCAGACATCACCAGATTTCACATAAAGTGAGATCATTTGTCTATAAGCCTTTTGAAGATATAAAGCATTCAGGAGCCATAAGGTCTCATAATTATTACTACTCTAGTTACTTAATCGGTAGTGCTCAGTGTCTGTTTTGGGAGGGCACTTTCAGACCAGAGGTGAATGAGAAATGTCTTTAATACACAGTTGACCTCTTTTCTCTATATTTGTCATCCCCAGCCCATGAGTCAGACTGTGAGACCGAGCAAGACTGATTCTCTACATTAATAATGCACAATGCTCTATTTTAATAACAACTATCCATCAGGTGTGCACAGTGATTCATGGTTTGCAAAACATGTTCACCCCCATACTTTCACATCACCCAGGGAGTTGGAGTTGAGACCGATCAGCACCAAGGGCAGCCAAGCAAGTACCACCCTGAGAGTGCTCTCTCCAAGGGCAATGACAGAATTGTTGGCCTTTCTACTTCTGCTGCTCCAACACGAGAACTCTACTCCCTCTGTTGCTCTGAGATGATCCATCTTTCAAAAGCAGAAGACAAGGCAGTTGGGAGTGGTCAATTTCAGACTCTTTGTGCTCCTGGAGGGCCGTTCAGCAATCAGAGAAGAGAGTGTGAGTGGGTAGCTTCTTCAGTCTTCCCACATGTCATATGCATGATCATTTTGCATCTTGAAGACAACAAAGCCATCCTCCTCCCCATTTTTTTAAATTTGTGTGTCTGCCCCAGGGAGCCCCTTTACTGCAGGTATCACAGTCCCTGGCCTTAATAAGTATTCAATAAAAGATACTTAGGGAAGAAGGAAGTGATTGAAGGGCCTTTGGCATTGACAAGCTGTTCTACTGGTCAGTAGATTCCAGTAGGTGGGTCATTGACCTTTTAAATACTTCTACAGAGGACTCTTTTGGTCATTCCACCTTCTTCCTTCCTAGTAAAGGGAAATCTTTTCTGATGTTACTCTGATATTGCCCTATCCACAATGCTCTGTGCTTGTGTGTCTGTCACCAGAAGAGGTATGAGAAATTTCTCAAAAGGGGACCTCAATTCAGGATAAGCAGGGTCCTTGCCAGGATGTGACAGTCAGAGACAGAGAGAGATTGATTTAGGAAAGCAGGTATGCATTTAAGGGAAAATGAGGACTATCTCAAGAAAGTGACACCTTTGGGGGTAAAGCAAGAAATACACATTGAAGGGAAAATGTGGGCATCTCAAGAGAGAGACAGTTGGTGGTAAAGCGAAAAATATGCACCCAAAGGAGAACACAGGCCATCTTAAACATGAGAGGCATGTTTGGGGGGCTCCTAGCTGCTCTTTTAAAGGAAACTTGTGGAAGGGTAGATAGGGAAAGCTGTGGGGTTGACATCAGCCTTGTGATCACAAGATGGTTTGTGGTGGTCTAGCCATTCTCAGGATCCTTAGGTTGATGTGTCTGATCAATAGATAAAGCTGGAAAGTCCCCTCAATTATAGGTTCCTTAAAATAGTGAATCTCTCTTTGCTTAATCTATTTATTGGTGGGATGATTTTTGTAGGTGGATGAATTTATGGTAACTCTATGGAAAATCTTAGATTTAGAGATCTTCTAGAAAGTTTGTAGCCATAGGCCTGGGAGAGGGACTGACTTTGGGAATGACAGGCCTGGAAAGGTCTGAAGAACTTCAGTTTAAAATTAAAGATCCTGTCCTTCCTTTTTATCTCCTTTCTACCTTCTTTTTATTTCTTCTAGCCTACCTCAGATTAAACTTAGGCTCAATATTTCCCATTCGTCATAATTATCTAGAGCTTATTGAAATGGATAAGCCTAGGTCCCATCCTTAGCAAACCAGGTTCACTGGTATCTACCTGTGAACTATGCTCTCTGCTCATGGCTCTGTCACCAGAAGAGGTCCAAGGAGTTTCTGGAGATGGGGACTGTTCTAGTCAGCTTTTCATTGCAGTAGTCAAAATACCTATGATAACTTAGAGGAGGAAAAGTTTATTCTGGCTCATGGTTTCAGAGGTTCTGTCCATGGTTAGTCAACTCCATGTCTCTGGGTCCAAGGTGAGGGAGAACATCATGATGAAAAGATACAGCAGAGGAAAGCAGCTCAGGACACGGCAACCAGGAAGGAAAAAGAGAGTCCTTCTCACCAGGGACAAAATACAACCCCAAAGTTATGCCCCTTTGATCCACTTTCTCCAGCCACACCCAACCTATCTATGGTCACCACCAAGTTGATTCACGTCAGTGGATTAATTCACTGATTAGGTTACAACTCTCATGATCTAATCATCTCACCTCTGAACATTGCTGTATTGTCTTAAACATGAGCCTTTGAGGGACATTTCATATCTAAACCATAACAGGAACCTCAACTTGGGACAAGTTGGAGAAACTGAATTTTATAAGTTCTACAGGTGGATCTTATTTTGGGGCAACTTTGGGATTCTTGCACTACGTGATATATCATCCCCTGAGAAGTTGTTATTAGTTCAGGGCAACACCCAACCTTGGCTGATCTCATTACACTGAAAGGAAATCATAACATTCCCAGGTCCAGGGAGACATCTTCACTCAAACTCTCCGGCTGAATGTGAGCAAAGAATATATGCTTCCTGAATGCTATTGGCCACCATCTTACACCCATGAAGGTAACCAGCCTGAAGACCAAACCGACCCCTCAAGTTGGTACACAGGAGAAACAAAGAGAGCCTGTGTCCTAGATAACAACACTGGCATCCCAAATGATCCAACCCTGGAGCTTGTCCTAAATTAAACTTCTCATTATGTGAAATAATGAATGCCTTTACTGTGTAAGTCACTGTGAGTCAAGTTTTCTGTTACTTACTAAAAGCATGTGATTAATTCTGCTCCTGGCAGCAGCAGCTGTAGCACATCTAGATGTCCACTTAAGCAGCCAAAATCCAAAGGTAATCAAAACAGTTATCACTTACAGAGTGTTTGCTATGCCAGGCACTACGCTAAGTGGTTTGTATTGATTATTTCAATTATTCTCCACAGTCATCCTATCAGGTGGGAACTTAGAGTGTGCCTTCAATTATAGATAAGGAAACCAAGGAAAGGAGGCTTTAAAACAAGTTCTCCAAAACAAGTGGCAAAGCCAGAGTTTGAATCAAGGGGATCTGACTCTGTCACTTACCCTATTAATCACTGAGCCCAAAGAGTCTCTGCCTGTTGAAGACCACTACTGAAATCCTACAAGAAAGGCAGGGCAGAATGTGGTCAATAGGTTTTAACCATCAAGGATGATCTGCTGAGCTTCACAAATCTAAGAGGTAGTCACCCACTCCAAAGCATCAACCAAAGGAGAATGTGCCAGTTTCTCATTGGAAAAATATTGGCAGGCCTGGGAACCTGAGGTAGGGTTTCTTATTAGTGTCAGAGAGTTTAAGTATGTCCAATCCTCAGATACCAGAGGAGGATCAGTTGGGGATCTTTTCTGTCCAGGTTCTCATTTTAAGTCAGTAATCCCACCTGCAAATTGAGACTCACCTTGAATGTGGATGAGTGAGTGTAGGAAACGCAGATGATAACTAAGCTGGTGCCAATCACTGTAAGGAGTTCACTTCTGGCTTAAGGACTAACTTAGAATCGATTTTAAAGGGAAATTCATTTTAAAAATTGGACAGAGATGAAAGGCTAGTATCCAAACATCTACCAATATATCCAATAAACACCAGTAGCATCAAATTATAAAGCCAATTTAATAAGTTAATGGAA
Organism: Sciurus vulgaris; assembly: GCF_902686455.1. Lineage (NCBI taxonomy): Eukaryota > Metazoa > Chordata > Mammalia > Rodentia > Sciuridae > Sciurus > Sciurus vulgaris. The sequence goes on from NC_136462.1 coordinate 125,193,112, forward strand.
AATTTAAAAAGCTAGCCAAGCTGTTTTTGTTTTCTATTTTTGTTGTGATTTTTTTTTGGTCTTCTGTTTGGTTGGTTACTTGTATTTTGTTGTTGTTGTTGCTCTTGTTTTTAAATCCATGTAGATAACCAGTCTGTGTCTTACTTTTCAATTAGCTATTCTAGTAGCCAAAAGTATAGTCATATGTCTATTAAAAAATAGTTGCTACATATGCTAATATTTTAATAAATATGTTATTTTGATATTTGATACTCTACTTGATCCTAGAACATTTATGTTTTGACATCTACTTTATCCTGAGCAACGTTAAGCATTAAGACTTGATTACCCTGTGTGTGGTTCCTGGACCAGCAGCTTCAACATTCCCTGGGAGCATCACCTGCCAAATCAAACTCTGCATTTAAACCCGATCTTCTGATGATTGCTTCGCACATTATAGTTTGAGAAGTAAAAAGTATAATAAGGTGACAAATAAGATATGACCCTTTTTCTCTAGGAGCATGGGAACCAGAGAGAGGAACACAAACTAGGTAATCACAATATGCTGTATTTGCTGCTATAATGGAATAAAGCTCAGAGAGTCCTGGGAGTCCAGAAGTGGGGCATGCTGACTCCTGGGAAGTCAAGAAGTTTCCTGGCAAGAAGTAGTCTTGTGCTAACCCCAGTGGGTAGGAGGCCCCCTCCTAGAAGGTGCAGGAGACAATTCACACAGAAGACAAGCTCTTGCTGTGAGAATATGCATGCCTGGGCACGCTTTCCATGTCCAAGGCTCTATCACTCTCAGTGCTCTTTAACTATACATGGCTTTAACAGGTCTTATACAAGGAGAGGGCTTTGTGTCTCAAAATCTGGGAAGCATGGAAGGATAGAAATAGAAAACAAAGTTTTTGTTTAGCAATATTTTTGTGATCCTTATTATATAAAATTACAATGCATTCAAATTTTATTTAATAACAATTTTCCCAAGCTCCTTGGTTAGTTCTATATCCAACCATAATAGGCTATAGGGATATATGCTTTGCCTATAGAAGAATCTAATTAAGTAAAAATGCCTCTCTTCTTGCCTGCTCCATGAAAGAGATCACCAACACCAAACTATCTCATTTCTGTTATTTTCCAATAAAGTATCCAAGCCTGAAGTTAGACCTTCTTGATGGACTCAGCCTAGAATTCCATAGCCTCTGAGGGAACTGTGGAAGTGATAAAGCACAAGGCCTAATGTAGGAGTTGGGAGAAGGTGAGGCACTACTACAGAGAGGGCCCACTGAATGCCAAGAGCTCTGTGAGACACCTTTCCAGAATGACTTTCTTTGATCCTCAAAGTGGCCTCACATCTCTTGACAAATACCAAAACAGAGGTGAGAGATGCCTCTAATGGTGATGTAATCAGAATCCAAATCTTCCTTCTCATGCCACTTCTGATTACTTCCCATTCAAGGCACAACTGACACCTCCCAAGAGACTTCATTTTTCTGTGCCACCTTTTCCATCTCCTTCTCTCCCCCTCCTTCCCCCAATCTTCAGCTGCACCATACTCTATATTTCAGGCTTTTACTAGAGCTCTCATCACTGTGATGTCCACAGGTCCTGCTAACATCCCATTAGTGTGTGATAGAAAATGTACTTAAATCTGCATTTATGCTCTTGATGGTTTCTTGCCTTTTAATAGCATTGATCCTGGACTTCACTTCAGCTCTTTCATCTTGCAACCCCCATTCTGGGTGATTGATATTAAACTTTCAACTATAACATCCTATATCTTTCACTCTATCAGTGTTCGGGTTCTCACTGAAGGACACCTGTTAACCATTGTGGGCACTGTATTGGGAGAGCAGTGATATTGAGGCAGGGTCAGGATAGAGGATAACAGGCAGAATGAGCAAACAATGGAGCTGAAGGGGGAAAAAAGCCAACAAGAGTTTGAACTCTGGTGAATGAGGGAGCCAAGTTTACTATAGAAAGAGAATGCCCAACATCCAATCCAAAGATCAAAATTACAACATAAGTGAAACAAAGAGCTTACAATCAGAAATTGTAGAATCCTGAATAAGAGGCAAGACATTCAGGAATTATCCTTTCATGTAATGTTTCATGAAATTTCTCTAGATGGATTTGATGACATAAAGGAACCTGCAGATCTGGTCACATGTGGCCTTAAAAGCTCTTTCTTCAAGTACTGAAGGCTGAATGACCTACTGATTAGGCAACCTTGTCTTCAGTTTGAAACTCATTTTTTTTTTTTTTGTCAAATTCCTTTTCTGGTGGTTTGCTCAAAATAACAAAAGTGGGTGTCCATGGGTGTCCTGGTGACTATTTTGTGAAATTTCTTTGGGTTTATGTAGTGGATAAGGGGAAACATATTTGGACTTTCAGCTCACAGCAGGATGATCTATTTTTATTTTCAAACACAAACTAAGGAATTATGCCCATCTTCCTACACACACACACACACACACACACACACACACACACACACACATACACGCACACACTGACACAAATAGCTATTGTCAAATCAAGGACAGGAATAAGACATTATTTGAAATGGGGTCAGTAAACTTTTATGTAAAGAGCCAGAGAGCAAATATTTTAAGTTTATGGACCACTCAGTCCTTGTCAAAGCTACTCAATTCTGTTGTTGTAGCACAAAAGCAGTTGTAGTGCATGAATATATGGATGTGGTTATGTTCTCATATAATCTTATTTATAAACTCAAAAATTTGAATTTCATATAATTTTTTGTGGTACTAGGGATTGAACCCAGGAGTGATCTACCCCTGAACCACATTCACACTTCTTTTTATTTTTTTATTTTGAGACGGGGTCTCATTGGCAGTCCTCCCGCTTTACCCTCCTTAGTAGTTGAGATAACAGGGAATTTCATGTAATTTTAATATGTCATGAAGTATTATTCATTTTTGCTTTATTGAAACCATTTGAAAACAAAATATCTTCCTAGCTCATATGTCAACACAAACAGAAGACTAACTTGGCATGTAGGCACATGAGGCAGAGTTTGATGATCCCTAATTTAGAATGTCCTTTTATGAAGTATGAGCCTGGAGTTAAAATTAATCCACTTTTCAGCATATTTGAAACCCTCATACCCATGGTACTCAATCCTGTAGGTAAATTACAATTGTCTGTGAATCTTTAAAAAAAAAAAAAAGAGTATAAGGGTCAAATCATTCTAAATTTACCAAATTTATAGTCCCTGGGATTAGAAAGATTATTCTATTAGATCGATATAACATAATTAGTTGTTATACCATAAGTTATTAAATTTCTGTTAATGGTTATTTAGGTTGTTTTTAGCCTTACTATGACTATAAAATAGTATAATAAATATCATTAGACACATGACAAAGATTAAATGCAGATGATTAAATAGAAAACAAGAAAACAGTAGAGATTATTAACTCATCAATAAAGCTACTGAGTTGAAAAAAGATATCTTGTGACATGAGACAGAAAGAGAAAGGATGAAGCAAACAAAACAAGAAGAGGAAATAATTGCACACACACAGATATTTAATGCATATATTGAATAATAATGAAATAATGAATAATAATGAAATATATTTGAAAAGCAAGATGAAATGAAAAAATGGGGGAAAAAACACGAAAAATAGAAAGCTTAACTAGACCAATGTACACCAAAAAATTTAGAATGGTAATTAAGATCTCATCTGCTGCCAAGCTGGGGTTAAAGGTAGATTTTCTATAATCTCTATTAAAGAGAGAGAGAGAAAGACCCATGAATGACATCTTAAATAAAGATAGCTGCAATGGTTTGTATAAGCATGTCAAAAAGGCTCATGTATTAAAAGACTTGTTCCCTAGTCAGTGGTGCTATTGAGGTGGTGGAGCCTTTGGGAGGTTGTGGAACCTACTGGTGGAAAGTTAGGTCATTGATGTAGTGCCTTTGAAAGGAATTGTGGCATTCTGGTCCCTTTTCTTGTCTCTTTGCTTTCTGGCCACCTTGAGGTGAATGGTTTGCTCTACCACAAGCTCCCCACCATGATGTTCTGACTCTCCATAGGCCCAAAGGCAAAGGGATCAAGCAACCATGAACTTTAACCACTGAAGCTATGAGCCAAAATCAACCTTTCCTCCTTTTTAAATAAATTACCTCAGGTAATTGTTACAGTAATAGAAATCTGACTAGCTAATAAAATATTTCTAATAACCTCAGAATATACGCAGGTAGGTCCAAATCAACAGCATCAACATGCGTGTGTGTCCTGTGGAAGCAACCCAAGGCAAACAAAGGATATCTGGTGATCCTGCAAGCTAAGAAATACAGAAATCACCCCCAAAAGGAAAGGATTCACTCAGACCTGAGGATCTTCAACTAGCCACTATGCAAACAACCGTCAAAACTGGATGCAGTCTCTCAGGTTCTGATTTGTAGGTGAGCGGCCCAGGAGTCATGATGGAAGGTCTGAAAGGATAAGGGTGATTCAAAATCTCAGGGAAAGGACAGAACCTGCAGTGAGGAGAAACTGACAGGAATGGAACATGAATTGATCAGGACAGAAATGCTTGGGGTAAAAGGGAAGAAGGTTCAGATATTACCTGGTTCAGAGGATCAGAGAAGATAGATCTCAGGGAGAGGAATTCAGCATTAGGGAACCCATTAATACAACTTATCATATTACCAGAGCTAATGAGAAAAATTGTGTCATCTCCATAGATAATGAAGAGAAAATTCAATATTCAACTTAAAAAATCAGCAAAAGAAAAAAACTGAGGGCTATTTTTCTGAACATGACAGAACACACATACCACAGGCCCAAACTGGCATCTTTCTTAAAGGTAAATCATTAACAAAAATGCTTAATCATCTTATTAATCTATATATTATATAGGCTAAAAAGCCACATTTTTATTTTCACTAATCTCCAACAGAAATTTAGCATTTTCCATCAATTATGAATGAATCACATTAGTAGTAGAATTATATAAGGCTCTGTCACTAATAGAAATCACAGATAATTTCGTATCGCATTACAGTTGTTACAGGTATTTCAGAATATTATTTATACCACTCATTATTTTAAAATCAAGGTATTTAATAGACCTGATACTATATCTTAGTATTTGATGAATAATAATATTTCAATAACGATTTCACTACTTGGTTTCCTTTGTAATCCCATGTATTTTATTTTATGCATTTAAAATCTCAATTCAGAGAAGCAGTCTATAATCTTTAGCTGACTGACAGAGGGCTCTAGGCCACAAAAAGAGATTATAGACTCTTGTATCCATCACTTTTCCAATAAAATCAGGAACAGAGATTTCCACTCTCTCCAATTGTGTGACGCATTCTCAGGCCATAAGCTGAGCAAGTCTAAAAATGATAGCCAAGTCTATGGCTACCCTGCTACACCCAATATTTCCTCCTTATGTGCACATACACACAATTTTGGTTCCTTACTAAATGAAGAGATAAGGGAAGGAAGATAAAAAGTAGAAAAGGAAAAAAATTTAATCCACAGCACAATGCAGCCCATCCATTTCCAACATTTGCAAACTTCCAAGTCTCTCAACAGAGGTTACAGTTTTCTGGTTCCCAAGATAATCCCAACCAGGCCTAGCAAGGGACAGCTGGTCAACTCTAGCAGCAGGAGGGACTTGCAAGAAGAGTACTGCCTAAGCCCATGCCCAGTGTGTCCTGAGGGCTGCTGTGGGTCCAAAAAAAAAGCACCAACACTTACTCTCGCCTCGTGGCTCCTTCCAGCTGTTTGGGCTTTCTTGACTTCCTGGGCTTACTCTGGTCCCTCTGTAAATATTACAGTCTTGCCTGGATACCTGTCCATTTATTTGGATCCCTGATTCCTTCTCTGGCTTTAACAAACTCTTTCCTTGAAAGAATGGGAGGAGAGGGAGCTGCATTATCTGCCCTGGCTTGCAGCAGCTCACTGGAACTGAAGGAGCCATGATGTTGTATTTGACCTGGCAACGAAGATCACCATTATTTTGTGAACACAGCAAATCCAAATTTTCAGGGGGCCAACCAGCTGTACATAACATATTAGAAAGTTATTATAAAGACAGGAACTAAAGCAGAACAAGCATCTTCACTTAAAGACATTCAAATAATATATAAAGTACATACACACCATGAAGTGAGCCAAACAAAGCAAGTCTGCAGGCTTTATTCAGCCCCAAGGGCCACCCGTTTGCAACCTCCAGCAATTCCTGCTGCCTTTACAAATTACTCAGTCCTGTGGGGAGAGGCTGTACCATAAACTAAGCCTACATATATGACATTCCTTTGTATCCCATAATCTGGACTATTTGTTCCTCCATCCCCTGGGGAAGCTTGGAGCTGCCCAATGCCATATCAGATTCCCTGTTTCTTATACTCACCAGTTAAGCTCCTGAGCAGCCAGCAAGTCTGGCATGAGTAATGACCCAGGTCAGCACACCCTCCTGTGAGTCCTTACAGCCTCTCTTTCTAAACACATGCACAAAATTGCTCCTAGAACCAAATGGAATAGTTGGCCAAAGAAGATGGCATGGAGAATCTAAATATAGTTACCAGTCAGGTGCAATTTCTTTACTGAGCAGAGAATATATAAACTGAATTATTTTTATCTTGGAGTAAAATATATTATTGTGGGCTTCATTCATGAACCAATTATTTTACATAATCCATGCTTATTTTAAAATATCCTTGTCACTTGACAGGCTACAGAAAGGTAGGCTGACTAGAAAATTAGCATTAGCATTGCCTGCAAATTGCAGGTTTTAATAACTCTAGTCACAGTCACAGAAATAACCAAAGAAAATCAAATTAAGGAACTAATGCAATCCAAAAGGCTCAAAGGAAAGGAAGAAATGGAAATTCAAAGATTTACACAGCAGTCTACAGTGCATAAAGGGCTTTTGTGTACATTATTCACTGAAATCTTCATAAGCCATATGCAGAGGGGTTATTATCTCTATTCCATAGATGAGGAAACTAAAGTCCAGAGTGGGTCCTCCAATACTCCAGCTAGTGAGTGCCAGAGCCAGAATCGATGTCAGATGTACTGGCTCCAACCCAGCATTGCTCTACTACATAGATCAGAAAACTTCATCTATAAAAATCATACAGTAAATATTTTAGGCTTTTAAGTCTGTAGGGTCTCTATTAGAATGAACCAACTCTGCCATTATAGGACCAAAGCAGACATAGGCAATATGTAAACAAATATGTCTGTGTTCCAATAAAATTTTGTTTATAGAAACAGGTAGCAGGCTGGATTTGGTCCACATACCAAATCAAGGTTTTCTGAACCCTGCTCAGGATAAGCAGCCTTTGCTTGTTCTTACTGGGTCACCTTTGCATATCTCCAAAGAACCAGAGATTCAATATGGTAGTAGTCTCCATATGTTAGAGTTTGGATTTGGAATCTTCCTGAAAAGTCATGTATTGACAGCATAGTTCCCAGTGCAGAAAAGCTCAGAAGTACAATTTTTAGGCAATGATTGGACCATGAGGAATGCGATCTCATCAGTGGATTAATCTATTTGATGGATTAATCTATTGATACCTGAATAAACTGGGAGGTTGGACCTCATTAGAGAAAGTAGGTCACTGGGGTGTCCCCGAAAGTGTTTGTTTCCTTCCCAGCCCCTTCCTCAGCCTTCTCTGTCTCTTGACTGCCAGGAGGTGAGCAGTTCTTCTCCACTACAACCTTCTGCCATGATGTTCTGCCTCTTCTCAGGCCCAGAGCAGTGGAGCCTGCCAACCATGGACTGAGGCCTCTAAAATCATGAGCCCAAAATAAGGTGTTCTTATCAGGCATTTTAGTCACAACAATATAAATCTAACCAACACAGCATGATAGTATTAACCACGTGGCAGTATTCATTTATTCGGCAAGAAACTGCCTTCTGGGTATTGGGAACAACACAGAATATTGGGTTGGGGAATGTTTTAAAGGAGGGGCCTGAGAAGAAAACTGCTGACTGTGATAGCTCAGCAGCAAGACCACTCAGGCCTCCACTGAGGCAACAGGTGAGGACAGGCAAAGGAAGGGTGGAGGTAGGCACAGTCTAAAGAAAAAAATAGCAAAGCTGAGGTGGCATCAAAGCAGATAGAGAGGTCAGTCAGGCTGAGGATACCTAGGGAACCCAAGATGTCAAGCTGGGTCAGCACAGATACCCTGTGACTGAGCCGTAACCATGAGATGTTAGAACAGGGAGCAGGTTCTGGAGAGAAGGGCTAAACCACAGACGCTGAAGGAAACTTCTCCTCACCAAGAGGAAGAACTGGAGGTAAACGAAGGGTGCAGCATCTGACACTATACCACACACATCCCCTTTGAGCGGACAAAGGTAAGGCACAGCACAAAGTCTGCCACTGCTGAACATGACCCTCCCTGGGAGGCATCGTTGGCTTCTAGGTCGTATTGGATTCCCAGTGCCTCATAAAAGTCACCAAAGAGAGATAACTGAATGAGGTTTAATACTGAGGGAGTCCAGGACATGCATCCCAAAACATGTCAATTTGGGATATTGCCTATTTTGAGGTAAAGGCACTTTAAAAACAGCCAGTACAAAAAGAACACCTGACCTTCCTTCTTCTTTTTCAAAGCAAGAGATGAAATTCCCCTGTGAAATCTTCCTCCTTAGACCAGAAGAATGACCTTAGAGTGTCATTCTTATCATCAGGGATGGAAACTCAGGCCAAGGGAAATGTGCACGAACAAACCTTGTCGAACTCACCCTTGTCTTCCTCGTCACTTCTCCACCCACAAAGCCACCCCGGACAAAGCCCCTTTGCCTCATCACAGCTATACCATTTTCTACTTTTTATCTAGTTCAGCATATAAGTATTCAACTCTGTGTTTTTGGGCCTTCGTTTCCCTATGAAGGCTCCTCTGTCACATAAAACTTGTGTTTTTCTCCTATTGATCTGTCTTATGTTCATTCTGCAGCCCAGCCAGAAAACCATCAGAGGGTATAGGTAAAACCAATAAATACCACCTAGATAGTGACCTCATCCTGTGGGTTGCGACCATGGAATAAAAACTAGTCATTTGTTGGGCCTTTTTCTTTTCTTATTAAATGCCCCATCATCCCTTCCTTTGGCATTATTGATGTCTTAGAAATGACTGGGTGTGCCCCTGGGTGTGAAGCTCTTCATAACAAGTGTGCAGAATTCATTCATTGAGTCCCCTCCATTGAATTCACCCTTAAAAAACCTCAGGGAGCCAAGTATAATTAAACAACATTAATTAAAATACTGAAGATCAGAAAAGGGCAACCACAGGAGGGACAATGGAATAGCATCAAAGAGATGGAAAATAACAAAAATAGCAGCAATCACTGCACATGAAAGCCTGGGAGGTTGACAGCTCAGCTGGAGGGCCTTCAGAGGAAAATTTCACAGACACCCACCCCAGCGAGAAATGAGGAGACACAGCAGCGGGTGTGCAGAGGGTCTCCTTTCACTCTCCACAGACGTCCAAGAGGTCTGTGGTCTTTGTAGGTCATAATTAAACATTTTGACTCAACTGCCTTCAGAAATTTCTATCCATACACAACATACCATGGCATTTGTGGTCTAATAGGCTGCTGCAGAGTCTCGGTGTTTGGGTTTTTAATTAAAAGGAAAGAATTCTAGCATCTTGCTAAATTACAGAGTGATTCTCTCACACCTATTTCTCTAGCTTAGCCTAGATTTAAAAATAACGTTATTAAAGCCAGCACCAGTAGTGTTATGGTTCCAGTTTAAGGAGCTGAAGAACATAGGCAAGATAGATCCCCCTCAATCTGGAGGTAGGGGGTGCATCAGACCCAAGTGGTTTAACCCAAGGCAATTTGAACCCAAGTTCCTCTCCCCAGAGGTAAAAAGTGCTGTCAGCTTCTCATATGTGCCTCCACACATGATCTATGCATATATAAGCAAATATATGCCCCGATATATTACTTGTCACACATATTATGCACACTGTACAACTTAGGTGCTTTTTTTTTTTTCCACTTAAAAATATATCTTAGAAACCCTTCCATACCAGAACACACAGAGTTATTTAATTCTTTCCAATGGCCACGGGAGTGTTCCATTATATAAATTTTCCACAGTTTATTTAGCTGGTCCCCTAGTTAAGATTCCACACTTTATTCCAATCAGTGTTGGAATGAACAATCTTATACATGGGCCAGTTCCACATGCACAAGTCTATTTATAGGATGAATTCTTATAGATGAATTGCTGGGTCAAAGAGTATGTAAAGTAGAGATAAAAATAGCACCTATTTCCTGAGTCGTTTTGAAGATTATATGAGCTTTTGCATGTTAAAATCACACAAAAGGCTCAATAAATAGTTGCTGTTTTTGAAGGCAATGTCCTGAGCACTGAAGGGGGGAGGAGGGCTGTGAAGGGAACAGAAATACATCGCCAGAGGTGAATTCACAGTCCCTCCCTCAAAATGTTTAAAGTTTGGTAAAGGATAATTCTTCACAGCAGGGCAAATTAGTAGATGCTATCTTGGGCATATACACAAAATTCTAATAGGTATAAAGAAGAAATAAGTAAATTCCACATGGGGAAGTTCATTTTTTTAAAAAATGGAGCTTATGAGCTGGGCTTTGAGCATGGCAGTAATCTAAACAGACAGAGGAGGAGCAACATCCCATCATGCTGGGAATCAGAGGAGCAAAGTCAAGACAGTCAGAACTGACCCTTGAAAGCACTGTGGAATACTAGGAAATCACATTAGTCAGGACAACCAATAGCTCTCTGGATAAACTTAACACATGTACTTTATTGATAAGTCTTTGGCACTTCTAGAGAAAAAAATCAGAAAAAAACTAGCCAGAGGAGACAGAAATGTGGGAGACTTTGGTGCAAAGCCTCAGTTGATTTCTCACCTTGCAAGGATGCTCTGAGAACTTAGGGACTCTGGGAACTGGGAGGTTCTTCCTAAACTTTCAACATGGAACACACACTGCACTGTGCCTAACTTCTTGGGAAATTAGAGCAGAATTCAACCACAAAATCACTGATTCCAGAATCAAAAGGAATAGGGATAAACAGCTGGCCTTTCAGAAGTCACCAATATTTCATCTAAATGTTGTAATCACCACATCTGTTTTTACTGACAACTGTTTGTTCCTAGGGAATACAGACTGATAGCTCACATTTCACAACTTGGCTTTAAAAATGTATGGGCGCTGCATGGTTTAGCCAAATCTCAATGGTATTGCTGGAAAAGTTTGCCAAATAAACCTGCAACTTGCAAGTTTCTTTGACTGTCTGAGAGGGTTGTGAGTCCTGTCCCTGATGTCCTATGGATGTTTTCCATCTCTCTTCATCGGACCTGTTGGGGAGCACATGGTATAAGACCACTTTGCCTGGGACCAGCTATCTAGTACATACTCCTAGCCTGACTTCCCATCTGCATGTTCGAAGTAGCAAGACTCAAAATAGTGAAACTTAAAAAAAAAAAAAAGTGAAATTTTGCCCTGCACAGTGGTGCATACCTATAATCCCAGCAGCTCAGGAGGCTGAGACAGGAGGATCACAAATTCAAAGCCAGCCTCAGCAACTTAGCAAGGCTCAAAGCAACTTAGTGAGATTCTGTCTCAAAATAAAGAATAAAAAAGGGCTGGAAATGGCCAACAAATGAAAAAATGTTCAACATCTCTAGCAATTAGAGAAATGCAAATTAAAGCTACACTGAGATTCCATCTCACTCTAGTCAGAATGGCAATTATCAAGAATACAATAAATGTTGGCAAGGATGTGGGGGGAAAGTTTCATTGCTGGTGGGACTGCAAATTGCTGCAACCATTCTGGAAAGTAGTATGGAGATTCCTCAGAAAACTTGGAATAGAACCACCATTTGACTCAGTTATCCCACTCCTCAGTTTATACACAAAGGGACTTAAAATCAACATACTACAGTGACACAGCCACATCAATGTTTATAGCAGCTCAATTCACATAGCTTAAATATGGAACCAACCTAGATGCCCTTCAACAGATGAATGGATTAAGAAAATATGGTATATACATGATGAAATATTACTCAGTCATAAAGATGTATGAAATTATGGCATTTGCTGTACTCTGTACACTGAATAGCTAAAAAAAAATAGTCACAATTTGCATTACTGTAAAATATTGGTCTGAGTGAGAGAAGTAGTTTCTGATTGTCCTGTGTTCTGTGAAATTAAACCATCACTTAACTTTTCTTCTTAAGACTGCAGGTGTTTAGATTAGCTTGTGTCAAGCATAAATCTTGCTTTTTTAATATTTTCACTTTGTAATATCTGTCATTAAAACCATGTTTGAGAGGGGTTTTTAAAAGAATAATGATGATTTTCTTGTCATCATTATTCTTGATGACTGTATTATTTTTCTAATAATATAGGGTAATTATAAACATTCAAACAATATTTAAAATTATTATTTGTTGGGGGGGGGTGCAAGGGATTGAATTCAGAGGCACTCGACCACTGAGCCACATCCCCAGCCCTATTTTGTATTTTATTTAGAAACAGGGTCTCATTGAATTTCTCAGTGCCTCGCTTTTGCTGATACTGGCTTTGAACTTGAAATCCTCCTGCCTCAGCCTCAACCCTCCCCAGGGATTACAGGCATGTTACACCTAGTCTGGCTTAAACTTATTTTTTTTTCTTTTATTTTATTTATTTTATTGTAAACAAATGGGATACATGTTGTTTCTCTGTTTGTACATGGCATAAAGGCATACCATTTGCGTAATCATAAATTTAAATAGAGTAATGTTGTTTGATACATTCTGTTATTTTTTCCCTTCCCCCCACCCCTCCCACCCCTCTTTTCCCTCTATACAGTGCTTCCTTCCTCAATACTTGTCCCCCTCCCTAACCCTAACTCTAACCCTAACACTAACCTTCCCTCCCCAAATTATGTGTCATCATCCACTTATTGCGATATCATTCGTCCTTTGGCTTTTTGAGATTGGCTTATCTCACTTAGCATGATATTCTCCAATTTCATCCATTTGCCTGCAAATGCCATAATTTTATCATTCTTTATGGCTGAGTAATATTCCATTGTATATATATACCACACTTTCTTTATTCACTCATCAATTGAAGGGCATCTAGGTTGGTTCCACAGTCTGGCTATTGTGAATATTGAGCAGCTATGAACATTGATGTGGCTGTATCTCTGTAGTATGCTGATTTTAAGTCCTTTGGGTATAGGCCAAGGAGTGGGATAGCTGGGTCAAATGGAGGGTCCATTCCAAGTTTTCTAAGGAATCTCCACACTGCTTTCCAGAGTGGCTGCACTAATTTGCAGCCCCACCAGCAATGTATGAGTGTACCTTTCTCTCCACATCCTCGCCAACACCTGTTGTTGCTCGTATTCTTGATAATCGCCATTCTAATTGGGGTGAGATGGAATCTTAGGGTGGTTTTGATTTGCATTTCTCTTATTACTAGAGATGTTGAACATTTTTCCATATGTTTGTTGATTGCTTGTAGATCTTCTTCTGTGAAGTGTCTATTCATTTCCTTAGCCCATTTGTCGACTGGATTATTTGAATTCTTGGAGTAGAGTTTTTTGAGTTCTTTATAGATTCTGGAGATTAGTGCTCTATCTGAAATATGATTGGCAAAGATATTCTCCCACTCTGTAGGCTCTTTCTTCACATTGCTGATAGTTTCCTTTGCTGAGAGAAAGCTTTTCAGTTTGAATCTATCCCAGTGGTTGATTCTAGCTTTTATTTCTTGTGCTATGGGAGTCCTGTTAAGGAAGTCTGATCCTAGACCAACAAGGTGAAGATTTGGACCTACTTTTTCTTCTATAATCTGCAGGGTCTCTGGTCTGATTCCGAGGTCCTTAATCCATTTTGAGTTTAGTTTCGTGCATGGTGAGAGATATGGGTTTAGTTTCATTCTGTTGCATATGGATTTCCAATTCTCCCAGCACCATTTGTTGAAGAGGCTATCTTTTCTCCATTGCATATTTTTGGCCCCTTTGTCTAGTATGAGAAAATTGTATTTATTTGGGTTTGTGTCCGTGTCCTCTATTCTGTACCATTTATCTACCTTTCTATTTTGGTACCAATACCATGCCGTTTTGGTTACTATTGCTTTGTAGTAGAGTTGAAGATCTGGTATTGCAATACCCCTGTTTCACTCTTCCTGCTAAGGATTGCTTTAGCTATTCTGGGTTTCTTATTCTTCCAGATGAATTTCATAATTGCTTGCTCTATTTCTGTAAGGTACGTCATTGGGATTTTAATTGGAATTGCATTGAATTTGTATAGCACTTTAGGTAGTATGGTCATTTTGACAATATCAATTCTTCCTATCCAAGAACATGGAAGATCTTTTCATCTTCTAAGGTGTTCTTTAATTTCCTTCTTTAGTGTTGTATAGTTCTCATTGTAGAGGTCTTTCACCTCTTTTGTGAGATTGATTCCCAAGTATTTTATTTTTTTCGAGGCTATTGTGAATGGGGTAGTTTTCCTAATTTCTCTTTCTGAAGAATCATCACTTATGTATAAAAATGCATTGGATTTATGAGCATTGATCTTGTAACCTGCTACTTTACTAAATTCACTTATGAGTTCTAAGAGTTTTCTGGTGGAATTTCCAGGTTCCTCTAAATATATAATCATGTCATCAGCGAACAGGGATAGTTTGAGTTCTTCTTTTCCAATTCGTATCCCTTTAATTTCTTTGGTTTGTCTAATTGCTCTGGCTAGAGTCTCAAGAACGATGTTGAATAGAAGTGGTGAAAGAGAAAAAAAAAAAAAAAGAAGTGGTGAAAGAGGGCATCCCTGCCTTGTTCCAGTTTTTAGGGGGAATGCTCTCAGTTTTTCACCATTTAGAATGATATTAGCCATGGGCTTAGCATAAATGACCTTTACAATGTTAAGGAATGTTCCCACTATCCCTATTTTTTCTAGTGTTTTGAGCATGAAGGGGTGCTGTATTTTATCAAATGCTTTTTCTGCATCTATTGAAATAATCATGTGATTCTTGGCTTTAAGTCTATTGATACGGTGAATTACATTTATTGATTTCCTGATGTTGAACCAACCTTGCATCCCTGGAATGAAACCCACTTGATCATGGTGCACTATCTTTTTAATATGTTTTTGTATGCGATTTGCTAAAATTTTATTGAGAATTTTTGCGTCGATGTTCATTAAGGATATTGGTCTGAAATTTTCTTTCCTTGATGAGTCTCTCTCTGGGTTAGGTATCAGTGTGATATTGGCTTCATAGAATGAGTTTGGGAGGGTTCCCTCCTCTTCTATTTTATGGAATACTTTGAGAAGTATTGGAATGAGCTCTTCTTTAAAGGTTTTGTAGAACTCGGCTGAGAACCCATCTGGTCCCGGACTTTTCTTTGTTGGTAGGCTTTTGATGACTTCTTCTATTTCAGTACTTGAAATTGGTCTATTTAAATTGTTTATGTCCTCCTCGTTCAGTTTAGGCAATTCATATGTCTCTAGAAACCTGTTGATGTCTTCGAAATTTTCTATTTTGTTGGAGTATAGATTTTCAAAATAGCTTCTAATTATGTTTTGTATTTCAGTCGTGTCTGTTGTGATATTTCCTTGTTCATTCCGAATTTTAGTGATTTGGGTTTTCTCTCGTCTTCTCTTTGTTAGTGTGGCTAAAGGTTTATCAATTTTGTTTATTTTTTTGAAGAACTAACTGTTTATTTTGTCAATTTTTTGTATTGTTTCTTTTGTTTCAATTTCATTGATTTCAGTTCTGAGTTTAACTATTTCCTGTCTTCTACTACTTTTGATGCTGGTCTGCTCTTCTTTTTCTAGGACTTTGAGCTGTAGTGTTAGGTCGTTTATTTGTTGAGTTTTACTTCTTTTATTAAATGCGCTCCATGAAATAAATTTCCCTCTAAGTACTGCTTTCATAGTGTCCCAGAGATTTTGATATGATGTTTCTTTGTTCTCATTTACCTCTAAGAATTTTTTAATTTCCTTCCTAGTATCTTCTGTTATTCATTCATCATATAATAGCATATTGTTTAATCTCCAGATGTTGGAATAGTTTCTGTGTTTTACTCTTTCATTTATTTCTAACTTCAATCCATTATGATCTGATAGAATACATGGTAGTGTCTCTATCTTCTTGTATTTGCTAACATTAGCTTTGTGGCATAATATATGGTCTATTTTAGAGAAGGATCCATGTGCTGCTGAGAAGAAAGTGTATTCACTCTTGGTTGGATGGTATATTCTATAAATGTCCGTTAAGTCTAAATTATTGATTGTGTTATAGAGGTCTATGGTTTCTTTGTTCAATTTTTGTCTGGGAGATCTGTCCAGTGGTGAGAGAGGCATGTTAAAATCACCTAATATTATTGTGTTATGGTCTATTTGGTTTCTGAAATTGAGAAGGATTTGTTTGACATACATGGATGAGCCACTGTTTGGGGCATAGATGTTTATGATTGTTATATCTTGCTGATTTATGCTTCCCTTAAGCAGTATGAAATGACCTTCTTTATCCCTTCTGACTAACTTTGGCTTGAAGTCCACATTATCTGAAATGAGGATGGATACTCCAGCTTTTTTGCTGAGTCCATGTGCATGGTATGTTTTGCCCCATCCTTTCACCTTTAGTCTATAGGTATCTTTTTCTATAAGGTGAGTCTCTTGTAGGCAACATATTGTTGGATCTTTCTTTTTAATCCAATCTGCCAGTCTATGTCTTTTGATTGATGAATTCAGGCCATTAACATTCAGGGTTATTATTGAGATATGATTTGGTTTCCCGGTCATTTGGTTCATTTTTTAAATTTTATTTATTTATTTGTTTGACACAACTTGGTTCCTCCTTTATTTGACAATTCCTTTAGGATAATTCCTCCCTTTGCTGATTTGCTTCTTTGTTTTTCATCTCTTCCTCATGGAATATTTTGCTGAGAATGTTCTGTAATGCTGGCTTTCTTTTTGTAAATTCTTTTAGCTTTTGTTTATCATGGAAGGATTTTATTCATCGTCAAATTTGAAGGTAAGTTTTGCTGGGTATAAGATTCTTGGTTGGCATCCATTTTCTTTCAGAGCTTGAAAAATGTTGTTCCAGGCCCTTCTAGCTTTTAGGGTCTGGATTGAAAAATCTGCTGATATCCGTATTGGTTTCCCCCTGAATGTAATTTAGTTCTTTTCTCTCACAGCCTTTAAAATTCTGTCTTTATTTTGTATGTTAGGCATTTTCATTATAATGTGCCTTGGTGTGGGTCTGTTGTAATTTTGTGGATTTGGAGTCCTATAAGCCTCTTGAACTTGATTTTCCATTTCATTCTTCAGATTTGGTAAATTTTCTGATATTATTTCATTGAATAGATTGTTCATTCCTTTGGTTTGTTTCTCTAAACCTTCCTCAATCCCAATAATTCTTAAATTTGTCCTTTTCATGATATCCCATAGTTCTTGGAGATTCTATTCATGATTTCTTACCATCTTCTCTGTTTGTTCAACTTTGTTTTCAAGGTTAAATATTTTGTCTTCAATGTCTGAGGTTCTGTCTTCCAGGTGTCCTATCCTACTGGATGTGCTTTCTATGGAGTCCTTAATTTGGTTTATTGTTTCCTTCATGTCAAGGATTTCTGTTTGGTTTTTTTTTCATTATCTCTAACTCTTTATTGAAATGATCTTTTGCTTCTTGTATTTGCTCTTTTAAATGTCGATTGGTGCGATCATTCAATGCTGCATTTGCTTTTTCAACTCATCATTCAGTGCGTGCATTTATTTGCTCTTTCATCTCATCGTCTGCTTCCCTGATCATTTTAGTTATGTACATTCTGAACTCCTTTTCTGTCATTTCTTCTGCCATGCTGTCATTGGGTTTTGTTGATGTAACATCTAGATTTGTTTGCAGCATTTTCTTTCCTTGTTTTCTCATATTGTTCAGGTATCAGTGGACCGCTGAGATATTGCAGATTTCCTCTATTGACTTACAATGTCCTTGAAGATTTCTATATATATCCCCTCTTAGCCTTCAGTAGGCTGAAGTCTTGGAGGAAGTTGATAATGCGGTGCTCCACAAGGAAGCTGCCTCTCTAGGAGTGGTGGCCTTCAGGTGGGGTATATTCCCTGCTAGTGGGCAGAGGTGCCTCCACTTGTTGACCAGTGGTCATCCAAAGGGGAACTAGGCTGCGGGCTGAGGCAAGGCCTGTTTGGGTGTCTCTGGTTTTACCGTCCTAGTGGGGAAACCTCACCCGGCAGGGAAGACTCACCCGGTGGGGAGGTGTCGCTGGTCAGTTCCCTCCTAGAGGTTCCCCTCAATTTACAGCTACTGCCTGGGCTGCAAAGTTCCCAGGGGCCCGGCCCTACCTCCTGGGCCTGGGAGCCTCACCCTTCGCAGAGGAATCTCCTTAGGCTGCCCCTCCTCAGAGAATCTGCCTGCAGTCCTGGAACCTTCGCTCCACCCCTAAGTGTGTCTCTGTGGGGCTCTTCCACCAAGAAGCCTCCTAGATCCTGGGACCCTGCTCCGCACCTAATCACCTGGCTATGCGGCCCCTCCTCTGAGCAGCCACCTGGGGTCCCATACAATCGCTCTGAGTCCCAGAGACCCGCCACACGCCTCTTCCTCCAGACAGCCGCCCAGTATTCCGGTGCGGTCACTTGGAGTCCAGAAACTCACTGCGTGCCTCCTCCTCCCACCAACCACCTGTAGCCTGGGGCAATCAATCACTCCGAGTCAAAATGACCCTCCCCATTCCTCCTCCTCCTCCAGGTAACCCCCCGGGTGTTCAGGAGCAGTCGCTCTGAGTGGCTCTGAATCCACGTGACCTGCTGCACGCCTCCTCTGGGCAACCGCCCGGAGCTCTGGTGCGGCCACTCAAGACCAAGCGACCCACCACGCTTCTCCTCCAGGCAGCCCCCCTGTGTTCAGGAGCTGTCACTTTAAGTCCAAACAACTCACCAATCACCTCCTCCTCTGAGCAGCTGCCTGGAGCTCTAATGCAGTCACTGCGAGTCCAAAGGACCCACCACGCTCCTCCTCCTCCTCCTCCTCCTCCTCCTCAGGGCAGTCCCCAGTGTTCAGAAGTGGTCTGAGTCCAAACAGCTCTCCACGCAGCCCCTCCTCTGGCAACCGCCTGTAGCTCTGGTATAGCCACTCCGAATCCAAGCGGCCGTGCTCCTCTTCCTCCTCCTCAGGGCAGGCCCCGGTGTTCAGAAGCGGTCACTCTAAGTCCAAACAGCTCGCCGTGCAGCTCCCCCTCCGGCAACTGCCTGTAGCTCTGGTATAGCCACTCTGAATCCAAGCGGCCACACTCCTCCTCCTCCTCCTCAGGGCAGGCCCCAGTGTTCTGAGTAAACACAGCTCTCCTTGCCGCTCCTCCCCTGGGCAGCCTCCGGAGCCCCAGTGGTTGCTCCGAGTCCCAGCGCTGTGCTGAGCGGCCTCCTCTACGACGCTCCCAATTGTCCGAGTTCACTGCTCCAGCGGGGGGAGGTGTGTCTCGCCGGCAGCTCTACTTCACAAAGTTCCCTGCGTTCCAGGACTACCGTCCCATCCGGGACGCCTCCCCAACGGGAGAGACTCACCCGGCTGCTTTGAGTTGGTCCCAAGTCTCTCAATATCTCCTCTTTTGAATCCTGAGTCCTGGAGCAACATGAAATGCAGCCACCCTCTAGGCCGCCATCTTGAAACGCTCTCTTAAACTTATTTTTTAAAAGCAAAAAATAATCTCACCCCAAATCAGCTCCCCATGTAAATCATCATTCATGAATGCCATCACTACAGACTTCTTTGCATTTGTACAGAAACTCGGATTGTGCTACTCTCATTATTTTAATAAAAGTTCTTAATTTAATGTAACTTGTGTGTAACAGAAGAAAGGGCAGTTGACAAGAAACTGAAGAAATTGTTAAACTTCTGATAAATGTTTCTTTGCCAGAGATAATCATGCCTAAAATTTTCCTCTAAAATTAGAAAAACTTCAATTAAAAATGGAAGATGTTGGACTAGGTTTTTTAGCTTTACATTTTAATTTTGGCATAATGCTGAAATTTATTTATTCATTCATGAGTAACTACCATATGCAAGAAGACTCTATATGGAACTAGCAAATCAATAAATATAATATCAGATGAGATGTGAACTAGGAAGAGAAATCAGAATACAATGGCAGAGGGGCCGATTATGATCAAATAGTCACAAAGGGTTCCTCCGGGGATGAGAAAGGATCTGGATGAGATGAAGAAGTGAGATATGAATAGATGTGAGGAGAGAGCATTTCAAGCAGAGAGAATTTCAAATACAGATGCCTCAAGGCTGGACTATTTGGAGTGTTAGAGCAACAGCAAGAAGGTCAATGTGACCTGCGTGAGCAACAGAAAAGGGGGCAGGAAGCCAGGGAAGGTGGAACTCAGGCTGCGCGGAGCCTCATAAGCCTGGGTAAGGCATTTGTTTTATTCCATATGTAATGAGAAGCCTTTGGGAAATGGAGTAAGGGAATGGCATGACTGGGTTCACATCTGGGAACAATTGCTTTAACTGATGTGTAGGAAATCACTTCTGGTGGGCTTGGGCAAGAGAAGAAGCAGAGACCTTAGTCAGCCGCACTACCTTTTGGAAGAAACCAAGAAGACCTGGTGAGTGGAAGATGAGGCAGATGTTAGATTCCTAGGGGTGTAACCAAGTGCTACAAGCCAGGTGGCTTAAAACAATAGAATTGTCTTGTCTCACACTACTGGAGCTTGATGTCTGGAATTATGGTGTCACCAGGGCCATGTTCCCTCTGAAACCTGAGGAGGAATCCTTCCTTACCTCCTCCTAACTTCTGGTGCTTTGTTGGGCATGGGCGTCCTGTGGCTTGCAACTGCATGACTTTAATCTCTGCTTCATTGTCACATGGTGTTCTCTATGTCCTGTCATCACATGCTGCCTTCCCATAAGAACGTCGGTCATATTGGATCAGGAGCCCTCCCTACTCTAATATGCCTTCACCAGAACCAATGACATTTGCAATCCCATATCAAAATAAGGTCACCATTCCAAAGTATTTTGGTAGCTAGGACATCCGTGTGTCTTTTTTGTGGTTGTGGGGTGACAAGAACACAATTACATCCATAGTGGGATGTGAAAGAAAGAAGAGGACTGAGAAAGACCTAAGCAATGGAGTGAATGGTGGTGCCATTTTTGGAAATGAGAGAATGGATGGGGAAGTGTGTGATCGGATTCATGAGAGTAAATACAGAATTGCTTTTAAAATGCTGTGTTTGAGATGGCTCAAAGTGGAGTTGCGGGTATAGAAAAAAACTACTATTTTCTCAAATGTGAACATCTGAACAGAAGAATGGGATAGAGAGGTAATTTGGAAATCATCGGGGTACAGGGAGTATTTCAAGCCAGAGAAGTAAATGACATTACCTAGGATGTAAATGCAGAAACTGCATTTTGGGACACTCCAACATTTAGCGCTGGTAAAGAAAAAAAGATCAACCCAAGACCACGACAGAGCTGGCAGTGAGGTTGGAGGAAAACCAGAATACAGAAGAATCTTAGAAACCAATTAAGAAAGTGTTTCAAGAAGGACAGAGTAAACCAATATATCGAATGCACTGAGGGATCTTGTACATGGATATCACCTCTGACCTTGGCAGAAGTGGTTTCAGTTGAGTGGTTGTGTTTAGATCTGTTTCAGAGAACATGAGAAGTGAAAAATTTAAGTTAGAAAAGACATTATAGATGCTTTTGTCTTTTGAGGAGCAGATAAATAAGGTGATAATTAGAAGGGAATCTGAGGCTCAAGAAAAGTTCATTTTTATAGAGGAGATATTGTGATATGTTTAAATGGTGGTGAGAATGGCTCAGTAAAGGGGAAAACTATGGTTGAAGAAGAGAAGATAATTATAGCAGCGGAGAATATGAGGACAGAGGAACTGGGATCCAGGGCATAAAAAAGAAAATTGGCCTTAGGCAGAAGCAGCAAGAATTTATCCTTTTATAAAAAAGATGAGTTCTTCTTCAGAAAAGAAGACAAAGTATGTAAGTATAGATGCTACTAGTCATGCAGGCCTTGTAGAGGAAAATAAGGATATTCTATACTGATTACTTCCATTTTCTTATTTTTTTAAAGGGCCAAATTATTATTTTAGACTGAAAAAAAGTGCTGGGGTGGGTGGGAGATTGGGAAGTAGATTGAAGTAGTTACTCAGGAAAATGAGTAGAGAAACTGTAAAAAATGGACAAGACTTTCTAAGTTGGGTGGTCCTAAAGTTAGAGCAAGACCATTAAACATGGTTGTATTGTTCTCCAGTCACATTTAACCATGAAGTTATAGGTGAAAAGTAAGAAGAGAACTGCATTTAACCAGATTGGTGAGTGTGATAGGACAGAGGTGAGAGAGTCAAGTAGTTAAGGGGTTATAATGAGGAACCATGGAATTCAGAAGAGATGAAAATGGAAGTAAAGAAAAGATGTAGACTCGACTTGGTGGCTAGAAGTCCTTACAGGGCCCAAGAGCTGTTGAAATTTAAACCTGAAAGATAAAAGACAATGGTAAAAGGGGAAACTTGAGTCAAGATGTTAAAGGTGTTGTGATTACCAGTAACGCGTGGCTGAAATGTGACAGAGGAAAGGATCTTGTGAGATCAGGAAACTGAGAGCTTGGACTTATGCATAAGTCAACTAACTGGATGTTGGAGGACTCTCCAACATGGATGCTGAAGTCACCAAGTATGATGACTAGAAAGAGAGAGATGGACTCTAAATCAGTCGCTAACATCACAATGAATGAGTGATTAGAAGGAATGGCCCCAAAGATGGTATATGAATGCTACAAGGAGAATTAATGGGTAGTGTAACATTTTCTTCAAAGGCTGGAAAGTTTTTAGGACAAGGAAAGAACAATGAAAATGATCAGGCAGCAGCCATGAAAAAGCAAGGACACCCACTCCTTAGGACCATGCTACTCAGGGCACCAAGTTAATGGGGAGGTGGTTTTCTTTCCTTGCTAGCACCGCTCTTCTACCCTTCTTCCTAGATGGCCTGTCCACAGTTGGGCACTGGAGGAAAGATAATTTAAGGAAAATTTTTGCTTGAATGGTTCTTTTCAATATCTGGAGACCCTTTTATGCGTCCTTGGAGTTCGGGGAATTGGGAAACTCCAATTAACATTTTCACAATGCGGGTGATGCCATTGCTCTGGTCTGACCTTAAATGAACTCCAACCACTGAAACCTGGAATGCAAAAAGGGGCCTCATAAGTATTCTTACTGGAGCCCTGTTGGTGGCCTCCTTGGACGAAGCCTGTTGAGTAGAGTCTACATCCCAGTCTGGCTGTCCCACATGGTCCACATCTGCTCTGGAAAATGGGTTTGCCCTGCCATGGGTGGAATGGTCACCTTCCCCAGTACAGGGCTCTTTCTCCTTGTCCTTCTTCCTTGGGCTGAGAGCCCACTGCAATCTCCTGCCTTTAGAAGTTAGAGGCCCACTCCCAGCCCACTGTGTCCCCTCAGGCCTTGAACACACAACAAGCTCTAAAGGGAATGACCTTCTCACTAACCATAGGGTGATTTCTGAGCATGGTCCCCCTCAGCAACCCTTCTTAGGTGACAGGGGAAAATCTGCAGCACTGCAACTACTTTCTCCAGAGACATTTTCTCTGGCTCCATCAATGTTCACTCTTTTTAAAATTTTTTTTAAATTTGTTCTTTTAAACATTCACTCTTTTATACTCAGGAGAGTGATGGGCTAAGAGACAAAAATTAAGAAAAAAGAAAAAAAAAAAATCCTGACTTGGGCCACTCCCTGCAAAAACTCTGCAGAAGAAGTCCAGCACCAAACTTTGAGACATGGCACCTATTATTTTATTTTTAGCCTTAGGGACCTCTCCAGGCACCAAGACAGAACCAGTCTCATTTTAATGTTCTGCTACACCAGTAATGAATATTCTCAGCCTTCTTTATTCTTTTCCAACTCAAACTTCAGGTTTCATTAAATTTATTTTTATTTTTTCCAAGGTTTATAAATCTTATATTTAGTCTATAATTATAATTTTCACAATCAAAGCCTATTTTTATTTCAGCTTTTTCATTCCTCAGATTTTTAAAATATCTCCTTTGGATAGATTTCATTGTCATTTGGGTTTCCTGTTGACATACACTTTATCCATGCATACCTAAGATCTTTGCTCAGATGCTGGAAAGACCACTTAGTCAAGCAGTCTTTAACATTCATGCCACATTTTCTTTTGCTCAACATCATATCTATGGCTCTATTGGCTACCAACCCTAAATGATGCTGTAGTCCTTTCCTTATGGTCTCTCCTTTTATAAATTGGTTGCCTTGATTAGCAGCTAAATTGTTTGGTTGATTCTTTATTTTTCAAGAAAAGTTCATTCATGTATGCTTGAGAATTTTCCATATGTGGTCTTCATACTTAAAGAATTATTTGACTGCTATGAATTATAGGCCAAACCATCTTCTCCCTTGAACTTTAGACATTGTTCTATTGGGTTCTGGTATTGAATGCTGCAATGGGAAAGTCTAAGGTAAGACAGATTTTTTTTTGTTAGATACCCTTTTTCTACCTGGATACCTAAAAAAATCTTTCTACCTTTTTCTTTTTGTAAACTTTATAAATTAGCACAAATTCAAACATTCTATATCAATGTATGTCAGTTTTCCTGAAATACAATCTGGATTAGGTTTAGACTTACTTCAGGAAAAAAAATTATAATTTCGTCTACATTTTGTCATCTGTTTCCATGTTATTTATTCTATACAGACGGTTCCCAACTAGCAATTTGTGTGTGTGTGTGTGTGTGTGTGTGTGTGTGTGTGTGTGTGTGCTTTCAAGTTAGTGATAGTGCAAAAGCACTACATATTCAGGAGAAATTGTACTTTGAATTTCAGTGTTTTCTGAGGTTGGAAATAAACAATATGATATTCTCTCTCATTGTTGGGCAGCAGCAGCAGACCATATCTGCCACTTAGCCACACAACCATGACAGTTAGCAACCAATACTTTATACTACTATCCTGCTAAACTGGAGTGTTGGTATTTTTTTATTTAGGTCAAGAAGCATCTGTACTTTTCTGATTATAATTTATGTTGGATATCATTATGGATCATTTATATCAGTCTTTCTTGAGCTTCTTTTCTTTTTGGGAGGGAAGGTATAGGGTACTGAACCCAGAGTTGAACCACTGAGCCACATCCCCAGGTCCCTTGTGTGTGTGTGTGTGTGTGTGTGTGTGTGTGTGTGTGTGTGTGTGTGTGTGACAGGCTCTCACTGAACTTCTGAGGCTGGCTTTGAACTTGTGATCCTCCTGCTTCAGCCTCCACATCACTGGTGTTACATGTGCGTACAGCCAAGCCTGGCTGCTTTTATCTTTTGATTCTTGTCTGCATTCCCTCCATTCTCTCTTCTATGTTGGCAATTCAATTTTCAGCCATGTCTAATCTAACCCTTGATCACTCCAACTTAATTACTAATTATATAATGCAATTGTTTTGGTTCTCTTCATTCCTCTTTTTCTTCTTATTCTGCTTTTCTTTTTAAATCTGCTGGCGAGCACTGCATGTCTGAATACTTTTCTTTCCATCTTGCTCATGCTCTGGGAAGTTTCCTCCACTCCTTTTCCTTACTGCAGTTTAGTATGGACACCTTCTCTTTGGCACCACATTTGCCTCGATACGACATCTGTTTATCCAGTTATGGTTTAGGGGCTGAAGGACGATGCCCTGTCATTCTTTCCATAACCAGAGGGTTTGAGAAGAGAGGGATAAAGAGGGGACTATCCTTTCAAAGAAATTTTAAATGTCTAGGCTCTGTTAGATTCCCAAATTCAGCAGAAATCCCTAAAAAATGGATGCTCCTGAATTTTTGTCTGCATTAAATGCTATCCTGGGATGCTGCAAGACTACACACTGGGGCTCATTCTTTTAAAGATTTTCCTTATGATTCCTCCAAGTAGCTCGCTCACCTCCATAGTGCATTTCTTCCGAATTTGGGGGTCAGGGGGAAAATTCTCAAGATTTTTTAACCAGCTGCTCTTTCCCAAAATCAACTTTGAGATGTGGGGGGTAGGGTACAAGTGGTAGTAAGACCCATCCAGGACCTTGCCAATAGCTTTCATTCTTTGTTATGATCACATCTTTAAAGTTAGGACATGACCTGATGCCGCTTGAAATGGTATCACTGTGTACTTTCCTTTTTTGTTATTTTACTTTGTTACTTATATAATCAGATATTAGGAAGGTAACTTTCTATGACCTGGCTTCATTCTGCCATCTTCTCCCAAAGCCTGTTATTTTATGATTTTAAATTACTACATCTTGTAAACAATGTTTGTTTTTTCCCCTAGAATAGAACATTTCCACTTTGTCATGAAAGTCATATAAAGCATAGTATCAAAATACTGAGATTCAATTACAAGAGAGGTCTTGTGTTTTGTTTTGTTTTTAATATATCTATTCCACCGACTGAATACCACCTGAAAAAAAGTACAATCTTCACAAGCTGTTTCAGACCTGCAGACTTCTAAAATGTTCCTCCTTTCCTTGTAGGTAGTCTATTCACATGGCCAATTTTTGGCAAAAACAAAAAAAAATTATATATGTATATACATACAAACACACACACACACACATAAGGTCATAAAGTAGGTTCTGGACATAGTCTGTTTACAATCTAAGACTAGAACATGGTGCTTTAAAATTGAACTTAAAAATTAAATCAATAAAAATAATAAAATCAGACTGAGAAAATAACTTTGCCAGGAGCACAAAATAAATAAGTAACAACAACAAAAACTCAAGAAGAAATGCTTCCATTACTTATTCATGTTTTAGATGAGTTTTTTTTCCTTTGGAAGCCTATTCTATGGAGAAATTTTAAAATGTACTTAAGGAATACTTTTTAATGTTTTTCCCTATTACTAAGTTGAGACCTGATTCATGCTTCTGATTTTGCTCTTTGGGATTAGAGAAGGGGGAACAGAAATGATGGCTAATTACAAAAGAACCTCTTCCGCAAAGCCACCACAGTGGGAGGGAAGGCACAGATGCCTTCTGATTCACTCGAAGGGGAGATTTGCTCATCTTCCTTATTTGGCTTGTTTCAGGCTTGTGTCATATGGCCCCAGCTGGGATGTCTTTGATATTCACTTTGAGTTAGGAAAAAATGCAAACCATCAAAAGATTTAATCTGCTCCTCACATTAATAAAGACAAAAAAGGAAAAGCTAGTGTCTTAGTCTGTTCTGTGCTGCTATAACAAAATACCAAAGACTAATTCATAAAGAACAGAACTTTACCCTCTCACAGTTCTGGAGGTGGGAAGTCCAAGATCATGGCACCAGCATTGCCTTCTGACTGCACGGTCAAGTGGCAGAAGGCAGAAGAACAAGAGAGCATCAAGCTCCTAATCCCACCCATGAGGGTAGAGCCCTCACAACCTAAAAACCTCTTAAACACTCCACCTCTTAATAGGAGCACATTGGCAACACCTGGATTTTAAAGGGGGCATAGTCAAACCATAGCATCTGGATATGTCTGACTCATCTACTCCTAAGGTGTCAACTCTAGTGACTTGTGTTGTTAAGCTATAGCACACTTCTGAATTCCAGTGCCTACCTGACTTCCCCATGGAGAGGGGTCTCTAACTCATCAGGTCACAAAGCAACCTCCACTTTTGCCAAGTCCACACCCATGAAACTGCCCAGACCTCTCCTTTTCTCATGGATGGTTCTGCTTATGCTGAGTGGTCATTGGAAGTCTTCCCTAACCCTCCTTCCTCTTTGCTGGCTCATGTCCAAATAGGACAGGGTCATCAGAAATACCTCCTGGAACATGCTTATCTATCACTTTTGCCACCACCAGGTTTCAGGCCTTATCTCTAACAGACCATAATATCCCAACTCAACCCTCTGGTAGATGGAGTTCAACAATGTAAACTGCATCTTATACAATGTGACCTCACCCCTCCTCCATCAGGGAATGGGGTCTGTGTCCCTTGTTGAATCTGAGCTTCCCTGTGACCTGTTTCAACCCATGAATGCAACATGGTTGTAACTTGGAAGTAATTTCCAACACTGGGACTTAAGAAATTTACAGCTTGAGCCTTTGCCAATTGGAAAGTTCTTTCCTGGAAGCCTACATCCATGTCAAAAGGTCAACTACCCTGAAATCATTATTCCATAAAGAATCCCAAGCAAGGCCCCCCACCCCACGAGAGAGAGACCATGTGGAGGAGCATGAGGATGCCAGGCTGCAGAACAAAGCCTTCTCAGACCTTCCACCCATCAGGACCACAGCCAATGCCACATGCAACAGGGCAGCCCAGCCCTACACTGCTGGATTCCTGGTCCACAGGAAATGAGGAATAAAAGAAACACTCCTCTGTTAAGCCACTCCATCTTGGGATAATTTGCTATACAGCAATAGAAAAGTAAGGCACTCCCTCTGCATCAAGTCTACCATTGTAGACCTTTGCCATCTTGCCACCCGTGCTGTGTTCTGAGCTCTGGAAGGACCAGAGTTCCTGAAGAATCAACACCAAACCCCTTGGTCTCTTGCCAAGTTACCTTCTCTGTCAGCCCCCTACTCACCTGCCCAACTCTAGCTCTTGTTCCTTCCTTCTCCACCCCTGTCCCTCCCGAATCCCTCAGACATGCATCCCAGACATACACCTCTTCATGCATTGCATGACGTGATCCTGAATTGCTGGGATGACCTTCCACCTCTGGTTCAAAGCCCAGTTCCTTTGTGAAACCTCAGAATACCCGCAGGTCTTACTCAGCCCCACAGGCAGCACTCTTCGTCAGGGTCCCTTCCCAGATCTGATGGCACATTGGAATCTCAGGACAGATCATTAAAAATATACATTTCTCAACTTCTTTCCACCCTGTGGAATAGGGCCTGGGAGTGAGACCTACAATCTGAATGTTTTGATGCACCCTCGGAGTTACAGTCAGAGCCAATTAGAACTCCTATTCAGGACTGAGTCTGAATTGGAATTACTTGCCAAAGTTGCCAGCCTTTGCCCTAGGCTGGCATCCCCGGGAGGACAAGAATCACCTAGCCATCTGTGTGTCCTTGGGTCTAGCCTTCTTCCACAGTGGACACAGGAACACAGGAGGTCTCTAAGACAGTAAGAAGGCCCGGAGATTCAGGTCTTCTTTGAAGGAAGAAGAAAGTCAAAGAGAGACCAGAGACCTCAGTCCTTATGCCTGACACCTTTGCTCAGCAGAGAATTTCCCACAATGCAACTCCTTTACTTCCAGATTTCACTGTCTGATTGATCTCTCTATGCTAGGCCCTGGTCTAGTACCTGGAAATTAATGGAATGAATTAATAACTCTTATAAACCGAGAGGAGACAGACCTGTTCTGACTGAGGCCTCTTCAATTGCTTTGTTTTGACCACACCGCCCAGGCCTAGTCTTGGTACCTTTAACCTTAGCTGTCCACAGGATATTACCTCTCCCAGCTCTGATAGTGCAGGATGCCAGGTGGGTATTGCCCTCCATGAAAGATCTGCCTATAGCTACCAATGGATTCTTGTTCCCTTTACACTCACAAGATGCTGCTTGGCATCTCTGTATCTGAGGGTGACATGCCATTAAATCAAATCCCATGACTGTACCCAGAAAGGTTAATGATTCTTTCTGCTGTTGGATTCCATGCTGAGTAGGCAACCTTTAGCTAAGTGCCCAAGAGAATAATTGCTGATTTATTAAGAGTGGAATGACACAGAAACAATGACAAAAATGAGCTAAAAGTGTAGTCAAATGATAGCATGTTGTCTAAGATATACTCCTCAGCACTAAATATTCAAGAGGTAAATTAGAATCAATTGTCTACAGCCATTTATTCTTTGAAAGCAAATTTTGTCTCCTCTTACCCATCTTTATATATTTTCTCTTGGAAAAAAAAATGTTTTTCTCAGGAATTTGTTTCTGGAGAACAATGAGAATAATAGAGCTTTCAGTTTTGCATTTTCGCCTTCCTATTTCAACAAAGCAGATCCAGCTTTTAAATTGGAATCAGCCCTTGAGATAGCTAAGTCAATAATCAAAGTAGCCCGTGATGCTTTTAAGGACCCTGGGAGCATTTTATGCACTAGCCCATGAGCAAAGAGCAGCACCCCTTCTTCTTTAATTGAAAGCTGTTTATTTGCTGGTGTTTGATATTTGTGCTGATAGCAAATGGACAGCCTGCCAGCCCGCACTGCTCATTAACTCAGAGCTTTCCCCCAGAGCCTCCTTCCTGCTGCTCTGTAACCTGGGCTGTCAGGATTTCCTGCCAAGTGGGACAGCCTCCTCCTCATATCTGCTGGTACCACCTATTCTCCTAGGTGCCTGTTTTCCCCAGTGACGAGTCTCACCCCTCAAACAGCCAGCCTGATTTCAGCACCATGAACCTTGACCACTCAGAACTTGCACGTCTCTTGAGTCAGAGACTTGACTCTCAAGGTTGGTGCTGGCACTGAATAGCTTTGCAGAAAAGAAGCCGATGTGCATACGATGCACTAAGTTGCTATCAAATTGCATTTATTCAAAATGTTTTTGAGAAACTGTCCCACACCAGATACAGTTCTACCTGTGGGATGTAGCCAGTCAGTGAGGCATACCACAGGCTGCCTTCACGCAGCTTGCATTCTCTGCAGAGACCACACACAAGTCAACAGAAATAACTGCAGACAGCAAACTCTGCAATGAAGATACAACCGGATAAAGGGATAGAGGGAAGAGATGTTTTTGAGCTGCAACCTGAATGTTGAAGAGAAACCAGATATTCATGAATTGAGAAAAAATACTCTTTGCAGAGGGAGCAGAAAGTATAAAGATCCTGTGGCCAGAGCAAGCTTGGAAGGTCTGAGTGTTTGAGAAACAAGAAAATTAAATATTTTTTTAAAAATATATACATGTATATGTATGTGTATTACATTATATATTATTCTACATATTATAAAATATTTATTTATACTAGTTTATTCATATAACAGTAGTGCAGCATTATGCAGGTGAGGAGTGCAGTGTGAGTATTCACACTGGAGAGGGCAAGGAATCATACACTGATAAGCTGTCCAACATCTTGCCACCCTTTGGAACCTTCGATACATATGTGTTGCTCAGGATGCCAAGTATAAGACAGTAGATGTCCGGGCATTTGACATTCATTCAAAACTTCCTTTGTGCAGGACAGCAGGCTAGAGTGGGGATGGACAGGGTTTTCTGTACATTTCAGTGGATTTAGGGGATATGTGGCTTACAGGCCACAGTCTCTCTCACATGCTATTCTGCTCTGCTTTGTACCACTCTTTAAGGGTGCCCTCAACAGAGGGCAGCCACAAGCAGACCCAGGTTAGACTGCACCTGTGGGCTGCAGTGTGTCCACCCCCGGAGACCCATCCCTGCCTCAGAAATACTCCAAGTCTGGTGGAGGAAATCACAGTCCAGGGTGGCAGGAGGACTTCCCAGCAGTAGAGGGGACTCAGGAAGGGCCCTTGGCTCAGGACAGGAGAGCCCAGCCCTGCTTTCTAGGAAGTGGCATCTGGGCGGAGGGGGTGGGGCGGGAGTAGGGAGGCGCTGAGTACTGAGCCCTCCCGTAGGACAGTACTGAAAAGGGCCTGAACACGTGCAGACAAAGTCTGCAAGTCTCCGTTAACCCTAGAATCAGGGGCTGCAGTTGTGGGCAGAGAGGCTGGTGTGGGACTCAGAGCGGAGCGGGCCGTGGGAGGAGCCGAGACTGCACTTCTCGGCCTCAGCCTCGGGGAGACGCAGGTCGGGGCAGCAGGTCGGGGCAGCAGTCCTGGTGCACCGGGCAGCTGGTACCCAGCTCTTGCTAACAGGGGATGGGGCCTGATGTGGGCTAATTCGATTTTTTTCAAAAGAGTTTAAAAAAAAAATTTTTTTTTTTTTTGTTCTTTTTAGTTATACATGACAGTAGAGTGTGTTTTGACATATCAAACAAACACGGAATGTACCTTCCCATTCTTGTGGTTGAACATGATGTGGAGTTACACTGGGCCTGTATTCATATAGGAACACAGGAAAGTTATGTCCAGTTCATTCTACTGTCTCCCATTCCCATCCCCCCTCTCTTCCCTTCATTCTCCTTTGTCTAATCCAGTGCACTGCTATCCCACCCCCACTTAGCATCCTCATTTTGGAGAGAGCACTCTGCCTTTGGTTTTTTTGAGGATGGTTTATTTCTTAGCATGATAGTCTCCAGTTTCATTCATTTACCAGAAAATGCCATAGTTTCATTCTTCTTTATGGCCAAATAATATTCAATTGTGTATTTATACCACATTTTCTTTGTCCATTCATCTGTTGAAGGGCACCTAGGCTGGTTACATAGCTTGGCTATTGTGAATTGAGCTGCTATGAACATTGATGTGGCTGTGTCACTCTAGTGTGTTGATTTGAAGTCCTTTACGTATATGCTGAGGAGTGGGATAGCTGGGTCAAATGATGGTTCCATCCAAGTTTTCTAAGGAATCTTCATACTAAAAAGACAGAAGTTTTGATCTCTATAGTTTCAAAGACTGGTGGTGTGTTTTAATACGTTTAAAGACAGTGAGGGTAAAAATTTTGTGAGTCTAGTAAAGTTCTGTGGTTGTCTACAGGACAACTTCGGCACCCTGGTCTGGGGTTTGTAGACTCTGGGATGCATCATAAAGGGACAGAGATGAAATTGAAGAAGTCAGTCAAGGCCATGTACACTGGTTGATTAAAAACAAAATGTGGGGCAGAAAATGAGAGAATAAAGACACAAAAAAAGAAGGAAAAAGGAAACCTGGCCCCTCAGAGTCTTGTTGCTATGAAGCACTGTGCTTTTTTTTTTTTTTTTTTTTTTTTTTTTAAGGGAGAGATCATGTGAGTCAGCTCCAGTCTTGAAAACCAAATTTGTTTTCTCCATCTAATGATCCTGCTCACTCATTCATTGGACAAATATTTAAATACCTACTATGTGCCAGGCTCCCTTCTAAGCATTTGGTGTCAGTGAATATCACAGGTAGTGATCCTTGCCCCCAAATATCTTATATTCTGAGGAGTAAGAGGTGTTGAAGAAAGTCAAAAACTTTAAATGTAAAAATATGTAAATTGAATTTATCAGGAGATAAATTCTACAAGGGAAAACAAGCCAGAATTGAGGCCTAGACAGGAGCTGAAAAAGAAATAATTTGCATTTTGAAATAGGACACTGAAGCCAGGCCTCTGGAAAAGAGACTTGAAGGAACAGAGAGGTATCTGAGGGGCATTCCACCAGAGGGGCAGTCAGTGCAAAGGCCCTGAGGCCTGAGTATGCCTAGTGTGTGGAAGGCAGGGCAAGGAGGACCTGTGGTCACAGCAGGGTGACCAGGGTAGGGGAATTGTATTAGCAGCAGTGAGAGTTGAAGGTCAAAAGGATCAAATTAATCAGTTCTCATGACTCTATGCTCAGATCAGTGTAGAGAAAGATCCTCCAGTCCCAGAAAATTCCATGTGCAAGTAGCTATCTTGGGTAACTATTCTAAGCAGAGTATCAGCTTCCAGGTTGAGCCCTGGGGACTCAGTCTGAGTCTGACACCTCAGCATCTTAGATTTCCAGACCAGTCAGTGGCTTCGATCCAGGGAAGGCACCTGACTAGGGCTAGGTCGAGACTGCCTAAGGAGCACCTGGACATGGATGGACTCAGGAAATTGTGATCCAGGGGCTCAAGCTCTGTGTACTCCATCCTGAAGTTGATCTGCCGCCAACTACCCCTCTGCTCACCCAATCTGCAACCACTTGACAAAAGAAAAGCAGAAGTCCCCCACTCCATCCCATTTTCTCTGTATGGCATTGTAGGGGGTGGGGGTGAAAATCTCACAGCATCCACAAGGGGAAGTCCCCTCTGTGAGTCACTGAGCACCCAGATCCCCAGAGTTCCCAGCTTCTCCTGCTGGGGGCTTGTGTCGAATGCTCTGAATTAGATATGGACTGAGAGGAGTTGGAGGAGTAGTAGTAATTTTTGTTTAACAACTTCACCGCCTCCATCCCTGAGCTAATACAAAAGAACGCTTTGCTCTTGAAGGAGAGTCACGTGAGAGCGAAGCAGACAGCAGAACGCAGGCTAGTATCTGCCTCTTCCACGATTTAACACAGGCAACTGCTGGCAAGGTGGAGGCTTGGCAGCTACGACTCCAGCTGCCAGGTACCACATTCTGCCTGAACTCCACGGCATCACATGACAGGGATGAGGAATAGGCTTTTGTGGCCATGCTGTTAGCAGAAGGCAGATACTGGTATCCCACCCACCCCACCCCACCCCCACCTCTCCCAGGGCTGAGGACCAGGGGAGCCTCTGCTCTTTCTTGGCACATCCCAGTTTTGTTAGATCTCCCCTTCTCTATCAAATTCCTACACCCACAGTAAGGGGCATTGTGGAATTTGTTTAAATTCCTGTGCCTAAGAGATGATGACTCTGAAGCACCCAACAATCCTTGCAGGTAAATAATACAGAGAGAGCTTTCACATGATGAGTTTGTAGCCTTGGGGGGACAGAAAGGTCAAATGGACTACCCTGGGGAAGAGTCAAGATACCTGGACAGCCAGCAGCTAGGCTTGGTGGGGCCACCCTAAGCAAAGCATGTCACTGGGAGCAGATCGATCAAGTGGCTTAGTGATTGAAAGTCAGCACAGTCCCAGAGAAGCTGTGTGATCTGTCGGAAGGCACTAACACTTCCCACTCCACTGAGGTTCTCTGGTCGCTAGAAATGTCCTTTGAGATTGCTAACTGGGTTGAAGCAGCCCAACACCATGCATACCACCCAGGGATTGCGTGAGGTCTGAGGTAGGTGAGGACATGACAACTCCTTAAAGAATAGGGTTTCTTGTCCCTTCACCACACTACCACACCAGGAGGAATTGCTGGACCCAGATATGTGTTTATATCAATTAAGCTGAGAAAATCCCCAGCAGGCAGGCAGAAGGGAGGGTTAGCTCAGGACCCTGCTGCAGAGCACGTAGCCAGACTGATCCCAGGAGAGGAGGGGAACATTCGTGCCTTCTAGAGATGAGTGCCCAGAGGCAGAGAGGCTTCTAAGACTAACCCCTCTGAAGGGCAGCCTGCTGGGTGAGACAGTTCCTCCCTGGAATGTGGACTGGAAGGGAGAAGAATGGGCTCCAGGCTCTGGGCCAAGTTCACAGGAAGTTGGCCAGCCACTGAGGCTGCAGGATGCATAGAAAAACCCAGACTGGACTCAAAGCCCAGTGGGAGGTGAGCAGGGTTAAATGAGGGCATGAAAATTAGCACAATTGTTAAGAACAAATTATTCAGAAGATAATCAAGAAGGAAGGGAAAAGGAAGAGAATTGAATGAGTTTGGGGTTGGGAAGGAGCCCCTTTCATTAGAGATGTCATCTCCCAGGCCTTCAACTGGGAAGCTCTGCAGTGAAGAGTCCTCTACCTGGCTGAGTCCATTCAGACCCTGGAGCACCAGGCCTGGGTTCCAGTCTCCATCATCCCCACCCACGGAAGGTACCACATTAGCAACTGGGGGGACTGCAGATATTCAAATGTCTAGTATTTCCCACCTTCTATTAACAAAAAGAAAACTTTTCTATCCCTTCCAGACACAGGAGTCTTTACTGGTTGGATACCTTTCTTTTTCATTGATTGCATAAGGAAAGTTCGATCATGCTGTGCCATAAAATTAATGGAGTTGTTCCTCATCTTTATATTTGACTCATTTAATTATTCTCCAAAACAGAAAGCCAATGTTTGATGCATGCACACATCCACATTTACCAGATTTGTTTTATAAATGTCCTTTGACATACATATAACCTTACCCAATTACAAATTCAGAAAGAGAGACTGCATATTGATTTATGACCTTATTTTTATAACATTATAAAATGGATAAATTATATTAGTGATACATCAGTTTAATCCTAACTAGACTGATTTTATTATCTATCCAACAAAATGGGCCCCATAATTTTTTTCCAGTGGCATTTATAAGAGTGCTAGAAATGCTTATTAGCATGTTTGGTTGAATTGGAAAAAAAAAAAAAAAAAAGAGGTCAGTTTTTTTATTTTAACAAGAAGTAAGAATGATTTGGCCTATTGATTTTAAAGGGAGGACTAACTTTGCCAATTAGATTTTATAGTTGGTGTTTTACAAGCTCATATTCCAAGGTTTTGATGAAAATGTATTCAAAGCACATGATTTTTAAAAAGCATCACATTGAAAATGTCTCAGCAAGCTGGGTGTCATGGCACAACCTGTAAGGGAGGCTGAGGCAGGAGGATCATGAGTTCAAAGCCAGCAGCAGCAACTTAGCAAGGCCATAAACATTTCAGTGAGACCCTATTTCTAAATAAAATATTGAAAAGGACTGGGGATGTTGCTCAGTGGTTAAGCACCCATGGGTTCAATCCCCAATACCAAAGAACAACAAAAAGTCAGCAAATGTTGTAGGAAATACCATTATGCAATTTTCCCAAATTTTTAAAAAATATATCTGGCTAAACAAGGTGCCTCTAAGTGAAAGAATTGGAATTACCAACAGGTAGTTGTTAATATTGCAAAAGCCTCTTTTATAAACTTCCTAGTAATTAGAAAGTTGAATGACTCTCTAACAAGTGGATAACACATCCTTTTCCAAGTCACATATTTTTCAATTCTTTGCTTTTAACAAAATTAAAAATTATTTTAATGATTAGTCATTGTGTAAGTTTTGGCAAATAACTCAAAAGGCAATCAAAGACACAAGTGACAGTGACATAGCAAAGTTTCATTTCTTGCACTTTTTTATATGAACACATTTTTTCATTGCTTATATCTATAAAATAATAGTATAAAAAAGATTTTTGATCTGTTTCATTGCATAAGCAGTCATATCATACAGAGACAAATTAATTAGGAAAAAACCTCACTCAGTGTATTTCCAGTGAAAATACTTACATTTAATATAACTAAAAACAATATACATTGCTATTTTGAAATCTTATATACTAATAATTTTAATTATAACAGTACAGAAGAATTGTTTAAACACTTAAAGTCTTATGGTCACAGAAAAGAAAGTAAATTTCAAAATTTAAGTTTAGAAGACATAATCAATGAGATAAATATGATAGGATGATCAATAAAAAACTTTTAAGCATGAAATAAGTATGTTTTATTTTTTAATTCATTCTAACTAGTTATTCATGGCATTAAAATGCATTTTGACACATTGTACACAAATGGAACAAATTCTCCTTCTTCTGGCTGAACGTGGTGCAGTTACACCAGTAGTGTAATCATGTTTATAGGGTAATAATGTCCATCTCATTTCACCATCCTTCCCATCCCCACACCCCCCTACTCTCCCCTACACAATACAAATTTCCTTCATTTTCCTCCCCAACTCCACATTATGGATTAGCATTCAGTTATCAGAGAAAACATTCGACCTTTGGTTTTATGGGTACAGCTTATTTCACTTAGCATGATGTTCTCCAGCTTCATCCATTTATCTGCAAATACCATAATTTCATTCTTATTTAAGGCTGAGTAATATTCCATTGTGTATATATACCATATTTTCTTTATCCATTTATCTACTGAAGGACACCTAAGCTGATTCCATAGCTTGGCTATTGTGAATTGAGCTGCTATAAACATTGATGTGGAAGCATCACTGTAGTATGCTGATTTTAAGTCCTTTGGGTATAAACCAAGGGAAAATTGGGTCAAATGATCGTTCCATTCCAAGTTTTCTGAGGACTCTCTATACTGATTTCCAGAGTGGTTGCACCAATTTGCAGTCCTACCAGCAATGTATGAGTGTACCTTTTCCCCCCACATCATCACCAACACTTACTGTTGCTCATATTCTTGAAATTGCCACTCTGACTGGAGTGAGATGAAATCAGAGTAGTTTTGCATTTCTCTAATTGTTAGAGATGTTGAACATTTTTTCACACGTTTGTTGGTTGATTGTATTTCTTCTGTGAAGTGTCTGTTCAGTTCCATAACCTATTTATCAATTGGGTTATTTGTTATTTTTGTGTTAAGTTTTTTGAGTTCTTTATATATCCTGGAGATTAGTGTTCTATCTGAGTGCATGTGGTAAAGGTTTTCTCCAATTCTGTAGGCTCTCTCTTCATGTTATTGATTGTTTCCTTTACTGAGAAGAAGCTTTTTAGTTGAATCCATCCCATTTATTGATTCTTGATTTTACTTCTTGTGTTTTAAGATTCTTGTTAAGAAAGTCAATTCCTAGGCCAACATGATGGAGAGTTGATCCTACTTTTTCTTCAATTAGGCGCAGAGTCTCTGTCCTAGGGCCTAAGTCTTTGATCCACTTTGAGTTGATTTTTGTGCAGAGTGAGAGACAAAAGTTTAATTTCATTTTGCTGTATATGGATTTCCAGTTTTCCCAGCACCATTTGTAGGTGAGGCTATCTTTTCTCCAATGTATGTTTTTGGCGCCTTTGTCTAATATGATATAACTGTATTTATATGGGTTTGTCTCTGTGTCTTCTCTTTTGTTCCATTGGTCTATGAGTCTATTTTGGTGCCACCACCATGCCATTTTTGTTACTATTGCTCTGTAGTAGAGTTTAAGGTCTGGTAGTGTAATGCCTCCTGCTTCACTCTTCTTGCTAAAGATTGTTTGACTATTCTGGATCCCTTATTTTTCCAAATGAATTTAATGATTGCTTTTTCTAGTTCTATGAAAAATGTCTTTGGGATTTTAATAGAAATTGCATTCAATCTGCATAATGCTTTTGGTAGTATGGCCATTTTGACAATATTAATTCTGCCTATCCAGGAACATGGAAGGTCTTTCCATCTTCTAAGGTTTTCTTCAATTTCTTTCTTTAGTGTTTTGTAGGTTTCTTTCATCTCTTTTGTTACATTGATTCCCAAGGGTTTTTTTTTTTTTTTTTTTTTTTTTTTGAGACTATTGTGAATGGGGTAGTTTTCCTAATTTCTCTTTCAGTGAATTTATCACTGATGTATAGGGACACATTTGATTTAAGGGTGTTTTCATTTTATATCCTATTACTTTGCTGAATTCATTCATTAGTTCTAGAAGGTGGAGTGTTTTGGATCTTCTAAATATAGAATCATGTTGTTAGCAAATAGTGACAGTTTGAGTTCTTCTTTTCCTATTCATTTCCCTTTAATTTCTTTCTTCTAATTGCTCTGGCTAGTTTCAAGGATGATGCTGAATAGGACAACATAGGAAAAAGAGGGCCTGTTTGTTCCAATTTTTAGAGGGAATACTTTCAATTTTTCTCCATTTAGAATGATGTTGGCCTTGGGCTTACAATAGACAGCTTTTACAATGTTGAGGTATGTTCCTACCATCCCTAGTTTTTCTAGTGTTTTGAACATGAAAAGGTGCTATATTTTGTCAAATGCTTTTTCTGCATCTATTGGGATGATCATATGATTCTTGTCTTTAGGTCTATTGATATAATGAATTACATTTATTTATTTCCATATGTTGGACCAAACTTGCATTCCTGAGATGAACTCCACTTGATCATGCTGCACTATCTTTTTAATATGTTTTTGTATTTGATTTGCCAGAATTTTATTAAGAATTTTTGCATCTTTGTTCATCAGGGATATTGGTCTGAATTTTTCTTTCCTTGATGTGTCTTTTTCTGCTTTTGGTATCAGGGTGATACTAGCCTCATAGAATGAGTTTGGAAAGGTTCCCTTCTTTTCTATTTCATGAAATAATTTGAGAAATATTGGTGTGAATTCTTCTTTGAAGTTCTTGTAGAACTCAGCTAAGAATCCGTCTGGTCCTGGGATTTTTTTGGTTGGTAGGTTTTTGATGGTGTCTATTTCATTGCTTGAAATTGATCTGTTTAAATTGTCTATGTCCTCTTGATTCAGTTTGGGTAGTTCATATGTCTTAGAAATCTGTTGATGTCTTCAAGATTTTCTATTTTATTGGAATATAAATTTTCAAAATAGTTTCTAATTATCTTCTGTATTTCAGTAGTGTCTGTCATGATATATCCTTTACATCACAATTTTTTTTTTTTTTTTCGGGTGCTGGGGATCAAACCCAGGGACTTGTGCTTACAAGGCAAGCACTCTACCGACTGAGTTATCTTCCCAGCCCCTACATCACAAATTTTAATTTGAGATTCTCTTCATTAGTGTAGCTTAGGGCTTATCAATTTTATTTTTTTCAAAGAACCAACTTTTTATCTTGTCAATTTTTTGAATTGTTTCTTTTGTTTCAATTTCATTGATTTCAGCTCTGATTTTGATTATTTCCTTTATTCTGCTGCTTTTAGTGTTGACTTTTTCTTTTTCTAGGGCTTTGAGATGTAATGCTAGGTCATTTATTTGTTGACTTTTTATTCTTTTAACGTATGAACTCAATGCAGTGAATTTTCCTCTTAACACTGCCTTCATAGTGTCCCAGAGATTTTGATGTTGTATTAGTGTTCTTACTTATCTGTAAAACTTTTTTTTTCTCTCTTCCCTTATAGTTACTGCTATTCATTCATCATTCAATAGCATGCTATTTAGTCTCCAGGTGTTGGAGTAACTTCTATTTTTTATTTTATCGTTGATTTCTAGTTTTGTTCCATTATGATATGATAGAATGCATTGTATATTTTTATTTTTTGTATTAAATAAGAGTTGCTTTGTGGCATAATGTATGTTCTACTTTAGAGAAGGATCCAGGTGCTGCTAAGAAAGTATATTCACTTGATGATGGATGAAATATTCTATATATGTCCTATAAGTATAAACTATTGATTGTATTATTCAGTTCTATAGTTTGTTTAGTTTTTGATTGGAAGATCTATCCAGTGGTGAGAGAGGTGGGTTAAAGTCACCCAGTATTATTGTGTTGTGATCTCTTTGCTTCTTGAAATTGAAAGGGGTTTATTTGATATGTGTAGATGCTCCATTGTTTGGACCATATATATTTATGATTGTTATGTCTTATTGATGTATGATTCCCTTAAGCAATATGAAATGTCCTTTGTTAAATTTTTTAAAAATATTTTTAAATGCTGATAGACATTTATTTTATTCATTTTTTTATGTGTGATGCTGAGAATCGAACTCAGTGCCTCACACACGCTACGCAAGTGCTCTACAACCGAGCCACAAAAAACCCCAGCCCCGAGAAAGGTACACTCATACATTGCTGGTAGGGCTGCAAATTAGTGCAGCCACTCTGGAAAGCAGTGTGGAGATTCCTTAGAAAACTTGGAATGGACCCTCCATTTGACCCAGCTATCCCACTCCTTGGCCTATACCCAAAGGACTTAAAATCAGCATACTACAGAGATACAGCCACATCAATGTTCATAGCTGCTCAATTCACAATAGCCAGATTGTGGAACCAACCTAGATGTCCTTCAATTGATGAATGGATAAAGAAACTGTGGTACATATATACAATGGAATATTACTCAGCCATAAAGAATGATAAAATTATGGCATTTGCAGGCAAATGGATGAAATTGGAGAATATCATGCTAAGAGAGATAAGCCAATCTCAAAAAACCAAAGGTCGAATGATATCGCTAATAAGTGGATGATGACACATAATGGGGGGAGGGAGGGGTTAGGGTTAGAGTTAGGGTTAGGGAGGGGGGCA
Organism: Sciurus vulgaris; assembly: GCF_902686455.1. Lineage (NCBI taxonomy): Eukaryota > Metazoa > Chordata > Mammalia > Rodentia > Sciuridae > Sciurus > Sciurus vulgaris. The sequence goes on from NC_136462.1 coordinate 125,234,666, forward strand.
AGAATGGAGGAAGGAAGGACTGTAAAGAGGGAAAAGAGGGGTTGGAGGGGTGGGGGAAGGGAAAAAATAACAGAATGAATCAAACAACATTACCCTATGTAAATCTATGATTACACAAATGGTATGCCTTTATGCCATGTACAGAGAAGCAACATGTATCCCATTTGTTTACAATAAAAAAAAAAAACAGCCCCTGAAATGTCCTTCCTTATACCTTACGACTTTGACTTGAAGTCCACTTTATAGGATATGAGGATGGAAACCCCTGCTTGTTTACAAAGTCCATGTGAGTGATGTGTTTTTCCCCAACCTTTCACTTTCAGTCTGTGGATGTCTTTTCCTAGGAGATGAATCTCTTGACATCAGCATATTGTTGGATCTTTTTATTTAAATCCAATCTGCCAGTCTATGTCTTTTGATTGATGAGTTTAGGCCATTAACATTCAGGGTTATTATTGAGATATGATTTGTATTCCCAGTCATTTTGGTTTATTTTTGGTTTTAAACTTGACTTAGTTTCTCCTTTGATTGACTTTTTCCTTTAGTGTAGTTCCTCCCTTTGCTGGTTCTTTTTTTCAATTCCTTCTCATGGAATATTTTGCTGAGAATATTCTGTAGTGCAGGCTTTCTAGTTGTAAATTCTTTTAGCTTTTATAATGGAAGGCTTTTATTTCATCTTCACATCTGAAGGTTAGTTTTTCTGGATATAAAATTCTCAACTGGCATCCATTTTTTTTCAGAGTTTGATATATGTTGTTCAGGACATTCCAGCATTGAGGGTCTGGGTTGAGAAATCAGCTGAAATCTGAATTGGTTCTCCCTATATGTAATTTGATTTTTTTCTTTCACAGTCTTTAAAATTCTATCCTTATTCTGTATGTTAGTAATTCTTATATTGTGCCTTGGTGTAGGTCTGCTGTAATTTTGAACATTTGGGGTCCTGTAAGCCTCTTGTACTTGATTTTCCATTTCGTTCTGTAGATTTGGGAAGTTTTCTGATATTTATGTCATTGAAAAGATTGTGCATTCCTTTGGTTTGTATCTCTATGCCTTTGTCTATTCTAATAAATCTTAAATCTTTTCATGTCATCCCATATTTCTTGAAACTTCTGTTCATGGTTTCTTACTATCTTCTCTACATGGCCGACTTTATTTTCAAGAGTATATATTTTGTTTTCATTGCCTAAGGTTCTATCTTCTAAGTGGTCTAATCTGTTGGCAATGCTTTCTTTTGAATTTATAATTTGGTTTATTGGTTCCTTCATTTCAAGGATTTCTGCCTTGTTTTTTCCATAATCTCTAACTCTTTATGACATGATTTTTCACTTCCTGTTTTATCTTTTTTTCACTCCTTATTCTATCCTTTACTTCACAGATCAGCTTTAACTATGTACATTCTAATCTCCTTCTCTGACATTTCTCCTACTGTGTTGTCTATGGATTCTATTGCTGGAACATCTTGGTTTGTTTGAGGTGCTTTGTTCCCTTGTTTTTTCATGTTGTTTGTGTATCTTCCCATCTAGTGGTATGGATCTGAGGCAGTACAGTTTTTACCCTGTAATCTTATAGTGTCCCTGAAGGTCACCTTTAAGGGGGAGACCAATATTAATGGCACCCAATGCAACCAATGTACAACCCTAAACCAAATAGCTTCTATTAAGGCTTCTACAGTTTTGTTGTAATAAACAGAAATGATGTGATCAATTATTATCTACAATATAAACATTAAGTTTGCTAAAAGGGTTCACCATTTCAAATGATGGACAAAGAGGGAACAGAAGTAGTGTAGGATGTGATGTTTATGGGGGAGAAGGAGAGTAGATAGAAGTAAAACTTTATAGTAAGAGTGAAGGAGGAATTAATAGAGGTTGGCTGTAAGCATGAGAGAAGTGAGAGAATCCAGGGAGACAGATAAGTGAGAGAAAAAAATATACACAGATTTTTTTTAAAAAGTAAAAATATAAGAATACACAGCCACACTGTAATATCTATTCAGACATCCCACTCTTCAATAAATTGATGCATAAAAATATTTGGATTCAAAGATAGTAGAGATGTGAGGCAGGGGAGGATAGTCTCTATGGAAAATTAAGCGATTGCTTCCATTGGCTTTCAAAATTTTTCTCATCTTCCCTTCCCCACTGATAGGTGGGGTTGTCTGAAGTTTAATGATAGCTCCAGTCCAGTGGGTGCTGGACCAGTTGGGTGGGTGAGCTGAAAGCAAGATGCCATCACCCCTCTTCCAGTTTTCCCACCCATGGTAGCTGGCCACTTATGTCCCCATGCACTTCAGGACTCACTGAGCTAGAGAGAGCTGAGTTTTCTCCAGTTTCTCCAACCTGTGCTCCCCACAGGAAAGTGCCCCAGTCTCTGGCTTTCCACAGACTTATCAGGCCCAGACTGGCCCACACAGACCCAGCTGCAATCGGACAGACCTGGGCTTCAGATTCCCCAGGCTGCCTTGCTGCAGTCCCAAGATCTCAATGCCATTCCAACTTGCAGAGAGACCACCCAGGGATGCACTCACACAAAGGAGCAGCCCTACAAACAGGCAGTCAGATGACAGCCACTAGCACACCCAGCAGGAAGTCCTCAGGTGCAACCAGACTATCAGGTACACTGACAAGATATTTCCAGGGCCTGGCTGGTGTTCCCAAACTGAGGCACTTACGACCTGAGATAGCAGGGGTGGCAGCAGCAAACCTGCAGTCTCCCTGACCTTAGAATCCCAGACCCTCACCAGTGTCCCAAGATGGCAGCAGCCTCATGTAACGAAACCCGCAGGTACCCTGGCAATGGACTTCCAGGCAGCAATGGGCAGCAGGTGCTCCACAGGCAGTCTGCAGGTGGTCTGCAGGCAAAAGGTAGCCAGATGTCTGGTGGTGAGCAATATACAAGCTAAAGGAAAATGATGGGCAGGCAAAAGGCAGACAAATGGGCAACCAGCAGGAGGTCAGCAGCAGTCAGCAAACCATTTGTATGTGAAAGGTGGGTAATATACTAGCAAAGCGCTGGTGATCACAGGGCACAAATAGGGGCAAAGAGCAAGGGATTAGTGGACAGCAAGGGCTGTCTCACAGGGAAAGGGTATTTCCTCTGCTGTAGTTCCGAGTCACAGAATGACTAGGAATGAAGACTCCTTTTAGTTTGCTATCTTTGAAAATTCCAAAATAAGTATACATTAATTTAAAATTCTAGGCAAATCCCATACCAAAACACATTAAAAATATAGTGCACCACGATCAAGTGGGGTTCATCCCAGGGATGCAAGGTTGGTTCAACATATGGACATAATGTAATTCATCACATCAATAGACCTAAAGACAAGAATCATATGATCATCTCAATAAATACATAAAAAGCATTTGACAAAATACAGTACCCCTTCATGCTCAAAACTCTATAGGGATAGTAGGAACATACTTCAATATTGCAAAAGTTATATATACTAAGCACAAGGCCAACATCATTCTAAATGGAGAAAAATTGAAAGCATTCCCTTTAACACCTGGAACAAGACCCCTCTTTCACCACTTCTATTCAACATCATCCTTGAAACTCTAGCCAAAGCAAGAAGGCAAGAGAAAGAAATTAAAGGGATATGAATACGAAAAGAAGAACTCAAACTGTCACTATGTGCTGACAACATGATTCTACATTTAGAAGATCTAAAACACTCCACCAGAAAACTTCTAGAACTAATTGAATGAATTCGGCAAAGTAATAGGATATAAAATTAACACCCATAAAACAAATGTGTTCCTATACATCAGTGATGAATCCACTGAAAGAGAAATTAAGAAAACTACCCCATTCACACTACCCTCAAAAAAAAAAAAAAAAAAAAAAAACAAAAAAAAAACAAAAAAAAAAACACCTGTAATGAAAGAGGTGAAAGACCTCTACATTGAAGACCATGGAACACTAATAAGAAATTGAAGACCTTAGAAGATGGAAAGACCTTCCATGTTCCTGGATAAGAAGAATTAATATTGTCAAAATGGCCATACAACCAAAAGCATTATACAGATTTAATGCAATTCCTATTAAAATCCCAAAGACGTTCTTCATAGAACTAGAAAAAGCAATCATTAAATTCATTTGGAAAAATAAGAGGCCCAGAATAGTCAAAGCAATCTTTAGCAAGAAGAGTGAAGCAGGAGGTAACATAATACCAGACCTTAAACTCTACTACAAAGCGATACTAACAAAAATGGCATGGTATTGACACTAAAACAGAATGTAGACCAATGGTATAGAAAAAAAAGAGAAACAAACCCAAATAAATAGTTATCTCATACTAGACAAAGGTGCCAAAAATGTACATAATAGAAAAAGTAGGCCAAATCTTCACCATGTTGGCCTAGGAATTGACTTCCTTAACAAGACTCCTAAAGCCCAAGAAGTAAAATCAAGAATAAATAAATGGGATGGATTCAAACTAAAAAGCTTTTTCTCAGCAAAGGAAACAATCAGTAAGGTGAAGAGAGAGCCTACAGAACAGAAGAAAATCTTTACCACACACAACTCAGAGCACTAATCTCCAGGATACATAAAGAACTCAAAAAAACAAACAAACAAAAAAAAACCCAATCAATAAATGGGCTAAGGAACTGAACTGACACTTCACAGAGGAAATACTATCAATCAACAAACGTGTGAAAAAATGTTCAACATCTCTAGCAATTAGAGAAATGCAAAACTACTCTAAGATTTCATCTCACTCCAGTCAGAATAGCAATTTTCAAGAATACAAGCAAGTGTTGGCAATGATGTGGGAAAAAGGGTACACTCACATTGCTGGTGGGACTGCAAATTGGTGCAACCACTCTGAAAAGCAGTGTGGAGATTCCTCAGAAAACTTGGAATGGAACCATCATTTGACTCAGTTATCCTACTCCTTGGTATATTCCCAGAGGTCTTAAAATCAACATACTACAGTGATGCAGCCACATCGATGTTTATAGCAACTCAATTCCCAATAGCTAAACTGTGGAACCAACCTACACGTCCTTCAAGAGATGAATGAATAAAGAAGTTGTGGTACATATACACAATGGAATATTACTCAGTCTTAAAGAAGAATGAAATTGTGGTATTTGCAGGTAAATGGATGAAGCTAGAGAACATCATGCTAAGTGAAATAAGCCAAACCCAAAAAACCAAAGGCTGAATGTTTTCTCTGATAACCAGAAGCTAATCCATAATGTGTGTGTGTGGGGGGGGGGAGATTGAAGGAATTTTGGACTGTGGAAAGGAGAGTGAGGGGAGGGGCAGGGGTGTGGGATGGGAAGGATGGTGGAATGAAAGAGACATTATTACCCTGTATACATGATTACACTACTGGTGTGACTCTGCACCATGTTTAGCCAGAGGAAGGAGAAATTGTGTTCCATTTGTGTACAATGTGTCAAAATGGATTCTACTGTCGTGTGTAATTAATTGACAAATTAAAAAATAAAAATAAATATATTTTTAAAATTCTCAGGAAGAAATGTATGAAAAGGAAATACAAACGTTCGAAGTGTTAAAGTTTGTTCGTACATTCATTTAAGTGAAGGAAGGGGGTCTCATATCATCACATGGCATTTAGATTCTATTGGCCACTTCTCTAAATATTTAAATTTTCTTTTCAAAACTGTCAATTTTCACAGCATATTGGAAATCACATCCTTTCCAATTATTTACATAGAAGATGAGATATTTTATATGCCAGTTCTGTTATATGCATATATTTTTCGCCAAAAGCTGTCTGGAGGCACATGAGCAAACTCTCAGAACACTGTCCTAGACCATCAGAGCTTGAAAGACCTTAGGGCTCAAGTAGTCCAGCCCCTCCATATTAGCTCCTGCACCATTTTACAGAAGAGAAAACTGAGCCCAGAGAGAAACAGTGAGCCTCCTGCTCCCTAAACCTTTGGCTCTCACCCTAGGTACAAAGTCAGATTCAGCGCCAACTGCAAAGTCCAGGCATGCCGACCTCCCCTCCAGTGTGGTTCCAACCTCAGGCTCAGTGGTGATGGAGACTCTTGCGCCAGTGGTCAGTGTGTTTACACCAAGTAAATGTCACACTTGCCAAGCTTCAGTGCCCCACCCTCTTCTTAATTTCCTTAGCCTTTTGTGCGCCTCCCCGTCCAACCGTTCACAGTGATTTGACAACTTTCTGCTGTTGCTAACATTATCAAAATCATGGGAGGCGCTGTGACAGAAATGGCAGCCGGGAGCCTAGAAAGACAACGGGGACTGACAGGGAGGAAAGCAAGCCTCCATAGGAGGGGCACCAAGTGAAAAGGCAACCACGCGGGAACAGAGTGGAAGACACCTACTGCACTAGCCCCAGGCCTGTCGCAGCCAGGGCTGAAGCACAGCACAGCCAAGCATGTGGCTGGAGGCTCCTGGCCTCTCCTCAGTATTCAGTCTCTGTCACACTTGCCTCCAGTTATTTGGGCTCAAGAATAGGCAGGGAACCAACTGTTAGAGTACCGTGACACTTAGGTCCGCAAATACAGTGGGGCAGGCAGAAGATTTCCAAGTCTGAAGAACTAAAGATGAAGACTTTCAAACTTGCAAAGGGGCACAAATGGCGTGCATGGATAGCCAGGTTTGTGTGGTTCAGTCATTGCTAAACTTGGTTTGGAAACCCAGGTAAAAAACTAAGCTGGCTTATGACCATGAAAGATATGCTGCCCTCAGATGCTAATAACATGCTACAATCTTACCCTGAATTTGAAGGCTTAAGTCTTAAGTTGAAAAGGAGATTAATTCACTTGGAATTTTTTAAGTCAAAAACAACAAAGTTTTCCATTCAAAACTTTTTTTTTTAACTCAAGTTAAACAGAGCATGATATTTTGAAATATTATCTTGCTATTATTTTATTTAAAACACGTACATTCATCAAAGACAAATACAAAGAAGGAAGCAAAAATGGCACTATCCAAGTAAATTTTTGCTGGCATTTAAAAAATAAAAGTGATATAGATAAAGAATGAAAAGACAAAGTAGAAACTAGAAGAGATATGAGAATGATACATCTGATAAGAGACTTCCACCTAGAATACATAAAAAACTCTCAAAACTCAACACTAAGAAATCTATATAAAGTCTGGAATGTTATTAATCATAATGTGATAAAGTGGATTTCCTAAGTTTTGACTAATATATTTTGTGATAAAATATGTCAACTCTAGGAGAAGTTGGGTAAGAGTTACACAGAAACACTACCATTTCTACAAACTTTTCTGTGAATTTAAAACTGTTCAAAGCAGAGCATGTGCCACTGTAATCCTAGTGACTAAGGAGGCTGAGGCAAGAGGATCATAAGTTCAAAACCAGCCTCAGCAACTTTGCAAAGCCCTAAGCTACTTAATGAAACACTGTTTCTAAATTTTTTTAAACATTTTTAAAGAGCTAGCAATGTGGCTCACTGGTTAAGTACCCCTGGATTTAATTCCTGATCCAAAAAAATAAAAATGTTCTACTATAAGGTTCATTAAGGAAAACTGGACAAAAAGAAAATAAACAACCATATTCAAAAATAGACCAAAGACGTGAATCAATATTTCACCAAAGAAGGATGAAATGTGCATGGATGGCATGCACATGGAAAGATGTGAAGGAGATCAGTAACAATGGCAGAGTAAGGACCTCTGACAAGTCTCCTTTCCGTAAAAGCCACAGGGCACTGGCAGAAATTGTCAACATCTTTTTAGGATTCTGATTATTAATTAAAGGCTTTCAACAGTCTGAGGAGCATTTATTTAAAAAAAAAAAAAAGAGAGAGAGAGAGAGAAAGCAGGTCTCAGTAAGAACAGTGAGCATGGCGGCCTTTAACCCCTATATCCAACCTCTTCTCCCATCTAAGTCCATAGAACCCTTGAGAATCAACAGCCTGCAATCACGGCTTTGGGGATTAAACACACTTCTAAATAAAACATGGGTCAAAGAAGAAGTCTCAAGAGAAATTTTTTAATATTTTGAGCTAAATTAAAATGAAATTGCAACTTAGCAAAACTTACCAGATATAGGGAAAGCAGTGCTTGAGGGACATTGAGAGCCCTTAATGCATATACTAGAAAAGAAAGATCTAAAACCAGTAATATGAATGTCTGCCTCAGTGTTACTGGGGGAAAACTTAAATAAACCATGTAGTTTCATTTTATCTTGGTTGAGTTAAAAATCACTCATCTTGGAGGTCACACAACTGGGCAATACCTTGTTAGTCTCCCACTAGCTTTGTTTAGAAAACACCTCTGATGTGTGGGTCATGCTGATATTGGTTGCCTAGGTATTTTCCAGGACCTGAAGGCCACTTTTTTTGAAAACTGACTCTTCACTTGGGCCTGCAGATGTGCCATGGGTGATTGGAACAAGAGGAAAAAGACTTGGCATATCTGCCATCACACTGTGTCTGCTCCCTTTGCTGCCTTAACCTCTGGATCAGAGTCTACTCAGCTCTGTGTAGACATGTTGATTAATTTGAGAAAAGTGTGGTCCAGAACTATAGCACAGGATTGACCTGTACTAGACTTGCCTAGCTGCTCTCTCCACCTTCAAGCCTAAAGACCCCTACCAGCCACCATAACTGGAAACACCAGACTACAACAGGAGGGAAATGAGGTGGCTCCTGAGTTCCTGGAAGATTTCTGCCTATTCCTAGAAAGAAGATGAATATTATTCTGTTTTGTTTACTAGCCTCTGTCTCTCCCTCAGTATTCCTGTTCTGTATCTGCAACCCCTCAACTCCCTGGAGCCAGAAGCTGATTTGCAAGCAGCACTCCTGCTTCTCCCTTCTTTGACCACTGATGCATCTCATTCTTCTTCTGTCACTCTGTCTCTTGAGTCATTGGCCTCATTGAGCAGCAGCAGAATCTGACCTTTGCCCAGTTACGTTACGACGAGGGAAAGAAGAGCAATATGAGACTACAGCAAGCAGAAGAAAAACAAATAGAGCAGGAATCAATGAAATTAACAACTGGAAATCAATTAAAAATTAACAAAAATAAGATCTGGCTTTTCAGAAGATTAGTAAAATTGACAAACTTTCAGCTAAGCTAACTGACATAAAAGAGAGAACATACAAATTTTAATATCAGAACTGAAAGAGAGGTCATCACTCGTGATACCATGGATATTAACAGCATAATAAAGGGACATTATGAACAACTCTGTGCCCATAAATTTAATAGCCTGGAAGAAATTGAACAACTCCTTAAAGTACAAAAACTACCAAAATTCACACATAAGGAGTAATAGGTGATTCTAATAGGCTGACACATATTTTTTAAATACAATTAATAATTACCTTCCCAAATAGGAAGTTCCAGGCCCAGATGCTTTCTGGTAAAACCTACTACATATTTAAAGAAGAATAGTACCATATCTTTATAATCACTTCCAGAAAACAGAATGAAGGAACACTTCCTAAAATTTTTTTATGAGAACACTTTACTGTAATATCAAAAGCAAATGAAAATATTACAAGAAAGAAAAACTGCAATCTGATCCCCCTTACCAACATAGATGCAAAACTCAACCAAATATCAGCAAGTTGAATTTGTGATGTGTAGAAGGAATCATTCACCATAACCAAATAGGATTTATTTGAGGTATGCAGAGCAGTTTCAACATTCCAAAGTCAATACAATCCATCACATCAACAGGCTAAAGAAAGAAAATTACATGATCAAATCAATAGATGCAGACAGTGTCTGATAAAATCCAACTCCCATTATGATTAAAAATGAAAAACCTCTCAGAACACCAGGAACTTGATAAGAACATCTACAGAAAACCTGTAGCTAACATACTTAATGATGAGACACTAGATGTTTCCACTAGAACGAGACAAGCATGTCTTCTTTTGCTGCTCCCATTCAAGAGCACATTGGAAGGCCCACCTGATGAAATAATACCAAAAAAAGGCCATAAAATATATACAGATTTGAAAATTCACATATGGCATGACTGTGTAGAAAATGTCAAATATATAAAAGAAGAAAATACCCTCCTGAAACTAGTAAGCAATGATAGCAGGTTTACATAATATAAAGTATATTAAAAAAAAAAAAAAAAGATTCACTTGCTTTCTAGTATACTAGTAACAAACCATTGGAATCTGAAATTAAAAACACAATACCACTCAGATTAGGGCACACACACACATACACAAACCTAGGTATAAAGGGCATTCACAAAAATCCCAGAGCTAACTTCATTCTTAATAGTAATAGACTGGACGCTTTCCCCACTAAGATCAGGAAAAAGACAAGGATATCTGCTCGCACCACTTCAATTCAACATTATACTAGAGTTTCTAGCACGGGAAAATAAGCAATAAAAAGAAATAAAAGACATCTAGATTGAAAACAAAAAAGGAAAATGACTTCTATTTGCATATGACATAATATCATAAAATCTTAAAGAATGTACATACACACACCTACTAGAGCTAATGAATGAGTTCAGTGAAGCTGCAGAATGCAAGATCAATATACAAAAATTGTCTTTCTATACACTTGCAAAAACCAATGAAAATGAAATGATTTTGCAGTGAAGAATACAAAAGCAGAGCTAAGAAAACAACCCTATAGCATCAAAAAGAATAAAATACTTAAGAATAAATTTAACAAAAGTAAAATATTAATACTCTAAAACTTTAAAACATCATTTAAGGAAGTTAAAGAAGATTTAAAGAAATGGGAAAATGTCCCATATAACACTGTTAAACTGATCTGCAGATTTGAAGCAATTCCTATCAGAATCCCTGCTGTCTTCTTTGTAGAGATTACAAGCTCATTTCTTATGGTATTAGAAGTCGCCCAGAAATAGCCATATCAATTTTGAAAAGGAAGAACAATGTAGGAAAGCTCACGCTTCCCAACTTCAACACTTAATACAAAGAACAACGTTCAAGAGAATGTAGTTCTGGGACATGGATAGACATACAGAATAGAAGAATAGAATTGTCACACATTCCATTGTCAACTAACACTTGACCAGGTTTCCAGGAGCATTCATTAGAGAAAGAAGAGTCCTTCCAATTTGTGTGTCAGAAGGAAAAGGGCCAGTGCCCACAAAGCGACTGTTTTCCTTTTATGCTATGAATCCCATCCTATCCTGATAACTGAGAATGTTAAACATTTTTCTTCATTCCCTCCCTTGCTATTTTTTTCTGCTCAACAGTGTGTAACCTCATTCCCTTTATGAGAAATTAAAGCACTGCAAAATTACAGAGCGTAAAATATAAATATTCCTTTCCAAACACTCCTACTGCCCTCAGAGATAACAAGCATTCGGAGTTGGGTAGGTTGTCCCATTGCCCAATCTTTTCCTGTGTTCATACGTGCATATTAAACATGAACATGTTTTATTAAAATGCAATCATGCTCTATCCATTGTCCTGAAACCTGTTTTCTTAATAACATGCCTGAGACTGAATCACTGCACATTAACCTACCTCATTCTGTCCTAAGTGCTACATTATTGCAATATCTAATACTTATGAAGAAGCAACTATGTTAAGGATCTATTCAGAGCACTTCAGACTCTTAATTCACTTAACCTCACCATAACCCTATCAGAGAAATAAAATCATTACATCTATTCTAGAGATGAAGAAAATGAGGAAGTTAGGTGATTTTTCTAAACTGGTAGGGAAGAAACCAAACCCCAGGTAGTCTCAGCAGCAGCAGGCAAGCTTTAAGCTTTTTAACTCCTAGGCTTCATTACTCCTTGGTGATGTACAGGCCTAGTAATGTATCTGAACGGTTCCCTATCGAAGAGGCTTTAGTTTCCAATTTTTCACCATTATAAACAGGCTGTAATTAGCGTCCTTCTGCCTGTAATCAAATCTATCAATCTTTTCCTTTACAGCTTGTGCGTTTCAATCTTGTGTGGGAATGCCTCTCTACCCCTAAGTTATAAATAATCTTCCTTCATTTTCTTCTATAACTTTTATGGTTCGATTTTATTCATTTAGCACTTGCGTCCCTCTGGAATTTACTTTGATGTATGGCATTATTTAGATGTCTAATTGGATTGTCTTCCATATGGATAGCCAATTGTCCCAATGTCATTTCTGAATAGTCTTGTCTTTTTTCTTGGTTGCAGAAATATTTCCCAAGAAAATCTTTTAAGACTTAAAAACAGCTTACATCAACACATTAAAATCTACCCATGCTTAATCAACTGTTGAGAAATATAAACACAAAGTGGTTTGTTAAACATACAGGAAAAATCCAGTGTGCAGAATAGGGAAAATAAGGAGAGAAACCAGGGGTTTTTCCCCATAACAAATACACTAACTGAATATTTTTAATGAGAATATTTTTTACTTCATTCAGATCCTGGCTCCTTAACCATAATTTATCTTACATGACTGCCCTAACTTTAGTGTCTCTGTTTCCTCACCTGTAGAAGGGGGAGGGGGGTAGTAACTTTGGTCTTAGGAAGTAATTGTAAGGCCTAGAGCACCTGGCACCCAGTAGATGCATCACTCAGCATAGAAGGTTCGACGTCCCATTTTTTTCCTGGAGAATTAAATCTCCAAAGGCAGCTCAGTTCTTACACCCACAAGCCTCTAGGTAACACAATGGTGCTTACTACTGAGAACATTTGCTTTTGGAGAACATTGTGTAATGTTCTCAATTGGACCTTGGCTTCCAAGAACAGATTTCCAGAAGTAGATGTAAAGGTTATTGATGATTTCTTGGAAAAAAATAAAGAGAATTCAACTTTTTTGATATGTTTTTATGGGCTCAAAAACACCAGGGGTAAAAAATATATAGAGAGAGAGAGAAATTGTTGAAAGGCAAATGATGTGTCCCTTTTGTCTTACCTTCTTTCATAACAGCTATTCCAAACCTTATTCTTTCTTGGTCCTTCTACTTGGTCACCTCCTTTGACAACTAATCTCACCTCACATCCTACATCATAAAGCCCCTCACCCCTCAAATTCCTGCTGCCAAACTCACTGGTGCCCACAGCTGTGTTCATTCATTTTCCTTCCCACCAGCCTCTCCCTCTCCACATTGCCTTCCTTTTATCAAGTCAGTAGCATTCAGTATCCTAACAGCCACCACTACTACAAAATCCTCCCTCAACCCCACACAACCCCCAGCTATTGCCCTCTTCTCACTTCTTTTAAAAGGAGGTATACACCTGCCGCGTTAGCTTCCTCTCCTCCCTCTCATCCTACTATAATCTGGCTATTGCCCCCCACCTCCAATCTGCCTAAGATCAATAAGAACCTCCTTGTGCTAATTTCAGTGGCCACTCCTCAATCTCTACCCAGAGTGCCCTCTTAGCAGCCTGGCCCTTTTGACTACTTCCTCCTTCTTAAAATATCCTCGTCTTAGATTTCATGATACTATAATTTTTCATTTTTCTCCGACCACTTCAATTCTTGCTAGTCTTCCTCCTGACCCTCTCATTTTCTGCTCATGTCTTACATGCTGGCATCTTTGGAATTCTGGTCTCTTCTGTTTTTCTTTACATATATTCCCTAAGTGCTCCCATTAACAGTCACATGTTCTTGGCTTCCTAAACCACAAATCCATGTTGGCCAGCAGACCCACAACTCAACTTCCTAATAGAGAGCACCATTTGACTGCCCACCGTAAGCTCCTTTAGTACAACATAACCCAACTAAAATCTTATCATCACCTCCGTTCCCACCTTTGTCATCTGTAAAGAGGACCAGGGTCCCAAGTCACCTCTTTCCTCCTTCTCCCTCATGCAACGTGCTGTCCATCCTGCCCCTGAACAGCTCCTGAAACAAACTACTTCTCTCCAACTCCACTGCCACCATCCAGGTTCATTCACCGTCACCTCTCAACTGGATTTCCCAGTCCGCCTTCCTCCATCCTGTCCAGTGTGACACTGCAGTTGGGATCATTTTAAAATTTCAAATCTGTTCTTTTTATTTCTTGCCTCATCCAGTTTCTTCTTTCTCTTATAATAAACTTCAGAGTTTTTTCTATGGCTTACAGTCCCATACATTTTGCCCTCTCATCTCTCTTCAACATTATCGCCTACTATCCATATTCCTATCTGCACACACACCTTATATGAATATGTTTTACTTCCCCCAAATACACTTTTTGACCTGTACACTGCTGTTCTCTCTCCCTGGAATATTCTCTACCCATCCCCACCATGAGTCCAGTCACCTTCTACCCAACTCATACTTCAGATTCCAGAGCATAACTCACTTCCACTGGGAAGTCCCCTCTGAATTCTCTTACATGCTCCTGTAGCAACGTAGGCCACCCTTTATCAGACTAACTCCATTTTAGTAAGTTACGAGCTCTGCTCGTCTGCAGGGTTCCCTCATGGCCGGTGCAGAGTACAAGGACTTGCTCTTTGTGCTGTTATGTTTCACCACCTAGCACAGAGCTGGAACAGAAGAGACACTCAGGGCACTTCTGAATGAATCAATAAGACCTATTGTGGTACCTGCTAATTTATCAAGACACATTATACTTACAACCTTGGAATCCCAACCGGTTTAATCAAAGTGAAGAGAAACATATAATTAAAATAGTTTAATTTGGAAAAAAATTACTGGCATTTACCAAAATAAATTGTTTAAAATTAAAAGTAGATGAAATATAATTTGTAGCAATGTTTCTTTTAAAAAAATCTCTAGCACTTAGAAAAGCATTTCAACTCCTAGGACATCACAGATGAGCATTTCCAGTCTAATTTCACCCAGGACTCTTGCCATACCTATTGTCCTCACTCACAGAGCCCAGGAGCCTGTTCATGTCCTTATGGGACCCGGGCCATTCTGCTTCCGTGACTGGGCCAAAGGCATCAGGGCCAAGTAGAAAAGGGGCCTCTTCAGGCCTCAAATCCCCTGTTTTTCCAACTGCAACACTGGACATCCCATTTATTTATATCCCAGCAGTTTTCTTTGACATCCTAAAGAGTAAAATCATTTTCCTAATGGGATTCACCTGGCTGACTAAAGCTTAGCTAACGAGCATCCACATGGCAGACTCTCTCTGTACCCATCAGGGAAAACCCATCTTTCATCACAGTAGCTTTCAATGTTCCTCCTACCTGGAAGCAGCCTAAATAGTTACAGTGAGGTGATGAATAATTTATCTTTCTACTGTCCCCTCAAAAATCTCTGGAAATATACAATTTCCACATCCAACTTGTCTGTATCAAGCGCCAAAAGAGGTGTCATCGTGTAGAGAACAAGGACTTGTGGATGTAGAGCCCTCGCTTTGATCTTGACAATTTACTTAGCCTTTCTGGGATTCGGTTTTCTTATCTGAAAAGATTAGGAACAGTATATCAACTTCATATGAGTATTAAATGAGATCACATGTGTAAGCACCGAGTCCTCCATAAATATCAGCAACAGCCTTCTTTTCCCTCATATACTCAAATTTCACTAAGGTCAGTTTCCAAAAGAGGTATTTAAGTGCAAATTAGAAGGAGATGCCTCCTGATTATAAAGGCTCAAGGCCTTTACAACAACTGTGAGAAACTTCCTTTTTACAGCAATTGGACAACAGAGGGGCCTTGGATACGCTCAGAATTCCAAATGGGCATAAAGCAAAAGCTGAATTTCAAAAGCTAAAGTCATGGCAGTATCATTCTGATCTAGAAGATCCAAAACAGGCTATGGTCATCCACAAGCAGGGTA
Organism: Sciurus vulgaris; assembly: GCF_902686455.1. NCBI lineage: Eukaryota > Metazoa > Chordata > Mammalia > Rodentia > Sciuridae > Sciurus > Sciurus vulgaris. The sequence continues at coordinate 125,250,325 of NC_136462.1, forward strand.
AACAACTCCTCCTAGTTCACTGAGACTCTCCTGATTTTAGTACTAAAAATCCTATGTCCCAGGAAACCCCTCAGTCCTGGAAAAACAAAGATAGTCACCCTACTACACAACACAATGAAATGCTGCATTGGTGAACATCCAAGGGCGGTTTCTATTTAGTAGGAAAGCAATGGTGAGGATGTGAGAAAGAGGGAACTTTGCACACTGTTGTGGGAGTATAAATGAGTGCAACTGTTATGGGTAATGTTTTAGTCAGCTTTTTCCACTCTAACTGAAAGACCCGCCCAGAACAATTGAAGAGGAAATGTTTATTTGAGGGCTCACAGTTTCAGAGGTCTTAGTCCATAGAGGGCAGGCGCCATTCCTCAGGGCTGAACATCATGGTGGAAGAGGGTGGCAGAGGGAAACAGTTCCAAGATCAGGAAGCAGAGAAAGAGAGAGACGCCACTTCCCAACTACAAATATATACCCCATAGCCACCCTCCCATCCCCACCTCCTCCAGCCACACCCCACCTGCCTCCAGTCACCACTCATTAATCCTATCAGGGATTTATTCACTGATTAGGTTAAGGGTATGACCCAATCATTTCCCCTCTGATTGTCTCACACTTGAGCTTTTGGAGGACACCTCACATCCAAACCATAAAAGATAACAATATCAATTCCACGTCTGGGTATATACCCAAAGGGGGTGAAATCCATATGTTGACGAGACATCTGTACTCCCATGTTCATTCTTACACTGTTCACAGTAGCCAAAACACAGATCAATTTAAGTATCCAACAACAAATGAAGAGGTTCTTTCAATGTGGCATATACACACAATGGAATATTATTCCACCTTAAAAAAGAGAAGAAAATCCTGTCATTTGTGACAAGATAAACAAGCTAAAGAACATTTTATTAAGTAAAATAAGCCATACACAGAAAGACAAATGCTGTGTGATCACACTTGTGTATACAATCTAAAAAGGTTGAATTCTTAGAAGCAGAATGGAACGGTGGTTACAGCCACTGGGCAGGTATGGGAGGTGTTAGGAAGAGGTTGGTCACAGAATATAAAATTTCACTCAGACAGAAGAAACAAATTCAAGAGTTTGGTCAAACAACATAATTAGTTAATAACAAGATACTGTGTTCTTGAACATTACTAAGGGAGTAGATTTAAGTGTTCTCAATCCAAATAAATGGTGGGTATGTGAAGTAAAGCATATGTTAATTAGCTTGGTTTAACTATTCCACAATGTATACATATTTCAAAACATCATGGTAAAGCCTGGGGGTGTAGCTTCATGACAGAGTATATTCTTAGTATGTACAAGGACCTGGGTTCAATCTCCAGCAAAGAAAGAGGGAGGGAGGGAAGAAAAGATAGAAAGAAGGGAAAAGAAAAGAAAAAGAAAGAGAGAACAATAAAAGAAAGAGAAAGGAAGGAGAAGGAGGGTGAGAGAAACAGAAAGAAAAGAAGAAAGAAGGGAGGAAGAAAAGAAAATCATGGTTTACACAATAAACATATGCATTTTTTACTTTCCAATTTTTAAAAATTGACTATTTACTATTTACTTAAAAATTTTAAAAAAGCAATGAGACACCCAGGTTTTCAGGGCTTTTGAATTATTCCCTCTGGGGCCTAGAAGAGATAACCTCAGTTTTTACAAAGGTTTTGTAGTTCAGTGGTTCGCATCCTTGGTTGCCATTGGAATCACCTGGGGAACAACCTCCAGAGATTTTGACTTAATTGTTCTGATGTGGGACTCGGAGATTTTTAGAATATCTCTCGGTGATTTTAATGCATAACAAAGGTTGAGAACCACTGTGTAAGTTCTCAGAAGTATTGTCTCTGTGTTCACCCTTCAAAGACTTTGAATATTAAAAGGGGATTTAAGAATATAAAACAACATTTTTCACATGCGTAAGCAAAACCGGAATATATGCTTAGGAATGAAAATGTTAACATTCATAGTAAAACTGTCCGATGATTGAGTTAAGAATGCATACACAAAAAGATTTTGAGGAAAACCTTTTCTTCAACAAAGATCCCAGGAGTTATATATCTGAATTATTATGTCCCTTAAAAGTTGTTAGTACATGAAAAGAAGCTATAAACTTATTTTAATGATGCTGCCATTGTGGAAAAACAAATTTATTAGAGAGAAATTGCCTTTTGAGGCTGAGGTAGATTCATTAAAATGTCTTGAATTGTGGAAAATGTTGATCCTTGGTTATGGATTTAACCTCTGGAATTAATAAAATATCACCTAGAGCTAAGCTGTGTGAGTTGACAGTTAACCAAGCTGGGTGATCTCACGTACATTCAGGCCCAAGGTCTCTGAGGGAGTCCTGTTTAAAAACGTTTGGAGCAATGATGACCTAACTAAGTAAGGGCAGACTTTCCCAGGTGTGCAGTGTTCTCACAGTATATTTGTGACAAAGACCATTTTAGTACTTCCTAAGGATATCTGGACCAAAAAAGGAAGTGACCCATGAAAAAGCCATCATGGCTCCAAAAGAAGATGGTGGCTGTGTCTGGAAATTTCATTAGTGGACATCCATTACTGTACATGACCCAAAATGTAGATCCGACCCATGGTAAAGGTCAAATCCATAATTGCCAGCATACAGAGAATGGGTCTGACTTTCAAAGCCGAATTCCCACTGGACTCACGATGATGGACAACACAGGAATTCCAATTAGTTATGTTGCAAAGACAAGTAGAATAGCTGTAGAGGCCAGAGGCTTGTTGGTGGATAGAAACTCAAGATCAGGTGACTAAATTAAAGCCCCAGCGGCATCCCATTGGGAGAGTTCGAAGACTACTTCTCACAATAGGATAGCCCTTCAGTGGGAATACAACACTCAAGTCCAATGCATGGGATGGCTCCGCCCCTGTTTTGGGGTAGAAATGACCTGCCTGCCCGTGTTTTTATTGTTGTGCCCATAACTGACCAACTTCTTTTCCCATTGATGTATTCTTTCCTTATCTATGTTAATGGGATGGATTTAAAGAATGTGAATGCTGAAGCTCTACCTGTCTTCACCAAGGAAGGAGAATTCGAATATATGGAAGTGTGTGTTTGTCATCATGTAATATAGTCTTTCAAGCCTCCAAACCAGTCTTTCTGGAGAACAGTGGACCAGAGGAAGGGGATCAAGGGGAAGAAAGAAGTGGGTAAGGGGACCAACTGCAGAATGAAATTGATAAAATCATGCCATGTGCGTGCATGAATACCACCCAATGAATTCCACTTTTATGTATATTTATAACGTGCCTATTTAAAAATAAATAAATAAATAAATAGCACTAAGACCCATAGAATAGCATAAAGGGATAGGGGAGGAGAGGGAGAAAGGAAGGAAAGAGGAAATTCTGGGGAATGAGAATGAGCAAACTATGTTATATGTATTTATGATAATGTCAAAATAAACTTCACTATTATGTGTAACTATGATGCACTAATAAGAACTTTAAAAAATAATTCTAGAAGACAAAAAAAACCTTTCTTTTAAAGATGATTCTGTCCTTCGTGCTCTAGTTAACTCTTTTTCTCCATTTTCTAAGTTTACAAACTTCTGGAAATGTACCTAGCCCAATATGTACAACACTTTGTGGTAGTAATAGTCTCCCACATTTAAAAAAAATTATAAGGAAAATTCATTCATTATTTCCATTCATTCAACAAATATTGATTGTGACAGATACTTTTCCCAATGCTGGCAATTCCAAGGTAAACAAAACAAAGTTCCAGTCTCTATGGGGCTTACATTCCAGTTGAAAGACAGGAAGTAAATGAGGAAAAAAATACCTATATCAAATAAGTTCACATAGCTACAAAGAGAAAAGAAGTAACATTAAAAACACCTACTAAAAGGTTCACTTCCAAATAAGAGAAAATTATCACCTCAGGGAGATATTAAAACCATATCTTATGTGGCCCCAAAATGACTAAAAGCATCGTTGTCAATGTAGAGAAATGGCAGAGAGGGTCCCACTCAAAAGAATACGGAGAAATCTGAGACCAGGGACTGGAAATCCATGTATCCATGATGGTGGGACTAGGACCTGTGCGGTTCTGCAGTCTCAGGAATCTGTGCCAGAGAATTTTCTCCCTGCCAGTGCTGCTTGTATTTTTGACAGTTTCCTCAGAATCTATGGCCTTAAATGATGCATGGAGAAAGGGAAAATGGAATTACTTTTTTGTGCCATACCTGAATTTAATGTCTAGCAGCAATGCCCCAGATTCTTACTTTGGGTCTTGCAAAAGCAATATCTCACCATCAGGGGTGGACAAGAATGGAGGCAAGAAGTGCCTAAGTAACTGAAAAAAGACCCTCATTTTAGTAAAAAAAAAAAAAAAAAAAAAAAAAAAAAACAACAGGCAGGGAAACAAAAGCCACAGTGATTATGATCATTATAGCACATATCATTTATTGATTACCACTATGGCTTATATACTAAAGAGGCATTTTGCATATTTTACCCAAATAAATTCTTAGACCCCTTGTGACCTGATCTCCAGGCAAAGTTATAGTCAAAGAAATACAATCCAGAAGTAAAAAATAAATTTTTAAAATAATCCTTTTTTTACTTGCATTTATAAATAAAGTCCTTAAGATCCTCTTTCTTCTCCTTTCTATTCTCACATAACTTTGGCAGTTCTAGAACCTCTCACCTGCTTCCTACCCTCTATTTCCACCCAGGACACACTGAAAACAGGCCACCACCATTGAGAAGGACCCTGATCTCTTCTTCCTCTTCCCCATTTTTTCCCGTTTTTCTGGTTCTCTCTTTTTCTCTATCTATTCTTCTAACCCTAAATCATAAACAGCCAGAGAGTGAGAAAAGGAAACCAGAAGTCATCTGTTAATGGGGAATGGGAAAATTAGGAAAGACAAAAACAATATTATCTTTACAGATTTGGAACAAGGGAAAGTAGCAGGAAGGAGAAAGACTGAGAACATCCATATGTTGTTAACAGGCATGAGAGATTATTGTAACAATGGCCCCAAGAAGCCCCCTTCCCTGTTTCCAGCCTTTTTTGCTATAGTACATGCCTGACCTTGAGTCTGGGCTGGCCCTTGTGATCTATTTGGAACAAAGATTGCAGCAGAGGCAAAGTTATACAATTGTGTTCTGGAACCCTGCCTTGAGGAAACTTTGAAGCATCTGTTTTTTTCTCTTGGAACCCTGAGGTCATCATGCTGCAAAGAAACCTAGTTCAGCCTGCTGGAGGATGAGAGACCACGTGGAACACCAACACATCCCGATCATCCCTTATGATTGACATGTGAGCAAAGCCATCTGGGATTCTCTGGCACCATCTGAGATATTGAATGATGCAGCATCAGATGATACAGTCACATGAGGGATCCCAGACAACAACTAAAGAACTGAGCAGATCACCCAACCACAAAATAATAAGTAATAATGAAAGATTGGGGGTGGATCATAACAGAAAAAAAGCTCTCCCATATATAAATCATCAACTCATGTAATTCTTGCAGTACAAAATAGGTTGTCTTTATTTATTTATAAATTAGAAACTAAAGTTTCATAAAATTAAGTATCTTCTTCAAGGTCACACAACTTCCAAGTGGTAAAACCAGTATTTGCATCCTGGTCTGATTTCAAACCTCATTTACACATGATCTATTGGCTCCATCTCTTTGAAATCTGAGTAATGTCTACTGAGAATCATTCCTCTGTTAGCCTCATAGAAATTGTTCATTCAAAGAAACCTCTTCCTTCACATCTCCCACTTCCCAGCCAATTTAGGATTCATGCATGCATCTCCTTCCTGTTGGAAGTATATATATATATGCCTTATGTTCTAGTTTGGGTATCCATGGCATTTTATACACAGTTAAGGACATTGTTTAACTTGAACTTTAAAGGCATTTTATTGGTTGCTATTGGTTGCTATTTTATTTTGTTATTCACTTATTTTCATTCATTAACTGTAATGGCCACCATAAATTGCTGAATACTCACTGTGGGTCAGGCTCACTGTGGGTCAGCACTTAATGTGCATTATCTCATTTAATCCTCAAGCAAATGCTATAACTATCTTCATTTTGCCAGTGAGAAATTGGAGGCTCAAAGAATAATATAGCTATTATGTGATGTAGCTGAGATGAAAACCTAGGCCTGTCTGATAATAAAGCCTGTGCACTTAACTAGAAGATTTTATTCAGTGTTGTTCTAGTAAGAGGAATACAAATGCCTCTCAAAGGGGAAAAAAAGCCATGATTTGTAGACCTTGCTGATTCCCATGGTACTCTTCAATATCAAGTTAATAAAGTGAATTTGAGGTAGAATAGAAAAAATAAGAGAGTTAGAAAGGAGACAAACAGGGAAGGAAAGGGGGACTGTAACTTTAAATCTAAGAACTCCAAGAACGACCTCACCTTAACCCCCAGGCCTGTTTTCCTCCAGGAAGAAACTTCCTTGGACCCCATTCAGTGACAACATCACTAAAGGTAGAGTTGGGAAAATATGCACACAGCTGACCTTCGTGATACTGTAGACATGACCCTGGCACATCACTGGTTCTGTTTTACTCTGAGCTAGGTCCTGAGCTAAGCCCTAAGAATACAGAGACAAATGTCCCCACATAGAAGAGCTTAGAGTATAGGAACCATGAGGCTTTAACCTCCTTCTAGTCTATCCTGTTTGCTCTGGGCCTGAGATGAGGCAGAACATAATGGCAGAAGAATGTGGCTGAGGAGAGCTCTCTAATCATTGTAGTTAGGCAGCAGGGAGAAAGAGGGGAAGGAGTGGGAAAGAAAATAACCCTTCTAGGGCACATCCCTAGTAATCTACTTCCTCCAACAAGGTCCCAATAGTTTATTCAACTGTCAGTAAATTAATGGATTGATCCACTGATGAGATCCCACCAATCAATCACTTCCAAAAAGTTCCCCTTCTGAACACATGAGAATTTGGGAGACATTCCAGATCCAAACCATAATGGTATTATGGTGAAAGACCTTATACCCTTGCATATCAGACTGCCCTAATAAGGAGCCATTCTTCCACGCATTTGTGCTATCTGGCATGTTTGCATACTCCCTGTCACTCTTCTGAACGCTCATGAGGATCCACAGGCCATGCTTAATCTCGCATTGCTCTGCTTGGAAGCTCTGGTTCAAAGAGGCAGGGCTGATTCACAACTGTTCAGGCAAAACATACTCTCTACCACAGAAAAGAGGTCCTGGGGACACCATCCCTTCTAAGAACAGAGGATGTTGGGGGCTGTGCCATGTTGATCACATCAGCAGCGAGGAGGTTAATTGACATAAGCACACTCAGGTGATTTATTGTCCACACACACAATGTATGCGCATGTGTTCTCGAGCACTCCTAATTGTGCCTGCTCGGAGCATCTGGCCTAATCTTTGCGTAAGAGGCGTGGCCCTACTCTCTGCCTCCTGGAGATGATATAAGCGCAGGCTGAGCGAGACAGCGTGACACACGCGGCAGCAGCTAGTAGGGAAAAGCGGAAGCAGCAAAACACAGGCAGCAGCAGCCAGAAGAAAGGAAGTGGCTAGCCGATAGAAGCAGTGAGTAGGGGCAGCGGCGGAAGGCAGATCGCAGAACGGAGAACTGAGACGCATCACTAAAGCACCTTAGGTAGACACACCCTTAGTTCACAGGATGCAGGACGCACCAGTAAGAAGAAGCAGACCTTAAGTGAGGCGTAGCAAGTCTCTCTTCCTCTAAGCTCTAAGCAAAGCCTGTCCTTCTCTCAAAGTCTCTCTTAAGCAAAGTCTCTCTCTCTCTCTCTCTCTCCTCTCAAAGCAAGTAAACCTTATTTCCTCTATCCTTTATAAACAAGCAAGAAAGCACTAAAGAGAAAGATAGAAGTAGCTCAGTTTCCAGTCCACCACCCATAAGACCCGTGCAAGTTGTTGCTGCAAGCAGTGACAAGTATCCACGGATTTTGTACCACAAAGAGCCAGCGACAAGAGGATACAGGGTACATTGCAAAAAAAATCCTATAAAAGTCCTACTTGCATCTGGTCCATGAAGCACATGTGGCCTATGGCACAAGAGGTCCAGAGATTTGGCTGACAGCACAGATTGCTGCCCACCATCTTGGGGCAAGTGCACTGATAAAGAACTTCAGCACAAACCAGAAGACTGAACTGATATCAGATGTCCCAAAAGATGTTTCCACCTTCCTATGATGTCCTGGTTATTCACTAGCTGCTATTATAGCAGCCCACCATTCAAGGAGGCATTACACAAATTGCCTCTTCCAGGAGGGACCTCAGTGGGTCTCTAGTCTGACTTACTTCTCTAAGTAAGCCTTCTCCTCCCTACCAGCAGAGGGCGACCTGGACAGAGTATTGGCCTCATGGCTTGGGTGTTCCAAAAGAGCTCCACCTAGGGTACAGATTTCCACCTGGGTAGGCAAGGGTCAGGGACATCCAGGAAGGGCAAGTCAGATCAAGAACAAGAACCACATGGTCCATGGCTAAGGGTGTGAAGTCTAGAATCAGATACACTTGGAAGTGATCCCAGACTCACCCAATATTAGTCATGGACCTTAGACATTTTACTTAATCTAACCATGCCTCCATTTCCTCATCTGCAGAATAGAGATAGTAATAATATCCTCCCAGCATTAGGAGAAATGCATATGCTCACATATGTAAAGATTGCCACCAAAATAAATTGTGCAATAAATTCTCAGCATTATTAGCTGCTCTCAGGAAATCCTGAAGTCTGGACACCAAGAAGATGAAATATGAATCCTGAAGCTAAACAGCAAGGGAATAATGGGTGTCAGAGTAGTGAAATCTGCAGTAGATTTTCCGTGAAGAACCTGACCTCAGCTTTGTAGCAAGCTATAAGAGTAGACTAGCCCGAAAGAAGGAGACCCACCAAACCCAACTGAATGATGATGAAGGCTTGAAGCAGGAGTGGAGATGGTGGTGATGTTAACAAGGAGGGAGGTGAGGCAAGGGAGGAATTCCAGACTGAGACTGTTGGAAACTCAGGAAGGATGAGGTGGGTCAGGCCAGGAACGTTCTGGACATTGAAGATGGCAGGAAGTTGGGAAGGTGTCTAGAGCACAGGAGGCATCATGAGGATGGGGCGGGGGGTGGCATCCAACCTACAACCAGCCACCTGTGATGCCTCCTCTAGAAGCCACAGCTCCACCAACATCGATCTAACTGGGTAGAAGAGTTTTGACAGAGCAAATAAGGAGGTGACAAACAGCAGCTGCTGGAAAGATAACAGCTTTATGCAGCAGCAAATGGAATCTTGCAGAAATTAAAAAGCAGGGAAGTATTTTAGAACCACAGCAGGACTTCTCAAGATAGCAGTACGTATAATAGACAGTCAAAAAAATCAGAAAACCGAGATTCCATTTTAGGATGAAAGATTTTTTTAGGTCTATAAAATAAATTAGTTTTCCATTATTGCTTACATGAGATTTTGAAAATGAATGAAAAATGGGAAGACAGAAAAAATTATAAAGCATGGTTTCATAGAAACACTAGAGTTATTAGTATTTTAGACTTTTTCTTCTAGTCTACGTTTACTCTGTGTGTCTATATGATTTGTGCTTTATTTTCCACTTAATATTTTAACAAAAGCATTTTTGCAAGAATGTACAAAATAACCCACTCTACAGAAAAACTGGACCATCTCATATAGTACAAATTATCAAATTACAAAAGAAGTATTTTAAAAACAACAAGAAAGGGAGATTTACAAATAAGGAGTGTTGGCATCAATGTTTACAGCAGCACAATTCACAATAGCCAAGTTATGGAACCAGCGTAGGTGCCTGTCAACAGAGGAATGAATTTTTTAAATGTGGTGCATATATACAATGTAGTTTTTCTCAGCCATAAAGAAGACTGAAATTACGGCATTTGCCAATAAATGGATGGAACCAGAGAACATCACACTAAGTGAAATAAGCCAGACTCAGAAAGTCAAGGGCCAAATGTTTTATAAGTGGAAGCTACAGCAAAGTACAGGGGAAAAAAGGGAAGGGAGACAGATCTCACAAAAAAAAAAAAAAAACAGAGGAATGATCAATGGAGTAGAAAAAGGAGATTAGGAGAGAGAGAGAGTGTGGAATGAATTTGACAAAAATTAAACTATGTACATGTATAAACATGAGTTCCACCTTTATGTATATCTATAAAGCACCAATTTTAAAAAAGCAATAAATAAATAGAAGGAAAACTGGTAGAGTAGAGAAAGGGACATGGGGGAAGGAGGAGGTGAGGGAAAGAGGAGGCACTGAAAATGAAGTAAATTAGATTCCATGCATGTATGATTATGTCACAATGAACCCAGCTATTATGTATAACTATAATGCACTAATAAAAGCATTTTAAAAACTAATGTTGTATAAGAGGGTGCTAATTATATGTGGCCTCGAGCATTTCTCCCTTGTGAATCTCAGAAATCATTTCTTGCTTATTTCCAACAAAGGAGAGAAAAATGTATGATTATGTATGATTATGGAATGCAAGTAGCAAATAAAACATATGTATGCATCTAAAAACAAAACAAAACGAAAAGTAAGTGGTGTTGGTTCAAATTGGCAAGCAATTTGAAAAGACAATATTCATCTAGGTATTTATCTTTTCCTTTGCATTAAAACAAATTCCTGATGGGTTAAAATATTTCTATAAAACAATAAAACACAAAAGCAAAAGAGGACATAATTAAATATTTATTAAATTTCTGGAGGGAAAGGACTGTCTCCTTTCTAAGCTAAGACATGGTAAAATAAATCAAATATAAACTACAAAAGGACTAACATCCTTTCTTCTTTAAGAACTGAATCAGGACTGGGAATGTAATTCAGTAGCTCCATGACAGATTGTTTACCTGGCATGTGCAAGACCCTGGTTTCTGTCCCCAACACCACCACCAAAAAAAAAAAAAAAAAAAAAAAAAAAAAAAACAGAACAAATCAATGCAAAATTCACTAAAACCACTAATGATAAAATGGCAAAGGAACAAACAGACAAAAGAGAAATATAAGAAATATAACTTGTCAACAAACAAAAAATGTGTGATCGTGACTCCAGTAATAAAGAAATATAAACTGAAAACAATGTTAACTTGTTTGGATTTTGTTGTTGTTGCTGTTTGTATCTGATAAATAAGTGAGCTTTAAGCATTGTCCTCGGTTAAGCAGTCAGGAGAGGCTGGTTATGCAAGGGTAACAATCAACCACAAAGATCCTGTGGTTGAAAACAGGTGGAAAAACTTTCTGTAAAGGGACAAATAATAAATATTTTAGTCTTTGTAAGCCATAGGATCTCTGGTGAAACTACTGAACTCTGCCATTGTAGCAAGAAGGCAGCCATAGGTAAATTACAAAGGAATGGAGATTTTGTGTGAAAAACAGGAGGTGGGCCAGCTTGGCCTGCAGGTCACAGCTTGCAAGCCCCTGGCTTAAAATAAGCATGATTTTTCTCTCATGGTCCATCCTTCACAGGTCAGCAGGAGCATTCTGATCACTAGAGACACTTAGGGATCCATGCCTGACTTTTGCTTCTACAGCTACCTCAGCACAGGAATTTTACAAAGTCTCACAAAGGCAGTTCAGTGCCCCAACCACTCAGTTCCATGCATGTCATTGACCAGTCACATGACTGTGTCCCACCACAGGGGGACAGGGAGTTCAGTTTTCCCTGTTCTCAAGCTAGATTTCCATGAGCTGCACTGATCTGAGAACCACACTTGGTACTAGTGAGGAGGAGGAAAAGAGGCATTCTTGTCTGCATCTGGCTTTTGATGTTCATGCATGTATAGCAGGACTGACAGAAACAGAACATAAAAATACCGTGAAATCGGAACTTCAAATAAACCACAAGTAACTTTTTGGTGTAAGTATGCCCCAATCCCTCCTGCTTGCCAGCCTGCATTGTCGGCCCTTGCGTTACCCGAGTTGGGACCATGAGTTGGCAGGTGATCATGCTAAGGCTACTGGTGAGAGACAGTAGCTAAAGTCCAGGTCTTCAAAGCTATGTATACTGAGTATATCACGTCCAAGACAAATTGTTACCATTTTACAGGAAATTGAAGCTAAAAGAGTCTAGGTAACTTATCCAACATCACAAAACGTGGCAAATGGTGCAGCAGGAATTGGAGATGCTATGTTGCCCCTGCTGTGCTATGCAGGAGACGGTCACCATGATGCAGTGTCCTCCTCCCTCAGGTTCCCGTCCATACAATGAAGGGGTTGGACCAGAAGGTCTCCAAGGAGTCCTGGTTCTGAGACCCTCTGAATCAAGAATGCTTTGGAATTAGTCATTTTTTAAAATGAGCATTGCAAGACTAGGGACATGCATTTTGAGAGCTGCTCCAAAATATCAATATCATCACCCAGTTTTGATTATTTCAAGTGATTAACTGTGTCAAACCCAGTGACCTATTCCAAAGAACGTGCCTGCTAGGTGGAGAAGGTCAAGAACTTCAACTTGGAACCTAAAAAAAAGAGCAAGTACATCTTATTTACCAGAATACGCAGTGCTAAAGTGAATTCAAACCCTTACTAATCACAAACACTCCAGCAAGAAACTTCCCCCTTCTGTGTCTCTTTTTCCTTATCAGCAAAATGAAGGTAATAATAAACAAAGATCCTCAGGCCTTTCATAAGGAATAAATGAAATAACGCAAATAATGCACTTAAAATATTGCCTGGCACACAAATAACTATGAACAAAAACTAAATGCTATATTTTATTATTATCTTCCTCTTGAGTCAATCTCTGTTCATTCCTTTCAGCATTAAGCCCCAAAATGTTCCCATAGATTTGAACATCATTCTTGCCTTGCTGAGATTTTGGCCATCTATTATTGAATTACAGCCATCTTTGATCCTGGCCCCAGCTCCATCCCTCCTGTTAGGATAAGACATATTGCAGGCTTATAAGGATCACCTCAAAACCTCACGTTAGCCTCATACATCTATCCTGGTCTCAATATACCTTATATACTTCCCTTACCTAAGGTACCCCACATCTTGATCTTGTAAATGAAGATTCCTTTTCTTCCAAAAGGTATTTTCATTTATTTAATCACTTACTCATTTGACAAATATTTATGGAGGGCATCCCCTGAGGCAGGGAGTGGAGGTCACATCAATTAGCACAACAGACAAAACTTCTATCCAAGATAGAAAACCGTGTAGCACAAGAGACAGACTGAGAAGCAATGCATGCCAGGGGACCCTGAAGGCAGATGACTGTGCCATTCAGACATTGTGGACAGGGTTGGCTGAAATAGTTCATGCTGTTCTACAAAGAAATTGAGGAGCCAGCTCTCGGCTGCAACTTTGAAGAAGACAGCTGCGTGTGGCAAACATGGAGGACAAGGAACCCTCCATGTTATGGGAAGGCTTTCGAGGAAGTCACTGCCAAATGGGAGCCACTTGGCTTTTCCAGTGGGGATTCCTGGCCCAGGAAGGTTCCAACTAGCCTTAGTATCAGGGTTTGGATTCTAATAGAAGTCTAACTACTGCTAAAGCTGTAGAGATTTCAATGAGTCCAGGTGTCTCTGGTTCCTAGGTCAACCATCTGTGACTCAAAGTCCACATCACAAGAAAGAGCTCAGGTGTCTCAGTTTTAGAAGCAACCTCAAGGTTCTGAGGCCATGTCCCCATACAACATGAGCCTCATCTTCCCAGAGCCCTGGAGAATCTGAGCAGCACCCTCTGGATTATCAGAGAACTTTTGCAGGGAGTCGCTGTGAACAGAAACCACAGGGAGGATGTCTCCTTTCTACTCTTCTTCGCCCTCCCCCCGCTTCTCCAAAGTTCTCCTTCCCCACATGCTCAGAGGGGCCAAGAGGCAGAGCCCTCAGGACGAAGAAGGCTGCTCTCCAAGAACCTCAAATAAGAGGATGATTTCTGATGACCTACTGGGAGCTCTTCACCTTCCCTGAGAGAAATTACCAGGCATCACCTCCAATCTCAGCCCATTGGCCCCCACCCACCAGACTCTGAAAGAGTCTACCTGCTCCCCAAGGAGAGGCCTAGGGAAAGTCCTCGTGGAGGATCCTTGCCCTCAAAGCCCAAGAACCTCCATCTTAACAGCTCCCACATCTTTTCTCTAACTCAGATGGACCCACTTCCCTTCAAGACAAACCATATAAGAAGCATCTCATTATGCCTCATGTTATTCTAAGTACAATGCTTTCCTTTTGGATTGTCAAAAAAAAATAGATGTGTAGGGGAAAGTCAGGCACAGCTGGGGTTGCATAAGATGCCAAGGGCTTACTCTCATAGGCTTGGCAATGACTTCAGAACAAAGTATGAGAAGTGACACATTTAAAATAGATGAAAATGCATTTCATTCATAACCAAATTGAAAATCTTCAAGCTCTGTGAGTAATCTTGGGCTGGTCTCTTTTTTATTCTCAGTTGCCTAATATAACCATCTGGAATTCTTTTTAAAGTGCCATCCTATTCAGCATGTAGAAATAAAGGACTTGACTTTAAATGGAAAATCTACATCTCATTGTAAGGGGGAAACTCAACACTCATGGCCCATTCGGCACAAATCACAAATACATGCGCTTAGCGGATGGGAAAAGATAGTTCCAGAAAATTCATTTCACACATGACAGGGGACATGAAAACGTATGAATGGACCAAACAACCTAAAGAGTGCACCCCCTATTCGGTGTCCCTGGGGTTCTATGATATCTTTTCTAAGTATCTGGAATGCTGTGGAATATATGCTCACATCATATCTGGGCACAGAATAATGTGTGGCATGCATTGTAATCCTTGTCTAACTGCAAGTTATGAACTTGCCAACATAGTTCAAAATCAGTCTTGATTACTTGATCTCTAAAATGGAACTGAAAACCAACCTCATACTGATATATGACATTCAAAAATTTTAAATAAAAGAATGCATGTCAGTGCTTGAGACATCCTAAAACATTATATAAATGTTACTTTCCAAATAAGAGGAACTCTAGGGTATAAGAGTTGAGAGAACCCAAAGGACTATGATGGTGGGATAGGGATAGGGTTAGGTCCTTACTGTCAGCCCAACTGTCATTTGGCAAGAGCAAAATCTGAGGACAATGCACCCCCAATAAATACTTTGGATCTTCTTAGGTCAGAATGGAGAGCTTCCAGAAGTTTCCTTACAGAGAGTTTTGTGGATAAGACCCGAGTAATGCATATTATGTATGTGCAGACATTCATATGTATTTATATCCATTTCTTTGTCTCTCTATTTAAAAACCATAAACTCACACTGACATCTCTAATTCCAATCCATCATCCCAGGACTTAGTCTTGTACTTTCGCTACATAGGTCTAGAAACTGACCTCCCAGAAACACACAAGGTCTTCCAGATCTAGGCTTTTCAATACCATTCTTCATTAAAAAGAGCAGGACTCCATGAAGAAATGGTCAATATAGAGAAGGTACAAGATGAATCTGGAATACTTTGATATGCCAAAAAGTAAGGAAACACTCAACTTATAATGGAAACATGTCAAAAGGACACAGGAGCCACCAGGAAAGGCCTCCTACTGGCCAAAAATAGAGATATTTGGGCATCAAAACATTGAGTTGTAATCCACTGAGTAAAATAAGAATATAGGGCTGGGGTAGAGCACTTGCCTAGCATGTGTGAGGCACTGGGTTTGATTATCAGCAGCACATATAAATAAGTACAATAAAGGTCCTTTGACAACTAAAAAGTATTTTTAAAAAATACAAATCTGTGAATCTATATTGATATAAATAAATGGATACATGTATGCAATTCAATAAATAAATGCATTCTACTGTGTAGTAGAATGCTAATACTAATAAATGTGGAATTAATGATGGAATTAGAAAAATCAATTGGTCAACACTACAGTAATAACAAATTCAGGCAAGAATACTCAGTAGATGTAAAAGCTAGTGAATGAAGATTTGATGAGGAAGAATATAATTACAAATTCTCAGAGTCTCCCTATTTTAATTACCAAGCACAAAGTGCTTATTCATTAGCATTACAATGAACAACCGAGTAGATGCCATCTTAACCAAGAGATAAAGGTTAGCACTTAAGTCATGAGATAAATTGACATGTGCCTCCTTCTATAAAGAACAGAGAAGAACACAGGATCCTATATGCTGTTCCTGCAATTAAAAAAAAAAGAACATACAATCCAAATCTAATTGTGAGAAAATCTCAAACAAATCAAACTGAGAATGCCATTCAAAGTTATGAGGCTATACCCTTCTAAATTATCAGGGTTGTGAAGACAAATCATTCAGAAAAAAAAAAAAGATATCTACATATGTACACAGACAGTTATATATGGGGCAAGCCATTCAGAGAGAGAATAAGACAAATGTGGTAAGAGATTAATAATGGGAGAATCAGGGTGAAGGGATTTTTTGAGTATTCTTCCTTCTATTCTTGCAACCTTCTATTAATTTAAAAACTTAAAATAAGTTAATTTAAGAAAATGAATACATACACACACACACACACACACACACACACACACACACTGCTAAGGATGGTATAGTGTCATGTGCTGGCGGCTCTTTTGCCTCTTCAAGAAAAGCTCTTTTCAATTCTCGCTGCCTTCTCTGAAAGTGGAAGAAGAACTTGCATCTTTTTTCAGAAAGATCATTTTTGCCTGGGGTCATTAATGAGACACCATCATCTATCAGATAATAACTTGTCTTTGGAAGTGCAAAGGCCAAATTTCCCACTTCAAGATAAATGTAGCAGGGCCTCATTTATGGAAGGGAAGCCAGAAATCTGATAGAGAATGAGACAGAGATGCAGGTGGAGCCATAGAAATGGGAATTCTCTCCAGCGCCTCCTGCTGGCACATGCAGGTGGGTGAGTCCATCCATGGTGTGCTGCCCGGGTGAAGGCTTACATCCAGGTCTGTTGCTTTATCAGAGAAAGCCATGTCTCGGGAAAAAACAAACAAAGCAAAAAAATCAAAATCTGGTGTTAGGACATAGCAATCAAAAAAGTGAAGCCTAGATTTAACATTTTTCTGGTGTGATAAGAAGGTGGGAGATAGGTGCTTCCTGACATTGATCCAATGGATTTAAGATGTTAGGACTGAAGTCTCTTGAGATTTACTTGGCCTTTCCTTTAGGTTCCCCACCATCCCAAAAAAAAAAAAAAAAAAAAAAAATTTTGCTGCAATTCCAGTCATTACACCTGAATTCTGGGCAAAAAGGAAAAAGACTAATGAATCTGCCCCCACTGGCAGAGGGGGCGATCGCTGCTCTCCCCACACAGCAGGACCAGTGACCACAGCATTTTGTTTCTCCCTCTCTTTTTTGGAGGGGAGGTTTCATGTGGTAATCCAGCATAACAGTTATTATGTATTTCCTGCAGGTAGCCATGCATAACAGAGGCTTAGGTAGCAAAGACATTTAATTATAGTATATTGCAAGACATCTGGAAGAAGTGATGCCCAGTTTGGGCAAGTAGTTCAAGCATAACATCAAGAACAAAAGTTCTTTCCACCTGTCTTCTTGATCATTCTCCGTAGGTTAGCTTCTTGTTTATAATTATATAGGACTGAATACAGTTTTAAGAGAGCTAGTCTCCATCTGTGGGGATTTTCATACTGGGAAGCTGAGAATCTGAGGCCTCTGGAAGCCCAAACCTCCATCATATGGAAAGAGTATTTCTGCAGAATGAAGTCAGTATGCAGAAGAAAGAGTTAAGGCTCAAAAGAGAAACATACCATGACAACATCATTGGAGATCCTGGGTCCAATAGACCTGGCCTCCACCTCCACATGTCCCAGTTACTGTGCCCACTGCACTCCTTTGTCATTCTTCCTGCTTCTCTTCCTCTTCTTTTTTGGTTTAAAAATCCAGTGCTCCAGCAATTTCAGTTCTGGTTATAAAAGGAAATAATTGAAATCAGGGTCTCAAAGTGTTAGGTGTGTGTATACTCATACTCATGTTTATAGGGTGTCATTCACAGGAGCCAAAAGTTGGAAGCAAGTTTTTAATGACAAATGAACAGATAAACAAAATGTAGTGTGTGTGTGTGTGTGTGTGTGTGTGTGTGTGTGTGTGTGTGTGTGATGAAGACAGCCTGGAGAACCCCAACACTGAAGAAGCTGAAAGAAAGAGCGATCCAGGAATATGACGGGCACAAAGCTCCCCAGCAACACAGGCGACAAGCCATGAGAAGATGGTATCGAGGAAGCCAGAACAGAAGTGACAAATTCCAGTGGGCTCGAAGAGACCAAATTACGTAAATATTGAAAAGTGTCTATTTGACTTAATAATTAGAAAGTTTTTCCAGTGCGGATTCATTAGAACTGAAAAAGGAATTACAGTGGGTGAAAGGATGAATGAGAAGAGAAAAAAAACACAGACTTTGAATGACCTTAGAAGACTATCACTTCAGATTAATTCCATAGTTTACAAGCCATCGTGATAGGAAAGAGCAGAAAGACCCATCCCTGGGTCATCCGGTAGCCTGTTTAGTGGACTTTCTGCTGGAGCCTTCTCTGGCAACAGACTGGCCTGCTCCCTAACTTGGTCTCTCTCCTCCCTTAGAAAGGTATGTAGACCCCAATCCTTGGGCAAGGCTCTGCCATGGCTGCTGCTCTGAGTCTGACCTTGTGCAAGAAGGATCCCAGCAAAACATGCCTCCCACATGACACTAAAATCCAAAACCCTCAGCTGATGAATTGACACTGCCCTGTGGCTTGTTCCTTCCTTCCTTTCTTTTTTTCTTTCTGTCTTATTTAGGAACTGGGGGGTTGAACCCAGGGCTTTGCAAACGTGAGGTAGATGCTTTGCCACTGAGCTAGGTTGTTACTTTTTGCTATGGAACTCTCTCTTCATTCTCAAGGACAGTGGTCCCTCTCATATGCCGGTCTGGCCATGAGGGCTTGGCCTTGCTCTTTATGTTTTTAGTAAGTTCACCTGTCTCTTCTCCAGCTGGTATCAAAAGGCATGCCCCATTCTTAGTGGTCCCTATATTTCCTATACTCCTTCCCTACAGCTAGGCCCCTCATACCACAATGGCAACCTACAGGGCAGAACCATCTTTAGCATGTGAGAAGTAATTGAATACAAAATCCAGTAATGGTTGAACTAGTGTGAAAACTCGTGCCTACAGATATTAACTAAATCAGTCTAGGTCAAATAGCTACTAATGAACTGTCCAAGAATTCAAACACAAGTCCATCTGACTCTAGTGTCTGGGTTCTTTCCAACCCACATCAGCCCCGCTAACGGAATCCCATTCAGGCATACCACACTGGGTATCCGTAGCTAAATGTCATCTGTTTCTTATCCCTGTTGCTATTCTCCACCATCTATGCAAACATCTCTATCACCCCTTTTACTCTCTGACAACTGTTTTTTGCCTGAATGCTTCCATATCTACAGCCGCCCTTTGAATGCTGTATTTCCTCACTATCCAGAATACAGTCTATCCACCAGTAGCACCAGACATCACGTAGAAACTTGTCAGAAATAGAGAATTTTGAGCCTTGCCCTAGATCTACAGAATCAAAAACCATGTTTTAACAAGATCCCCAGGTGCACTCTCTGATTAAGGGGAGGGCTGCTGTGTTTCACCGGCTAACACGCTTTCTCCATTGCCTGTGGCTGAGCGGACGCTCCACCCTCCCTGCCCCATCAACTAATGCAGGCAGTTCCCCTCCCAGGTTCAAGCGCCTATAGTGGTCCACACAGCAGGGTGGCCATGCCTGAAAATGTCCAGAAATACCACAGATTTCGTCCATGACTCCCATGAATGAGATAACACATTTTAAGCCCTTTAGGAAGAATTTCCTCCATAAACTGGATTGTTCCACTTCCTTTCTTGGGATCTTTAGGAGGAGTGCAAACATTTGCATCTGGAAAGTATTTTCATTTTTAGTCCTCTATAAATAAGTCGACACATGACGTCCTTTGTCACACTCTGCCTGGCGCCTGCCCTCCACTCATTCATCAGTACCCACACAGCTGGAGCAGCTCAACCCTGCCCCCATCCTCCCCAACTTGCAGGGTCAATGTCAACCGTGTATGCTTCGACTATTGCCTGAGGACTCTGTGGCATCACCAGCCCTGAGTGCCTGACCTCAGCACAATGCTACCCCTCACAGGTGGCCTCTGCTTAGATTCTAAACCCCATCTACATGCCTTGACTTGTCCTTGTGGCTTGAGGCTTTGTTCCTGAGTTTTAGTTTTGTCACCTGCCCATATCCTAGCCTCCTCTGAAACCCTACCTTTTGCTTAATGGGTTCGTCTTGCTACAGTGCCTGGGCCTGCTAGATGCTCAATGTCCAGCTTTATCCTCCTGCCAGAACATGCACTGATTCATCTTGTCAGTTGTTTACCAGGATCATCCAGAATCTGCCATAACCTTGAAAACCTGCACTGATTTTCAGTCTCACACTGATGGATGCTAGAAGAGAGGACATTCTTAGCCAGAGATCTGGAAGGAACTTCAAGTGGACATGGCTAGTTAATTTTTCTTTAGATGAACAGAATGGATTTTATGTCACTATAGTTTTCACATGAATTCCTTACACACTACAAACTGTCCTGCTTAATATTACTTTCTTTGCAATGCTGTCTGGGCGCCCAAGATAGTAGACTTTCCAGGCTTCTGGCTAGGGATAGCATCCCTAGGACAGGGAGAGAGTCAGAATAGGAAGGGGTTCACCAAAATCCAGGGTATTGTGTAAATTTGGATTAAAAGAATACCAGGGTCAAGGTGGCTCCAGAACCCCATCCCCAAAATGTCTGATGGAGAAGCAGGGCAGGAAAAGAAGGAAAAGTCAAGTCCAAAGTAAAGATATACTACTCATATCAACCAGATAGGATGGGAGCAGGAGTCAGAGTCTAGAGAGACTCTGGGGTACAAGGTCTGGGAGAGAGAGAGAGGATCTTTTATAGGGAGCCCATAAATTTACTATAGGTGGGGGGAAGGAAGGACAAAACTGGTTCAGACAAAATAAATCAAATACAGAGATGATAATGATACAACAGGACATAAATCCTGTCTGAACTAAATCATATTACAAAAAAATATTGAATTCAAATCATTCTACCAGTTTGACATATCAGAGAAATATCCAGGTCATAACTCAGAGGGTACTTAGCAACACAGCCAATAGGCACATAAAAAATGCTGAAAACCATTAGTCATTAGGAAAATGCAAAGTAAAACTAGAATGAGATTCTACTACCCACCTGTCAGAATGGCTTAAATTTTTTGAACCAACAATACCAAGTGGTGATGAGGATCTGAAGCAACTGGAACTCTCATAAACCACTGAGACTGTAAGATGGTACGACCACTTTGTAAAACCTTATTTCCTAGGTATTTATCCAAGGTTAATAAAAGCATATGTCTACACAAAAACTTGTACCTGAAAGTTCTTATCAGCTTTGTGATAAACAAAAACTAGAAACAAACTGAATTTCCATCTGCAAGTGAATCAATACATAAATGTGGAATAGCTGTACAGTGGAATACTACACTGCAGTAAAAAGGAAGGGATCATCAATACACACACAACAAGGTGATTCTATAAATCATTATGCTAAATGAAAGAAGCCAGTAGAAAAAAAGAATAAATGCTATATGCTTTCATGTATTAAAAATTCTAGAACATGCAAAATGACCTCAAGTAATAGAAAACAAACTGATGGTATCTTAAGAACAGGGCTGGAGGAAGGCATGGAAGGTCAAGGGTATCAGGGAAACTCTTTTGGGGTGATGGAAATGTTCATCTTCTTAATTATGGTGATGGTGTCAGAATTGTATGCACATGTCAAAATGCACCAAATTGTACATTTAAACATATGCAGCTTACGATATTTCAATTATAACCAAATGAAGATAAATAAAAACAAGACAAAATAAAGCAAACAACTTCAGTGTTCAATTCCTCATGTTCCCTTCCTTCCTCCTGATATGATGACCAGTGACAGATGGTAAGGTCCCTAACAACCTCCATTCCTGAAGGAGACATGAAAACGTTTCCCCAATGAAACTGGAATGAAAATGTAGCACAAGCAAGAAACAAACCTTCAATTTTTTAAGCAGGTGAGATTTACATGTTATTTATTATTGCAGCATAATCTTACACACCTGACTGACATAACTCCCAAACTCAGTGTATTGTCAGAAAACCTCTTTGAAAAAAAGTAGCTAACAGTCCAAAACTGTGGAACACCATAGCAGGCAAAATCTACTCACAAAGAGTGTGTGAAACCCAAATCAGACTTCTATTTGTTCAAGTGACAGAATCATCATGGCATTTGTTTTGAGATACAAACCCTTGAAGAGATCTATCCTGCCAATCTCAACATATGTGGTTATGATGAGGGCTAGAACATTACAAGGGAGCAATAGGAAGATTGGATATGCCACAAGCCATCCCATCTCACACCAAGATATCATCTAAAGCAGACCAAAAAACACAGAATATATTCTGAAGAAAGAAAAAGTAATATGAAGATGGTCACTTGTAGTGACATAAACTGACACATTGCTCTCTTTCAGAAAAAAAAAAATTGAGGTTACACAGAAACTATCTGAGGATGGCACCAGCCATCCTGGACCTTTTGGACAAACCTTTCTCCATTACTGTAGGAGTTCCTTGGGATGTCAGCAGATCCAGAAAGATCTGGATTCATATTAATTAAGTAGAGTTGAAATAATGCTAATAAGGAATTCAAATTCCTTACAAGAGACTAAACAAGTCTTTGGAAAAAAAATATTAAAATGATAAAGTGTCAAGGTGTCATTATAACTAGAGAGGTGAGACCAGAACATAAGTCCAAGCGAGGACCTATCACAGAGAAGTTAGATGGAACACTAGACCCAGCCTCATTTTCAAAGGAATGTCATCTCCAGATGAGGTAAGCATGAGAGAAGATGTCTTCATGGTGGAATGTTAGACATACAGCCCACCACTGAACCCATGGACAATGTGAATCAATTCTTCAAAATAGATTTGCGATGGGATACTTTTGTGTTATAAGTATTTGTTTACAAAACATAGACTTTAAAATGTTGCAATGTAACTTCATTTTTATTTTTATGGGAAAAAAATGATCCTCAAATAATGAGAATGTCCTGGATCTTGCAGTCACTGAGAAACTCCAGTTAAAACATTCACACTCACACCTGACCCTGCCAACCCACAAGGTCAGAGCACATCACACTCACTTCAGAGCCAAGGAAAGCTTAGATCAAGGTAAATATGAGGTGGAAGAGGTGATGGACACAGGAAGGCAAACAGCCCTGGTGGAGAAGAGCAATGTACTCTGGAGGAAAATGCAGCCACCAGATGAGGAAGTGCTTGTAATGAGGGCTGCAGGAGAAACAAGAAGACAGGGAAGTGCAATTAACAAAAGGAATTAAAAAGGAAGTGGTAACTATGTAGGCCATTCTCTGAAGTTCTCAATCATAAGGATTATTTCCCCTCTTTATCCCAAGAATGAGTCAAGGAGATGAGTTGTCCATAGAACTTGATTGATGTAGTGCTACTGTAAGATGCTTACTGGACCTTTTCGTAAAACGCGTTACCTAAACACCCTCCAGAACTCAGTAGGCCTCCAGTCCATGGAGGAGCCAGATAAACCTAACAGGTGCCCCTTTCAGTCAGAGGTGAGGTGCCCTCACAGACAAGTCTCTGAATGGCTCTGGTCACATGGCTAATGGATGGCAAAGCTGGAATGCACTTCATTGCTAGCTCCATGTACTTCTTCACAATGCTAGAGAGAATCAAGAGATTTCATGTCTGTTAGTCAGCTTTCTGTTACCATAACAAACACCTGAGACAATCAGCTTATAAAGAGAAAAGGATTATTTGGGTCATATAGATTTAGAAGTTTTAAAAGTTTTAGTCCACAGTTGGTTTGTCCATTGCTTTTGGGCCTGTGGCAAGCAACACATCATGGCAGGGAGCACAAGGTGGAGCAACACTGCGCATCTCATGACTGGAAAGCAAAAAAGAGAGAAAGGAAGAGACAGGGGGTCCCACAATTCCCTTCCAGTGCATGACCCCAAACCTCCCACTAACACCCACCTCTTATAGGTTTCCACCACCTTCCAATAGGCCAAGCTGGGGACCATGTCTTTAATACACAGAACTTCGGGTGATATTCAAACTATAGCAATGCCACATATTAGTTATGATTGATTTTTAGTAGGCATCTGAAGACAGTGTTAAGAAAAGTCTGAGGTTGTGCCTAAGCTTCATACCCAGAATCTGCTATTCCTTCACATCTTTAGCCTGAGTCTGGACTCAGTCCTATTTTAAGACAAATTCCTAATTAGAGTTTACACGATCTCTATCTCTAACCCACGCAACTCCTTTGGGAAGTTCACAGGATGTAATTCTTAAATAATAGGATCAAAAAATATATATGTGCAATTAAAATAGCAAGATTATTAAGGAGAAAAATCCTGCAGCAGTATGAGGTGTTCCCCTGGAGGCATGCAATCCTGCCACCATTGGGAGAGCAAATCTCCCTTCACCTGGGATCAGTACTCTTTCTGCAAAAATGAAACAGAAGGGAGGAAAAATTAACCCCAGACTAATTCTAAATCTGAATGTGTTATAGGGTTGAGCAAGGGAGTAGCTGTATCAAAGACAGTCACTGATTTTCATTTTCAGAAATCCATTATGACCCCACAGCCATTAAAAAGTAAAATTATAACTATTACACAATAAACACAGAATGTGCCAATACAAATGATGACTGTCCTATGATTAAATTTTTGTATGCGCAAAGGTAAGAGCTTGAACAAAGCATGAATAAATATGAACAGCTTGATTTGTGGCACTGGTCAGAGCATGGGTTAATTTCTTTCAGTTTAGTTTCCATTAATGTTCGTACAACAAATAATTTGTAAAAAGCCATTAAGGTGCCTCGGTGACAATTGGAAAACCAATTATAAATTCCTGCATCTCTAAAATGAGACTGAACCAATGGTGCAGAGCCACAGCATGGAGAAGCAAAGCCTCTGCACTCTTTTTTTTTTTTTTTTTTTTTTTTTTTGCCTGAATAGAAGGAAGTCTTCACTTAAAGAGAAAAGGTACTTTTATCTGAGTGTCATTTACCTGTTTTACTCTAAAAGCATAGCCTCTTTATAAAGATTGTTCAAATCATCTCAGAGATTCATCCCTTGTACTCACTGCCATGGGGATTCACTGGAGACACTGGCCTACTGCCACCATGACCCCTGTTTCAGCATTAGTCACTACCCTGGGGCAAGCCATGCCTCTCTACAAGGCCCTTTTGCATACACTGCTCTGATAACTGAAGGAGTCACACAATATTAACTGCTGTGTCCTAGCAAAGTAGGATCAGTTATTAGTCCATGAGCAAAGCTCTAAGTTTCCTGTGATGAGAGAATAAGACTTAAAGCCTGAGCAGACTTTCTAGGCATCTCCACCTCTCCCCCAACATAGCAGTTTGGGGGTGCATCCTGATTGGTTAAAACCAGTTATGGTGCTCTCATTCTCCTTACCAAAGAATAGGTAAGACTCCAGGATGACATTGATAAAATAAGGGTTTTCTATGCCCTTGGGATTGACGCAGCTGGAGCTAATGAGACTCAGGGGGTTCTTTGATAGGATGTTGCTGTACCCACATTTTGGGTCCAAATTTTTGGCACCTGTTGTTACCCTGAGAAAAACTGAGCCAAGAGGATTGCTGGAAAATACAAAGTGTGCCACTGGATTAAGTTGACCTCAAGCTTACCCTACTTCTGATTTCTGGGCATAAGGCCTTTATTATTTTTGCAAATTTGAGTTTTTCTCCTATTACATCCCAATTGATGCTAGACCACATCTCTGACATCCCTATCAATCAAGACGGAGGAAGCCATATGACACTAAAAGGTGAAGCAGATACAATTTCCAGAATTATCTTACCCTCTTGATCCCCATCCATCTTCTCTACCTTTTCCTACACACTCACATACATTTGCCTGAAATTGTACATTCAAATGACAACAGACACAAAATGGAACATGTTTGAGAAGTTATTCTAGAAATTCTTCTAAAAGAGATCATCTTTAAATTTCTCATTTCATGAGGAAACTGAAATCCTTGGAGGAAAGTGTACTTCCCAAATGCAATTCAAAGAGACAGAATTTAATGACCAGCTAAAATATCAACTTCTTAGCAAATTTTTCCCCAAGAATAACCTCCCCCAACACTGTCCAAAGCAGAATTGTTTAGTCCTTCTTCACTGCCACCAATAAATTTTGTACCCACCTCTATTATAAACAGCCCCCATAAGATTGCATAATTACTGGTCCCACTAGACAGTCTACTTCCTGAAGGCAGGGACCACTATATTCAGTGACTGATACTATAGGTGCTTGACTACTAAACAAATGAACCAATATCTTTGATTCAGTAGAAATACATTATGTCTAATTAATTACTTTCAACTTTGTTGACACAGAACCTGTAATATTTCTGAATGAGGTTATAGTAGGAAGAAGTTCTAAAATAACCTCCCAAACATGTTCCACCCTAGTCCTCTGGAATCCCTAAACATGAGATACCACTCCCGTGATGATGTTATGTTATATGGCACAATAGACTTCAGAATATAGAGTTAATGAGATGACCATAATGTAATGGTACATGAACACTTAACAGCAGAGAACTTTCTCTGACTGAGTGCAGAAGTGGAAGGCAGAAAGCAAAGTCAGAGAGATTTGAAGCATGAGAAACATTTGATACACCATTCCAGGCTTTGAAGATAGAGGAAGCCATGAGCCAGGGAATTCAGGAATCCTCTAATGGCTGAGAAAACCCTTGGTCAACAGTTTGCAAGGAAACAGGGACTTGAGACTTGCAGCCACACAGAACTGAATTCTGCCAACAGACTGAATGAGTTTGAGATCAAATTTGGTCCCAGAGCCCAGGTAAACAGACACCTTGTTTTCAGCCTTCTAAGACTAAATGCCCAGCCCAAACTGCCTTTTCTTCCAACCTACAAAACTACAGAATAGTGTACAGGAACATTGGTGGGAGAGGAAATATTGTTTTAAGCTGATAAATTTTGAATAACTTGTTATGCAGTAAAGGAAACTAATACAGAGGATTATTTGTGGTGGAAGTGAGGGAGGATAAGACAACATAGTTAATACGGATCAGACTAGTTATCCAAGTCTCCTAGCACCCAAATCTAGTTTTATTTACCCTGGGCAGAGTTTACTAGCCTCAGTGGAGTTAAAATATTGATCCCGTTCTAACACAGTTCAAGACTCCCCAGACCCTGGCAGCATCACACGGCTCACATCACGAGCACTGAAGTCTGTCTGAGGAGAGCTGGATAGGACTACCCTGAAGAACTCCAGTCTTATGAACTACCCTCTTTGCTCAAAGTCAGCCAGTAGAAGGAGGCCATTCCTTCCTTCTCCTCTCTTTCTCTTCCCCCAAGAAGATGGCAGCAATCCACACCCCCAGGGATACAGTTAGAAGGCTAAGAAGTGGGAGACTTCCATACATCAGGCCACCAAAAAAAAATTAGAGCTATAAGGTGGAAGTCAATGGGGAAGCATAAAGGAAGTGATCAACTTGCAGACTGCATCAACTCCCCATGCCGCCATGTTTATTGTTCCATGTACCTTAGCAGGCCCCACCTGAGCAAATGAAAGCTTCTAGGCTCTATCTGGGGTTAGGCACAGACCATTTCTTACCCAGTCAGTTGTCTGATATTTGGTTTCTTCTGGACATTCTGCGAGTATGCCTGAGCAAATTCAACAGCAGCCCAAAGAGTTGCAAAGAGCTGTCCAAATTCTCAATCTCTCTCCAAGTACATGTTTCTGAACATTGATTCCAGACCCATCTGTCTGCTCTGGGAGCCTGCTGCCTCTTCCTGGTTTCTTTGGACTCTGCCTCATGGACTCCTGATCATCACTGTCTCAGAGTGAGCCCAACTTATCCACCAGGAAAGAAAATCAGCAGGAAACACTCACCTCATGATGCAAGGCATAGAGAATGAACTGCTCGCTAGAAATGCAAATTCTGAAGGATGAAAATCTCACTTCTGAATATATAATGGTCCCTAATTAGCTCACAAGTAATTAGAGCAATTACCAGGGGCCAGCACACTCTTTGAGGCTGTGTACCTAAGTTTTCTGTCTCTAGGAAACATATAGACAAATGGTTAAAATTCCTTTTCTGCAAAGATGATATTTTTTCCATCCATTATCATTGAATCAACTTTGCTTGTATAAATGTGGTCATAAATGTTCCTATTTACAGCCTTTTCAATGAGTCACTGCCAATAAGACCTTAGCTTCACCCTCAGCTGGGTAATAAGGGGGCTGGTCTGCCTCAAAGTCATACAGATAACCTCCTATGAGACGAGCTCAGGGGGAGGGGTGCATAGATTTGAAATTTGTTCTAATGTTCTCAAAGCCATAGAACTATTGTACTTTTTACCTCAGTAATCTCACAGCAGGAACCATTTTAGACAAGTAAATCATCCTATGTAATGAAAAAAAATGCACTGTTTTAGCCTAGTTTGCCCAGAAATCTGAGTTGAAATTGCAAACATGTGCTACAATTTGAGTAGAGTATTTAATATCAGGGAAATAGGATTAAGGAGAAAAAAGAGAATGAAGCAGTAAAGGAGGAAGAACCAACGTAAGGGGTGTATTCCTGAGCTGACCCTTGCTTGATATTTAGCAAATCTGATTGCTTGATCTCTTCAAGGCCATGACTGCAATGGCTGTGAATCAGGGAGTCAGCAGGGAGCCAGAAAGAAGGGCAAAAATTTATTCTTTGGCATCCATTTCCCATGGGTCAGAGTTTTGCCCCATGAGGCATTACTTCCTTCATACTTCCAGGTTGCATGTGTGGATGCTAAGAGGGCCCTGTGGTGTCTTACACCTCACTCTCAACAGGGAAACCTGGCTTGTGAGGTCCAGTGGGCAGAATGTGCCTACAGGAAGTTGACAGACTCCATCCCAAGTTGGTTGTCAGGGTGGCAGTTGAGGAACACAAGTCACAAAACCTTCAAGATGGGGAAGCTGAGAGGCTCTAAAGAGGTTTTAAACATGCACAGAGATGTCCATCTCAGTGTTGCTTCCAATAAAAAGCTCAAGTTAGACAGCTAAATCATCTTCTGTATGAATCCTGACTCTGCCACTTACTAACTATAGGACATAGGCCAAACTAATTTTTCTGCACCTAGATTTCCACATTTGTTAATTTGAGAATAATGCCTACCCCACAGAATGTGTGAATGTGATCATCTATGTAGAATATGTGACCCAGAACATGAGATTAACAAAGCTAAATTCTCCTCTCAAATAATAACAATGAATTGAAACAAGGGAGGAATGGTAAATAAGCCACTATGCAACCAATTAACAAACTCCTGTGTCTCCTTTAAGAGTGAAGGTTGCTGGACATGATGGCATATGCCTTTTAGTACCAGCTACTCAGGACACTGAGGACCAAGGATGGCTTGAGCCCAGGAGTTCCAGGCCAGCCTGAGCAACATAGCAGACCTGTCTCTTAGAAAATAATTGACAATAAGTGGCAAAATGGAAAATTGCTTATGATATCTTTAAAAGCACAATCCAAAACTGTATGTGGAAGGAGAGTGCTATGGACAACACAAAATACTATGTGCAAATGCTTGACATGAACATACATAGCACTTGGGAGAAAAGAGTGAAAAACTCTAATAATTGCTGCTCTCTGCTCTTCTTCTTTCTTGTTAGCACAACTCCAAACTTGTTCATGGTAGCAATGGACTCATTCCCAAGTGACCATATAATGATTTGTCTCAGTCAATCTGGAAAATCCTTTTCCACAAAGGCAAACCCCCTGACAGCTGGAGAAGACCATGAGATAAACTTCTGTACAGAATGATCTAATGAGAAGTTTCCTAGCCTCCTTTCAACATCTAGGAAAGCTTTGCTTTCCTGATTAAAAAAAAAAAAAAAAAAAAAAAAAAAAAAAGAGTCCTGTGACCAGTACCATCCCTTCCCCTTTCTTTCCATCTTGCATGTAGATGTGAAGTAGGGGACTACAGTAGCCATCTTGTGATCACAAGGTGACCAGCATGAAGGAAATCCAAGAAATTCAGCCCTGTCATTTTTGAGTCACTGAATCTACATCAAAAACTACTTTTAGGCTCTTGTTACACACTTACTTGTTTAGGTCTCTATAGTCAGATTTTCTATTATTTATAACTAAACACCCACAACTGGTATAGGATGCTATACTCATCAGTTTGTATTCCTTATCTCATTGAATTTTTACAGTAGTTGTTTAAAGAATATGTCATAATACCAACTTTACAAATGACAGAGAGCCTAAGTGACTTACCCAAGGACACCCCATATCAAGGCTCTGAAGCAGAGTTCCATCCAGTCCTTATCCTTTCTACCACTGTTAGAGCACATAGTTCAGAACAGAATGTAAGAAACTGGGAGGCAGAGAACAGAGTGCTGAGCTGTGAGGCTGATAAGAAGAACTAAGCCCAGGCTGTGGATGGCATTGTGTGCCATGCTAAGAGGCCCTGACTATTCTGTATTAAGGTAGAGAGCAGCAATGTGCTAAAGACCTGCACTTCATCAAACATTGCTGCCATGCTCCCAAAGCCTCATGCATGACAGAGCTCAATAAACATGGAATGAATGCAAGAGTGAATGGATGAACCAAGACACGATTGGATAAAATTCCCTAGATGCATATGGAGAATGAGCCAAAGTAGGCAAGACTAGAGACAAGATCATTTAGGAGATTACTGCATGAGAGTTATTGAAAGTATGAATTATGGCAGCCTCTATACGATTGGAAAGGAGGGAACAAATTCAACAGGAGTTCAGAAAACCAAACGGATAAGGTCATGGTCCTCACATGGCCACGAGCTTATCTTCCTAAAAGGACATTTTTTATTAGGCCATTTGGATGACCTGGAACCCTCAGTGGTTTCCCACTGCTTGTAGACTGCATCCTAAAATCTTCCACCTAACATTTTTAGCCCTTCCTTGCTTCCAGTCCTAGATCTGTCCCACTGACTATTCATCAAATGCCATCAAATGTATATGGGAATAAGTAATTCATTAATTTGCATAACACTTAATCATTAACAAATGTCTCCATCTACATTATTTATTCATTTGGATCTTCCTTCATTTGCTACTTATTGTTTCTCAACAACCAAGAGTTAAGCAGGATGGCATTGAGCAGTAACAAGTAGCAATCCTACTGATGAAGAAAACAAGATCTCAAAAGACCAATTGTTAAAATGACCCTCTCACAAGACCCTCCCTATCTGCTGCCCCCATAACTCACAGCTGATTCTGCCCCACACTTTGGCTGGCTCCCTCCTTGCCTAGACCCATACTTAGCTCTTTCCGCTTTTGGCCCCAGAATTATGGGCATGCTTCGTATCCGTCCTACTCTATCTAAACCTCAGATGAACTCTCGATCAAATCCCACACCCAGACAGCTCTCTTAGCAAGAAAATTGAAGTCATCACTCTTAACCCAGAAATTGGTTTACAGATCTTTGTCCCACACAGATGGATCATAAACCGCTCTGTTGAACACTATTAAATATGAAACTTCTGAAAGCTTTTTAATGGACAAAGATGATTCTAAATCTTTCACAAAACTTCTCATAATAAATGACTCTTGCAAATATTTTTCCCCTGGCTAGAATGTGTGTCAGTATCTGAAGTATCTAGTCAACTGCAGCTCATCCTTCAAAACCCCACATTAAATCTACCTCCTCCTCCAGGAAGCCCTCTGGGTGCAGAGTTGGCCTGCAAACCACCAAAGACCCATGCTCCTTTCTCATAGATTAGATCTGGTTTGGGAGAAAATATGTCCAACCAGGACTGCATTCCAACAGTTTAAAGCCCAGATGGGGCCATGTGACTTGTTCTACTTAATAAAATGTGAGGGAAAGGGATATAATATCAATTTCAGACCAACATGATTAAAAACTAGATGTATCTTCCCTACTCAATATTCTCCCATCACCTAGCCAGAGTTCAGTACTCATAGACACCCAAGAAACGACAGCATGTTGGACACGTAGGGTCTCCATCAGGTTGTATCTATAAGCACATGGAGCAAAACTTCTCCATCTCCTGCGCCCTCACCCCAACCCTGACCCCCACCAAACTGTAACACCTGCAATCCACTATTAGATAACACCCATGGATTGACATCTTGGATTTTTTTGTTGTTATAGTTAACATTAGCTAATATACCCTTCACATCCCTCCAATATACTTTAACATTCCTTTTTTCAAATTCTGTACTAAATTCATCAAACAGTTGTACTAGAGGGCTGCTTTTGTTGCATTATAATATGCCACAGTTAACTCATGTGTCCATTTTCCCTACCAGCTTGTGTCTGACAGAAAGAACGTTCTGGGTGTTCTCTAATTCTACATTTCCAGGTACTGGAACATGGTGGTTAGTTATTACTGTGTGCTGAATCAATTTTTGAAAAACTAAATGAAACTCTGAAAAGCTTACCAGTTCACAACATTCTTTATACTAGCCCAGTAGAGAACTGGCTCTTTGTAGCCAAATATGTGTAAATAGAAAACAGTTGATTTCTTTCTTTAGTGTTGTATAGTTCTCATTGTAGAGGTCTTTCACCTCTTTTGTGAGATTGATTCCCAAGTATT
Organism: Sciurus vulgaris; assembly: GCF_902686455.1. Classification (NCBI taxonomy): domain Eukaryota; kingdom Metazoa; phylum Chordata; class Mammalia; order Rodentia; family Sciuridae; genus Sciurus; species Sciurus vulgaris. The sequence continues at coordinate 125,282,992 of NC_136462.1, forward strand.
TTATTTTTTTCGAGGCTATTGTGAATGGGGTAGTTTTCCTAATTTCTCTTTCTGAAGATTCATCACTTATGTATAAAAATGCGTTGGATTTATGGGCATTGATCTTGTAACCTGCTACTTTACTGAAATCACTTATGAGTTCTAAGAGTTTTCTGGTGGAATTTCCTGGTTCCTCTAAATATATAATCATGTCATCAGCGAACAGGGATAGTTTGAGTTCTTCTTTTCCAATTCGTATCCCTTTAATTTCTTTGGTTTGTCTAATTGCTCTGGCCAGAGTCAAAATGGCCATACTACCTAAAGTGCTATACAAATTCAATGCAATTCCAATTAAAATCCCAATTGTGTACCTTACAGAAATAGAGCAAGCAATTATGAAATTCATCTGGAAGAATAAGAAACCCAGAATAGCTAAAGCAATCCTTAGCAGGAAGAGTGAAACAGGGGGTATTGCAATACCAGATCTTCAACTCTACTACAAAGCAATAGTAACAAAAACGGCATGGTATTGGTACCAAAATAGAAAGGTAGATCAATGGTACAGAATAGAGGACACGGACACAAACCCAAATAAATACAATTTTCTCATACTAGACAAAGGGGCCAAAAATATGCAATGGAGAAAAGATAGCCTCGTCAACAAATGGTGCTGGGAGAATTGGAAATCCATATGCAACAGAATGAAACTAAACCCATATCTCTCACCATGCACGAAACTAAACTCAAAATGGATTAAGGACCTCGGAATCAGACCAGAGACCCTGCAGATTATAGAAGAAAAAGTAGGTCCAAATCTTCACCTTGTTGGTCTAGGACCAGATTTCCTTAACAGGACTCCCATAGCACAAGAAATAAAAGCTAGAATCAACCACTGGGATAGATTCAAACTAAAAAGCTTTCTCTCAGCAAAGGAAACTATCAGCAATGCGAAGACAGAGCCTACAGAGTGGGAGAATATCTTTGCCAATCATACTTCAGATAGAGCACTAATCTCCAGAATCTATAAAGAACTCAAAAAACTCTACTCCAAGAATTCAAATAGTCCAGTCAACAAATGGGCTAAGGAAATGAATAGACACTTCACAGAAGAAGATCTACAAGCAATCAACAAACATATGGAAAAATGTTCAACATCTCTAGTAATAAGAGAAATGCAAATCAAAACCACCCTAAGATTCCATCTCACCCCAATTAGAATGGCGATTATCAAGAATACGAGCAACAACAGGTGTTGGCGAGGATGTGGGGAGAAAGGTACACTCATACACTGCTGGTGGGGCTGCAAATTAGTGCAGCCACTATGGAAAGCAGTGTGGAGATTCCTTAGAAAACTTGGAATGGAACCACCATTTGACCCAGCTATCCCACTTCTTGGCCTATACCCAAAGGACTTAAAATCTGCATACTACAGAAATACAGCCACATCAATGTTCATAGCTGCTCAATTCACAATAGCCAGACTGTGGAACCAACCTAGATGCCCTTCAATTGATGAGTGGATAAAGAAACTGTGGTATATATATACAACGGAATATTACTCAGCCATAAAGAATGATAAAATTATGACATTTGCAGGCAAATGGATGAAATTGGAGAATATCATGCTAAGTGAGATAGGCCGATCTCAAAAAGCCAAAGGACGAATGATATCGCTGATAAGTGGAGGATGACACATAATGGGGGGGAGGGAAGGGTTAGAGTTAGGGTTAGGGAGGGGAGCAAGTATGGAGGAAGGAACTACTGTATAGAGGGTAAAGAGGGGTGGGAGGGGTGGGGGGAAGGGAAAAAATAACAGAATGAATCAAACAACATTGCTCTATGTAAATTTATGATTACACAAATGGTATGCCTTTACGCCATGTACAAACAGAGAAACAACATGTATCCCATTTGTTTACAATAAAAAAAAAAAAAGACACACATAAAAAAAAAAAAAAAAGAAAACAGTTGAATCGCAAGTTTCAGGGCAGTTCTTGAAATACACACTTATACACATTTTTTTATTTCAGTTTTGAACCTCACTCATTCAGGATATATTTGACTAAAATTGTTATGCCCTCTGAGTGGGGAAACCATGGTGATAAGTTCTTATCATCCCAGTGTTACCAAAGGAAACCATGAGACTCTCAGTTCCAATTGTCAAGGTGGCATGCTGAGTGTGTGATGGGTACTATGTGCCACATAGAATGGTGGCCAGTAATGATAATATGTCAACTGATTCTCATTTAGATATGTATTCAGGGTGTCCTAGTTAATAAGCTTTCTCCTAATACTGTAATGTTCTCTGCTCTTCATTCTTTGAAGAATTATGAAGAGATTTCTCTGTCTGGTAGGATACATGAGGGATGTTGATTCTCTCATCCTATGACCTGCCTCAGCACAGTGTGGGCAAACACCATCACAGAAATCTGGTTTGCATAAAATATACACAATTACTGTGTCAATTATAGAGGGAATATCCAGTGAGCTAACATCTAACTCCATGCCTGCTGAGTTTAGTGCAGTTTGCCTTACTCTGGAATCAGCAATGGGTTTTAGTCCAGAAAAATTGAAATAGCAATAATAGATGCCCAAGGCCTGAAACCATGCACTGGATCTTCTCCCTCAGTGAGCATTCACCTCTTCTTCCTGGCGAAGAAAACCTCATTTTGTTCAGGGAATGCAACCTCCCCACAAAGTCATGGAATCTTGTGTTAAGGACAGACATGGGATGGTCAGTGAGGAGTCTGCTAGGGACCTTCTGTGAGAGATAAAAAGACATGGGAAAAAGTGATTCTTCTTTTTCAAGTGCATGTGACCAGGTTTGAATATGATGTCTGGAATTGATGCAGCTGACTCAAAGATGAAAGCTGAACTCTGAGAAGGGTGAGATGACACCCAGGAAGGACAGGACCATAAAGTACCAGTTTAAGTTAGTAATTGAATCTGGTTTAATAAAACAGAAAATTCAATTAAGAGAAGGCTAAATAAGTTAGGATATTATTTCTGTCCCATAATAGTACGCCTAGAGGTAGGTAATTGCTGACATTGGTTTTGATGGTTGGGACTGGGGGTGTAGCTCAGCAGCAGAGCAGTTGCCTAGCACATTCAAGGCCCTAAGTATGATCCCAGCACACACAGGCACACACACAAAAAGTCAGGGTCAAGACCTTTGAAATTCACCTGGCTTTCCCTAGTATTTGTAAGGTGGATGCTTCAGTTCCAGCCATCAGATCTGAGTTCCAAGAATGAGACAGGTCCAGAGGGAGGACAGCATGGTGTCTGTATAGAAAACAAAACATTCTAAGTAATACCCAGAAAGTTTTTGCTTACAATTACTAACTTAAAGGGTAGTGTAGAATAATAGTTTCCTGTCCGAGAACAATGTCATCCTTAACAAAATTGAGGTTTTGTTAAAAAGGAAAAGGGGAAAATAGTCAGTAGGTAGGAAAAAAAAAATTTCTGGTATATCACTCTGTAATGTGTACAGCTGAAAATCCATTGAAATAAAAGTCAATCAGAATGTTTTACTGAAACATCCAGAATACAGTCAAAGCAGGGAGAAAGAAGTAAAAAACCACCAAGTATGAATGTTCTTTTACACCATGAAAGGCTCAAGAAAGGAGAAATTTTGTACCTAAAGGAGACATAACAAAGGATCTGGACAAAAAAGTGGAGAGTTTAAACAATGGTCTGAGCACGAACCACAAAGAAATGGTGCTTTGTCACTGCCCAGAAGCTATCTGGGCACAAACCACAGCAAGCATAGTTAGCTAAGATTTGCTACGATGGCGAGTAGAAACCCCGTCTGGTATGGAAGGAGGGTGGAAAATGGCAGCTCCACACATCCTATCTACATGCTATCACTCTCCTGTACAAGAATTTGGCCTGTTTCCAGATGGAAAGTGGAACACAATCATTCATCTTCCCACTTTCTTCTAATATCATCTAAAAATAGGAAAATCTGTACCAGTGCAATGGAGAGTAACATAGAAGTCTAGAAATTTTGTAAAAATTTTGTAGAATGGAATTGGTTGGGGAAATTTCTAATTATCTCCTAAAATTGACAGCAACCAAGAAAATTCATCCAGGAAATAAGTAGGCAATACCCATAATGGAACCACAAACCACACCTAACTGGCAATGGTAGCATTCAAGACAAGTGGGAGTGAACAGAGGAAAAGCTTGTTTCTAGAAATTACTTAAGAACACGCTCCTGTGTTGGACACCTTGTGGGTGGCTATATTTCTCATCTCCAGCTGTTACATGGAATTAATTGCATATTAAAGAAAGTGAAGGTATAGCTGCAGGGGTTGCCATTGTCAGCACTGGGGAAACAAGTACACACATGCACTGTGCCCCAACCAAAAGAGAAATCATTTCATCCAGGTCTCCCCTATGGCATAGTCAACTGGCATCTCACCCTCCCTAGTATCCACCAGCAGCTGGAACTCTAGCTCAACAAAACCATCTCCTAAATCACAGCAGCAAGGGCTGAGTCAAGGACTGGCCATGAGACAGTTATAAGGAAGAAATCTGGATGCTACTAGTCACTCAGGAAGTGCAGGTTCTCAAGGTGCAGAATGAATGGTCTCTGCCGTCTCTCACAGCCTTGGTCAGTGAGCAGTGCTTAGTAATGTAAAGAAGACATTACCACAACTGACATCTAACAGTGGCAGTGCTGGTTAGCTATGGTGCCAGTGCGCCAGTTAGCTTTGAGGTCTGACCACAGGTGGGGAAAGCCAACCTTCAGCATACCAGGGTGGATCCTGCTACATGGCAATAGTTGCTTCCCATCACCCCTCACAGACTCTAACCTAATGAACAAAACTACCAATGAAAAGCTACTTCCTTTCCTCCTTTTCTGGAGCTAAAAAGATGTGAAAGGGATCCAAATAATTTTTAACAGAAGACTGGAAGTCTGTATCCGTCCCTGCCCAAATAAGAAAACAAACAAATCCTTGAACATATGAAAAGATAAAGGCATTAAGAAAAAAATGAATCATTTCAGAAATCAGAGAAATGAAGTATACTTAATCCAAATGCATATGAAAATGACATTGCTTTATGCAAAGATAAAATTCCATAATCGGAAAATGTTTCATTCTAATGGAAAACATTATTATCACTTATTAAAGTATTACAACAAGAATACTAATAACTAATAATAACAGAAGTTTCTATTATTGAGCACTTACTCTGTGCCAAGAACTATTCTGTTAGGTATGTACATAAACTCATTCATTTCTCACAACACACTGCAGGATAGGTGCTATCAATTTACCCATTTTAAAGATAATGACACTAAGAGTTAAATAACATGCCATGGTCACCCATCTGTAACAGAAGAAGTAACAACCAACAGGACTTTGTAAAATACTGAATCCAGTAATTAGAAAAAGAAATTCTCTCAAACTCAAAAGAAAATAGAAAAAGATGAACATTTTAATTTAAAGCAGTAGAAAAGTGGAGGCAAGTTTCTCTTCATGTGCAAAAGTTTTGAATTTTGAAGCAGATCGATTTATCTGTCTTTTTCCTTCTTAGACCATAATTTTCATTTTATCTTTAATATATCTTTGCCTAAGTCAAAGATATTTCTCCTATGCTCTATTATAGAAGTTTACTGTTTTGGCTCTTACATTTAAGTCTCCAATTTATTTTGATTCAGTTTTTGCATATGGCATGAGATTACAGTCAAATTTCATCTTTTAGCGTTTCTTGAATAAACTTCCTTCCACCAAAGAACTGCCTGGGTACCTTTGTCAAAATAAATTTACTTTATCTATAAAGATTTATTCCTGAATGCTTAGATCTGTTCCCTTGATCTCCATATCTATCTCTACATCAGTACCTGATAACTGTGACTTTATAGTAATCAGAAAATAAAAGTTTTACGACTTTGTTCTTTTTCAAAATTGTTTTGACTATGTATTTTGCCTTTCATATAAATTTTAGAATCTGTTTGTCAATTTCTCAAAAAAAAAAAAAAAAAAGCCTGCTATTATTTTGATGAGGATTGCACTGGATCTATGATCAAAATTGCCACCTTAACAATATTGAATCTTCCAATCCATGAACATTGGAATGTCTCTCCCTTTCTTAGATCTTCAATCTGCTCAGCAAAGCTTTGTTATTTTCAGTGTATAAGACTTGCACTTCTTTGTTAAATATATTACAAAATTACATCATATTTAAAGGTCACATTTTATGTGATAGATGTTACTACATAAAATAATTATGTAAAGTGTATGTTTCTAAGTTATTAATTTATTTCTAACTTTATTCTTTTGGAAAATTATTATAAATAGAATTTTATTTTTAAATATTTTCATGATTCTATCATTCTGGTTAAAACTGACAGTGATTGGTGATAATATAGAACAGACCATTTTGGGTTGGAGGTATACATACCATGGCTGTGGCTCATGTAGGTTGGTCTCAGAAGTGGGACTGGTGAGAGACACACAATCAGTTCTGCTGCCTTATGTGAAGACACAGGGAGATGACTCTGGCAGCTCTCTTTTTTTAAAATATTTTTTTAAAATTGTAGATAGACACAATACCTTTTTATTTTATTTATTTATTTTTATGTGGTGCTGAGGATTGAACCCAGTGCCTCACACATGCTAGGCAAGTGCTCTAGCACTGAGCCACAACCCCAGCTGGTGGCAGCTCTCTTGTGGAATATTTACTACTTATTTTCCTCAACTTGGGTCTTTAGCAGCAATTCTAGAATAACAGAAAAAGCCATGGCTAATATTCTATTTTGAGCAATCTTCCTCCTCTCTGATACAGCTTCAACACCTAAAGAGAGAATCCACATCCAATATTGTTGAGTGGTTATCTGTCCGTAGCTCCCCAACGCTATGAGGGCAATGTTAAACCCCTTAATTAAGGAACACACATAAGGGAAGAAGGGCAAAGAGCTGACATTTGCTAAGTCTACCATAAAGTGGTTGGCTCTTGGTTTTATTTAAATCTTATAACCCTCTTGAAAGTAAGTATTATTCCAATTTTTCAATGAGGGAACTCAAACACAGAAATATTAAGAAAATCACCCAGAGCACATAACTATCAGCATAGACCTGGGATTTGAACCTAACTCTCAATCTAAAATCTAAACTCAATCCTCAATTTCCAAGGCCCAGTGCATCCCACTTCTACCCTATGTTATCTTCCTTCAGGATGTGACTCCTCCGCCATCATCGAGTTGGGGGAGGGGAGGGTCCTAAGCCTGACTGCACATTGGAATTGTCTGGGAGGTTGTTTGCAAATATTAATGGAGAGCTGGGTATAGAGAAGGGGTCTTTTTTAAGACCCAGGGATTTCCATATGCAGCCAAGGCTGAGAACACCTGCCCTAGAGCTCACGCCCTCTTCTCCCCAAGCCTTCTGTGCTAACCTTGTGGAAGTGCTTGGGGACTCTCCCACTGGGGCACCTGTGCTCCCAGCTCTGGGTCTTTGCACTTACTCTTCTCCCTGAGCATCAATTCCCCCGCACGATTTCTCTGTCTGCCCATCTTTATGAGATTTAGCCTCAGTGTCACATTCTCTGGGAATCTTTTCCCAGACCCCTGGGTGCAATTTGTTGCTTCTTCTCCCACAAGGCACAATGTATGTAAATCTACTGTTGCCATTTATCTCGAGTTACATTAATTGCTACTGACAAGTAATTATTCCCTTTTAGAATCTGAGCTCTTTGAAGACACAGATAAGCAGTCCCTTCTATATCTCTGTCTCATAAGATCATCCATGACTGATATCAGGCCCTCAAAATATTTGTTAAATTAATGAATTTTACTCTCGTAGGAGTAAAAATCCCAATTTGGCAAGGAAGGCTCTACTCAGTCTCTAATTCTGCTATTTCCACCTATTATCAGTATGACCTTGAAACCACATAGGTTGAGGCTTCACTTAGCAGGTGACCACCATCCAAATTTTAGTCTGAACATACAAAGATGGATAAAGTAGCCTTGGGAGAAAGCTGGCCTTGCAAACTCAGCCCCTTAAAGTGACAGATTAGGCAGCAGCTGGTGTTCTGCTTCCCTGGCCAGGCCTGGCTCCCAGCTGGGCCCTCCCTGCTTACCTGCTGTCCTGTTCCCTGAGCTCTGTCTGCAGGGCAGGATAATTTCAGTTGTCCTTTTCCTTCATTCCAAGGAATATATGATTATGGATTTAGCCTGGAGCTCAAAATTCCAGAAACACTCAGATTTAAAACTGTGCATAACTTCTCTCAGGAGTCGGGGGAAAGGCTGACGTACATCCCTTCAGAGCCTGTGAGCTGCTCTCATATACACCTGCTCTCTGAAGCCTCCAAACTACTCTTTAAAATAGACATTATTTTACAGATAAGGAAAACAAAGAGGGAATAAGGAACATGCCCCATCAGCTCATCAGAGACAGAGATGGAATCCAATGCCAGGCATCTGACTCTGGAGCTTCCCCACTCAGTGCTGCCTGACCTCACTGGGGACACTTCCCAGGAGCTGAAGCAGGTTCTCAACCTCAGTACTATTGACATTTGGTGTCAAATAATTCTGTTATAAGAGGGCAATGGCATCTGTGGCCTCTAGCCATTAGATATCAGCAGCACTTTCAAGTTTTAACAAACAAAACTGTCTCTAGAAATTACCAAATAACTCCTGGGGGCAAAATCATCCCCCAGTTGTTGCAAGTTAAAGGATACCATTGTGTTCTCAGATTGTGTTTGTGAACAACTGAAATCGATTAAAGGGAATAAAAAGATTGTATTGGAATGGTATTAGATGATTCATATAAGTCTATGAGGATACTGTGGAACAGCGCAGGACAGGCTACCAAAATCATTCCACGAAAAGATTTCATTCATTCTTCCAGCAAATATTTAAGTTAACAAGTATAGCTTGAGTGCCTTCTATGTGCTAGTACTTGGGACACATCAGCAAACAAAGGCCCCATCTCCATGGAGCTTATATTCTAGCAGGGAAAAACATAGGGAATAAACATAAAATGAAGAAGGCAAATGCAACCTTTTTAAAAAACTGAGGAAGGTAAGGGGTGTAAGAGTGCTGTCTCATTAGACAAAGAGTCAACTTAAACATCACTGCCATACGCAGATCCCTCCTCCAGGCCCTATGCCCCTGCCCACTAGAGACCACAAAGACCATTAGGACCACTGCTCCCCCGTGATGGTAGGTGTCATTGTTAGAAAAACAAAGTCTTTGTTCCTAGCTCCAATTGCATGAATGAACCAGCCTAGGTCTCGTGACTGCATCCCAGCTCCAAGGACATGGGACAGCAAGTCTGACCATTTTGGCATTTGTCATAGGAAACAGGCTCCCTCTCCCACATAAGAAGCCAGGTGGAAAAAAATAAAAGAATGCCCATGGTTTGGACATAACCCCAGAAATTAGGCCAGCAGGCAGGGCAGATGAAAGGAATGAGGTAAAGATATCAGAGCACATTAGTGGAGGGTTTATGAGATGAGACCAACATAAAGGATTCCGGTTTCAGAGACCCGCTCAGTTGAGCCCATTATGTGTCTTCTTATAAACAGGTCCTTATTTTAAAAAGCCAACAAAGTGTAAATAATTCTCTACAAACTAGATTTTCACTCCAATGAGTCTGTGTTAAACAAAGTCTGATGAAGAAAAATTGAGGCATTTAAATTGCTGTTTCCATAACCAGTGCTGAGTATCAAATTTAAATTTATAGGAATGGTGATTAGGACACAGGGGGTCATCATATCAAATGCAGCATCTTTGTCCTGTGTTGTATTAAACTGCTCTTCTGGCTGTTTGCCTGAATTGGGGGCCTTGATTCATCCTCTAATTGTTGTCAAGATGTAGCTCAGTCATGAAGGTTAAAAAAGCAAAATGTCTAAATCAGCAGAGAAATGAACACCAGCACTCCTTCCCTTTTAGTTAATCTACTCAAACCCATTTTGTTTTTATTGTTTACAAGGTTTTCATATTGGTTGGTGGATTTGCAGCTGATGTTCACAGTGCGCATTGTTATGGCCAAGCGCTAACAAGATTAGTAGGTAGCCATGCCATACCAGACATTAAATATTTTAATACCTCTCCAGTGGAGCCTGGGGGGCAACTGGTGGGTCTTTTATGTAAGTCATGAAAGAGAAATTTGTAAGTGACCTTACAGAGCTTGGGATTCGCCTCCATTTCCCAGTGAAAATAGAGACCAAATAAAGGCAAGAATTTCTTCAAAGACCCACAGTCAGCCCATGCTTTCTTTGCTCCCTTTCTAATCCATAATGGGAAGAGATACAGAGATAACATAAGCAGAACCTAGATCAGTTCTGGCCAATGGAACACCATGCAAGTCACAGTGAAAGCCCCATACGTCACTCTGAATTTTCCAGTAGTCACATATTCAAGAAGTAAAAAAGAAACAGGTGAAATAAGCATGAACAATATGTATTTTATTTTGCTCAGTATATCCAAAGTCATATCACTTCAACATATAATCAACAGAAAAAAATTATTAATGAGATGTTTTACATTCTTTATACTAAGTCTTCAAACTCCCAGTGTGCCTATTCTATTTACAATGTATCTCCATTGGAAGCAGCTACATGCAGCTAGTGGCCACCACACTAGACAGTACAGGAGTTCATTTTATTTTGGCATCTGGGAAGTTCCTTCTTTAATCAGCCAATCAGTTCTCAAAAAAATCTTAAAGAGTTGGCAGAATGTGAAAAACAAAATCAGATCAGTAGAATTTTCAAGTTAGGCATTTGAAAGAATTTCAGTGCCTTTGTAAGGCATTTCCAGGAAAGATGAAGTACATTTCCCTGTCTGACAATTTTAAAGAAAAATGCAACCCTACAAATACTCTTTGAATGCCAACTGTGAGCCAGGCACTGTGTGAGATGCTGCAGATGCCCCATCAACAAGTTGGATCTCCCACCCTCAATGCTCCTGGCCCTCTGCAGAGTGGTCATCTGTACAAAGAAGGCTGCCAGGAGCTGGGGAGGGGTGAGCACCACACCTGCAGCCATGTGGCCCTAGCATTACTCTGTGGGAAGCCTGTGACCACACGAAGAGAACAGAATGAAGTGTTGGAACACAGTGCAACTAGGGCATTCCTCTTCTTCTCAGGGTTTTAATCAATTGAAAGATGCCACAGAATTCAGATGGGGGTCAGTGTGTCAGTTTGATGGCTGCTATTTAGAGCAAGGATAGAACAGGTGACTTTCTTCTTCCCTGAAAATTAAATGCCCTCCTCATTATAAAGACAACAACTGGATACCTTCTTCTTTCTCCAAGGGGTCTATCTTGCCCCATGCAAGCAGGCTGCAGCCTGCCTGAAAAAAAGAGATCCAACGAGGGGAGAAACTGGGTTCTGCAGAACCACACCCTGCCTGTCTCACCATCACATGGGTCCATCCTACCTTGGAGGTTCCAAGGGACAGACTGGTCGGGGCAAGTCAGTTCCTCTCACAGGTAGGACCTTCTGTGCTCTGGCTTTTCCACTGAAGCACATGGTCAACCGGGGCACCAACATCCCCTGTGAAGGGAGGCAGGAGAGGGGCACTGCCATCTTCATCAGCACTGCCTTCTTCCTCCTCCTATGCAGACATTCTGCAGACAGCCAGCTCTCCTTCAGGACCAGTGGTGGGCTGTTCAGCTCCTGCCCCCAAAAGGACCCTGGAATGGATCCAAGCAACAATATTAGCTACAGGACACACTAAACTTTAGGACAAAGAGGCACTCACTACCCTTTTCCTAATTTTGAATTGTGCACAGCTCCACATTCTAGAACAGCCCACTCACAGAATAAGCAACAAGTATAGATGATAACACAGAATGTCTCCAAGAATTATAACACCAGTCACACAAATAATCAATGCTCTGGTTTGAAACCTAAATATTCTGAATCTCCTCCTAATCCTAGTTTCCCAGGAAAAAACAGAGGTCCCAAAATATAAGTTCCCTTCCCTTATAACTTAAAGTTCATGCAGAATCTCGTGCTTTTTTTCTCTCTCTGATTCCCCAGTCGATCACTCGAAGCCATAGAGGTTCCATCTGGAGTGTGGGTGGAAGGAAGCTTCTTTTGGCAGCACACAGTCTGGAATGGCTTTTTCTGGAGTGGCTGAAGTTCTTTCTGGCTCCTTGTGTCCACAACACACACAAAGTCACCACAGCATCAGCCTCAACTACTGTCATCCTTAGATCCTAGAGCAGTTATCCTGGGAACATTCAGTTTGCAGGATGCAGTGCCCAGAATCACCCAGACCTACATTTCTCTTGTTGGCAAAGTCTAGTAGAGAGTTAGCGGCCTCTTGAGTAAATAGAAAAATCTCAAGGGAGAGGAGAAGTGCTTCTTTGTCTTGCAGGATGTTGGCTGTCTCTGTGGGTTGTCTTCAGTTCATGACCAATGAGCTTCCACTCAAGTGGAAGAAACCCTTCATCAAGGGTGCAATTGTGCTCCTGAGTCCTCCTCCACCCAGTCCAGGCAGAAGGCCAGTGCTCTCTCAGCCCTGGGCTTCCTTCAGATGCCTGAATACAGGCAAGGTCCTCTGCCTTGTGCTTTTCCCTGGAATCTTGCCTGTTCAGCTTTTAATTTCCCCATGCTTTAGTTAACCTTCTCTGCTTCAATTGGGAATATAAAAATCCCTTTCCACCCACTCTTTTCCTGCTTCAGCAGGATTTAACTTTCCAGAGCTGAAAAGGGGGAAGAATGCAGGACAAAAGTTTTTTTTAAAAAATGTTAATTATTTACCTTTTAACCCTAGCGCTCAGCAGTGCACAAACTGTAAATGTTAAAAATCAGCAAGTGTGCACTTGAACCTTGTGGCTCAGGAACTGGAAAACACCAAGAAGCATCTTGACAAACCCCCTACAGTCTAAGAGGAAGTGAAGGCTTTGCCCTTTCCACATGGGACTCTCAAGTCCCTGAAGAGCAAAGCACATCCTCAGCGTCAGTTCCCTGTAAAAGATCTCCCTGAGATCCAGAGGGGAAATCTCTACCTCAGACCTCTGTGTGCTAAGGTGAAGTCCCAAATCAGTCCATCACCACCTAACATGAGCACAAGGCATAGCCTCACTGGGGTAACCAATCAACCAACCCACAAGGTCCACTCATATTAAAGAAGTCTGTTCAGTCAGCACTTATTTAAGCCAAGAACCCACTTACAACAAACATCAATCATGATACAAACTGTTGCAGACCAAGAGCACCGACTGGTCTAATTAAACTTTCCCAACCTTCTGCTAATCAAGTCTTGCTATGTAGAATTTGGGCCACCACATCATTGACTGTTTCTCATTAGGGTTTCCCAGTTGGCACAACATATGTTGAAGATTCAAAGTGATAGTTAGTTGTCCCCCTCTCTATTTCATATTGCAAGACACATGAATCTCATGATGATTAAAATATCTATTTTAATACTGTTAAGCTAGAACAATATTAGAAAATAGAACTTGAACCCAAGGGCAAAGTGTTTTTTCCTCACCCAGTTGAAAGTAGAGGATCTGGACAGTTATAGGCTGCCCCCTGGGACTCTCCCCACGCCTACCTCCCCCATGTTCCTGTGAGCACAGAGCTTGTCCCAGGTTGTCCTCATGTGCAGAAGGCAAAGAAGAGGAGAGAAGGCGGTAGCAGCAAGATTTCAAAACAGAGCGATGGAGAACAGACCATGACACCTGTGTGACGGCCCTCTTCCAATCCTCACCCATGAAAGAGGTCATCACAGCCCCATGAGAGGAGCAAAGAAAAGGTGGAGGGGAAAGCAGAAACCGTCCCCCAGGGCCCTCAGGGTACAAGCTCTCATTTTTCTGGCTGCCAATGATGTGTGGAAAGGAAAAGGATTGTTCCCACTGCAAAGATATATGAAGAATCAGCTCTGATAAACATTATTCAACAGCTAGTGGAAAGCTAATTCTAGAAAAGATCGGAAGACCCAGAGAAGCTGACTTGCTCAAGGAAATACAACAATGCCCATCTGAAATCCCAGCCCTCTCAGTGCCCCAGCACATGTTCCCTCCTAAGACCACATGTGTGTATTTATTCATTTAAGTTAACAATTAGTGAGCACTTGCCATAACAAAGCAAGCAGTATCACATTTAAGTATTTTATGAAGAGAGGGCTACCGTTAGGCCCATATGATTGATGAAGAAATTTAGGCACAGAAAGGTTAAAGAACTTATCCAAAGTCATACAGCTAGTAAAATAAATAGAAGTGGGCTTCAAACTTGGAGAGTCTGGCTCCTAACTGTGCAGCCTATAATTAGGTGGCCATCTACTCCCGGAGTCTAGGCCCCTTGATTCAATTACTGCTCTTCTCTCCATTCTTGGCTTGTGGGAGATCCCCATTCGGGGATGAAATAGGCCTGCAGGATTGTATATATGGAACTCTTTCCCACCTGCCCAGGAGGAGACTGACATCCTTGCCAACTTCTACATTTATAAAGACACTGCCAGACAGTTCCTTGGTTTAGAGCAAGACATTGTCCTGATCTATGGGATCCACAGTCTTCTCAGGAGAACTGACTAGTAAATAAATCACCACACACACAAAAAAAAATGTGATATGTGCTGAGGCAGGGATGCAGAGATGTGTACAAGATGTTATGTGGGGACAGATGAGACTGTGGTGAATTCCCGTATCAGGCAGAGTCCTGGGGAGATATGGACAAACACTCAGTTGCGTGATTTGAAGAGACACTCTTAAAGGAACTATCCCAAAGGAGAAAGCAGAGATTAGGTGCAAAAGCTGGGATTTGCAACAGTCAGAAGCCATTGCCACCCAGGTCTGTGAGGCAGTCCTCCACATATATCTCCCCTTTCCAGATTCCAGATTCTACTAACTTCCTGAATGGATTTTAAGAACTACTTATGTGGGTTACTAACAGAATTCCTGTTAATACCCACTAAGAAAAGCACACCAGCAATCTTTTAGTTGTTCTTGGTTGCTGGATGTATTTTGCTGCATGAAACACTGACTTTATACTGGGCTGCTTGGAGCTCCGGTTTTTACCTGGGTTACGTGTTTACAGAGGTTCACAAAATCACGTACTCGTAGGAAGCTTGGTGGAGGCAGAAGATGTAGAGAATGGAACTTGCTGAAAATGTAGTTCAGAGCCAGACTGAAAGTGCTCTTACAATTCATAAGATGCCTACTAGGGAAATCCAGAGAGAGAGAGAAGAGGAAGGGAGAGAGGTGGAGAGAGTCCTAGATCAATCCAACAAATGAGAACTGAACCAGGAAGGAAAGGAAGAAAAGGAAATCCTAACTGAGGAGAAATGCAGGAAGGTCGGTTGATCAGCCCAGGCAACAGCTACAAGGACCGAGGTGCTAGAAAGCTGGTGGTCCCAGCGAAGTCTGCACTGAACTGGTGCTGGGGTTGTGGCTTGTTCAGTGTGTTCAGTGGTAGAGAACTCACCTAGCAAGCGTGAGGCCCTGGGCTCGATCTTCAGCACCACATAAAAATAAAATGCAGGTATTGTGTCCACCTACAACTAAAACAAAATATTAAAAAAAAAAAAAAAAAAAAAAGAGAGAGAGAGAGAGCCCAGAACCAGAGAATGTGCAGCTGAAGTGCTTTGCAGACCTGGAATCAACTCTGAAAGAGAAGAGCCCCTAATTGGCATGCGTTTCCATGCTACTCCCTCAGTTAAGGACCCTTCACAGTCCTGAGCAAGCTAGAACTTGAAACCCAATAACTAATGTGCTGACCCAATAACCAATGTGCTGGCTGATGGCAAGCCATTTGACTTAGAGGGCTGTATTTCTTTCCATTTAGAGGCATCCTTTCTTGGTTCTGCTATGGAGCGGAAGATGCAGCAGCAGTGGTTAAGAATAGAGATTACATCAACAACAGCAGGGGTCCTGTTTTGGTCTTTCTTTGCAGGCAAAGGAAACTAGATACAAAGCAGACAACCAACTGCCCAAGAAGTCAGTGGCAAATCCAACAAAGTAGGAAATCTCTGGAGGGTCTTATGGGAGAATAAATGTGTGGCCCTATTTATTCTCCACTCCATGTCCTCCTCATGCACATATCTACACATCTGTGCAAATGGCATGAGTGAATCTGGAGACCCATCTCTTGGATGGGTGGGCACTCAGGGTCAAATGTTAATATATTAGCCACCCTTGCCACAGATAATATGTATATTGCTGGACTTGGTCAGACTTGTGAAGAGAAAGTCAAATATGGACATTTGAGGCTGAAATGGACATATTTTTCACTACACCAAGTACCTGCATATGAAGCTTTGGAAAGGTGGCTGGGCTGATTGGTGGTTCTTTTGGTCCATCCAGAACTTCCTGAGCCCTGTCTGAGATAACATCACTGAAAATTCTTGCAAATCATGTTTGTTAAGTGTGAGCAGCTGCACTCTGAGTACCCCTCATTTAGAGATTAGCATGGTACCTTGAGAATAATTGAACAGCATTATTATCCCACACAATGGGAAAAATAACCTTATACCTAATAGTCCAGGCATTCCCTAAAACCAATGAATTCCCAGTCTTAAGGGGGATAGATGATGGAATTGGAGAAGATGTTATATTGGTTTTGTTTTCCTATACAGATTTGCTTTGAAGCCCCATGGTGGTGGTTTTCAGAGTTGTGTTTTGTTTTCAACTAAGAATAGAAAGTTTATCTGTTGACCAGAGAGATCCATAGTCCCTCTTTAATATTCTCATCTGTCTTATTGCAAAGTCAATGTTTATTGGTATCACCTGAAGACTCTTATGGACACCCTAAGAACCCAGATAGCCAGAACTCCTGGCCTTGATCACTCACAAAACACACACACACACGCACATGCATGCACATGCATACACACACACACACACACACATACACACACACACACAGCAAACATACTCTAAGGGCTCGAGCAAGGTTTCTCAATAGTAGCATTATTTACATTATAAACTAGATAAGTCTTTGTTGGGAGAGCTGTCCTGTGAATTGTGGGATAATTAGTAGCATCCCTGGCTTCTACACACCAGATGTCAATAGCAGCCTTCCCCTGTGGTAACAAGGCCATTGCAGACCTTACCAAATGACCCCTGTGAGTCAACATCTCCCCCTGGTTGAACCCTAGACAACTTAAGCCCTTTCTCTTTTTCCAGGTAAACATGGGATACAGGTACTAACTCAAGTGAAGTCCTTACAGACATTTCCCCGACCACC
Organism: Sciurus vulgaris; assembly: GCF_902686455.1. Lineage (NCBI taxonomy): Eukaryota > Metazoa > Chordata > Mammalia > Rodentia > Sciuridae > Sciurus > Sciurus vulgaris. Next base: position 125,300,115 of record NC_136462.1, read on the forward strand.
ACCACTCTGGGTGGCAGCTTATAGACTAAGCAACTGGCACAAGGAAATTGCTGAGCTGGTTTCAAAGCTACCTTGTTTTGTTCCATTATGACTGAGCCATTCAGAGAAAGTCTGGTCCTGATACATGGTGTCCAACAGAAAGCCAGATTTAAAACAGCTAAAGAAAGCAAGTAATTCCTCAACATAGAGCAGTCATTGATTGTTTAAAATGAGAATTTAAACTAATTAGTGGCTATTGAAGGCTGGTGGATTGGTTGATTGTATGTACATCCCTGTCTGGTTCCCAAAAGTTTTTGAGACCACTGATGTGGTTCTTTTGAGACATTTCCTGACTGGGGATAAACCATGGCAAGACTGTCCAGGAGGAGGGCAATTGAGTTCTTTCTCTCCATTCTCTTCTTCCTCTCTGTTTTCTGCTGGGGAAGTGAAAGATGGATGAAGAGTGAGGTACCACATAGCACTTCAAGACCTCCCAGGAGAAAGAAGGGGCAAAACAGAAGGTATACTTGCTTTGTGGCTGCTCTGTGCTGAGAATTCCACCTGCATGGGTAACCCCATTCCGGGTTGTGAGGCAGGCACGCTGTGCACTGTCCCTCAATTTGTCTGAGTCTCATGAGATGGAGACACTCAAGAGCAATGAGTTACTTTAAGTGGATTTATGACTTACAGAGAGGCAGCAAGGGACAGCAGGAGCCTACAAGTCATTTTGAGCCAGTCCCACCAAGGCTCAGGAAAGCTGACTGGGTCATCCTCTTCTCAGGACTCTTGTGCCGTAGTTAGAGACCCCAAAAAGCAGCCCATTCTGGACTGTGGAGCTCAGGGTCATGAGGCCCACGGGGCTAACGTGTTGAGGAACATCCTATCTTGGAGGAGCCTAGGTAGGGGGAAAACCAGGTCAAGCCAAGGTCACCTAGAGACTGAAGGTAGAGAAAATTGGCCCACTCCCTCTTTGGGTCCCTGAAGGGACTCCAGCCCCTCTTTAAGATTTCTGTGGATTCCTTCAGCCTCGGCGTTTCAGGGGTCACCTTTACTGAAATGTCCTGCTCCTGCGTCTCTGTCTTACATCTCATTCCATGTGCTTTTCCCTCAAATATGGAACATGCTCTCTTTTTTTGACTTTCCAGAAATGAATTAACTTCTCTTTCTTCCTATTCCTTTCTTCATTCCTTCTTTTCCATTATCTGTTTTGTATATTTGTTGGCCATTTATCATGCTCTAGGCATTTGTACTAGGGATAAACCAGTGAGTAAAATCAGATATTCTGTCACTGAGCTTGAAGTAGGGAAAGTGGACATGAACCAAATAATGATTAAACTTAATATAGAATCATAAGAATAACAAATATGAATAGTCTATGAAGCTTGAGAACATCTCACAGCCTGGAGAGTCAGAGAAGACTTACTGGATCAATGACCCCTGCTTCTGATGGATGGAGAAAAATTGACTCAAAGGAAAAGGAAGAAGGGAATACCAAGCAGAGGGAATAGCAGATTCTAAGGCCCTGTGGCAGGAGGGGCCAAGGAAGCAAAAGGATGCCATGTGAACATTATACAGAAAGATAGGGCAAGTGTAATGGAGATGTAGATGGGCCAGGACATGCAGGATGGGGTCCCTAACCTGATAGAAGAAAGACAGCACTAGTGGAAAGGAGAGCCTGGTGTGGTACTGGGGAGTGCTAAAAGGCATGGTCAGATTTGAACTTCTTTTTTTAAAACTTTTTTAAATTTTTTATTTATTCTAATTGGTTACACAATACAGTAGAATGCATTTGACACATTGTACACAAATGGAGCATAACTTCGCATTACTCTGGCTGTACATGGTGCTGAGTCACACCAGTAGTAAAATCATACATGTATATAGGGTAATGGTGTCTGTCTCATTCCACCGTCCTTCCCATCCGCACCACTCCACCCCTCCCCTTGCTCTCCTCTGCACAAAGTTCCTTCATTCTTCCCTACACCACTATGGATTAGCATCAGCTTATCAGAGAAAACATTCAGCCTTTGGGTTTTTGGGTTTGACTTATTTCACTTAGCATGATATTCTCCAGCTTCATCCATTTACATGCAAATACTATAATTTCATTCTTCTTTGAGGCTGAGTAATAATCCATTATGTATATACCACAGTTTCTTTACCCATTCATCTATTGAAGGACACCTAGGTTGGTTCTATAGTTTAGCTATTGTGAATTGAGCTGCTATAAACATTGATGTGGCTGTGTTACTATAGTATGCTGATTTTAAGTCCTTTGGGTATAAACCAAGGAGTGGGATAGCTGGGTCAAATGGTGGCTCCATTCCAAGTTTTCTGAGGAATCTTCATATTGCTTTCCATAGTGGTTGTGCCAATTTGCAGTCTCACCAGCAATGGGTGAGTGTACATTTTTCCCCACATCTTTGCCAACACTTATTATTGCTTGTATTCTTGAAAATTGCCATTCTGATTGGAGTGAGATAAAATCTTAGAGTAGTTTTGATTTGCACTTCTCTAATTGCTAGAGATGATGAACATTTTTGCACATTTGTTGATTGATTGCATCTCTTCTGTGAAGTGTCTGTTCATTTCCTTAGCCCATTTACTGACTGGGTTATTTGTTTTCTTGGTATTAAGTTTTTTGAGTTCTTTATATATCCTGGAGATTAGTGCTCTATCTGAGGTGCATATGGTAAAGATATTTTCCCATTCTGTAGGCTCTCTCTTCGTGTTATTGTTTCCTTTGCTGAGAAGAAGCTTTTTAGTTTGAATCCATCCTATTTATTGATTCTTGATTTTACTTCTTGCATTTTAGGAGTCTTGTTAGGGAAGTCAGTTCCTAAGCTGACATGATGAAGATTTGGACCTACTTTTTCTTCTATTAGGTGCAAGGTCTCTGTTCTAGTGCCTAAGTCTTTAATCTACTTTAAGTTGATTTTTGTGCAGGGTGAGAGATAGAGGTTTAGTTTCATTTTCTTACATAGGCATTTCCAGTTTTCCCAGCACCATTGGTTTAAGAGGCTATCTTTTCTCCAATGTTTTTTGGTGCCTTTGTATTTATGTGGGTTTGTCTCTGTGTCTTCTATTCTGTACCATTGGTCTACATGTCTATTTTGGTGCCAATTCCATGCTGTTTTTGTTACTATTGCTCTGTAGTATAGTTTGAGGTCTGGGATTGTGATGTCGCCTGCTTCACTCTTCTTGCTAAGGATTGCTTTGTCTATTCTGGGTCTCTTATTTTTCCAAGTGAATTTCACAATTGCTTTCTCTAGTTCTGTGAAGAATGTCATTGGGATTATAATAGGAATTGCATCAGATCTGTATAACACTTTTGGTAGTATACCTTTGCCTTAATTATTGTCATCATTTCTTTTTCTTAAATGTTATTGGTCCTTTTTAGTTACACATGGCAGTAGAATCCACATTGATATAATTATACAAGTATGGAATACATCTTATTCCAATTCAGACCAATACCTCTCCTTCCCTTTCCTTTTTCCCACCCTTGCTCCCTTCCCTTTATTGATATTTCTGCCATTTACCCATAGCTATTTTTTAAATTAATTTCTTGTGGATGTACATGATGATGAATTCACTGTGGTATATTTAAATATGTACATAAGAAAGTTATGTCAGATTCATTTTACTGTCTTTCCTTTTCCTATCCTCCCTCCCTTCCTTTCATTCCCCTCTATCTAATCCAGTGAACTTCTATTCTTCCCCACCACTTTTTGTGGGTTAGCTTCCACATATCAGAGAAAACATTCAACTTCTTTGGGATTGGCTTATTTCGCTAGAATGATAATCTCCAGATTCATCCATTTACCAGAAAATATTATAAAGTCATTCTTCTTTATGGCTGAGGAATATTCCAGTATGTATATATACCACATTTTCCTTATCCAGTCATCGGTTGAAGGGCACCTAGGTTGGCTCCATAGCTTAGCTATTGTGAATTACGCTGCTATAAATATTGATGTGGCTGTGTTCCTGTAGTATGCTGGTTTTAAATCCTTTGGATATATACCCAAAAGTGTGATAACTGGGTCAACCAGTGGTTCCATTCCTAGTGTTTTAAGGAATCTCCATACTGCTTTCCAGAGTGATTGCACCAGTTTGCAGTCCCACCAACAATGTATGAGTGCTCCCTTTATCCTGCATAGAGGGAGCTACTTTTAAGAGATACTTAACAGTGAAGGATTGGATGTGGAGGTTAAGAGAGAGAAAGACAGAGATATCAAGGATGACATAGGCTTTAGAGTGTTTGAATGTTTCAAGCCTTGGAAAGTGCAAGAACCAACAACTTAAAAGTTGCATCTAAGTATGGTTATTCTTCAAAATATTAAGCATAGAATTACTACATCATCCAGTAGTTTACCTTCTGGATACATCCCTGCAAGTACTGAAAGCAAGGGCTTGAACAGATATTTGTACACCAATGTTCCTAACAGCATTATTCCATATAACCACAAGTCGGAAACAATCAAATGTTCATGAACAGATGATAGATGAATGGATAAAGAACATGTGGCATGTACATGCAATGGAATATTATTCAGCCTTAAAAAAGAAGGAAGGAAAACCTGACCCATGCTACAATAGGAATGAAACTCGAGAACATCATGCTAAGTGAAATAAGCCAGATGCAAAAAGACAAATATTGGATGATTGCACTTATATCTAGGTACCTAGAATAGTCCTATTCATAGAGATGAAAAGTAAAATCACAATTACCTGAGGCAGGGGGTGGGGATGAGGAATTATTGCTTAGCAAGTACAGAGTTTCAGTTCGGGGTGATGAAGTGATAAAGGAATCCTGAATGGATGGTGGCAAAGGCTGAACAACAATGTGAATTGCTAAATGCCACTGAACCGCACTCTAAAAATGGCTAACATGATAAATTTTATGTCATGTATATTTTTTCACAATAAAAATCTATTTTAAAAAAGTGCAAGGATAGATTAATTGATTTTTCTCTGTTAATTAGAAGATTACTTAAAACACTTAAATTGCACAAGAAGCAGCCTTCTTAAAACTTACTAGGCATTCATAAGTATTGTTGATTAGTATCTTAATGGTGTTAAGGCTCTCGTGGTAGTTTTCCTCAAGTCCCCACACACCCACAGGAAGTCCGCGCTACTCTCTCTGCCACACCTCCACCATCTCTTCTCCTCTGCCCACCCCAAGTCTCTGTAATCTACTACTTTTTCAATCTACTGCCCTGGTTTCCAGTTCCACCTTATATTCCGTGAGCTCTCCCAGTGGCCTTCATTTTTGCTTAAGCTGGTTTGTGTTCAGTTTTGACACTTGGAAGCCAAAGAGTAAAGGACTACATGTGTTTTTAGTAAATGTAACATAAAACACCATGACAACTGAAATCAAAGTCATCACTAGTATCAATAAATAAAATAGGCTAAATGCATCCATTCAAAAAACATATTTTAGATTTTCAACAAAATAAATACAACTCTAATGTTTTCTCAAGAAACATACAAAAACAACTAATCAGAAAAGTTAAAAGGAAAAAATTTTTAAAAGACAAATATAGAATGAAAACAAGTGCTGTGATTCTGGTGCCAAATATTTTACAATTGAGTGCTAAAAACAGTGAACAAGACATAGAAGGAGACTTTATGATGATAAAAGCCCTGATGCATGGTGATGTTATTACTACTTTTAATCACTGTGACTAAAATAATATAGCAGCAACTTTCACAAAACAGAACTATCAAGACAAAGGGAAAAATAGACAAAATCACACTAATTTAAAACACCTCCTCAGACCCAGACAAATTAAGGGGAAAGTAATTAGCAAGGATATAGATTAGATCTTTTTCCATTCTTCTGTCTGTCCTCCTTACTTTTCTCTTCCTCCTGGCTCTCCACTCTCTCTAGCGCACGCCCTTTCTTTTCCTTTCTATTTTCCTCTCATTTTCTCTCTTACCCTGCAGGGAGACACTGTTTGCTTAATAAATTCCCTTCTGTGATTGCCCGTGTCCAGCGTGGTTTTCGTGGGATTTCTTACATTGGTGCCGTGGACTCGGGATGGGTATCCACCTTCCATTCTGCCTGGTCACTCTGCTCTGCATTTATCACCGGAACCCTTCACCCGACCCCTGGTACTTAAAGCCATCAAAATCTGTTTGTGGCCTTTACGCCATGTACAAACAGAGAAACAACAGGTATCCCATTTGTTCACAATAAAAAAAAAAGAAAAAAAAATCTGTTTGTGTAATGGCACACAGCTTCTGTGAGCAAGCGGGCAGATGGAAAGGGATTCCTTATTTTCAAGTCTTTTCTTTCTAGCTTCTTGACTCTTCCTGCAGGCTCAAGCGCCTCCAAACCTAAATTAAAAGGAAATGTAAATGGGGAAGGCACTGTGGGAAACCAGTCTGAAGCCCAAGGAAAAAAGTGTCCATTTTAAATTTCTCCTGGGCTACAACTCAGAATACTTTTCTCCCTTTCACCTTTTCTTTCCTTCTCATTTTCTCATGCTTTGATTAATAACCATTATCATTTTTCTTCTCGGACTTTTGTTTTTCTTAAATGCTATATTTTTGAGCTCACAATTTTGATCCTACATACCTAGGTTAATGATTTTTAATCAGTTCTTTTTATCCAACTCTAGAGTTATTTTTGAACATCCGTTACATTGCAATGGAGATAAATATTACAAGGCCTTTGCTTTTGTGTTAAATATAAGCATGCATAAAAATTAAAATTTTTAAAATGGATCCAAATATTTTTAATTCACATAATTTAAAGAGGTTCAATTTAAATTGGGTAAAATGTCCTTAAAATTAACTCCCAAGTCTCTAAGCAGTCAAACTAATAAAATGTTGATGTTTATAAAATGTCTAACATCAATTTTTCTAGGACTTTTCTTCAACAGGAAAGAGACGGCAAATACTGTTGGTACACTTGTCTGATAGCTTGGTTTTTCTACAATAAGATGAATGAATTAAAGTCGACATGTATGGGATTACTCAAATGTGTTTGTTAGAGACATCTAATTAATTTATAAAGTTATTCCATGGAGTAACATACTTAAAAACATTATTCTTTGTATATTAAATGTGTTCATAGTTTCCAGGTATACAAGCCTTTAAAGCAGAAAATTTATCAAGCTGCTGTTCTCCAAATTAAACTTGTCTGTAATGGTAAATCTATCATTTAATGTTCTATTATAGGACCTGTCATCAATAGGGTATATGTAAAATGACATTTAAGAAAGAGTGTAATGCGCAGTAGCAAAAATGGAACAACAGTGACTGAAATTGGGGTCTCTGATGACCTCATGGCTGTGGCATGCCTGGTGCCTGGGAGTGCTCCTGTGCAGGGGCACAAGATGCCTAACTGCTGTGGCAGTACATTGATCTCAGGCACACAGCTCTTGGGCAGGAAGGAATTCTTTGGCTAGATAACCAGTGTTTCATCAGCTCCCTTCTCTGGTTCCTGCCCACCTACAGTAACTTTGGAACCTAACATTGCACACATATAAAGATTGCTGACATAACTCTTTAGATCCACATTTCCATCAGAGAACAGAGCTCCATCTGAGCTCAGCTTAATCTTCAAAATCTGTGTTTATAACCCTTTATTTTCTAATACGCCTTTGCCCCTCACTGAAAAGCCCCACGTTACTTGAGATAAGGCTCTGCCTCACAACCCTGCTACACATTACAATGGCTCCAAAGTAAGCCTGACTTTAACTCATTTAAAGTTGTGTTCAAAAGTTTGATGTTTGTTGTAAAGATTACTATGATCTCAAACGGGAACTCAGCCAAAATTCAAGATAGCTATTGCACAAACTGTTTTACTGTTGGTGATTCCATTTTGTATTTTCCTTGTAAACTCTAATTGTTGCCTGATCAATATTTTGCAGAAGTATTGCTTCAAGAGTGAATATCATAAATTAACTTGGAATAGTAAGCCATCACCTATAGGACAGATAATGTAAACCCCAATTAGATAAAAGGGGGTAAATAACCGTAAAGTTATAGACATTGAAGCTAAAGTCCAGTACTCTTACTTTATGACTGGTGAGACTGACTTGCTTGATGGTTAAGATCAAAGTTAGAGATTGAGATTAAATACAGAGGTCAAGAAAAGTCCATATTTGGGTCTTTCCCTCAAAGTCGGCCTGAACCCAGGGAACAAGAGGACTGCTCCAAGGAGCTTTGCAACTCTGGGTCACACAACCTCCTGACCAAGGAGATTGATGAGACCACTAGAGGATGAAAAATCACTCAGTGCATCTGCTGCAGAGGAGGGTCATGGAAAAAGGGAAACATTCCTGGTGCTTTCAAGGAAAGCCACCTCATGGAGGAGACCCTTCCTAACCAATGGCACTGGTGGAGCTAAGAAGCTGCTCTTAAGTTCTCTATGAGTGACCCCTATGGGAACTCGGCTGACTCTTTAACAGACAGGAACAGGTCACTTTGACCAGCTGGATCTTAAACACCTAGCAAAACAGTTAAAACCAAAATATAGCCATTCTTGGGCATTTAAAAGAAGTAATACTTAAATGTAACTTAAGATGTAAACTTGTGTTAGCCCACTAGAATAAAGACTAAAAGCTACAAAAGAGAGATTCTTAGGCAAATGTGCCTGATAACTATCAAGAGAAACTGCCAGAGTCAGAAGTTTTTAGTCAGTTTAAGGCCTACAGACACAGGTAGGTTTAATCTATGTTTGCTAGTATCTCTACTAAATGTTGTGTTTACATTCCTGATAACCTAGACAATGTTAAAGTTCCCAAATAAAGGCCTTGTCCTCTCCAGCCTTTGCTAGGCCTTGTTATGGGAACAACTTCTCAGTTCTTCCATCCCCTGGTGAGGAATTATTGACTTCTGTCATCTTTATGATATTCATTGGCATGTTCCAGATTCTGCAACATTTATATTGTATTAATCTCATTTCAGTACTCATGTCTTTTGTTCTTCTCTCATAGAAGCACACATCCCCAGATTCCTTTACAACCTGCTCTTCCCAACTGGACTTCTACCATGAACCCCTCAATTGACCCGATTTCTAAAAAGGGAACTCCAAATTGCTTGCCCCACGCTGCCCCCTTCCAGCTCGAAGAAGCCAGATAGGTCATCACCCCTTTTCCCTACAGCAGTGAAGGAGTTCCTAGAATTAGAGGGGTAAATGAAGTCAGAATTGGGGACAGGCAGTTAGTGTGGAAATAGGGGATCAGCCAAATCGAGAAAATGAAGTCCATGAAAACCATCTGCCTTTGGAAGTCTGGAAGGAGAATGGACTTTTTACATCTCACCTGCAAAACCAACCCCAGTCACCTAGGCAGGAAGGAGAGAGAAGGCTTCAGAAAGAACTGGAGCTCAAAAGATTTTCTTATAAAAAAAGAAATTGGGGACTGTAATGTAAAGCTGCTCCCCTGCCCATCAGGTGCAGTAATTTTCCCTGCCTCCCAACCACTTGTCAATCTGTGAACATCCTGGCTAGCTATTGGTTCATCAGTCAGTTTGCAAGTATCCTTCTCTGATATTGGTCCCCTGTTAGCCCAGCAGAATTCAACTGTTTTACTCTAACTTCCCCGCCATCTTTTTTTCCATTCTTCTATCTGTCCTCCTCACTTTTCTCTATCCTCCTGGCTCTCCACTCTCTCTAGCGCGCACCCTTTCTTTTCCTTTCTATTTTCCTCTCATTTTCTCTCTTACCCTTCAGGTAGACACTGTTTGCTTAATAAATTCCCTTATGTGAAAAAAAAAAAAAAAAGGATATAGGATTAGCAAGGAAATGTAAATACTCAAAGAGTGAATATTAAAGCTATATATCCAAGCCTATACTCTGATAATATAGAACAGTTCTTCTTTAAAAATGCAATATAGATCAATTATGAAAACAGACCACATTTTAAGTCACAAGAAAAATTTAAATTAATTTCAAAAATAGAAATAGCATTGAAAACATCCTGATCAGAATACAGTAAAACCATAGATTTCTGTCACTATAACAAAATACCTGAGGGAATTTACTCAAGGGAGTGGCCCATTGCCTTGGGGTCATGATAAGGCAGTATATCATGGCAGGAGTATGTGGCAAAGCAAACCACTCACCTTGTCAGCTCAAAAGCAAGAGTCCCACGTCTCCATCTGAGGCATGCCCACATGACCTAAGGACCTTCCACAAGGTCCCACTCACTAAAGGTCCACAGCACTCCTACTGGTACCACCATGAGAACCAAGCCTGTAACACCTAGGCCTTTGGGAGAAACTCATGCAAATCATCCAAACCATAGAAATGCCTACCAAAATTTTTAACATATGTCATTTCATCGGGAAAATGTTTTAAATTCTTTGTTAAATAACTCTTAGGTCAAAATCATAAAATTTCTAGAAAGCATCCATAACGAAAGCATATCTGGAAAAAAATAAAAGTAGTTCACGTATGAAAAAATATATCCTTAAATAACCTTATCAAAAATGAAAATAAATTGTCTAATATCCAACTCAACCAGTTTGAAAAAGAAAAAAAAAAAAAAAGGATAACAGTGGAAAATATTTATTAAAGGAAAAACTGTAGAACTAATGCCGAATCTTTTTTATTTAGTAGTTGAAAGAGGAAAGGAAAATGTGAATACACAAAATAAGATGTCAAACAGGACATATTCATGATGACAGTGGAAATTCTAAATTCATCAGATATTACTTCGTACAAACCTATACAAATAATTTTTAAAAACTAAAATTAATAACTTTGTGGAAAAATATAATAGAAATATTATACCAAAACTAACTACAGTGAAGATATTAAATCCAGGTGCTAGGTATGTAGCTCAGTGGTGGAGCACTTGTCTAGCACACATGGGCCCTGGGTTCTGTCTCCGGCACTGCAAAAGAAAAGAAAAAAAAAAAAAAAAAAAAGATACCAGACCAAAGAGGACACATTCCTGAAGGAAAAAAAATTACTTACCTGTGTGCACTCTCCTGCCCTTAAAACAATCACAAACTGCAAATGGTTTCATAGGGAAGTTCCATCCAAAGTTTTAAAAATCAGACTATTTGCAAATGGTAGTATTCAAAAGCATAGATAAAAGATAAAAACATGAAACCATACCAACAACTGACAAAGATTTCACAAAAAGAGAAAAAGACAACCCAATCTCACTTAACAACAGCAATGTGAAATTGAATGATCCCAGAGTCTAAGGTCCAACACAAGAACTACAGGTAATAAAAGCATATTAAAATGGGATTCATGCTCAATGGGAAAATCTTAGCTGCTCTTTCCACCAAAAATAATAATAATAATAATATATGCATATATATTTATATGTATATATCTTTGAACTAACCATAGTAACCTTTTTTACCATCATTTACCATCATGTTTTATACCTTAAATATTCATGGTAAAATCTATTTTTAAAAATATAAGCAAATAGAACTCAACATCACCAACAAAGATACATCAGGACTAAGTGTGACTCGTTTGGGAATGCAGGGATGATTTCATATTAAGACATCCTATTAATATAAGTCCCCATGATGACAGGGTCAGGAAAAATCATATAACCATCTTCATCCATGTTAAGTTAACAGAGTAGTGGGGACCACTGGAATTTCTCTTCTGACTGTCCTTCATTTCTCGGTGAAACTGAATTAAGCATATCAGCTGACAGTGAGAATTGGAAAACGAGGGAGAATATCAAATGTAAAGTTGTCATCTAGAAAACAGCTTATCTTAATCAAATTGAATAAGACGGTGTCACCACAGATGATTTCCGCAATGTTCCTGTGGGAAAGGTTACTGTGGTTCTAACTTCAGGCTAGCCAGATCAATTTCCTTTTATCCAATTCGAAGCATCTTTTCTGTTCTATCACCTACAGGACATGAGTCTTCAGCTCCCCAAAATGACAGTCTGGGGTGGAACTACATAGCCTGTCCCTTCAATGCCCTTCTCTTAGGCAGCCCCCAACTTCCCTCACTGCTTCCAGTGTCACCTTCCTCCCGTTCATCTTTCACATCAGACATCCAGTGTAAACCGACCAAGACGATAAGATAAACTCATCCTTCAAGATGATATAGATGTCATCGCCTCAATTCCTCTTTCAAGAATTTACCCTACAAATATGTTGGCCCACATATTTAATGGTATATAGACATGCACGCTCATTGCAGAATTATCTGTATGGAAATCAGCTATACTGATGACCACCAACAAGGACCAGAGGAAACTGCTACCCCGGTACAATGGGAAACAACGCAGCCCTTAAAAGGGAAATGCAGACTGAATTGGGAGGTGTTGACCCTGGGGCGAGGGCCCCAATGTCAGAGAAAAAGCTGCCAATAAATAGGCTTGGGCCTCTTACAGGAGGGCAAGTTCAAGCCGTTCCCTTCCTGAGACTGGCTGGTTTTGATGAAAATGAAGATGCACCTGCCTGAGAAGATCACTGGAAGGACGACAATGTGAAGGATGACTTTGCTGATCAATCACAAGAGGGACTTGAGAAGTACGGTTATCACATGAAGACGTCACAGCATCCAGGAAAGGTGCTGAAGTGCCCAACCTTAAACTGTATGCCAAATCTAGGGCAGAGAACCCGGTAGCAGATACTTTTAAAATATGTTTATTTTATTTCTATTTCATTATCTGCTTAATTTATTTTTGTTTTTGTAACAAAAAATAGATGCTTTGTGTTTTTTTCAAAGGAAATTTGGTAGATCTATTTAGGATGCTCTACCACTGAGCTACATTCCCCAGTTCTTTTTGTTTTGTTTTGTTTTGTTTTGCTAAGTTGCCAAGGTTGGCCTTGAACTTGAAATTCTCCTGCCTCAGCCTCCCAAGTAGCTCAGGTTATAAGTGTGTGCCACTGTGCCAGACTATAGATCTATACATTGGTTTTGAAAACTTCCCAGGATATATTATGAAGTGATGGGGAGAAAGGTCTTAGAAACATATCAATACAATCCCATCTCTTTCTAAAATTGTATATACATGTAGGAATTCATCATTATCTAAGACATGAACATCTCAGTTGCATGGTTACGAAGAAGTCAGAAATCCTTTTTATTAAAAAAATATTATCAATGAAATAACCACTTCTACAATCAGTCCCCAAACATATGCCACCCACCCCACTGAAATCAATTTCCACCGATCTGATTAGCCTCTTCTTTGGGTGGCCTCTGGTCCATAGGAGACTCTAGGAGAGGTACTCATTATCTTTGCATAATTTGCAGAAGCACTGGATTTTTCTGATGGTCCTGTGCCACAATTTACAGGAGCAATCACTAAGGTACCTTAAAAAACACTAGAAAATTGGGTCTCTTTACTTGCCAAGTGACTTGTTAAAGGTCTGTTAATGGCAAATTAAATCTTGAACATGCTTTTGTTCCCATGGTTTTGCCACCATTTAAATCATTCAACTGTTTCATCTAATCCATACCACAGGGCCCAAACAGATGTCACCTACTCATGAAGCCTTCCAGGATTCCCTTAGTAGGAAACAGAGCCCCTTTTCTCTGAACCCCAGCAACACAGGACGTGATTCACTCATGTGGACTTTGTTGATGTCTGCTTTGGCTTGAGCTGCTGATATATGGAGTTATCTGCCCCACTCCTCCATGATCTCCTTGAGGAAATTCACTCGCTCACTGTGTTTATGAATATCCAGAATCAGGATGGGGTCAGGCAAATGAGGGGCCTAGGGTGCAAAATTAAACCCAGCACTCACTCTCAGTCTTGCAATCACAGGTCACTTGTCTCACCCTAGTCCCAGCCCTGGGAACAATTGATAGAAATGAAGGTCTACCATATCCTGAGAGTATGTCGCCAAGCACAGCTTTAGACAGACAGGTGAACTGCCCAAGTCAGCCAGCGAGTGGCTGACTGCACAGGAACTCCAGTGCTCTCAGCCTTGCACCTTTAACATTGTTCACAGCATCACATCGGGTTCCTGGGGAGGACGAGAAGGAGAGGAGATGGCGAAGGTGAGTGAGACCTGGGTGCTGCCTCCCAGTGCTCACATCTAAGAAGGAGCTCTGGGTAGCCGCTCTCAGGTTCCAAGGTGGAGTGTGTATGAAGGCAAGATCCCTTTGCCAAATTGCATTTTCTGTCATTTTCAAAACAGTGATTTATTAATAAAATGTGCATCCTCCATGAAATAATTTGAAATTAGATGAAAAAGTAAAAAGAAATTGGATAAATTAAATGAGTCTGAAAAAGTAAAAAGAAATTGGATAAATTAAATGAGTCTATTTATCATTTTCTTTGTCCTAGAGTCTTTGAAGCACTTCCTTTCATTTTTATTCAAAATTCTAGGCTGAGCTGGCCAGCAGATGAATGAGGACAGCCAGGCAGCTCCCATCAGATCCTCTGGGCCATACAGAGGGGCCTGGTGCTAAGGCTTCATTCCAACCATCTGCCAAATCACCCTTCAGAGAGGGCAGCAGGGAATGGAGCTTGACTTCTATTTGGAGTAATGAGAACAGACACTGAGGGTCCCGTGGATGTGGCTGAATGGTGGTCCAACTTCAAAGAAGCTTCTGAGTCCAGGATAATTCCCTGGGTCCCCAGGTGAATGCACGATCTGAAAGTAATCTCCCTTGACTTGGTGTCTCTCAAAACAGCAACCAGACCAGTCGGGTCAGTACAGAACAGCATCCAGGGATGACGCCTTGGTATTCTACCAGGACAGGCCGTCAGGTCAGGCATGGTTGCTGCCAGATTCCTGGCCTTTCTTCTCTGTGCTTAGAACCTCCTTCAGTCAATCGGGAGGCACATCCATAATATATTCTTCCAGAGTAGCAGAGCTACTCTGCTCTTCTGCCTCTCCTCCCTCCCCTAAGCTAGCACTCTGAGGAATTAGGGAAAGCACAGCAAAAATTAGCTTTAAAAAATGATTATCAAGTTGATGAGTCAATTTAAAGAAAGCAAGACGTTCTAAATCCTTATTGGCTGATGTGCGACCATCAAGTCACATTATCAGACACCTGTGTTCTTAATGTTTCTTATCATGAAATCATAGTCTTCCTAAGAAGGCTAAAAACCCTCACACCCTATGTTATTGCATGTTACTAATCAAATAGATTAAGGCCCTTGCACTGTTTAGACGAGTGGTACATTCCACTTGACATGGCTTCTCCTCCTTGCAGCAGGGAGCTTCCTCTCATCCTTCAGATGTCTTGGTCACTCAAGGAATGTCTTGGGGACAGGCACACTATAGATGAGTGGGGAGTCCCTATGTGAAGTGGTTCTGCCAGCATTCACCCATTTCCCTTTTCCAGAGTTATCTGCTCCCAGATGAGCACCATCTTCCAGAATCACTGAATCCATCCTGACTGCCCCTGACAGAACTCAGTCTGGGAAACCAAACTGCCCAGATGGAAGAACTAGGACCATCTCAAGTCCATTCCTGAAGTGTCAACTCTGACTGACCAGCCAGAAGACACATCTCCAAATTTACACCCGGTCTTCAGAGCAGCCAGTGCATGTTTCCCCCAAGTGGTCCTATGAATAAAAACGTTTCCAGTCCAAAGGAGTCAGAGAAGATTTTGATCACAGCCTAAGGATTATATTGACATAAGTGACATAAACCAGACTTAATACCATTCATAGTGTTATTTCTGACAGAACAGATGACATGGGAGGGAAAGGCAAGGAGCCTTTGTCTTCTACTTTTTTCAACGTTGGTCAACAGTTTTATTAAGATAATGATTCACATACTTAGTCAGATTTTTCCATCACTGTGACCAAAAGACCTGACAAGAACAATGTGGTGAAGGGAAAGCTTATTTTGGCTCACAGTTTCAGAGGTTCAGTCCATAGTTGGCCAACTCCATAACCCTGGGTCCAAGATGAGGCAGAACATCATGGCAGAAGGACATGTCCAGAGGAAAGGAGATCAGGACATGGCAACAGGAAGCAGAGGGAGCTTTGCTCACCAGCAACGAAACGTAAACCTCAACAATACACCCCTAGTGACCTATACCATCCAGCCACACCCCACCTGCCCACAGTTACCACCTAGCTAATCCACATCAGTGGATTAATTCATTGATTAAAGATCTCATGATCTAATTAGTTCACCTCTGAACATTCTTGCATTGTCTCACACATGAGCTTTTAGAGGATACCTCATCTAAACCGTAACACACACCATATAATTAATTATTTAATTTAAAGTGTACAATTACTAGTTTATTCACAGATCCTGTGCAACCAGCACCACAGCAATTTTAGAACATGTTTACTACTCTAAAAAGAAGTATCACGGGCTGGGGAAATAGCTCAGTTGGTAGAGTGCTTGCCTTGGAAGCACAAGGCCCTGGATTCTGATTCCCAGCATCGCCAAAAAAAAAAAAAAAAGTAAAAAGAAGTATCACAACCCCCCTTCAGTCATCCCTCTTTCCTTTCAGCCAGCCAAACCTAAACCGCCTCTGTAGATGTATCTGTCCTGAGCCCTTCCTATTAATGAAATCATGCAATGCATTATGGCCTTTTGTGTCTGACTTCTTTCCCTTAGGCTCACCCATGTTGTAGCACATACCAATACTTATTTCCTTTTCATGGCTAACTAATAGTCCATTGTCTGGCTATACAACATTTTGTTTATCCATTTGTTTATCCACAAATGTTGATGGATACAAGGATTGTTTCTGAATGTGGGCTATTTACATTTACATATTTGGCTATGTATATTCATAGGCAAGTTTTCATGTGAATGTGTTTTTTCATATCTTTTGTTTGCTAGGTCAAAGGATAATTCTATGTTAACATTTTGAGGAACTATCAACTATTTTTGCAAAATTGCTACATTTTACACCACCTCTACCAATATAAGAGGGTTACAACCTCTGTACCTCTTCAACATTTAATATATCTTTTTTAATTTAGCCATGCTGTGATTATGAAGCGGCATCTCACTGTCATTGATTTGCATTTCTCTGACAATTAATGGGTAGAGCATCTTTTCTTATGCGTATTGACCATTTGTAATGTGTTATTTGGAGAAATGTTTATTCAGATCCTTTGCCCATTTTAATTGGGCTATTTATCTGTATTATTGAGTTGCTTAAGTTCTGAACTCCAGTCCCCTATCAGATATATAACCCACAAATATTTTTCTTCATCACATAGTTTATCTTTTCACCTTCTTGGTGATATCCTCTGAAACATAAAAATTTTTAATTTTGCTAAAGTTCATATGCATATTGGACTTTATTTCTTTTGTCACATTTGCTTTTGATTTCATATCTAAGAAATCATTTCCTAACACAAGGTCACAAAGATCTAATCCTGCTTTCTTCTAAGAGTTTTGTCATTTTAGCCTTTTTGGGAATTTTATTTTTTAAAGTTAATTTTTGCATGTGCTATGAGGTAGGAGTTCAACTTCACTCTTTTGCATATGGATATACAATTGTCCCAGTTCAGTGTTAAAAGACAATTCTTTCTACATTTGTCTTCACACCCCTGTCAAAAATCAATTGACCATAAATACAAGGCTTCATTTCTGAAGTTTATAGTATATTTTGAACTTATTACAATTTTTCCAATTGATTAGAAAATATAAATTTTCCAACATATCTCTCTCTCTCTCTCTCTCTCTCTCTCTCTCTCTCTCTCTCTCTCTCTCTCTCTCTCTCTCTCTCTCCCTCTCTCTCTCTCTCCCTCCCTCCCTCCCTCTTTGATTACTCTGTGTTGTTCACATTTCTATACAAACTTTAGAATCAGTTTATCAAGTTCCGCAAAAATGATGGTTGGAATTGTAAGAAGAATCTCCTTTTTTAACTTTTCGCATGTCCTTGTTTTGCTTCATTTGGTGTCTTTTCTTTTCTTTCTTTTTTTCTTCACCCACTTATTTATTTGTTCTTTTTTCCATACATGCCAGTAAAATGTATTCTGACATATCATACATATATGGAGTACAACTTCCCGTTCCTCTGGTTGTATATGATGTGGAGTTACACTGGTCATGCATTCACATATGAATATATATGAACATAGGAAAGTAACATCTGATGCATCCTACTAACTTTCCTACTCCCACTCCCCCTCTCTTCCCTTCCTTCCCCTTTGTCTAATCCAAAGCACTTCTGTTTTTCCCTATGTGCATCCTTATTAGTTTCAGTGATGGGATTTGGATTTATGGACAACCTGGTCCAAATGTACTCCGTTTAGCTGAAGGCATTGTGTTGTTTTCTCCTGTGAAGCCAACAGATGCCCTGAAGTCCATAAAGTTCCCGACTGCCACGGAGCCAAGCCAGTCTGACTCTCTGTGTCACCCCATGAGCTCACAGGCTACCACTGCTAAGGAGCAGAAGGCCTGGAAATGGTGACAAAAATCCTCTCCTGATTCCCACTCCAAATACGCCTAGAAATGAGAAACCCTATCTGAGCATTGCAATCAATACTCTGGAGCCAGACACAGATATAAATCAGCCCTGTCACTAAGCTATATACTTTGAATCTGTTCATATCCTTTCTCTTTCTCTCTCTCTCTCTCTCTCTCTCTCTCTCCTCTCTTTCTCCTCTCTCCTCTCTCTCTTTCTCTCTCTCTCTCTCTTTCTTTCTCTCTCTCTCTCTCTTTCTCTCTCTCTCTCTCTTTCTCTCTCTCTCTCTCTCTCTTTCTCTCTCTCTCTCTCTCTTTCTCTCTCTCTCTCTCTCTCTTTCTCCCATTCCACACACAGGCAGCTTCCAATTTGCCCTGCAAAGAATTTAAACTTCTTGATAAGCTCAATCATGTGTTAAAAAAAAAAAAAAGTGCCTTTTCCTTCGTTTGATAATAGTTTTCACGAGAGGCCTGGTAAAATGAATGCTCAGCTGTGGGCTTTTAAAGCAAAGATTGGCTTCTGATTGTACAGAAACTATTATGAACTAGGAATGCATATTATATAGGCAAGATCTGCACATGCAAATTAGACTAGCATCCCTTAACTTCTCTCTCCCCAGTAAATACATGATAGGGGATGCCTTAGTCTGATTAAATTTAAACACATAAACCTCAGCTGTCTCTTGGTGAATTAATTGCCAGTATCCAAATGCTCAGATAGAAAACTATTCTCCCATCTATGTCCTAATAATGGATTAACTTTGTCTTAAATAAATTTATTTTTCCTTTCTAATGAACTTCAGGTGGACGCTATCTCTATGAATAGTCAAAATCCAGGTTCAACCATGAAATTAAATGTAATCTTTGTGGATTCATCCTTCAGGGACCAGACCTACGCTCTGCATATTCCAAACACAGTAATCAAGTAAAATTAAGAACACAGTGCTGAGTTTGCAGACTCTTATCTCTACAGGTTTGTTTGTGGTGCTGCAAGTAGGAAAGAAAGCAAATGAAATAAGGTAATTTATATAAATGATGCTTTGTAAGCTGTCATAGGAAGAAAATGCTAGTTATTACTGTGATAGTGATTATTATTATTGTTGTTGTTGTTGTTGTTGTTATTATTATTATTATTATTATTATAGTTGGAATTGGGAGGCCTTTATTCTATTTTCTGGCCATGCTGTTTTTGTTAGTTTCTTGATACTCTGTGGGTCTTTGGCCAGATGTGACCGAAACCAACCTTTTGCTTTGTGGTACCCAACAGGCAGAGCAGGATCTCTATCCCACAAGAGAGAAATGAAAAAGGCTCTCTTCTGAGTTAAATAAAGCAGGCCTTTGAACTTGGGACTAACCTTTGGAATTCAGACTCTCCATCTCTTCAATCCCTTTCCGTCCCACCCCTACCACACTCCACGTACCACCTGCTACCATCAGAAAAGTTGAGCCAAAGGTGGGATGAGCCAAACAAAAAAAAAGTGACAGGGAAGAATGAATAGGAAGGAGACATGTTTAATGTGGAGGATATCTATTTTTTTTTTTAAATACAGCTTGACAGAAACATCAGCTGAAGAGCTGTCTACAGATGACACTGACTGTCATAGGACCAGGGAGGTCCCTGTCATGGGAGCGTTGAGTCAGGGGATTAGGCTTCTTCTCAGAGATTTTCGTCACACGATATGCAGGGGGTACTGAACTTGATAACCCAGTTCAACACAAACACAGGGCCTGGATGCTTCCAATATCTTAGAGTTAGAATGATCCTTAGTCCTGCCTCTCAAATGTCTATTTTAATTCTATGAAAACGGCAAGTGTATCTCAGCTGTTACTTGGATTCCTCCTATTCTAGACCTTGAAAGATGCTCTGGATGACCAGCTAGACCCCAGTCCTGCCCTTCCCAGGGCACTGAGCTGCCTTCGGAGCCCTTGGCTGCCCATGTTCCACAAGTGCTCCTGTGATCCAGGCTAAGGCTACTGTTGCCAGCACCAGCAGCAGGTGGTCACAGTGCTAGGAAGGGGGGCACGGGGCAGCGTGGAGGTTCAGGATACACAGAACATTGGGGAGACCACAAAGGCTGGCACCCCGTGTCCCCTGGGAATTCAGAAGAGCCACTAGTTTGACACTGAGGGGAACAGCAGGCAGGAAAGCAGGCGATCCACGCTCAGAGGGAAAACCCATCCCCGTGTCCTCAGGGGCTTGCTCCTGGCCTTTCTAGGAAGTCATCCACCTTCTCTTCAGTGTCCCACAATACTGCCCTTGCCCACTGTGGTTCAGCCCGGCCTCCATCGCTCCACGACCTTGATCTCATCCAGCTCAACCATGGCCTCCAGGCTGCCAAATCCAGGGGACACTTTTCCAGTGTCTGTGGAACAGGCATGTCACCCTTGCCCTCTTGGCAGTATCTGGCAGTGCTGGCCACTCTGTCCTCTCTCCTTCTTTGCTTTCTCTCAAGTTTTCTTTTGTTTTTAACTCTTTTGCTCCCTTTCTTCAACCAATATTTGTTGAGTACCTTCCCTGTCCCTGGCAGGCACCCACCAAGGCACTGGGAATACAGGGGTGAGCAGAGCAGGCGCATTTCCCGTCCTGATGGCAGCTGCACTTGATCAGGAAGGTCACATGTTCTCCAAATAGCCATCAACTCCTGACTGTCAATTCCTGATTCATTGGAGAGGGATATGGCACAGCCAAGAAGTCTGTCTGAAGGAATGTGACATAGTTAAGGAAGTCAAGGAAGTCGGCTGGGGAAGCAGATGCTGGTGTGATTGGGGCGTATTAACCAGGTGGCCAGTGTGAGGAGCAGCAGTGTGATTTCAGGCAGAAGGAATAGCAAAGGTGTCTCAGGTTTCTCCCCAGACACACAGCCCAAGACAGGGATCCCAGTACCTGTGATTTATTGAGAGAATGCTCTCAGGAGAAGGGGGTTAGAGAAAGAAGGGGGTTAGAGCCTAGCTTCCACCTGACCCCAGGGCCAGCTCTGGATGGCAGTCACACCAGAGTTGGTGCCCCTTGTAGTAGGAGCATTGGCCTTTTGTACTGGCTCCTACCTATGCCAGTCATTTGCTGTGGGCTTCGTGCAGAAACTGGGGAACACATAACCTGCCAAGCAAAGTACTTCCCATTGACAAAAGTCAGCTCTCCAGAGACAGGGCAGCTAGGTCCCCTCAGCAGCCAACACTCCCAACTGCTTGGAGTGCTGGTGCCCCAGCTGTAAAGAGATCTGAGCAAGACACCAAAAGCCCCTAATCCAGGAGCCAATATGGCATGAATCCTGAGGGAAAGGAAGCTCTTCTGGATTCTAGACCCTCACCTAAATGCTTTCCCCTCCCTCTTGACCTGAATTTTCTTTTCTGTACAACTTTTTCATGCCTCTGACCTTTCACATTCCATGACTATGTTTCCCTCTTTTGGCTCCCAGGCTAGCGTTCACTTCAGGATACAGCCCCATCTGCCCAGATGTAGGGCTTAAGGGCTGGATATCAGCATCATCTCCAGTCCTCCAACAGAAGAACCACGGAAGAAGCCAAATTCAGAGAACACAGGACCTGTCTGAGAGCTCATGCAAGAGATTTCTGAGGCCAAGAGGTCAGAATAAGACTGGTCACCCAGGCAGGTGGTAAGTCAGAAGCCATGGAAGTAGAACTGTCAGAGCTAAGGCAAAGAGAAGGCTCAGGAAGAGAGTGGACACATCTGTCTTCTTGCAGTCTAGTCATCTTTCTCTGCAAAGGAACATATTCTCCCCTTCTCTACCATGTGCCCCTCTTCCAACTCCTGAGTTCAAGGTGGCCATTCTTGCTACCATATCCTCCTATCAGTGTATTTGGCCCCAAAAGTGGATATATGGCTCAAGCAAGGCAAATCAGAGAATCTCTATAGGATTTAGAAAAAAGAGTGTAAACAATATGAACCCTCCAATCCCCATCTAAATGCCAATGATTTTCTTCACAGAACTAGAAAAATAGTCTTAAAATTCATATGGAAAAGTAAAATACCCAGAATAGCCAAAGTCATCCTGAGCAAGAAGAGAAAGACAGGAGCTATCACAATACCTGATCTCAAATTATACTATAGAGTTATAGTAACAAACTGCCTGGTATTGGCATCAAAACAGACAGAAAGACCAAGGGAATAGAAGACACAGAATACATACATTCATCTGATCCTTGACAAAGGAGCCGAAAATATATGTTGGAGAAAAGACAGTCTTTTAAACAAATGGTGCTGGGAAAACTGGATATCTACACATATAAGAATGAAACTAGATCCCTGCTTCTCACCCTGCACAAAAATCAATTCAAGGTGGATCGAAGACCTAGGAATCAGAACAGAAATAGTGAAACTGCTAGAAGAAAACATAGGGGCAACACTCGACAGATTGGTACAAGCACCAACCTCCTTAATAAGTTTCCTAAAGCTCAAGAACTAAAGTCAGGAATCAATAAGTGGAATGGCATCAAATTTAAAAGCTTTTACACAAATTAGGGAAATGCAAATCAAAACTACACAGAGATTTCATCTCACTCCAGTTAGAATCTCAGCAATCAAGAACACAAACCATAATAAATGCTGGAGAGGATATGAGGGGAAAGGAAGACTTTAACACTGTTGATGGGATTGTAAATTAGTCCAACCACTATGGAAATCAATGTGGAGCTTCCTCAAAAGACTGGAAATTGAACCACCACACAATTTAGCTGTACCACTCTGTGGTATTTATCCTAAAGAATTAAAGTCAGCATACTGCTGTGATACATGCATGCCTATATCTATAGCAGCCCAAAGCATAAGAGCCAAATTATGGAATCAGCCTAGGTGTCTGCCAGTAGATAAATTGATAAAGAAAATGTAGTATAGATACACAATGGAATTTTATTCAGTCATAAAGAAGAACGAAATTACAGAAAAATGGATGGAACTTGAGAGCATTACTTTAAGTGAAATAAGTCAAACTCAGAAGGTCAAAAGCCACATGTTTCCTTTCAAATGTGGAAGTTATAGGGGAAAAGTGTTAGCTCTCCTGAACATATCATGGAGACCAGTACAGTGGAGGAAGGTGACCAGGGGGAGAGAGGAGGAGAGGAAAAGAGGAAATATTGGGGAATAATATCAACCAAATTATACTGTTTATATTATGTGCATATACAAATATGTAACAATAAATTCCATCATCATATATAATTATAAGGGACCAATACAAGTATGGGAAAAGTATGAATAAATTGACTTCTTCACAGCAAGGAAACAAAAACATGAAGAAAGAGCCTACAGAATGGGAGAAAAATCTTTGCCAGATACTCTTGTAACAGGGGATTAATATCCAGAACATACATAGCTGCTCAATTCAAAATAGCTAGATTGTGGAACCAACCTAGATGCCCTTCAATTGATGAATAGATTAAAAAAAACTGTGGTATATAAACACAATGGAATATTACTCAGTCATAAAGAAGAATAAAATTATGGCATTTGCAGGTAAAAGGATCCAGCTGGAGAATATCATGCTAAGTGAGATAAGCAAATCCCAAAAAACCAAAGGCCAAATGATCTCTCTGATAAGTGGATGATGATACATAATGGGGGTGGGACGGAGGCAAGAATGGAAGAAAGATGGATTGTATAGAGGAAAAAGAAGGGTGGGAGGGGTGGGGGAAGGAAAAATAACAGAATGAGGCAAACATCATTACCCTATGTACAAGTATGATTACACAAATGGTGTGACTCTACTTCATGTATGAGCAGAGAAACTACAACTGTACCCAGTTAGTTTACAATGAATCAAAATAAATAAATTAGAAAAAAAACCTTAACACCAAAAAAAAAGCCAAATAACCCAATCAATAAATCAACAAAAGAGATAAACAGACATTTCTCAAAAGAAGTACAAATGGCCAAAAAATATATGAAGAAATGTTCAACATTCCTAGAAAACAGGAAAATGCAAAGTCAAAACTACACTGAGATTTCATCTCACGCCAGTTAGAATGACAATCATCAAAAATACAAATAACAATAATTGCTAGCAAGTATGTGAGGAAAAGGTACACTTAATACATTGTTGGTAGAACTGCATACTATTACAATCACTTTGGAAGGCAGTATGGAGACTCTTCAAAAGACTAGGAATGGAACCACAAAATGACCCAGCTATTCCACTGCTTGGTATTTATCCAAAAAACTAAAAGCATCATGCTAGAGTGATACATGTATACCAATGTCTCCAGCAGTATAAGCACAATCCACAAGTCCTGGAACCAGTCTAAATACCCATCAATAGACAAATGGATAAAGGAAATGTGATAGATATAGATATAGATATATAGATATAGATGATATAGATATAGATATATAATGTATGTATAATGGAGTTTTACTCACCCACAAAGGAGAATGAAATTGTGGCATTTGCTGGTAAATGAATGGAACTGGAGAACACCATGCTGAGTGAAATAAACCAGTCTTTAATATGTGGGGGAGAGAGAGAGAGAATAAAAAAGGAATCTCATGAAAATAGAAGGCAGACCAATAGAGTAGAGGAGGGGGATTGAGAGAGAAGGTGAGGGGGGCCATGGGAAAGTACTGGGGAATGAAATCCATCAAGTTGTGCTGTGTTCTTATATGAATGTACCACAATGAATCAGAGATGTAGCATAACATGAAAGATATAACTTAATAGCTATAATTAAAATGTACTAATAAATATAATAATATTAGAAGGAAGATCAGTAGAATAGAGTGGACAAAGCAGGGGAGGGAGAAGGGGAGGAAGAATGAGAGGGAAAGGGAAGTACTGGGGAATGAATTGACCGAATCATAGTATGTGCATGTATGAATATAGCATAATGAATCCCATTACTATGTATAATTATAACACAAAAATAAAACTTTTTTTAAATACCTCTCTAACTAGACTAGAAGAAAATATTTTCAAAACATTTATCTGGTAAAAGACTTATATTCCGAAGTATTCAAATAACTCTTTTGTCTAAATAATAAATTAACCCTAACTTTTTTAAATGGAAAAACAATTTGAATAGTCACCTCACCAAAGAAGACAAACATGTAAGTACATGAAGATTCTTGATACCTTTAGTGATTCAGGGGAAATGTAAATTAAAACCACATTGAAATGCCCCTGAAAGTTCACTAGAATGACTAAAATTAAAGACTGATAATACCAAGTGTTGACAAAGATAAGAAACAACTGAAACTCTCAAACATTGCTAAGGCAAAATGGTATGTCCTTTTTGGGAAAGTTCAATAGTTCCTTATAGAATTAAACATACACTTACTCTCTGATCCAGCAATCCTGCTCCTAGGTATTTATTCATGAGATACTGAAACATAATTTCACACAAGGCTTGTAGTTTTTTTCAGAAATGGAGCCCCGATATCTATCAAGTGGTAAACAGATAAACAAATTGTGGCATATCTATACAATAGAATACTACTTAGCAATAAAAAGGAGAACTACTGATGTATGGAAGAACATGGGTAGTTCCCGAAAGAAGCATCATGCTATGCGAAGGAAACCAGACACCAACAAATGAACAGTAGAATCCATTGACATGAAATCTACACAAGCAAAACAATGACAGAAGGCAGTTCAGTGACACCCAAAGCCCCGTGAGGGAAGGAGGCTGGTGGTAAAGGGGCAGAAGGGTGTTATGGAGGGTGAGAGACGTGTTCTGTATCATGGTTTTGATGATGATTACAGGAATGAATATTTTTGTCAAAGCTCATCAGGTTGTACGTTTTGTCTTGTTTTTGGTTTGTTTTTGTGCTCTGGGGGATTGAGCCCAGGGGTGCTCTTCCACTGAGCTACATTCCCAGTTCTTTTATTCTATTTGGAGACAGGGTTTCCCTAAGTTGCCCAGGCTTGAATTTACAATCCCCCTGCCTCCGTCTCCTAAGTAGCTGGGTTTACAGGCGTGCCTCAGGCTAAACTGTATGGTATGTTTTATTTTGATAAAATTTACCAAATGTAAATACCTCTATAAAATTATTAAAAAAAAAAAAAAAAACTCTTTTCTGCTAGCGTAAAGGATATAGCAGGCCTCCAAAATAGAGGAGATATGTAGCTAGAAGGCACCAATAGAAATATGGAAAAAATAAAATAGAGATAGCCTTTTGCTAACTCTTTAAAAGAAAGCAACTAATTTCTCTACCAGCTCATCCTGCCTCACTTATAAAACATCTCCCTTTCCTTAGGAGGTTCACCTTGATTTCTCACACCTGCAACCAAAAGAGCTCTGATGAAGATATTTCTGATTTAAGAAAAATCAAGTTTCTCAAGTAACTTAGGAAGCCCAAACTACCTAGAATCATCACGTCAAAAAATCTAATACTGTATTCAGATGGCCTTATCCCTCTGGAATGCTAACTTTCATCTTGCCAGCCTCCTAATATCACTGCATGCATAATGAGCACAAATCACCACCTAACTTTCACCAAGTCCATTCGAGGACTGAACTCATCATTTTGTAATGATCCCCCAAATTAAGATGTTCCTGGCAGAATGGTCTCAATGTTCATTCTTTTTACAGATCGCACAATTTAAAGTTCAATTTTCTGTGATTACTCCGCAGAAAGAGCAAGTCATCCCTGAGCTGCCCTTGCTTGGACTGTAGCATCCTGACAGGTCTGTGTATTTCCAGCCAAGGACTCCCGAGCCTATGGATGGCTCCTACCTTCTAGCAGTTGGGCCCATGGGACAGCTCCATGGAGAACACCACCCTCCCCAGTTTCCAGCCCATGTTGTATGTGCTGAGCAGAATTGCACAGCTGGGCAGCAAGCATTGCAGAGGGGCTCTCACTGGCCACAGAATAATGGCTTGTCCTGGCTTTACAATTCCATCTGACTCTGGGAGTCTCTTCCAAGAAGACCAGCAGCCAAAAGTTTAAGTGCTTGTATCATGACAAATATAATTAGGAGACAGAAAGAGCCTATTAGTTTTACCATGTAATTTTAAACTTCAAACTATAAAAAAAAAAAAAAATTAAAACTTCTTTTCATTTTGAGAAGACTGCCATTATTCCAAAATCCATGACAGCTTGCTAGTTAAATGGCCATTCCTAGCTGGCAAGGCTTCCTTCTGCACTGGTTCAGGTGTCTGGAATGGTTCAGACGCAGAAAGTTGAGCCAGACAACCTGAAGTCCCGGGTTCTCAAAGCTTGGGAGTGTGATGCTGGATAGAGCATGCCTTACTTTTCATTTGTTTTTCAGTAGGAAATTGCAAGGTATACACTAAAAGGTGTACATGTTTCTGTATATGTGGGTCCGAGTGTGTGCATTTGTGGGTCTGCACAAGTCTCTGGAGATGTGCATATGTATGTGCTCCACCGTCTGGACGCTTTTCTGTAAATGTAGACGATCTTGAGGTTCGAGCTCATACTTCCCAGTCCACCCCTGCGCTACAGGGACATCTGTTCGGTATAGAGTTTAAACACTCTTTTAGGCACCAACTGATTAGCTGTTCTGTTTTAGGCAAATTGTTTTACCTCACTATCTCCACTTTCTTCTCTGTAAAAATGAAGCTAGGAACATTCATTCATAGGGCTCATAGAAGGATTTGATAAGCAAACATGTGCAGAGGCCTTTTGTGAGAGTTCATTATATAACAATAATGTACATAGAATGTTGTAGTATAGTCATGTGACATGTAAAGAGGGGCATTAGTTCTGAGAAATATGTCAATTTCTGCATGAACTTAATTACAGTGTACTTGCACAGACCTTGATGGTAGAACCTACTACACACCTAGACTATATGGTCTAGACTATATGGCATTACCTATTGCCATATAGGGCCATGCTGAGTAAAATATGAGATTAATTCAAGCACAGGGAAAAATTATGCAATCAGGAGATGTGGTAAACACAAGATGTGTGAGGCCGTGGCTGGCATTTCATGGCATACCGTTGTACAGTAAACTTTTTAAATAAGTAGCATGATGATAAAGTAATAATGAAGAGTATAGTATAGCAAATACATAAACCAATAACATAGTCATTTATTGCCATTATCAAGTATTATGGGCAGTACATAATCACTTGTGCTATACCTCTTTGGTTTTGCTTTTGTTTTTTACTGGTGATTGAACCCAGGGACACTCTACCACTAAGCTATATCTCCAGTCCTTTTTAACTTTTTATTTTAAGACAGGATCTCACCAAGTTGCCAAGGCCAGTCTTCAACTTGCAATCCTCCTGCCTCAGCCCCCCAAGTAGCTGTGATTACCTGCGTGCATTACCATACCCAGCCTGTGCTACACTTTTATATGACTGGTAGCAAAGTAAGTTTATTTACACCAGCATTTTCACAAGCAGGTGAGTAATGCTCCAAACTACATCACTAGGTGGCAGGAATTTCTCAGCTCCACTGCAATTTTATGGAACCATCATACTACATATGGTCCACCACTCAGCACATGACTGTGTTATGTAGCAGCAGTGCTTGTGTTCGTTTGCATTCCCCCAACAGTACACTCCGAGACAAAAAAACTTTAAGATCAAGTAGTTTATTTGGGGTATGAAGAAGAGTGGGAAAGGAAACAAGGAAGAGAGGTCAGCTACTAAACAGTGCATTATCAACCAGCTACCACTACAGGTAACAGGAGCTGAGCCCTGATTGCCCCACCCAGGCCTGAGGGAACTGATGGAGTCACACTCCAACTCTGCTGGTCACTGAGCATCTGGGGTGGGCAGTCAGATTCTCAGCGTGCTGTGGAAAAGGGCCAAGGATTGTAGACCCTGCTGTTTAAAATGTGCCCACTTCCCACCAGACCCAAGACCTGAGGACCAGGAGCGGGTCCTGGTAGCACCTGCTTCAGGGTAAGATTGGCAACACTGCAAAGTTGTGTTTCACAAAGAAAGATCTACATTCTGGGCAGGCTTGGATTTCAAAATGGGGCATACACAAAGGGCAGTTTCAGGAGGAAAGTGAGCCAAAAGGGGAGTTCTCTCAGGACTAGCTGCATTCGTGTCTGTCTCTCTTCCATTTAGTTACAAAAATAATGATGATTTGAGCACCTGTTCTTTGCAGACCTGGTGCAGGTGTGGTGGTGAACAAGACAGACTGGGCCCTGCCTGCCTGGAGCTCTAGCAGGGATGCCCAACTTAAACCATCACTGGGACAAATAATCTGAATTTAAGTTGAAAGTGAACAAAGGTGAGAGGACAGCAGGGAAGACTGCTCTGAGTGACATTCAGGCTCGGACCTGAAGTCTGAGAAGGGACAGCCAGGTGAAGGGGAAGGAAACTACAAGCAGGTGGCTTAACATGTGCAAGGGCCCTGAGGTAGGAAAGAGCTTGGCACTCTCCATACCCATGTGAATGGGGCTAGAGTCCAGTGGGAAGAAGCATGTGGGGAAATAAGGCTGGAGAAGTAGGAGGGGTCAGACCACGTGTCTAGAGTACCAAGAGAAACAATGGATTTCATCCTAAGTGCTATGGGGCAGTAGGGTCACCCAGGTTGAGCTGATGATCAGACACTGGGGTCCACAGGAAGCCACCAGGGGCAAAGGTGCGTACTGGTCAGGTGGGTGGGGTGGGGTCACTTACCTTCTAGTCCAACGTACCCTGCAAACAAACAAAAACCCACCTAAAATTAGTGTTTTCATTTGGGAATTTCAGTAAACCAGCATGTGCATATATGTGCTCATGCACATGCACAGACATACATACACACATGCTTGCTGATGTAAACACGCACCTAGAACAATCCATGAATATGCATGTGAATGCAGAGCTCACATTCATGGATGCCGGCTTTGTGCTCTAGGTTCTAAATCACCATATTTAACCCCCACAGGAGCCCAGAAACATTGTCACCTCACTTTACAGACAAGGAAATTGTATGTTGAAATAGCTTCCTCAGTGGGGTGTAAGTTACAAGCACTGCTGTGTGCAGAATGCTTGTTTGTCCCTAAATCACACAAGGACTCCAGAGAGATTGTCACCTTCCCTCAAGGTCACATGGCAGAGACAAGAGCCTATTTCTGTCCTGTAAAATCCTTCCAAAAACTCAATGAAAATTGGCTCTAAGATAGAAACCCAACTTTTTTATGTGTCTGTGTCTGCTATAATATTAGGAAAAAGGAAAGTACCCCAGCACAGTATAGCATTCGATGATCCCTCTGCTCTCTAATAAAGCAAGTGATGAATCTGATATCAGCAGACATCTGTTCCAAATCCACTGTCTGACTTAATAACTCTTTAAAAAACAAACAAGTAAAATTTAATTTTCTCATAAAGAATATCATTTTGGGGTTTCCAGCACATTAAAAAAAAAAATGTAGGTAAAAGACAAAGCATTCAAATCATCTTGGCTTTCCAGTCACTTAAATCATTTTAGCTTCATGTCCAGCTTTTAATTATCCAAACTGACATATAAAATCCTGTGTGTGCGTGTGTGTGTGTGCATGTGTGCACGTGTGTATGTGTGTGTGTGTGCGCGCGCGTGTGTGTGTGTGAAGCTACTGGCATTTCCTTTGTGCTGACTTCAAACAAACTCAGAAAGTTTGGGCCTGTGTACCTCACCCCTTACCCTTTGCCCTTCTTTCTAAAGGGGTGTTCATTCCTGGAGCCCTGGGAGCAGCACTTGGTGCCTAGGAAGCACCATAAAGTGTCAGCATCCATGGGATGGCCACCATGGTCACCATCGCCACCACAATCACCACCATCAGTACCCCTCCCTTTTGTGCCCACAGTAGGAGGTGCTCCCATGGACCCTGTGTATCATCTTGTAGATCCACAGTCTCATCTCTGTCCCTGGGATCCCTCCACTCGTGCCACTTTGGCTTCCCGACTTCCTCATATTTGTCATTCTCCCTCCCAAGCTGGGGCCTAGCACACTCGTTCCCCAGCCTGGACACCCTTCCCTGTCCTCCTCCCAGTCACTCCCTGCACATCTTCAGGTGGCTGCACTGTCGCCTTCTCCCCAGGAAGACTGCTCCGGCTCCCTGACTTAGTCCCAGCTCCCTAACAGGGAAATCCATCACTCCCTGTCCTGCTCCTCCAGAGCACTTGTCAGCAAGGAAAGTTCACGCCTGCCTGGCGGATGATTTGTCCCCTCTCTAGTGCAAATCCCCTCTTAGACTAGAATTTCAGCCTCCCCAGAGTCCCAGAGCTGAGCACCTGCAATGGAGACTAACAGGTACTCAGTAATATTCGTCACATAACTTTTTTTTAAAGGGGTTTGAAGTAACAATGCAAGAGGGAAGGCCCTAGAAAAAGGATGACAGCAAAGAGAGAATGAGACCAGATGCTCACGTTGGCTCTCCTTCATCCATGCTATAGGCACCCCCAGCCCCATCCCACCTCCTCCCCAGCCAGGAGATGCAGACCCATGCTGAGAACTTCAGAGCCCATCTGGCTGGGGCACAGTCACTCTGCCAAGGCTTTAAGGATGCACCTGGTATGTCTCCAGTGACAAAGTGACTCCAAATAATACCCTGTCCATGTGTCCAACCCTTCTCTCCCTGCTGCAGAGGGATCCTCTCCACATTCCAGCGCCATCTGCTTGTGCACAGCATGCCAGACTCCCTGCTGGCTAGAGGGGCCCGACTGGCACAGGAGTTCCTGTGCCACCATGGAACCAGCACCTATAGTGGGTAGGTGGGCAGAAGCCAGACACAATGATCTGGGTCAGAGACATGGTCCCATCTGCTTAGTCCCATGAAAGACAGAGGAGACAAGATGAGAGTCTCCATGGAAGTCATGATGTTTCGGAAAGAGGAGTAGCTCTGGGTGAATTTGCCCTAAGGTGAAAACTGTCCCATAGCAATGAGGGATGATGCGCTATTGGCACCATGAATGTCCTGAATCTGGGAGATAAAATTGAAGACAGAATCCAGTCAAGCAAAGTGAGAAGTCTCCGTCAGTCTCCTAAGGACCAGCTTGGCTGCCCTCATAATCAGCTTTCCATTGCTATAACAAAAAACCTGAGAAAAACAACTTGGAAGAGGAAATTTTTATTTTGGCTCACAGTTTCAGTTCATGGTGAGTTGGAGCTGTCAGTTCTGGGCCTGTGGTAAGGCAGAACATCATTGCAGGGAGGGTGTGGTGGAACAAAGCCGCTTACCTCATGGCAGCCAATAAGAGAGAGAAAGGGGATCCCAGAGCCCCAATTAGGTCTTACCTCCTGTAGTTTCCACCACCTCCCAAAAAGTCCATTCAGCTATGAATCCACCAAATGAATTAAACCACTAATGAGACCAGAGCCCTCATGATCCACTCATTTCCCAAAATCCTCACCTCTGAACACTGCTACACTGAGAACCAAGCCTTTAGCACATGAGCCTTTTGGGGAACATTCTGGATATAAACCATGACATCTGGAGAAAAGGGCCTAATACATGTCCTCAAGTACCAACCAGGGTGAGGACCACAAGTCTGAGTTAGCACAAGGGGACACAGGCAACATCACCCAGACAAGGAACAAGGCCAACACAAATGCAGGGTGTGGGAAGCCACAATACTGTTCAACTGCACAAATCCCTTGGCGCTGGGATCATGTGCTGCCATTTGCACTAGGCCAGGCTCAGTGTGGGCTTCTCCCCAGAATGCAGCTGCTGCTGCTGAGAACATCCATGGAAAAAGCAAGACTCATAACTGGGGAGGTGGGATGTGAATTATAGCTCAACCCTTACCAGCTGTTTGACCTCAACTAAGTCACTAAACTTCTCTGAGCCTCCACAACTGTAAAGTGGGGATTGTAAACTATGCCTCACAGAGTTGAGAACCTCCTTTGTGCCAAGCAGTAGGTAAGGCTCTGGTGATACAATCTAGAGGAAAGCCAGGCATGACTCTTGCCATTGTGGCCTTATGCTCTAGTGGGAGAGGTGGACGTTAAGTGACTAATTTTTATCACATGCTAAAATAAATTCTAGAAATGATAAGCATCAGAAGTTGGAGGTCAGGCAAGGGAGACCTCAAACTAGTGTAGAAAGAAGAGTACCAGGGATCTTCCTCAGGAGACAACAATAAGCAGGTTTCTGATGGATGAAGAAGAGCATCCACCATACCTGGTTAAGTCTGAGGAGGAGAGGAGAGCATTCCAGAAGGGTAAGGACACGTGTGGCCATGCTGGTGCAGAGAATGAGAAGGAACAGATTGCAGAGAGCAAGGCAGAAAGCAGCAAGCAGAAGAAGGATCCCAGAAGGCATTCTCAGCCTGACAGGAAGTTGTAAGGAGCATCCAGGGCTTGTGTAGCAGTCATCAGAATGGCAGCCCCAGCATTGCATGAAAAAGAGCACCCTAGCCAGAAGCCAGCCCCACCAACTGCCTCTCCGCCAGGATGTTCCTAGATTATTCAGATATTCCCCCAAAAGCATAAAGCAGTCTTTATCTATCCTCTTAGTTCCAAAATCTTGACACCTTTGTTGCCCCCAAATGGGGCACTAATCCCAAGAGGCCTCTCTACTATTTCTCTTGAGAAACCAAGCCCACCCATAGGACAACAGGTTTCCAGGGAGTCTGTGCCAGGAAGCTGGGATTCTCAAAGAGAGGGTGCAGTCATGGAAGACACCTCAACCCCCTGCCCAGCACCCACTTGCCCTGCTTACTCAAGGGAATGGAGGGAGGATGGTATTTATTCCTAGAAATCTCCTTGTCAAAGGACCAGCAGGGATTCTGATTATCCATTCACTGAATTCCTCCTCCAAGCTCCCTTTTTTGGGAAACCACTGTCCCTGAGCTGCACAGCTCCAGCTTCATGAAAAAGAGGATGCAATACAGCGGTCCCCAGTCTCTCAGCCACTGTAAATCCACAGAATTGTCTGTCTCTCCCTCCATCTGCTTCGCCTCTCTCAGAGTGTGTAATTAAGCCAGAGGAGCCTGGAAAACCCCCTTCTGATCAATAATTCAAACTGCTGGTCTCCTGCGACATTTTTTTCATTACTATTCTCCAGGTCAGGCATTCATGAGTTATCCAGGATAGAATTCCCTGCTGGGACACCAAAGTAGAATGAATGTAGTTTGGGGTAATTATGTATTTTTTAATTATCCCTTTTTTTCCCCTCTAAACAGCCAGAAAGAATTGTGCATAAATAAAGGAAAATAGTATGGTCTCATGAGTTGGGCATCTGTAAAGGAGATTCAAGTGAGGGTACAAATGAGAGGAGCAGGAAACATTTTGGGTATTCGCTGAGTCAAGAAAGCCCCATTTAGAAAGAGGTGAAAATATTCTGAGTACTGTTTAGAAATGCCTGACGTGACATTCCAGCTTTGTAATGTGTACTACTGAGGTATTGGTGACCTTCCTCTCTCCCTTGCTCTTCCCCCCACCTTCCCACCACAGTCCTGCAGGAGACACTGCTGGTGGCTTAGATAATATCCATTCTCTCCTCCTCTCGATATTCTAAGCTAACAATAGAACCCCAGTTTCATTCAGTATAGCAATACGCCCAATCAAAAATACCTCCCCAAGCCAGGCACACCTATAATCCCAACCACACAGAAGGCTAAGGCAGGAAGATTGTAAATCCAAAGCCAGCAATTTAGTAAGGCCCTAAGTAACTTCATGAGACCCTGTCTCAAAATATAAAATAAAAAGGGCTGGGGATGTAACTCAGTGGTCGAACACCCCTGGGCTCAATCCCTGGTACCAAAAAAGAAAAACCTCCCCAATTTCACTGCAGCAAAACGAGACCAGGAAACCATCCCCTGACTGATGAGGAGAAAATAAAGTGTACTAGGTGGGAAATTATGGGAAACATAACTGCTGCCTCAGGTGACAGATGTCTCTGTGACTTTCTTTGCCTTTTCAACTTTTTTCTGCCTGGAACGTGGAAGAGATGGTTGGAGAGCAACCATCCTGCAACCATGAAGATAAAGCCCACACATAAAGTTACCCAGAGTGGTCAAATTCAGAGACAGAAGGTAGTGTGGTGGTTGCCAGGGGCTGAAGCGGGGGGCAAAGGGAAGAGTTAGAGATTAATGGATACAGAGTTTCAGTGTGACAGTAAGAAACAGTTCTGGAGATAAATGGCAGTGGTGATGGTTGCATAACAACGTGAATGTATGCAATGTCACTGAACTGTACACTTAAAACCAGTTAAGATGGCCAAGTCCAGTGGCACAGGCCTACAATCCCAGCAACTCGGGATGTTGAGGCAACAAGATTCCAAGTTCAAGGCCACCCCAGGCAACTAAATAAGACCCTGTCTCAAAAAAAGTAAACAAAAAAGGCTAAGGATATAGCATGTAGTTCAATGGCTGAGCATCCCTGGTTTCAATCCCCAGCACCTCTCTTTCCCAAAAAAAGGCTGAGATGGCTAATTGTACATTCTGTACACTTCACGATTTTTTTAAATGTTCATTTAATCTTCCCTTAATTCTGCCAGTTTTCTCTACGTACACACATAGCTGAAGCATCCTGCAACCTGGAGGTAATCCTGATTCCTTCCTTTCCATCTTCCATCAGCAAACCCTGTTGATGCTGCCTTCAAACCACGTGTCCACATCCACACACGTCTTTTCACTACCACCACCAGCTCCTAGCTGCTCTCATGTCTTACTGGGATGACTGCAAGGCTTCCTTCTGAGAACCCACCTAAAGTCCAAACTGTTTGGTCAGCAGCCTTGCATAGTCCCTCCTCTGACTCTGTCCAGCCATACACTGCATTTCCCCATGGCTCACCAGTGGACTGGAACAAGCAATCATCCTCTCCCACGGATGCTCTTCTTCCACTGATCTTAGCATGAGTGCAGCTTTCTTATCCTTCATGTTTCACCTTGAAATTCCCCCAGAGAGACTTTCTGCAACACCCTAACTAAAATAGTCCCCATGGGTATTCTCTAACACAGCATCTGTCTGTGACTATGTGTCTGCTCACTTGTTCAATGTGTGTTTCTCTCACTAGACTGTGAAATCCAAAAAGGAAGCAAGATCTTGATCTTGGTCAATACTGTCACCCACCCCATGCCTGGCACACAGCTGGTACTCAGTGTTTACTGGCTAAAAAAATATGAGTACTGCCAGATTCTCTTATTTCAGTCAGAGATTAGCAGTAAAAAGTGGCTCCTCTCTCTGTTGCCCTTAGCCACGAGGAAAATTTGTGCTTCTTATCCTAATAATTTTAGGCCTGAGATCTAGAGGTTAGTTCCAAAAGGAAGAATGTTTCCACCAGGGGATTCAGCAGTGATTCCACTGACCTGGAAGTTGGGGCTACTACCCACTCCTCGGGCCTCCTCTTGCCATTGAGCATTGGAGGTTCCTGTACTGATTGGAATGATCACTTCTGATAAGCAAGGGAAAAATGAATGGGTACGACACAATAGGATAAAAGAGAGCATGCGGAGAATGAAGGAGATCCTCTGGGGTGCATCCCTAACGTCAGTGATTGAAGTTGATGGAAATGTATAACAACCCATACAGGCAGGACTGCTAATGGCCTAAGTTCATGAGCAGCAAACTACAGGCCACTCACAGGCCAAATCTGGCCCTCCACCTATTTGTGCAAATAAAGTTTATTGTAACATATCGACATCAAGTTGAGTAGCTGAGACAGAGACTATGTAATCCTCTAAGCCTAAATTGTACTATCTGACCCTTCACCTAACCTAGACGTGCCACCTGGTGTACCTACTGAAAGCAAAGAAAATAGTAAAGTCATGGATGAAGGTGTTGTAATAATTAGCTACAGTCATGTGACTAATGGCATAAAAGATGATTATAAAATATGTGAGTATATCTTTCTTATTTTGTTATAAATGTTTGTATGTTTAAGCAATACGTATTTGTTTTCTCCCTCTGTCATCCCTTCATGATCTATATAAGATGTGCTAATAGAAATTAACTTTATATCTCAGTGTTTAAATTAGGTATATCAAATGGGGAATGAGAATAAACTAAGAGAAAAGTGAACATTACCCCAAAGAAAAAAAGGGACAATATACTCTCTTCTGTGTGTTGTTTTTTTGGTCACTGTGACCAAAATACCTGACAAGAACAAGTTAGAGAAGGAAAAGTTTTTTGGGGCTCATGATTTCAGGTTCCATCCATAGTTGGCCAACTCCATCACTCAGGGCCTAAGGTGAAGCAGAACATCACAGAGGAGAGGGCTGGCAGAGGAAAGCAGCTCAGCTTAGGGCAGCCAAGAAGCAGAGAGAGAGAGGAAAAGGAGGCAGGGATAAAATATAAACCCCAAGGTCACTTCCCCAATGACCTAACTTCTGTGATTCCCCACCTGCATACAGTTACTACCCAAATAGTCCATTCAAATTATTAATCTATCCAATGTATTAACCCACTAGGTATAGCTCTTATAATATAATCATTTCACTACCTACATTAACATAAGAGCTTTGGTAGGGAGAGGGAAACTCATATCCAAACCACAACAGTTAAGTGTTGGTTATTTGTGGGTTGCTTATATCATGTTAGGTAAAAGTGTGACTATTACTGTCTTCATGTGTAAAATAAGTATGGTTTAAGGTAACACATGTGGGTGCCAGGCTGCAAAAGTGGACCACAGTGACTTGTGATAACTTGATTAAGCTAAATGGCATGTCCCATAATTCCCAATCCTAAAGGTTACTGGTCAGGGCAGGGCACTAGGAGAGCATCCTGGCAGATTTGGAGAGCAGAGGAGAGCAGCAGCCACTGGCACCGCACTTTGCCAGTGATTTGACCTGCAGCAAGGCCTGCAACTGCTCCATCTCCCTGAGATCTGATTCAACTTGTCCAATTCTTGGGCCAACTATGTGTGGTTAGTTCCAGGTTGAGGGACCCTGGATCCTGCAGAAGACCCACATCATCAAGGACATAAGTCCAGGCCATCCGTGTGGTTCCTAGGTTGTTCCTGTGGGTTCTCACATGTTCTTGCTTTCCTCTCTTTTATACCCATCTTCCCTTCCCAACCACCTGGTCTGTGGGCTTCAACCTGTAGCACCAAGAGGTCAAATTCCTCTAATAAATTCTGTAACAAAACCAGATATATGTGTGTAAGATTTCCTTGTGGTTCTGCTTTTCTGACTAGACCCTGACTCATATACTAATTACTTACTAAATGCAAGGCATGCTTGAAGTAGTATAGTAGTGGGATGACATAAAACGCTGGAGCTAACAATACGGAAAAGGGCTCAAATAGAGGGAAGAAGAGGACAGAGGGCACAACAGAGGCATAAACAATGTGCTCTGGGGCATGTTAAGTAGCAAAGGCTTTGCAGAAAACCAGACCTGAATTATAATCCAGGTGCCAGGACCTACCATCTATGTGGCTTTGGTAACGTCACCCAGAGTTGACTTAGCTTCTCCTACTTTCTTCTCTGGAAGGAAACTTCAGGGGAAAGAGACTGGTTTTGATGGTGGGGAACATGTCAGGAAAGTCTCCATATTATAGAATATTTCAACTGGGTTTTGCAGGAGCACAGGTCAGCATAGCATTTTTTATGTCTTGTGTAGAAGGAGTTAATGCATTTTGGTGGAATATAGTGGGAAAAGGTCATTCTGCAAATATTCAAAAGCAATTTCATGAAACAGTGGCCTCTCATCCATCTGCTGTAACAAACTGGCTGGGCGCTCTGGAGCCTTAAGCACTATATGTTCAGAGAAATTATGACTCCCACCGGGGATATATTGTATTTTTTTCAAGGCTGAAATGAAAAGATATACAGTACACTGTATACA
Source organism: Sciurus vulgaris (assembly GCF_902686455.1). Lineage (NCBI taxonomy): Eukaryota > Metazoa > Chordata > Mammalia > Rodentia > Sciuridae > Sciurus > Sciurus vulgaris. The sequence continues at coordinate 125,339,021 of NC_136462.1, forward strand.
TAGACCTATTATGCCAGGGAAAATATCAGAGCCAGTTTTGCTGTTTATGGAAGATCAATGATAAATCAACCTGTATAATCTGCAACTGACTGCTTCATTTGTTCTTTAATGTTCCACTGATCTTTTTGGAAATGAAGGAATTTCATATAAAACAAGTAGTTTGATGAACTTTAATCTTACGCATAATTGGATAATAAAATTGGGTACGTGCAGTAATTAAAAGGATTATGACAAAAGAATCAATCTACAGTTTCGTATTGAGGTTCTATCGTAAACTGAGTTCAGTTCAGGGCACACCAAGAGTAAAACACACACACACACACACACACACACACACACACACACACACAACACAGCCCTGTGGCAGGAAAACTGTTTTTTATGGAGAAGATATACCATGTCAGTGAGGGCTAATATTATCACCTGGGGAGCTTTGCGATAGGGAGATTAGGCTTCGACTTGTTAGTGAACAGGAAGTAAAATGCTTGAGTTTTTATTTAATGAGCTAGTTTTTTCAGGTTATCTCTAAATTGGTTCATCTGTCACACATTCTTCATCACTGCCTGTTTTGCATAAATGCAGACTTGCAACTTGCACACAAGTCTGCATGTGCCCAATCTTTGTTTCTGGGCTCTTTATAATGCCTGTCATATCTGCTTCCAGTCTCGAGATTTAAACAAAAAAAAAAGTCTCTCCTTTGCCCAATTGTAATGACTCTCACTGTTTCATTGGAGCCCCACCCAAGACCTGGAATCTGATGATCAGGACTCCGAACTGGAAGCCATCATGCCTAGGATATCCCCCACCAATAATTCTTTCAATCGATGCTTTCAGCTTCTCCAATATTTCTTTTAGCACTATTTCAGTGCTGGCCTTGGCCTGCTACCAACATCCACATCCTCAATTACTGACTTCAGACCCAACCTTGTGGACCACCTGCCCAGCTTTAACTCAGCCATATGCCAGGTCATTAGCCACACCATACTGGTTCCTTTAATTCCTTGCTCTCCAATAGCCCTTAGGAAGTTTTCCTTTGCATCACTATAAACAAAAATAATGTGATAGAATAGCCAACAACCTACAAAGTGCTAATCTAGAAGGCACAGTTCTGAAGACAAAAATAAAACAATAGTTAGAAAAGTGATCAGTAAAACACTAAAGAGATATGAATGTTTTTACATGAGGTAAGAGCAACGTCTGTTTTACAGATGAGGAAACCATCCCTCAAAGAGCCAGGGCAATCAGTCCAAGGACTCACAGAGAACAAGAGGAAAATTTAGAACTAGAAAGCAGGCCAGTCTTCTTACATGCTAGTGATAAATATTCTTGTTTTCTTTTGATCTTTTTTAATAATCACAGTTCTTACATTTTTATGCCTGATAAGACAAAAATACCATGTTAACATTTTGGCAGATATTCTACCATTGATTTTTTTTTTTTGCATGTTATTTTTCCCCACATAATGAAATTATTTGTAATATACTGCTTTGTAGCATATTAAAAAAACAAAACCTTAGAGTGTGAATATTCCTCCTTTTGAAATATTTGTCAATGATATATTTGATGGCAACACCGTATACAACTGGTCTGTGGACCAGCCTCATATTGTTATATGGCTGCTTTTCATTAGATAATAGCAGTTATCACTATTGAAACAGGCCTATGCTGAACATCTTTGTATATAACTCTGCAAATAGCTTACATTATTTCATTGGGATAAATTCCTGAAAGTAGAATTGCAGGAATAAAAGTCATGGAAAGTTATAATATTTTTGTTGCCTTTTGGTAATTTGTTCTCCAGAAAGCCCAAAATTTATACTCGTACAGCAGAATTTGAGTGTCTATGTTCCTGTTGCATAGCCAAAACTCAACATTATTTTTATGATTATTTTTTACCACTCACCTGGTTTGAATTTGTATTTCTTTGATGACACTTGAAATTTCTCATATATTTATGGCTACTTGTGGGATTACCTGTTCATGTCCTTTGCCTTTTTTAACTGGGCATATTTCAATGTTTTCTTATTGATTTGAGTAGCACTTACTGGGAAACCCATGGATCTGGACAAGCAGAGAACTCCAAAGTAGGATGCATCCTCAGGAGTCAGAGAGAACTAAGGGAAACCATCTTGCTAGATGAATCAACTTGCCCTCCTGTCTGAGCACCTCTACTGAGTGGTGGTACTGGGGACAGCTGTGGGAGAAAGCAGCAGAGAGGAAGTGTACATAAGAGGGATTACTGCCTCTGGAATAGGAAGTAGGAAGGGATTTGGGTGAGGTGACATCCTGAAGTGAACTCTAGTCCCCACTGGGAATTGGGATGGAGCCTAAGTTGGAGGATGACAAGCAGATATACTGAAGCTCAAAAAGGAAACTTTTATTAATGGAAGGGGGGAAAGAGAGTGGCATGTAATTCCTCCAACTCCTGGGCTACCCAAGGACCCTGGACTCATCCTTGATCCCTAAATTCCAGATCCTTTTCTATTACAAGCCTCTGCCTTCTACACAAAAGTCAGTGCAAATTAATGTATCTCTAAGAGGCAAATAACTTCCTCTTAGACTGAACTCTTGGCAAAAGACCAACCATTTTTCATCTCTGATTAAAATGTCTATAGACAAAATTAAAAATAATTCAGCAAAGGAGCTACCTCTGATGGAGTTGCAGAATACAAAATAAATCTAGAGATGGTGGTAAAAATAGCACGCTGCCTTCCTTGCACATAGAACAATCAGGATCTTTCCTGCCAATATATTCAGGGTTCCTTGGGTATGGGGGCTCACTGGGGTACTGGAATACCCACAGGTAACTCGAGCAAGGAGGACCCTAGTGAACCACTTGCTCAGTGCTTCCCAAGTATGCCTTTGTTAGAAGCTCTTGCTGGAACTATAAATTACAAGTCTTTTTTTATGAAATTGTAGTTCAGTGTGTCTAAAGTAGGATCAGGAAACCAACATTACTAAACAAGGATCTCAGATGATGAGACCTTCTTATGATGTGGCCAGAAGTTGATTTTGTCCAGTGTATCTCATTTCAAAATTACTTGAAGAGATTAAAAAATATATGTATATTAGGGAATTCCATTTCTGCCTGTGACAGACTAATTAATTCAGATCAATTCTTCTACCAAGAACAAATAGAAATGCTAAACAAAATAATTTTTTAAAAAATTCCATTTGAAAGCATCAGAGAACTCTCACATATGGTTTGGTCTTAAGGCGCCAAGATCTCAAAGAGAAAGAAGGAGCAGAAATGAACCCAATATTTGGCACAGCTTTTTGCCTTGAAGCATTTGTTGATGCTCAAGAGAAACCTAAAAGTTGAGAAGTTGTGTTTTTGATAAGTGAAGGAGTCAAGAGAAGAAATGAAGTGGAAACCACCAGCCAAGCAGTTATGAGGCTAAGCAGAGTTTTGGTAATCCCACCTATCACCCTGAGGAAGCAAAAATGAGAGTTGAGGGTTCACCAAGAAGGAGGCACTTGGTATACACCCCAAACTTTCAGAAGGAACTACTGAATCCTAGGAAGGAGGACAAACCAGAAACAGATCAGCATTTATGAAAACTAAAGCCTGGCTTCCCATCTGCTCCATCCCAGATGGGATTATGTCAATCTGCCCTGACCCTAACTTCCAAAAGCGAAAGCAATCTTCTCAGGACAAAAAATGCACCATCCAGAGCCTCAAATTTTCTCTCCAATTTTTCATATACAATGTCTTATATCCAACAAAAAAATTTTAAGTGAAAAAATTATAAAGCACACTAGGAAAAGAAGTAAATAATAAACAGAAATACAAAGAGATTCTGATGCTGAAATTATCACACAAGATAAGTGTAATGGATATATCTAAAAAATGAATTTTAGCACAGAATTAAAATCCATTTTTAAAAATCAAATGAAAGTTATGCTCTGAAATATATAATAATTAAAGCTAGGAACTCAATAGGTGGGTTTAATAACAAAGTAAAGCAAAGGTGAAGAAAAGATTAGGGAATTCAGAGATAGGTAATAAAGAATATCTAGACTGAAAGAATGGAGGGAAAAAATGGAATGAGAGGGAATGAGAGGACAATGTACAAGACCTAGCGGGACATGGTGAATATGTCCAACACACATGTAATTGGAGTTCTGGAGATGAAAAAGAAAATGGAGCAGAAATAACTTTTATAGAGATAATGAATGAGAATTTTCTAAACCTGATAAAAAACTAAAAACCACAGATTCCAGAAGTGTTATGAACCCTAAACAGAATAAATACAAAGAAAACCACATTTAAGCACATGTAGCAAAACTGCTAAAAAATAAATAGGAAAATCTTAAAAACAAAGTTAAGAACTAAATCAATTTTTATTAATTGATAATTGAATTTGCTTTCATTGTTTACTAATGGCCAATTATACCAGAGTCTCTGAGAGTTGGGCCAGGGTATGAGGCAGGGGGAGGGTACTTTTTTATAAATGAACATCCTAGAGCACTGTATTAGTCTATTTTCTGTTGCTAATAACACGATACCATAAATTGAGTAAGTTATAAAGGAAAGGTTTATTTTGGCTCCCAGTTCTGGTTCAAGATTGAGGGACCACATCTGGTGACAGCCTTCTAACGCCTCAGGACATTACATCGTAAGAGACACAGTGCAAATGTGGGGTGGGTGTGTGAGTGTGTCTTTTAGACTCTCTCCCTCTTCTTCTATTCAGTCACAGAGGCTCCCCCTGATGATTTTATCTAGTTCTGATTAATTCCCACAGGTCCCACCTCTACATACCATAGTCTGATTACATTTCCAACCTTCTGATGTCTCACAATGAGGATTAAATCTCAATATGAGTTTCAGAGAGAACAAACTGTATTCAAACCATAGCAAGCACTGCTAGAGATTGATTTTGGTCAACTCGCAGCAAGGCCCATGAATCAGTATTTTCAACAATCCATCCAGGTGATTCTGATGTAGAAATTCACAAACCCTTCTTCCTAAAACCTACCTCTGTCTATATCCCCTAACAACAAAGGAAACTGAGGCCCAGTCAAGCAAGTCTGAAGTCACTCAGGGTGATACTATGAGTTGTGGCAGGACCACAAAGGGCACATTGTGCCATTAGGGGGTCAATTCTGAGCAGCAGTTCTTCTGATGAGGTACCTGCAGGTATCCCAAACCACAGTAGGTGGGGCAGGCAAAAAAAATATGCTTGTAAGATAGCAGAAAGGAATTGAAAATACCTGATGACCTCTGCAAAACAGACCCTGCATGAGGCCCTTTTTCGATTTCCTTTGAGTCTAAAATTGGGCCTAAAGCTACACCATTTATCCAACCTACCACATGCTAGACACTATATTACTTTATTATCTCTTTTAACCTCTACCACAAACTTATGACATAGATACTACTACCATTCCTCATTTTATAAAAAGGCACAGAGAAAGTAATATACACAAGGTCACACAGAGAATAGTTGAGTCAGGATCTGAAAGCATAAATCCTGATTTCAGTCTATCCATAACTTCAGGGTTCTACTACCTCTGCAGAACTCCCCTATCCCTAACCACGCACCAGATCTCTCATACCCACCCTACAGGCCAAAAGATGGTTTCTTTAACATTCCCTGCTCTAGATCATTTTTGGTGATGGGGGAGCTATAGAACAAAAAGGACACAGGAATGAGAAAACCTGGGTTATAGCCCTGGCTCTACCACTCCGTTCTATGATTTTACATAGGTTCCTTCCCTTCTGAAGCCTCCAATTTTTTCATCTGGCAAACAGAGGCTATGATGCCTACCTCAGGATTGTGATGAGGATTAAACACCTTTGAAAGCCCCAGAGTGTGGTTGACATACAGGGGATATGTTCAGGTTCCACTGTGCTTGGAACAACCTGGGCACTTTGTCTGCCAGGTTACCAGCTGTGCTGTGGATGACTCCTAAGAAGCTGTGTGACTCCTAAGAAGCCTGCAGGGTGACCCTGTGCAGCAGTGCAGTGTGCTACAGTGTTCATTTCCACAAGAGCCAGCACCTGCCAGAGGGGTGTTCTCCTCTCCACTAACCACACAGCCGACAGTTCCCACATTATTAAATGGCACGCCTAGTTGCACTTGTTTTATAAAACACATGAGCAGTCATGCAGTTATCTATAGGTTTTTCAATAAACTTAGAAATCTGATCATCTCATTCTCTGAAATTTCCCTTCTGGTGGCTAGGTATTGATGGGATTTTTTAAAACTTTTTATCTAAGTTTAATAAAAGACTGATGCATTAAATGGTAGAAAAAAATGTTCTTACAGGTGATAATAATACAGGCAGGACTGACTGGGCAAACTGTCAAGAGAATAAAATGAGGCATGGAACCCTTCTCCTCTCCCTTTGTTACCTTCTTTCTTGCTGGAGGAGGGGGGCCGAAGCCCACCTTCACTTCTTTAGCAGTTGTCCTTTGCCCAGCATCCTCAGATTTCTGTGATTTTCAGGAATGCTTTACAGTCCCTTAGCCCCTTGCAGAATGTTCCCACAGTGCTGCCTTCTACTAGATAAGATTTGGGAATCTAATAATCATGTGGCAAAGATTCTTTCTTTGCAGATAGTCCTATTCCCTGAAGTTCAAGGCTAATGGGGGGCAAAGAGGTAGAGAAAGAAAGGGAGGGGAAAAAAGGTAGAAAGGAAAGACGAGGGACTAAGGAGAGAGAAGAAAGGAGAGACAGTAAAAAGAAGGAAAATGGGGATATACAGTAGGTGAACCATCAGCAGAGATTGAAAACCACGTGGGGAGTGACTGAAAGGCTTCTAAGGAGACCAAGAGGAAACCCAGGATTAGGGAAGGCATCAGAGCTCAACACAATAGACTAACCAGCTGGAAACTATTTGAGTCTTGGAGTTTTGTAACCAGAGAGAACTATAATTAAAGGGCATTCCAAAGCTAGGACAGAAGCCCAGGCTGGCCCAGTATCTTACTGGAAGGAGCTGATTTCTGCAGACCTGACCAGGGACTGAGGTAAAGCAGCTGCCAATCAGCCTGATGTGAGGCTTGTTGAGATCTCCTAGGCAGCCTCTTTGGCCTTGTGAGGACAGCTTGGTAGGACAAGAAGACAAGGGTCCTGAATGGGAAACCAAAGCCCAACTCCACAGGGAGTTCTTCCAGCCTTCCCATCTTGGGCCTAGTGACCACCTCTCCATATCTGCCATAGACTCACTGAAGTTTTTGTGGGCTCAGGTACTTCAGGGAACTGAAGTCACAAGGTTCAAATTGAGCTAGTGGCCCCAGGAGCCAAGAGAGCACATGTGAGGGCTTAATAAGAAAAATAGAAGTTCTCCCTTCCCAACACTCCAAATGAGGTGCAAGATGGGCTTAAAATCAGAGGCCTGGTTCAGATTCCGAGTTACTATACATGTGGAATATGGTCTTAGCCTTGGTTTTCTATAAAACAGCACTAGTGATATCACAGTTATAAAAATGGAATATATGCAGATGTATGCAAAGTAGCTGTTTTGCATGCCCATAACCATGTGCTCACATAGAAAGACTTTAGCCAGAGTAATACTCTTGTCCTCTCTCCTCCTTCCCTCAAACTTCCCCACCTAATGGTAAGTTTTGCAGAAGAAACCAAGCATGTGGGGTCTGCCCCCTTTGGTTTGTTTCTTTTGAATCTGACTGCCCATAGGAAGTGCACTCTCTGCCATGCCCTGTGCTCCTACCCTTCACAGGAGGGCCAGCAGGTTATCTGGCCAGTTGTGATTCTGAGTGGCTAGTGGATGGGTATGTCCAATGAAGAAGTCTCCTATCAGAAGACTACACATCTAAGCTAAATCGACCAATCCATTAACCAAGTTGATCTTCCGACCTACCATATCTGACTCTGTGACTGTCTCTCAGATGGTTCTGAACTTAGAGGAGAGTGATATTTACAGGCTCCTGTTACATAGAAAGCATTCATTAAACCTGCTACACATGCAACTCTCAGAGACACCAACTCTGGCAGACCTTCCTCTTGAGGGGCACTTATCCTCCTAGATAAAGCATTCAAAGCCAGTGAGAATAAGTCAGCAAGCTGTAGTCTTTAACTTCAGTTATGCACCCAGATGGATGTTGGGGAAAACATTTTCACCTTTGTTTTCAACTTGACTCTATTGCATCCTGTTCTTTGTCAATGTGTGATCTTAAATGATCCACTGCATCCTGTGCTTACAGCTCCCATCTTCGACCAGTATGTTTGACTTCTTCCTCCCAGAAAACTTCACATACAGTAGTTTCTCTTTTGCAGGGGGTATATTTCAAGACCCCCAAGTGGATCCCTGAAACCATAGGTAGTACTGAATCCTACATATATTATGCTTTTTCCTATATATACATACCTATAATAAAGTCTAATTTATAAATTAGGCACAATAAGAAATTAACAATAGTAAAATAGAACAATCATAACAATGTACTATCATGAAAGTTATGTGAATGTAGCCTCTCAAAATACCTTATTTGCCTTTCTCCTTGTAAAGGCGTGAGATGATACCATCTATGTGATGAGATAAAGTGAGATGAATTACATAGGCATTGTGATGTAGTGTTAGTTACATGTAAGGGGTACCTGAAACACTGCAATACTGTGACGGTTGATCTGGTAATAAAGACAACTGCTATACTGTGAATGTACTAGACTAAGGAACAATTCATATTCACAGGGATGGATTGGATGACACAAATTTTCATATTTTTCAGAACACTGTGACAATTTAAAACTTGTGAATTGGTCATTTGTATAATTTTCCATTTAATATTTTTGGACTATGGCCACAGGTAACTGAAACCATGGAAAATGGAAGCATAATAGAGAGGATCACTGTTCCATGGTCCAGGCGACATGTGTTGCTTCTCTTTTCCATCCAATATTCCAGGTAATTCTTCTCATTGGGTCCTGATTCACAACCCAAATGAGGCCAGTCAGATGTTTCCTCCCAAGAATTTGCATGTTAAGCAGAGATGCCCTGGTAGCATCCAAAAAGTTTTATAAGTTTCTATCACTAAGATCTCAGGTCTTCCCTATTTTTGTCCTTGAGGCCTTTTTTTAATTCAGTCCTGCAAACTTCTCAAAACCACTGCCATAAGCTCAGATTCCCAGGAAACAGACTGAGTTGGAGACTTGTACACAGAAAGCTAACTGAAGCTCTCAGGAGCTGTGAGGAGGGAAGGAAACAGGACTGGGCAGAGAGAAACTTGGGATTAAAATGCAGTTTGGTGACTGAACACAGGCCTCAGTTAATCTCCTGGGAAGCTGGGGCTGGGGTGTCTCTACAGATTGTGGCCCTTCCTGACTTGATGCAATGGGGCCAGGCCTATGTACCTCTACACTGACCAGGTATTGGGTGCGGGCTACCACCAACAAAGGGCTGAACCTTGAGCAACATGGTTCTCTTTAAGCAAGGGTAAATGCAGGGAAGGGCCTCAGCTCTGAGCTGCTAGCAGTCAACATCCTTGCTGCTGGAGAAAAAGATGAAGCAGGAGGCTTGCCACAGCAACTACTATTCCATCCAGTACTTCTTTTTTTTTAATTTAAGTTCAGTCTCTGCATGAAGCAAAAAACATTAACTCATGTACAGACACAAAGTAATCTCAGACTACAGGTTCCAATTTACCTCCTGCTCATGAAGAGTCTTCCTTAAAACATCTAAATCAAGGTTTATCTGTCTGCCTCACATCATTCTCCATTCAAAACTCAGAACAAGAACACAGACCCACATCAATGAAAATATCATGCAGGCTGTTAACTAGCATGGGGGTCTGCTTGGCAATCAGCCTATCCCTATTAGTTTTCCATTTCCAATAATGATATGTGGAAGGATATGAGATGGAACTTCTCTTTTTGTCTAGAGATTTTGCAGAATCCCCAAAGCAGGGACAATGGATGGACAAGTATCCATACATTCTAAAGAGAAATAACAGACATGTTTTAGCCAGGGTCCCCGGGGGGGGGGGGGGGGGGGCGGCAAGGGGAAGCACCCAGGACAAGGAATTACTTGCAATCCCAGGAAATAGGAAAGGGGGCCTGAAAAGAGGGAAATGGGGGGCAAGGCCAACCTAAGGATGAGTTATCCTGCTGATAACCACCACAGGCATTGAGGCTTATTGCTACTAACCTGGTGATCCCCTCAGAGTTAGAAGTAGAATCTATTCAGTGGTTCCTAACCTGCACTGGTCAAGCACTGCCCCTTGAGGTGCTAACTCCCTCACACTTTCATATTTGCACATGCACCAGAACGACTAAGAAGATTCTTCCAAGAGTCACACACAGCTGTGGCACACCAGGATAGAATTTCATACAGGTAAGGAGAGATGCTATCTGGCTCCGCCTTTAAGTAGCCAGTTTCCTAGAACACTTGCTGGAATGTAGGTGTAGTACAAGAGATGCCCAATACAGACACCTACAGATTGACTAGTAGTCAGAATGGTTCTTGAACTAGTGACCATCATCATCCAATCCAAGTTGTATTACAAAGGACAGGATATTAAGCAGATTCTTTGAAGAAAGGGGATTTGTAAGTATACAGAGGTGCTGAGTCATTTCCCTTCCCCTCCCCAAGATTCTGTGCCACCACTTCAGGCCAAGTAAAGGTTCCTGGTGTTACCACAGCATCTGGGAGGACGGCAGCAAGAGTTCCTGGGAGAACTCCCACACATGACTTCTGGCATGATTCAGGGAGACAGCAGAACTCTGAAAATTTGTGAGTTGTCTGAAAAAGCCCTCATGAGCAGAGAAAGAATGGGTAGTCTGGGAGCTGGTGACACTTGTAGTTTGGTGGACCATTCATGTAGCCAGTTACCTATTTAATAAAGTGGTTTTCTCAAATGGAAATTAGACTCAAGCCTTCCCTGGTCAAGGGGGCTGCCAGCTGGGGCCAGAGGATTTTAGGGGTATGCTTCTAGAGGGCAGGCACTGAGTGGGAGCCAGAGGTCAACTCAAGCATAGTGCAGTACATGCAGTCCAAGCAGATGTTCTCCCAAAAACCCACAAAGCAGCTCTGAAAATCAGCAGGATATATGGCAAGCAAGAGGTGCTAATGACCAGGTGACTGATTCAAGCCACCTGTGCTTCTTTCCTCGACTGTCAGAATCCTCAGAACCAGACGAAAGGAGGTAGATGGAGGAAAATGAACTACTACATGGAGACCCCTCTGCCCTGCTGAGTTGGGAGGTTAAGGGACACAGGAGAAACAAACAAAAAGCTGGAAGAAAGTGAAATTTTGATTTAAGATTGAGCTGAATTTTTAATGTCCCCCAATAGAATTCATTTTTTATATCTGAAAGGTTACCAAAAAGGAATAGGATCTTGCCAAAATATGCTCCTGGGAAGGAAAGGAATATCTAAATTGTCTGAAGAAGAAGAGAGTTATTTCTTGATTGCTCCTTTTGGGATTGCAATTCATCCTTGAAACTGGATGCAGGCCCTGGAGGACCAGAAGGCATATGGGACCAGAGAATATACCTGGGACCAACCACACACCTACAGAATGCCATTGGCTTGAGGGCCTGCCTGTACTTCCTCCACCCTATGAAGCTCTGGTGTCAGAGGTCAGCTCCACAAGCAAAACCTGCTGCACCTGAGGAAAACAAGGTAAGATTTCCATGACTAGCAAGCAAGGTAGCTAAGCTGATCGGCCCCAATCTGTCTCTCACATTTGCTTATTCCCACATTAGATTTACCTCTGGACATCAGATTTTGGATCCTTGTAGACTTCTTCCTCTAACTTCAGCATGTATAAGAATACCCTGAGGCATTTGTTCAAAATGCAAATTTCCAGTCCTCTATTCCTACAGGTTCTGATTTAATAGGTTGTCTGTAGAAAACAGTTTGAAAATTAAGCTCTAGAAAATAGTGCTGTGCAAGAGAACATTCTGCAATGCTGGAAATGACCTATCTTTGTGCCATTTAACAGAATAAGCACTAGCCACATGGGCTACAGAGCTGTTAAAGTGTGTCTAGTGTAGCTATGGAAGTGTCTTTTAAATTTTATTTAATTTTCATCAACTTAAATTTAAACAGCCACTAATCACTAAGGTTACCATACTGGACAGTGCAGCTTAGAACATTGCTACTCAAAGGGGCAAGAAACCAGCAGCATTACCTAGGAGACTGCTAGAAATGAAAAATTTCAGGTTCTACCTCAGACATACCAAATCAGCATCCACATTTTAAGATCCCCAAGTGATCCATATGACAATAAAGGTTAATGTTCACTTTCTAGAATATTTTGGTGCCTCACTGAAATCTCCCACTCCTGAACCATTCACTACCTGTTAACACTTCTCTTATAGACTAATGTCATATTCAATTGTATAAATGTGTTTTTTACTCAGCATATTGGATTCTGATATAACTAGCATTTTTTGTGTCTGAAGGGCAAAGGAGGTATGGGTGTGTGTGTGTGTGTGTGTGTGTGTGCGTGTGTAAGCAAGAGAAACAGAGGAGAAATGAAGGGAGGCAGTGCCAGGTTGGAAAGGGTCCAATATGCAAGCTGAAGAACTTATTCTTTGGGCAAGAGATAACCATCAAAAGCTATTAAGCAGGTAGGTAGCATGAAGAGAGTTGTGTTTTATGGAGATAATGCACAGAAGGATGGAGGATGGCCTAAAGGAGATGGACACACAGATTAAGTAATCTTCACTGTCCACTGGCTCTTGTATTAAGCATACCTACAGGGAATGGGATTTATCTCATCCCCAATTGGAGGAACAGCAAATATTTTAGACTTATAGCAATATATCAATTCTACATGGTCAAGATCCACAGTATCCCAACCCAGATCTTCAGAATAATACACTATTCTTTATCTCTAAGATTGGGAAGAAATAACGAACACTTTTTGCATTTCAATTCTAAAGAGATTATTTCTCAATGATAAACCAAATGTTTGTCATTTATAGTAGTAAACTTTGGAATATGACTCAACACTGTAAACTGTTTGCTTTTGAAAGTGTATTTTTAAATGAATCATTTTAAGATTTAAAGTATATGTGGGATGAGGTTGTGGTTTAGTGGTAGAGCACTTGCCACGCATGTGCCTGTGGAGACACTGGGTTCGATTCTCAGCACTGCATATAAATAAATAAAATAAAGATCCATCAACAACTTAAAAAATATATTTAAAAAAGTACATGAAAGACATTTAAGGGACACATAATAACCAAAACAATTAAACCAAATGGATTTTTGTGCAGATACCTCATTCACTGGTATTGATGTAGTCTGTTGTCATAATAAGCCACAAATATTAAAATGAAAAGGAGTTTCAACTGGTGGTGGGAAGAGGGAGATGATGGAAAGGAGAAAAGTGGCAGACTTTAAAAGTTTTTCTAGCTTTTTATCTAGTCAGGGAAAGTCTGAAAGGAAAAGACCCCAAAGAAAGGAATCTGTTGTTTTCCAGTGACAGGGTTTTTAAAGGTACCTTGTCTTTAAGGTGCTATGTTCTTACAGGAATAACTTAAAAGTTATTCAAACACAGACAAAAAGCCCAACAACCAAGGTAATAGCTCCAACCAAAGAACATGGACAGAAGGCAAGGGGGCTGGTATTGAGACATGGTGACAAAAAGAAAGACAAAAGGATCACAGGCAGGCCAGACCAAGCAAGAGGCTAAACACCACACACAGTCAACACAGCCCAGAGAGAAGTAAGACCCAGGAGTCAACGGCTCTGTGGCTCAACTACACTCTCTCTTGACCAGTAAACCTGTCCTTGTACCTACCTTTAGAGCAATGGTCACCAAACAGGATGACTGCCCCACAAAGCAAGGTGATCCACTAGGGTTTGGGAAGAAGATATTAGAATCTCTATTTACTCATCTTTCAAAGACAAGAAATTCAGTTTTGCTAAAAGTTACATTCAGATTGACATCAGCCCCTCACTGCATCAGTATACCCAAAGGTCCCACATCAGAATAAGCAAGCTGTTTGGAGAGAAAGAACAGTTGGACAATGTGGGAGGGGCAGTTTGGTTACTTTCAGCATATTGAGACATAGTGCAGTTTCTGAGGCATAGGAATTTACCTATTTCATTATGTGGTTCTACTAAACCAACGCTCTTAAAATGGACAAGTGGTTTTAAAAGATCCTTAAAAAGAAATAGCAGATGAAAGATAATTCTAATAATGCTAGCCCAAATGAGCAACAAGAGCTGATACTTCTGTTCCTGACATAAGCTATTCATGAGCCACACAAGGGGAAAAAAAAAAAAAAAAAAAAAAACACTAATATTTGCCAAGAAATCAACCAAAAAATTTGAAATTATCACAAAGACTTCTTCAAGTAGGGATCTGTGTCCCACATGGTTAATGACAAATCACATTCTTCACATGCACAGTGAAAAATGTGCATTGCCATTAAATGCCATTTAAAAAAATACTGGGTTTTCACACTGTGGAAATATGGACGAAATGCTGGTAAGAAAATGTAGAGAAACCTGAGGCATCTTTGTATCAAGAAGCATTATTGGATGGCACATAGAAAACACTGCTCACAATCTGAAGACATGAGGACAGGAATAAATCCTTCATGGTGGGAGGCTGAGTCAAAGGACAGATGCTTCCAACATATCTCCTCTTACAGTTCCACTACAAGAAGAAAGATGTTAAAGAAGAGATGAAATGGAGAAGATATATTTCTCAAAATGGTCACTAGTAAATTGCTAATTAAGCAGATATTTTTTAAAAATAAATACATCTAATTTGAATCTTCAGGGTAAAAGGTGTGTTCCATCAACAAGACAGCAGTGAACTACCTTCGGAGAGCACTTGCCTGGTATGCATGAGAACCTAGGCTCAATATAAAAAGAAAAATAAATAAATAAAAAAGAAGGACTTGTGACATAGAAGGAGCATACTAAAAATGTGGTTATTTGAAAATGTTTTCATCATTATATGATTATGTTGCCAAAAACTGTTTGACACCTATAAACACTTTCATATCTACACAACTAAACAACTGGAAGCAGAATTTTTCTAACTTGGTTTAAAATCTTTCTAAGAATTTCCATAAGTTTTGAACCCATTTGTCAACAAAGCAAATGGGTGGCATCGTCTGTTTATTATGTAAGAATGACAGAAGCATATCAAGAAAATGTACACTGGGGTTGTGGTTCAGTGGTAGAGCACTTGCTTGGCATATGTGAGGCACTGGGTTTGATTCTCAGCACCACATAGAAATAAATAAATAAAGGTCCATTGACAACTAAAAAAAATTTTAAAAAAAAGAAAAGAAAAGAAAATATGTATTGCTGGGCACAGTGGTGCAGGCCTGTAATCCCAGTGGCTCAGGAGGCTGACACAGGAGGATCCAGAGTTCAAAGCCAGCCAGCCTCAGCAAAAGTGAGGTGCTAAGCCATACTCAGTGAAACCCTATCTCTAAATAAAATACAAAATAGGGCTGGGGATGTGATTCAATGGTCGACTGCCCCCAAGTTCAATTCCCGGTACCAAAAAGAAAAGAAAAGAAAACGAAAAAATGTATATTGACTAGTCATATTTCTACTTAAAATATCATTATGAAATTGGTAGATAAAATTAAAAACGCTAGTAACTGCAGCAGTATATCCATCTAGATCTGCTTATCTCTGGAAGGTATATTTTCAGCTTTAAAAAATACTTTAAGACCCATTACTGAAATAAACTGAAATTAGTTTTGAATCAGACTTTTGAGTCATTAAAAATGTGTTAAAATAAGTTTTTCAAAAAATAATGAGTTGGGTGTGGTGGTACACACCTGTAATCCCAGCGGCTTAGGAGGCTAAGACAGAAGAATCCCAAATTCAAAGCCAGCCTAAGCAACTCAGTGAAGCCATAAGCAACTCAGTGAGACCCTGTCTCTAAATAAAATATAAAAAAGGGCTGGGAAATGAATGCGTGGCTCAGTGGTAGATCACTTGCCTAGCATGCACAAGGCTCTGGGGAAGGAGGGAAGGAAGGTAAGAAGGGAGGGAGGGAGGGAGGGAAGAAATAATGAATTTTTTAAATCATTATGTTGCTTTTAAAAGTGAATATAAATTATATCTAATATATTCTATTTCAACTTTATCTCATCCTTCTTGTGTGTTTTATAACATGCATATTATTATTTAGAAAAATATGTTATTTATTTTTAAGAATAGAAGAAAATATCCTTGGAACAGATGCCCACAGAGATTGGTGGGGGACGGGGGGCCTGGGTTTTTATGGAGGGTAACATTCAAACTGGTTCATTCCTTCACTGAATTTTCTGGGGCCAGGTATGGTGGCACACACCTATAATCTCAGCAACATGGGAGGCTGAGAAAGGAGGATCACAAGTTCAAGGCCAGCCTCTAGAACTTAGTAAGTCCCTGTATCAAAATAAAAAATCAAAGTCTGAGATGTAGCTCAGTAGTAATGCACCCTGCTATGGGATTCAATGCTCAATACCACAAAAGAAAAGAAGAATTTATTGGGTATTTACATTGTGCTGAGATCTGTGGTAAGTTCTAAAGAAAAAAAAAAATTTACCAGGGAAGGTCTTTTTTTTTTTTTTTTTTTTTTTTTTTTTTTTTTTTTGCAGTACTAGGGATCGAACTCAGGGCCTTGTGCTTGCAAGGCAAGCACTCTACCAGCTGAGCTATCTCCCCAGCCCAGGGAAGGTGTCTTTAAGGAGCTGTAGGATAGTGGAGGAAGTAAGCATATAAACATATGATTAGCCAGGTGCAGTGGCCCATACCTGTAATCCCAGCACTAGGGGAGGTTGAGGCAGGAGGATTACAAGTTCCAAGCCAGCCTCAGCAACTTGGTGAGGCCTTAAGCAACTCAGTAAGACTCCATCTCTAAATAAAACATAAGAAAGGACTGGGAATGTGGCTCAACAGTTAAGTGCCCTGGGTTCAATCCCTGGTACCAAAAAAAAAAAAAAAAAAAAAAGATTAAAAAGGAGAGTAACTGAATTCTATGATCTCTAAAAGAAAAACAATACAACAAATTATCCCAAGCTACAGTGCAGAAACAATCATTTCATTATGCTCATGGAATTATTTGCAAGTTTATTTATTTATTTATCTTCTGCCTTTCATCCACACTCCCCACTAAAAGCAAGTTTTCTGAGAGCAGATATCCTCCCCTCAACTCCTAGCAATGGTAATCTACTTTCTCCATATATAGATATACTAACAATATGAAGAATCAAACAATATGCAGTCTTTTCTGATGGGTTTCCTTCACTTAGCACATTTTCAAGTTTCATCCATGTTGTAGCATGTATCAGAACTTCATTCCTTTTTATTGCCAAATAATATTCTGGTTGATGGAAATATTGTTTCATTCATCTATTCGTAAGTGCATAGACCTTTGTACCATTTGCACTTTTTGGACACTAAGAATTATGCTGCTCTGAATATCTGTGTATGTTTTATGTGGAGGTACGTCTTTAATCCTCTTAAATACATATCCAGGAATGGAAAACAAAAAAAAAGAAAAAAAGAAAAAAAAGAAAAACAATACAAACAAGTGAGTCCAGGGACTAAGCTTCTGCAACAAATCACCCGTGCCTTGACATATTTATCAATCTCTTAAAAGGAAATCGTGATTAAACATGTATTGTTATCCACACTTCATATAGTTCACTCTCGGTAAGCATAATTCTGTAGAATATACACCACAGACTCATGTTGGGGCTGTGAGGTTTCCAACTCCAAAGACTAGGAATTACTTAGTTCAGTCCTAGCTGCTATTTCTCTCCCTTCTACCTGGATTATCCCTTCCTGAGAGCCTCATCATTCTTGCTTCTTGTTGACCTGCACCTCCTAGTGTCAAAGGTTTTGTTCTCATCCTGTTTATGTCCTAATCAAGTGACAGTGTCATCATTACCTGAATGATGGGAGGAAGGGATTCTCCCTTAAATATCTCTGCACAAAGACCACTGTGCATTACTAATCACTAAGACATGGCTCTCTTCACAGATGGGAAACTCTGAAGCCTCCTGTCATTCCTGAATTTTAGCACCCTGCTTCTTCTGGCCAGCTCACTACCCGTTCCACCTGCACTTAAGAAGCTGGCTGAGTGATTTTAAATGCTGTCCTTTGGTGGAAGAATAACATAGATTGAACTGATTAGGCAAAACTCTTAACAGACCTGCAGCACCTTGGGAATTTCAGACCAACGTCAGCTATATTAACATTCACCTTAACCTTACAGTTTGAAGTAACGCTTAAGATTTTTAACCAGTGTAATAATGTGACTTAATAGTTTGTAGGAATTCCATTTCTCTCCCATTTTGCATTGTACATCTTGAACTGTACAGATCCACCTTTAGCCCAATGATATTTTAAAGATGTGGGGTTTTTCTACTTTTGTGCATGAAATAATGAATCACATACAAATCCAAATCACGAATCATGAATCCAAAGAACGGTAGATCTGTTTTAAGTGAAATGCTCCTAAATATATTCAATTAACTCATTAAAAATATTTTCAAACACTCACTCTATCTCCCACTGTCTACTAAGTATGAAGTTTTTGCACTCAAAGACTGGTGAAGCAGACAGACAAGTAAACTAATAACTGATATGCAGGACAAGGAGGTGAACAGCCTGGGTTGTTTAAACAAGGAATGGATCATAAACCTGCCTGGGAAAGCAGAGGAAGACTTCACAGAACAGGCAAAGCAGGAGCACAGTCCTGAGGATGCACAGCAGTTGTCCAGATGAACAAAATAAATATTTCAGACAGAAGTGTTCACATAGTGCAAAGGGCAGAAGCAGACTGCAAGCTCAACATGTGGCACAGAAGGAGAACATGAGAGGGTAGAGACAAGAGGAGGAAAAAGGTGATGTCCTCTCATAAGGGAGATTATACACAACAGGACACATCAGGCCATTACCCAGGGGGCTCTGAGGAGTCCCCAAAACACTCCAATCAGAAATGCTTCATGATCAGATTTGTGTTTCATAAGACCACTCTGAAATAAACTTGAGGCAAAAAGAGGTCAGGTATGAAACACTTGCCTAATTCCACTTAGAAATGCTGAAGGGCTGGACAAAAGCAGTAGCAGGACAATGGAGAGGAGAGCAGATGTAAAATGCACTTCAGAGGCAAGATCAACAGGAGCTGGTGACAGCTGGAGTAGGGAATGAGACGAGAGCGAGTGGAGTCCAGGAAGACTCCTGGGTTTCTGGTGATAACCAAATCTTCCCCGCAACAAAATCACCATTCTCTAGCTGTGAGGCCATCTGCCAGACTTCAGTTCACAGCAACTTTCATTTTCCAAAACAGAACCATGAGCAAACAGAAACAATTCCTAACTCATATCAGATCTTAAACTCATAAGGGGCTGACACATAAAACCAATCAGTTAAATAAAAATTTTTAAATCATAGAAGGTTTCCATACATTCATTAACCACCAAAAACTACAGAGTGCCAAACATCAGATCTCAGGGTGAGTAAATGAAGTCAAGATGAAGTGGTATAATATTCTCAGGAAACTCGGTACCCAAAACAAACACTGACAAATCAATCAATAAGCTCCAAGTCTCCGTATGTCTGGCCAGGCCCAAGACAGGACAAAAACGAAATACGGTGTCCACCCCCAATGTGTTTACCTTCCTCTCACACTCTAAATTAGAACACAGTTCCTCAAAAATATTTAACTTAAACGGAAAAGTAGAGAGATCAACTTGTCACACAACACCAGGAAATTAGTTGAAAATCATATGGTGATAGCCTCCATTTTAATCAATATTCTAGTATTCACACTTTTATTGACTTCAAAAGACAATTTACTATTAGGTATTTCATACTTACACTAAAAATCATCCAAGTCCATATTCAATTAATGTGTAACTTCAATTAATTTTTGACAAGGGAAAAAATATACATATATTCTTTATGCTGGTTACAAAACACTGATTATTTGGCTGTAGTCATCTGGTCTTAAGACAGTGAAGAATCTTCATAAAGAACTTCATCTACCTTCATGTCATGTTCATCCACTGGGACCTGCAGGCAAATCTGTTCTTTGAAAGCCAAGGCCAAGGTGTAGGGTTTCACTTCCTGACATTGCAGACAGCGCTTCAGGTAGGTGTCATAGTAGCCCTTGCCCCTCCCCAGCCGGTTGCCATGTTTGTCAAACCCAAGACCTGGCATGAAGATGAGATCAAGTCCCCCTGTGGAAAAGAGGAATAAATATAAGAGGATTAATGGTTTCTGCAAGATCACTTTGGAATGAAATGTGGTTTTCACTTTTAATGACATCTATTCTTTCTCTGATTTCTAAAGAAATATACGATCACTGTAGAAAGCCTACCAAAAAAAAGAGCTGGACAAAGAAAGAAATAATTACTCAGCAACTCGGTAAATTCTTCATCCATCCTTCAGCAGTTCTTTCAAGTGTATCTATGTAAAAATGCCATTCCCATCCCCTATTCTAAAGAGACTCTCTGAGGATACAGTCTAAAAACTTCTTCCTTTTTTCTAGCATTCAGATGATTCTACATATCTGTCAGGTTTAGGAACCATTGCCCCACGATAATGATAGCTGGAGGAGTGGGAGAGGGCGAGGGAGAAGCAGGAAAGGACAGAGCTGTTTTCAAAGTCAGCGAGCAGGAGAGGTAGCATGTAGTTCAGACAACCTATCCCTCTTCACTTCTCCCCCTGGAGAGGTGAGGCCAGGTTGTCAAGCTTCCCCAGATGCACATGAGGCAGGGTTTCACCTACTCTGAGACATTCCTTAAGTACAAAATAAGATCCCATAACCAGTCACCTAGCTATAATCCTCCCAAACACAGGGACCAGAAGTTAGCATGGCATCATGAGGACAAAGCGGGCTGCTAGAGCTCAGGGTGAAAGGTATGGTCCTGGAGTGGGATTCTATGAAAAAGGTAATAATGGTCACTAGGTGGAAGACCTCTGTGGATATTATGAGCCTCTGGCAGGGAGGACAAGGGCAAGGACCAGTGCAAGAACCAAGTTAGGTGTCCAGCCCAGTGCTTTCCAGAGGCCTTCCTGTATTGGACCTTGACCTCCTAAAGGCTATCCTGGGAGCTTCTGGATGAACTACATATTAGTCATGGACTAACCACTCAGACAGCATTGTTGCCTTCCACTGGGTTAGAAAACAAGAATATTAGTAGATGTTCAGAATGCCAGCTAGGTCAGCCCCTGCTTCCAGCAGCTGTTCTGATTTCCTGCAGAACTGTGAGGTTAACTCAGTTTCTCTCTGGCTCCCGGCAAACACCTGTCAAATCTGCCTGCCAAAATCCAGCAGAGTAGATCTCAGGTTACAGTCATGACCTTCCTGTGTAAACCTGGCTATCCAATCTAATCCCCACTTACTAAAGGGTCCTGGTCACTGATCTGTGTTCCTGTCCAGCCCATTTTCTCTTAGGACTGACACTGACCTGTGTACTTGGACTTTACTCCCACCAGAGCTTTTTCTGTTGGCAGAGCATCCTCAGGCTTAAAGTTCAGCTGTCTTCTAAACCTAGAACGCACATTTACCACCTTCCTAAGATTACTTCCACTTTACAGTATGGAAAGGTGTTTTGCAAAATCCTCAGGGTAGGGGGAAGGGTGGACACACAATCCCTGCTCTTCGGGAGATGACAGTTCAGTTAACACAAAACATACACATGTAATATCCATTCCAGCAATAATATCTACCAGTTGCACAAAAAGCAACAGACAATGGGTCTCCAGCAGTGAGAAAGTAATTCTAGCTGGGTAGTCAGGGAAGGATTCATGGAGAACTTTGACCTGACTTGGATTTTTAAGGACAGGTCAGAGTTGTGACTTGATATGTTTCAGAAATCAAAAGAAGGGTGGCAGGTGCAGAGTGACGAGAAGGGAGTAGAGAGCAGTTTATTTGCTAGGACAGAAGGACCAGGCTGAAGAGCAGCAGAAGACATGAGTGTACACTGTTAAAAAAAAAAGTATAAAATGGAAGAGCTGCTATGGAAAACAGTATGCAGGTTCCTTAAAAAATTAAAAACAGAACTACCACATTATCCAGTTATTCCACTTCTGGGTATTCATCCAAATAACTGAAATCAGGGTCTCAGTGAGATTTCTGTATTTCCATTCTCATTGCAACATTATTCACAATATTTAGTAAGTAGAAATAGCCTACATATCCATTGTGACATGAATGGATAAACAAACTGTGGTACATACATACAGTGAAATATTATTCAGTAAAGATAGAAATTCTGCAAAATGGGACAACATGAATGAACTTTGAGGATATTATGATAAGTGAGAGAAGTAAGACACAAAAAGACATACACTGGGGCTAGGGATGTAGCTCAGTGGGAGAGTGCTTGCCTACCATACATGAGGCCCCAGACTGGATCCCCAGTACTGAAATAAATAAATAAATAAATAAATAAATAAATAAATAAATAAATAAATAAATAAATAAATAAATAGATAGATAGATAAATAAATAAATAGATAAATAAATAGATAAATAAATAAATGGCAAATATAGTATTATTCTACTTCTATAAGGTATTTAGAGTAATCAAACTTTTATGAACAGAAAGTAGAATGTCAGTTGCCAGAGGCTGGAGGAAGATGGAAATGGGGAGTTATTGTTCAACAGGTACAGAGTTTTAGTCGTACAAAAAGAAAACATTCTAGAAATCTGCTCTATAACATTATAACTAATATAACTTTATTATACACTTAAAAATTTTAGGAGGGTAGATCTCATATGCTATTTAACACAGTAAAAAAATAAAAAGGCAGAACAGAATGGTCAGGATTCCCAGCCAACTCAAAATGCAAGGGAAAAAAAGGCAAATTTCTGGAGCATCCACATTTAAGCTATTGGGGGAAAAAAAAGAGAGAGAGAGAGAGAGAGAGAGAAAGAGAGAATAAAGAAAAGAAACAAAGGTAAGAAAACAAAATTCTAGTTCCTTCAGGTTAGAATTAATCTTGTTCCCCCTATTCTTGTTACTCCCTGTCCTTTGATTACAGCTCTCACTGAAGTCTACCTTGTCCTACAGCTGACTACGTATGTCTCTGTCTATGCCACTGGACAGCAAATTTCCTTGCAGGTCATAATTTTTTCCAACTCATCCTTCATACTTGAATTTTAATAGAATTCTAGGCCAAAGGAATCCTGAAAGATGAGTGTATTATCTGCAAATGGATCGATCCTGGCATGACATCCCATACTTTAATAACTTCAAGGCATACAGATTCAGATCAAGGAGGCAACATTATGGGACAACAAAATGATAAAAGTACATCCTTGCATGGCTGCAGGTTCAAAGTGAGCTCTACAACTGTTAAGCAAAAAAAGAATGGCCTTTGGATTCTTGGGTTGTAACTCAAAGACTCTGAAATGGCCCTTCATAGGTGGATGGGGGTCCTGACATCCTATTTGGGATGTTGACTGTTGGACCCTCTGCCCACAGTATTGCTAATTTCTCCACTCAACCATGGGGCCACCTGTTGTTGCCCCTGGCTTCAGTTACTTGGAATGCCCTTCCTGGGCTGCTCCTGCTTCTGCTATTTGGTGAATTCAAGCATTTTCCTAAAACACCTAAAGCATTTTTTGCTTGATTTCATCCATTTGTTGTCACCCTTGAAGTTCTTCCTGTGCCTCAGCACCATCATCACACGCGCGCGCTCTCTCTCTCTCTCTCTCTCTCTCTCTCTCTCTCTCTCTCTCTCTCTCTCTCTCTCTTTCTCTCTCTCACCATACACACCTGGGGCTCTTCACATATTCATAACACTATGTGGAATGCTTCTGCCACCCACCCCCAAAGGTGAAGACTCAATGTGGCATGAAGATGATGTACAGGTCCAACATCCTGGCTCAACAAGCTTCCTGTGCACATGCAGGTCTCCCCTGGGCCACAACCACTAATAAAGGAAGATTCTAGACCCACTATAAATTATCACAAAGTTCAAACTCAGGAACAGAAAGGAGAAAAACCCTTTTTCTACTGATATTTCTAGTTTTCTAATGTGTCTTTACTCCAAAACCACAAACTAACCTTTGGAAAACTGATCCAGCCCCACACACTGTATTTGCTCTAAGACGTTGGTGCCCTCTGGACAGTCTGGTGTGGTGATTAGGAGCAAGGGTCGCAAGGCTATCTTAGAGCACTGCCCAATTTCGCTTTTAATATTTTCATCTGCAAAATAGAGTTGGTCCTGCAAATTAAATTAGATAATGCTAAGAATCTCCCCAGCAAGGTGCCTTTTATGATATTTACATTTATTATGATAAATTTTCTTTTTTTTAATTTTTTTTAGTTGTAGTTAGACACAATACCTTTATTTTATTTATTTTTATGCAGTGCTAGGATGGAAACAAGTGCCTCACATGTGCTAGGCAAGTGCCCCACCGCTGAGCTACAACCCCAGCCCTAGTTCTTTTTTATATGAAGAAATACCAGGCACTATTTCCTGAAACAGCTGGCAAGGAAAAAGAACCGTGTTCCTTCAGTACTTCAAGTTGATTTTTAACCTGAGCTTTTACAATCTTACCTGAGAACTGGCTCCCAGCTCTAGGATTCAGCATAGATAAATCCTAGAGGAGCAAGAAAACCAGAAGGGAGGTTATAGAATAGGAATCAGCAAATTTTTTCATGTAAAGGTCCAGGAATAATAATTTGTAGGCTTTGCAGGCCACAGGTCTATGTCACAACCTCTTAACTCCACTGTGTACTATGAAAGCAGTCATAGATAATATATAAAGGAATAACTGCAGCTGTGTTCCAATCAAATTTTACTTACAAAAACAGGTAGAGGGCCAGATTTGACCTATGGGGCTGCAGTTTGATAAACCCCATCATAGAATTTCAAGGAACAGAGAAGCTAAGATAGTGTCACAAGCAGAATGGGTAAGTCAGTTAAGGACATAAAAGTATCATATTTGGCAAACCACTGGGGTAAGGATACTTTAACTGAGGAGATGGGAACAGATGCCAAGCTGCACAGTCTTCATTGGAAAAAAAAAAAAAAAAAAAAAAAGACACAGGAAATAGGTATTGAAAAGAAATGAAAAAGAATTTAATAAATGCTTTTACTTATTCCTAGTTCTAAAGCACTAGGCTCTGATGAAGCAGTTCACTTTCACAAAACATTCCTGATAACTCTGGCAGTGAGGCAGCAGCTGGGCCACTGATGCCTCCCAGGATGCCCTCAACTCAGATTCCCTGTCCTGAGCTCTTCAGAACAGAATCAGTTTGGCCAGTAGACTATCTTTGCCCTAATACTTAAGAGAAAGCTGAAAATAACAAGTGTTATAGCCCAGGATGTGCATACAGCTTTCTACTCTTCTTTTAATAGGTACAACAGGTACTATTTTTATACTGCTTTTTCTCCTCCTGATTTTTTTTAACTTACTTTTCATGGCCATGTCTCCCAAACTCTTAGGAACTTCATTATTCAGTATTTTCTCCAAAATTATCCCTCTCCAATACAGCCAGAGTTCTTTCCTCTCCTCTTTTAATACTGAACATGCCAGTTCTCCTGAAAGTTCATCTGCTTATCCCACCTGTAGTCACTCCAGGTCTAAGTTCATCCTAAAATGCAGACTTCACCCTGGTTCTTCCTTGCTCAAAAGGAATTTAACCAATAGCAACCTCTTAAAGATAACATCCAAATCCCTCTTACCAGGTATGCAGAACCCACTGCAATCTCATTCCCATTAACTTTCCATACCATCTCTCACTGCACTCTGGTAACGTCCATTAAATGGACTGACTCATTGTCCCACAAACTCACTTCACAGTTTCCTGTCCATGTACCTTTGCTCCTGCTAAGCTGTTCTCCATTCCTGAGATCTTTCCACTCTTTTTATCATAACAATCATGTTAATCTCAGTTCAACGCTCAACGTCTTCCTTTCAACTCACTTGTGTAACCAGCTCTTATCCCACATTGCAGAATGCCTATGATCCACAAAGAAGTAGGAATCCTTTTCCCTTTACTCCAGGAGCAAAGGTTTTGTCTTTCCCTCAAAGAAATGTTGAAAGAAAGAATAAGAGTAAGGAATACTGGTCACTTCACCACATTTATCTTAGTGTCCTGACTATACCCAAGTAGTAACCTATTCAGACTATTCCACAAGACATCTAACTCTGAACCAAAGTGCTGCTTCTAGAACAGAATAACATAGAAATCAGCATTTTGGAAGTGCCTACAAGGTGACAGGCAACCATAGGTTTCAAAGGATGAAAACCAGCTGGTCAGGACATCTACCAGTAAGGCAGCAGGCAGAGATTATTATCTCCATTTCACAGATGTAGAAACTGATGCTCAGAGAGGCCAAATTTCTCCTGATGGTTATTCAGCTCCTAAGAGATGAAGCTGTCCCAGGTGAGTGATGACTCAACAATACACACTGTTCTTACTGCCAAAAGATACAGGTGGGATTAAGCAAAGGGATGGAAGGAGCATAATAAGTCCAAGCACCTTAAGAGCCAGAAGAGTGGAGGGATAGAGTCTGCAGGCTTCGAGTTAGGATGGGTGGATCTCACTCTCAGCGCTATGAAACAACAGTCAAAACTGCCTTCACCGAAACCTAGAATCAACAGGCATATTATGATACAGTCCCTGAACTATTAACACCACATGTCAACTTAATCAATTGCTGCATACCTATTCCTTAGACCAAGCATCTGACTGCTAGACACAGGCACTTCCATCAAACATGCTTCTAAAACATGAGGAAGCTGAAATCCTAAAATAAAATAGAGGACCAATAATTCATGATAGCTCTTGTGGCAGAACTCTCAAAAATCAATACAATATGCTTTGAACTCATTAGTTGCTCAGAAAGAACAGACTGAAGCACAACCCCCTTGAATCACTCACTCTTCATAGTAAAACAGTACACAGCATACAAGGCAATAAACAAAACCATTAAGTGACTACAATAATAAAACATATTCAACCTCTGATTATGTATAAAAAATTGGGTTTTGAAAAAATATATTTCCCTGTAAATCCATAATACACTTAAAGAAGAGCCAATTAAACCACCTAATGTGGACTGGCAAATTTTTTGAATTACACTGTAAATGTACCTTCACTTTTTCTGCCATGTTTGGTCACAATATATTTTTGTCATTTAGGAATCTCCATGTAGAATCAAAAATGCTGTAGCAAGAATCATCTATTAAAGACATGATTTTTCACAACTGATTATGTCTTATTGTTATTAAAAACATCCTAGGGGTTGGGGTTGTGGCTCAGGGGTGAGGCCCTGGGTTTGATCCTCAGCACCATATATAAATAAATCAATTAAATAAAGATCCAATGACAACTAAAATGATATTTTAAAAAAAAATCCTTTCTTTTAGCACAGGCACCCAGGTTTGCATCAAAATACAGGGATTGCATCTGTCACAAGAGCACTGGGGACAAGTACCAAACACTATGTATGGTACCC
This sequence comes from Sciurus vulgaris, assembly GCF_902686455.1. NCBI lineage: Eukaryota > Metazoa > Chordata > Mammalia > Rodentia > Sciuridae > Sciurus > Sciurus vulgaris. The sequence goes on from NC_136462.1 coordinate 125,366,389, forward strand.
TTCTCCTAATATTCCTGGGTATGACAGGTCCTTTTGTTCATCTACTAATGAGGCATTCAGAATATAAGACAAATTTTGTACGCCTTACATTTAAAACCTAGAAGTATTATGAATCTGAGATTTTTACTTGACCCTACGGACACTGACTATGTGTTTAAATGAAGGAATTAGGAGGTGACTAGAATTTAGACTCCTCTGGGTAAAGCTGAAAGCAAAGTCTGGGTAAAGTCTGAATGACATGTGGTAATTTAACTCCTGAGTATCTATACCAACAGCATCCTCCTCCAACCTAGTGCACAGAGTCTAGAAAAACACCAAGGTCAACACAGAAGTTAAGCTGAGATGAACCATGAGGACCAATAACATTTCTCCCTATAATGGCCACTATACTTCTATAAGGATATCTCAGGAAGGACACGACAGAAGAATGGCCATCTATGGAGCAAAAACCTGGATGAAAAGGGTACTTTACACTTGCACACTACTTCTTTTTTACCATGTGCATATAGAACAAAACATTTTTAAATACCCTTTTAAATATCAACCTTCTAGCCTGTCATGGAAAAGAGCCTTGGAAGCAGTCTAGCACAGAAATTGGGTGTGTGGGCTTCCAGAGAGACTGCCTGGGTCCAAATCTTTCAAGTACCACTATTAGCTAAGAAGTATTAGTCAAGGTACTGAATCTCTCCTTAAAACCTGATTTCTTCTCCTTAAGATGGGAATGATAATATCACCTGCTTTACAGAGTGACTAAGTAAATAAGGTATGCAAAAACTCTAGTAAATGTTCAATAAATGCTGACATACTATACTTGGGTACGTGAGTAATGTCTATTCTCTTTTGGCTGACTCTGAAAATTATTTCTTCTTGAATAATAACACCCTTTCAATAGTTATGTAGATTTTCTATCTGCCCAAACCGCCTCCATCAGCAGGCCTGGCTCTCTACTGCCACCTTCTGTAGTTAAAGACATCCACAAGAGACTACTCAAGCCCTGAGAGCAGGAGCCATAATGACTCCCTGAAATGTAGACTCTGACACAGGTGAAATGGGAAAGCACTCATCTGTTACAAATGGCCTTTCCCTTAGGATCCTCTGAGGGGTATCTTTTTACAAACCAAGAACAATGGAATTGCTCTTTTACACTGCCTTTCAGACTTTAACCAAGTGCCACACACTACTCTAAGCACTTCACAGACACATCCTCATTTCAACTGTCCAGCAGTCCCCTAAAGCAGACATTAGGATCCACTTTTTCCAAGTAGGAAAATCAAGGCTCAAAGAGGTGATGCAATGTGCTCAAGTCATAGAATGGTAATGTCAGAGTTGGAATTGGAGCTCAGATACTCTAGCTCTAGAGAAGTATAGGACCTTGTTCCCTGCCTGGAGAGTAACACAGACAGGGAAAGCTCTACTTACCTGCCTTAGAGATATGCTCATTCAGACTAATCACAGTAGCTATACCAGTCAGGTCAGGGCCATGAAGAGGGACAGAGGGCACACAAACTGGGGATATTGGAGGAGTTTAATAAAAGGATGGCTTTATTAAATGGTGGGCAGGACTTTAAGAGTCTAGGAAGAGTCTAGGAAGCCTTGACCATCCCTAGGTCTGAAAGTTCAAGGGATTGTGCTGGGGAACATGGCTATGGACCCAAAACTGATGCAATTAGAAGGGCTGCCAGAGAGCAGTATGGATGATGCACTGGGGTGGGAAAGATTAACACCTACTCACTCTCTGGCACACTCTGTTCTCTACTGGTACCTTCTGATATAGTAGGGGCCATCAAAAAAAAAAAAAAAAATCGACCTTCTGAGTACTGAGCAAGTGAAAAGACAGACTGTGTGACTAAGAGAGGCCTACTAAAGGGATACACCAAGATTTAAACATATCTGTTACTCCTGGGTTTGGGGACTTGGCCTATTTTTAATTTCTTATTTATGTCATATCTTTATAATCATAATAAAACTATTTTCCTTTCAAAAAAGAAATATTTTTATGAAAACCAAGAAAAATTTCCAGTCTTCTTTAGAAGACATACTTAAAACATGTTAGCAATTTTCTTAAATGTGTTTTTTATTACATCTTGACCAGCATGTTGTTTAGAAACTATCTCCAAAATTCAATGGGTAAAAATAATTTGATTTACATTATTTTCTCTTTTTTTTTTTTGGTTTTTTTTGTTTATTTGTTTGTTTTTTTGGGGGGGGTGCTGGGGATCAAAGCTAGGACCTTGTGCTTGCAAGGCAAGCACTCTACCAACAGCTATCTCCCCAGCCCCTACATTATTTTCTTAATCACCATCATATCATCATCACCATAAACAACAACTACGACTGTATAGGAAAGAAACCAAGCTAGGTGCTGAGGACCAAAGAAGTGGGACAGGGTGTCATAATACAACTACAGGGATTTGCAAACTATAGCGTGGCAGCCAATCTGGCTCTAAATAAAGGTTCCCTGGAACTCTGCCGCATAGTGCTTTCACACTATGACAGCAGAGTTGAATCATTGCAACTGACACAGTGTGGGCCACAAAGCCCCAAATACTTAATGTCTGGCCCTTTACAGAGAAGGCTTTGCCAACCCCTGCTTTAAGGCATCTACCATAAGGTTTTGGGTGGGGAGCAAGGATCAATACTTCAGTTTATCCTGTCTTAACAGATATTGACCAAAATAAATCTTATTGAAAGAAAATAATCAAATTATCTTTGCCGTAGATAGGCAAAAACACAGCAAGTAGGTTCCTCAGCAGCACCAGCCTAATCACAATAACAGTATCTAAATGTTATATTTCTTTTGGCTCTGAGTTTAGGATACCTTCACCATTATGAATAATAAAATAGACCTAAAATGAACAGTAAAACTGAGAAGAAATCAAAGCGCTTCCTATAATCTTTCACTAACCTTAGCTAACCTATGCTGCCTGATTTTCTTCAACGGAAAAATGGGCAGGTAGAACTCTTCAGTTTCTCAGATCTCTTTAAATCGAAGCTTAATGATTCTAAAAATTTTAAGGATAACTTCTCTCTTGTATATGTGACACAATCAAGAAATAAGTCAGTCACAAAGGTTTCATTTACATGAGGTATCTAAAGTAGTCAAATTCACAGAAACAGAAAATGATGGTTGTTGCCAGGGACTAGAGGGATGGGGAACGAGAACTGTTGTCTAATGGGTAATGGGTTAAGGGTTTCAGGTCTGCAAGATGAAAATGTCTAGATCTGTTGCACAATAATATGAATGTACTTACCACTGCTGAACTGTGCACTTAAAAATGATTAAGATGGTGAGTTTTATGCTATGTGTTTCTTTACTGCAATAATAAAACAAAGAAATAAAGAAAGGAAAAGAATGAGGCACTGGGGGAAGACTGGAGGGCAGCCTATGTTGTGGCAAGGTGTACATGAGGTTGTACCCAAGAAAGAAAAGAAAGGCCTGGTTTACTCTTAAGAGCAGTGAAGAACAATTTCTTCAGGTACAGAAATATAATGGTGCTTTTGAAGCTCTTGCTATTTTTCTCACTTTTTAGAAGACAAGTTCTCAAAGTCATTATTCTAAATAATTATAGCACTGTATACTCTCTCTGTCTTAGGAGCTTAGCAAAATGGAAACTTCTCCCTGGTTTCCACCATTTGTTTTACCAAGATGTTAAACGGGCACTTGAAAGTCCTGCGACCTCTCTGGTTCCAAACATTTAACTAAAACAAAATTACATAGTCCATTATATTTCTTCTGCTTGCTCTCTTCCTCCACATCTAGGACTCATAGCTCGACTAATATGAGCCTTGTGCCATCTACAACAAATTCTATTACTGCAAGTCTAAGATAAAATAACCTATTGCTTTGAAATAATAGCACCTGGATTTTATATAATGTCCTTTTCCAATGAATTCCAAGTGCTTTTTCCATTCTAGCTAGCCTTATTATCTGCTTCAATAAGTCTTTTTTTGGTAGTTAAGAAACTTGCTCTTGAAACCCTTAATGCTCCCTAAAACCTGCTAGAGCAGCATGACAGCAAAGAGGAAGCAGAAAAAGAATTCTGAAGGTTTGTCCCTCAATCAATATTCCATAGATCGGGCTGGCATTGTGGCTCAGTGGTAGAGTGTTCACCTAGCATGTGAGAGGCCCTGGATTCGATCCTCAACACCACATAAAAATAAAAGTAATAGTGTTGTGTCCACCTACAACTAAAAAATACTTTTTTTATTAAATAGATCATGAAAATAGAAGGAAGGACCAACAGAGTACAGGAAGGAAGAGAGAGGATGGGAGAAAAAAGGGAGTACTAGGGAATGAAATTAACCAAATTATGTTATATGCATGTATTAATATGTAACAACAAATACTACTATTATGTATAATTAAATTTAAAAAGAGGAATAATCAATGGAATCAGGTCAATTACAGCCATGACCAATAACTTGATACATGGAAGGCCCTGAAGGCAGACAAGTAACTACCAATAAAGACCTAACAACTTGCTTGGCTAAAAATTTGCCTAATAAGTTGATGTAAAGAGATAATTAAGTAACCGTAATAAGGAGTAGAATAATTTAAGTATAAGGAAATAAGTAAAAATGAAGAAAGTTCTATTTCTTCCAAGAAGGGGTAATAGCCACTAAGGAGGTGGCTATTGTGTGATGTGAATGATGAAAAGATGAGAAGGACCTTGAAGAGTCAGAATGAGAGGCAGGGATGGTACATCAGGCATAAAACCAGAATGAGCAAAAGTATAAATCTGGGGAAGTATGGCACGTGTTCAGAGTCAGTGACTGGTTCCCTTTGGAAGGACTTACTAAAATAAAAGCAAGATGGCTAGAAGAATGCATTCAAACCGTACTGAGAAATGCTTCCAGTGGCAGAGTAAGAAATCCAATTCTGCAGGTGGAACCAATGTATCTCTTGATCAGTCCTTGAGAGGAAAATGAGGTAGACACCAGTGGCTACAGGGAGCCAAGCTGGGTCTCCAGGAAAAGAGAAATCCACTGGCCTATGGGAGAGGCATAAGATGAGTAAACAGCTTCTTAGAGATGCTAGAAAGAACAGGGACTAGGTCTTTTCTGCCATTTTAAAATTGTACATAGACTACTTCCGAACAGTTTCAGTCATTATAAAATGTGTTACAAAACTGCCCACCATTCCCACACTCTACCAAAAACTTGTAAGTTTGTCTCCTGAGAAGGCCCTTACAGCCAGGTCTCAGGGCTGCAAACAAGCCCCCTGGACTCCAGATACCAGTAGGTTATACCCCAACTTATCCAACCAGACAAACAGATTTCCCTTAAGGACTTCTAAAGTCTTTAGAAAGAATAGCACAAAGGAGTTCCCTTTCTAGAAATGGGATTGCTCTGTATCTTATTGTTGTAGTGATAACAAGAATCTACACATGTGATAAGACTGCATAAAAATGTGAACACATATACATACGCATGAATGAACACATGTAAAACTGGTCAAATCTGAATAAGGTCTGGAGACTGTACCCAGGTCAACTGCCTAGTTTTAATAGTGTTCAAAAACTTTTAAGATGTTATTACTGAAGGACACTGGGTGAAGAAGGCACTCTGCACTATTTTTTGTAACTTATCATTTCAAAATAAAATCTTTTAAAAGCCTATTGGAAAACATACTCTGACCTCCAACTGAAAAAGTCTAAAACCAAACCAACCCCATAATCTTGATCTTAAACTCTAATTATAATAACCTATTTACTGCTTGCCTCCACAAATGTGCTTCCCAGCCTTCCACATGTGTTCCACCTTTGGAGTCTCTGCTTTTGTAATCCCGCCCTTCCTTCACACTCACTCAGTTATTTCCTTCACCTTCCCACCACTCCCCGCAGGCTCTGGCTATTCTAAATTCCAATAAGCAATGGCATCAGAGCTGTGTGGTAGGTACTTATTATATGCACTCGGGCAGGTTCCCTCTCCTCAGTAATGATTAAATGTTCTATATCCTTTTCCACAAGCAGATTTTGATAGGGTGGAGTCAGATGATTTCCCTGAACTATCAGAAGGATGTTTGTTTGAAATGGATATACTGTCTACTTTATAACTTTGTTCAATGTTTCCCCTAAGTGCTCTCCTGGCTTCTTTGTCCTGATTTGTCTAACCATTAAAATCAATTTTTCCCATTACTTGATATATACATATATTGGAAAAGATTATAGATTCCTTGATAGTATTTTTCAATACAGATAGAACTGAATGATTTATATTGTTTTTCTCCAATACAACTAATGAGGCTATAAGAAGAGAGAGGGTGGGAATTATTCTATTGAGGTTACACATGTATGTGTAGACACACACATACACACACACATCACAAGTCCATGGTCATTATGAAGGTCAGGACATTAAAACAAAGGTCATTTTCACATTCAGTAATTCTACATTCAAGTAACTATTTTCAGTCATCTGTTTTCAATTAGTTTCATCCAATCATTATTATAATCCAAGAATCTAGCCTCTTATTCCTAAAGAGTATGCCTACCCAAAAAATTGAACAGCATCTTCTTCCCTTCCTCCAAAATATAATTTCTGCATTAGACTATACATTTTTGTTCTCCATGATTTTGATGACTATATTTAACCAGTCTTTTAGAGAGAGAAAGTCTTGGAAATAAGAACACCTGGTAAGTTTTAGCCTCACTGTTGACTGTGTGATTTTGGACAAGTCATTTCCATCTAGACCTGTTCTCCTACCTACGAATGAAAGATGGACTTAAATGATCAAAAATGCCTTCCAGTTCCAATGATCCCCGGAATGCTGATTAAATGCCTGAAGGATATATAAATGCTGGAGACTGCAGGCAAACCACTACCTCAGACTAATAAATTTGTGAAACACTGACATCTGCTGGAAATTGAGCACAACTTAACCCATCTAAGAAACAGCCTTTAAAAACCTCATTTCTCTCATTTTGAAAACATGTTATAAAGGATGTATGTTTCTTATGAAATCAAATTTTTAATATTTGATTTTATCAAGCTTAAGAAAATTTTGAGGAAAATAACTTTCAAATTATTTCAAAGACTTCTAGTTCCATTTGGAAATTTGAGTCTATGTACCTGTTTTCCTTTACAACACAAATAACCAGCTTTAAAATATAATGGAAAAATTCCATTTATAATAACAAATATAAATTAAGAATAAGAATACACTTAAAGAAAATGAGCAGAAGCAACAGGACTAAAAGCAAAAACACTTAAAAAGAAGTAAAGAAAAGGTCTTTAAAAAATGAAGAAATGTATCATATTCCTAAAGAAGATTCCTAAAGAAATCCATTTTCCCCATATTAATCTACAAAGTTAACACTACTCCAGTCAAGATCTCCAGGAGATCTTGGGGGAGAAATAACAAAATTACTTTCAAGCTCATTTATTAAATGAGTATGTAAGAATATTATGGGGCTGGAGATGAAGCTCAGTGGTAGGGTACTTCCTTAACATACAGGAGGCCCTGGAGTCAATACCCAGCATGAAGACAAAAGAATAGTTAGCTAGATTTTTCAAACCAGAACCCAACATATACAAGAATTTAGTACATGAAATGAAAATGGTAACATTTCAAACCAAAAAGAAAAGACAGATAATTCAATAAATGGTGCTGGAACACCTGGCTACAATTTTTTAAAGTTACATTCCCTCCCTGAACACATCAACCTAAATTCAAAAAGAATTAAGATTTCAATAATGAAGAAATAAAATACTAGGTAGTGGAGACTTTCATAATTTCAAAAGTAAAGAAAGAAAGATCTCCTAAAATGAAACAAAAGGCAAAAAACCCTATAGAAAAAGATTAATGGGCTTTATCAATGAAATTGTAAACATTTCTATCCCTCCAAAACAAACCATACATAAAATTAAGAAGAAATATTTTAAATGGATAGAAACTGTTCACAGCATGACTGACTACATGACAGACTAATAGTTAATATTTTAATACTTAAGAAATTGTTACCATTCATCAGAAAATGATGAATACAAAAAAGAGAGAATAAATTCCCAAGAGCAATGGGAGAAAAAAACAATGCTTTGTAAAAGACAAACTAGAAGACTGTACATAATGATCAAGTTGGATGCATCCCAGGGATTCAAGGTTGATTCAATATATGTAAATCCAATAAATGTAATTTGTCACATAAATAGAATGAAAGGTAAAAATCACATGATTATCTCAACAGATGCAGAAAAGGCCTTCAAAAAAATTCAGCACCCATGTTAAAAACACTGAAGAAACTAGGGACATAAGGAACATACCTCCATATTGTAAAGTCTACATATGACAAACCCAAAGCTAACATCTTACTGAGGGGAGAAAAACTGAAAACATTTCCTCTAAAATCAGGAATACTCTCACCATTTCCATCCATTATAGTTCAACTCTAGCCAGAGTAATCAGGCAAGAGAAGGAAATTAAAGGGGTACATATGAGAAAAGAAAAAATCAAACTATGTCTATTTGCTGATAGCAGAATTCTATAAGTAGAGGACCCAAAAACCTCTACCAGACAACATCTAGATCTGATAAACAATCTCAGCAAAGTAAGAGACATACAAAAAAAAATCAACAAATAAACAACCTAACACTACAGCTCAAAGTCCTAGAAAAAGAACAGACCACACCAAAAGTAGTAGAAGACAGGAAATAGTTAAAATCAGAGCTGAAATCAATGAAATTGAAACAAAAGAAGTAATTGAAAAAATTGACAAAATAAATAGTTGGTTCTTTGAAAAAAATAAACAAAATTGATAAACCCTTACCAGGCTAACAAAGAGAAGGAGAGAGAAAACTCAAATTACTAAAATTCAGAATGAACAAGAAAATATCACTACAGACACGAGTGAAATACAAAATATAATTAGAAGCTATTTTGAAAATCTATACTCCAACAAAATAGAAAACCTCGAAGACATCAACAGGTTTCTAGAGACATATGAATTGCCTAAATGAACCAAGAGGACATACACAACTTAAACAGTTCAATTTCAAGTAATGAAATAGAAGAAGTCATCAAAAGCCTACCAACAAAGCAAAGTCCGGGACCAGACGGGTTCTCAGCCGAGTTCTACAAAACCTTTAAAGAAGAGCTCATTCCAATACTCCTCAAAGTATTCCATGAAATAGAAGAGGAGGGAACCCTCCCAAACTCATTCTATGAAGCCAATATCACCCTGATACCTAAACCAAACAGAGACACATCGAGAAAAGAAAATTTCAGACCAATATCCTTAATGAACATCGATGCAAAAATTTTCAACAAAAAATTTTAGCAAATCGCACACAAAAATATATTAAACAGATAGTGCACCACGATCAAGTGGGTTTTATCCCAGGGATGCAAGGTTGGTTCAACATCCGGAAATCAATGTCATTCACCACATCGACAGACTTAAAGTCAAGAATCACATGATTATTTCGATAGATGCAGAAAAAGCATTCAATAAAATACAGCATCCCTTCATGCTCAAAAAACTAGAAAAAACAGGGATAGTGGGAACATTCCTTAACATTGTAAAAGCCATCTATGCTAAGCCATGGACAATATCATTCTAAATGGCGAAAAACTGAAAGCATTCCCCCTAAAAACTGGAACAAGGCAGAGATGTCCTCTTTCACCACTTCTATTCAACATTGTCCTTGAAACTCTAGCCAAAGCAATTAGACAGACCAAGGAAATTAAAGGGATAAAAATAGGAAAAGAAGAACTCAAACTAACCCTATTTGCTGATGACATGATTATATATTGAGAGGAATCCGGAAATTCCACAAGAAAACTTTTAGAATTCATAAGTGAATTCAGTAAAGTAGCAGGATATAAGATTAATGCTCATAAATCCAATGCATTTTTATACATAAATGATGAATCTTCAGTAAGAGAAGTTAGGAAAACTACCCCATTCACAATAGCTTTGGAAAAAAATAAAATACTTGGGAATCAATCTAATAAAAGAGGTGAAAGACCTCTACAATGAGAACTACAGAACACTAAAGAAAGAAATTAAAGAAAACCTTAGAAGATGGAAAGATCTCCCATGTTCTTGGATAGGCAGAATTAATATTGTCAAAATGGCCATATACCTAAAGTGCTATACAGACTCAATGCAATTCAAATTAAAATCCCAATGACATACCTTACAGAAATAGAGCAAGCAATCACGAAATTCATCTGGAAGAATAAGAAACCCAGAATAGCTACAGCAATCCTTAGCAGGAAGAGTGAAGCAGGGGGTATTGCAATACCAGACCTTCAACTCTACTACAAAGCAACAGTAACAAAAACGGCATGGTGTTGGTACCAAAATAGACAGGTAGATCAATGGTACAGAACAGAGGACACGGACACAAACCCAAATAAATACAATTTTCTCATACTAGACAAAGGTGCCAAAAATATGCAATAGAGAAAAGATAGCCTCTTCAACAAATGGTGCTGGGAAAACTGAAAATCCATATGCAACAGAATGAAACTAAACCCCTATCTCTCACCCTGCACAAAACTCCACTCAAAATGGATCAAGGACCTTGGAATCCTGCATCTTCCAAATCTTCAACATGTCTGCTTAGGATCAGACTTCCTTAACAGGACTCCCATAGCACAAGAAATAAAAGCAAGAATCAATAACTAGGATAGATTCAAACTAAAAATCTTTCTCTCAGCAAAGGAAACTATCAGCAATGTGAAGAGAGAGCCTACAGAGTGGGAGAATATCTTTGCCACTCATACTTCAGATAGAGCACTAATTTCCAGAATATATAAAGAACTCAAAAAACTCTACACCAAGAATAGAAATAATCCAGTCAACAAATGGGCTAAGGAAATGAACAGACACTTCACAGAAGAAAATCTACAAGCAATCAACAGATATATGAAAAAATGTTCAACATCCCTAGTAATAAGAGAAATGCAAATCAAAACCACCCTAAGATTCCATCTCACCCCAATTAGAATGGTGATTATCAAGGATACAGCAACAATAGGTGTTGGCGAGGATGTGGGGGAAAAAGTACACTCATACATTGCTGGTGGGGTTGCAAATTGGTGCAGCCACTCTGGAAAGCAGTGTGGAGATTCCTTAGAAAACTTGGAATGGAACCACCATTTGACTCAGCTATCCCACTCCTTGGCCTATATCCAAAGGACTTAAAATCAGCATACTATAGAGATACAGCCACATTCATGTTCATAACTGCTCAGTTCACGATAGCCATATTGTGGAACCAACCTAGATGCCCTTCAATGGATGAATTGATAAAGAAACTGTGGTATATATATACAATGGAATATTACTCAGCCATAAAGAATAATGAAATCATGGCATTTGCAGGCAAATGGATGAAATTGGAGAATATCATTCTAAGTGAGATAAGCCAATCTCAAAAAACCAAAGGACGAATGATCTCACTGATAAGCAGATGATGACACATATTGGGGGGGGCAAGAATGGAGGAAGGAAGGACTGTATAGAGGGAAAAGAGGGGTGGGAGGGGTAGGGGAAGGAAAAAAAATAACAGAATGAATCAAAAACTATTCCCCTATGTAAATGTATGATTACACAAATGGTATGCCTCTACTTCATGTACAGTGAAACAAGATGTATCCCATTTGTTTACAATAAAAATAAATTTACAAAAAGATCAATATACAAAAATCAATAGCTTTCTTATATTCTAATAATGAAAATGCCAAGAAAGACATCAAGAAATTACTTAATTCACAATAGCCTCCGAAAAATAAAATATTAGGAATAAATCTAACTAAGGTGGTGAAAGGTCCTACAGTGAAAATTATAAAGCGATGAGGAAACTGAAGAAGAACTTAGAAGATGGAAAGACCTACCATGTTCATAGATAGACAGAATTAATATTATCGAAATGGCTGTACTGCCAAAAGCAACCTATATAATCCATTCAATCTTCCAGCAAAATACCAAAGACATTCTTCACAGAACTAGAAAAAAAAAGTTCTGAAATTTATATGGAATAATAAAAGGCCTAGAATAGCCAAAGCAATCCTGAGCAGCAAGAACAGCACTGGAGGCATCACAATACCTGATCTCAAATTAAATTATACTATGGAGCTATAGTAATAAAAACAGCATGTATTGAGATAAAAACAGATGGGAAGACCAATGGAACAGACTAGAAGACAGAGAGAAACCCAAAAGATACAGTCATCTGATTCTTGACAAAAGGTGCCAAAAACATATGTTGGAAAAAAAGATAGTCTTCCCTTCCCCTTCTCCCCATGCTGGGGACCAAACCCAGGACCTCATGCATGCCAAGCAAGTGTTCTACCACTGAGCCATATCCTCAGCAGCACTTTTTTTTTTTTTTTTTTTTTTGGTCTCGACTTCCTTTACTGTGTTGCAGGATTGGTTTCTTTGTAAAATAATAAATGTGCACTAAAGGAAATCTGAAAAATAGAGAAAAACTGAAAACTACTCATAAAATTAAAAATTAATTAAATTAAATTAAATTAAAAATTATCCACCTTCATTGAGACATGGTTGTTGGTAATGTCTGGGTAAGCAGTTTTCTTAGTCTTTCTTCCCTGCTCAGCACTTTCTTAACAAATGGTTCTGGGGAAACTGAATATCCATATGAGAAAAATTAAACTAGATCCCTACTTCTAACCCTGCACAAAAATCAACTGAAAGTGGATCAAAGTTCTAGGAATTAGACCAGAAATAGTGAAACTGCTAGAAGAAAAATAGGGGCAACATTCTAACATATTGGCACAATATATTATCTTATCCTTAATAAGAATCCTAAAGCTCAAGAAAAAAAATCAAGAATCAATAAGTGGAATGGCACTAAATTAAAAAGCTTCTGCACAGCAAAGAAAAATAAGAACATGAAAAGAGAGACTACAGAATGGGAGAAAATCTTTACCAGCTTCTCTTATGATGGAATTAATAACCAGAAACACAAAAAATATTTAACACCAAAAAATAACAATAATAATAACCTACTCAATAAATGGGAGAAAGATTTAAAGAGATATTTCTCAAAAGAAAAAATTAAAATGGCAAAAAAAAATTAGCAATCAGGGAGATGTAATCAAAAGTACACTCGAATTTCATCTCACCCCAGTTGGAATGGCAATCATCAAGAACACAAATAACAATAATTGCTGGTGAGGATGCAGGGGAAAAGGTACACTTACACCTTGTTGGTGGACTACAAATTAGGACAACCACTTTGGGAAGCCATATGGAGACTCCCAAAAGACCGGGAACGGAACCACCATATGGTCCAGCTATACCATTCCTTGGTATTTATCCAAAAGGACTAAAATCGGCATACTATAGTGATACATATATATCAGTGTTTATAGTAGCACAATTCACAACAGCTAAGTTGTGGAACCAGCCTAGTGCCCATCAATAGATGAATGGATAACAAAAATGTGGCATATATACACAATGGATTTCTATTCAGTCAAACACAAAAAAAATGGAATTATGTCATTTACTAAATTACGTCATTTGAAGTGAAGAAGAAATGGAGGTAAGTGGAAGAAACTGGAGAACATCATGCTAAGGGAAATAAGCCAAACTCAGAAAGTCAAGGATTAAATATTTTCTCTCATATATGAAAGCTAGAGAGAAAAGGGGAATTTTAAAAAAGGGATCTCACAAAAACAAAAGGGAGAAAAAGCAGTAGAGACAGGAAAGGGGGAAGGAGGAGGGAAGGGAAATGGAAGAACTAGGGAATGAAGCTGACCAAATTATGACCTATAAATTTATGAATATATCACAGTGTATTCTAATTTTATATAAAATTATAAAATGCACCAATTTAAGAAATAAATAAATAGAAGACCAATGGAGCAGGGAAGAGAGTTGGGGGAAAGAGGAGGGGAGGGAAAGGAGACACACTGGGGATTGAAATGGAGCAAACTATGCTATATGCATTTATGAATATGTCAAAATGAATACCCACTATTATGTATAACAATAATTCACTAAACATTCTTAAAAAGACAAATTGAAAGGTTATAAAACAAACAAAAGCCTACAAAAGTCACCATCATATTTTGTCTTTTTCCATAATTATCACATTATGACCATTGTAATTTTAAAAAGAAATGAAAAGGAAATTAAAACAAAACCTAATAATCATCCCTTTGATCAATTCTCCAAGACAAAACCAGAAAAACTAACACAACAAAACTAAGCTACTTCTAGGGTTGAAAATCCAAGTAGCAGAGATCATAAAACACCCTAAATAAATTTCTTCTGAGAATATTAGCAAACTTTTTCAATATATTAGTGAAGTTTCCTGCTGCTAATATACTTTTTTAAAAAAAATTTTTATTAAAAGGAGCATGCTTCTTCCTGATAAGACCTCCTGGCAAACTACTACAGGTAGAATATCCCTAACGCAAAAACCTAAAATCTGAAATCCTCCAAAATCTGCAACTTTTTGGTTGCTGCATGTGAAAATATTCCACATCTGACCTCAAATATGGATCACAGACACACTAAAATATTATATAAAATTACTTTCACTCTATGTGTAAAAGATACATATGAATTCACAATGAATTTTGTGTTTTGACTTGGATCCTGCCCCCAAGACATCTCATTATGAATATGCAAATATTCCAAAATTCAAAATTTTCAAAACATTTCTGGTCCCAAGAACTTGAGACAAGGGATATTCCAAATGTACCCACAGTTAGACTTGGCTTAGAAATAACTGCCCTTCTGAAGCATTCCCAAGTACTTCTAGGCAAAAAGAACTCTCCATCCTGAGTCCCCAGAGCACTCTGGGCACATCAGCATTTCAATCCTTAGCACCAGGACTGAAATCACTAGTGAATGTATTAAGTCACCAACATCAGCAGCAGCAGCACCATCAAGCACTTATTGTACAACAGACACTGTACTAAAAGCTTTACACAAATTTCTTTTTTAATTTCCAAAACAATCCAGTGAAGCAGATATTGTCCTGATTTTCAAATGAAGGACCAGAGTCTTAGAGTCAGGCACTTACTCGTGTCCACTGAGCTAGCATGCAACAGCATCAGTAAGTAAACTCAAGCTTTGTCTAAAACAAAACCTGCACCTTACCTGCTCTTCATCCTCTCTCCATATAGCTGTTCTTGCCCACTAAACTAAGCTCCGTATGATCAGAGATCATGTCCCTTATTCACCATTTTGTTTCCAGGTCATCACAGGGGCCTGGCACACAGCAAATAGTCATTAGTGGCCCTTCATTTGTTATTTCAATGTGCATTCATTCAAGAAAAAATCTGCACAGCCATGTGTTGGTGACAGGTATGTCAACTAGAGTAACCTTTTTGAAAAACAAAATGGAAACATCTATAAAAAAAAAATGAAGAATCCAGTGTCATTCCAGTGATGGCAATTGGTCCTATGGTCTTACTTGCATATGTATGCCAAAAAAAACTTTCTGGATGTTATTATATTGTTATTATATAATTAATTTACTATTATTTGTAACATTTTAAAAACAGAGGTAATCTTAATGTCTATCAACAGAAGATTACTTAATTTTGAGCACATCAATACTATGCAAACATTTAAAGCCCTAAGCTAGAGTTGAGGGTATAGTTCAGTGGTAGAGCGCTCAACCGGCATGTGCAAGATCCTGGGTTCAATCCCCAGCACCACACACAAAAAAAGAAAAACTCACTATGCTAGACCTATATGTGCTGCTATGAAGATTCTAAGGTTTATTAACAAGTGTAAAAGCAAGATGCAGAACAGAATATAGACATGACTTAACCTGTGTAAGTTTTATCTAAACAATACATATAGATCTAGAGGGATACACAAGTATGTTAACAATGGATGACTCTGAGAAATAGGCTGGAGAGAGGGAAGGTGAGACTTACTCATTTCATACCCTTGAAGCCATTTAAACTCTTTACCATGGGTACATAATTTCTTTTATGAATGAAAGAATGAGTGAATGAATGAATGAATGACTACCCTACTGTTAAGAACTTTTCTTTTTTGTTTGTTTGGGTACTGTTTGTTTTTTAAACATCAACACAGAATGAAATGAAGTACAGTTAACTTAAGATTGGCCAAAATGGCTAACTGTATATCAATACCCTTAAATCAAGTTTTGATATTCAAAGACTATATTCTCATTTTAAAGATTTGGCAGGTTCTTTACACCACCACCAAAAAATAAAATACAATATAAGTAAAATCATCCTTTCACTCACCATTTTTTTCATTTTACCTGATAAATCCACAGAGGATACAAAACAAGCAAATATTATCTGGAAGCAACTGGTAAAATCTGCTTTGCTTGTTGTTTATCACAAACTGAACTGCAGCTAAAAGTACAAAGCTAGTAACTCCTCTCAGAAGACAACAGTGGAAAAGCTGATGGGTGAATGTCAGGGCAGTTCTTATTTCTCATTTCCCACTCTCATCAATCACATCAGCCCTAATAAATGGTGTCTTCTCACTTTCTACAGCAATAGAAAAACAAAACAAAACAAAAAAACCTTTATAGGCTCTTAATTCTTGTACATTGCTTATACTCATTTCCATATACTTAAAGATTGTGCTGTGTTCTCCTTTTAGCTAACTGCCTTTTCCATATTTATATTTATCATTTCTTTACTTTTATAAATTATACTAGTCTAGAAAATAATTTCAAAGACATTTCATGCTTTAGAAAACTTCATCTAGAAAATGAAATTAATGTTGTTCTGCCCATCTGTCATATTAGCTACCCAGGCTCCCTATTTAATTTCAGGGCTCACCCCTTGACCATTCTCAGAAAATCCTGAGTCAGTATTTACTATTTCCTGACCTCCAGATCTATACACCCAACAAGTTACATACCAGCATCTTCAGAGGCCCAAGCCACCTGAAATAGTATTCATGATCTGCTCCCCAACACCCACCAAACTTGCTCTCCCTTCAGCATTCTCAACCTCATTGAAGAGCATCACACCCAGATGGCAAAGCCAGAATGTCTCTCAATAGTCTCAAATAGTCAGTCCCCATGGCCTGAACACACTATATTCTGCATGTATCAAAATCCATTCTATTCTATCAGATTTCCTAGTCTCTTTAGCCTTCAACTTACCCAGTCTGACCTCCTTAGTGCTAGCAAAACAAGCTTCCCCCAACACAGAAATGATCACATCATTCCCCTGATTCTTTCAATAACTCTCAAGCACTTTCATAATAAAAGTCAAACCCTCATGTATGGCATACAAAACCTTTCATGATGTGGGTCTCCAGTCTCAGCCCAGGATCATCCCCTGAATCACAAACTGCCCAGAGCTGATTGTGATAAGAGCTGCTGGTGGCACTCTCCCTTTTTTCTCAGTAGTAAATCAGGACTTCAGTCAGAAGGCCATGAATCCCACTGCAAAACTACATTTCTCAGCTTCCTTGACAGATATAGATGGCCTTGTACCAAAGGTCTGGGAAACAGAATTTACAAGATAAGGGATGCTCTTTTTTGTCCCTGTCACCCTCTGTTTCTTCCTTTTACAGGGAATCAAAATTAACAACTAAAGCTTGAGATGCTATGCTGGACCATACAGCATATGTGGCAAGATCTGTCCCATATGACTTCAAGATCTCCAAGACAGCCATAGACTATTACTACTACTCCCATACTTCCTTTCCAAGTATTCCACTGTTACTATGGGATTTTATGACAGATGTAGCCAAGTCTAAGTCTAACTGATAGGCGGGGCATGTCCTCCCTTTACCCAAATCCAGGGCACACAATGGCAGCATCAAAAGGCACAGAGTACCATCCCCCAAAGAGCATGTCTTTGGATAAAGTAAGTCTGTCAGAAAACCCTGGCTCTGCCTTTGAGCTGCAGCACACTCATAAATACTGCACTAAGACTTACTTTATCTGCAAAACTGGGGTAACAGTGTGATAAACGATGCTACTACACCACTACATATGTAGAACCATTTAGCATAATCCTTAGAACCTGACACTCAAAAGGTAGGTACTAATAATTTATCCATATGACTGCCTCTATACAAAAGTTCCTTAAGAGAGAGGGGCTGGGGATATAATTCAGATGGTAAGAGTGCTTGCCTAGCATACACAAGGCCCTGGGTTCAATCCCTAGCATCACCAAAAAAAAAAAAAAAAAAAAAAAAAATTTTTTTTTTTAAATGTTCCTTAGGAGACAACTGCCTCACTTTCTCTGCCCTCTAGTAGATTAAATTAACAGAAAAGAGTTCTCACAGACCTTTACACACTTCATGGTACTTCCATCAACAGAGGATAAGAAGCAACTCTTCTAAGCTGGGCCCAGGGTCTATGCTAACTTAGTACCTCCATGTATGGCACAGTGTTACACATGGTAGGGCTCACAATGAGTGAACAGAGAAAATATTTTAGGGAGAAACAGAAAGAGACACCGTGTACATACTGATTATAGTGCTCAGTTCCTAATTTTCATTTACCTAATTCCAATTTTTTTTTTTTTGGCCTTAGTCCAATGAAATCAAGGGTGGTTTTATGCTGGCATTTAGTTTCTTAAAGTTAAAAAAAAATCACCCAAAAAGGTTGACAACTCCAGGCAAATTTCCAAATATTGTAATGTGCTTTCTATTGTTTCAGGGGAAGGGGTTTCATAATGAAAGAAAATATTCAGTAATCTTATATAGATAAATCCAAAGTGTTATCAATCATATAACTTCCATTGTTCACAAAGAAGACCTTGATTTGTAAAAGAGACATAATTTTCATTCTGAGGAGACAAAGTAGAAAGATACTTCAAGGTATAAAATTGTCATTGTTAATAAACAAATATTGCACACATCTGCAATCCCAGTGAGTCTGGGGGCTGATGCAGGAGGATCACAAGTTCAAGGTCAGTTTCTGCCACTTAGCAAGATCCTGTCTCAAAATAAAAAAATAAAAAAATAAATTAAGGGCTGAGGATATAGCTCAGTGGAAGAGAGCCCCTCGGTTCAATCCCCAGTACCACAATAAATAAAAAAAATTTTAAATGCATTAAAATTCAATATAAGGAACTCAGCACACATATTTAACTTTCTATTTTACCAATGAAAAAATGAATGTGGGAAATGTATCTATTATACTGTTGGAAACCAGGGAAGGGTACCATGACTATATCAGACACTTTGAGGTATTTATGCAAGATATAATTTAGGAAAAGGGAAAATAATAATGAATCTCATGTTGAAGAAAAGGCTGCCTGCCTTGGGAATAACTGGCAGAAAACTACCTCAGACTTTCAGTCAAGTTCCTAGCCAGAAGGGGTACATAAGGATGGGTCTAGGTGTAGCAAGCAGTCAAAAACCAAATTGTGACCCTTTTGGAGCACTAGATACCTGGTGCAGAGTCAATTTAATGAGAAACATCACCTTCAGCCCCCATCCGAGCTTACCCTCAATGCCACGTGCTAAGCAAGGGTGGCTATGGCCATACCCCTAACAAAGGCTCCAGACTCTGGAGCTTCTACCCCTACAAATCTGGTTCTATGCAGAAACCAAACTCTTCATACAGTAGCAAAGCTCCCTTCAGCAGCTGCCTATAACAATCATTTGCTCCCTTCTCCCCTCAGTTTACACCTCAAATCAAGAATCTTCATTCAGGCAAAATAAATTGGTAAATTAAAATTTTTCTCTTCTTCTCCAGTAGGATGAATTGGACATAATAACTTTCTTATGTTTATATATGAATACACAACCAGTAAAACTCCACATCATGTACAACAAGAAGAATGGGATCCTAATTAGAATAAGTTATACTCCATGTATGTATATGTCAAAAATACATTCTACTGTCATGTATATCTAAAAAGAACAAATAAAAATAAATTTAAATTTTTTTTATTTTTTATTTTTTCCTTCTCAAGCTGGGCTCGAACACTAACCACATATAATCTCTAAAAGAACCCATTAGAACCAATATGGAACAAACCTAAATTTATCTTAGTACAAGAAGAAAGGAAAAAAAATCACCCCAGTTTAAAACTTTGTAAATTAAAAAACTAAAAAGAAAATTTTTTAAAAGAACTGGAGCACCTTTTTGCCTGTAGGATAGTTACAACAAAATTTTGATAGACTAGTGGCTATGAACAAATTTAGCAGAAGGAATATGGACAGTCCTCACAACTAAAATGATCTGTGTTTTGTTTTGCTTTGGTTTAGTTTGGGTTTTTGTTTATTTCCATGAGAAGCTCTAATTATAGGTTCAGATGATCACTCTTTTGAGTTCAAGGTTTTCCTTTTATCCTAAGTTTTCCCCTTGATCATCTTCCAAATATCAGATTTACCTATGTTATCCTGATGGAAAGCTAGAGTCCATTTTTCTCAGAGTTAGCCCAATGGCCCTCAAAAATATTACTAAGAGAATCCTGGACAGAGCTTAAAGAAAAAGTTCTTATCAGAAGTTAAGATTTGGGCAGAAACCACTAGCAAAAAGAGACCTGATGTGGATGCCTCTACAATATAATGGAATAACAGAAAGTAGCTTTACAAAATAGCAAAGTAGACCACAGAAAAGAACCTAGGTATGCAGATTTATTCTGTGGGCCAGACCCTGGGGCTAAAGTCTGTTCAGTGGGCATGCACATACAGGAACATAAGTCCCAACATACAACCTCCAAGACATTTTCCCTCAAGTAATAAAAGTGAGGGCTGGGGCTGTAGCTCAGTGGCGTAGCAGAGCACTTGCCTAGCACAGGTGAGGCACTGGGTTCAATCCTTAGCATCACATAAAAATAAACAAATAAAATAAAGGCATTCTATCATCTACATACATACACACACACATACATACATACATTTATACTTTTAAAAAAACTAACAGTGATAAAAACATAACTCTTCCAATAGCAAAAAAAAATCTGCAAAACTACATGTCAACAATTTCTTCCCAATTTCCCTACCACACCCCAGTCTCCAACTAATTCACCTCTCTTATGAAATAGAGTTTCTACAGGGAAAAAAAAAAAAAAAGATTAAGACATCTTTTAAATATCCCTGTTTAAGGAGTTTCAAATTTATTGTAAAAGCTATCATCAATACCTTTCCCAATTCAATAGAAGTTTGAAAGTTAGCAAATCACACAAATGAAGTACAATTCTTGGTTGATTACCATCGTTAATTAACTGCTGAGGTGATCTTAGCCAAACTCACTGGAATAAAATCAATATGCTCTTTCCAAAGAAATAAAATTTGTGGCATAAAGAAACAGGTATTAAGTTTTCTGAATGTTTCTTTACATACATTTCCAGGTCATATATGAAATTTTTTTAACATCTGTATTCATTATTCTGTAAGGCTATTTTTCTTATAATCTAACTAGATTGTTTTTATCTTATAACTTCTTGTACCCATCAAATTCAGAAACATTTCCAAATATTTTTTAAATGTAAATAAATGAAAAGTGAAACAAAGAGGGGGAAATGCCAGGATGGTCATAAAAACCAACAAAAGTTTCCCAACCATTTATTAAAGATGCCTGTTATGGTTTGGAGTGAGAGGTTCCCCCCAAAAAGCTCAAGTGTGAGACAATGCAAGAAGGTTCAGAAGAAAAATGATTGGGTTGTGAGAGTCTTAACCCAATCAGTGAGTTAATCCCCTGATAGGGATTAACTGAGTGGTAACTAAAGTAGTAGGGTGTGGCTGGAGGAGGTGGGAATTGGGGTTTATATTTTGTATCTGGAGAGTGGAGTCTTTCTCTCTCTGCTTCCTGATCAATGTGTGAGCTGCTTCCCTCTGCCACACTCTTCTGCCATGATGTTCAGCCTCATTCAAGCCACAAGGAATGGAGTCGGCCTTCTATGGAATAAGACTTCTGAAACCGGGAGCCCCAAAATAAACTTTTCCTCCTCTACAATATTTTAGTCACAGCAATGAAAAGCTGACTAAAACTATGCCTTAGTCAAATGAATTCTTAGAGCTGGTGTATGTGGGACATAAATCTCTAAAGTTCTAAGAAATTTTTCCAGTGAAAGTTGCTATCAGAACAATTTAATCTATAATTTTTCCAATCTAAAAAGTATAACTTTCTAAATATGAAGATGAAGAATCAGTACTAAAGATCTAAAGTTCAAAGTCCACATAATTTTTTAAAAATATGTAACGTGGAAGCATATCTCCAGTTAACAGAGACCTATAATTAACTGGGATAACAGAAGAATATACACTGAAGCTTCAGGGTGGGTGAGAGAAGGATGGAGTGAGAGAACATAACAATCCAAGGATGCTATAGCCCACTCTGGTACTTTTGATTTATGATTCAAGTGAGGCCTGGATGTTTTCTAAATGCTCTGCCGTTTGTAGCAGACCTAGGAGACAGGAAAAGCAATAACTAAGGCATTGTACCTAAGAATCAAGTATCTAGCTTGTTTTAAGCAAACTAAGTATAAATAAGAATTTCTACTAAAGGAGATTAGAAAAAAGGGCAAAACATAATTGTTTTTGTTTTATATCAACCTTTCTGCTCCTACTTCAATATAGTATTCAATATACAATAGTCAATTTTTTGCAACTTCACATATAATTTTATGCTACTGAAAATGAGTCATCATTGAAGGAACGCTTAAGTTTCTGTGTGGAGCAGATGATTTTCTTCACAGAAAGTAATCTCAGGGTCAAAGTGAAATATGATAACTTGCATTTTAAAGAGTTCTAGAAAAAGGAGAGGAATCTTTTTGATATGATGGTTAATTTTATGTGACTTGATTGCCCATGGAATGTCGAGACTAAATATTATCTCTGGATGTCTCTAGAATGAAATTAACATTTGAAGTGGTGGACTAAGCGAATGCCCTCCCAACATGGGTGGTCATCATCCAATCCATATGAGGACCTACACAGAACAAAACATGGAGGAAGGAGGAATTTGTCCCTTCTCTGCTACCTCACTACTTCAGCTGGAATATCTCACTTCACCTCTTACACAGGCACTTGACAGAAAATATCTGTCAACTCCAGAACTATAATTTAAGTGAAAAGACAAAAAAGGCTGATGTAAGAATTTATCCCATTCAAGAATCCAGTAATGTATATAAAGACATCAAAAATAAAAACATTCTAAAAATATACCACACATAGACCATACTGAAAAAATTACTTAAAGGAACTCTGACCAAGAAGTTAATCAAAAAACATAAATCAAGAAAGAAGAAGACATGGTATAATAAAAGAAGCAGTCAATCATGAACCAGGAAAATACTGAACTATTAAAATAATTGTTCTTTATTAATATAGTAAAATCATTCCTTAAAGAATAGATAAACATCTTTATTATCACTAGTTTAAAATCTCAGTTCATGTAGATAAAAAATTGAAAGAAAAAGCACAGTTTCTTATCTTTCATAGGAGGTATAATGTCAATAGACACTATATTGATAATGCTAGTGAGAATTTGAGATTTAAAAAATATTGTAATGTAACCAACAGGAGAAATAAATGTATAACTATCCAGTACTAAAGGGGAAAAAAGGATATAAACAGAAATGACAAAAAAAAATTGTTTCCCCGAAATAAGATAGTAAAATTAACAGAAGGACAAACATACCAGTTACCACAAAAAAGAAGACAGATGGAACTCCCCTAATTAAAAAAAAAAAGACTCATACGGGTGCAAAAAAACAAAAATCTAATTATAAGATATTTATAAGAAGCACAGCTCACAGAAAATCACATTCAAAGTTTAATAAGAAGCATAGGGCCAAGGATATATCAAAACAAAAACAGAGATGTGTCCAAAAGGATAAGGCAGAATTCAAGACAGGAGCTTTAACTGGAAAAAGAAGGTCGGCTTATAACCAATACAAAATCCACAACTAAGGTTGGGGCTGGAGCTGAGTGGTAGAGCACTTGCCTAGCAAGCACGAGGCCCTGGGTTTGATCCCAGTACTGTAATCAATCAATCAATCCACAATTAAATATAATAATTAAGAAGTCTTCTGTACTGAGAAACATAGTACTGAAACATATAATAGAAAACATTATATGTTAGAAATTAGAGAAAATAATAAAGTTAACAAAACTTTAAAGACAGTACATTGTAACACCTCCCCAAATTTTTACATGTATCTATAAATACAATTAAAGCTATTCAGGAGTCAGTTTAGACTACAAAATTTATAAGCCTGGAGATGAAACGGACCTGAAAATATAGCTACAGATCTTACTTTGTCCTCTAGACAAACACAGATTCTTTCAAAGTCTACAGAACACTGACTGGCGGGAATTGTTAATTACTAATCCAATACCCACACTCTATCTGCTCTTCCTTATTAACAAAACTATGATTGTTTAAAAACAACTAACTTCCTAACCTCCCTTATGGATAGGCTCTATCACAGTGCAAGTTAATAAGATATAAGAGTTTATAGGAAAGCTCCCTGAACTGGGGCCAAGACATTCAACCACTGCCATCAGCTCCATTCTTCCTTGTCCTTGCCCACTACGGGTGTAATGACTGGATAGGCAGCAGCCATTTAACAACTGTGAAAGAAAAGCTAAAACTGGTATCATACTTGAGCTAAGAGACCAATGCCAATACCTGCCATTGAAATTCTTGTTGCATAAAAAGAAATTATAAATAATCTCCTCCTTTGTTCAATAAGCCTCTATTTCATAGGATTTCTGCTTCTTACAGTCCAATGTAATTCCTAATGAATAGCAATAACCAAAACTATTAAGAAAATTTTAACCATTTCCAAAAGTGATAAGTTGTATGTATCAATAATCTCTTATTCCAGGACAACAAAATAAAGTAGTAAAAACAAAAATTTTAAATTATGTATCTCTTGAGGCAACAAAGCATCCAATACTATTAATATAAAATAGAAGAACTGGACACAGTGCCTCACACCTGTAATCCCAGTGACCCAGAGCTGAGGCAGGAAAATCTAAAGTTCCAGCCTCAACAACTAAGCAAGACCCTGACTCAAAATAAAAAATACAAAGTGGTGGGGATATAGCCATGATAGAGCATCATGGGACTGATCCCCTTCAATCCCCAGTAGCATAAGAGGGGGGGAAAAAAAGACACACACACACACACACATACACACACACACACGTGTATATGAATATATACATATAAAATAAATAATGACACTTCTATTAATAAACATAATAGAATGAAAATAAATGAGTAGGAGTCAGGGAAAAAAAACAAATCACAGGACAGCAGGAAGGCAATAACCAACAAAGATAAAAACATTAATTGCTTAAATGTTATAAAATATTAGGTAAGGGATGATAGAAAGGGAAGGAAAGTAAAAGGAGATGAAGGGAAGACAAAGAATGGGGTGGTGGGGCTGGGCAAGGTGGCACATGCCTATAATCCCAGCAGCTTGGGAGGCTGAGGCAGAAGGATCGTGAGTTCAAAGTCAGCCTCAGGAGCTGAAGAAATAGCTCCTTTTGGAGAGCGTTCACCTAGCATGCGGAAGGACCGCGGTTCGAATCCCGGGTCTTTCAAATGAGAAAAAAAAAAAAAACCCACAAAGTCAGCCTCAGCAATTTAGTGAGGTCCTAGGCAACTCATGGAGAGCCTGTCTCTAAATAAAATACAAAAAAAAAAAAAAAAAAAAAAAAAAAAAACAGGGCTGAGGCTGTGTCTCACTAGTTAAGTGGTGCCTGGGTTCAATCCCTAGCACAAAAAAAAAAAAAAAAAAAAAAAAAGAATGGGACAGTTAGGAAAAATGGGAAAGGAAAGCAAGGTCATCAGGGAGAGGAGGAAGACTTGATCTCTGCATCCTTCCAGATTCCTCTCCACACACTTTCTTGTCTTCCTGGGCCTTACTCTAAATGTTCAAGGTCTACATGTCTCCCCAGCCTTGACCTGTCCTTGCTTCCATCACCATCACTCTATCAACACCAACAGCCCACTGCAACTTCTGCTCATCGGCTGTTCTTGACTGTACTTGGCTGAACTCACAGCCCTTAAAATTCCCAGTCCCTTAGTATAGCTAACCTCAGTTGGAAGTTAGGAGGAAAACAAGTCAGTTGAAAAATCTGCAAATGTTTCAATGAACTCTAAAGCTAGGAGTCACCAGGCTGGATTACTTGCCAATCATAAAACATTAGGAATATAATACGACTGTAACTATTCTGGAAGAGGAGAACACTGAAACAGCAAACAGGGAGCCACGCACTCAGGAGACTGAGGTGGGAGGATGCCTTTGAGAAAGGACAGAATAAATAAGGATAGGCAGAAAGGAGATAAGCTGAGGCAGAAGGATCACGATTTCAAGTCAGCCTAGTAATTTAGCAAGACCCTGTCTCAAAATAAAAAATACAAAGGGTTGGGGATGCAGCTCAGTGGTAGAGCACCCCAGGTTCAATCCTCAGTACCACAAAAAATAAAATGAAATAAAATAAAATTTAAAATGTTTTAAATTTAAAATTTAAAAATATTTAAATTACAACAAGGTATTCTAAACAGAAAATTCTGCAGTTTAATAAAAATCATTATCTGAACTAAACACAGTTTTTTTATGCTTTACTCTCTACAGAGATCATTAAGAATTCTATAAGGAAGAAATTCCATTTTCTCTGATCTAATTCCTTAACTAGAAAATGCTATGCCCTCTGGGATTGTAGGGCTCAGGAACCATGCCTATTTAAATAGGGAAATCTCATGTGGGGAAGGATGCCTTTTCACCAGGGGAATGAGCACTGCTGAAGAACCAGCCTTAGAGACCCAGCCCATTTATTTTCTCAGTGAACTCGGAGCTGGTTGAGCAATAGCTTGCAGTCAATATTGAAGGGTATGCAGTACCCCCTCCAGGAAACAAAAAGGGAAAAAAGAAAAAAAAAAAAAAAAACAAAAAACAGCAAAAGAGACAGGACCAGGCTTTAGGACTCTCCAAATTTCAGTCCCCATCATCCTTTCTCAGTCTTCTTGTGGCACCTTCTGGTACAGCTATAGGTATACAATGTGGTGATTGAGAACTCAGCCTTACATCAAAATTACCTGGGTCTTAATTTCTTTTCTGCCACTCAGGAGTTGACTGCCAAGGATAATACTTTAACTGAACCTTTTTTCTGATCTACAAAATGGAGAAGGTACAAATTAACAGCATCAATGCCTCTGCAGATTGAGGAAGAATTAAATAAAGCAAAGCAGAAAACTTGCTTAGCACTGTTCCTGGAAGCAGTAAGCAATGAAACAACTGCACTATTACTATTATTATATCATCCATATTTTCCACACATCACACATTTGCAAAATCAAAAAGTTCCTCTCTTGAACATTTCTTTATGGTGATATGAAGGGGGAGAAGACAGAAGAAGAGAAAGAAAAATCACCAAATAGATGCTCTAGAATTGAAAAGTATAATAAAGAGTTCACTGGAGGTAAAGAATCAGTAAACTTGAAGATAGATAAGTTAAGATAACCCATTCTGAGAAATATAAAGAAAAAATGATACAGCTGTGTGCAGTAGTACATATTTGTAGTCCCAGATACTCAGTAGGCTGAGGCAGGAGGATTACTCAGGAACGGGAATGCAAGGCCAGCCTGGGCAACGAACGCGGCAAGACCCTGACTCAAACGAGAATGAAGAAAACTGAACAGAGCCTCACAGACTTATGGAACAATATCAAGCATACAAATGCACATAGGAAAAAAGTGTTCTAGAAGGAAAAGAGAATGACCAGGAAAAAAAAATATTTTTCTATAACATGACAAAAACAAAACTTTTGGAAGAAATGATGGCCTAGAACATCTCATATTTGATGAAAAACATTAAACTTATAGAACTAAAATGCTCAATAAATCCCATGTAGGATTAAAAAAAGAAAGAAATCTACAGTTATATACATTATAGTCAAACTGCCAAAAGATAAAGAGAAAAATCACTCAGGATAACAAACAAACAAAAGAAAAAAACAATGATCAGTTGATTTCTCTGTGTGTGTGTGTGTGTGTGTGTGTGTGTGTGTGTGTATGTGTGTATGTGTGTGTGTTTTGCTGGAGATGGAACCCAGGGCCTCGCACATGCTAGGCAAGTGTTCTACTACTGAGCTACATTCCCAGCTGGAAAAGTAAAGATAAAACAAATATTGTTTTAGCCAGAGATTAGCTCAGTAGTAGAGCACTTGCCTAGCATGTGTAATGTCCTAGGTTTGATCCCTAGCACTGTAAGAAAAAAATATATATATACATATATACATTTTTTCTCTTTTCAAAACATAAGATCTTTTTTTTTTAATTTTTTGTTTTTGGTTGTAGATGGACACAATAACTTTAATTTTATTTATTTATGTGGTGCTGAGGATCGAAACCAGTGCCTCATGCATTCAAGGCAAGTGCTCTACCACTGGGCCACAGCCCCAACCCCACATATGATCTTTTCAAGCAATAATTATAATACTATCTTGTTGAGTTTATACTGTATGTACATGTGATTCACATTACAAAAGAATAACACAAATAGAGGCAGGGGAATGGAATTATACAAGAGCAAAATTGCTCTATTTCACTGAAAATAGATGTAATCTGAAGCAGACTGCGCTAAATAAAAAACCACTAAAAATAAATATAATAGAACTTAAAAATCAACATGGGAATTAAAATAGTGTATTAAAAATTTTTAACACAAAAAATTTCCTCTCTCAAGTGCATATTGCTTGAAATGAGCAATACTTCCCAAACTTTTCTGCTCACATAACTGCAGAGAAGGCTGAAATCTCTGGAGTGTCTGTGCAGCCCTACCCACAGAGCCCAAGTTGGTTTTGTTTTAATATTTTGTGCTTTACCTTCAAATGTTTAGTCCTTAAAAATTCATGAATTTTATTTATCTTCTACTACATATTACATTTGTGATTATGTTGCTTTAAAAATAATGTGGGACTTGGTTTGTGTGTTTGTTTTTCTGGGTTTGTTTTCACCAAAATTACACTTGAAAATGTACCATCATTGTACCATCATTGCTTCATGTGCCCAATGACAGGGTCCCTAAGAGATTCATGCTCTTTGGACAAGGTGGCCTAAACCAGTGGCTTTAAAACATTTTGGAACCTACTACAAGAAAAACACCACAATCTGTTTTATACATACACACATACATTCATTCTTTCTCTCCCCATTCTCCCCTAACTAAAAGTTCCCTTCCTATTTCTTTCTCATCTTATGTTTTATTTGTTTGTTTGTTTTAATGGTACTAAATTGAATTTTAAAAGCTATTAATGAGTCATGGCTTAAAGTCTGAAAACATTCATTCAGACAATCTGATAAACTATTTCATCCAAGGACTTCTGAATGATTCTGGCTACCTGTATCACTATACTCAAAGAACACTTAAAATTTTATAGGGTATTTCACTGCTTTAACCCAAAGGAAAGAGATGGGCAGTCAGAAAGATACTTTTTGTTTCTGTTCAATTCCCATATCACAGTTTGCTGCTTACATCCTCCAATAGTAATACAACAGTCCCCCTTATCAGTGAGGGATACATTTAAAGAACCCTAGTGGATATCTGAAATCTCAGTACCAAACCAAACACATACTATGGTTTTTCTTATACATAAAACCCTATAATAAAGTTTAACTGTTAATTTAGACAAAGCAAGAAATTAATAATAATAAGATACAATAATTTAATAAGTTATATAAATGTGCTATCAAAATCTTATTGAACTATAGATCTCTACAACCTCAAAATAAGTTGGTTTTTTGTTTTATTTCCCTTTTTCTTGAGAACTTTTGCCTTTGTTCTTAAAGCACTTTATGGCTTATCTTTGTCATAGCTGAATTGCTACAGCATTACCACTCCTGTTCATTTAGGCCATTATTAAGTAAAATAAGGGTCACTTGAACGTAAGTACTGAATAGTCAATCTGATCAGTTACTAAGTGACTAATAGGCAAGCAGTGTATACAACATGGATATTCTATACAAAGGGATGATTCACATTCTAGGCGGGACAGAGACTATATTTCATTATGCTGCTTCACAATAGCATAGAAGTATTTTACAATATTTCATTATGCTGCTCAGAATGCTATACATTTTAAAATTCATGAAATGTTTACTTCTAGAATTGTCCACTTAATACTTTTGGACCACAACTGACCAAGGGCGAATAAAACCAGAGAAAGTAAAACCAATGATAAGAGGGGACTACTGTACTTGTTCTACTTGTTCTACTCATTTACTTATAAATAATCAATACCTATATGTTTTTTTTGGTTTTGTTTTTGTTTTTTTGCAGTGCTGGGGATCGAACTTGGTCCTGTGCTTGTAGGGCAAGCCTTTACCAACTGAGCTATCTCCCCAGCCCAGTCCCAACTCCTTAAGGCTCCACCACCTCCCAACAGAGCCATGGGCTGAGGACCAAGCCCCCAACATGTGGGACTCTGGGGAACCACACAGAGAAAAACTCAATGGAAGAGGTACCTAAATATGACAGAGGAACCTAAGAAGCCCTCTGAAAGAGGCAACACTCACGATGAGCCTTGAGGATGAAGAAGAGTACAAGAGGCAGAGAAAAAAGATGGGTGAGCAAAAGCAAAGTGATCTTTCCAAAAACAGAAGGGAAAATTTAAAAACACCTCTTTTCCTCATCCTTGACTCTTTCTACAAAACTTGGCTTATTTTCTAGGCAATGAACACAGTTTTCAAATGGTAAAGTAATGCAACCTAGTTGAGTTAAGGTCACTTTGGCAGGAATGTTTGAAATAATGTGGCCAGTTAGGAGGTCACTGCAATAACCTACAACAAAGAACTTAACCCCAATGTTTGTAAAAGTCAGTGCAGGCAAAAATAAAATTTCATTTACTGAGACAGCATCCTTGAAATCATGTCTTGTATTGACATTTCAATGGAGAAAATTCCCTAGCCCACTTTTCTGGAAAAAAAAAAAGAATATTATAACTCATTTTATTCTTTTCTTTTTTCTAATTCAAACTTCTCTTAAAAATTCTGCCACTTCTCTGAACTGAATGTGTACAAAAACATACATAAACCTAATAGATATCTTAATGTTTCAATTAAAGGTAATAAAATAAAAATTGAATTGGAAAAGCAGTTTAAATGACTGAAGTTCTATATGAAGGGAGTTAAAGTCACCTGGGTTAGTCCTTTTAAAGACATTTAAGGGTTCAATAACACAGTCAATGAATCATTATGCTTGAATAGAACATTTAGCAGGCTAACCCATCTTGCCAAGAATAACAGGCCATAATCCCTAAGGAAGTATCTTTTAATCTTAATGGGCTGGGAGTTAACAAGAAGTAAATTACCACTCTCTGAAATGAGAATATATTCTTAAGTTGCTACTGCAAAAGATAAAATACACAATTTTGGATTAGGTCCAAGGAAGCCTATCATGGGTACATTTAGCATTCAAATGAAAGGCCCTGTTATAAATGAAAGATATAACTGTTTTCCCTGTGTATTTAGTTGAGTACAAAATGAAAAAAAGAAAAAAAAAAAAACTTAACTTCATGATCAGTGTATTTTTAGACACATCTGACTCAGTACATGTTCTTCCTTGAGAAAATATAACAATGTTCCCATGCATACAACTACCAAGGGTACCCATTTAATGAATGATGATTCTAATGCAGTATGCTATCAGGAGAGAGAAGGAAAATTCAGGTAGAAAAGCAACCTTACTGAATGAGGTGTTAAGAAAAGAGATAGCACTTCAGAGGGCACTGGAATGGAAAACAGGAAAAATGAGTGACCTCACACTCTCATTAACTTGGGGAAGTCACTTGACCTCCCTGTACTGCAGTTATCCCATCTGAACAGTGAAGATGTTTCACGGACAGTAACGCTCTGCCTCCCACGGTGCCTAAATCTGGAGGCAATCTTCTCAGTTGTCCAGAGAGGGAAATCACCCAAAACTGCCATGGCAGATATAATATGCAAAAACACATTTCAAACTGTTTTATTTTTAGCTAGGATAATTTATTCCAAAGGTTCAAATAAAATCAATGAGGGGGATTTCTGATGAGCAAAAGAGATACAAGTTAAAGGTTTAGAAACACCAGTTCCAGTAAGAACATGAGCTGCAGCTGTAATCATATCAAAACATCAAACCATGTAAGAGCTATACCTATTGACTTCTCGGTTTAGTAAAAATTAAACGAACAAAAAAATTCTCATGGACGTGACAAGCCAGTCCTTTGTGTAGCAGTGGTGTTTGAATCTCCGCAGACCAGACTTGGAATGCTGCACTGACCCACTGTTCTAACCGTCTGACTTGACACTCAGACTTGGGCGGTGCCACAGGCACTCATGGAAGAACACAAAGTAGGAGATTCAGCAGGTACACCATTTTCAACCCACCCAGGGTCCAGCAACCACCTGAGTACAAAGCATCTTTTGTTCCCCATCCACTCACATACTGTGCAGCAAGAGCCAAGGCAAAGTCACCTTGACACAAGCTGCAGCCTCTGTTTCACACTGATCTTTTATATAGTTCTAGTCCCACATGCCAACTCCCAACACAGGTGTGGCAACACCAGCAGACAGCCAAGTACAACACTCCACATTCATCTTAACTCTAAGGCTTCCCCAAACCACACTAGGGGAAGATAAATACCAAGGCTATTTCCCCTGGCAAACCTGGCTCAGTCCAGGACTGATGTTAATGCTTTACTCACAGATACCAAATAAAAATGTCACAGCATCCACTAATTCTGATATACTTTTTGAAGTGTCCCTACATAGGTACTTAAAATTTTTTAAGCCCTGGTTTTTTTTTTCACAGCTATGAAGTATTGATCATCTTTTTCATTTGTATAAGCATTCATGGAATTCATAATAAATGTTAGCTTCACCTCAAGAAACTTTTACCAAAAGTACAAAGTGCAAACCACATGATGCTAGACCCCTATGATACAACGACTTATAAGAAGGTTTCTGCTCCTAAAGATACTAAGTCTATCTACAAAGAAAAGGAAATGTTCCCAAGGAGAATTAATAAAGCATGAGGATATATGTTAAGCGCCAAGATTAGAGAAGCATGGGCCTAGTGCCTTGGTGGCAGCCAGGGAACATACTTACAGTTTAGTATTAATAACAATTCCACTTATTGATCCCAAACAAGTCAGACTGTACTGGGCACTTTACACACACCTTTATACTTCATCCTCTCATCAACACAGTGAGGGGGCCTGTCATTATTCCCAATTTTCAGAACGGTGCAGGTAACCTGCACAGAAAGGTATTTGTGTGAAAATAATTTAGCCCAGAAACCAATCTGAAGTTTATTCCAATGGAACAGATATGAAGAATCAAAACTACTGAAAAGGATGGCTGGAATTAGAGGGACACGAGTGATAAAAACACCACGCAGAAAAATCTGGCAATACTTGATAAGTGGATGGGTAGAAAAGGGATGAGGATGATCCTATGTTCACACACTAACCAGTAACAGAAAAGTAGAAAGCATGAAGAGAATAATAAGAATGAATCCAGACATGTTGACATTAAGAGACAGTGGAACATCTCAGAAGCTGAACAGGATACCATGAGGAGAGAGACCTATGACATCAGTACAACCCTGTCTCCATGAAGATGACAAGTTAGTTAACTCCACAACAGTGGAGACATGTCCACATCATTTCCTACTGGTCCCCATCATACCTCTCACAGATGAGATACTCAGGAAATATTTTCTGAATAAAGTACTATGACCCACTCCAAATGTCTTCTGCCTGTCCTTAAGGAGATCATGACTTGTCAAAGGGCTTCATAAAATCTATACACACTAACTTTATTATATTCTTGCAGATGTCATAGAGCCCTAGTAAAGAAAGAAATGAAGCCAACCAATCCTAACCTTCCTGAAAGTACTGATCCTAATCACCTAGAAGGGAATATTCAAAACCTGCTCTTGATGCTGTCCCATTTAATTACTTTAAAGTGCTATGGTGGAGGACTAGAAAGTCCACATAATGATCACCTATTTAAGTTGTATCTCAGATATCCACACTTAGATATGAATTCCAAAAAAATCCAGAAAGAGGAGAAACTTAAATCGGTACTGACAAAGCTATGACTATAAAGGATCTGTTATAGTCTATAGACTTTCAGAAATGAATGACAGCATAGGTGAACTTAATTTTTAACTCTCCAGTATCCATCTGGAAACAATATGTGTTTTTCAAGTGGTGAAACACTCCCACTCCACCTTCAGCTCCCTGGTTTGAGTAGACAGAAGGTGGAGGCATACAACCCAGTACAAGTCCGTCAACACACCCTTCCTCCCTATTCTCAGAGAACAGGTCAGGAATGGGCATGTAAGACCCAGGCCTAAGCCCACCAGTCTATTCCATGTCCTTGGCCAAAAGTGATTAATTTGGGGATGGTCACTTGGATCAATCAGAATTAGAATGAGGATTTTATTAGAACTATTAGAAAACAGACTTGCTTTTTTTCTGCTAGGACTGCTAGCAAAAAAGATGCTATAGAAACCTGAGTTGCCATGGACCATCATGTGGTCCTTGAACATGAGGTCAATATTGAAAGCAGAGTCAAAAGAGAAAGACTGACTTCTAAGGATACCAATTAGCCACAGCTAAAGTTAGTAC
This sequence comes from Sciurus vulgaris, assembly GCF_902686455.1. Taxonomy (NCBI): domain Eukaryota; kingdom Metazoa; phylum Chordata; class Mammalia; order Rodentia; family Sciuridae; genus Sciurus; species Sciurus vulgaris. Next base: position 125,400,915 of record NC_136462.1, read on the forward strand.
TTCTGTGGATTCTCCAGTTTCGAGACCAATAAAATCCCATTTTTGCTTAAGCCAGGTTGAATCAGATTATATACTCTAAATGGAAAGACACCTGGCTAATCTAATCGCTTAAGCAGTCCTCATTTTGAAGATAAATCAGTACAGTCCCTCTACTTAACTTACTAATTAGCTTATTTTGCTATATACAATAGCTCATATAAAATTTTTGTTTAGGAACTTAAAATTGCAACTGAGAACACAAGCTTACTCTTTTCTAAGCTGAGATAATGTGAGCAAATGAAAAAGATAAACAGACTACAAAGGCTACACTAAGGACAATCAGCTCTGATCAGCTTGTACCAAACACTGTGAAGCTAGATTTATGCTTTAGCACTGAAGTTGCCACATTCTAAGCTGCTGATGCTAGTAAAAATCTACAGTGCAGAGTGTGATGCTAGGAGATAACAAACAGCTAAGAACTGCCTACTCAAACATTTCTATAAACAACATCAGAGACCTTGGGCTCCCAGACTGTAGTGGCAAGAAACTATGGTATAATCCCCGCCCTCTGCAATCCAGATTGCAAGTATCGATAATGAAAAGCATCTGGAGAGAAAGTCATTGATTTCATAAATATAGCATGGATATTACAAATACAGCATGGATAAACACTGTGGAGGAGAAAAAAATGAACAAACAGTTTTGGATATAGCCTTTTTTAAATTCAAGATCAATCTCCAAACTTCTGTGTTTTTAATATTCAGTGAGTTTTCATTTGACACTTATATTTGATATATACTACAGGTTGGGATACTTATTCTATTATACAATTTCTGTCTCCCCAGCTGGACTGTGAGACCCTTGAGGTCCAGAACCTTAGATCTAAAATAGCATCTGACACAAAACAAAGGCTCAGAAAATATCTGGTGGAAATTTATTAAAACATGAAATATTTGGCTAGCAAAGATTATACCATATAATGAACAATTCTGCTTTCCTTAAAAAATAGTACTATTTACTGAACAGCTCCTATATGCCAAGTGATGTGCTAAAAACCATACACACGTGGATGATTTAGCTCACTGACTTGAACTGAATTTATTCCAACCTTTTAACAATTAAGAGGAAAGATCATGCTCTTCCTGCTCTTCCCACTGCTGGACTTAAAAGAAATAGAACAAATGTATGAAGGCTCAAAGGAACATATTTTAGCTTAATCCAATGAAGACAGTCTAGAAAGGGCAGAGCTATTCTAAAAGGAATAAGCTGCCTCTGGAGGAACTGGTTATTGGAGAAAACCAAGTAGAATTTCACTTAGCAAATACATTACAGAAATAATGCAATCACCAGAGGAGCAGTTCACACAGTCAACCAGATGGGAACATACTCTGACCTCTGTCCTAGGCTGGGAGCCTAAAGAAGTACCTGCATTAAGTTTGAGCAATGTCAAGGCCTAAAACTTCCTCCATTTCCTTATCTTATAAACTTGGGCTACCCCCGTCCCCCGAAGATAGGCTGTATTCCCTTATTGTCTCGTTGTATCAAAATGCTTACAATCTTTCCCCTTGAAGATATGAAAAAGTTTTATAATGCTGAAATTCATCTGGCCTACTGATATGACATGAAAGATGTAGATCTGAATATGATTTTCATACCTAAACATTTAGCAAACCCCAATACTGGAAAATACAGGAAAAGTTAATGTAGCAAAATCGGTAAGCCCTTGACCCTGTCCCCTCCAGCTCTACCATTTTGATTTTATAAGGCATGATGCTATACTGAAAGGGGCGGATAGTAGTATAAGACTGCATAAAGTTGTGCTGGAATTTCTTTGCAACCATTTAAGTCTTAGTCAAAATATATACTTCTATGATGAGTTTGATGTTCTATATTACAAAAGGGTAGCGTTAGCTTATTTTGCTTTTAGCTCTTTGACTGCTTAATAATGATAAAATCTCCTAAGCAGCCACTGGCCAGAGAATAGCATGAATAAGGAACCAGCAGTAGAGAAAGCAGTTAGATTGAAAAACTGAGATATACTCAGAGTGAGTGGAATTAACACTATGAAGTTGGAGAGTAGGAAAATGTGAACACGGAAGAAAAGGAGGGCCAAGATCAGGAAGAGCCTTGTTAAGGAGGGTTTATTTCAACCTAAAGTTCGCAGGAAGTCACCAAAAGACTTTGAACTGGTGAGAGAAGTGGTCATGCCGATATTTTAGAAATCTTGTTTCGATTACTATGTAGAGGGCTGGGGATATAGTTCAATGGCAGGGTGCTTGCCTAGCATGTGTAAAGCCCTACGCTCAAACCCCAGTACCAACAACAACAAATTACTATGTAGATAACGGACTGAGAGGGAGGACAGGATGCAAGAAGAAGACATGAACAGTTAGAGAGTGTTACAGTATCCCAGGAAAGAGAATGAGGCAGCTTAGACTTAGCAACAGAATGCATGTGGGGCATGAAAGAAAGAAGAATCAAGGGTGACCCTGAGATATCTGGCATGGCCAACTGGACGGCTGATGGTGCCATGAAATAAGATGGGTACATGGTAGTCAGGTTGAAGGGAACATGATTCAGTTTGGAACAGGCTGAATTTGAGATGCCCATGTGATATACAAGTAGAAATGCCCAGAGGATAGTAGATAATTCTAACCTGGATAAATAAACACACTAGCATTAATAACAATACATTTACTAGCCCACAGACTACAAAAGAACCATTAGAAAGGGTGAAATTACTCAGAGAAAATGTATAATTCAACCCATAAGGCTAGGGCAAGCACCTATGAGAAAACAATACCTTGATACCTTACTATTATAGTTGACACTTCCTAACTTAGAAAAGATACCATACCCTAAGTCAGGTAATGTGGGTGTTTTGAATTATAAATGAAATACAAATTCATCCCTAGAGGAAAAACAACTTCCCCTGACCCAAACATAACAGGTGGATCAGAGGTCTAAAATCTCATCACATCTGACAACATCCTAAGACATCCATTCTAACAACAAAACACTCACCTGTTGACAAGGCCTCCTCACGATCATCACCCTCACCAGGTTGATGAATATTCCAGGATGTTTTGGGAAATAAAGAAATTTCTTCAGGTGAGGCTAATTTTACCATATCCATGTGGTTGCTCTGGAATTGGTACCGAGGGATAAAACAGATTTTGCCTTGTTGGAAAATGTCCTTGATGATCTCTTCAGTCTCAATTTCATCTTGCATGCTCAGAAAGATGGAAATTCTTTTGGAATTCCGATACTGATTGTGGGCCATCACCTAAATGGGAAATGACAGCAACTATAATTTCTAAGATTATTCTTTTATAAACTAGAAACTCTTTCAACAGTTTCTCCCTTCTCTCTCAGCTTTTTCCAACTTCTTTTAACTTTCCAAAAGAAAGCAGAATGTTCTCATAGGCTGGACAATGGTAAGCCCTGAAATCTGACTTTTAGTTCAAGACCTAAGACTTCTCTCATTCCTTTACCCTTTCTGGCACACCACTCTGGTAAGAATGAAAACTCATTAAAAAGCCACCACTTCTTGAGAATTCGTTTTGATCCCACCTACCCATTTAGTGATCTCCGGTCATTTCACATGCTTCCCCTAGAGTCTTCGCTTTATTCTATTAAGTCTTGGCTCCCATAAACTTCACTCCATGTACCGTCAACTTCTCTCCTAAATTCTACCCATTTAAAGCACAGCTCAAGCCAAAACTTTTCTTAACTTCTGCAGTCTCACTGCATTTACTATTGACAGGTAACCTAACACAATTCTGTATTGTCATGAGTTGATCACTAATTATCTATTAGCTCCAAATGTAGTAGCTTGAATCAGTTCATAGGCTCCCTAAGGTCATGCCTTATAATTCCCTTAGCCCCTCAACCCCCACCCCATTCCATTCTACAGAATGGTAAATTGTCAGCTAAGATGGGGCGGGGGGGGGGATCATGGTGAAAGAATCCATATTCAGCTGAATCATTCATCAAGCAAGAGAAGGGGACTGAGCTTTGCTAATCATAGAAAAGTCAACAATCTAAGGAACTTGGACTCAGAAATTGACTTTTACCTCTTTTTTTCTCCCTTCCCTTTCTGTTTTCCCCTGTCCTCCAAGCCATGAAGAAAAACACTGCAGAAGCCTCTTATAAATATGACTAGCAAAAAGATACAAGCATAGAAAGTCAAGTTATTGCAAATAAAAAGAGAAAAAGATAAATTAAGTAGATACAGAACAGCAAACTACTGCTGAGGAAATAAGTTAACTCATGCTTTCTGAAAAGTTGCACAGTTGTTATGAGGCCTGACACAGGCAAAGAAAATGAAAATGTGAAACCCAAACTATAGGCAAGCCAGGGGCTTTTGGAATCCAGGAGCTATATGAGAAAGTTAAGTGTCTCAGCTACGCAGGAGGCTGAGGCAGAAGGATCACAGATTCAAGGCCAGCCTGGGCAATTTAATTTTTTAAAAGAAAAAAAATAGTGGGAGACCTCTTGCCTAGCATGCATAAGGCAGGTCCTGGGTTCATTCCCAAATACCACCACAAAAAAAAAGAAAAAGAAAAAGAAAAAAGAAAAGAACAAATGAAAGAATGAACAGAAGTTGTCTGTCTTGTTCTCTAAAATGCAGAATGTAGAAAAGCAAGAGCTGAATAAGCAGTAAAAAACATCAGTTAAAATGCAGTGTGAGACTTTGCATATATATTTATCTTCTTCCTCAAATCCCTTTACACGATACTTGTAAAGAAGCATGAAAAAAATCCATTACAGAACTGAGAATAAGAATAGAGAATTGACTAATTCCTGTAAGACAGAGAGTGGATGGACAGTATTTACAGACAAAACAGCAGAACACAACACTCTGAGAAAATGGATACAGGTCAGATATTCCTCCCTTAAGATCCCCACCAAAGTGACTACTAAAGGCTTAGAAAATCTCCATAAGCTAACACAACTTATAATTTATAAATAAGTACACACTACAAAGGATCAACAAATCTTTTGGAAGCCAAAATACACAGAAGAATAAAAAGCAAGGATAACCCAATGGAAAACTGAGACAAGTTAGAGAACAGAGTTGTTCTTTTAAATTCTAATTAGTTAACTCAGACAAACTAAAAAAGATAACTGCATTTACAAAATATCAAGAGATTGCAATGGGAACAATCCGATTTATGAAATAATCACTGGAAATTAAAATTGATTAGCAAAATGAAAATTTAGGAGAGTGCTGGAGAAGGGGATATAAGACAAAAGTAGGAAAAATGAGAAAAATGTGTAGAGAGACAGAAAAACAACTAGGGTTATTATCTGATTAATAAGAATTCCACAAAGGTGAAAAAGAAAAGAAATAATCAAAGATATAATAGATGAATAAAGATACCAATCTACAGACTGAAGGTCATAGGTACTGAACACAAGGAAAATAATTTTAAATTTTAAATTCAGATTATCAAATATGAGGTAAAACACTGTAATGTAAAACACAATAAAAATTATCCACTCCCATGGATTTTTGTTTGTTTGTTTGTTTGTTTGTTTTTTAGGATCTACTGTAATAGGAAGGAAGAAAAAAAAATCTGAACTTGTTAAATAGCTCTAACTCAGAAGCAAAGTAAGCAGAAACTCCAAGGTAACTGCTGTGCAACCAGACCAAAAAAAAAAAAAAAAAAAAAACAGGAGGTGGGATGCCTTGAAAAAGAAAGTGGATATATATTCTAACAGGCAAAATGAAAATGAATCTATGGATAAGCTAAAGGCATACGCTTGTCAAAAAAGTAAAAATAAAGGCAATTTTTAAATCCTGGGGGGAAAAAAAAAGAGCTAAATTAGATAGATGTTCCAAATAGGAACAAAGCAAAATGAGACAATTTTGAGTAGATACAGGGTAAAGGAAAAGAGAATATACTTGGTATTAACATTTGAAACAATCCTCTCAGCCACACATATCCAGTGAGTTAAAACTATATATCCATAATCTATAAAACAAAAACACTCTAAGTACTGTTTATCAAAATTCCAAGTTTGAAAACAAGCCACAATTACCACTCAGTAGACTCATTACAGTTACAGAACATAGTTTACATATAAAACTTGACAATATCAAATAGGTATTAGATATTGACAAATGGTATAAAAAACAGTGAATAAAGGAATACTAATTTTCTCATCTTAGGACATCAAGATAAAGTTGAATTTCTTTACACACATCACTTTCCTCATAAAATTTTTAAATTACATAAAGGTGCTGTGCTAATAGATGTTGTTTTGATTCGAAGAAACACATCACATAATACCTTTACTGAGGATTCACTAAGGTAAAACACTGTTCTAGTCACAGCACACCAATGTTTCAGGACATGATCCATTGTTTGGTCATGAAGTGAGTAGTAAGTTACAATTAGTGTTTTTTAAAGAAATTTAAAGGAAAATATTAAAGTTCACTGCATAAGTCATGAAACAAAGTCCTAGTATGTGTATCTATGCTTATATGGGACAAAATGTATTATTACTGAGGGTCATAGGTTCTTAAATTTTTCTCTCTCCTCCTTTGATGCCAATTCTTAGTTGTCACTTACTGACAGTGGTTCTGCCTTTATAAAACTACTATTTCCACCTGGAGTTTATGAATTATAATTTACAGACAGTACTCAGGAAGCTGAGGCGGGAAGATTGCCTATGCCCAGAAATTCGAGGCCAATCTTGGCAACACAGCAAAATCCTATTTAAGGGCTAGAGTTGTAGCTCAGTGGGAGAGCACTTGCCTGGCATGGGCAATGCACTGGGTTCGATTCTCAGCACCACATATAAATAAGTAAAATAAAGGTCCATTGACAACTAAAAAATATTTTTAAAAAGAAACCCTATTTTTAAAAATTCTGTGGACAAAAATAGTCAACTGAATTTATTTTCCCTATGCCCCTCCAAAACCTACTCTAACTCCTACATTCCTTATACTTAGTAATGTTAAATACCATTACTCAAACCGTAAACTTTGGAATCCTAAGTGACCCTCTCCTTCCAGTACTCTCTAACCTCTTTCCAGTTGCCAAATCCTGCTGATTCTCACTACACAATCTCCCACTTATCTCCTTTCCCCCATTTTCATCACCCATCCTCTGGATTTTATCTTTATTATTCCTCACCTAAATTGTCACGAAAGCCCCTTACTGGTCTCCATATTTTTTTTCTTTCTTCCCTCCCCGACCCATTATTCAAATATTACGAATATTTTCTCCTAAAGGGTCTATCAAAACTATGTAAAGCATTGAATATATTCCTTACACACCACTTTAATTTCACAACAGGATTTCATCTCATTGTTTAGGAAATTCAGAGAGGAGACTTGTCTAATACATATACAGTTAAAAAAAATTATAGTGGAGCCAGATTAAATCCAGATCTGTGAAGTTCCAAAGCTTATGTTAAATACCCCTGCCCTCTCTTGCCTACATATCCCTGCAAATGTTTTCCCAACCCATCTTTCCCTTCACTTGACGAAATTCATCTTATACTGCAAAATTCATCTCAAGTTTCCAAATCCCCTGCCAGTCTTGTTTCTACAACACTGGTGTTTACCTTTCGCTTATTCTAACTGCATTGCCACTTTTTTATTCATGTTTCCTCTTACATTCTCTACTGCTTTATAGCAACAATTATCTTTTTCTTTCCTACAATTCAGTACGCAGCAAAGTGTATACAGGTGCTCAATATGTGAATAAATTGGCTAAATTTTAAACAACTAACGTAAGGACAATATTCTGTATCCTCTATCTATTAAAGCACCCAGATATATACCTTCGTAATATTAGCTAAAATTATTCCATTTGAATGAATAAACTAACATTTGCAGACCCCCTCATGCTCACCTACATTAATTAAGGAGATGAAATGAGTGTACTTGCTTTACTGCTTTACCCAACAGGAAATTTGAATTTGAAAAATTAACGGATAATAAGACAGGGTATTGGAGAAAAACAAAATCATTAGTTTAACTTGGAATCACTAATATATACTTATCCATGGGGCATCGATGTCCCGCCCCGTGTACAACAAAAACTAGCCTCCCAACATCTTAACATGCTTTCACAATAAATGCCACTTTATTAAGAAAATGACTTTACATAGCAGACTGAAGATGTACAGCAAGTCAGTTAGACAAAGTCATAAAACCGAGATCTTCTAAACAAACTGGGAAACTCATTTTCCTATGCCTCTCTTCTGCTTCCTACCTTCTTGGGAAGCCTGCGTATGGTAATCATTCCTTCATTAATTCAAAAAAGGATTTACTGTTCACCCTCTCTGCAACAGGAAAACAGTAGGCCTGGAGGCTCTAGACAGCCCCAGCCGTCCACATGCCCCGAGAGGCCAGTCAGCGTGTCCTCCGTCCTTTCGCACCTCTGCACCCTCTTGTGGTGTTCCTCTGACTGGATTAAACGCATCGCTCCCTGGTCACGTTACTGATACACCTGGCTTCTTACGCCGCAGCTCATTATCCTTAAGACTCACTGCGGGAACCTGAGCGCTGGGCTCTCCCACCCATCTCCTTCACCTCTTATCTCCATTATGCCCATTAAGAAGTTCCCACACACCGCAGGAACACCCATCCTAAGAACTCCGCTCCCTCCCTCTTTCTCATGAGCTCCATAACTCCGCACCACCACAACCTCCTCTTGCACCGCAACCATCGTGCCCACAGCGCCTCCACAACACCAGACGCGCGAGCGTGGCGGGGGAGCGTGCGTGCACCCGAGAAACGTGCGCGCGCTCAAGGGGCGGCGCCTGCGCGGATCCGCGAGCCGGGCCGCGCGCAATTCGGCGAGTGAGTCCGCCGCGGCGTGGGGTACCCTTGGCGTCGCACCTTCTGCGTCAGTAGGCGGGACTGGCGCAGCCGTTCTTCGGCGCTGATGGCCTGCAGACGCTGCTTCAGCTCGGCCCGTAGGCTCCGTTTGGCACCGCTCACGGCTGCAGCCGCCATTCCGCCGAAGCAGGCCCGCTGGCGCCCTCGGGTTCGGCCCCCGCCCCTGGCCTCGCCCAGTTGGATCCGCCGACCTGTGGGAGAGCTGGATTCGGCGAGGCGCGCCCCCTGCCTGCTGATCGCGGGCCGGCACCACGCCCCCCGCGCGCTCCCTGCCTTGGGGCTGCCTGATGGGCAGACCCCGCCCCTCTCCTGGCACGTGGTATCGAATGGCGGTGAGCTTGGTTGGCCTCGCCGAGCTAGTGGTCTGTACCCCAGACGCGGCCCAGCGCCTTTAACCCCTTCACCAAGGCTACAGAGATGATAATACAACTGCGAGGGGTGCTCCACAGGCAGCTCACAATACACCCCACTTGGTACTTGCCTGTTGTCTTGTGGTGCAGTACTGGACTGTAGGGGCTTAAAAACAAGGCTAAGGCAGACTATGCCATAAACATAGACCAGACACGTTTATTGTGTGTGTGTGTGTGTGTGTGTGTGTGTGTATTACTAAAAGGCTATGAAAGAAAGTGGCCACGGGGTTTCAAGAGGCCTTTGAAGAGCAGAGGCAGAACATATACCAATGCAAAAGTATGACTGCAGGTAGTTAGATAGGCTTATGAACCAGCCCTAAGACCTTGTTCTGGCCCGGCATCCTGGCACACACCAGTAATCCTGTAATCCCGCCTGTAATCCTCTAATCCCAGCAGCTCCGGAGGCTGAGGCAGGAGGATCCCAAATTCAAAGCCAGCCTAAGCAAAAGCAAAGTGCTAAGACACTCAGTGAGACCATGTCTCTAAATAATGTGGGGATGTGGCTCCTGGTTGAGTGCCCCTGAGTCCAACCCCCAATACCCCCCCACCACCACCACCCCCAAAAAAACTTGTTCTGGGTGCAGAGCTTTCAGGGCATAGAACTTTTTCTTCACCCAGGGCCAGACAGTAGGCAGTTTCAAAGTGGGCCATATCAAGCACAGTGATCAAGCAGAGCCGAAGTCCTGGGGGTGGAGTTGGGTTTTCAGTGCCTGTCAACCTCCTGATGTGTTCGCAGTGTATGATCTGATGACCTAAGACCACTGTCTTAGGTGCCTCTCCTTTTATGTTAGGGAATTACATCTGGTGAGATCGATAAACTCACAGACCTGGTTTCTCTGGTATGAGTTTGATATATGCCCATGTGTCCATGTGCTTCTGATGTAGTCGGTAAATTCACAGGTGGTCATTTTTTTGTTAGCCCAATTTACTTATCATTTTGTGCTTTATGATTGTGCTTGCAGATGGTGGTTGTTTACTTGTACAAACAAGTTTTAGAATCATTCTACTTTACCATTTGTATTCAACGTGGAGTAGCTCATGACAATCTGCTGCTTAATAAAATGGAGTAACTAAGGGCTAGACACATCCCGAAAACTATTGTTATATACCATGGAGTAACTCAGAGCAAAGCACAGCCTGCTTTCCACAGCAGGCCAGATTGAGAAATATATATGGTACCAATTGGAAACTTAACTTCAGCTGGTTAAAGGAGGTTAAAGGCACTTTGCAGTGTCTTCCTCTCTTTTTCAGTCAGTGAATTTGTTGCTATGGACTGGATAGGTCACTGATGCAGCAAGTGACTTGCCCTTTTTAGACCAGATGTCTCATCACCTCTGGAAAACAATAAATTGCCCTGTTACTGTCGTCTTAGACTTCAACAATACTGGCACTGTAGAAAAAAGGAACTTGCTCCTACTATAAGAGTTCTTCAGAATCAGATGATGAGAACATAGAGGCACCAATTGGGTATTTGACCTGGGTTAGAAGGAGATAATATGGTAACCATGGAATAAGTGAACATAGAGAAGAGCCCTTGTGTCAGATTTATACCCCCATCACATGTTGACATCTAGTAATCCAATGAATAATTTTTAGAAGGATCAACTTTTCATTGGAAAAAAGTATTAACGTTTTAAATACTTTTAGGCTAAAACTTCCAGTTTTGCAAGCGATGTGAAATTTTAGTGAGTTTTATATTAATGATGAACTTTACAAAAGTTTATATGGAAAAACAAGCATTCAAGGGCTGGGGTTGTGGCTCAGTTGTAGAGCATTTGCCTGGCATGTATGAGGCACTAGATTCAATCCTCAGCACCACATAAAAATAAATAAATAAAATAAAGGTATTGTGTTCATTTATAACTAAAAACATTTATAAAAAAAAAAAAAAAAAAGCATTCAAGAATAGCTAGGAACCAGGTGTATTGGTGTATGCCTGTAATCCCAGGGCCTGGAGAGGCTGAAACAGGAGGATCACAAGTTCCAAGTCAGCCTCAGCAACTCAATGAGGCCCTGAGCAACTCACCAAGACCCTGTCTCTAAATAAAATATAAAACAGGGCTGGGGGTGTAGCTCACTGGTAAAACTTCTCTGGTATCAAAAAATAAATAAATAAATAAATAAATAGCAAGGAGCTGAGTGTAGTGGAACACACTTCTAATTCCAGCTAATCCATAGTCTGAGGGGAGGAGGATTACAAATTCAAGGCCAATCTCAACAACTTAGCACGACCCTGTCTTAAAATGAAAAGTAAAATGGACTGGGGGTGTAGCTCATTGGTAAAATGGCCCAGGACCACAGAAGGAAAAAAAAAAAAAAAGTTAACACTGAAATTGAAAGACTGTTAAGTTGGGACTAGCCATTCCAAACATTAAAACATACTATCAAGCCTCTGTATTTGAAACACTTAAATATCCAAAGAAATCAGTGGAATGGAATGGATTGGAATGGAATGGAATGGAATAGAATGGACAGAAATAGACCCAAAGCTACATGGTGATTTAGTAGTTGATAAAAATGGCACCTCATATCACTGGGGCACACTTGAACTTGTTAATAAATGGTGCTGGGACAACTGAATAGCTATATTTTTAAAAACAGGCTAAAATTAGTGCACTCGCCTAGCATTTGTGAGGCACTGGGTTCAATCCTCAGCACCACATAAATAAATAAAATAAAGGTATTGTGTCCATCTACAACTAAAAAAAATTTTTAAAAAGAAGAAAAATAGGTAAGTTGGAGTTCATCAAAGTTAAAAAACATTTTAAGTACTGAAAGACAAAACCAGAGAATGAAAGGAAAACTTATAGAAGGGGACAAAATGGTTGCGAATCATATATCTGATAAGAATATGTAAAGAACTGTATCCAGAATATGTACAGAACTGTTAGGACTTGGCAATAAAAAGAAAAATCTGATTTTCAATTGGGCAAAGGTCTTGTTTAGACATTTCTCCATATAAGTTATATAAATAGCCAAAAAGCACATGAAAGATGCTGAACATCATTAGTCATTCAAGAAATGCAAACCAAAACCACAAAGAGATACCACTTCACACCCACTAGGATGGCTAAAATTTTTTTTAAATGGAGAACACAAATATTGGTAAGGATGTGGAAAATTGAATCACTCATATTCATGGGAATGTAAAATGATACAGTGACTTTGGAAAAATAGTTGAACACGGTTACCATGTGACCTAGTCATTCCACTCCTTCTAAACCTAAGAAAACTGAAGAATGGTCACATAAAAACATGTACATGAATGGTCATAGCAGCATATTTACAATCTAATTGTAGAAACAACCCAAATTTTTACCAAATGATGACTGTACAAATGAAATGTGGTATGTCCATATATTGAAGTATTATTCAACCATAAAAAGAAGCGAAATGCTGATATATGCTATAATGTGGATCAATCTTGAAAGTAATATACTAAGCAAATGAAACCAGACAAAAAAGGCCACATATTTTATGATCTCACTTACATGAAATGTCCAGATCAGGCAAATCCTTAGAAATAGAAGGGAGGTGAGTGGATGTTTGGGACTGAGAGGCAGGGAGGAGTAGGGTACATGGTTTCTTTTGAGGTAGAAAGCATTCTAAAGTTAGATTGTGGTGACAGTTGCACAATACTTTGAATATACTAAAAACCACTAAATTGTACATTTTGTGGTGCCACAAAGTAAGAATGCACTCAAAAAGGAAGGGAGCATGTCGAAAGGCAGGCAGGATCCAAATTAGAGTTTCCAATGGCCAATACAGGGACAATGTGGTCAACAAAATAATGCTAATCTTGTAGCCCAGAGAATAAAATGGGTATTCATTGCTATGAATGAATGGACATGCTAAAATTAGTGGGCGGAAGAGTGATGAGAAAGAGAAACAGGACATTTTCATAGTCTCAAAATATCTCCTGGGGCTGGACAACCACTTGGCCCTGGGTTCAATCCCCAGCACCACCACCACTAACAAAAAAAAAAAAAGAGTGTATATATATATATATATATATATATATATATATATATATATCCCCACAACATACTTAATAGTGAAGACATCTAATAATTACCAATCATAAGACAAACATGCTCCCTGATACCCATTCCCTGAATAAGACATAACTTCATTTCTATGGTAATCTTGCCAGAAATGCAGGATCTCAATCTAATAATGAAAACCCATCAAACCCAAGTTGAGGTACCTTCTACAAATACCTGACCAATACTCTTTGAAAGTCTCAAAGTCATGAAGGAGACTGAAGAAGTGTCACAGATTTAAGGAACTTAGGAATCATGACAACTAAATTCAGTTTCACTGCTCTGGATTAGACCCTGGACCAGAAAAGTGACATAAGTGAAAAAACTGTTGAAATTCTAATAAGGTTTGTAGAATTGTTAGTAGTGTCTTATCATTGTTAATTTTCTTGTTTGGATAATCATAATTAAATAAGATGTTAATGTTAATGGAAACTAGATGATGGATATATATTGTAACAAGCTATTTTTGTTACAATTTTTCTGTAAATCTAAAATTCATTCAAAATAAAAAGTCAAAAAATAGAAACATTGTTAACAAATAACTTATGAAAGCATTCAATAGAAGGGATGATCCTGTGAAAACGCTGAAATTTTAGTTGACCTCATGTGCAAATTAATAACCGTACTAACTCTCCTTAGAGCAGGCTGCTAATCAGTCTCTCAGCTATTAAACTCTTCTACTACCTGGTTGCACCACTCCTGAACTTTGGGTCCTTAGAGAACATTCTAATCAAATCTTAGCTCTCTAAAAATTGCCTTCAGTAATACCTAATGTGGTGATGTACACCTGTAATCCTAACAATTCTGGAGGCTAAAGCAGGAGGATAGTAAGTTCAAGGCCAGCTTCAGCAATTTAGTAAGACCCTACATCAACATAAATAAAATAAATTGGCTGGGGATGTAATTCAGTTATAAAGTGCCCTGGATTTGATCCCCTGTACCAAAAGAAGAAAAAGGGAAAAAAAAAAAAGGCCTTCAGTAGGAATTTCTTTGTGTGTGTGTGTGTGTGTGTGTGTGTGTGTGTATGGGGGTTAGTTACCAAGGATTGAACCCAGGGGCGCTTAACCAGTGAACCATATCCCCAGCCCTGTTTTATATTTTATCTAGACAGGGTCTCACTGAGTCACTTAGCCTCACTAATTTGCTGCAACTGGCTTTGAACTCTCGATCCTCTTGCCTCAGCCTCCTGAATGGCTGGGGTTATAGGTGTGGCCATTGCACCCAGCAAACACTTCTTATGGGCCATGAGGCTCCCCTCAGCCAAGATTCAGACTATCTTTGCAGCTCTACCTCTTACTCTTCATTACCACCCTTCCATAGGCCACTGTGCATATCTGATTTCAGTGTTTTCGTGATGTGTTGGCATGAAGAAACCCTTATTTCATCAAAATTTCTCCCAGGAAAAAAGTACCATGTGTTTTATCTTGTTTTGTTTTAAAGAATTACTTCAGTAAACCACTTGGGGTAGAAATGATGCCAAAATGATAAAAGGGTAGTCCTAAGTGCTGTGCTCTTCAAAGGGCAAAGAGGAGAGTAGTGATTCAAATAGAAAGAATTGTGGAGCTAATCAGGCTAGTTTCCCCTGCATTGGTGGGCAGAGGGTGGGAGCAGGGAAAAGTCCCTGGAAGCGACACAGCCTGTAAGAGGAACTTTGAAGAACAAAAATGTCAAAGGAGGAGTTTTTCAGTTGTATGCTATTGAATATGATGCAAACCCTCACCTCTCTCCCCAGAATATTCAGTGGTCCTTATTGCACATTTGTATGTGAACGTAAAGCTGATTATCATGGTCTGAACAACAACAACTGGGGTATGAGAGAACCAACGTCTGGATTAGAATCACAGTAGGGATAACATGTACCATTTACTGAGCTTTCTACATGTCAGATACTAAGCTAATTTCTTCACATGTTCCATATGTTCCTCAAAACAAACCATGATACTGTGAGAAACAGAAAGTTCAATGGTCCATTTTCAGAATATAGTATTTAGCCTTAATTGGACTGTAAAGATCCACTTGTAGCCATTTTAACTCTAGCTCTTCCCTTTGCCCACCCCAATTTTAAAATTAGCTAATTGTGTAGATTGTAACCCCAAGCTCCTCCTATCAGAGCAAGGGGCAGCTCTGCCTTAGAGATAGAAGCAGGTGGTCTGCCCTCCCCAGTGCCTGTGCTAGCCAGGTTCCGCAGCTGGCCCTTCTCGCTTAGCTACCACATGGAAGTAATCAGATCCTAACCCAAGATCTCCAACGGCAGCACCCAACTACCTCCCCTCTTGTCACAGAAGAGTTTCATCAACTCTGCTCTTGTTCTCCCAGTAGAGAATGCAACTGGGACTATGTTTTATAATTCTCTGTTTCAGTTCTCAGAACAGGGCCTGGGATCAAATGGGTATTTGGCAGACATCTGTTTAGTCAGTCAGTGAAGCCTGTGTTCTGAGCCAACCAGGCAGGAGAGCAATTGACTAGCCCAATAAAATCCCAAGCTGCTGGTGAAAGTCCAGGTCAAGAAAAGGAAGCCCATTTTTCTCTTCACCGACAGAACTATAGCTGGAGTACTTACTATATGACACTTCAAGGTCAAGCAAGGGAATTATAGTAGCCATCCTAGAAATTTAAAAGAAAAACTAGGGTCGCCAGGGAAAGCCAATAACCCACTACCATGAGGTGTCACCAATTAATTTTCCTTCACTTAAATAAACTATGTGAAAGTTAAGTGCATGAAGATGGGGCACGTTGGCAGAGGGAGAAGATGAAGAGACAGAGTTCCTATCATCGAAGGCTAAACAAGCCCTGAATTCAGGTATATCCTGTCTGGACCATCCTTACATTTAGAAACCTATATCCAAAATAGAATTTGTTTACCAATACTTGCTACTTGACTGTGGTCCATGTACCAGCAGCATCAGTGCCACCTGAAAGATTGTTAGACATGCAGTGTCTCAGACCCTCCCTAGATTGACTGAGTCCAGATCAGTATTTTAACAAAAGCTTTAAGTGACTTGTATCCATATTAAAATTTGAGAAACACTACCATGGCTCACAGATGTATACAGCCAGTACCAACTTACATACAGAAATAGAAGCCCTAAAACAGTTAGTGTTCTCTCCATTTCAACAGACCACTAGTTTTCCTGGTGGACCCCATTGTCCCCCCACCCCCATCTCAAGGAAGGAACTTTTCAACTGAAATCTTAAGACTGAGTGAGTATTCACTAGGTGAGAGGATGAGTGAAGATAGGAGAGGAAGGGAATGCTAGAGATTTTTCAGGAAGAAACAACTGTATGTACAAAGGTCCTAAGAATGACATTTTAGAGGAATTCAAAGATAGCCAGAATGGCTAATCAACAAAGAGCAGGGAGGAGACAGGCAAGAGATGAGACTGAAAAATCAGTGTCCAGATGACATGAGTTTGTTTTTGTTTTGTTTTGTTTTTTTGTTTTGCTTTGTTTTGATACAAGGGATTGAACTCAAGGGCACTTAACTACTGAACCACATCCCCAGCCCTTTTACTTTTTTTTTTATTTTGAGACAGGGTCTCACTAAGTTGCTTAGAGCCTCACTAAGATGCTAAGGCTGACTTCGAACCTGCGATCCTTCTGCCTCAGCCTCCCAAGCTGCTGGGATTACAGGCTTATGCCACAACATCCAGCATGAACTCGTTTTTAACTAAACTTTATTTTGAATAATTTTGGGGTCACACAAATATTGCAAAGTTAATACAGAGTTTTCATATACCCCTTACCCAGTTTCTCTTAATGTTAACATCCTTCATTACCATTGGACATTGTCACACTGTGAATCCAACTGTGGTATGTTACTATTGACTAAACTCTAGATTTGATCCAGATCTCACTAGTTTTTCCACTGTGTCTCTTTTTTGATCCAGGATCTCACACTGTGTTTAGTTGTCATGTCTCCATGACAACTCTGGAATGTGATAATTTCTCAGGCTTTCCTTGTTTTTTATTATCTTGGCAGGGTTTTTTTTATTTGTTCTAACTAGTTATACATGACAACAGAATGCATTTTGACACATTGTACACAAATAGAGCACAACTTCTTCCTCTGGCTGAACATAGTGCAGAGTCACACCTATAGTGTAACCATGTATATAGGGTAATAATGTCCATCTCATTCCACCGTCTTTCCCATCCCCACACCCTGCCCCTCCCCTCATTCCTCTCTGCACAATCCAAAATTCCTTCATTCTTCCCCACCTATTCCCTATCCCCCCATTATGGATTAGCATCCCCTAATTGGAGAAAACATTTGGTTTTTTGGGTTTGGCTTATTTCACTTAGCATGATATTCATCTTGGCAGTTTTGAGAAGTCTAAGTCAGGTATTCTATAGAAAGTCTCTCAATTTGTGTTTGTCTGATGTTTTCCTGGGGGCTGGGGTTTGGAGGAACAATAGCACAGAGATTAAATGTCCTTTTCATCATGTGTTACAGCAGGGTGCTACCAAGACATCTTAGTACTGGTTGTGTTAACCTTAAGCACTTGACCAGAGTAGGTTCACCAGGCTTCTCCACTGTGGAATCCCTTTGCTTCCCCTTTCTATACTCTTTTCTTTGGAAGGATGTCGTTAAGTCCAACATGCTCTAGTGGTGGGAGGAGGATGACACAATTTTTGGGGAAAACAGTGGCTCCTCCATGTATGTCAAACAAATCCTTCTCAATTTCAGAAACCAAATAGACCATAACACAATAACACTAGGTGATTTTAACACGCCTCTCTCACCACTGGACAGATCTTCCAAACAAAAATTGAACAAAGAAACCATAGACCTCAATAACACAATCAATAATTTAGACTTAACGGACATTTATAGAATATACCATCCAACCAAGAGCGAATACACTTTCTTCTCAGCAGCACATGGATCCTTCTCTAAAATAGACCATATATTATGCCACAAAGCTAATGTAAGCAAATACAAGAAGATAGAGACACTACCTTGTATTCTATCAGATCATAATGGATTGAAGTTAGAAATAAATGAAAGAGTAAAAAACAGAAGCTACTCCAACACCTGGAGATTAAACAATATGCTATTACATGATGAATGGATAACAGAAGATATTAGGAAGGAAATTAAAAAATTCTTAGAGGTAAATGAGAACAAAGAAATATCATATCAAAATCTTTGGGACACTATGAAAGCAGTACTTAGAGGAAAATTTATTTCATGGAGCGCATTCAATAAAAGAAGTAAAAATCAACAAATAAACAACCTAACACTTCAGCTCAAAGCCCTAGAAAAAGAAGAACAGACCAACACCAAAAGTAGTAGAAGACAGGAAATAGTTAAACTCAGAGCTGAAATCAACAAAATTGAAACAAAAGAAACTATACAAAAAATTGGCAAAATAAATAGTTGGTTCTTTGAAAAAATAAACAAAATTGATAAACCCTTAGCCACTCTAACAAAGAGAAGACGAGAGAAAACCCAAATCACCAAAATTCGGAATGAACAAGGAAATATCACAACAGACACGATTGAAATACAAAACATAATTAGAAGCTATTTTGAAAATCTATATTCTAACCAAATAGAAAATTTTGAAGACATCAACAGGTTTCTAGAGACATATGAATTGCCTAAATTGAACGAGGAGGACATACACAATTTAAATAGAACAATTTCAAGTAATGAAGTAGAAGAGGTCATCAAAAGCCTACCAACAAAGAAAAGTCCAGGACCAGATGGGTTCTCAGCCGAGTTCTACAAAACCTTTAAAGAAGAGCTCATTCCAATACTTCTCAAAGTATTCCATGAAATAGAAGAGGAGGGTACCCTCCCAAACTCATTCTATGAAACCAATATTACCCTGATACCCAAGCCAGACAGAGATAAATCGAGGAAAGAAAATTTCAGACCGATATCATTAATGAACATTGACGCAAAAAATTCTCAATAAAATTTTAGCAAATCGCATACAAAAATATATTAAAAAGATAGTGCACCACGATCAAGTGGGTTTTATCCCAGGGATGCAAGGTTGGTTCAACATCCGGAAATCAATAAATGTAATTCACCATATCAATAGACTTAAAGTCAAGAACCACATGATTATTTCAATAGATGCAGAAAAAGCATTTGATAAAATACAACACCCCTTCATGCTCAAAACACTAGAAAAAATAGGGATAGTGGGAACATTCCTTAACATTGTAAAGGCCATCTATGCTAAGCCCATGGCTAATATCATTCTAAACGGTGAAAAACTGAAAGCATTCCCCCTAAAAACTGGAACAAGACAGGGATGCCCTCTTTCACCACTCTTATTCAATATTGTTCTTGAGACTCTAGCCAGAGCAATTAGACAGACCAAGGAAATTAAAGGAATACGAATAGGAAAAGAAGAACTCAAACTATCCCTATTTGCGGATGATATGATTATATACTTAGAGGAACCAGGAAATTCCACCAGAAAACTGTTAGAACTCATAAGTGAATTCAGTAAAGTGGCAGGTTACAAGATCAATGCTCATAAATCCAATGCATTTTTATACATAAGTGAGGAATCCTCAGAAAGAGAAATTAGGAAAACTACCCCATTCACCATAGCATCGAAAAAAATAAAATACTTGGGAATCAATCTCACAAAAGAGGTAAAAGACCTCTACAATGAGAACTACAGAACACTAAAGAAAGAAATCGAAGAAAACCTTAGAAGATGGAAAGATCTCCCATGTTCTTGGATAGGCCGAATTAATATTGTCAAAATGGCCATACTACCAAAAGTGCTATACAGATTCAATGCAATCCCAATTAAAATCCCAATGACGTACCTTACAGAAATGGAGCAAGCAATCATGAAATTCATCTGGAAGAATAAGAAACCCAGAATAGCTAAAGCAATCCTTCGCAGGAAAAATGAAGCAGGGAGTATCGCAATACCCGAACTTCAATTTTATTACAAAGCAATAGTAACAAAGACGGCATGGTACTGGTACCAAAATAGACAGGTAGATCAATGGTACAGAATAGAGGACACAGACACAAACCCAAATAAATACAACTTTCTAATACTAGACAAAGGCGCCAAAAATATGCAATGGAGAAAAGATAGCCTCTTCAACAAATGGTGCTGGGAGAATTGAAAATCCATATGCAACAGAATGAAACTAAACCCATATCTCTCACCCTGCACAAAACTCAACTCAAAATGGATTAAGGACCTTGGAATCAGACCAGAGACTCTGCAGATTATAGAAGAAAAAGTAGGTCCCGATCTTCAACATGTCGGCCTAGGACCAGACTTCCTCAACAGGACTCCCATAGCACAAGAAATAAAAGCAAGAATCAATAACTGGGATAGATTCAAACTAAAAAGCTTTCTCTCAGGAAAGGAAACTATCAGTAATGTGAAGAAAGAGCCTACAGAGTGGGAGAATATCTTTGCCAATCATACTTCAGATAGAGCACTAATCTCCAGGATCTATAAAGAACTCAAAAACTCTACACCAAGAATACAAATAATCCAATCGACAAATGGGCTAAGGAAATGAACAGACACTTCACAGAAGAAGATGTACAAGCAATCAATAAACATGAAAAAATGTTCAACATCTCTAGTAATAAGAGAAATGCAAATCAAAACCACCCTAAGATTCCATCTCACCCCAATTAGAATGGCGATTATCAAAAATACAAGCAACAGGTGTTGGCGAGGATGTGGGGAGAAAGGTACACTCATACATTGCTGGTGGGGCTGCAAATTAGTGCAGCCACTCTGGAAAGCAGTGTGGAGATTCCTTAGAAAACTTGGAATGGACCCTCCATTTGACCCAGCTATCCCACTCCTTGGCCTATACCCAAAGGATCTAAAATCAGCATACTACAGAGATACAGCCACATCAATGTTCATAGCTGCTCAATTCACAATAGCCAGACTGTGGAACCAACCTAGATGCCCTTCAATTGATGAGTGGATAAAGAAACTGTGGTATATATACACAATGGAATATTACTCAGCCATAAAGAATGACAAAATTATGGCATTTGCAGGCAAATGGATGAAATTGGAGAATATCATGCTAAGTGAGATAAGCCAATCTCAAAAAGCCAAGGGACGAATGATATCGCTAATAAGTGGAGGATGACACATAAAGGGGGGGAGGGAAGGGTTAATGTTAGGGTTAGAGTTAGGGTTAGGGAGGGGGGCAATTATGGAGGAAGAAAGCACTGTATAGAGGGTAAAGAGGGGTGGGAGGGGTGGGGGGAAGGGAAAAAATAACAGAATGAATCAAACAACATTACTCTATGTGGATTTATGATTACACAAATGGTATGCCTTTGCGCCATGTACAAACAGAGAGGCAACATGTATCCCATTTGTTTACAATAAAAAAAAAAAAATTTGGGGGGAGAATTTGAGTTCCTAAGAATAACAGAAAGTCGTTGAATGATTTTAAGCATATTAATCTGAATGTTATCAGAGGGGGGTAAAAATGGGTGTGATACACCAAGCAAAAGTCTCACAGTGATCCAGGCAGGAAACAATGGTAGTAACAAAGGCTCAAACTAACAAAAGAGTTAAGGAGAAGTAGGCAAATGGGTAGATTAAGAGATATTAAGAAGTAAAATTGCCAGGATTCAATTTTTGGTTGAATCAAGGGAATGAATGAAAGGAATATTCTTTGATGACCCAGAAAAATGTGTCTGGTTCCAGCAGCTGGTTGGATATTAACAAGGTGGAAAGCAAAAGGACACAGTAAAAAGGCAAGCAGAGAAGTCCGAGGACTCTTTAAAGGAGGAAATGCCAGAGTGATAGAGAAATAGTGCTATGGGTCAGATGCCTCTATTACATTCCGGAGGTATTGTTTTTCTGGGTGACCATGGCTACTATGGATGGTTCTGTACCATGAGCAGAGCCCTCTAACAATGTTCAGCTGAATAAGGGTATAGTTGATTGATAGAGCACTTGTTTAGCATGCACAAGGCCCTGGGTCAGTATGGTCTTATATTTTAGAGGTTCCTTCTGACTGCATGAATGGGAATCAACTGTATAGAGTCAAAGGAAGAAGAAAGAAGAGGAGGTCACCTCAAAACCTGTACAACAGATTTTGGGTAGCTCACATCAGGATGGCAATAGTGAAGGCAGTAACAGTTGAATACTGGATATATTTTGGTGAGAGAACCATTTGCTGATGGGTTGAATGTGTATAGGGAAACAAAGAAAAGATCGAGTGTTTAAAGGGTTTCCACTTTCAGTAGATGGGAAAAATGGAGGTCCTATCAACTAGGATGGTGAGGGATTCAGGGGTTATATGTTTGAAGTGGGAATTGATGAAAATCACTATGTTTTGGTCATAGTGGATTTGATATGCTTGCTAATGGTCCAAATACAGAAACATCAGGTCAGCAGTTGGATATCTCAGTTTGGAGTTCAAAGGAAGGTCTTGGCTGGAGATAAGAATTTGGAGATCATAAGCATATGATTGATCCTTAAGATCATGGTGCTGAATGAGATATCTAGAACAAGAGTATAGATAAGGAAGAGAAAAGGAGCCAAGTATTAGCCAGAGCACTACACTATTTAGATTTAAGGAGTTCAGCTTAGGCAGATTCACCTGAGGAGACACAGAGTAACCAGTAAGATAAGGCAAGAACCAAGAGAGTTGGGTCTCCAAAGTTGAATAAAATATGTATAAAAAGATAGTCATCCACTGCATAAAATGGCATATGTCAAGGACTTGGAGGACTGAGAATTCATCCTTGAACTTGGTGTAGGAATAAAGTCTGAATATTAAGTGTCCATGAGGCAATGAGAGGAGAGGAATTAGAGCAAGTATAGATGGCTTTTCTCAGTTTGTTTTTTGTTTAGTGATACTGGAACTTTTTTTATTTGCTCTTTTTAGTTACACATGACAGTAGAGTCTATTTTAAAACATTTATGCAAACATGGAATGTATCTTCTAGTTAAGATCCCAGTCTTGTAGATGTACACAATGTTGAGATTCACAGTGTGATCACTATTGTGTATTCACACATATACGTAGGAAAGTTATATCAGATTCATTCTGCTGTCTTTCCTGTTTACATACCCCCCCTTCCCTTCATTCCCCTTTTCTGATCCAGGGAATTTCTCTTCTTCCATCATCCTCGCCCTCTTAATTTGGGTAAGCATCAGAGAGAGCATTCAACCTTTGGTCTTTTGGGATTGGCTTACTTACCTTGGTAGTCTCCAGATCCATCCATTTACACGTGAATGTCATAAAGTCATTACCCTTCATGGCTGAGAAATATTCCATTGTGCATATAAACTACATTTTCTTTATCCATTCATCTGTTGATGGCCTCAAAGCTTAGCTATTGTGAATGTGCTGCTGTAAACATTGACGTGGCTATGTTGCTACAATATGCTGATTTTTAAATCCTTTGAATATATAGAAAGGAGTGGGATAATTGCATCAAATGGTGGTCCATGCCTAGTTTTTTGAGGAATTTCCATACTGCTTTCCATAGTGGTTGCACCAATGTACAGTCCCACCAGCAGTGTATGATTGTACCCTTTTCTCCACATCCTCACCAACATCTCTTGTTACTTGTATTCTTGTTAGTTGCCATTCTGACTGAGTGAGGTACTGGGAATTGAACCCAGGACATTTGTATGCTAGGCAGGTGCTCTACCACTGAGCAGTTTTTCTATGAAGAGAAACAGAAAACTGGGGTTGCTGCTGAGAGATTGTGTACTTTGTTTTGTCTCGTTTTGTTGTTGTTGTTGTTAGTTTTTTGGTTGCTTGTTTGTCTTGAGACAGGGCCTCACTATGTTGCCCAGACTGGTCTACAACTTGTGGGCTCAAGTGATCCACCTCAGCCTCCTGAGTAGCTGAGACTACAGACACTTGCCACCATGCCTGACCTTTGTTTGGTCTTCTTTTATCCTGTTTGTTTTTACCATGAGAGAAATCACATTAACAGGATTGTTGTGGTAGAGAACGGAAATTGTGTGATGCAGAAGAGTGAGGCTGAAGGGCTGTCACTCAGAGGAAATAAGGAATGAGGTCTAATACCCAAATGTAGAGGTTGGCCCTAGAACAACTGATTCACAGTAGCAGCAAGAAAGGAAAATATAAATGCAGAGTAACTACATACGGTGGAGAGAATATATGGAATTTGTTAATAAAATAGGAAGCAAGCTCAATGACAATGAAAATGTGCCAAGATAATTGTGTTGGAAATGTTTATAACATTAAACTGTATATGTACATTATTCTGTTGCTCAAACAGCTGAGTTATCCACCTTCTACTTTTAAACAGTTTAAAGGAACACTGCTCATGCATTTGGATCTCATGCGAGGTGGTTTAATTTACTCTGCTAAGGTGATAAATCATAGCCCTGCACTCAGTCAGCTCTCTTGAAATTGCTGCCTGTGGTCTTAAAGCAGATGAACCCACCGACACCATGGAAAAATGATTTAGCCCTTCCCTTTCCAGATGATGTGACCCTAATAGCATCTTCCAGCAGAAAGAGCCACAGAGAACCACCAATGAGAAAGAGCTTGTTTTATTTTCACATTTTGTGGAAAGTTACAAAGCAACATTTCCCTGCCAGCAACTTTGCACCCTTTGCAAGAAGTTTCTGGATCTAAAATAGTGGCAGTCAGTCCAAGTTGGGGGTGATCCTATAGGGAGACACACACACACACACACACATACCAAGTTGTGGGAGTGATGACGAGTTAGTGTGGGGACACCCACCTGGCCATCCAAGGTCCTCCTCGCTGGCAAGGAAGGCACTTACACCCCGCTGGCCTTCATGCAGTGTTGACTTGTGAAAGGGTGGGAAGTTGGAGAGTGACCAGGCAGTGCCATGAGATCAGAAGAAGTAGAGCAACAGGAGGAGGCCCAGGGAGCGAGGACCAGCACGGACTTTGGAATCCTTCCTGAGGCCCAAAGCCACCTATGACACACTCACCCAACTCTATGACCTTGGGCAAGTTTCTTACTTGTTTTAAGCCTGTTTTTCCAACAGTAAAATGGGGGATGTTATCTACTTCGAACGACTGTCATGAAGATTAAGAGTTTAGACGGGCATGGTAGCACACGCCTATAATCTCAGCTAATTGGGAAGATGAGTCAGGAGGATTGCAAAGTTCAAAACCAGCCTGACCCTGTCTCAGAATAAAATAAAAGGGGTCATGAATGTAGCTCAGTGGTAAAGTGCTTGCCTAGCATGCATGTGGCCCTGAGTTATGTTCCCACTACTGAGTAGGGAAAAAGATTAAAGGACATTACTATTTAAGGTTTCTTAGCATGTGTAAAGAAAGGTCAGGGTTCGATTTGTAAAGATTTATTCACTTGTAATTTTAATAATTTTTTTCTTAATTGAATTCTGTCCAAGTTCATCAAACCCCAGCACCAAAACAATAAAATAAAGTTCCCAGCACATGAAAAACAACCAGTAAACAGACATTACTCTCTTCCATACTATTGCTGAGAACATAGTTTTTCAACTCACCCCAACCTCATGTGTTACCTTTTCCGAAACCAATTGATTTTTATTTTTATATATTTTTAAGCACGTATTTATTGAACTCTTGCCAGGCTCTGAACTAGACTCTGAGATAAAACAGTAAATCAAAATAGTCATGTAGAACTAGCCATTGGAGAAACAGATAAACTGAGTTAAAAAATCATACAACTGTAACAGTGGGATTGAAATAGTGTCAAGGAGAATTGAAACTCGACAGGGAAGGCACTCTTGAAGAAGCGACTTGTGGACTGAAATCTGAAGGACAAGCAGACATTAACCAGGCGAGGAGGCAGGAAAGCAATCCAGACAGAGGCAATCATGGCAAAAGTCAGTGGTCAAAGGTCGAAAGCAGCCCAAAAGCGCTGCAGAAGAGACAGACCAACAAGGAGGACAGAATTGAAGGGAAGAGAGACAGTTAAAATAGGGACCACACCATGGGGGAGAGGGGAGCTATCAGAGTGTTAGTAGGGCTTTGATTTACTATGACACGGTCCTTTTGAATGATAAGACAAAAATAATATTTCATGATATTATTCTGGGCCATTAATAGCATTTCACTTCAATGTTCGGTGATTTTTCTCTTGTACTTTTCCTTATTGTTTACATTTCGGATGATGAGTGTTGATTATTTTCCACAAAAACAAATACGCTTTTCTAAATCAACTTCATAAAGACATTTCTTTTCTTTTCTTTTCTTTTCTATTTCTTTTTTTTCTTTTGGTACTGGGGAGTGAATCCAGGCTTTCTTAACCCTGGGCCACATCCCCAGCCCTTTTTTGTATTTTATTTAGAGACAGGGTCTCACTGAGTGGGTTAGAACCTTGCTGTTTCTGAGGCTAGCTTTGAACTGATGATCCTCCTGCCTCAGCCTCCCAAGCCCCTGGGATTACAGGTGTGTGCCACCACGCCCAGCTTCAAGACATTTCTTATCTACAATAAAATGCACCAGTTGTAAGTGTACATCTCTATAAATTTTGACAAATTATACACCTATGGAACTACCACCAGATGTAGACCATTTTATCACTCAGAAAAGTCCTCTCCCGGTTAACTCCCTACCCCAGCCCAACCAACAACTGATCTACTCTCTGCCAGTGTGTATTAGATTTGCCTTTCCTAGAGTTTCTTGTGAATGAACTAATACACTGTGTGCTCGGTGGTGCCTGGCTTTTTTGTTCAACATGTTTTTGAGATTTATAATTCCATTGCATGTATCAATAATTTTCCTTTTTATTGTTTAAAAAATCTATTTAGTGGGAATTCTGAAATTGCTTTATCTACTCACCTGTTGATAAATATTTAGATTACTTCTAGTTTGGGCTATTATGACTAAAGCTGCTATGACTTGTATAGAAGTGGAAGTTCTGGATCCTAGAGTAAATGTATGCTTTACTTTACATGAAATTGTCAACCTGTTTTCCAAAGTAGTTGTACAATTTTACATTGTCACCATAGTCTATGAAAATTTCAGTTGCTCACATTTCCTCAAAGATGGTTGTCAGTCTATTTCATTTTAGCCATACTGGAGGGTATGCAGTGGTCTCAAGTTGTGCTAATTTTGGTTTTGTTTTGTTTTGTGATAAATAAGATTCACCATTTTGCCCAGGCTGGTCGCTAATTCCTGGGTTCAAGTGAATCTCTTGCCTCAGTCTCCTAGGTAACTAGGACCACACCATCATGCCACCAAACCCAACTTTCATTGTGGTTTCAGTTTGCTTCCCTTGATGGCTAATGGCATTAGGCATCTTTTCCATGTTCATCAGTCATTTGTATATCTGCTTTTGTGAAGTGTTTTGCTCATTTTTAAAATTAGGTTGATGGTCATCTTGTTATTGAGTTGTAAGATCATTGTAGATATTCTGGAAACAAGTCCTTAGAGATGAATGTGATATATATTATCTCCAATGCTGTGGCTTGCTTTTGAGAGGTTTTCTGTTTTCTGTTTTTTTACAGCTTTATTAAGATAAAATTCGGATGCCCCATTTGAGTTTCTTTCCTGTACCCCTGCCCCTTTGGTACATGGGACTGAACTCAGGGGCACTTTACCACTGAGATGCATCCCCAGTTCTTTTTATTTTTTATTTTGATACAGGATCTCACTTAGTTGCCCAGTCTGGTCATCCTCCTGCCTTAACCTCCCAAGTGTCTGGGAGTAAAGGCTTTTGCCACCATATTTGGCCCCATTTCGGTTCCTAATGGTGTCATTTTCAGAGTTAAATGTTTTGGTTTTGCCTGTTGTTATTGTTTCAGTCTTGTTTTTGTTTGTTTGCTTTAAAAGAGAATCATCTCACTAGGTTGCCCAAGTTGGCCTAGAACTCTGGGTCTGAGAGAGCCTTCCACCTCAGCACCCCCAGTGCTAGGACTACAAGCATGTGCCACCTCACCTGGCTAAAAGTAGAATAGAATTCGGTTGAAGCTCTTTGTGTTCTAAACAATCACTGCCTACTCCAAGACTGAGAAGATTTTCTCCTACATTTTCTTCTAAAAGTTGTATAGTTTTAACAAACATTTAGGTCTATGATCTGTTACAATTTAATTTTTGTGTATGCAATAAGGTAAGAATTGAGGTTCATAAAACCATTTTTTCCAAAAAAGTTAATTTAATAAACAAACACACAGTGAGGTGTAGTTTACAAGATCAGATCACAGACCAAACCAGAAAGGGTCACTGATTTCCCAATGTCACATTGCTAAAGACGTAATTGTGGTGTAAAAGTCAGATTTGGGAACTTCTCGTGTAAGTATATTCCAGGTAGTAGCATACATACTTCCTGTTATATGCACTCCTGGCTGTTCATTCCCACCACATAGCTCTCATTAATACAAAAATGAATTAAAACAAACAACAGCAGTTTCAGGAGTGGGTGAGGCCCTTGACAGAAGACGTAAAAGAAAATGTGGAATCTTACCTTGCCTTCAGTAGACACAAGCCCCAGGTGGCATAAGTAGCTGTGTCTCAGATTTCATAAGTAAGCCAAAGTTACTGTGGCCACAAACATTTCCCGACTGACTTGCCCCCAGTGACCTCATTCCCACTGTCTCCACTGTTAGGAATCACACACCGCGTGAGTAAAGCATTAACTGAAATTCCCCTTGAAGTTTGGGAGAGAAGGGATCTTATTTCTTTATTAGATCTACCAACAACTTCCTAGGAAATGTAATGCAAGCCCTAAGGAGTAAAAATTGGGGTAGGGTGGTCTAGAACAAGATAGAGGGTTGCCATATTGTAATCAGTTTTGCTGGCTTAAAAATTAGAATACAAGTAATCACTGGTATTCTTTTATTTTTGTTTTTAACGTTTATTTTATTTTATTTTATTTTTCTAACATGGTGATAAGGATTAAACCCAGTGCCTCATGTGTGCTAGGCAAGCACTCTACCACTGAGCTACAACCTCAGTCCCCACTGGTATTCTTGAAAAAAAAAAAAACAAAAAATCAAGCACAGGTTCTAACAAACAAAAAAGTTTTTTAATTTGTGAATTTTGCAAGAAAAAAATACACAAGTTTCACAATGGCTCAGCACTGAATCATTTATCTAATAGTTTTTGTACAAACCATCCCAGAGTTTCCTGCTGTAGGGGCAAAAGAGGCGGGGATCATTTGCTGCCTATCAGGAAGGATCATGACCAAAACTCCTATCAAAAAAAAAGATAGGCTAACAAGAGGAAAAGATAACAAATGTATTTGATGATAGTTTTACATGACATGAGAACCTTTAGGTTCAAGACCCAAAGACTCAGGGTGAGCTGTTCATTTTCATGCTTCATGTGTGCACAGTGGCATACACATCAGATCCAATAAGAGTGTGATCTTGTGGGTGGGCATTCAGGCCTGTCTGTTCAGATTCTTCTTGGCCTCTCTGAGTAGTGTCCTTCCTTCCAGTTACAGGGCAGGAGCCTATCTGGAATTAAGGTCTTAAGACTTACAATCAGACAAGTCAGAGAATTTCTTTATGTAACCATCTAGGGTGACTGGCTTCATTGTCTCTGTTCAGCAAAGAACTGAAGGACAGGACACAGAGATAGCAAGCAAACAGCAGGTTTATTGCAAAAGCAACCCAGATAGATTTCTCTGAAGAAAGGGGCCCTGGAGCCAGGAATCAGTGGGGTAGTTTTGGCCTGCTCTTTTCATGTTCTCTGGAATTTCCTCCTTTCCTTATCTCTTCCCCTGTCCATGCTTTGCTCACTATTATTGATTGGTGCATCTGCTTTAATTTTTCTATTGGGTCCCCCAGCTTAGGACCATGAGTATGGAAGTGTCTGTCTGTTGGATACCCCACTTGTGTCCCCTGGATGAGCACTTTCATCAACCAGGAAGTTGACCTCATGAGAAGACTCTCTGCATGCTCTTTCGTTCTGGCCCTGCCCCCGACCTCCTCCCTTGGCATTTTGCCCTGGCTGCCCTATGCCCTTCTACATTTCCCTAGTTTATTATTTTACCAAAATATCGGGAAAAGTTAGAATACTACTTTTGGGTTTCATGGCTGACATTTGTGGGAGGGGTCCTGGTTCCTACGACCTGCCTTGAGGAAGGTGAATTCTAGTTTTTATGTCTGGCCTAAGAAGAGAAAGAAGGGAGAAATATGGGAGGGAAGGAGAAAGTCAGAGAGAAACTGTGCTTCTGAGGACTTCACTTTGAGGTATCATTTTCTGAGCCCCAAATGACAGACCAGAGGGTGAAGACTGGAACTCGAAGCAGTGGAGCAGGTGCACTGGGGACCCAGGAGTCATGAGCCCAGGAGAGACAGCTCCTGTGCTGTCCAGCCTGGGGACCCAGAGAACAAATTAGGATGACAGACATACCCTAAGAAAGAGCAGAAAAGACACCTTCTTCCCCATCATTATCCTTTACTTCAATACCTGTCTCCTGTGTTGGGCTGTGCCCTTCTGCTAAAGTTCCAGGCAGCTTAAAGAATTAAGACACAAATCACATATAGAGAAAAATACATACAATTTATTCATTAAAATGAGGACAAAGGGTCCTTAACTCTGGAAAGTCAAGTTACATCATCAAAGTTGTTTATTTAAAAGCAGAAGTAGCATGTGTTGGCAACAGTTCTTGAAACAGTCAGTGTCTTTTTGGTCAATAGTATTGCTTCAGGAGAGACAGCATCTCACAGATCTGCCCTGTAATTCCCAGAAAAGTCAACCAGCCCGATTTAGGTTCAAACTTCTTTACAAAGCCATTTTCCTAGGAGAGAATAAAACATGTAACATTTTTAAAATCAGCAGAGATTAAGTTAAAAAAAGAAGCAAAGAAATTTTATTTAAATGATGCAAATAGTTACTCCTCTCTGTACTTTTAGCTATTTGTACTCTGTCATTGTTCTCTATCTCCAATTCTAGAACCCTTTCAAGTAGCATCATCCAATAGAAATATAGCCTCAGCTGTGTTTTTAAATTTTGTAGTTTTAATGATTTTGCAGTCACATGTGAAAAAATAAAAGTAAATAGCTAAATATAATTTTAAGGTATATTTCATGAATTTAATATATTCAAAATATTACTTCAAAATGTAAACAGTATAAAATCATTAATGACATTTTTTCATAGTAGATATTTAAAGTCCTTTCACCTTAATTCAGACTAATTGCATTGCAATTATTCAGTAGCCACAAGTACTGCGCAAGTCAGCACAGCAAGCACAGTTCTAGAAGGAACAAATTCTGTTGTTTTCTTTTTCTTTCCCTTTCAATTGCCCAGCATTGAAATATGTATTTATACACTCTCATATTGAGAATTATGAGGACTCATAGTAAATCTAAATTAACCCAATGCTTTTGAGTCTATGAAAAGATTGATGACTATTTCTATTGCAATTCATTCTCTTTGAGACCAGACATCGTTTAAAAAAAAAAAAAAAGTATGAACTGAATACTGTATTCAGTTAATTTATGAGCTATAATTATAAAACATCCTCACTGAAAATTACTTCCAGCTTATGCCCTCTCTTATTTTAACAAATGAGAAAACTGATGCCCAGAAAAATGTAATCTAAGATAACCCAACTCTGTAGTCCCTGGACCTGGATTGGAATTCAAATATTTCACTTCTTTCCACTCCCTGCATTTCCAAACAAGTACCAAAAGGATTAGAAAATTGTTAAAATAATTTTTTGAAAGATTCACCTAGCAAACATTTGCCCTACATTTTGCAAGTTCCAGAGTCTGGGGTTACAAATGCCTCCAAGGTACTTCATAGCCTGGCATGACTAATACTAAAAAGTGAGCTAAACTTATTTCTTTGATAGCCAGAAGAGACTGGAGAGTCCTGCAATGCCCTGGAGTCATCTTTGTGAGATTGATGGCAGAGCGGATAGACACCAGTTGGGATTTTCCATCTGAAGGACTGCCTAAGGAAGCCAGCTCTGCCTGTGTGCTAAGGGTAGTCTCATGCTCTGAGGCACATGCCCTAACACAGGGCATGAAGAAACTGCTCCTCCCTTTCCTCTTCCTCTTCCCCTCCCACCATTACACACTCATATTTTCCCATACATTCTAGATATGTAGACATTTCATTGCTCCCTTTTTAGAATTCCCCATGTTTTGAAATTAGAAAACCACACATTTGGCAAGTGTTAACAATCCCCTTTAAAATGATTTTTCACTATAACAATGATGGTTGTCTATTTGATGGGGCAGTTAACATGTCTCGTTTTTATGTGCATTGAACTTCTAAAGCAACAGAGTGAACAGAGGAAAAATGGATAAATTGAACTGTATGAAGATAAAACCATTTTTAAAAGTTTTTTTAAGTTGTAGATGGACACAATACCTTTATTTTATTTATTTTTATGTGGTGCTGAGGATCTTGAACTCAGTCCCTCATGCATGCTAGGCAAGCACTCTACCACTGAGTCACAACCCAAGCCCCAGGATGAAACCATTTTTTAAACTATGAAAAACTAAATTAAAAGAACAACAGATTGAGAAAATATTTATGTTTACTGTGAAAGAGTTTATTCCAATAAAACAGAAAGTCATCAAACATAAGTCATTAACAAATCTATGGGGGAAAGTTTGATATTACTAGCCATTAAAAAAATTGACATTTTACTACAATTTTAATGTTTTTTAGACCTATTAAACTGGCTTTGTTTTCAGCCTATGAAACAAATTATTTTTTAATAATACCACCCGAAGCTGACATTGTTCCATTGGTATAATCCTTTTGGAAAGCAATATGTATTCCAATAGGCATGAGTAATGTGATGTTCATATCTTATGAATCAGTCAGTCCACTGTTAGAAATTTATCATTAGACAATCGTCCAAAATACTTGGGGGAGGGGAGAGGTAAACATACCCAAGTTCACTATCAAATTATTATTTCTAAGAGGGAAAAACTGCTGGAAACAACCCAAATATCTAACAATTGGGAATGGTTAAGTAAATCATCTCATATTAAATTAGTGAAATATTCTATAGACATTAGAAATGTTAACTTGGAGTATGTGAGACAATGTTGAAATTGTTTATAATATAAAGAAACTGTTACGTACACCTTAATGATAATTACATATAATAGCATATCCACATGTAGATATATGATAATAGTGGGAGTGACTTTTTCCCCTTCAAAATGTGTTTTTAAACATATTCTTTTTAAAAATATTTCCTTTAATGATGCAATGTGTATCTTAAGACCATTATATAAAAAGAAATATATAAATAAGGATTTGGTATAATCCTACTAAACAAGGAATGTCCAGGGAATATTTCTGGGAATAGTGATAGTTTGTTAAATTGAGCTACTCTAGTTTTAAGAAAACCTAAAGCATAAAATAATATATTGGGTTGCTAGAGTTTGAATGTCCCCTTCAAAACCCAGTTGAATTTTCATTGCCATTGTGTGATCTTAAGATCAAGGTTGAAGAGTTGATTAGGTCATGGGGACACAGCCCTATATATTAGGACTATGACTGAAGAAGCATGTAAAATTATCAAAGGGAGGAGTTCAGCCTCCTTTTCTTTTCCCTTTGTCTGTCTCTCCCTATCCATGTGATTCCTTTCACTATATTGCAGTGCAGCAAAGAGGCCCTCATTGGATATAGTCTTTCTATTTGGTAGTTCCCAGCCTCCCCAAATAAATTTCTTTATAATTTACTCTGTCTGTGACATTCTGTTATAGCAGCAGAAAGCAGACTACAATATGCATTATATCAATAATGTGAAGAAAATCAGAACCTCAGACTTTTTCAAGTCTATAGGCAAACACTATAATAGAATACCATAATATTATTCCCACTTCTTTAGAGATTATTTGCTCCTGTATTCATTTAAGAAATATTTACCGAACACTGATTGCACCCCAGGTACTATTTGAAGCATGTGAAACAGGAGTGAACAAAATATGCAGGATCCCTGCCCTCCCTAAGCTTAAATTCTCACCACAGAGATGGACAATAAGCAGATAAGGAAATAAATATGTAATGTTGAGTAGCTGTGAAAATTGTCAGGAAGGAAACAAAGTAAGGCATGGGGACAGAGAGTGGCAGGGGTACTATCTTAGATGGAGTGAACACTGAAGACTTCTCTCAAGAGGCAGCCTTGGAGCAGAGGGAAGAAGGGAAGATGAAGGGAAGGGAAGAAGGGAAACATGCAAACATCTGGGAGGAAATTATTTTAGGTAGAGGCAATAGCAAGTGCAAAGGCCTTGAGGGAAGATCCAAGGATGCTGGGGCTACAACAGCTCAAAAGGGATTCATAGAAAATGGAATTTGGGGAGTGGTCAAAGGCTAGATAGTATTGGTCTTTGAGTTTGGGGGTCAAGACTTTGTGTTTTTGTTCCCAAGGTGAAGGGGCATCTTGGAGGGTTTTACTTAGGTCAGGACATGATTAATTCAAGTTTTAAAATATCACTCGGGCTGCTATTCACACAACAGATCTTAGCAGGAAAAGGATGGAAGCAGGGAGATTGCTAGGAGCCTACTGACGGAGTCAAGTGAGAGAGGAAGGTAGCCTCGAGGCCCTGGATGGACAGTATTTGCTAATGGATTGGATATGGGGTCTGAGGGAAAGAAGTCAAGGCTAACTCCCAAAGTTAGAGAGCTCTCCAGAAGGACCTACAGGAAGATTTTTCCTCTGACCCCTGTGTCAATATCATGCATTTCTGTATGACTTCAGTAAGATTTCACCTTATTTTTCATTAAATAATTTCAAACTCTCAAGTTGAAATTCAAAAGAAATAAAAGCATTTGACCCCAAGATTGAATTAATACAATGATATATACCAATATTTAAGATTATCTCACTCTTAGATCTTTATACTTTCTAGAAATGCCAACTGACCACTTAGTCAATCATCTACATTTCTCTGTATGCCCATTCTGCCCATTCATTTGGCCTCAAGTTGAAGCGACCATTATTGAGAGTAAGAGAGAGAGTAGGGAGGGAGGGAGGGAAGGAAGAAGGAAGGAAGGAAGGAGAAGGAAGGGGGAGAGAGGGAAACTCCTGGCTTAACTCTTATAACCCAAGCTTTAATATTCTGATTACTTGGAAAGCACCAACTGTGTACATCTCTATTTTAAAGGGGCTTCCTTTGGGTATTTAGTTTTAATAATTATATATCTAAACATCTTGGACTTTATCGTATAACCCTCATAGTTGACAGTTCACCAAACAGTTTTACTTAAATGTTTTCTAGTCCTTTACTTTCCCTTCCAAGGTAGGTATTGTCTTCATAATATATTGTGTGTATAATATATTACTATATACTAGCATATCATACTTTATTATGGTACACATTATATAAGGAAGATGAACCTCAAGGTACTTTAGTTTACTACTATTCAAGTTTATATCTCTAGTAAGGGAATAAAATCGGGATTCAGATCTCCAGTTCCAATACTAGGTCACTGAATCATTCCATCCACAAACATTTTTGGGTACTTTCTATGCAATCGGCCCTGTGCTAAGCATTAAGTAGACATGATTCTTCCTACATGGAGCTACAGGCTGAGAATTCTTTCCACTCCAGCAGCACAGACAGACATAGAAGAGTGCTCCATTGAAGGGAGTGAAGGTAGGAAAGTTGCCTGGTTCAATAGGAAAAGGTGATCCAAGGGGCCAGACAGAAGTTGCTGCTCAAACACACCTTTCTTGAGACAGGATCTTGCTAGGTTAACCAGCCTAGCCCTGAATTCCTAGGGCTGTCCTGGTCTGCTAAAACACATTCTAATGACTTCTAAGACCCATCCTTTTGGCAGGAGATGTAGGTTGGTGGTAGTGTTTGCCTGCTTGCACAAGATCTCAGATTTAATCCCAGTGCCACACATGAGAAAGGGGGGAAAAAAAAACTCTTTTTTTTTTTCTAGTGGGGATGGAACCCAGGGTTACTTAACCACTGAGCTACATCCTCAGCCCTTTTTATTTTCAATTTTGAGGTAGGAACTCACTAAATTGCTTAGGGCCTCGCTGAAGTTGCTGAGGTTGACCTTGAACTTGCAATCCTCCTGCCTCAACCTCTCAAATCGCCAGTACCAGGGATCTAAATGCTGAAGACAGCTAAAAAATAACACTGACTCTTTTAACAGATCTTGTGAGAGCCTATCCATTTTCAGCACTCCAAATTAGCAGAGGGTATGGAACATAATAGTAAATGTGGAAGTGGAAGAAAAAGAGAGATGAAACAAAGGAAGGAAGGAAGGAAGGAAAGAAGAGGGGAAGGAAAGAAGGAAGGAAGGAAGGAAGGAGATAAAGAAGGAAGGAAGAAAGAAAGAGAAGAAAGTAGGTCAAGCTGATTTTTTAAAAAGACAATAAGGAATGAGATTATGAGTCCCTTATTGATACCGGCCTTACTTTTTCCCTTTATTGCATCTGTTTTACATAGTGGTTAACAACTAATTGTAGTTGATCATATAACTTATGGAAACTAAATACATTTAATCAAATTCTTTCCATGGAAGGTAGGTAATATTACTACTGATAATAAGAGTAACTCGTGTCTTATATTGGGTTCTCATTTGCAAGCATTGTCCTTGATGCTTTGCATTGAATGATTTGATTCTTACATCAGGCCAGAAGATAGGCTGCAATATCCTCCTGGTTTCACAGATGAGAAAACAAGATTTAGGGAAGTCACATAACTTGTTCAAGTCACACAGTAAGCACCAGTGACTAGAATGAACCCAAATCTGCTGAATCAGAGTTGTGCTCTTACATGTGTGCTGTGCTCCCATACAACTTTTTTTTTTTTTTTTTTTTAGTGGTTCCAGGGGCACTTAACCACATCTCCAGCCTTTTTTTATTTTTTATTTTGAGACAGGGTCTCACTAAGTTGCTTAGGATATTGCTAAGTGGCTGAGACTTGCTTTGAACTTGAGATCCTGCTTCAGCCTCCTGAGCCACTGGGATTACAGGCATGCATCACTATGCCCAGTCCCACACCACACTTTTGATCCAGAAGTTTTCATAAAGTCTCTGTATATACTTTAAATGAAATTAGATTATCTCTTTTGTGATCAGTGTTTTTTTTTTTTAGTTTTTCTCAGACGGGAAAAAAGAGAGAAGTTCGTGCTTGCTTGATAAAATTGTGAAATGCCTGTTCCCCTCTTTTTATGGGCCACCTGACTTGACTAATGGTAAGCATGTGATGGTACATTTCCCATGAAATGAATCACTCAAGAGTAAATTCATTCATTTAATTGTATGACAGTGCTATGAAAAGAGTACCAGTTTTCCATGCCTGTATGACTAACTCAAAAGAGTACTGTCTGTCATTAACAGAATGAATGTCTCCTGGGAACTGGGAACACAGTATTGAGATTGCTTTGAAAAAATCTCTTAGCAAGTTTATCAATCACATACACAACCTACGCTACTCGGGTGTAAAAGTGAAGAGCTGAGAACCTGCGCAGGATGTTATGAAGGATGAGTATGTTTGCAGGCAGGTATGTGCATTTATATCTCCATTCAGGGAGGTTTGTTTCTTCTGCTATATTTTTGCTTACCCCATACCCCACAAAGGATAAGTACATTTCTAGAAATTCTAAGGAACCATTTCATACCCTCATTCACTACAAGTTCCAGGAACTCATAAAATTCATTGTGAAGAAGTAAATCTCTAAGTAAGAGCAATTAACCGTGTGTTCCCAATAGTATGCTAAGCACTGGGAATACAGTCAAAGGCTACAGAAAGCTTGCAGGCTCATATGTGGGCCTCTGTGCTAGAGAACAGTTGCCATCATTTGAAAGCTCCATAGCGCAGCTAAAATTTTGCTGAGCATTTCAGTATAGCTTCCCACAGTCAACCAGAAGAAAACATAGTTAAGCATCTCACATGCTTCACCTAGCCTACGTTAGGCTGAGTTAGAAAGAAGAGTTCCAGGAAGAAGAAGGTGAGTGAAAAAGAAGACCGGTTGCAATAAGACCCATCCTTAGGCAAGAAGACCTTAGAATGGAAATGGCACCAAGTAAAATATTTATCAATTGGATTGTATCAAGCTTTTTTTTTATATACTGGAGAATTAAACCCAGAAGTTCTTTACCACTGGATCACATCCTGAGCCCTTTTTATCTTTTATTTTGAGACAGGATCTTGCTAAATTGCTTAGAGCCTCACTTAGTTGTTGAGGCTGGCCTTGAACTTGTGATCCTCCTGCCTCAGGCTCCTGAGTCACCTCAGCCTCCTGAGTCACTGGGATTACAGGCATGTGCCACCATGCCTGGCCTGCATCAGACTTTTAAATATCTATAATGACTGAAGACAACAAACTAGAAGATATCTGTCAAATATAAAAATAATTTGTATCCAGCATATTCAAAGAGTTCCTATAGATCAGTTAGAAAAAGATAAAATAACAGAAAAATAGACAAAGGTTATAAACAAATTCCTAAATAAGAATTAGAAATTGTTAGTAAACATATGAAAAGATGCTCAAATAAAAAGATGCTTAGCCCTACTAATAATCAAGAAAACAAAAGTTAAAACAAGGTATGTTTAAAAAAATATATTTTTTAACCCAATGAATTGGAAAAATTAAGACAGATTATAATATTCGTCCCCTGGTATGGAGGGAAATGTTGGGTACTCTAACAAGCTCCTGATGGGAGTATAACTTTCCAGAACCACTTTTGGAGGGCAAGGATCCAGTAGATTAAACAATAGACATGTACCACAGCCCAGAACTCTGTAAGGAACGTCTACCCTAGAAAACACACACATGCCTGAGGGCAGGTACACATAAAGATTATTCAGTAAAGCATTGTTTGTGGTAGACAGCTCTGGAAATAACCTAAATTTTCATCAACTAGACATAGCCAATTCTTCGATAGCATTTATATACAACAGAATATATGAAGTACTCTTAGGGGCTGGGGAGATAGCTTAGTTGGTAGAGTGCTTGTCTCACATGCACAAGGCCCCGGATTCAATCCCTAAAAGAATAAATGAAGTACTCTTAAATATACTATTCTAGCAGAACAGAATGGCACAAGTCCATAATCCCCATGACTCAGGAGGCAGGAGGTTAGCAAGTACAAGGCCATTGTCAGCAATTTAGCAAGATCTGTCTTGAAATAAAAAATAAAGAAGGCTGGTAATGTAGCTCAGTGGTAAAGTGCCCCTAGGTTCAATCCCCAGTACCAACCAATAAATAAATAAATCCTATTATAGTCTTGGTTGAAAAACAATAAGTTTAATAAGTTGCAAATTAAGTACCATATAGAATTTTCACACACACACACCCTTTTTTTTTTTTTTAACAAGGAAGTACTACGGAGCTGAGGTATAGCTCAATGGTAGGGTATGTGATTAGCCCGCGGAAGGCTCTGGGTTTAATCCCTACCATCAAACAACGACAGCAATCTGTTAGCCAGGCATGGTGAGCCATGCCTGTGGTTCCAGCTACTTGGGAGGACCAGGCAGGACAACTCCTTGAGTCCAAGGAGTTTGAGGTCAGCCAGGGTAAAATAGCAAAACCCTATCTCTAGGAAAAAAAAAAAAGTACTAGGTATTTCCTATGGATACAGGCATGTCTACACATTCTTGGCTTTTTGAAGTCCTGATAATAATGTGAATTTTTATTTTAAAAATCTTAAATAATGGTTCTCTTTAACAGCCCATAATTCTTGTATTATAATACTTAAAAAAATAATTTATAAGTAATTAACTTGCAAAAATATTCACTTATCTTTTTCAACATAATAAATACCTACATATGACAGCATCTAAAACAAGTGTCTCTGTACTAATTCTACATTGTTGTGACAGCACTAGCAAAAAGTAAGTGCTGGAGTGCCTCTGCTGTTGGTTCTGAAGATGCATTAGAAAGCTGCTTTATCGGTCCCCAAACTTCATTACTGTAATTCATGCTGTTCAGAATAAAAACTGTTAGAATTTTCTAGCTATAAAGTTCTAGAACTCATTGGAAATGAGCCAGAAAGGTGTTGGGTTTTTTTTTTTTTTTAATTAAAAACTTTTCTAAAACAAACTATCCAAGAAAATTAAATTCTTAAGTGGTGTTTGGTGATAGTGGCTTTAATTAGCAAGGAAACTCTGAATTCCTATTTCATAGTAAAAACAATGAAAAAATTTCCATCACACATACCCAGCCTCCGTTTTGCCTTATCCATTCTCCTGCATTATTCATAATGAACTCAGCCACAAAGTAAGAGATCTCCTCCTCAGAATCCACAGTAGGGGCAATGTGCTCTCGCAAAAGTTTCTTGATCAGAACTCCTCCAAACGCAAATATGGTCACAATCCTTCCCCAGTTCATGATGCCATCTTCAAATTCCTTTTCCATCACTTGATTGAATATTGTTCTGGCAGTATCTACAGACACCACATCAAAATTGTCCAAGTATGGTTTCAGATTATTTTCAACTTCTCTTTGGACTGAGAAAGCCACATTTTGTAACACTCTGGATGTTTTGCTGGTACTTGACCCTTGTTGTGGTACCTGCAGGACATGCTGCAGGTAGTCCTGAGCCAGCATGTGGATGTAGCCAAACTCACAGTCATTCATCTTCCGCTGGTGCAAAGCAGTCTGGAGCAGGTTCACCTGGAGACCTGGAGGCTAGCTGAAGCAAATGTTCACAGAGCTTGGCAGAGGTGTGACACATGATATCTGGAGGTTGGTGGAATTTCTGTTTGCATCATGGTATAGTATCCTTCCTCCTAGTCACTTTCGTGCGCGTAGGCTGCATGTGAAAGAGAAAGTTCAAATGTGAAAGAGGAAAATGTTTCAGAGAGGCCACTTCCTCATCCTGTAATTCAGTTTAAAAAGTCTCAAGTGTGAGGATATGGATCCTGCTACATTGCTCTCAGGAGTGGAGATTGGTACAGCTCCTGTGAAAGGTTTGACAGTTCCTCAAAAAGTTAACTGAAGGATTACCAAAACACCCAGAAATTCCATTCATAGGTATTGAAGGAGTGGAAGATGTGTCATCTCACAATATGCCAAATTGGCTTGTTATTTCAGGCTGAAATCCCTTAAGGAACTAAAACTTCAGAAAGGGCTATTTGGCTTCTTTCCCCACAAGCAAGAAGCCATAAAGATTCTTTCAGGAGGGATGTCCCTCCACACCAAGGCCAGAAAATAGGTTTGACCACCAGAGACTGGTAATTGAGGCTGCAGTGAACCTGAATAAACAAACTCATTGAAG
Organism: Sciurus vulgaris; assembly: GCF_902686455.1. Lineage (NCBI taxonomy): Eukaryota > Metazoa > Chordata > Mammalia > Rodentia > Sciuridae > Sciurus > Sciurus vulgaris. The sequence continues at coordinate 125,442,306 of NC_136462.1, forward strand.
TATTTTCCACTACATCCCCACCCACCCCTAAATATCTCTTAGTAACATCCCTACAATTTATGTCCTAGTGTACATACCCATTTGTCCTGTCAATCCTTCAAAAAAAATTATTTTTCTTTGTATAAAAGTATAAATGCAAGGTGCTTTGACTATTTCTTCAGACTTCATTCTCTTGTGAAGATCCCCATGTGTATGTAACCTTAATTAGAACTTTTATACTTTTGTCTTGTTGATCAGCCCTGATAGTAACTGGGTTCCTAGACCAACCAAAGAGAGCACATAGGAATTAAGGGGAAAGTAGAGGGATCTCTCTCTCCCCTACAATATATACCCAAAAGAATTGAGAACAGGTATCCAAAGACCTATACATCAATGATCATGGCAGTGTGACTCATAATAACTGAAAGTTAGAAACATACCAAATGTTCATCAACAGATGAATGTATAAATAAGTTATGGAATATTATTCAGTCGTAAACATAAAGTACTGATACATACAGCAACATGGATGAACCTCAAAAACTTTATGCTAAGTGAAAGAAAGCAAGCAGACAGTCACATATTATATGATTCTACATGTGTGAAATAAGAAAAATAGGTAAATCCATATACAATGGATTTATTGGGTAAGTCTCATAATATTGCTATCCAAGAGCAAATGGGTGATAGCCAGAGATTGAGGGGAGGTGGGAACAACTGCTTGTGGGTATAGAGCTTTATTTTGTGTGACTCCAAATGTCACTGAATTGTTCACTTTAAAATGGTTATTTTGTATTAGTGAATTTCACCTCAAAAAAAAGTCTCATATGCAGCTCAGGAGGTAAACCAGATTAGTGGGAATTTGGAATGGAATGAACAGCCTGGCTGCCCCGGCACAGGGCATCTGAAGGTCACTAGGGCAGTACTGCCCTTGAGACTTTGGTATACCATGGGAAGGGAAGAAGAAGATGGTTCCTTTGGTTTTCACCCCCCATTTATCTTAGAATTTCTGATAAATAGAAACCAAAGTCTGGGTTTAAGCCTTACTTAATTCATATTTTTCGGTCAGGTAAATTAACCAATGTATGGGTCAGAGATTGTGGGAGTGGAAAGAATACTGGCTTTAGAGTCTGAGAACCTGAACCTGGTCCTGGTTAAATCCTTCTTCCCTTCTACATCATGTGTCCTGGCCCTGGGTTTAATTTGTAAAAGGAATCGATCCATACTGATCTCAGAGGGTTGAGGTGAAATTAAAAGAGATGATTGATGTAACACACCTATCACCGTGACTAGTAAACTATAGGCATTTAATGCTAGCTCCCCATCTTTTTTTTTTTTTTTTTTTTTTTGACTAACAAGAAATTTGGCTTCCCAGTCATCTCTTTACCCATTAAGTACATAACTTCATAAGTGCTCAGTTTGAAGTGAAAAGCAAATCTGTCATTTTATTTAGCTTTGGCAGCAGTTCTGAGAAAAGCTTGGCAGAGATGGTGAAATTAGTGACTAAAAAGAGCTTTGAGGACTTTGGGGTGGATTTCAAGTCTCCTCACCCAAGAACATAGCAATTAAGGCAGCAACCAAATACTTGGGGTAGGTGGGGAACCATTCCTGACTGACAGCTGCGAGCCAAAGAGTCAGTGGTTAGAGAAAAAGGAGAAAATTCATGGTCCTTGGAAAAATTGAATTCTCTTCCCTGCACCATTCATACATGGAGTAACTTTTCTTCTTTGCACCAGTGTCTATGAACAGCTGAAAACAGGGGCGGGGAATCAGATATGACTTACATTCCTGAACTATCACCATAGAGCTAAGGAGGAGGAAAGAGGGGCTACTTAGAATGCTCATTAATGGGGACTTGTGGCAGTCTGAAAATGCACCTCTCAAACAGACTGCGGGAGGATAATTGACTAAGGGTTCAGTCGCTGTGCTTTGAATCTACTACTGACTTTGCACTGAAGCCACGTGGCTCACAGGCTGTTCCCAGCCAATGACAGCAAGGCAGGAAGGAATACTGAGACACATTCCTATAAGTCAGCCTACTTTGACAGGTAACTTTGGTTCAAGGACTCCCAACCAGCTTGCGGAAACTCTGATACTGCACTGCAGTCTAAGACTCTTCGTACCCCACATGCATTTCTTCTTTCTTTTCTTCACAATGATCAGTCCTGTGTTGCTATCAAATAGCTCCCCAGTTTCTTTTGCCCCTTTCCCATTTTCCCTCACAAGCATTGTCCTTAACAAAGACATCTCTTATACATCTATCTAACCCCTCATGGCATTTGCTTCTTAGAATACCCAGACTGATACGGGATCCATATAGAACAAAGGAATGTGCAAGTCACCTCTCCAGAATTTCCCCTGGGAAATTCCTCCTGGTCTATGCCTGTTAGTCCACAAGAGCACCAAGCCAAGGGAAGGGTGCTTTCTCACCTCAAAACATCTTTAAGGGGCCTGGGGAGATAGCTCAGTTGGTGAAGTGCTTGCCTTGCAAGCACAGGGCCCTGGGTTCAATCCCCAGCAACACAAAAAAAAAAAAAAAAAAATCTTTAAGTATCATAGGAACCACCAAAATGACAGACATTTCCATGGTGCTGAGCATTTCTGAAAAAATAATAGAAGCATGTGGCTTAAGAGTTACAATTTGTCATTCTGAGGCCAGGTTCTATCTTCTTTCTCTTTCCACTCAGTGTCCAAGGCTGGACCCAGGGAAGACAAGTAGCTGATCTTTTCTGAACAAATGAAATGCCCTTACATCACAGTTAGATTCAATTACAGTTAGGACTTTATATTTCTCATCTTCTGGATGCAAAAAGGAGTCACTTTAAAATCCTTAAATATTGTGGCCCACTTTAATTTATTTAGGTGAGTTTCCAAATAATCACTATTCATGAATAGGTGGGAGAGAGAAAGACAAAGTCGTTTGGAAAAAAAAAAAATGTTTTTGCACATAAAGTACAAAAGGACTAGAGCAGAGCAAGGTGAAGAGACATGTGGGTCAGAGGCAAGAAACTGACCAAGAAGTAGGTGTGAAGACTAGGGGATGTCCTTCCTCAATGATAATGCAATTGAGTCTGTATTCACTGGGACCTAGTATGCAGGATCCTAGGGGTCTTCTCATGGTCTTCATTCCCTAAGCTGCTCAGTCTACAATGCAGAATTTTGTATGAAAATGGGTCCCCCACCCCGACCCCAACCAAGTACATTCTAAGTCAATGTGTAGGATCTGGAAAACATATAGGTTCCACTTTACTCTATTAAGGGTACAGTAAGATGTGCTGTGTACCAGGTACAAACAACTTTCAGTTTCAGAGAAATTATACTATATTAAAGGCAGTCAAAGGAACTGCCAATGGGAATAATTAGAAAAAGTCACTGTAATAGCTTCAAATGCAGAAACTTTCCCTGGAATTCCATCCAAAGGTCATGGAGCCCAATTTGAGACCCCACAATAATACTGAGGTTCTAGGAAATGCACATATATGACCCTAATCTAATGAGAGCTGAGGTGGGCAGGCCAGCTCATCATGGAGACATGATGAGGATGGACAATGATTTACCAAATCCATCCATTCTTAACAAGTATCTATGGGCTAGAGGGTGAGAATGTAGCTCAGAGGTAGGCAACATGCCTACCCAAAACACATACACATATGCATGCACACACAGAGCCTATGACCTGACCAAGATTTTATCCATGCTTGTGTTGTCCAAAAGTTTCTACTGAAGAAGCACAAAGTTCTGGCTAGGTCTGAAGGAACGGCTGATGTCTTTCATGGGAATAACAACAAGAAGAATATGTATCGTCCTAATGATGAATTAACTTCTTCCACATGTAAAGTGCTTTGGACTTTATTGTGATCATTATCACTTACAAACATGTGAACTCATGAGTTCACAATGTGCCTGCCTAGTTGCACACTTACATATACATGCTCCAGTTCCTACTGTTTTGTGACAAACAACCCCTTCAAATCTCCATGGTTTAAAACAATAGTCATGTATTTTTATCATGACCCTGACATTTGGGCAGGACTCAATAGAGCCTGCCCTAGGGATTCACCTAAGGACTCACTGGGGCCTGTTGCATGGTGTCTGGGATTTGGCTCAAATGATTCAAACAGTCAGGGCTCTGTTCTGCTCTGACCAGTGAACAGAGAACAATGATTGCCCAAGGGTAGGTTGTGATGGAGCACAAGAGAGTAGAACCCTAAGGCCACTCTGGCTGATGAGTATCCAGACAAATGAAAGCTCCAGACTAGATGCGTGACCTCTGGCAGAGACCACTGACGTCAACTTCCCTTTTTGACAAAGGTGGAACCTGAAGTTTGCTGGGTTTTTGGCGGCTTCCGAGGAGGTGGCTCAGGGGAACTCCCACCCCTGGTTTGCTCTTTAGCTCCTCTGAACTTAGCATGCCTACTTCCCCATTCCAAGGCCCTGACCATTCCTGTAGAGAAAAGAATGATCTTCTAAAGTGACACCATCAGAAAACACCAAGGGAAGTTAGGAAATATGCTCAAGAAGTCATCTGCATGTCCCCTATCATCTCCCCTGGTCCTGTGAGATAAAGTCTTGATGGTCTGAAAACCCATTGAAGGCAAGTCAACTCAACCCCCAACTCCATCAAGAATGGCCAGAGGCCTGACGTGACAAGGTTTCTGGTAGAAACTTGGTTTCTAAGGAGATTAATCTCCAGGGAATCCCACAAGCAAAACAAATGAGCATGATTTCCTCCTAATTTTCCTTTTGTTGTGAGAGCAAGGTTTAAGGGTGTACAGGAATGAGCAACCAGCTGTGAACCAAGAGAGATGAAAGGCAGGGCAGGGGGAGAAGAGCCAAGAAACCTGGCTAGTGGGGCAGAATGTTTTAATTAAGGATATAGAGGCCACAAGGGAGGTGAAAGGAGAAAAGAGCGAGGAGAGAGGTGAGAATTATGAATGGCACCACATAAGATAGACAGTGCAACAGGCAACAATGTCACCAATCTGTTCTGCATCCCCTCTTGCACACCTGTATTTGTGCCTTCAGTCTCCCAAGTCAACCTACACCCTACTCCCATCCCCTGCAGTACCTGCCCTAACACTGCCACGTGTTTTCCCGGTGCCAGTAGGTTTCCTGGTGCCAGCAATTTATTCTTCTTTTCTCTAACGAAAATGGCTTTTCCCTTTTGTTTCTCTGTCTCCAAATCTTGTCCATCTTCAATTCCCCGTCAGATAAAACCTTCCCTATTCACTATTCACCCTAGTGGGAGCAATGTCTCAGTGAGTGCTCCCACAGGCCTCTGCGCCTGCATGATAGCAGGTCTCATACTGCAGCTACTTGGCTGGCTCAGCTGGCTCCAGATTGCCAGTTCTCCAGAAGACAATAATCCTACTTATCTCTGATTCTTCTAGAAGGCCAGATCCAGAGACTGGTACATGCAAAGCACATGATAAACATTGACTGGATTCTGTTCTTATCATTGTCTGTGATGGTGAATATTTTATAAGTGGCCTGTTTCATAATCAGGCTGATCCTATGGACAACACAACATTATCTTTTCTGTTTTACTGAACAAAGCAAAAGCAAAATTTTCTTCTTTCCCCAAATGTCATCTGTGGGGAAGTACAAAGGAAAGCCTATTTGAATAGGAGAATCAAGACTGGGGCAGAAGGCCTTGGACTTTCCACTGCCCTGAATGGCATGGCAAAAGATTCAGCATACCCAAGAAGCAGAAGTACTCAGTGACAGCAAGTGAAACTGGGCCCCTGGAGGGCAACTCTAAAAAGTCAAGGCCTCAAAACACACCCAGGAGCAAAGTACAGAGAACTAACAGTCAATCATTCAATTAATTGTTCAACTAAGTCTACTGTGCACTGGCCACATGCCAGGCCCTGACCTGGACCAAGGGCTATGTATACAGGGGTTTTGTTTCATTAACACAGAACTCACAGTGTAACAGGGTGTCGCACAAAATACCAGAAAATTCAGGTGCAGAATGTCAAGGACCACAATATGAAATGACAGGAAAGTTCAGCCTAGAGGAAACAGAGCTGTTCTCAGAAAAGGCTGCCATATAAGCTGGCTCTTAGGGATAGAAAAACCGTCACCAGGCAAGGAGCACAGTATTGTAAATATACACAAGTGTGTTGCAAGAAGATGCTTCCGGTAAGACTAAAATATAGTCTAGGCTGTGGATAAGTTATGAGAGGTGAGCAGAATTCAGGGTACAGCAGCCTTGTATACTAGGTTGAGTTTGAAACTGATTCTGAAAGATAAGAGGACCACTAGAAGGATTTTTTTTTTTTTTTTTTTTTTTTTTTTTGGTGCTGGGAATTGAACCCAGGGCCTTGTGCTTGCAAGGCAAGCGCTCTACCAACTGAGCTATCTCCCCAGCCCCCATTAGAAGGATTTTAAGCAGGAGAATAATGTGGTTAGATCTGCATCGTGGGAAGTTATTGGAAAGTACTATTACTAGTGGATTGGTTCCTGGAGACACTAAAGTCTAAAATAACAGATGTTTTAAAAATCAACTTCATTGAGACATAATTTCTAAAAATAAAATCCACCACCTTTTAGAGTGCACTTCAATGAGTTTTGATAAATGTAAATACAAATTTAAATATCCCTATGAAGACAGAAACATTTCCACCATTTCAGAGTATTTCTTCACACCCCTTTGCAGTAGATCCCTTACTACCCACTGGCCACATACAAGCATCGATTTGCCTGTCATCACAAGAGATTAATAGCAGTTTTTCCTATCCTAGAATTTCATATAAATGAAACCAACCAGTACATACTCTTTTATGCCTAGTGTATTTTACTTAGCATAATGATTTTTATATTCATCCATGTTGCTGAGTAGAGTGTGTTCCTCTTTATAACCAAGTAATACAATATTCCATTGTGTAGGTATGCCATAATTTGTTTATTCATTCTCCTGTTGATGGACATTTGGGTTTTCACAATTTGGGCCTATTATGAATAAAACTGATATAAACATGAAATCCAGGGTTTTTTTTCAGTATATTATAATTATACAAAATAGTGGGATTTGTTGTGATATATTAATATGTGCACATAACATAATTTGGTCAGTTTCCTTGCTGAGTACCTCCCCTTTCTGTTCCCTCTTTCCTTCCCTCACCAACCTCTTCCTTACTCTACTGATCTCCCTTCTATTTTCATGAGATCCATTTTTTCCCTTTTTGTCTCTCTAGCTTACACATTCATGTATACTTTTTGTATAAACATATTTAGATGCTATGTCATAAATAAATGACAAAGCATGCCAATTGACTATGACTATAATAATGTTGCCTAATAAAATTCCCCAGAAACTCAGCACCACATAAAAATAATTATTCAGTATTTGCATGCAGATCAATGGTGGGGACAGTTTTACTTCAACCTCCAGAACTGCAGTTTGGCTCAGCTGCTCTGTCCCATGTCTCTCTTCCCCAGGCATGTATGGAACACAGTTTTTTCATGGATATGGCAAAAGCACAACAGTGAGAACCCAACCACAAAAGCTCATGTCAGGCTTCTGCTTGTCACATCTATTTACATTCTCTTGGACCAAAGAAATCACAGCGTCAATCTTTTAGTGAAAGGGACATGAATATTTGCTGAATAATCCCAAATATTATACCAGCTACCAAGAAAGTCCCTCCAATGGATAAAGAAAAAAAATGGATCTTTCCTGATCTGGTTATTGTAGTGGACATCTATTGTTTGTCTGCCCTGCAGACTTCCTTTCATATAGAAATAGCACTTCTCTTTTTCTAATAAATTTTCCACTCTCCAACTCTAACTTCAAGGTTCTGACTGGAGGAATCAAATTTACTACAAAATTTTTCAGAATACTGATTATATTTGATTGTCCAGGAGTAGGTATCTGACCTGACCAGAGATGATCAGAGTCTTCCTCAAGATTTTTTATTTTGATTACATAATGCTATGGTTTGATGTGGTTTGCACCCCAGGGTCCATGTGCTGAAAGCTTGGTCTCTAATGTGGCACTATTGAAAGATGGTGGGACCTTGAAGATATGGGGGCCAGTGGAAGGTAATCCGGTCATGGGAGGTTCCACCTCAAGACTGGATGAATACTACTTTATGGGAGTGGGTCAAATCTGGTAGGAGTGAGGTATTTCCTATAAAAAGAGCAAACCTGCCCCTCCCAGTCTCTTGCTTCCTTGCTTGAATTCGTGCCCTTTTTTGCAGATGGCCAGTACCCTTTCTGCTTCTCTTTCATATTAAAACACAACCAAGAGGCCTGACAGGATGCCAGCACTGTGTTATTTGGAATTTCTAACCACCAGTATCTTGAGCCAAATGAATCTCTTTTCTTTATATATCACTAGTGTCAGTTATTTTGTTATATTGATACAAAATAGAATAAGAGACTCAATAGGAATAATTCAGTTCTGTTAGCTTGCAAGTTCTGGACATGGGACCCAAGAGTTTTAGTGGTTGCATTTCTCACTTTGGGAAGGAAGTTGATAAAAGTCAATGAAACCTATGTGCAGAAAGGAGAAGAGATGACAGATGGTTAGAGAGTCCTAGTGGTCTACAAGTCCTTGTTTCAAATTGTTCTATTCCATATTAGGTTCAGAAACATTTCAGAATCCTTCCAATAAATTCTTGTTTTTATCATTTCTGACTGAAGAGCTTCATGCAAATATATTTCCTCAACTTGGTGCCATCAGGAGAACAACCTTTGGCTCTACTGAGGACGATATTGAAAGAGGACAAAAGGTCCTTGAGATAAAAACACTATTCCTAATAGACATGGTGATTAGTGGCTACAGTGAGTTGAATGTACAGTGAGTGAGCTCCACGTGTTTCTCCCTTCTGTCCCATCTGGTTGATAGAACTGTACTTTCTGGAGATACAATACCATGTGACCCTGGTGGAACTGTCCTTGGCATTGCTTTCCTGCTCTTACACCCCCAAATAATGAAGGCACTTGATCCTCCAACTTTTTGCTCAGGAATTGCTCCTGCAATTATTTATACAACGTCTACTGGACCAAAAATTTGCTCCTCACTACTGTAACATCCCCATCAGCAAGATAAACATTTTTGAATTCTTCTCATTATAAACAGAAAAGAAAAACCTCCCTTGACTTCCATTCCCCAAGAGCTACCACCATGTTTTTCTACTCATCACAAGATTTTCCTATACTTTTTTGTCCCCATTGCCTCCCATTTCATTCTCCATTGAGCACACTCCAGACAGCTCTTCATCTCAACCATTTCACCCAAACCGTCCCTTGGAAAGCATGAATGGCCAATGCTGAAGTGGGAGGTGTTGAAGAAAATTCTAGATTGTCTTCTGACTCCCACCAATGAAGATGTAGTAGGTCTGGAGTGGGGTTTCTTCTTCCCATCCAATCTCATCTCCAGCATTGCCTTTCCACCAACTCCAGGCTTGTATAACCAACTGCCTTATCTAACCATCTCTATTTAAATATCTAATGGGTATTTCAAACTTAATATATCCAAATCAATCTTTTGATTTCCCACCTGCCCCCAACCTCTTCCTTCTGTCCCATTCTTCATCTCAGGAAAGGCTGTACATTCCATCTAATCTAAAACATTTGGAACACTTACGTGTCTTCTCTATTTATGTCACACCCCACAACTCATCTATAAGATGTCTATCTTTGAAATATGTACCAAATCTCACCACTTCCACTGCTACCAATTCTTGTCCAAACCACCATCATCTCTTGCCTGAAAAATGAAATAACCCCCTAAATGGTGCCTCTGCTTCCATTCTTACCCTACAGTCTGTGCCATTCAAGACCAACAGTTCCCTTCATTCCCTTTACACATGCCCCTCCCCAATCCCTCATGCTATCACTCTCTCCATCACCTAACCCCAGGCTACTTCTCTCCCTTGAAGAGGCTCAGTCTGGCACATAAGGGATAAGAGCAAGAAGAACGTCTTCCAGGAATTTCCAATGTCCATTAAAACTGAAGTAGCTGCCACCTGCATGGAGGATGAACCATATGGAAGATGAAAGAAATCTGCATCTGTGCTCCATCTTTCCCTTTCCATACCATGACATTTGGCAGAAGTTTCTTGTTGGACACTTGGGAGGAGATAGATCTCTCCCAAGATGTTCAGCACTGGAAACCATGAAGCCTGTGTAGACAAATGGGCTTTGTATTCCAGGTTCTGGCTTCACTGCAACAAGTGACAGAGGTGGACCTGAAAATGTGGTGAGAGGATTTAGTGAATGCAGTTTACAGAAGCATGCACTTCTATGGCTTCCCAGGTGAGTGGACAACATGCATCTAACATGTAATCTCTTATTGACACTCACATGAAAGATCCCAGAGAGCGGGACTTCCTCTTCTGCCATGCAATGATGCCCCACACAAAAATGACAACAAAGAAACTGCTTTTGGAGAAGCCCTTGTGGCAGTGCAGGAAATCTCAGAGTTTTTACACCGGCCTTTGGCCTCAAGAAATGAGAATCTATTCCTGGACTTACATTTGCCCCTGAAATTATGAACAGAAAAGAAGTTTACACTGAGACTTGTATTTGAACACCTGTTCAAACCTTCCAAGTGAAAAGTAAACAAAACAATTATCAGTGCCGTCAGGCATAGAAGGAAGGTTCCTAACTGAGGCCTGCCTTGAGGGTTGCTAGAATGCATTGCACTTTAATGAGGTAGATGTGGGATTCATAGCACAGAGACTTGCTAATACTAGGTTTTAGTAAAACTTTTGAGTAGAAAAGTCATTTGACTTTTTTGTGACATTATATACCACATTAGCCACTGTCAAGTGTGCAGTTCAGTGGCATTAAGCATATTCACATTGTGTGACCATCACCTCCAGAACATTTTCATCATTACAAAATGAAATTCGGTACCTACTAAACTGACTCCCCATCTTCCAGACCTCAGCCCCTGTAACTACTCTTCTACTTCCTGTCTCTATGAATTTGACTGTAAGATATCACAGGTAAGTGAAATAATACAATATTTTTCCTTTAGTGTCTGGAACACATTTTGTTCCTCCCTTTATCTGCTGATGGACACTTGGGTTGCTTCTATGTTTTGCTATTGGGAACAGTCCTGCTCTGAACACTGGTGTTCAAGTATCTGTTTGAGTCCCTGCTTTCAGTGCTTTTGAGTATATACCTAGAAGTGGAATTTTTTTTTTAATTTTTTTTTTTTTTTTTTTTTTTTTTGCGGTACTGGGGATCGAACCCAGGGCCTTGTGCTTACAAGGCAAGCACTCTACCAACTGAGCTATCTCCCCAGCCCCAGAAGTGGAATTATTGAATCATATCCTTTTGACTTTATGAAAAATATTTCATGGAAAGGAAAAACTAACTTTTTGGAGAAGAGTGTAGGAAAGTAAGAGGGTAGAAATAATGTCCAGTTCAACAGATAGCGTTTTACCTTATAAAATAACTGAAGACATGCTTTTGGTTTTTACTGAGTTTCTCTCTCTCTCTCTCTCTCTCTCTCTCTCTCTCTCTCTCTCTCTCTCTCCCCCCTCACACACACACACACACACACACACACACACACACACACACGCACACACAGCTACTTTAAATGTATTAAGACCAAAACCATGAGCTAAGACTATAATAGGAACAATCTATGTTATTGATATCTTTGTACCCACTTCAAAACCAATCCAATGTGAAAAGCTAGATTGTTATGTTTTCATGCAACTTTAGGAATGAAAGTATAGACAGTGTCAGCCTTTGGCAAGCAGTCTGACTATAGATGACTTCTGTAGCTATACTGTCACCAATCTTGCCTATAAGAGGGGAGACCCATAAGCTAGTCTGATCTACTCTCAAACTAAAGATTAAATACTTGGTTACTACTCAAATTAAATATCAAACTGGAAGATGTCAACTTCATTACTTCCAAGCAGACTTTAAAGTCTGTTTATTAAATAAAGCTTACTGCAGGGGTGGAACATAGCTATTTGGAAGAGTGCTTGCCTCGCAAGCACAAGTCTCTGGGTTCAATCCCCAGCACTGCAAAAAGAAAAAATAATAATAAAATAAAATAAATAAAGCTCACTAAAGTCTATAAAGTTTGCATGTAAAAAACTGGTCCTATACATACAAACACATATTTTTGTAGTTCCATAACATATAGAATATGTGTATATATACTAACATATACACAGTCACATGTTGCTTAATGATAGGAACATGTTTTGAGAAATGAATCATTAGATGATTTCATTATTCGGTGAACATCATGGAGTGTATTTACACAAACTGCGATAGTTACAACGTCACCAGGTGATATAACCTTCAACATCATACATACAGTCCATTGTTGGCTGAAATGACATTATGTAGCTCATGACTACACTCTCTCCAACTCTGTGACATTGGAGAAGTTTCCTAACCTCTCTTATCTTAGTGGCTTCATCTGTAAACTGGGATGAATAATAGCAATACTTAGGATTACACCCCCCCCCCCCCCCGCCAAAATAAAAAACATTAAAACTATAGCACAGCACTTGGGTCAACAGTTAAGCCTCAACCAGCACAGGGCTCCCCACTCCCCATCACACCTAAGAGCAAATAGAGAGCATCTGGCTCTCCCCTGCTGGCTGTACTGATGTCCCCATACCTGTTGAAGATTAAACATTTGAGACTTAGAGCACAGGTGACCATAGTACTTTGCAGGACCCTGTGGGCAGGGTGACAGGTCCTCAATATACCTGAAGTGCCAAGGTGCTAGTCAGTCTTTGCTGCTCAAGAAGCCACCTGCCTAGCAGCCAGTGAAGGAAAGGTCACTCTAACAAGCCTGCAGCCCTTCATGACCAAAGACTTCTGGAATGCTCTAGCCCAGCTCTGCCTCCCTCACCTTCAGCAGATGTCCCTGCATTGTGGGAAGCTCCCTGCTCCCTGCTCTGAGACAAAGTCAGTGGTGTCTCAGTGACTGGATCTTACCAAGAGGACATATTTCCTTCCTTCACAAAGCCTCTGTCTTTGTGGGAATTTTTTTCTTCTTCAGAATAAACTGTAAGGAATGTTTGGGGTCCCAAGGCTCCTGGGTTTTGGAAAACAGGGAACGCAGATGTAGAGCACCCACTTTCCACATTTTTTTTTTTTTTTTAGGGATAGCACCAAGCAGAAGGAAGGATCTTGGGCTAGAAAAGCACTCTGACTCCTGGATACTAGTTCTGGTTCTGCCACTGACTTAAATCCCTTTCCCTCGCTGAATCTTCCGTGGTGTTTTAATGACAACATTTGATGACAAAAATGAAGATGATTATGAGCCCTAAAGCTCTCTGTGGCAAGAGTGGCTTCATCATGCTCTTGGCATTTGGGGCTCTTGCAGGGTTCTTGGACCGTGTCCCTTTGTTCAGAGTAGGTTGTGCTGCAGTGTTCAGTGGCCATTGGTGGCCTGGACTGGACGAGTGGATATACTAGGCATTCTGAGGCCTGGTTTCAGCCCAGACTCAGCCTCAGGCTTCCTGTGCTCATTCTCCTCTCTCAGCCTCCATTTTTCTACCTGGTACCGAGGCAAACCCAGAATATCTCCAAATTCCTCTCAGCCCCATAAATTCTTTGTTTCTTATTATAGATTTAACAAGGGTTTAGAAGTCTTCTAAGATAAATAAGACGTTTCTACTCTAGAAAAAAAAAAGTTGGAGAGAGATAAAATAAGAATGGGCAAAATATTGGAAATTTGTGAAAGTGGGTGAGGGGCACAAGAGGGTTCATTACACTATTTTCTCTTGTTAGGATTTTTCCATGATAAAGAAAAACAAACAAACAAAAACAAAAAACCAGAAGCCCCTTTGAATTTGAATGTCTCTACAGCCTTTGTTTTCTAGTATTCTTGGGAGGCATCCATCTGTCTAATAAAAGGTAACTTCCAAAGGAAACTACCTTCCTTGTCATCCCCATCTCCATCCCTAGTAACAGACAGCTTCAACAACCATACTGCTCCAACATCAAAAAAGCCTGGGGGGTTTCCAGAATCTTCTATTCCCACTTCCCATTTCTCAAACTACTTCTGCTAACATATAAAGAAAAAAGTCACAGACAGGAGACAGAAGACTCAAACTCTTGGTCCTGCTGGGGACTTTAAGAGACCTCCATCTGGGGCAAAGTCCCATCCCTAGAGTTGAGTCCCCATTGCAGAACTTAGTCCAGGGGCAGAGGAGTTAATGGTCAGAGGTTATTCTCCCTGTTCCATTAAATGCCCTATGCTCAGTAGAAGGCTGGACCTGTGGAGGAAGTGGAAGGCCTCAGGGCCTGTTCATAAAGCATCTCCTCACATCTCAAGTGCAGCTCCAGGTGAACTGTTCCCAGCACAGGGTCCTTACACAGGGATTCCTTTAACCAGAGGAACCTTGGGGCTGCCCCCTTTTCTAACCTGGGTAAGCCAGCATTCTAAAGAAATATACTGATCATTCCAAGTTCAGGAAAGACTACTCTGGGAAATGCCTGAACCTCTTCCCCAGGAGCAGAGGGGCTGGCAGGATTACAGGAACTCAGACATAAACCCAAACCAAGGTAGGGCCATTCCAGTCCATCTGCCTTCTCTGTCTCTGTGCCCTCCCTGCCAACCACACCCCAGTCTTCTGGCTTTTGGCCACAACAGGGGATTGTGAGTCTACATAGCCAGTCAGCCAGGTCAGCACCTGGAGGCCAGTCTTTCTAACCATGTGACTGCAGGCAGGCTGCCCAGCTCTGTCCAAACTCTCCAGATGGTACATGCAGGTAGAAAATCCCCTCTAGGGTCAAAGAGGGCAAAAGGACCAGTTCGGGTTTTACCAGACTTTTCCCATTGTGTGTTTTAAGCAAAAATATTCAAACACTTATACCAGAATAGTTCAGGTTTTTTGTTTTTTGGGGTTTTTTTGTTTGTTTTCTAGCCCAGGAAAAAGACATGTGGATGGGGGTAAGGAAGGGGGGGGTGCCAACTTCAGCTTACTCATGCATCAACCTTTCATCAGATATTTATTTTTTGAACTTCTATGTACCTATCACTGAGCTAGATGTGAAGATAGAGAAAAATCAAGCTAGTCCTGTCCCCAAGGAGGGCATAGGTAGGGTAAGTACTAATGAGACACATATAGAAACTATTATAAAAAACAAAATGGAAATCAGTGTGTGTTGAGGAGATATATAAGGAGATACAAAGATTTTTTTAAAAGGGAAAAATGAATATTTACTGCAAATCTACCATGTGTCAGCACTGAGGCCTAGACGTCTGCAAACCTCATCTCATTTAAAGTTTGTAAAAAGTATTACTAACTGTTACACAAAGAAGGAACCCAAGATCTAAATGTTAGTCCAAAGGTCGCATAGTTAATAAGTAGTACAGTCAGTATTAAAACCCAGAGCCATCTGATTCCAAAATACATAGATAAAATACTCCTTATAAATTTTTTAAAATCCATATGTGGACAGGAATGAATACATGCAAACATTTAATAGCTCTGTTTATCCTAACAAATAAATTGGAAATCAATCTCATCACCGACCCTGGAGTATAATAGGGCTCCTGCTGCTGCTGGCTGGTCAAGCAGATCACCCAGGGAAAATGCCTAGGGTGGACCTCAACAGGCCTCCACAGGGCGCCATCTCGTGTTGCCAACCAGAATTGCAGCAGAGGAGCAGAAGCCTGTGGGTCTCTGTGTTTAATACACGCTTGGGAAGTGCTTCGGTCACCGTTACCAAAGGCTTAACAGGGACTGAGAAATCACAGACCTCTGGCAACTCTTCATTGGAAAATACCTGCAAATCAGAGCGGCTATGTTGACTGTGCTTACAACAAATGTCCCTCATATAATAAGGAGTTGTTTGTCTGTGTCAGCCCTTAGCAAAAACACTGGGGATTGAGAAGGAAAGATGTGGCCCATGAATTGCTCACAGTCTAGTGAGGGAGACAGCAAGGACATGAAAATCATAACCCCGTGTTCCAAGTGCACTGATAGGGAGGAACACAGAGGGAGTTGGAAAGCCTCCCGGATGAGATTATAAGGAGCTGACGCTTTAGTATGTGTAGGAGTTTGCCAGGCTGAGACAGGAGTACAGATAGATGATCCAGGCACAGGGATGGGGGTGGAACTGTGAACTGGAGCTGAGAGAAACTGCAGAGTTTCAGTTTCAGCAGTCTAGTCAACAACCAGGGGAGGAAAGGCTACAGGTGGGCAGGGGCCAGGTCACAGTGTCTTTAAGCCACGATGAGAAGAGTATACCTCATCCTGTGGGCAATGGGGCATGAAGTAAGGCACTGACTCAGCCACATTTGCATTTTAAAAATAATAGTCCAGGAACAGAGGAGAATCTGGAACAGAGGAAGTGATAGAGCCTGGTTAAATGCTTTTGTAATTTTGTAATGCTTTTATTACTAGGGGAGACATGCTTGGGACCCAAATGAAGATAGAAATCATGAGGAAGAAAAGAAAAGGTGGATTTGAGAGGCATTAAGGAAGCAAACCCTGGGGGTGTAACTCAGCGGTAGAACACTTGCCAAGCATGGGTTCAATCCTCAGCCCCACAGGGAATAAAGAAAGAAAGCAAATCTACAGTGATCAGTGGCATGAGGATAGTAAACTAGAGGAGTTAGGTAGGTAAGGGACATAGTCACTGGAGAAAGAAACCCAAGAAGAGCATGTCAGGTGAAGAGGATGAGATCATGCTGAATCCAAGGCACCAGGGAGTGTAGTGTTCAAGAGAGGCATTCCAGAGGATCTGGAACTTAGAAGAGATGTTTCAGCTGGAGATTGGGCAACACTAACATATTTATCATTCTGAAGTTTTGAAAGAGGCTGAACTCACCCATGAAAAGGCTTGCATGGACTAGAAAGGAGCCTGGGCAGTATCCCAGGAATCCCTGATGTTGTCTTCCAGCTTCTGGAAGTGGAGCCTAAATAAGACCAAGAGAGTGGGCCAAGGAGGTAGGAATAGAAGCCAGACACAAGTGGAACACATACTTCTGAGGGTACTAAGACTTTCCAAAGGGTATCAAGCTAAGACTTCAGAAGGATCCCCAATTTCATTCTCTCTTTCCTAAAATCTGCCTGTAGAATGAACCAGTACTTGAAGGATTGAGCTGCTGGTTTTCTTTTCTTATTTCCTATTCCACATGCCCTGGTCTCCCACTGTGGTGCATTTACTTCAAGGGAAAGAAAAATCCTAGGGTGCCAAAGCAAAGGGACAGCTCAAAGTTTTGGTGTAGATATTGGGAACATCACTAGGAACCAGTCAAATAATCAGCTGATCAATTGTCAAAAGCAATTGTGATTATAGATCACTGAGTGATTTTTTTTTTTGACAAATCACTGAGTAACACATAACAAAATTTTCATTCCTATCTAGTTTTTTAAACATTTCTCAGTGCTTATGGTCATAAAAACACAAAAGGAAAATTGATGCCCAACTCCAGAAAAAAGAAATTATCTATAGATATATAAACAAATAGATCTATAGATATATAAACAAATTATAAATATTTTTTAAAGTCCCATCTATCTCATTGAGAGATGCATTTCCAATAAAAGTGTGCCTCCTCAGAGTGAGATTTATAACATATTTGCTATTTTGTGTACTAAGAATGATTGTGATACTAACTGAAGTCAAAAGAAACTTTTGACTTAGAAAGTTATGATTATGGGAAATTTCAATGTCAAGAATTTCAAGAATTTACCTCTGAGCTCTCAGCCTGAGAATATCAGACCAAACCTGAGGGCAGAAGTTGAACTGAGACATGAGCTGTCCAAGCTCAGGGTGACTTAGGCAGCTAGTATAAATGGGCAATGGCCTGGCTCAAGAGGCCCTGGGCAGGAGGGTGAGTTCAGATGAAGTAGGATTGCCAGAATCCAGAGAAACAGACAAAACATTCTGTTCTCTGAGAAGAGAAGCATTGCCCCAGGAATGGCTTCTGGAATGGCTTCTGATATGCAGATGTTTGAACAGTTTAAGCAGAAATGATCATGAGATGCTGCCCATCCCCTTCCCACTCACTGATGGAAGAGCTGCAGCTCAAACAGTGAATCAGCTGCAGGCTCCAGACAGGAACCCCAGCATCCTGACTCCCTACACCGTGCACCTCTTCTTGTGTCACTCTCTGCACAAACACCACTACTGCTCCAAGTAGGGCCTCCTACGCCTCCTGCCTGGCTTTCAACTGCCTGACTGATGAGGGCAGGGGTGTTGGCTTCAAGCTTTTTTTGTTTTTTTTTTTTTTTTTCCTTTTGCAGTGCTGGGGACTGAACCCAGGGCCTTGTGCTTGCGAGGCAAGCACTCTACCAACTGAGCTATCTCCCCAGCCGGTTTCAAGCTTTTTATCCAAGTCTTCTTCCTGCCTTCCCCCGAACCGCTTTTTTTTTTTTTTGTCCCATCCTGAGCCTTTTCCCTGCCCTTTTCATTTCACTCCATTCATTTTCCATGGCTAATCGTGTCCGAACTCTCAGATAATAGCTGTTTGCCCCTGGGGATCTCCAGATCTACAACTCCAGACTAAATCCTTCTTCTGGGGTCCAGATCAGCCCAAACCAGAATTCTGCAGGGTAGGATGAGGATGGGGCTCAAATTCCACATCCAACTGGTCAAAGAGTACTTCCCTTTCTAATCTCCTCTCTCCACTCACTGGACTGAATTAGTGCCCTGGATCTATGGGCAGCCACCTCCCACCTCCTGTCCTCCTGACTCCATTCTCTTTCTGCCAGAGCCATCTGACCAAGTCACTCCCCTACATGAAAACTTTTGGAGGCTGGAAGGAGGAGGAGGGATGAAGTCATCTCCTTGGCTGGGCATTAGAGGTGCTAAATGTTCTACTTCTGCCACCCACTCCTGGCTCTGACCCTGCCCAATTACTTGTAATTCTCAAAACAATGTATCTCCTCTTTCAGGCCTTGGTATCTTGGCTCACCCCACCCCTTCTCTCTCTGTGATACCCTTTCTTCTTCTTGCCAGTCTGGAAACCTCCACTCTCTCCTTTGCTGACTCAGGTTTAGTTAGCGAAGGCTTTGCTGAACTGCAAGGTATCCCGCTCTTCCAAGTTTCCCATAGCTCATCATTCTTTCAGTTCAACACACCTTTGTCGTAGTACTTAATACGCTGCACCATAATTTTGACCCCTTTTTATATTATTTTATCACCAATCAATGTCCTTTCTGAGGGTGGATCAAATCTTATTAATCTCTGTATAGCCCTAAAAGGGAGGAAAAAGCTTTCTCTGGCCCTAGGGTGGCAATATTTTGGCCACCTGAGTTCCATGACTCTGCTCCAGGTAAGAAAAGACTAGAGGGTGAAAGATACTTTAGTTAACTTTGCCACTTTATGGGTGGGGGAATCAAAGGACCAGAAGTGAGACTATCCCTGGTACAGCCATGATTCATCCTGCCCTCTGCTCATGTGGGAAGCTGTGGTTCAAGTTAGCACAAAGCATCACAGCACCACCAGCAGCCTAAGCATGCTCAGGACTGGCAGTTTGATGATTCTAAAATTAGACTGTGCCCATATCTACTTACTAGAGTGCTTTTTGCCCTTTAAAAATTTTAAGACCATTGCAAATTCATTTACAAATTAATGTTTGCCTTTCTGATTTTTGATCTACCAAATCAACACTTTGCTGTGTCAATCTAGCCATTGTAAAGGATAAATGTGGACCAGTGGTGAGTGGTTGACAATGGTCACACTACCTTGAGAAATAGAGAAAACGAAGAGGCTAGGAGAATAGAAGCATGTCAGAGATTCTCACCAGCCCAGCCAGCAGCTCAGGGTCACATGAGGCACTCCCCCTTTCCAGGCTTCTGGGCTCAATCTATATAAACAAATATAGATTCACTAGACTAGTGGACTAGATTCACTACTTGCAAAACTGATCTGTAGGGCACTAAGTTTTCATAGAGATGCATCAGGGACTCCTGTGGGAGAGAGGAGGGTTTGAAGGAATGGGGCTCTATGTTCCATGGATGATCTCACCTCTATCAGCACCCCTCCACTTTTATGGGTCTTACATGAAAGTTTCTGCATAAGAGACCACTTGAAAAAAATGTACTGTTGCTTAAAAATATCCCAACAAAGAACCTAGTGAACTCCAGGGCTTTTCCTATTCTATTGCTTTGTCGGTTTTTTTTGTTTGTTTGTTTGTTTGTTTGTTTGTTTTGTTTTGTTGTTTTTGTTGATTTCTTTTTTTATTTTTATTTGTTCTGATTTGTTGTTCATGATAATAGAATGCATTTGTACATTTTGATATATCATACATAAATGGAGTGTCATTTCTCATTGCTCTGATTATACATGTTGCAGGATCACATTGGTCATGCAGTCATATATGTACATGAGGTAATAATGTCTGTTCACTCTACTAGTCTTTTGTTTGTTTGTTCTTTTGTTTTTTTTGTTTTTGAAGGGTTCATTCATTAAATTCACACAACATTCACTCAGCACATACTACATAACAATATATATTATACAATATATATTTATATTACAGGCTCTAATAAACACAAAGATAACCACACTGTGCTCCTCAAAGGGCTTAAATTCCTGCAAGGGAGGCAAATATGAAAAGGGATGAAAATAGAGTTTATGAAACAGAGAAGAATTTCACAGAGTTGACTTCGAGGGACCTGGGCTTTGAAGAATCTATAGAATTTGAGTCTCCATGTCCAGTGATGATGGATGAAGTGATTTAAACCAATAATTCTGCCAAAGACAGCTACAACACCTGCTGTAAGGCAGTGGAGAGGTTAGAAGGCAGCCAATATGATAGGACCCGATATGAGAGGAGAAAGTCCAGAGAGGTGAGACTAAGCATTTGAGACCATTTCCACCAGGAATGCATTGACTGGTTCTGGAAGGGCCAGAAGAGCAGCTAAGGGTAATTCTGATGTCTACCCATCAGTCCTGTCCCAGGTTCAAAGCTTCTTAACAGTCTTATCTCCCAGACTTCTCTTTGCTAATCTTACCTGCTTAGGGGAATAGCTTTTGAGTCAGAAGTGTGTTCCTTTGGGTAGTGTTATGGTTTGGATGTGAGGTGCCCCCAAAAGCTCATGTGTGAGACAATCCAAGAAGGTTTAGAGGATAAATGATTGGGTTATGAAAGCCAAAACTAATCCATGAATTAATCCCCTGATGGTAACTGAAGGCAGGTAGGATGTGGCTGGGGGAGGTGCGCATTGGGGACATGACTTTGCAATATATATTTTGCATCTGGTAGCGGAGTCTCTCTGCTTTCTAATCATCATGTGACTTGCTTTCCTCTACCACACTCTTCTGTCTTGATGTTCTGCCTCACCTCGCACCCCAAGGAATGGTCTGAGAACTCTGAAACTGTGAGCCCCCAACTAAACTTTTCCTCCTCTACAATTGTTCTTGTCAGGTCTTTTAGTCGGAGCAGTGAAAAAGCTGACTAGAACAGGCAGAGAACACTGAGGTCTAGAGCCTGGAGTTAGAGGATATGGGGAGCTGCACCAGATGCCCAGCCCCCAGGAGCAGGGTGGAGTGAATAGGCAAAGGTGCTCTTAGGCTCCTCATGACCTTGCAGGGGATCACAGGCTCTGCATGGATAGGGTCTCCTGAGAGTGTCTGTCCTGGCCCATTGGAGGAAAGTCAGAACCACAGACTCAGGATCGGGACTGTGAGGACTCCATGAGATCTGGAAACCCTAACCATGAAAAAGATCTGTGCAAGCTGTTCACAGCTGTTTTATTCATTATGGTCTAACAATGGAAACAACTCAAACTGCAATTCAAAGGTGAGAAGGACGGTCTTTTAATTAAGTGGTGATGGATAAAATGGATATGGTATGTGGTGATCAAGGAATTTTTGGTTCTTACCTCATAACATACATAAAAGCTACAACAGAAGAATGTAGAAATAACATATGGTATGTCTACACAATGTGGTATGGTTTGGATATGAAGTATCCCTCCAAAGCTCCTGTCAATACAGGAATATTCAGAGCTGAAATGATTGGATTATAAAAGCTGTAACCTAAAACATCCATCCTAGTTTGAATGGACTAACTGAGTAGTAACTGTAGGCAGGTGGGGTGTGACTGGAATAGGTGGAGGTATATCTTAGAAGGGTGCATCTTCATCTTATCTGAGGGCCCTTCTCTCTCTCTCTCTCTCTCTCTCTCTCTCTCTCTCTCTCTCTCTCTCTCTCTCTCTCTCTCTCTCTCTCTCTCCCCCCGCCCCCGCCTTCTCTTCTCCTTCTCCTTCTCTCTTTCTCCTTTCTGACCCCATCATGAGAAGAGCAGCTTTCCCCTACCGGGCCCTTCCTCCATAATATGTGCCTCACCTTAGGCCCAGAGCCATGGAGTCAGCCATCTATGGACTGAGACCTCTGAGACGATGAGTCCCAAATAAACTTTCCTCCTCTAAGTTGTTCTGGTTGGGTATTTTGGTCACAGCAGTGATTCCAAAGCTAATTAAAACACAATGTAACTCTAATCATCAGTCAAAAGTAATGGACTACTGATACATGTAAAAACATGGAGAAATCCAACAAACATTTGTTGAAAGAAAGAAACTGAACATAAAAGAAAGAAGCCATGCCAGTATAATTCCATTTATGAGAACTTCTAAATCAGGCAAAAGTAAGGTGAAAAAAAAATCAGAACAGTGATTGCTGTGGGTAAGCACAGGAGGCTGCCTTGAAACTTTCAGGAACCTCTAGGCTCTTGACATGGGATCCTTTACATAAGGCTATCCATTTGTGGGGAAAAAAAAAAAAAAAAAGTACAGAGATTTGTGCACTCCAACATATGTAAATTCTATCTCAAAAATAAAGAATTATAAGAAAATAATGAGTAAGTAGAAGTAAGGAGGGTGTAGATGAAATAAGGGACAGAAAGTCATAAACAAAAATAGCAGAATATTGAGTCTTGTTAACGCTGTGTTATAGTTGTTTGAGAGTTCATTGAACTAGTCTGTTTATTTTATGTGTTGAAATTATTTCCATAAGATATTTTTTCTAAAGATATTATTTATAATAGCATCAAAAACATCAACTATTTAGCAATAATCTAACACAAGATATACAAAAACGTCTTGGCAGGACTGGGAGAGAGCTCAGTAGTAGAGCACTTGCCTAGTGGGCCTGAGGCCTGGGTTCAAATCCCAGCACCACAATAAATAACTAAGTAAACCTCTCTGCAGAAAACTATTTAATATTGAGACAAATTAAACTTAAATGGGGATATACAATGTGTTCAGAGATTGGAAGACTGTATATTATTGGTGTCTATTCAATGTAATCTCAATAAAAATCCAAACTGCTTATTTTATTATGAAAATTGACAAATGAATGCCAGTATACACACACACACATACACACACACACACAAATGACCTAAATAGCCAAGACAATGTTGAAGAAGAACAAAGTTGGAGAACTTGTGCTACCAGATTTCAACACTTAACTAAAATGCCACATTAGAAGAGGGTGGTATTAGTACAACAGTAGGAGATAGACAAACAGAATAGAATAGAGCTCCAAAATAGATCCATATGTATACACCCCTCAATTTTATATAAATGTACCACCAAAATAAATAAATAAATAAAATGTACCTTCACTGTAATCTAAGAGTGGAAAGAATGAGCTTCTAATTGAATGGTGTAGATAAAGTGAATATTGTATCTGAGAATAAAGGGGAAGCTTTGATTCTTTCCTCTAATATACACGAAGATAATCTGAGCTGGATCACAAACCTGAATGTGAAAGGTAAAACAACGAAGTTTTTTTTTTTTTGGCGGTACTGGGGATCAAACTCAGGGCCTTGTGCTTGCGAGGCAAGCACTCTACCAGCTGAGCTATCTCCCCAGCCCACAACAAAGTTTTTAAATAAAGTATAGTAGAGTCAGGTGTGGTGGCACACACTCATAATCCTACCAACTCCTGAGGCTGAGGAAGGAGGGTGACAAGTTTGAACCAGCTCCAATAAATTATCAAGAACCTGTCTCAAAATAAATTTTTAAAAGTATGGCCGTAGCTCAGTGGTAGTGTCCCTGGGTTCAGTCCCCGGTACTACCCCACAACACACATACCATAGGATAATATTTTCATGACCTCAGGGTAGGCAAATATTTCTTACACAGGACACAAAAAACTCTCTTCATGAAGAAATAAATTAAGAAGTTATACATTATTAAAATTAAGAACTTGTTTAATCAAGAGACACCGTTAAGGGCTGGGGAGATAGCTCAGTTGGTAGAGTGCTTAACTTGCAAGCACAAGGCCCTGGGTTCAATCCCCAGTACTGCAAAAAAAAAAGACACTGTTAAGAGAACCAAAAGACAAGGGATGGACTAGGAAAAGATATTTGCAAAACACATATGCAACAAAGGGCCCACAACTATGAAATACATAAAGAACTTCTAAGAATCAATAAGAAAAGATCAACCCCATTTAAAAAAATAGACATGATCAGGAGCTTCATTATAAAAACCACATGCAGCTGGCACAATAGCACATGCCTGTAATACCAGTAGCTCGGGAGGCTGAGGCAGGAGGATTGTGAGTTCAAAGTCAGCCTCAGCAACTTAGTGAGTTCCTAAGCAACTTGGCAAGACCTTGCCTCAAAACTAAAAATTAAAATTAAAAAATGGGCTAGGGATGTTGCTCAGTTGTTAAGCACCCCTGGGTTAAATCCCTGCTTCCAAAAGAGAGAGTGAGAGAGAGGCAAATGGTCAATAAATATATTAAAAAGCACTCCACTTCATTACTCATTAGGGAAATGTGAATCAACCATAATATGATATTGCTATAGACCCATTAGAGTGATTAAAATTTAAAAGTCTACACATATAAAGGTAAACAACAAACAAAAACCAAAAGTCTGGCAATACCAAGTGTTAGTGAGGATATACAGCAACCGGAATTACCTTACATTGCTTTTGGAGTATAAAGTAATGCAATCACTCGGGGAAAGATTTGCTATACAAACAACATGGTCTGGCCATCTCATTCTTAGGTTTACATCCAAGAGAATTTGTGCTATGTCCATCAAAAGACATGTTTTTAAAATGTTCACAGTAACTTATTCATAATAACCCCAAACTGAAATAACCAAAATAATTAATAACAGAAGAAAAAGTGAACAAAAGTTAGAAACTTGGTTATTTTAAGGAAGGGTTTTCATTGGAAAATTTCTGGTTTGCTATATATGTCCATCTTGATCTGAATAGTGGGCATGTACACACATAAAAATACATTAAGCTGCACGTCTAAACTTCATGCATTTTATGCACCTTATGCATAATGTATCTCAATTTTTAATATTTTTAAAGCTTCTACCAGATATTATAAAAGAATACATTCATAAAAATTTTCTTACGTAGGATATTAAGCATCAATGATCTAGAAAAAAACAAGATTTGACATTGTAACAATTAAAAACTCCTTGTTATCAAAGAATGACAAGCCTCTGAGTAGTGCAGATATTTGCAATGCATGTAACAGGCAAGGCATCATAACTATATACGTGAAGAGTTAACTCTGTGTGTGTGTGTGTGTGTGTGTGTGTGTGTGTGTGTGTGTGTGTGCGCGCGCACCCACGCACATCCCTCCAGGACAAGGAAAGAAAATGACAGAGTCCACACCAGATAAGTGAGCAAAAGGCTAGAATCAGCACTTTGCAATAGAATATACCAAATGACCAATGAATGAGAAGAAGCTTAATTTCACTAATCATCAGGGAAATGCAAATTGCATTTACACCTACCAAAATAACTAAAATTAAAAAGATCAACAATACTAAGTGTTGGTATACATTCAGAGCAGCCGTACCCCTCTTGTACTGCTTGTGGGAGTGTAAATTGTGATTATCACTTGTTTTCTGTATTTATTAAAATTCTAAGATCCAGAAAGTCCATGCCATATTTCGTACCTAGCAGAAATGTATGTACATAGAGTGGAAGGGATATGCAAAAGAATGTTCACAGCAGCATCATTTGTAAACTCCAAAAAAGAAGGAATAAATGTCCATCAGCAATAGAGTGGATAGATAATTTATGTTATATTTATCAACAGAAATCTGTAGAACATTGTAAGTCGTACTCATTGCGCACAGCAGCTACACATGGCAACCTAGATGGATCTCACAAATATAAAATTGAGCCAAAGAAGTAGAACACAAAGAGGCCAAATAAGAAGACACACTGTATGATCCTATCTGTAAATAGTTCAAAGGAGGCAGAACTAACCTGCAGAAGTTAGGGATACCTTCCTATGTAGTAAAAAAGGAAAAAGAAAAAGCAGGGACTGAATGTGGTGGCACACACCTGTAATCCCAGCAACTCGGGAGGCTGAGGCAGGAGGATCACAAGTTTGAGACAAGCCCCTCAAGTTAGTGAGACCCTGTCTCAAAATAAAAATAAAAAGGTCTGGGGAGGGGGCTGCAGTTGTGGCTCAGTGGCAGGATGCTTGCTTAGCATGTGTGAGGCACTGGGTTCCATCCTCAACACCACATAAAAGTAAAAAATAAAGGTATTGTGCCCATCTACAACCAAAAAAAAATTTTTAAAGGCCTCAGTGGTAAAGCAACCCTGGCTTCAACTCTCAGTACCAAAAACAAGAAGGGAAAAAAAGTGGGTGGCGGTGGGTGTGGGGAGGAGGAGAATAAAAAAAAGCAGGAAAGTGGCTCCATAAAAGTTAGCATGATGAAGGAAGAGGGCTGTAAATAATAGAAAAGACCTTTGGGATAAGAAAGAGCTTTTAAAGTGAGAGGTGGCAATGATAGAGTACTGGAAATGTTCTATTTTTTTTTTTTTTTCCAGTGTTGGTTACTTGAATGTTTGCTTTTTAATTCATGGAGTTGTGAGTTTGTGTGTTATGCACTTCTGAGTGTTGCATTTTATGGTGGCCCATACCCCTAATCCCAGCAGATTGGGAGGCTGAGGCAGGAGGATGGTGAGTTCAAAGTCAGCCTCTGAAGGGTGCAGCGCTAAGCAATTCAGTGAGACCCTGTCTCTAAATAAATACAATATAGGGCTGGGGATGTGATTCAGTGGTCAAGTACCCCTGAGTTCAATCCCCAGTACCCTCCCTCCAATAAAAGAAGGAGAGAGAGAGAGAGAGAGAGAGAGAGAGAGAGACAGACAGACAGACAGACAGACAGACAGACAGACAGACAGACAGACTGACTTTACAATTATCAGGGGGAAAAAAAAAAAAAGAACCTATAGGACTTGACCTGGTAAAGCACAGAGAAGGAAAGCAGGGTTTTTCCAACCTGGGAGGAGAGCATGTGAGACACAGGGGCCACAGAGCCAGGAGCACGGTGAAGGCAGAGAGGCTTGTCCAATGGTCCCACAACAAGGAAGGGAGCACTGGGAGATGAAACCAGAAGTGCAGTTTGAGGCCGGGTTCTAACGGGCCATGACTAGTGACACCACATGACTCTGAAAATT
Source organism: Sciurus vulgaris (assembly GCF_902686455.1). Lineage (NCBI taxonomy): Eukaryota > Metazoa > Chordata > Mammalia > Rodentia > Sciuridae > Sciurus > Sciurus vulgaris. Next base: position 125,469,653 of record NC_136462.1, read on the forward strand.
GAGCTGCACACATGGGCACCCAGCTAAGAGGGCAAAGGTGTCCACCCTGGCATGGGCCACATCTGCCAGAGGAAGAGAAGTCCTTTTCCAATTTGCACAAAGTTCCATATCCTGGAAGGAATAGTATCTTCTTGTTTTGGTGTGTGTGTGTGTTTCCTATAATTTGGAAGTTCCCTTTTTTGTGAGGACATGGGCCTTTTTCCAGAGGCACTGCTAAATAATAATATGCACCACGCATTCTCCCAAATCAGACTCAAACCTGTGTAATATTTCCTTCTCTACCCTACCCAAATTAGAGGGCTCTGGAAAAGGAGCCACTACCAAAATTAGCCATCAGCCTCATGTGCAAGTGTGAGTGCGAGTGAGTCTCTGGAAGGCCTCCCCACACATCGCAGACTGCCTGGATCCATGCCTCCATTCAGCACCATTACTGAGGCTGGGCCAAGACTGGCAAAGGATTCAGCAATTATGGTCATTAGCCGGATGATGCCATCTCACAGGTGAGGCAGTTTCCAGCTGCTTCGAAAAACAAAAAGGTCACACTGTTGTCAGAGATTTTACATAGGCAGGCTTTATGGATGATGGTGTCAAAGGGGCAGTGGAGTCTCCGGTCAGATGCCAAAGGCCTGTGGTAGTCCAGGTGGGTTTCCTCCATCCCTCCTCCTGCTCCACACCCTTGCATCTCAATTCTTCACAATCATGTTCTTGGATTGGCTGAATATCTTGGAAAACCTCCTCCTACCTTCATTAGGTGAGTAAGAAAATTAAATTAAAGCAAACACCATTCAGACTCACAGGAAGGTGCGCTAAAGAAGATAAGCACACAACAGTAAGCAGGAAGTTCTATTATGTTGACCACTGGTCTATGAACACATCAGCACCTGTCAGCTCCCTGCTGCCCGCCCTTCCTACACCTGTGGTTCTCCAACTCCCATTTGCAGGCTCTTCTGTGCCCCAGGCTCCAGAACAGGGCATAATCAGGGGCCCAGGTGTATTAAGGTGTTTCAGTAACAAGGGAGACGGGCTATTGTCTCTGCATCATAAAGACCTTAATCTCTGCCTGCTTCTCTGTTCTAATAACCTGCCAGACCTCCAGCCCTCCTGGAACATTTCAATCTTTCATGGATTTCTGAATAGTGCCAGTCTGACCTTCCCATCCCTGGGTGCTTCACTGTGAGAACTTCTGTCATTTCTTGCAGGCTCTCCTGGGCACGGTGGCACATGCCTGTAATCCCAGTGACTCTGGAGGCTGAGGCAGGAGTATTGCAAGTTTTAGACCGCCTCAGCAATTTAGCAAGATCCTAAGCAAGTTAGTAAGACCCTGACTCAAAAAAAGAGGGCAGTGGGCCAGGCATGTGGCTCAGTGATTGAGTGCCCCGGGGTTCAATCCCCAGTACAACCTCACAAAAAAGAAATTATACACAGAATTTATCTAGGCTTTTCATCTTAATGGTGACTGAATAAAAGCAAAAATGACTTTTACATGGTAGCTGAACAATAGAATTCAGCTGCATAGCTGATATTATGTTTTTCATCTAACCACAAATTTCACCTATATATTCCATACCTGTTTTGAAAAGTCAGATATTGGTATGACATGCTGAAATCAAGCTGAAATGTTGAGAAAGGCATGTTTTTACACGTACAGGGACATGTGTGGCCCTATCCATACCATACCACTATTCCCAGAGGTCAACCATTCGTTCACCTGGAACCACCCCCACCATTTGTAAACATCCTCTCTGGTTTCCACAGTCAGGCACCCAATAAGCATATCTAATTGCAGGTTCTTGACCCTTTTGACCTGCTCCATTTAGTTAGAGTTAATTGCTCCATACCCAATCATGTCACAAGAAAAACCAGAGGTGATTGTTAATACAGTTCAAAAGCTAGACCTTCCTAATTTGATGCACTAATACGTTTTGCATGACATTGAGGAAAATGAGGCATTAAGAGACTCAAAATGAAACTCAGTCATATATAATTACCATGTAATGAAAAGAATATAATTCAAAACCATTAAATTTAAAAAAATTGTCCACATTTGAAAGTCAAAGAACTTCCATTAAGGATAAATCCTCTTAAAATCTATGGATTATTATGGCCCAGGGGTCTCACTTAAACCTCACCAAAGGTGAGTTCAATTTAAAGTTCACCCCAGCTTCAAATTTTATCAAACCTTTGACTTCATTAATATTTTCCATAGCTCCTCTCTCTCATTCAAGCCCTTTGGGCTCTGGCCTTCTTAAAGTCTTTTTGTACCTCAGATCTTTAGAGCAGTATTTTAATTATATACAATAATTTTCTAGTTCCTATTTTCTATTCCCTCCTCTGTTATTGACAACTATGTATCTATGAATGTTTAGACACACCTATTCAGTGATGAAGAAGAAACCAGATACTGCTCTGACACTGAAGGAAAAATAATCGCAAAATGTACATGTTTTTCTCACGCTTGAACAAATTAACTGAAGGAGTGATGGGGTTGTAGCTCAGTGGTAGAGCGCTTGCCTAGCACATGTGAGGCACTGGGTTCAGTCCTCAGCACCACATAAAAATAAATAAATAAAATAAAGATATTGTGTCTATCTATAATGAACAATATTTTTTTAAAAAATTAACTGAAGGACTGTGGTGTAACTGCATGGTTGAGCACATGCCTAGCATGTGCAAGGTCCTGGGGTCCATCCCTACCACTGGAAGGAAGGAAGGAATGAAGGAAAGAAAGAAGGAAGGAAGGAAGGAAGGAAGGAAGGAAGGAAGGAAGGAAGGAAGGAAGAAAGGAAGGAAGAACAGAAAATAAAAATTTTTATCTCCTCAAGTGATCTTTTGAAATATGTTCACCACATGTGGTGTTGTCACATATTTGTAAAGAGGGGACAGCAACCCCACCTGCAAAAATGGAAGCAGGTGTAGAATCTGCCCTACACTTTTACTCCTCCAGTCCTTCGCCTGTGGGGAAGAAACAGTGGGATGGTGAGCCCCCAGAAGGGCCCCTCAGAACTGGTCACAAAAGAGGTTAATGGGTCAAAATGGTATGAAAAGGCTGGAGGTGGAGATGAAAAAGGGAGATGCACACAGAGGGGCGGTGTCCAGACTGAGGGAGGTCCCTAGCAGGGGTGGAGAGGGACTTGAGAATATGGGGGGATTCAATGTAAAATCCCATGAGAACACTCCTGGGGGCACAGGTCAAGAAGCAGGATCAGAGGCCACTGCTCTCCCTGTGCTATTTTTTGCAGGAGTTCTATATTGTTGTGTGCCACAAAAAGTTGCTTTGAATCTGGTAGCTCCAGAGGTTTGGTTTAGCTCCCCTTTAGGTGGTAACTGAATGACTTATTGGCACAGAAGCCTGACTGGTGTTCTGATGAGGATACCTATGGGCATTCAAACAGTTCCTCTGCAGCAGGTTTTGGTCAGTCTGCTTTCCTGATACCTCCCAGTCAGCACTCCTACTTGACCTGATTCAGCAAAGCATGATGGGTAAAAGCCAAGAGCCAGGTCATATCGATTCAGTTCCTGGCTCTACCACTTACTAGTTGTATACCTTTGGGCAAATTACTTAATCATTCTGTGACTCAGTTTCCCTCTATGTAAAATAGGGATAATAATAATACTGGTTCCACAGGGTTGTTGTGAAGACTGTGTGAGTTAATACATTTTAAGGTATTACGACAGGAACAAGAACATAGTGAGCATTCCATAAATACTAGCTACTGTTATTATTATTTCTTCTGTCCTAGTTCAAGGTTCTGGCCTTTGAAACCTCCCACCTAATTTTTTCTTCTCCAGGATCCTTCAAATTCCTACCCACATTTCTTTATCTCTGGAGATCAAAAGTTCTCATTTTATCTTTTTATCTTAAAATGGCCCTAGAGTTCCTATCAGAAAGAAACTGATCACTTTACAAAAAGTCAACCCACTTCATAAACTACAAAAGAAAAAAATCAATAAATTGGGCTTCATCAAAATTAAAATATTCAAAGGATACTGTTAAGAAAATGAGAAGTTGAGACATGGATTGTAAGAAATAAAACAATACATGTATCTGACAAGAGACTTGTATCAAGAATGCATAATGAGGGTTGGAGTTGTAGCTCAGTGATAGAGTGCTTGCTTAGCATGTGTGAGGCACTGGGTTTGCTCCTTGGCACCACGTATAAATAAATAAATTAAATAAAGGCATTGTGTCTGTTTACAACTAAAAAAATATTTTTAAAAAAAGGTATAATGAGGGGCTGGGGTTGTAGCTCAGTGGTAGGGCACTTGCCTAATGTGTGAGGCACTGGGTTCAATCTTCAGCACCACATAAAAATAAATAAATAAAATAAAGGTATTGTGTCCATCCATAACTAAATATATATATATATATATATATATTTTTTTTTTTTTAAAGAATGCATAATAAGCAGGATGCAGTGGCTAATCCTACAGACTTGGGGGGCTGAGGCAGGAAGTTCATGTGTTCAAAGCCAGCCTCAGCTGGGATCCTAATCAGGAAAAAAAAAAAAAAAGAGCAACGAACTGCCAGTACATGCAACAACATGGATGCATTTTTTAACCCACTGTGCTAAGTAAAAGAAGCCAGATACAAATTAATTTCTTACCACATAATTCTATTTATATGAAATTCTTTAAAAGGCAAAACTAATCTGGTAAGAGCAGAGAAAACGAATGAGTGGCTTACTAGGGGTAGAATCCGGGAATTGACAAGGGGAGGAGGGGACTTCTTGAGGTGATGGAAATATTCTATATCTTGATCATGCTGGCTTGTGGTTACCTGGGGGGTTTACGCTTGTGAAAATTCATTTAACTGAACAAAAACCAAAAACATAAAAAAACCCATATGAAGTGGTACACTTAAAATGGGTGCATTTTATTGTATGTAAATTTTATCTCAACAAAATAGCTTTTTAAAACAACCAGTCCCTTTCTTTAGTATCAGGGAAAAAATCTGTTCTTCATGACTGGGGTAGCAGTTACAGAATAATCAGAGGCAAGAGAGGGAGTCAGTTGTTTCTTTTTAAAACAAATTTCATATTTTAGAGCACTTTTAGGTTACCAAGAAAATTGAGCAGAAGGATCAGAAATTCCCAATTTTCCCCATCCCCACAAAATAATCAGAGGCAAGAGAAGGAGTCAGTTGTTTCTTTTTAAAACAGACTTCATTTTTTAGAGCAGTTTTAGGTTACCAACAAAACTGAGCAGAAGGGTCAGAGATTCCCAATTTTCCCCGACCCCCACACAACATCCTGTACCTGAGTGGTAGCTTTGTTACAATGGGCAGATTTCTATCACCCAAAGTCGACAGTTTACATAAGACTCATTCATATTTGGTTGTTAGACTTTCTGTGGGTTTGGACAAATTAGGTTATTGTACAGAGTATTTTTTCACTGTCCTAAATCCTCTATGCCCCACCTATTCATCCTCTGTTCATCCCTCCCTACCCTCTAATCCCTGTCAATACCCATCTCACTTTTCCTTTTCCAATCCATCATATAGTTGGAATCATACAGACAAAATGCAACCTTTTCATATTGACTTTTTTCACTCAGTAATATTTAAGGTTCCTCCTTTTCTTTCTTTCTTTTTTTTTTTTTTTTGGTACTGGGAATTGAACTCAAGGACACTCAACCACTGAGCCACATCCCCAGCCCTATTTTGTATTTTATTTTGAGGCAGGGTCTCACTGAGTTGCTTAGGACCTCGCTTTTGCTGAGGTTGGCTTTAAACTCGAGATCCTCTGGCCTCAGCCTCCCAAGCTGCGGGAATTACAGGCGTGTGCCACTGCACCTGGCCCTCCTTATCTTTTCATGGTTTGATAAATCATTTCTTTTTATTACTAAATAGTGTCAAATTGAATGTAACATGATTTATTTATCCATTTACCTACTAAAAGATATCTTGGTTCCTTCCAAATGTTGGCAATAATGAATAACGTTGTTATGAATATTCATGTGCAGCTTTTTGTGTGGACATAGTGTTTAACTTGGACAAATACAAAGTGCAGTTGCTAGGTTGTATGTTATGTCTACATTAGTCACATAAGAAATTGCCAAATTCTCTTTCAAAGTAGCTGTACCATTTTGCATCCCCATTAGCAACGAATCAGAGTTCCTGTTGCTCCACATTCTCACTGGCAATTGGTGGTGTCAGTAGTTTGGATTTTAGTCATTCTAATAGGTTTGTTGTTTCATTGGCAATTCTCCAGTGAAATATATTGAGACTCTTTTCATATGCTTCTTTGCCACCTGTTTCTCTATGATGAGGTGTCTATTCAGGTCTTTTGTTCAATTTTTAATTACACTGTTCATTTTCTTATTGTTGAGTTTTAAGAATCCTTTATCTATTTTGGAAAATGGTCCTCTATCAAATATGTCTTGTGCAAATGTTTTCTCCCAGTCTGTAACTTATCATCTCATTCTCTTAAAGGTGTCTTTCGCAGAGCAGAACTTTTAAAGATTTAATAGAGTCCAGTTTATCAATTATTTCCATGGATCCTGCTTTTGGTGATGTATCTAAAATGTCATTACCCTACCCAATCTAACATAGATTTTTCTCCTGTTATCTCCTAGGAGTTTTATGGTTTTGGTTTTGCGTTTTATATTTAGGTTTATGATCGGTTTTGAGTTCATTTTTGTGAAGGATGCAAAATCTCTCTCTATGCCCTTCTTCAGTTTTGTTTGGTTTTGTGCTGGGGATTGGACCTAGGGTATGAAGAGCGTGAAGCATAAGCATGCACTCTTCCCCTGAGCTACACCCCTACCCCTTCTCTCTCTCTCTCTCTCTCTCTCTCTCTCTCTCTCTCTCTCTCTCTCTCTCTCTCTCTCTCTCATAGGACTGTCCAGCTGTTCCAACACTGTTGAAAATATTTTTCTCCATTGTATTGCGTGACTTTTTCAGTAAGATCAGTTGACTATATTCATGTGGGTCTATTTCTGGGCTCTATTCTGTTGCATTGTTCTATTTGTCTATTCTTTTACCAACACCACGCTGGCTTGATTAGTTAGTTTTATAATTAGTCTTAAAGTTGGGTAGCGTAAGTCCTCCAGCTTGGTTCTTCTCCTTCAATATTGTGTTGATTTTTTTGTCTCTTAATACAAACATCAGAATAGATTTGTTAATATCCAGAAAATAATTTTCTGGAAGTTTTATTGGGATTGTATTGAATCTATAAATCAAGTTGGGAAGAACTTATATTTGGCAATATTGAGTTTTCCTGTCATGAATATAGAATACCTCACCATTTATTCAATTTTTTATAACATGTATGTAATATTATCCATTTATTTAGTTATTTGTGTGCATATATATACACACACACGTACACACACATTCATAGATGTGTGTCAGACACACACACACACACACACACACATACATGTATATATTTTGGTGGGGGCAATACTAGGTATTGAACCCAGGGTACTTTACCACAGAGCTATACCCACAGCCCTGTTTTTTACTTTTCATTTTAAGACAGAGTCTTGCTAAGTTTCTAAGGGTCTCATTAAGTTGCTGAGGCTGGCCTCAAACTTGCAAGCCTCTTTCCTCAGCCTCCCATGTAGCTGGGATTACAGGCATGCACCACCATGCCCAGCTCTTATTTCTTTCATCAGAGATTTTTAGTTTTTCTCATATATATTTTAATCATATTGTTAGATTTGCACATGTATATTATTTTGGGGGTGCTTACGTAAATGGCCTTGTGTTTTTAACTTCAAATGCTACTTGTTCATTAGTGGTATATAGTAAAGTGATTGACCTTTTTGCATTAACCTTGTATCTTTCAACTCTTCTATAATTGCTTATCAGTTCCAGGAGGAATTTTGTTGATTCTTTCAGATTTTCTACGTAGACAATCATGTCATCTGTAAAGAAAGATAGTTTTCTTTCTTGGTTCCCAATAACTATACATTTTATTTCCTTTTTCAGGTTTATTACATTAGCTAGGTCTTCTAGTACAATATTGAAAAGGAGTGGTGAGAGGGAATTCCATGTCTTATCCCTGATCTTAGAGGAAAAGCTTCTAGTTTCTTATCATTAATATGATGTTAATTGTAGGATTATTGTAGATTTTCTTTATCAAGTCAGGGAAATTTCCCTGTATTCCTGGTTTGCTGAGTGTTTTTATTGTGAATGAATGTTGAATTTTGTCATGTGTTTTCTGCATCTATTGATTTGATCCTGTGATTTTTCTTCTTTAGTTTGCTGATATGATGGATTACATTAATTGATTACCACTACCCCCTCACCCACATACTGGGAATTGACCCCAGGCCCTTGAGCATGCTAAGCAAGTGATCTGCCACTGAGCTACCTCCCCAGCTCTTTTTTACTTTTATTTTGGAACTGGGTCTCATTAAGTTGCCTAGGCTGGCCTCCAACTTGTGATCTGCCTCAACCTCAGCTGGGATTACAGGTTTGCATCGCCACACCCAGCCACATCAATTGATTTTGTAATGTTCAACCTTATGTACCCTGGATAAATTCCACTTGGTCACGGTATTAGAATTTGTTGTTGTTATCAGGGATTGAACCCAGGTGTGCTTTACCACTGAGCTACATCCCCAGTCCTTTTTATTTTTTTATTTTGAGACAGGGTCTCACTAAGTTACTTAGGTCCTCGCTAAATTGCTGAGGCTGGCCTTGAACTTTCGATCCTCCTGTCTGAGCCCCCGGAGTTGCTGGTATTACAGGCTTGTGCCACCATGCCCATCTCTTTTCACGCACTATTGGATTTTATTTGCTAATATTTGGTTGAATATATTTGCATTAATGTTCATGAAAGACATTGGTCTATTCTTGTAATATCTTTGGTTTTGACATTAGGGCAATACTGACTTCACAGAATGAGTTAGGAAGTATTTCCTCTGCTTCTGTCTTTTGGAAGAGATTGAAAATAATTTATTTATTATTTATTTATTATTTCTTTCTTTCTGCTTACTTTGGACTTAATTCGTTCTGATTTTTCTAGTTTACTAAGGTGGATGCTTAAATTATTGACCTTAATTCTTTCTTCTTTTTTCACATATACATACAATGCTATAAAATTTCCTCTAAGGACTATTTTCATTGCATATAATTTCTTTCCTAAATGTCTAATGGAATTCATCAATGAACTTATCTGGACCTGATGCTTTATGTTATGTAAAGCTACTAATTGTTGTAATAGATTATAGACCTCTTCAGATTGTCTGTTTCTTCTTGTGTGAGTTTTGGCACATTGTATCTTTCAAGGAATTTGTCCATTTCATCTAGGTTATGAGACCTGTGGGCCATATTGTTTACAATATCTTTTATGAGCTTTGTGGGATCTGTAGTAATGTCTTTTCTTTCACTTCTATTATTCATAATTTGTCTTCTCTCTTTTTCCTTGGTTTGACAAGAAGTTTTATTGCTTTATTCATCTTTTTGAATAACCAACTTTTTATTTCGTTAATTTTCTCAATTTATTACCTCTTTTTAATTTCATTGATTTTTGCTCTAATTTTTATTATTTCTTTCCCTCTGCTTTCTTTGGATTTAATTTGCTCTGATTTTTCTAGTTTCCTAGGGTGGATGCTTAAATTATTGACCTTAATTCCTTCTTCTTTTTCACATATGCATCCAATGTTATAAAATTTCCTCTAAGCACTGCTTTCACTGCATTCCACAAATTGTAGTAAGTTGTAAATGAATTTTTATTTAGTTCAAAATATATTTTAATTTCCCTTGAGATTTCCTCTTTGACTCCCATGCTATTTACAAGTATATTATTTAATCTCTAAATGTTTGGGGTTTTCAAGCTATAATTCTGTAATTGAATTTTACTTTAATTCCATTGTAATCTTAGGGCAAATGTTGTAGGATTTCTATTTTTTTAAATGTTTTAAGATGTGTTTGATAGCCTAAAAGATGGTATACCTTGGTAAATGTTCCATAGAAGCTTGAGAAGAATATATATTCTGCCATTGTAGTCTGTAGATATAAAGTGCATCCAGTTGATTTATAATGCTGTTGAGTTCACCTATGTCCTTACTGATTTTCTACCTGCTGAGTCTGTCCATTTCTGAAGAGAGGTGTTGAAGTCAAAACAATGGATTCATCTGTTTTTCCTTACAGTTCTATCGGTTTTAGCCTCATGTATTTTTACTCTCCATTGTTAGGTGCATACTCATGAAGGATGACTATGCTTTCTTGCAGAGGATTACTATGTCTCATTTTATCCATGCTAACTTTCCTTGCTCTGAAGTCCTCTCCATCTGAAATTAAATAGGAATTCCTATTTCCTTTTGATTGGTGTAGCATGGTATATATTTCTCCATTCCTTTAATCTACATATGTCTTCATATTTAAAGTGGGTTTTCTGTGCACAACATATAGTTGGGTCTTGTTTTTTGATTCACTCTAACAAACACTGTCTTTTAATTGAATATTTGGAACATGGATGTTTAAAGTGACTATTGATACAATTGAATTAATATCTACCATATTTGTTACTGTTACCCTTGTTCTTTGTTACTATTTTTGTCTTCCATTCTTTCCCTGCCATTTCTGTTTTGAAATTGAACATTTCGTGATCCCATTTTCTCTCCTTATTATAAAATTTTAGTTCTTTTAAAAATATTTTTAGTTGCAGTTGGACACAATTCCTTTATTTTATTCATTTTTATGTGATGCTGAGGATCGAATCCAGTGCCTCACACATGCTAGACAAGCGCTCTATCACTGAACTATAGCCTCAACTCTTAGTTCTTTTTAAAACTTTTTTAAAAGATTGCCCTAGTGTTTACAGTATCATTTTGCAACTAGTCCAAGTTCACTTTCAAATAAGACTATTCAGCTGGGCATGGTAGTGCATACCTGTAATCCCACCAACTTAAGAGGTTAAGGCAGGAGGATCAAGTTGGAGGCCAACCTCAGCAATTTCTTGAAGCCCTGTGTAACTTAGAGAGACCCTGTCTCAAAATAAAACTTAAAAAGGGCTGGGGATGTAGTTCAGTGGTTAAGCACTCCTGGGTTCAATCCATGGTACCAAAAAAAGAAAAATCTATACAGCTTCATGGGAAGCACAAGTACCTTATAATAACAAAATATTCCCATTTCCTCCCTTTTGTCCCATGGAGCATTGCTGTAATTCAGTCCTCTTAAATGTGTGTGTGTGTGTGTGTGTGTGTGTGTGTGTGTGTGTGTACACAATTACTTGAGGAGGAGAAATCTCTTCCTTAGACATGGAAAAAATTCTCTGCACTTCCCAAAAGAGCAAATGATACCATCCAAGGAACATTAAAGATAGTAGGAGAAAAGAAGAAAAAGTATGACCAAACATTTATATCCTATTATCCCCTGGATCCTTCTTCTTCAAGAACCTTTCATTCTGCTGGGGTTAAGTGGCAGCAGAGTTGAGCTTAGAACATAGATAGATCCAAGGTCCTTGGGGCTAGGAAAGTCAATCAAGAAATGCCTCCCCACCTCTGCCAGTATCACTGAAACCCCTAAGAAGAGGAGCTGGGCTCAGGAGTTAGGCCTGGGGGCTCTTCAAGGAACTGTTTCTCTAGTAAGTATAGAGCTGTTGGCAGAGGTGCCATCTGGACTGAGTACTATCTCCCATGTCCTTTTCTGCTCAATTCCAAGGGCTCTGCGGGTCCAGGTTTAGATTGTGCTGCAGAGGTTGAGATGGCCTCCCCTCTGCCCTTCCCAGCACTTCACATTCAACCTGTTACCAAGTCCCATTGATTCCAATTCCAAATGACTTTCAGACTTATTCCTCTTTCCATGATCCCTCCTGCCCCCATTCCTATACATAGCACCATACTTCTTTGCACTTGTCTCCTTACTACTCTTCCCTGCTCCTATTTTTTTCCTTCCTATAATCCATCCCTGGCAGCCAAGTGGTGTTTTTTTTTTTAAGTGAATTCAACTATATAACTTCCTGCTTAAAATTCTTCCAACAGTTTTCATTACTTTAAGGAAAAATTCCAAAGTAATTAATATTCCCTTTTTAAAGCTTTGCAGGATCCTCATGACCCCTCTGGAACTATCTGATGCCCACTTCTTACTCTTGATACGTGATTCACCTTAACTCTCTTCTCCAAAACAACCTCCTTCCTGCCTCAGGATCTTTCCACATGTTATTCTTACCCAAACCATGCTTCAGGTTTTGGATTAGAAACTACATTCTGATGTTTTATGTTAATATAGTACCCAATATTTTTTTCCATGTAATATCATATTTGTGATTATATTTGTGTGATTATTTGCTTGATGCCCTACTTAGACTTCATAAAGGCAGCAACTGTCTGATTTGCTCATCACTGGATTCCAGATACCTGGAATGATGCCTGCCATTTAAGAGTTCTAAGAAGATATTCTTTAAATGGATTGATGAATGAAGAAAATTGTGTTTTTAAAGGTGTTTAAGGGTGTTTAAAGGTTATTTAGAAAGGCAAGGTCAACATAGCAGGAAAATATAGATATTTTTACTCAGAGATCCCAAGAGAATCTGTTCCCATGCCATACCACTGGGAACATTCAGAGAAGCACTGGTGTCAGTCAGAAGCAGAAAGATCAAATGGAAAATGTATGCTTTTATTGTGGTTTCCACAAGAAGAAACAAAGGAGGTAAGGTAAATGGGCTTGGGATTGGCTAATTTAAATACTTTCTGGGGGCTCTAAGATATAGAAGCTGACCCTAGTTGTCTAATACCTGGTCTTAGAGTGACTAAGGGAGGGAGTATAAGAGCCCAGTAAAGAAGGAAGTCAGAGATTTTGGATTTGGAATGGTTGGTTTGCACTCTCAGCCAAAGGTCAGACCCTGTAAAGCCAGAAAGGCCCCAAGTAGTCAAAGAATCAAAATATAAAAATGAAACATGGTTAATGCAAGGGATAAGACCCAGTATTTAATTTATATAAAGTCCCCTGGAGATTGTTTCTTCATTTAACATACATACATACACACACACACACACACACACACACACACACACACACACACACAGACATACACACTATGCCCAACCATAGGACTTGGAATCAAAGACAGCAGCCCCTGGGCCAGGTTATTGAAAGAGGTACTCAAGATACAGATCTCCATTTTCTTTCCAGGAGCAGACTGGACACTTCTTCCCCCAACCAGGAATTAGGAACAGTAATCATCCCCAACTGGAGAACTGGTGTAACTTCCAGCAGGGCTGGGCTTCCATTTGATAAAGAAGACAGCCAGTTACTCATTGGAACCAAAGCAGTGGGAACCAAAGCAGTTACACAATCCTATCCTAGTGGAGGGCAGCAAATCAGCTTCATGCTCAGAATGTGTTTCTTTGAAGGCCTGTGATTTACCAGAAAGAAGAAAGGTACAGGCAAACATGGGGTGCCAGGCATGGGTGTTGGTCAGAGTTCTCGGTTGCAGACCACAGAATCCGCCCCCCTCGTATAAACAGAAAGGTATTTATTAAGGGACAGATCACAGAACCATTGGAAGCACTAAAGAAACAAACACTGGAGGGTGCCTCCCAGGACTCCCAAACCACAACACAGAACTGTGCAGCCATGGCACCTTCTGGTTCTGTATGATCAAGAAGCTTCAAAAGCAGGAAGCTTCCATGCCAGTCACCTCCTGGAAGCCACCTCCTAAACTGGGAAGCCACCAACAGCCTTCAGCTCCATATAACTCATGCCACAATCCCTACCATGTTTCTCTCTTCTGTGCGTCAATTATGAGCAAGTACATTTGGTTGGTAGAAAGTAATTCAGATCTTGTGCTCTAACTACCAGGGAATCTGGAAAATGCCATTTGTAGTTCTCTTTTCTCAATTAGAATGGGTGTGAGTAAACCAATCCAGGTATCCATCACTTTCACAGCGGCCAGTGTGTTCCTAAAAGACCAGAACGTGTTTGCTTTTTTAAAAACTGTGAATTATTGCCAGGCACGGTGGCACATGCCTATAATCCCAGCAACTCAGGAGGCTGAGGCAGGAGAATTGAAAGTTCAAAGCCAGCCTTATCAACTTAGCAAGGCCCTAAGCAGATCAGCAAGACCCTGTCTCTAATAAAATTTTAAAAAGGGCTGGCGATGTGGCTCAGTGGTTAAGCACCCCTGGGTTCAGTCCCCAATATGAAAAAAAAAAAAAAAATTGTGAATTATTGAACACAATTCTGCCTCTAAATCTTGGTGGCTATTGCTCTGCTTCCCACGGTCCAACTTTTTAGAGGGTGATATGAATGGTATGGCTGGATCACAAGATAAGATCTGGGACCCTAAACCATCATCATCTCTCCTTTTTGATTTCCATCTCAGCTACCATTTCTCATGGCCCTGATCTTCTAAGCTGTATACCTGTATATCCAAATGCTATATGTACATTTTTACCCAATCTGTATGAGACCAAGTGTGTAGTCATAAGCAAGAAAGGATAACTTGGGTGAATTTAAGCAGAAAAAAAAACTATTTTAAAAAAGTATTAAGTAGTTCACGAACCTCTGAAAGGACAACCAGGCTACACAGCAAAGAACAATGTCAAGGATTATGCCACAAAGTTGCCACCAGTGGACAAAGGCAGGGCCACTAACATCACTGACATTGATTACTGGAGGCTGCAGCTACCTCATGTTGCTCCAAGTCTGTGAACACTGGAAGGGTGGATGCTGCTGCCTGCCTCATCTGAATGGACTCTGAGAGTCTGCTGATTCTTTGAGTTTTCTGACCCAAATCTGGGGAGAAAGCACCTAAATGCATGCCTTGGACTTAAGAAAATCTGAAAAAGTGTGTTTCAAATTTTTAAATTTATAGTGCTATGTAGGGTCTATTGCACAAAGTCTAGAAATGGTTTTAGAGGCTGGATGTACTTTGAAGTTGAGATGGTATGGGTGATATGAATGGTATGGCTGGAGTCACAAGATAAGATCTGGGACCCTAAACCATCATGTTATCATGTTGCCATGCTTACCCAGGGCACCTGCATTACTGTCATTTGGACATAAACAAAAACAAAATAAAGTATGAGAAAATAAAAACCATTGTATTAAGTCACTGAAATTGTGGAGTTTATTTCTTAGGACAACTAGTAGTGTTATCCTAATCACCATAGTGTCCAAAATAATTTGAAATTTCCACATCATTTCCTCCTCAACAGATATCGCAAATTCACCAGGTCCCCCTCTTTATCCCACACCTCCAAACTTGTTCTCTCTTATTTCCCATCTCTCAGCTCTTTGGTCAGCACTTTTGTTGTCACTTTGCATTCCTTTCTCTGCTTCACCCCTAAGGCAGGTAAATCTTGAAACCTCAGACCAAATCCAGCATGTGATCTTAGTAATCCCTTCCTCAGCTTTCCCCCTTCTATGAATGTGACCCATTCACCAACTCTCATTTTGATCCTGCCCTGACTACTGGATCAGTCTCTTACTTGGTCCCTACCTTCACTCTGCCTCAACTCTAATCCATCCATCCATTCATCCATCCAATCAACCATGTATCCATCCAGTCATCCATCCATCTATCTATTCAATTTGTATTTTGAATACATTATACAGTGTAAATACCATACAGTGTAAATACTATAATAAATGAGTCCTTGACTGAGATGATTGGGGAGATCAACAGTAATGAAACAGTCCCACTAACAAATATATAATTAGGGTACTATGAAAGAAAATTTCAGGGTGCTCATGAGAAGATGATAATGAAGCCCTGCATTGGTGAAGAGGTCAGGGAAACCTTTCCTGAGGAGGTGACTTTTGAGCTGAGGGTTGAGGATGGAGGTGATAACTTGACCAAAGGGCATGGGACTTAGATCCTCTAAACAGAGGGAAAAATGAGAATGATGGTTCTGACACATTTGGGAAACCAAAACTCTAATGTGGCAGAGGAGCCAGTCTATTTTATCATGGTATTCCTAAGACCTAGCAGCATACCTGGCACATAATGGGTGTTTCAAAGTTTGCTGAAGGGGAAAATGAATGAAGGGAGGAGTGATGGAGACAGATGGACAGGAAGATGAAGCTGTAATTCATAGCACAACCTAATACTAAGAAACAGAGCTGTAACCTCCATCAGGGTTTGCCTGATGACTTCATGTTTGCCCACCTCCAATCCCTACTTCACCTGGTAGCCACAGGTGCTTATGCCATCCTACCTGTTATCATGCTATATGTAATTTACTGGTTATGTCTCCCTCCTCCCCCATAATGAGCACCACAGACACCTTGTTTACCAATAGAGGACCTGCACACAGCCCACTGCCTGCACAGAGGAAGCATTGCATATAAATATTTAATGAGATGGTAGACATAGGAGGCAAACACCAAGCATCAAAGTCAGTAGGGCAGGAGAGGGTGGAGTTGATAGTGAGTAAAATACGAGTCAGCTGCCAGCGTTGGCCAGCATGGGAGGGGCTGGAAGCCAAATAGAGCATATACATGCCAGTAGCATTCTGCAGTCATGTCTGGAAACAAGCCCAGAGCCTGCAGGTGAGTGAGGAAGCAGGTGCAGAGGACTCAAGGAGGGATTGCAGGGTGGACCCAAGTCAGTCAGGGGATGGCATCCTTTTGGCTGCTCTGAAGGGCCTGCCTGACTACTTCTGTCAGGTCACACTATGGCCTTCAAATGCGCTTGACCCTTCACTGCTTCTGCTTCTGCTGCATTATGGCCCGTGTGTGTGTGTGTGTGTGTGTGTGTGTGTGTGTGTGTGTGAGAGAGAGAGAGTGTGTACACGCTTGCACATGTGCTCATGGGCTAAGTTCCCCTGGTACATGTACACTCCTATAAGGATGTCCAAATTATTTCTCTTAGCCTGTGCACCCTGCCAATGCTCAGTCCAGTGCCTTGAACTTAGGAGCCAAAAAAAAGAGTTGGAAGAGAAAGCCCTGAACCTGGCAGCAACACAAGGCCCCATGGAAGATTGTGTGTTGTTTTCTGAATGCTCCCTGTTTGCTTGCTTGAAACCAGACTTCCTACACAATCTATTTTCGTCCTCTCATTTTACTTACCACGTTTCAAAATGATCAGTTTCACACATTTAATTCTGCCCTTTTAGCTCCTAATTTCTGTAATAGCTAAATTCAATCTTCATGCACTATTCACTGAACACTTACCCAGTCCCTATCCTATGCTGGATACGAAGTCATCATACTCTGTAGGATTCTGTGGGAGAGTCTAGAGAGAAAGAAAGACAAATAATGAACATCCAGAGTGATAAGAGAACAAAGCACCCAGAGTTCCCTGAGGAGCAAATATTCAAACCAAAATAATGTATTATTTGATCTTATATGTTTTTCATGAATCCATTTCCTTATGTATGAGAGTGACTAATGAACCAGAATCAGAGGTATTTGGGTCAGCAATGCCACTAATTAATTGTTTCTCAAACACCCAGCTGCAACTTCGGCAGCATTCAAACTTCCAGGGATCGAGCCCGAGGGCTTTGCCTTGGCATGAGTAATTGTTCATTGCACCTGGTCACTCCTCACTCTTAGCTGGCACCTTGCCAGCCCTAGCTCCCTGGATCTGAGCCATTCAAACCTCCTGCCTGCTGACTCAGCCACACCTTGGTTGCTTAGTAAGTCCTGGTGGAAGCAGGAAGGAAAGCATCAAGCTCCATGGGAGGGTGAAGACCTGCTGCTCTAGTTCATTACTATATACCCAGCAGGGAGCACAGTGTTCCTCTGAGCAAGAGATCGATAAGGAATTAATTAGGAATGGTTTTGGTTTCTCTATTCAGGAGGCTTAAAGTAAAGTCTCTGGCTCAGGCCACATGCCCCCCCCTCAAGTTTCTTCAGTAGCAATTCAGCCACATGACTGCCAAGACTCCAGGGAGCAGCCTGGAGAACCCATGTTGCCTGAAATCTGGCTCACTCTCATTTCCCACTCCCCCAGGACTGTTTAAGGCTGCCAAGGCCCCTTTGGCCAGAATCTGACAGTTTCCTGTGGTCTTTCACCCTGAAGAGCTCTGCCGTATGACTGCCAGATTTCCTTGGGCCCAGTGTTGGGATTTTCACCTCCTGGGCAGATCTCCAGTGTGTTGTCTGTTCCATCACTCATGATTTGAGGATCTATGTTCCAGCCTACATCCCCACTGAAAATTCTGCATGCTGACACTTCTGAACCTCTGAGTTGGTAACTCCTATATGTTCTATTCCCACTCCCTCAGAGACAGTTACGATCAGTGAGGTGAAGAGGTAAAGACAAGGCAATCTTTCCTCTTTCATAATCTTTTCTCCTTCCCAATCAACATATTTACCACCAGCTAGCAGCTGGGATTCTGGAAAGATGTGAGGAGGGTGTAGGAAGAGCAAAAGGCTATTTGCAGACTCATAGCATCCGAGCTTTAAGGAACTGTCCGGGTCACTGAATCCTGTCTCCCCTCCATGTAGGAAAGAATCTTGCTGCACTCTGCAGATAAATGGGCCCTTAGCTTTTGTCTTGATGGGCAGCTCCCTTCCTTTCAGGTGTTTGGTTGCTGGTGGGCTCTTTCCATTGCTAGGAAGTTTTGCCAACATCTATATCTCTTTGAAGGAAAGAGCTCCTTAGAGTGCATGTTGTATTCTGAGGTTGAACTCCTAGATTCTGACAAGCTTGTTTTAGTAGCACCCTGTGGGTTGGGGACATCTCCCCCTAAGGATATGACCATTCCATGGTTTCTCAGTCAGGATCCCAACACGTGGTGTACTCAACTGAGGACAATACGAGGAAGATTTATATTTATAAAGGGACTCTATCAAGTTGTGGGCAGGATATGGGGATAGTGCAGTGAACTGCTTTAAATAGCAGTAGAGACCTTACTCCTTTAGTCTGAAGGATAAGGGAGGAGACTTACTGGAATGCAGAAAATGGAATCATGAATTGAAGGCAGCCTATCAGCACTACCTGGGGCTTTCAGTACATTCTCTAACCCCAGACTCCCACAACTTAGACCCAGAAACCAATGCGAGGGTGGGACCCCAGTAGGTGTGAGTTCTCTAGGAGAGTTTTCTGGAGCAATTACCAGGGAATACAAGCTGGACACCAGAGCCAGCATAACAGAGAAACTAAATTTTGTCATTGTATCTGAAAGCTGTTTGGGGCTAAGAAAGAACAAAGTTTAAGGAGTCAGGATTCAGACAGTCACTGGCAGGGGCAGGAAGCCTGGGCAAAGCATACAGATAGCTTGTGAAAGTTCCAGCAGACATGAATGCACAGCACTTACTATAACTGGCCTCTAACTGTACTCAGGGCATGTGTGGCTCCCCAAGATTTATTTGCTGTCCAAGAATTCACCTTCTTGAATAACAGGCCACTCCTTCTCCTCACCAGGGAACCCTGTCTGACTGAACTCTCCTGTGTCCTTTTCAGTTCAGATGATGACCCTGATCAGTTGAAGTCTCTTCTTTGGATCTGGAGCCTTATTTTGGGAGCCCACTCACTGCCTAGTCAATGATCCAACCCTCATACTTCTCAAACTGTAAGTACATAAAAATCCCCGAGGTGCCTTGTTAAAATGACTATCCTGATCCAGTAAGTTCTGTGGGCTGGAAAACACTGCATTTCCAACAAGTGATCTGATGATACTGATTCTGCCTGTTTAAAGTCCCCACTTTTTGTAGCAAGGCCCTAACCCAGTGGTTCTCAAACTTCAGTTGGAATAAGACCACTTGGAGAAAGTGGTCAAAACAGAGGCCCTGGTCCTCTTCTATTTCAATGAGCCTGAGTCTAGTTGAGCTATTGCCTCTCCAGGGGATTCCGATACATACCAGAGTCTGAGAACCATTGCTTTAATCCTCAACTGATTCCTGCATGCTGCAGATGGTCAAACTGATTGAAAAGTCTTGGTTGCCACTTGTCTTTGAGACACTCATGCAATTGCCTGCCAAGGTGGCTTTATGGTGTCACTTTAAAAACATGTGGGGTGAAACTCAGTGTCTCTTCTCCTTTGCCCATAGCACAACCAGGAAAATCATCTCCTGTGTGTAGATTGCCACGGATCTCTTATTTATTTATTTATTTATTTATTTATTTATTTATTTTTACTATTTTTTAAGTTTTGATGGATACAATACTTCTATTTTATTTATTTATTTTTATGTGGTTCTGAGGATCAAATCCAGTGCCTCACACCTGGTAGGTGACTGCTCTACCACTGAGCTGCCATGGATCTCTTATTAACAAGATCTTTGAGGGAGTGAAATGTTCCCATGTGGGGCACTGGGCCAGGCTACAGCTAATGAACCACCGGTGTCTGGAATACCCCTCCTCCCTAGGGTCTGCTGACATCCTTCCTGCCTTCGTTGCCCTCTTCTGTCTACACGCCAAGGAAAAGAGGGCTGTCCCACAAGCAGGAAACAATTGCTTTCCATATGAAGTAGCGAACATACTTTGGCTGCTGAATGAAAAAGTTTAAAGGTTCAGAAATACAGTTTCTTGATTGGTTGAAGACTGTAGAAATAGTGAGAAGGAAATGAGGCAGCCATTAAGGAAGCCCAGGGAAAGTGTGGTGAGATATCTAACATCCTCCTCTTCTACAGCCCTTTAAACCCAAATGGGACACCCAGGAAGACTACTGAAGTGTCTTTTAGGCCTTTCCTCTTTGTAGCAAGGGCACTGTTACCTAGTTTCACTGTCACAAGGGTCTCCTGTAACTTGAACACTTTGCAATCCATTGGCTGACTCATTCGTTTAACAAATATTTATTGAGGACCCATGGGGCAAGTACATTATCTGCCTGGTACCCAGGGCACTGGTGGGGTTGCTAGGCACTACCGATAAATTCTACCCACATAGTGCTGAGTGAAGGCTGTGCTTTGGACTGATAAGGGATGAAGGGAAGGAGCTCTTACTAGAACCTGCAAAGAGCAGCTGGATTAAAAGGGCCACTGACAAGAGTTGTGGTTTTGGTATAAGAATGTCACCAACCTTCTGCAACCCAACAGGGCTAAAATCAAGAATAAAGACCCCAATCTCACATTCTTCCTCTTCCTCCACCTTCTGATTATGTTTTCCATGGACAAAGCACACTGGAGGCCAAAGGACAAGGATGCTCAGTGAGGAAATCCACGTGGGTCAAACTCTCAGGACACAGAATTTGTTGGGAAAAATGAAAAAATACATCTGAAGGGGTGATCTGAAAACCCTGTCTTTTGCTCATCCATGTTGGATTCCCAGCAACAGATGGGCATCTATCCCTCTTGCTTATTGAAAAGGACACACCTTAGCAATGGCTGGCTGTAGAGTCTATTGTCCTAAGCCTAGCCAACGTAGGTCACTAATGCAAGTTCACTGGAGAAGAAATGGGTTTGCAGGGACATCTGAGGCATCACTAGAGTAAATAAGTAAAAGAAATGCTTTCTTAAGTAAAATTTTTATTTAGAATAGCTTATATTTATTTTAAATTTTCTTGTAAAATAAATTTAGATTTATAGAAATTCTGAAGATTATACAGAACTCTCAGCTTCTATTATTAACATCTCATTAATGTTTTGGTCCTAGAGATTGAACCCAGGGGCACTTAACCACTCAGCCGCATCCCAGTCCTTTTTTATTTTTTATTTTGAGACAAGATCACTAAGGTGCTTAGGGCCTCACTTAGTTACTGAGGCTGGTCTCAAACTTGGGATCCTACTGCCTCAGCCCCCTGAGCCAATGGTGTACCACCACACCAGGTTTTGTGTGTGTGTGGCGGGGGGGGGGGGGGGGGGGTGTTACTGGGGATTGAACCCAGTGTCATTCTACCACTGAGCTACATCCTGCCAACATTTTAGTATTTTTTTCTTTTTGAGAAAGAATCTGACTAAGTTGCTGAGGCTGCCTTGAATTTACAATCCTCCTGAGTTGCTGGGATTATAGGCTAATTAAATTTTATTTTTAAAAGGCCAGGGCTGGAGTGTAGCTCAGGATTACAGTGTGTGCTCTCCATGCATGAGGCTTGAATTCTATCCTCAGCACAACACACATACAACACACACACACACACACACACACACACACACACACACACGTAAATAAAAGACCAGCTAAATGGTTAGGTATAAAACAGATATATTGAATTTAACACAACAACCAGTTTGAAAATATAACAAAAAATGCAATTTCATCTACAGTATCATGAAGGCGTAATATAAGTAAATTATTAATAAGAACTATAATAGAATGACAATAGAATGTGGTAGAAGTGTCATTATTCAACTTTCAAGAAAGATCAAGCTCAAGCACCTTATATGCCCAAAGGCTCCTTGCTGTGCAAGACCACATGGAAAGAGAGGACCAGATTAAAAACCATCACAGCTCAACTGTCACCTCAAGACTTCCTTTAACATTTCACTATTGTATTAAATTAAGAAACCAAAATGCTTGAGAAAAAAAAAATTAAACTGATTAAATGGTGAAAAGAAGACAGCAGATTTCTTAGTGGCCATTCAAATACTTCAAAGATGTAAATATTTCTCCCTGCTTCCCCAGATTTTTTTCAGTAAATGCAATCCCAATGAGTATCTTGGCAAGATAGTTCTTAGAAAATAGGAAAAAAAATCATTCAAAAGTTAACCTAGAAGCATAAGGAGATCAGAATTTCAAATAAAACACAGAAAAAGAAGAGTAATGAATGGTGGAATGGTATGAAGTGATGTGATTAAAAATTTCATGGGTCTTGAGTGAAAACACACTGTTGAAGCAGGCTAGTGGAAAAGCTCAAATCAAGAATCCATTATGTCTACAAGTTAACACATGATTAAAGGAGGCCTCATACAAACCATGGGGAAGGAGAAGATTGATACATTGTTAGAATAATTGGTTAGAGACTTGGAAATGGATCAATTTGCACCCGTATTTCATACCTAACTGAAAATAATCTAACTTTAGAAAACCAAATTTCTGGTCTAATTAGGGAGAAAGCAAACATATAGACTGACAAATTTCAATTTAACATGGTAAATGCTATTGCAGAAAGAAAAATTAAGTGTGTGAAAATGCAGAAGAGAGGAGTCCTAATTTTGCCTATAGGAGTTAAGAAAGCCTTCACCAAGAAGCATGTATGTATACTAGATTATAAGAGATAAGTAGGAGTTTAATAGAGATAAGAAGACAGTACATGCAACAAGGATGAGATCATAAAAAGGACCAATATCCTGAGTGTAATGAATGGTAGGAGATGAGCAGAAGCATATCCAGGAGTTGAAGGAGCACATTCTTAAACTGTAGTACCCTTTTAACATTTTAAGACACTATCTCAAGACCATGATTCTCAAAGTGTGGGACATGAACCCTCAGAGGTGATCTGAAACATCATAAGTTATTTTCATGCCAGGTGTGGTGGTGCACACTTACAATCCCAGCTACTCAGGAGCTGAGGCAGGAGGATTGCAAATTAGAGGACAGCTTTGGCAATTTAGCAAGATGCTATCTCATATTTTAAAAATAGAAGGGCTGGAAATGTAGCTCAGTGGGGGAGCACCCCTGGGTTCAATCCCCAGCACTAAAAAAAAAAAAAAAAAAAAAAAACAAACAAACTAAAAAACTTTTTTCTTTATAACATTGTCACTATTTGCCCTTTTCACTGTTGTACTCTCAAGAGCATACAGTGGAGTTTCCCAAAGGCTATATGATATATGATATTACAACAAACTGAATGCAGAAGCCAGGTGGGTGGCACATGCCTGTAGCCCCAGTCACTTGGGAGGAGGATTGCTTAAGCCCAGCAAGATCAGTCTGGGCAACACAGACTCCATCTCAAATAACTAAATAAGTAAAAGTAAAAACTTGCAGAAGCAAATATGAAAATCAAGCTGTCTTGGTTTAAACCAATACTGAAGAGATGTGCAAAAAATGTAACAATGCCATTCTTCTCAGTGACATAGTCTGGAAAATTATAGTTATTTTTCATTTTAAAAATGTTCCTTCTGTTAGCAAGTAATATTTGTTATTGTTTTTTTATAGGAATTAGTATTTTCAAATGTTTCACTTTCATTTCTAATGAAGTAAATATTGATGGATATAAACACTACAAAAGAAAGGCTTTTTTTGGTTCTCAATCATTTTTAAGAGTATAAGAGGTCCTGCCAGAAACAGTGGCACACACCCATGATCCCAGTTACTTTGAAGAATGAGGCAGGAATACTGCAAGTTGGAGGCCAGGCTGAGCAACTTAGTGAGACTGTCTCAGAATACAAAACAAAAAGGGGGCCAGGTGTGTTGGTCCATGCCTGTAATCCCAACAGCTTAAGAGGCTAAGGCAGGAGGACTGCAAGTTCAAAGCCAGCCTCAGCAAGTTGGCAAGACCCCATCTCAAAATAAAATAAAGGACTAGGGATGTCATTCAATGGTTAAGCACCCCTGAGTTCAATTTCTGGTACAAAAAAACAATACAAACAAACAAACAAACAAAAAACCTCCAAAAACCAAAAAGGGATAGGAATAAAGCTCAGTGGTAGAGTGCCCCTGAGTTACTGAGGATGAGGGTAGGGGCGGAGGCCCAATAAGCACAGGAAGAGATACTCAACACCTTTAGCCATTAGAGAAAGGCAAAGCAAATGCACAGTGATATTCATACTTCATATTCACTGGGGTGGCTATAATAAAGAAGATAGATTATAACAAGTATTGGCAAGGATTTTGGGATTTTGGAAACCTTATTGCTGGGGGGAGTGTAAAATGGTGGAGTCCCTAAGGAAAACAATCTGGCAGTTTCTCAAATGTTTAGAGACTTATTGTATCACCTTAGCAATTCTACTCTTAGGTATCCACTCAAGAGAAATGAAAATATGTGATTCCACAAAAACCTGGATACAAATATTCAGAGCAGCACTAATAGCAAAAAGTGGACAACAACCCAAATGTCCATACACTGATGAATGGATAAAGAAAATGTGGCATATTAGTATTAGAAATATGAAATATTTTTACAATAAAAAGGAATACAGCACTGATAGATGCTATTACATGAATGAACCTTGAAAACATTGTTAGGTGAAGGAAGTCAGTGTGCATATTATAATTCCATATTTATACAATGCCTACTGGTTATCTAGGACTGCTAATAACAGGTACAGAATTTCTCTTTGGGATGATAAAACATTCCAAAATCGATTGTGGCATATTTGTGCAACTATGAATATTTTCACAACTATGACTATACTAAAAACCAATGAATTCTATTCTTTAAGTAGGTGAATTATGTGGCATATGTGTTAAATCTCAGTAAAACAGTTAAAAAATTTTTGAAGGATGAGTTTCTAGCTTTATTAACTGGAATCATGATGTCACCATTAACCCAAACTGAAACTACAGGAAGCAGAGATGAAAAAAATGAGACTTGGACATACAAAGTGGCTGTGAACCCACAGTAAATACCCTGGTCTGGAACATTGGAGAGAGAATAATAATGCAAATGAGCTACGAGTCATTGAGCATTTATTATGTACCTGGTGTTATAAGTATATTGTTTATGTATACCTACAGGTAGACTATATATGTATACCATTTATTGTTTCTGTTCCCTCTCTTCCCTGTGTAAACAAGGAGAGGTGGGCTCTTACTGCTGCATCCCGATACCTACAACTGGCATAAAGATGGTGTGGAACATTCACTGGATAGTTCTTTTAACCCTCCTAACCCTCTGAGGTAGATTTATGTTCCTAGTTTACATGATTGTCCTAAGACCACAAAGCTTATTACGTGGTAGTGTTCTATGAAGTGCCATCATCTCTCATTTTCTTGGTATGGGTTTGGAATGAAGAAAAGCAGTAAAGGTAATGTAGACCCAATTTTCTACAAATTCATAACATACATGAATACTAAATTTTATTAGGTATCAGAGTTAATACAATAGTAAACTGGACAAAAGTCAAAACAAAAATATGTTTAAAATCCATAAGAATTTGCTCACATCCTTTTCAATAAGGAAGAACTTTCACATTTACTACCATATTAAACCCCAACAATCCTCCTAATGGGAAGGTATTATTACTATTCCAATCAGCCTTTTGCCCTCTACTTAAACTACACTCCCCAAGGTGGCCTCCACCTTACTAAAAGCAACTACAGGCTTAGTCCCCATTGTACTTGAATTAGAAGCTTTTGACACTTTGATCATTTCACACACTTTCTCTTAGCTTTCAGGTCACCCTACTCTGTCCTTTTCCTCCTTCCTCTCAGTTTCCTCCTTTGTTACTTCGTGCACTTCTGTATGAACTTTCAACTTTGGAGCCCCCCGGGGCTCAGTCCTTGCTTTTCTCTATGCTTACTTCCCTATCATTCTGTTGGCTTTAAGTACCACCTATGCTATAATGACTCTGGAATTTATATCTCCAGCAGACCTCGGTCCTGAACCCCAGTCTCATACATCCAACTACCAACCTGACCTTTCCACTTGGCTGTGCTATCTCCAATCCTATATATGCAAAAATAATCTATTGATCTCCTTCTTACTCCACCTCTCAGTACCTCAAGTCAAAATCCCTTACTGTGACCTTTGATTGATCTCTCTTGCATCTCACATTTCATGTACCATCCCATCTATCAGGAAATTTTGTTGACTCTCCAGAATTTGGGGTAGGAATATAGATGCTTGACTAGGATATACGAAGTCCTGGGTTTGATCCCCAGTGCAAGGGTGGAGGGATGTGTGTAGATAAAGATAGAGATAGATAAATAGGTAGGTAGGGAGATGGAAAGAAAGAAAAAAGTCTACTTCTCAATGCCTCCCTCATTGTTACTCTGATCTAAGCCACCATTACCTCTCACCTGGATTCAGAACCGCACAAGGCCCTAAATAATCTGGTACTCCCTTAACTTGCTACCTTCCCTTTCTATTCTCCCAGGCTCACTTGATTATAGTAATACAAGCTTCCTTGCTGTTCTCTGCTTGGGACCCATGCTCTAATAATTCTTTCACAAGACCCTCACCTCTAATGATTCTGCTAAAATCCCTTCCCAATGAGCCCTACCCTGACTACCCTGCCTAAGACTACAATCTTCCCCGCCCCACTGTCCTTTTCCATGTTCTAGTTTTTCTTCTCTCAATGCCACTTACCACCTTCTAACTCACAACATATATAAATCTTGTATTAAGTTTATTATTTGAAGTCCTTCCATTATAAATTAAAACCCTGTAAGGCAAGGGTCTTTGTTTTGTCCACTGACATTTCCCAAATTTGCAGAAAAAAAATGAGAACTGGGGAGATTATGTTATGTTCAGTGTCACTGAGTCAAAATGTGTCTGACCAAAATTTTGAACCTCAGAGAAAACCCTAATTTTTTTCCCATACAGTTCTACTACCCAATGACCCGAAACCAGTGAATGAACCCCTGGCTGCAAAATTATTCCTACTATCAAGCTATATGTACCAAATTGTTATAATCCACCACTTCTTTCTCTTTTCAATTCTATAATGGCTTCCTTCCCAATTCCCACTAAGTCAATTACTCAATTTTTTTTTTTCTTTTTTTTTTGGTACCCAGGATTGAACCCGTGGGCACTCAACCACTGAGCCATATCCGCAGCCCTTTTTTGTATTGTATTTGGAGACAGGGTTTCACTGAGTTGCTTAGGGCTCTCCTAAATTGCTGAGGCTGACTTTGAACTTGAAATCCTCCTGCCTCAGCCTCCTGAGTCCTTGGCATGGCAGGCATGCTCCATGGTGCCTGGCTTCAATTAAGTTTTTTAGACCTGTAAACAACCTCTAGTCTCCATTGTAATCTTGTTTTCATTATCAGAGATGATATCCTTAGGCAAAATCCTTTGTTGGGTTAGCACACTGTTTGTATGTGCATACTTTAAATAGAATTGAAAGCTTCTTAAAAACACATTTTGAATACCTGTAGGCCCTGGGCAAGCACACTCCAATGTCCTGTTCCCATTTCTTGCCTTAGGTTTAGCTTCAGATGTTTCACACTTTATTAAGCCCTTGAAGCACCTGTTTGTCACCTCACAAAATTATAGGTTGTGTTTTTCAAACCCAACATTGCATCTTGGGACCTCTTTAGCAGGAGTTTCCATCTTTCCCAGCAGGCTTCTGCACTCTTCCTAATCAGAAACTAATACCAACTACTTCTTGGGGGCCTTTCCAAAATCTATCTCCTCTTCCACAATAGATGGCTTCCTATCCTAAAGGCCCAGGGCAAGAAGGGCCTACACGTCTGCAATGTCAAAATTCCACCCCTCAAACTGAGCCCCCACTACTGGGAAACCAGTGAAATACTTAAGGCATAAAATACAAGGATCACCAAGAAGCTCAGTAATCAAGATAAATATTTTATTTTATTTTATTTTGGTACTGCGGATTTAACCCAATACCATCCTCTTTATTTTTATTTTGAGACAGGGTCTCGATAAATTGCTGAGGGCCTCACTGAATAACTGAGTGGCTCGAACTTGAGATCCTTCTGCATCACTTGAAATTCCCGAGTCGCTAGGATTCTAGGCGTGCACCACCTCGCCCGGCTTTAATGTTTTGTAAAAAAAATAATATTAATACAAAAAC
The DNA here is from genome assembly GCF_902686455.1 of Sciurus vulgaris. Classification (NCBI taxonomy): domain Eukaryota; kingdom Metazoa; phylum Chordata; class Mammalia; order Rodentia; family Sciuridae; genus Sciurus; species Sciurus vulgaris. The sequence goes on from NC_136462.1 coordinate 125,498,076, forward strand.
TCCATGACTAAAAATCAAAATATAAAATAAAGGCCCGGTCGGCTTCCTACCTGTGAACCGCATTCGAATCCTTTCACGGTAGGATTAAAAGACCTCAAACTAAGTATCTTGTATTTCCTGCTTGTATTGCACGGAGTGGGAACAAAGGCTGAGAAACTTCAGAGGAGCCATTCTTCCGATCACCCCTTACACCAGAGCAGCAGCACAGCCAGCACCACCACACACCTGGGACCCGGAACCAGTGCTTTAAGAAAAGGCTGGGATAAGAAGGTGCTTGTGTGCGTGAGTGCGGGGGTGGGGGTGGGGGCGCTTGTGCACCCGCGCAAGTGTGCGTTACACATGTGTGTACGGACGCTTCTAATCGCTTCTCTTCCCAAGTCCTGGGTCAGGACAGGGCAGAGGTTTGCCTCCTAGTATGCACACAGAACTCGGACTTTGGACTAGCAAAGACAGGCACTTGGTTGCACGTGGGAGTGGAAGCTCAGGATTTCTTCTTGGACGACTGGCAGGTGGATCACAACTCTTCCTGGCGCTTCGTTCAAGAAAAGAACACGCCCCTCGCTGTGAGGTACCAGGGGTACCTAACCAATATTACCAGACCCTTTTAAGTATCTGCAGGACCCCTAGAACTGTCCGCGCTCTGCAGTAGAAAGGGAGAAACTAAGACAGGAAAAGACCCCCAGAGAACGCTAAGGAAGGGACAGTGGAGGTGGAGGTAGGAGGAGCGTCCCCCCTTGTTTCGCCCCGCCCCTCATCTCGGCTCAGACCAATGGCTGCGTGCTCCGAGGTTTAGCCCCGCCCCTCCCTGCCTCCTTCGGCCCGCAGCTCCGCCCGGGTCGGTAATAATTAGGCTGCGGGCGGGGGATGCCGCGTCAGCGCCGGGCATTGACCAATCCCGGGGCTTTCCTCCGCGTTCACGTCATAGGCCGAACAACCAAACAGAAAAGTTTAATAAACAGCGGACGGAGGGGCCGGAGGCTGCGGGGCGGGAGCGAGCAGGGGTTCGGCGGCCTCACCTGTCCCCATTCACCGGCGGCGACCGGCGGCGGCGGGCAGCGCGTCAGGCGGAGAGAGCCGCCGCCAGGTGAGGAGCGCGGTTGGCGAACCAGGGGCCCGGCGCTGCCCCTCCCCCGCCCGCTCCCTTCCCCCACCGGGCTGAGGCTAGGCGAGGTCCGCCCCCGTCCCCTCCCGGCGCGGGCGAGCCGGAAGCGGAGGGCTGCAGGCGGGCGCAGCAGGTGGTGGGCCCCTTGTTGCCGCGCGTTCGCTGGCCCGGGCTTGGCGTTGGGCCGGGGCCGGGGTCGGGGCCCGGACCGGGGCGCGGCGGGCGCTCGCGGTCCTGGGCCGGCTTCCGGTCGGTGGGCGCGCCGGGGTCCTGGACCCCAGTCCTTGCGGGCCGCGGAGGCGCGGACGCCAACCGCCCTGACCCGATTCCGAGCAGTTGGCGGGTGGGGGTCAGGGACCCCCGGGCGTCCTCCGTTGCGCCCCGCCCGCCTCTCGGTCTGAGGTCCTCTTTGGAATGTTTTTCCACCTGCCGTGTTTTCAGAAACCCTTCAGGGGGTTAAACTGGAGCGTGTCAAACTCCCTTCTGACTGCCGAGGGGTTCGGAAGTTCATCTTTTCCCTGATCTTGTTTGGGTTGCTTAGAATTCTGAGTTATCTTTTTGTTCCTTTGAAATAGTATTTTCAAGTTTTTAAGTGTAGTTACTGTAAATAAGTAACAAAAAATATTGTTTTTAATCATTTTAACTTTATTTTGAAATACTCTACTAACCACACAGTTAAAACGCTGTAACTTGTCTTCACAACTCCAAAGTTGTTAATTGGCGAGAGGAAGCTAGGACCTTGGGGTCACCTACAGACAATTTATATATTAAGTTGTTTAGCCATAAAAATTGAGCAGCCTTAATGGATTTGATTCTCCGAGAAGAGAAACGGGATTAAATTCCTCTTGACACCAAATTGGAATTTGATTTTTTAAAAAATGTAAAATACCATAAACTGTGTGTGTTTTCATCCCGAACTGGAAACTGAACCAACTCACTACCACTGAACTATATTCCCAGCCTTGTGTATTTTCTATTTGAGACAGAGTCTTGCTAAATTGCTTAGGCTGGAACTTGCAGTCGTGTCACAGCCTCCCGAGTCACTGGAAATACAGGCGAGAAAATACCATAAACTTTTAAGTTTAGTTACGTAATAATTATGTCGCCGGTTTTAGGGCACTTGCAAAATTAACTTGCAGTCTCCAGAACTTCAATGGAAATAATTTGTAGAGTGTACACACTTAAATTTCCAAAACAGGTTTTCTTAAGGGTTTTTATTTTGTTGTTGTTGTTGTTGTTTTAAAAATATATTTAAAGAAGGCAGGGATCACACATGTACAAGAGGAAAATTTAGGGATTAATTATCTTGATTGTAGCGATGATTTCCGCGTGTGTATACATGTCAATACATGTCAAAACGTCACATTTTACACTGTAGTTTATTGTATGTCTGATATTTCTTAAAAATTAAGTAACTAAAACATATTTAGTATCACAAAAGAATACATAAAACGATATTGTATAGAAAGATATACTAAAAATGCATGACTTAAATCAGAACTGGAACATTACCAAAACTTGCATCTGCTTATGAGTTTCCATCTCTCCTGTAACCTGCCTCCTCTTACTGAAGTAAACATTGTACTTTAGTGAATTTTCTGTTTATCATTGTCTTGCTTTTTTAAAAAAGTAGTTTAATCACATATATTTGTATCTGCAAACAATGTGGCCCTTTAGTGTCCTTTTTTTTTTTTTTGAACTTAAAATACTAGTATGTGGCTGTGGTTCATTCATCTTGTTGCTTTATAATTCTACATTAACTTCCCATAACTCATGGGCATTTAGATGGTGGTGTTTTTTAAATTTTTTTTTTGCTTTTAACAGGTGTGCTATATGCATGTTTCTTGTTTCCAGTTCTTGTTGCACAAGTACAAAAGTTTCTCTATGGTAAATAATATAGATTGTATTAGAAGTTTTAGGTAATCAGAAATAGATTGCATATTCAGAAATAAAATGAATAAAAAACAGGGTTCTCTGTTTAAATGGAAGATCATAACCACAGTGATCAGTTCCTAGGTGAACATTTGCATGAAAAAACAAGATTCCTGTTAATCTTTACATAATGAATCTTTTCCTTCAAAATTACATTATAAAAAGTCTGGCACAACTTGGTATCCTTTTTCATTCAAAAATATTGTAGAAAAAACACTGCATGTTATGTAAAATAAATTGTTTTGTCAAACTTCCCCTTCCCCCCAGTCTCTGGCAAATTACTCTAAAAACTTCTTCACTCTTGGCATACTCTTGTAAAAGAAACTTCCTTAAGTGTATCTTCCAGTTTCTTGTGAACTTTAGTTAAGGGAAACACCTGTCAAATGGCAAAGCCTTTAAGGGAAAGCATTAGGACCAAGGTGCTACTCTATGCAATCACATTGTGTGACTTTGGAACATTTTTGAAGAAAGAGGATGTGTGATATTTCAGGATTTATAATCACATTTAAGTTATTTTGGTGGTTTGATAATGCCCTAAAGTATGCTTCCACAGTCTTTTGTCATGCTAAGAGCAATGCAGAGACAAATGAGGGAGCAATATTTCCTTAATTTCTTAAGGGTGTATGAGAGAGAGAGGGAGAGAGAAATGTGTATGTATAACTTTGAATAACTTGTTTTTGTTTGAAGGTATGAGAGTAGAGCATTTGTTTGTTTTTTGGAGTTATAGATGTTTTTATTTGCTTATTTTTGTATGTGGTGCTAAGGCTCAAACTTAGTGCCTCACGCATGCTAGGCAAGTGCTTTGCCACTGAACCCCAGCCCCAACCCAAGTAGAGCATTTTTGATATGTGTAGCTTGCAGACAAATATCCAGATGCTTTGTTTTTTGTAGTACTGTATTGTCCTGCTTTAAAAAAAAAAAAAAAGACATTTTTGTATTTGGTTATAAGGACAGTGATAATTTGTGTGTCCCCTACTTCTACCCCAAGCTTTAGAAGGAATAGAAAGTTAACGAAGAAAAGCTACTCATAACACCACCATAGATGACCATTATTAACAATTTGTTAGGCATACCCTTGGTCTTTGTGTGAATTTTTTTATTTCCTAAACTACTAAAAATTAATTCTAAACAGTGTTAGGCTTATCTCCAAAACTTATCCCAAATATGATTTGTTTCGCTACCATTGTTTTAGATAAGATGGTAATGGTAGACATCTAATTGGTATCTTGAAACTTTTCCCCTAGCTGCTCCTCTGGACAACAGTAATTTTAAAATATGTATATTAGATTATCGTATTCCCAGACTCAAAACCTTTCTGTGGTTTTTAAAAACACAAAATAAAATTCAAACTTTTTATTGTGGTTTATATCCACTGGACTGGCTATGCCAATAAAATGATGCAAACCACAAATTGGAGACACATTGAGTAATTTAAAAATTTCCAATAGCCACATTACAAAAATAACAGGTTAAATATATTTTATTTAACCTAAAAGACAATGTTTTAAACATACAATCAATATAAGAACTCATTCATGGAATATTTTACTTTTTAAAAATTGTCTGTATATATTCTGGTGTGTGATCCATTTGCAGTTCACCTCAGTTCAGCTAGCTATGTTTCAAATGCTCAGCAGCCACATGTGTCCAATGGTTACCAAATTGAACAATGTGACTCCAAACTATGTTGCCTTGTGTGTTTCACAGAGGTCCATCCTACCATAGACATCCATCCTGCCATTCTCACTCTTAAGTCATACATCTTTATCTATTCTGGCCTTTTTGAGATTCTTGAGAATGCCAAACTTCTTTCCTTAAAATTGTTCCTTCTTCCTGGAGCACTCAATCATATTTCTCTCCAGTAATCACTCCTTCAGAGATACCTTTCATTGAACACTGGTTACCCTGCTTTCTTTATGGAACCTGTCATCTGTACTGTTTTGGTAATTGCCTGTGTTCCCTGTTCAAATTAAGCTACTAAAGGACAAGACTTTACTCGTTTACCACTAAATCCCCGTGTATTAAAAAAATTTTTTTAATTTGGGTACAGTGGTTCATGCCTGTAATCTCAGCAACTTGGGAAGCTGAGGCAGAAAGATTGCAAGTTCCAGGCCAGTCTCAGCAATTTGGTGAGAATCTGTCTCAAAAAATAGAGGGGACTGTGTAGCTCAGTAGTAGGTAGAGCCTTTTTCCCTATCCTCCCCCCCACCCACTTCCTTTCTTCCCTACTTATGTTTTTAAGAATTCTTGATTCATACTTTCCTTTTATGGCTTCTACTTTGCTTTCATACTTAAAGGTTTCTTCTGCCCAGATAACTTTTATTCTAGTTCTTTTTATGGTTTCATTTTTTCACCTCCATCTTTTTCTCTTCATCTGGGACTTAGTTTGACATAATATATGAAGTGAAATAACTTACTGTTTTTCCTTAGTAGTTAATAAGTTATTGCAGCCCCATTTAAAGAAAATTATTTTCTTCTTTCCCCTAAATAAAACCACCCTTTTTCTTACACTAAGTGCACATACCCTTGGTACTTTTTTGCTTACTCAGTACCATTGAATTCCCCCCCCCCCCCGCCCATTTCCCACACAAATTCTTGGTTGCTGGGGATCTGACCTAGGACACTCAGGTTATACAGATGCACTGCCACTGAGCTGCTTTATATATATGTGCGTGTGTGTGTGTGTGTGTGTGTGTATATACACACACACATTTATAACATTTATATATTATATATAATTATATATAATTGTATATATTTAATAAAATGTTTATTTAAAAATTCCTGCAGTTGCAGTTTTCATTCTTTCAACAGCGTGAGCACCTGCTTCATTTCAGACAGTGTGCTAAGCTAAGTGCTGAGGATGCAACCATAAACAAGACAGGGTCTTTGCCTTCCTGGAACTTAGGCAACTTACAGATCAACAAATAATTTTCAGATTTTGCCAAGTGCTAGAAAGTAGAGAAATGCAAAGTATTAATTAGATATCCTGAGAATGTCTCTCATAGGATGTAACTTTTAAGTTGATTTGTACTACCAAGGTGTGTTTGAAAATTTCTTTAGCCTCCCCAATCTGTCAGAACATTTTTAATAATTTTTTTGGCAAAAAAAAAATTTTTGGTAAAGCTTGCTTTACAGTTTTGAACCATACATCCATCTTCCAACTGTAATATTGCCCCCAAAGCTTGCCCTGTGTAATAAATTTGGAACTGTGATTCTGAGTTCTAAGATCAAGAGGGACTGGGGGAAATTTCCCAAGTGAACTGCTAGCTTAAAGGGTACACAGAGTACTTGGCTTGATTTAGAACTTGACAGAAGATTGGAATGACTGAACTTTATTGAGGGAGGAGAAAGGGACAAACTTTATTGCAAGGCTTATTTTGGACACTTTCATTATCTTCAAGTGGTAGCGCTGCTTCCACCTCTCCTTCACCTTCCTGTCTAGTTTATTTAGGTTTGGTGATCCAGATAGACTCCTATACATAGTTCATTTTATTTTGCCCCTTTGTACTTCACTGTTTCTACTAACTATATTTTCACTTTTCTCTACTTGAATATGCTGTTTGCATATGCTGTTCTTTTGCCTAATTGTGACTTTCTTGAGGGATCATCCTCAATGCCACAAAATAGGTTAGGTCCTGTTGGCTCTTCGGATGTATTCATATTGGGCATTTTGTAAACACTTGTAGCAGCTGAAATTCATTAAGTGTGTGATTTGTTTTAGTGTCTGTTTCTTCCTCCAGAACTGTGTTTTACAGTCTGGTAATTATCAGCCACTTGTGGCTCTTTAACAAATTAAAATTAAATAATATGAAAAATTTAGTTTCTTACTGGTATTAGTTACATGTCAGGTGCTCAGTAGCCATATGTGGCTTTTGACTGTTGTACTGTACAGGAGAGACCTGGAGTCTTCCACCACTATAATAAAAATTAGTTTATAGTTATATAGTTAATGGCTACCATATCTTATTTAAATTAAAAATCACATTTTAATCAGGAATTGACATGTCCTATAAGTATGAACTTGACTTTTAGTATAAAGCAAGAATGAAAATATTTCAGTTTTTAAAAGGAATTGTATATTGAAGATATATTTTGCATATATTGAGTTAAAAATATATAATTACAATGAGTTTATCATATGTCTCTACTTATATTTCTTTTGGACAGTGCTGGTCTGATTCTAGACCAGAAGGATTTTTTTTTGTTTTAATTTTTATTTGTAGATGGACATGATACCTTTTTTTTTTTTTTTTTTTTTTTTTTGCGGTACTGGGGATTGAACCTAGGGCCTTGTGCGCCTTGTGCTTTCAAGGCAGGCACTCTTACCAACTGAGCTATATCTCCAGCCCTCATTTATTTATTTTTATGTGGTGCTGAGGCTGGAACCCAGAGTCTCACACAGAACCCCATCCCCCTCTAGACCAAAAATTTACACACAGAATGAGACTGTTCATTTTGTTGACCATAGGATATCAGCAGATAATACCAGCATATAGTAGGTTTTCAAAAGATTTGATAAGTGAATTAAACTGCCTCTGTTAGCTTTGAATGCCATTGTTTAATTGACAAGAGACTCTTACCTATTCAGCCTTTACTTTTCAGAATTAGTTTTCTTTGTGACTGATTTTTTCTAAATTGTCAAGACGCTTTCCTTTTGATATATATAAAAAATTAATTTTTCTTTTCTAATCTTTTAATTCCACACACACACCCCATTTAGGCAGCTAAGGAAACAGAAGGAAATAAAAGCCTACCAGACAAAAAGAAATAAAAGTCTACCGGTCTATTTTCTGTACATTTTTCTATGTCTAGCAGTTTTACTTAGATATCTATCATGTTATTTAGCACTTGAAAAATCTTTCTTGAGGATTGTGAATGCTCTTACTTATACTTTTGTCTCGTTGTTATTCCTGTTTCTTTTCAGGTTGCATTTATTGGTGATCTTGTTTATTCCTTTAGATCTAAAACAGAGGGCCTTACTGTCTCTTTTACAGAGATATCTTTTCCTATCAGTTTGGTTTGTGCTTTCTTATCTGTATATTGCCTTAATGTTTCCTTTTTATTCAGTGTTTGCCTGAATGAACCATAACTACCCTTCCCAACTCCCAAATACATGTTGTATATTTTTTTCTGTAATGGGTTAGAAGATTTATACCAGGAGTTACAAGCTCAAATACCTTACTCTTGTAGGCAGAGTGTATTTGCCAGGGAAGTATTTTTTGAATGGTATTTCTTAAAAAATTAGCCCTTGGATGATGGTTTTCAGACTTCATTTTTATTGATCCCAGTTATGTTTTGCTGATGTCAGGTTGGTTCTTTCATCAGCTACTGGCGTAAACCACTAATTGTGTGCAGAGAGAATGCCCAGGATTAATTTCTTTTGTAGGAAGAACAGTTTGAACTATTTGTAGTCCTTCAAAAATCAAAGAAAGTTTTTGCCCTGCTCTGTACCTATCCCACTGAAAGTTCTTCCTAGGAGTCTAGCTATCGATTTTTTTGTAGAGGGTCATTTTAATCAAAAGTAAAGAGGGACCAAGTTGTTCAGTGGCTTCTTCTCTTCTAAATTGATTTTAGCTGATAGATTTGGGAAAAAATCTCTGGACTCCTGCAAAGATTATACAATCATTCTTTGAATACTTCATGTTAAAAAAAGTGATATTGTCACATGCAAGCTGGGAGGGAACTTTTGTGGTATCTTATTGTTCCTATGGAGTAATGTTGTTTCATACTATACAATTTATGGTCTTGATATTGCTTCCTTTTATTTAGTTTTGTTGTTTTCTTCTGTTCCTGATTTAGAAATGGAATAAACACTCTTAATTTTCATCTGCAAGCTGCCTAATATAATTATTACCTCACAGTTCTTTCAAGTTAATTTTGGACAATCTGGAATCTCTTGAGTCCACATCTCCTTTCGTTTTTCTTGGTTATAGATTGAGATGGTCTTGGTGTTATATTAGTGTATTATTTGTGTCTGTTTCATGCAAATAATTAACTTTGAAGTGAAAAATAGACATCAGAGCAAAGGTTTATTTGGTCCCTGTGACTACTGATTTTAAGCTTGCCACATTTTAAGAACAAAACGTTTGCCATTTCTCTTTCTATAATCTTTAAAGTTTTTTGGCCATCTGTTTTCCTCAAGTCCTAGACTGTAACTCGTATTATGTATTCTTTCTGCTGATTGCTTCTGTACCTCTTTTGCTTCCTATATGTTGTTTTGTAAGAGTACCCACACAGTGGGAGAAAAACCTGAACTTGACTCATGAAGTGCTGGGCATTCAAAGCAGTGATTCCTTGCAAAGGATCTTGGGACTAGACCACTGAATTGGCTCTTTCAATTTGTCCACTTAAAGGGCATAATAGATTATGCAGCTGTTTGGGCTTTAGCAGGGTCTTGCTCCATATTCATGTCAGGTTGCAATTATGTGAATTTTCAGTTTGTTACAAAGACTTCTCTTTGTATTCAAAACAATTTTGTTCATTTGTATTCTAATATGTAAATTTTTTTGTGAAAAAGATGGTTGCAAGATTTTGAACTTTGAGACTATAAATCTAAATTAAAAGTTCTTCAATATATAAATGTATTGAAAGCAGGCTTTAAGAAACCATGTTAGGGCTGGAGTTGTAGCTCAGTGGTAGAGCACTTGCCTAGCATGTGTTAGGCATTGGGTTCAATCTTCGACACCACAAATAATAAAATAAAGGTATTGTGTCCATCTAAAATTAAAAAATTTTTAAAAAGTCATGTTAATTTGTTTTTATTTTGCATTCGATGAATTATATTCAGAATTTTTGATAAAGGAAAAAATTATACTTAACACATTAAATACTGTTGAACCAATCAGAAAATGATTGGTGTCAGTGATGTCTGATTGAATCAGGCTACTGAAACATAGCAGTTCTAATGAAAAAAAATTTATATCATAAAATGTAGCAAACAGTCATATATAAAGTCACAGCACACCTTTTCTGTTTAAAAATCAAAGTACTTGTATGGTATCTCTTTGAAATCTCTGTAGTAAAAATACCATTTAATGTAGTTTATCGAGTAGTTTAAAAGGAATATATCTTTCAGCTGCACTTCAGGATATCCCTGCCACCTTGAAGTGGGTGCACAATAGTTTCCATGCTTTTTTTAAAAAAACAACCATTAAGCCTGGTGCAGTGGTGCATGTCTATAATCCCAGTGATTGGGGAGGCTGAGGCGGAGGATTGCAGGTTAGTGAGACCCTGTCTGAAAATAAAAAATAAAAAAAAAGGGCTGGGAATGTAGCTCAGTGGTTAAGCACCCCTAAGTTCAATCCCCAGTTCAAAAAAAAAAAAAAGTCTGCCTGAACTTTTTACCTGGGTCTGGAGGTATAGCCTGGTAGAGCACCTGTCTAATGTGTGCCCTAGGTTTGATCCTCAGCGCTGCAAAAAATACATATATATATATATATATGTATATATATATATATAATAATAAATAAATAAATGCTCTATACTTGAGCATGTCATTAGAACAAATTCTTTTCCTTTTAGAACTGCATTTGCAATGTGTAAGCATTAACCTTGGCAGAACATACAGTGTCACACTTATTAAATGTGCTAATATAGAAATAATACTTCTGCCTAGTTTTTTCTTCAGTCTTAGGTGGAAATTATCAATCTTTGATGTCACTGAACATATTACTGTGTTGTGATATTGAGAGCTTGTCGGGGAATTTGATAGTTTAGAAATGAATCTTTTGCTTTTGGTATTTGAATGCATATTTTCACTCGTTATGGTCTTTAAGTCTTAGAGAACATACTAATTCAGCAAATTTTTGCATCCGTTTAAAATTTTCAGCAAAATGTGAACTATTAAATAAGAATCTATCTTTTAAAAACATAACACAGTCATCTTCATGGCTGTGTAAAACTAAACTTCATATTAAAGCTGCTTCTGTGGAATTTTTCATTGATGTTAATTAGTTTATTTATTTTTCATCCAGACAAAAGAGAAAGCAAATAGTATATGATGGGAAAACTGAAACATTACTCACTGTTTCTTTAAGAAACCAGCTTATCCAGGGGGTTTTAGTGCGTTTAACCTAACCTGCTAGCAAGGAAAAGTTCTTTAAAATAATGGATATTAGCCGTATCCAATCACAATTATCAGTTTCACTAACAGGGAGGAGATTTTACTCTTCAGCCACTAGAATTGGAGAAGGTGGAGCTTGGTATTCAGGTTTGGTTGCTTTGGAGTACAGCTTCAAGTGAAGTTAATCTGAGGTGAAGCAAACAGAAAATTGAGGAGGTTTTGTTGGTAGGATTTTTGTTCTAATCTTTTAATAATCTTATATTTTGTACTTTTGCTCCTTTATGCTTCTGTGTATGCTAGGTTTTGTTATTTCTATTTTCTGATGCACACTGAACATTAAAATTAAGCAGGGAAGCAGAACAAAAGGGCTGTTTGGACAGGAAATAGGTGTTCAGAGAATCAAACTTGACTTTATCATTATTTTTAGTTCAGAATTAGAGTGTCATAAAAACAATACGTGAATCAAAATCATCTCCAATAACAGGCTTTTCTTTTTTATTGGATATTGGAGCAGTCATTTGTCAGTTTTTATAAGTGACATAAAGGTCTATTTGATGTCATTTTCCTAAACCTAAAGTGCTAAGTTTCTAAAAGATAGAAAAATGTGGTAGGTTTAAATTTGTTCTTTTTAAAGGATTGAAATGCCAGCTGTTTAATTTTCTTTTTTACCCCTAGAATGTCCTCCTCCTTTTTAACTCTAGTGTATTTTAAATTTAGCAATATGTTGACATTTTTAATATGTTTACAATTTTAGCTTTGATTTTAAAAAGGTCATTAAGATATTTTACATAGAACAAAGTAAAACTGCTTTCTTCTCCAAACTCCTCATTTCTTTCAAAGGGGGAGATAAGTAATTAACACCCTTTGAAACAGGAAGTAGATGGATTTGTATTTTTAAAAACTATAGGTAGGCTACCAAAACTTGAAAAAGAAAGTATCTTCGAATCTGTTGACATTTCTTACATATGAAATAATGGTATGTTTCAGTACTGTATTTTTTCTTTGGAGACTGCTTCCTTTATGTTGTTGCCCTTTGCTCTCATAGATAAGATATAAAAGTTCTTTTCAATTATCAGTCCAAATGCCAACTGAGCATTTTCACTGTGCTGCTCATTCCTAAAACACAGAGAGGTTTTTAAATTAATGCTTTTCTACTATCTCTGTTGCTTAAACAATAATAAAAACAAGTCACCCATATACCCACAGTATCATTGTGTGGTGGCCTTATTTTCTCCATCTTTCCTTCTATATATTATTGCTTTTTCCAATAATTGTGAATAAGAGCAGTTTTGTATGTTTTTACACTAAGCTATATCTGTTTTTAAAATGTTGTAATTCTAGTAGCTATGCAATGAAAGTTCATTTGAACTTAATCTAGTCTTTTGCCTGTTCTTTTAGGTTGTTCCTAATTTTTCATAATTTCAAATGGAATTACATTGAATACATTTCTGTGGATATCTCTAAAATATTTTCCTTTTAAAAACATTTATTTCTTTTGGAACAACCCCCTGGAGTGTACTTATCTAGATCAAAGGAAATGAACAATTCACTGGCCAGATTGCTTTTCAAAAAGGTTATACCAATTTATATTACCATGCTTCAAAATTTCTCTAATGGGTAACCCCTTAAATTTTTTATTACCCTTTGCCTCAGGACTTCTGAGTTATTCATTCAGTTTTTCCCTAAACAAATAGCCTATTTTAAACTCCATTTTCTAAGATAAAGAAGGATCTAAATCCATTTTCTGGATATTAAAATTAGCTGAAGGAAATGGGGAAAATTTTTACCCACTTAAGTGGACAATTATATTTTTGTTGGGTATTTTATTTATTATATGTATTGCTATTAACAAGTACAGGGCTTAATATTTTACCCTGGCTTTGTTGTTTATTTCAGCACAATTTAATATGTTTTTCTTCTGGTAAGGACACAACAGAAGAAATATTTTCTTCTAAGAAAATATATCAGAAACATTTTTAGAGAGTGACCTGGAGTAGTTCCAGTTAACATTACCTGTCTCTGAACATGTATGAATAGCCATTGTCACTGTGCATTTCTGAATTTTGGGGTTTTTTAAATACACTTTAGAAACAGAATTTGTATGCATAGTTCTCAGTTTTAAATGGTATAGTAGTAGCACCTTTACAGTATTTCATAGGTTTTCAGTTAAAGGTAAAAAGATACCTGTGTATACACAAAGTGGTTCTAGTCATGTTGTTTCTGTTCGTCTGAGCGCATTCTTTGTTTGGCATTAACTGCTGATTATGTATGCTCTTACTAACTACTCCTGCTAAATGGAATAGGCTTCAACTGTTCAAGTTATGAACTAGCTAACAAATGTTGCAGAATAAACTTGAAATTGTTTTAAAGCAAAATTTGAGACAAAATTACTAATTTAATTAATGGGACAATGAAAAGCTACAACTCATTGATTCAAGATGTAGTTGAATGTGTGTGATCTTAAACAGTCTAGGTCATTTTGCATTTTAAATAATTTTAACTTATTTTCTGCAAACATTTCAGTATACTGATAATTTGATACCTAATTATGTTTGTTTCCAGTGGGAAACAATTTTATTTAAAAAGAGTCTATTTTGTTTGTTATGGTTAAAGAATGACTTTTCCAGACACTCTGGTTTTCTTAACATTTGGAATAGAAGAGAGAAATTTTAATTAAAAATAATTAAAGATTTCCCTATTTATATCAAATATTTCCCTTATTCTGAATTTGAGAACATGTAATCTATTTTCTTATCAAATCATTGCTACCAGGTAGAGCTAAAGATATGTAAATATAATTTAAAATCAAATTTGACTGTTGATTACATTTTAATGGATACCCGAGGTAAAGACTTACCTGCTCTTTTACTCTTGAAAACCCTAAAATTTTGAGAAACCTTGATCTTTAAAGGTTCTCTACTACAACTACTATATTGCCTTGGTTGACAGAAGTAAGGGTATCTTCTTAGTTCATTGATTTTACCAGGGAGAGTAAAAATGAACTTTGGGTTGGGGGGAGTGCTATTAAATTGACCTAGATGTTGGGGCAGGATATGAATAATGATAACTCTGTTTTATCTTTCACAGTGGAGAAAATGGCAAAGGGGATATGAAATGCTATCAGAATCTCCATTGTTAGCGTTTTCAGGAGAATGTAGTGATCCTTTCCCTCCTAATAATATAAGGAAAATTTTTTAATAAGCAGTAAGTTGGGAAAACTTGAAGGAACCTACAGCCAGTGGCTTAGCGTTTTTAAGGTCTCTTTCTTCTCTGTAATAGGGGAATTGCACAGTTACAAAATGTTTTTCCTGTATGGCTTCCATATGAAAGTAGGTAAATGTTTTAAGAGTTGACTTTTGTTGATAATTTAGGAAGTGTGCTTATTTATGAACTAATGTCTATGAGCCTGTTTGGATTAATTTGGTTTTCTGTGTTTGCATGTTATTGAACTTGAATAATGAGCTTGAAACAGTTTATTATTTGAACTGTTAAGTTGTGGTTAGCAGTGTTTGGGTAGAAGAAAGCAGATCCATCTATCGCTCTTTATACATTTAAATTTTTTAAAAAATTGTTTTCTTTTTAGTTATACATGACAATAGAATGTATTGACAAATCATACATACATGGACTATAACTTCCCATTTTTGTGGTTGTACATGATGGTGACGTACACTGATTGTGTATTCATATATGAACATAGGAAAGTCATATCCAAATCATTCTCTTCATACATTTTCTCTCTTCCTCCCTTCCTTCTTCATACATTTTCTTTTCCTTCTTTAAGCCAGCCCCTAGGTCCCTTCTCCCTCTTTGATTTTTCTGAGTCCTGTTCTTGATTTCTCAGTAACATTTAGTGCTCTTGACAACTTTTTCCATTTTAAACTTCCTATGAGTTTCATGACATTTCTTGTGCTTCTTCCTGTTTATGGTCTTTGTGTCCTTTGCAAATATTTCCTCTTTTCAATTATTAAATAATGGAGTTAATAGAATTTTTAACACTGCTTACTCTATACTTCCATATCTTTTATTAACATTCTATGTGTGGTCATGGTTTCAAGAATTTGAGACCTATATTCATCAAACTCACTAAATGTACCATCCAAGTAAGAACCTGGGTGTCATTCTGATTCTTTCTTCTCCTTCACCCCCAGTGAGCAATTTTTTTTTTTTTTCTTTTTTAAAGATGGGCATCTTCTATGTTGTCTAGGTGGCCTCAAACTCCCAATCTTACTGTCTCAACCTCCCAAGTAGCTGGGATTGCAGGCATGTGAAGCATTTATAACTCTAGTATCTCTAGAATCTGTCCACTTCTTCTTTTCACCCACGTAGCTCAGCCACACTATGATTTCTCAATTAGATTACCGAAAGTCACCTAACTGATCTTTACTTCCCATTTTGACTCTATATAATACATTATTTACTGTACAGTCATGTCTGTTTTTTCTCTGCTCATAATTCATTAATGATCACTTGTTGCCCTTTGAACTTTTAACTCCTAGGGTGCATAATACCAGCTAATTCTGGGCTCAACATTCAGGTAGTCCCAAAACAACCTTAAGTGCTAACTTTTGTTGATGTTAGTTAACAGTGAGACAATTTAGAAAGGCTAATTTGTGCAGAGTTGCCTTAGCTCCTAAGTAGTGAGCGCACTTTGAACTGAGGTTTGACAAAGTCCCCTTCCCTTAAGTGTACTGAGCTGTGTATCTTTCTAAACGGACTCCTGCTTTTTTTTCTCATATCATTCTACTTCATCCTTTACCCAGTTCTTCCTTCCAGAGTGTGCTCAAAATTTGCTGCCTAAGTCTAAAAATGCCTTAAGAAAAACAAACATTTTCAAAAAAGCATTTCTGACCATTTTTTGGAACATTCTGAAAAATATACCACATTTTACCGTCCCCAAGTTATAACAAGTTAAAAGGGAAGAGTAAAAGTAATTTTCCTTATGTGGTTAGTTTTGAATTTCAAAGCTGATGAATTCCTCACATTTAATAAAAGCTGAGACCAAACTGTCTAAGAGGAAGATTAGGCAAAGAGTGAAAACATTTTATCTGAGCTATTTGAAATGTTAATGACCTCCTTAAAATAGCTGTAGTCTGGAACTTGTGTAAAGGTCCATTCATGTCCAGCTGTGCAAAGTATCTACCTGTGAACACAAGTCAAATAACCTGCTCAGTCACTTATAGGTAGCGAACAGAAGCTACATACCTTTATTCTTCTGTATCAAATATTACAACATCAGAAAAGTTAAATACTGTAGTCAACATCACATGAAAATTGAGGTACACTAAGAAAGTTAATTTAGAATAATTTTTATTTCAAATATTTAATTTCTTTTTTTTTTTCCTCTGCTCTCCCCCCTCCAATATGTTTAAAGCAAAAGGACCTTCATTGAACAAAAAAATAAAATTTTTTAAAAGGCTTTCCATCCTATAACTTTGAAAGCACCTTGGTGGTAAAGGGAAAAGGTAAACTTTTGAAATATAGGTAAATATAATCAATATTTATTTCTTTGGAGAAGTTGAATTTCTTAAATATAGTTGGAGGTCAAAGAAATTAAACTTATAATAGCAATCCATGAGTTACCCATTATAAAAGCAGGAGTATTTTTTGTTTTTACTACTTAAAAGTTTTTTATAGAAAAAGGAATTACCACACTGTTTTCAAAAGTTTTAATGTAAAAATAACATTTTGCTCTTTTTTAAACAATAAGATGTAAAACAACAGTTCATTTAGTAAATTTTGATTATTAAAATTTATAATATGAAAAGATTTACTTTGATAAGGAAAATGCACAACTGTTTTTTCAAAAAATTTTAAATGCTTAAAATATATAGTGTGCCTTCTCAATGAGTACTAAATCTCAGCAGCTATGAAACTTTATAAAATAATTTACTTTTAGTAGGGAAATTGTTCTTGGAAGATTATTAAAAGTGAAAAACTACACTGAAGAGTCCCATTAATTGCTTGAAATTGCTGCTTCAATAGCGAGTTCTTATCAACTTGCATGCATAGACCCTAGTAAGGCAGTCACACTAGTTACCTAGTCAGGTAAGTTTACAAAGTGCTGTAAGATGATCCTTTTCTGAAAGAAGCTCACTTTCTATTTGGTGAAATTGGAGGGGTATGAATATTTACTATTCAATAAGTCAGTATTGTATATTACTCAAGGTCAAATTGTGGTTGGTTATAAATTATTGCTGTTGAAGCTCAGCAGGGAGAAAGATTACTATTAGCCAAGGTAATCAGGAAATTGAAAAAGTAAGATCGGGAGACATCCTTGGTAATGTATCGTGGTATGTCTGAGACTGCCCAGTGACAAGGAGCTGCCATCGTCATCTTGTAATTTTGAATGTAGATCAAAAGCTCAATTCGACTCACCTGAAAAGGAACAACCCTGAAATAATAAAAATGGAGAGAATAGAAATTGTAGATATTCCAACCACTGTTTTGCTAGTTTAGCAAGTGCTACCTAATTTTCTACTTGTCAAGTAAGCCCCCACTTCCTGGGATTCTCAATGTGGGGGAGAGGCCTGGTGAGAATGGCATGACTGTGAGCAATAGAGAACTGTGAAGCCTTCTATGGAAAGAAATAGTGAAAACAATGTTAGGATTAATTTAATAATTGCAGCTCATTTATTTAACACTGTATCAGATGCATTAACTTTCATTCGTTAATTTTTTTTTTTAGTGCTAAAGATTGAGCCCAGGGCTTCAAGCATGCTAGACAAACACTCTACTGCTTAGCCCCTAAGCCTTTTTATAAAGTTGTCAGTGGACCTTCATTTTATTTATTTATATGTGGTGCTGAGAATTGAACCCAGTGCCTCATACATGCTGAGCAAGCTCTCTGCCACTGAGCTACAACCCCAGCTTCCCTAAGCCATTTTTAACTGGATGGTTCAGTGGCGTCAAGTACATGTTTTTGCAGAACCATCACCACTATCCATCTCCATAACTTTGTTTTTAAAGATGGGATCTTGCTGTGTTGCCCAGGCTAACCCCAATTTTCTGAGCTCAAGAGATCCTCCTGCCTCGGCCTCCGGAGTAGCTAAGACTGCAGGCATATCACTGTGTCTGGCTTCCAGAACTTTTAAAATCATTCCTAACTGAAACTCTGTATCCATTCAATAAGAAGTCCCCATTTCCTCCTCCTCCTGTCCCTAGTAACCAACATTCTACCTTCTGTCTGTAAATTTAACCATCATAGTTACTTCTTCTAAGTGGAATCATACAATATTTGACCTTTTGTGTCTAGTTTATTTTCATTTACCTCAATAATTTCAAAATGAATTCATGTTATAGTATGGATCAAAATTTCATTCCTTTAAAATGATGTGTGTGTGTTTTAAATGATGTTCATGGCGTGTGTGTGTGTGTGTGTGTGTGTGTGTGTGTATAAGTCCTTGTGTGGTGGATGTTTTTGTTTCTCTTGGATAGAGATCTAGGAGTGGAATTGCTAGGTCACATGATAGTTTTCATGTTTAACCGCTTAAGAAATGGCTTAACTCTTTCCCTGTGTTCCTGTCATATTTTACATTCCCACCAGTACTTAGTATGATCAGTGTTAAAATTTTTAACCATTCTATGGATGTAAAATTCTTCGTGGAGTAAATTCACGTTTCCTAAATGACTAATAACTCATAATGAATGTGAATTACTTTGCTGGCTATAGCCTCTTGTTTCAGTTCTCACTTTCCTTTACCCATCACATTTATTTATTGATTTATTTGTTTTTTGGTGGTGCTGGGGATTGAACCTAGAGCCTTGTGCATGTGAGGCAAGCACTTTGCCAACTGAACTGTATCCCCAACCCCTACTCTTAAGCTTTATCAAGACCTCTGGTCTCAAAATCTCTTGCTTCGTCCTTTCCTTTAGCTCCAGTTTCCTCTTCAATCACTGTTTTCCCCAGTACTCTTGGCTCTTAATCTTTGACCAATTCTACCATTTGCTTTGCTTCTAAACTTAAGCTATAGAGTGCTACCAGAAGAAAATCACATTGATTTATGCTTTTGACACTGCTATGAATTTCTCTGTAACTTTTAACTTAATTTCAAACTTTTATGTAGAAGTTGCACAGATAGTACAAGGAACCCTCTCACGTCCTTTTCGTAGATTCCTAATTGTTATACTCTGTCCTGTTTGCTTTATTATATTCTGTTCTCTTTCTCTCGGAACGTGTGTATACACACACATACACACATATCTTAATTTTTTTGAATCATTGCATGTAAGCTGGAGACCTTTTGCCCCTACGTACTTCAGTATGTGTTTCTTTACAACAAGAATATTCTCTTACATAGACTAAAATCAGGAAATTTCACATTTATGTAACATATTATTTAATAATACTGTCCATATTCAGTTTTGTCAGTTTCCCTAACAATATTCTTCATACCTTTTTTTAACTTTACTATAAATGTTATAGTTTATAACTTGAGCTTGGATTTAGCCATCCTTTTCCTAAGTAGCTATTTTAAGATTCTTTATTCTTTCTGGCTTAGACCCCACTTTTGTCTCTTACTTAGTAATTGAGATTACTGTGTGAATTTTCTCAATTTCCTGCTCCATCTTTTCCATAATTTACAAATACCTATATCTTCATTTCCTTCTTTTCTTTGTAGAAGATATAGTTATCCTGGATAAGAATTCTACTTACATATGTAGAAGATTAGTGCTTTCTAATGATAGGTAGTAGTAGCTATTTAAATTTAATTAAGATTAAGTGACATCAAAAATGAAGCTGCCACTAACTCCATTTTAAGTACTTGGAAGCTAGATGTGATTAATGGTTACTGTATTAGCATATTTCTAGGTTTCTTTCATTCCAATATTTGAAGGGTTTTCCTTTGTTGCTTTCTAATCCATAAGAGGCCACCTTGATCTTGGTGTTTCTCATCTATGTATCCTTATGAGTCACCACTTCCTCACATGTACCTTACGCTTCAGTCACAATCAACTATATGCATTTTCTCCAAATATCCTCTTTTTCGCTTTGCCATGCCTCTCCCTTTTCTCACATCTTCCTGAGAGGCATACTCCTAATTAACAGCTTCTTTTCTTCACTAATCATACAAAATTGCAATATTTAACGCATTTGCCTTTTGTGCTAAAGCTGTGAGATCCTTAAATGTAGGGACCATACATTACTTATCTTTTGCTCCTTATGTCCTAGCATTCCAAATAGATGCTGAATTGAAACAGTGATACAGTTTTTACCCTCTGACTGCTTACTCTGGGCTGATTATAGTTTGTGTAGATCTCTGTGTCTGTCTGTGGAAGATGATTTAGCCTTCCCTGTAACATTGCCTGAGCTGTTTGAGCCCTGGATCTTGACTTCTGTCTGAATGCTTATAGTATGTTTTGCTTATTATTTTTCTGATCATTTAGAATCTAGCCTAACTCTCCAGCCTCCTAGATATTTATACTTTAGAAGTATCAGTTCACTTGTGGTTCCATGAGCATACTATGTGAAATTAGGGTATCATGTTTTATTTAGCTTTGAATGTCCTTCATTCCCAAAGTATAAACCAAGCAACATCCATCATAAACAAAATAATCCTTTCAGTGACAAAGCAAATCACTTTATTCTATAACTTCACTTGTTTATATTGTGTTGTTTCATATTATATTGTGACTTGTTAACTTGTCTGAGAGTAGTAACCATTAATCAAGTTCCGTAACTGAGAAATTTTTTCAAGTTACATACCCATTAAGTGATAAAGCAAGAATTAGAAGCCAGATGTACTCTGTGTGTGTGTCTCCCTCCTGAACTGGTGGGATTACAGGTGTGTGCCACCACACCCAGCTATATCTCATTTCTTAAAGAGTTTTACCTTGCTTATATGCTTGGGCTTTGGAGACAGACTCTGGATTCAAATCCTTGCGTTACCACTGTTATATTTTGGATGCAAGATGCTTAAGTGCCCCTAGTGTGCTAACTTTGAGAAGTGTTGGAATCCTCAGGAAGTGGGATTTAGCCAAGCATAGTAGTGCACATGTTTAATCCAAGCAACTCCCGAGACTGAGGTAGGAGAATCACAAGTTCAGGCCAGCCTCAGCAACATAGCAAGACCCTGTCCCAAAGTAAAACGGTCTGGGAATGTAGCTCAGTGGTAAAGCACCCTGGATTCAATCCCTAATACCAAAAAAGAAGAAGTGAAGTTTCATGCAAGATAATTAGGTCATTTGGAGGCACTGTTCTCAGAAAGGATTAATGCTGGTCTGGAGGAGTGTGAGTTCCTGCCAGTGTGGATTATTGTAAAGGAGCAAATCTGGCCCCAGAATCTCTCTCTTGCTTCCTCTTTTACCACGTGACTTTTGCTTTTGTGTTGCCATCTGCCCTGAGACCCTCACCAGAGGCCAAATCTATGGGGTCATTTAATCTTGAACTTTCAGGCTCCAAAACCATAAACCATCTTTTCTTTTCTTTTTTTCTTTCTTTTTTTTTTTTTTTTTTTTTTTTTTTTTTTTGCGGTGCTGGGGATTTGAACCCAGGGCCTTATGCTTGTGAGGCAAGCACTATACCAACTGAGTTATATCCCCAGCCCAACATCTTTTCTTCATAAAGTACCTCACCTCAGGTATTTGTTACAGCAGCAGAAAACAGATTAATATAACCACTTACTAGCTGTTTGACCTGAACAATTTCCATAATCTCTCTAAGCCTCATCAGTTTCCTCATCTCTGAATGGTTCCTCTCTCTAAGGGATATTGTGAAGATTAGAGTAGATGGTGTAGTGTCTTACTTGGGAGCTCTCAGTTCTGTTCTTATCTTGTCCTGCTATGATTTAGCTACTATCTTCTGTTAGTCCATCCTGCCCTACTGTCACTAGAAGAACCAATAAGAGATCTGAATGATATTTTGATAGGCAGTTTTGAAAAAAGAACCCTGGAGAAAAGTCTGAACTAGTGATATTTGGGAGACAGTTGCTCAGAGCTGCTTGGTAGAACTTAGAAACCTGGGCTTGTGTTCATAAAAATAAAAATAGCAGGTGATAGGATTATAAAATAAGTTCCAGGAGCCTGTATGTCTTTGGGCAGTTTGGGTTTCAGATATTTTTATTGTCTTTCTAAACTTTTGGAATGGTTAAGAAATATCAGCTTTTTGGGCATCTAAAAATTACAGGGTCACACACTTTGAAGCAGCACAGAACTTTGAAATGTCCCTTTGTTGGAACCCACAAAAAGTTTATCATTTTCCACTAAAATATTCTTTCTTGTTTGATCACACATCCTAGGTTTTTATTTAGAAGATAAGGTTGTCATAGGTGTGACACCACCCCCCTTGGCAAAAAGGATGAAGCTAAGTCACCAAAGGAAATACAGGAAAGATTTCATTAGTGAACCAGGCATGTTGTGCACTTTTTTTTTTTATAATGTATTTTTTTTATTGTAAACAAATGGGATACATGTTGTTTCTCTGTTTGTACATGGCGTAAAGGCATACCATTTGTGTAATCATAAATTTACATAGAGTAATGTTGTTTGATTCATTATTTTTTCCCTTCCCCCCACCCCTCCCACCCCTCTTTTCCCTCTATACAGTCCTTCCTTCCTCCATACTTGCCCCCCTCCCTAACCCTAACTCTAACCCTAACATTAACCCTTCCCTCCCCCCCATTATGTGTCATCATCCACTTATTAGCGATATCATTCGTCCTTTGGCTTTTTGAGATTGGCTTATCTCACTTAGCATGATATTCTCCAATTTCATCCATTTGCCTGCAAATGCCATAATTTTATCATTCTTTATGGCTGAGTAATATTCCATTGTATATATATACCACAATTTCTTTCTATCCATTCATCAATTGAAGGACATCTAGGTTGGTTCCACAGTCTGGCTATTGTGAATTGAGCAGCTATGAACATTGATGTGGCTGTATCTCTGTAGTATGCTGATTTTAAGTCCTAAAAATATGGAACGCTTCACGAATTTGCGTGTCATCCTTGCGCAGGGGCCATGCTAATCTTCTCTGTATCGTTCCAATTTTAGTATATGTGCTGCCGAAGCGAGCACTGTTGTGCACTTTTAATTTGTATTAGAGCTTTATAATTATGTAGTTGGGCTTATCCCAACATTCATACATGCATGGAAATCTATTTCAATTCATAATCCTCTCCCTTTTCCTTCCTATCCTCCCTCCCCTCTTCCATTCTCCTTTCTCTACTTGACTAGACTTCTTTCGCTGGTTGATTAATTTGTATTTGATTGGTTCTTTATGTTATCCTATCCTTCTCTTCCCCTTTCCTGTTTTACCCTAGCTTCCACATGTGAGAGAAAACATTTGACCTTTGAATTTCTGAGTTTGGCTAATTTTACTTAGCCTGGTGTTCTCCATTTCCATTCATTTACCAAATGCCACAATTTCATCTTTTTATGGCTGAGTAGAACTTCATTGAATTTATATGTACATGTGTGTATGTATGTATATGATTTTGTATGTAGTCCCAATACTTGGGAGAGTAAAGCAAAAGGGACACTAAGTGTAAAAATTCCAGGCCAGCCTGGGCAATGTGGTAAGATAAGACCCTGTTTTAAAAAGGGGTGGGAGGAAATAAAGGAAAAAGAAAGATTGTATTTGTATTCTATTATCTCTTTAGAACAGGTAAATAGTTTACCACTCTTGTTAGGTGATTTTGTATTAGAGAATGGAATGAAAAAGAGGAGAATGTGGGATATAAGTGAGAAGAGAGAGTACTACAAGAACAATTGATGAATGTAGATGCTTAAAGTCTAATTTGTCTGTGATTAAGCTCTAAGCCATATTCTTTTAATAGTTTTTTTTTTTTTTTTTTTTTTCAGAATAATCACATGTTCCCTTGAAGGAAATGGGTTACTGAGTTTTTGTCCATTTGCTTTTACAAAGAGTTCCATTTAGATAAAATGGTTCAACCTCATTTTTTTATAATGCTCTCTTACTGTGAAAATCAAAGAGTGAAATATTGTAGAGGAAAATAACACCAAAGATTACTAATTTGTCATCAATATCCTTGATTTGTTATTAATTGGCTTTAATAAGAAATAAATCTTAGCTGGGCATAGTGGTGCACATGTGTAATCCCAGCTACTTGGGAGATTGAGGCAGAAAGATCACAAGTTCCAGACCAGCATGGGTAACTTAGCAAGAACCTGTCTCAAAGTAAAAAATTAAAACCGACTTAGGGGCATCGTGGTTTCACACACCTATAATCCCAGCAGCTCAGGAGTCTGAGAGAGGAGGATCATGAGTTCAAAGCCATCCTCAGCAACTCAGCAAGACCCTATCTCTAAATAAAATACAAAAAAGGGCTGAGGATATGGTTCAGTGGTTAAGAGCCCTGGTTCAATCTCCAGTACCAAAAAACAAACTAGGGAGTGTGGTACAGTGTCCCTGGGTTCAATTCATAGTACCAAAAATAAAAAATTGAAGTTTTTATGTATATATTTAATACTGCGACTGTAAGTATTAATAGGTGATTACATTCTTGAATTTAAACTTTTGCTTCCTGATAGTACAGAGCTCTTATTTCTCACAGTAAGAACGAATCATTTGCAGTGATTATCCAGTTGACAAATTAAAAGTTGTATTGTATTTTCAGTACTTCAATTCTTTAAATGAAAGCTCTGCATATTTTAGAGTGTATGTTAATAGGGAGAGGGAGTGAACAATATCCTTACTTGCTCGTTGTGGTCATTTGATTTAAACTCAAGGTACATCTTAAAGTGTACACATGTGTGTGTGTGTATATAATTTTAAGAGGACAAACATTTCATACTAACCAGAACTCTCTTGCATGTTAAATGAATCTAGCAGATTTTTAGAGAAAAGGGAACGTGTTGATTATCAGGAAGAGGTAAAATGATTTTGTACTGCAGGTAAAATATTTTGTATGTTGCCTGTCATTTGTTAGACCTAGCTTCTTGAACAGTTAAAATAAAAATTGATGAAAGGGTGTTAAATGATATTCAAAGTACATAGAATTAGGTAACAGGATAATTGAACCCTAGGGTTTCTGAAAGATGTTAGCCACAGCTGGGCTTTTTATTCTACTTTTTTATTTTATTTTTTTTTGGTAGTGTCTGGGTGTCTCCCAGGGACCTTCCACATTCTAGGCAAATGCTCTACCACTAAACCACATCCATGTCCAACTGAGCATTTTTAAAAGATCATAATCTCAAGAGGTCTATTTCATAATTTAAACTGGTGTAGTTGAATGTTTTCTTAATGGGCATTCCATCTTTCTGATGGAAATCTTTATTTCACTTACATATTCTACCTTAAAGTCAAACATTTATTGTTGTATATGTCACCTATTTTATGAAGAAAGGAAGACATAACAAAAGCCTATAAAATTTGGTTCTCTATGAGAGATCTTGGCAGAGGACTAATTTGGTCTCTTGTCAGGGTCACCTGAGAGCATGTGGATCAAATTCTCACCCTCTGGAAACAGTAGAGTCAAAGGGAATGAAGCTAGGAGGTTTTTCTTTCAGAAACAGTTTTTCTGGGCTGGGGTGGGGTTGTAGCTCAGTGGTAGAGTGCTTACCTAGCATGTGTGAGGCACTAGGTTCAATTCTCAACTACTGCAGATAGATAGATAGATAGAGGGATGGATGGATAGATAGATAGATAGATAGATAGATAGATAGATAGATAGATAGATAGATAGATATCCATCGAAAACTAAAAAGAATATTTTTAAAAACAAATAGTAGGGTTCTTTCCCCCTCTAGCTGTCACAGCTTTTCTACTTTCCCTCACCTGTGGTACCAAAACTGGAGTGAGGCCAGCAAGTAGTGACTTTGCCATTTAGATATATGGCAGATATTTTTTCATAAATTGAATGAACTAAGTGCTGTGAATCTACGTGGTAAGAATCTCCCAAGATTTTGCAGTTTTCTCATGTTATTAATCCTTGGTTCTGAAAACCACTAATCTAGAAGTTATAAAGGGAAATCCTTTTTTTTTTATTTATTTATTTTTATTGTAAACAAATGGGATACATGTTGTTTCTGTTTGTACATGAAATAAAGGCATACCATTTGTGTAATCATACATTTACATAGGGTAATGGTGTTTGATTCATTCTGTTATTTTTTTCCTTCCTCCCCACCCCTCCCACCCCTCTTAGGGAAATTTTTGTTTAGTGATCTTTTCTGGAAAATTACAAGTTTTAAAACTTTGTCTCTTGAAATTTTAAATCATGCTGTCCTTGAGTTTTTATCTAATTGACAAAAAGCCAGGTCTTTGGGTGTTATAACTTCCTAGAAGTAGTTGGGGTCAGTGTTGAAGCTGGTCTGATGTCAGTCAGCAGATTTGAGACTAATAAATAAGGAACTATCATAGGGACACATTGTTAATGAGGTGGAAAAGTGGGTGCTAACTGGCTTCAAAGAGTATGGTACCTACCAGTTTATTTTTTGACTTTGGTAACTACACCTACATACAGAAAAGCCAGGTCTTAAAATGACTGATTTAAACCTGTCAAGCAATTTATAGATCAGGTCTTAGTAATATAGGAATTTAAGTTATCAAGGTGATCTCTGTGTGATGTTAAAACTAGATCAAAGCAGACTCAGTTTTATTGACTTCTGAGTAGTTTCAGTGCTAATATCCTTCTACCTTTTTTCCTTATTAAGAAATATTTGACTATTGGTCAAATTGCCAGTTATTTTTTTATCATTAGAAATAGTGTAAATAACTGAGCACAGTAGCACATGCCTGTAATCCCAGCAGCTCAGGAGGCTGAAGCAGGAGGATCACAAGTTCAAAGCCAGCCTCAACAAAAGTGAGGTGCTAAGCAACTCAGTGAGACTTTGCCTCTAAATAAAATGCAAAATAGGGCTGGGGATATGGCTCAGTGGTCCTAGTGCCCCTGAGTTCAATCCCGGTAACCCCCCTCAAAAAAGAAATAGTGAAAATATACATGTCCTATGTTGTAATGATGTGAAAAGGAGACTGCTTAAATTGTATACAGTTATTGATTTGTTTTCCTTAAATAACCTATGGGTGCCATTAAATTCTTTAAGAGAATATAATACAAATTAGAAAATCTTCACAACCAAGGATTTGTCATCTGTCATACTATTTTTAGATTGTCGTAGATTCACCTACTGCTGACTGTTTAATGGTCTGGAAGGAGGAAGAAAGAAGCTAATTTATATTGGATTAGTATGTTCTACACTGTTAAAGTATTCCCTGATTGATCTTACAAATTAAAGGTGGAAAAGACATGGTAATTTGATTTTTGCCTAGGTAATTGAATTTCTTATAGTTGATACGTAGTGGTTTCAGGGTTTGTTTTTGTGATTGGATAAATGCAACCAAGTATTAATCTATTATATAAACATTTGAATGTCTAGAACACCTGTTCTAAACAGGTATGTCTAAAACTAGAAATACTGTACAATGATAAACAAGACAGATGACTCCTAAATTTAGTGTTATCAAAATGTAATGGGCTGAATTACATGACTTAATTTCAGGCAGGGAAGTGACTTGTGTATTAACATGTGCTTGTGTATTAATATGTGATTTTTTAGTGTTTAATTTTCTTCACATGGACTTATTCTACTTCTAACAGTATTTACCTGCAAGATAACTGATTGTTAACCAAGAAAAAAATTGGTTTGATAATGGTTGGAAACATCTGTTTTAAAACTGAACATTAAATTTAAGACACATCAATTATTTAGTTTTAAAATTTTATTAGATAAGTGATAACGCTTTATTTTGAATATTCCAAGTTCTAAATAGTAAAAGGGGAAAAAAGACCATTACCTAACTTATTCAGGCTGATTTTGTATCCGTCAACATTGCACATAATAAGTAATAACTGTGTTTGTCCTCAGTATGATTTTGGCAATATTGATAAACCCATCACATAGAGAAACATTGCTTAAACTGTAAGGATATTCTGTTTAAAATAGTTGTTATTTTGAGCATTTTAATTTGTGGTTAACAAGTAAAACCTTTTAAATGTACTGTGTTTTTTCTTAAATTTTTAATTTAACTTTAAAAAAAATATTGGGTGGGGGGTTTAATTCACAGCACTGCATGCATGAATGAATAAATAAATAAATAAACAGAATTAAAGTGTAATTATTACACATATTAATTACGTGTAGATAATTTTAAATTATTTTTAGTTCCCTTTAGTCTCAAATTTCCTGATGTAAGTTAATCTTTATGTTTATTCTTAAATATTGGCAACTAAACTTTTGAAAAGTGTTGTACAGCACTTGCCTAGCATGTGCAGAGTCCTGGTTTTAATCCACAGCACTGCATGCATGAATGAATGAATAAATAAATAGAATTAAAGTGTAATTATTACACATATTAATTATGTGTATATAATTTTAAATTATTTTTAGTTTCCTTTAGTCTCAAATTTCTTAATGTACTGAGTTAATCTTTATATATTATTCTTAAATATTGGCAACTAAACTTTTGAGAAGAAGGAACTCCCACCCCCACTAAGGATTGAATCCAGGGATGCTCTACCACTGAACTACATCCTCAGATTTTTTTTTTTTTTATTTTGAGACAGGTTCTCACTAAGTTGCTGAGAGTCCCTCAAATCCATGATCCTCCTGCCTCAACCTCCAGAGTCAGTGGGATTTTAGGCTGTGCCCCTGTACCTGGCAAGAAGGACATTTTTAATGTGGGTGTTTTTACCAGAGAAATTAAATTCCTTAGAAACATGAATTATTTTGCAATATAAATTTAATGAATGAGCCAGGAAATTGCATCTGAAACGTGGGGAAACTGCTTTCTTTCTCATTTCAAAGAATTTGGAAACTTTCAGAAGTGATTCCTGTTTGAAGAAATAAGCTACATTGCCTTTATTTGAAAGATAAGGTGCCTTTTGTTGGACTGCAATAGACGACTAAATGTCAGTTATACTTTAAAATCTAGGACTTGCAAATCACATTCAGTAGAACTCATCAGAATTATGAGCTCCCCCACCCCCAACTTTAGTGATAAGCTGGATTGGTGCTATGCACCTGAGAACTCTTCAGGCTGTTTGAGGCCAGCCTGGGCAATATCATAAGATTCTTGTTTCTTTAAAAAAAAAAAAAAAGAAGAAGAAGAAGAAAGAAAGAAAAGAAAAGAAAAAGATGGTGATGAATATATGTAAGTTAGAATTTGTTTTATTGAGGACTAAGAACATTTTGCCAGGCACTGTGGCACATGCATGTAATCCCAGTGATTTGGGAGGCTGAGACAGGAGGATCGCAGTCTTGAGACCAGCCTTGGCAATCAATTTAGTGAGACCCTGTCACATAAAAGAATAAAAACTAAAATAAAAGACAGGTGATGTCATTCAGTGGGTTTGATTCCCTGATTGGAAGGAAGGAAGAAAACATACCATTTTAGTGTTTAAAATGTAATCCAAGTTGATTTTTTTTTAAGGTACTAAATCATTTTCAAGGTACTGAAATGATATAAAAAATGTATAAAGAGCTGGTCCTGGTGGTACACATTTTGTAATCCTAGCAGCTCTGGAGGCTGAGGCAGGAAGATCACAGATTCAA
Source organism: Sciurus vulgaris (assembly GCF_902686455.1). NCBI lineage: Eukaryota > Metazoa > Chordata > Mammalia > Rodentia > Sciuridae > Sciurus > Sciurus vulgaris. The sequence goes on from NC_136462.1 coordinate 125,527,692, forward strand.
GACCAGGTTGGGTAATTTAACAAAACTTTGTCTTAGAAAATAAAAGTGCAGAGGTTTTGGCTCAGTAATAGAAGGTATACTTAGCAAGAATGAGGGCCCTGGTTTTAATCCCTATTGTGGAGCAGGGGTGGGGAATGGACATAGAAGGTAAAGGAAGGGGAAAGTTGTTTCTCTGCTTCTAGCGAAATGAGGATATTTATTTAGAAAATTATTTTAGAATATTACAAAAATTAACAACTACTTGGTGGAAAACTTACATTATAGAAACTGGAACTCATCAGTCATTACCGCTCTTCTTGGTATCACACAAACTTTCAATAAACCTTTACCTACATAAGTTGTTTGACAAAGTATGTAGGATCAGGAGAGCTGTGTCCACAAAACCAGTGAGGAAGAGTATAAGGAGAAATGGACAGCTTATTTGCCATGAATAAAAACACTTAAAATCGGGAAAAATAAAACAACATTTACCTAGCATAGAATTAGATATCTGTTTCTTTGGTTGTTTTTTTTTTTTTTTGATTCTTCAGCTAAAACAGAAGGAATGATTTATTGTACATGTGTTCCAAAGGTCCTGGGCAAAGGACCAACAGAGGGAGTGTTATGAGCAAGGTGAGTCTTCTCTTGGTAGTGGTCTTGGCAACAGGATGGTGATGTAAGTTCTAAATCCACCAAGACAAAATCTGGACAGTAGCAGGCAATCCAACAACTTGTACTATCGTCTCTGGCCTCTGGCATTCCTTATTTCTACTCCTTTGGCTTCCACTGGGCACAAGCTATTTACTTGCACTTTACTCTGGTTCCCCTTCTGCTGTCCCTGGATCAGCTCTCTTGTTATAGTTATATTTTTGTAATGTTTCATGGAAATAGAAACATACATTATATATTCTTTTGTTTCCTTTTGCTTTCATTTGGCATAATAATTTGGAGATTAATCCATAATGTGCTCAACACATTCCTTTTTATTGCTGATATTATTCCATTGTGCAACTCTATATCATTGTTTGTTTGCCCATTCACCTTTTTATGTGTGGGTTTCCAGTTCTTGATTTTACAGATAGTCATTTCAAACATTTCTCTACAAGTCTTTGTTTTCTGACTTGTGCAAATGAATACCTAGAAGTGAGAACTTTGTTTTACTTTATATTTCTTAGTTTTGGTGGGAAGATATAAAAATGTGTATTAAACCAAAAGATTAATATTTATTTTGGGGAAAAAATTGAATTGCTAGCCGTTAATTTTATTCTTTATCTCTCCCCCACAAAAGCTACTACCTTTTCCATTAACTAAACTTCCTAAAATGGCATTCCTTATCTAAAACTCTTGTTTGCAAGAATATGCTAGTTTTGAACGGGTTAGTTCAGTCTTTGCTCTACTTGCTACCTCCCCTACTCCATAGTATTTCTACCTTACTCATTTTTACTCTGGAGCCATTTTCCTATAGAATCTTCCTATACTTCCTCCATTCTTCTCAGGAATAGGACTTAATGCCATTTAAGGAAAAGGAAATTACAGAAGAAGCGACATATCAAAGTTTGGGATTTGCTAGAGGTTCAGCTGTATGACGATGTTAGTCCTTTTTAAATTTTACTATTTTAAAATTTATTTACTGAAATGAAGAATAATTAGACCATGTTAATTTGACTAATAATGAAAGCCTAAGCTGTATTTGCTGACTTGTGTAGATGTTGTAATTGCCTTGGCAGTACAGATATAAAAATCAATTCAGAAGATAAGCTCCTTGTCCTCTCAAATATACTATATATGTATGCATACATGTGTATTTTCCATATTTTTTAAATTTAATACTCTAAGTTTAAATTGGCTTAAATTTGGGGTTTGAATTGGTCAAGTTTCATTCAGTGTAAGGGGTTTGTTTTTGCAGTTTAAATTTAGATTTGTGAGGAAAAAATTGGAAAGCAAATAGTTCTGACGGGGTGAAGAATGAACAACATACTACCTGAGAAAATGGATAAGAAGGCAGAGATTGGGATTGGAATAAAATTTTTGTTGTTGTGCATTCTACAAGAACTTACTAAAATGCCTTCTTTAAACAAGGCAGTGTTCAATACTGTGGATTTACAGAGATTAATCTAATAGAGAGCCTATCTGAAAGAACACAACTCAGCAATTAAGCTCACAGCCTAGAATGAGCTAAAGTACCAGTAAATGTAGCATAGCATCATAGATTGCTGAAATCCTATGAAAGATATATCCAGATTAATATAAGAAACTAAAATTTGTCCCATTCTTCCTAGGTCACATTTTCCCAGCCCTGATTTCTTCTTAACCTATCCCAATCCCTCCTTTCTCCTCTGTCAGATTTACTCCTTTCCAATGTGAATTTTTTTGTGTGTGAGAATTTTCTAGTAGGCTGTTTTTTGGACCTCTCAGTGAGTTTTTAATTTTTTTTTTTAAATTGAGCATTAGCATAAGATTTAGTCATAGCTGTCCTCTAAGATGGATTCTTGCTGTAGTTGAGGTAGTAGTCAGTGGAGAAGATAAAACATGGAAAAAAATGTTTTAACCACTGGAATAGAAGGATAACCCCAAATTGTGTGGTGTGTGGCCATGAGAATTTTCTCCTTTTCTTGCATTTTTTCTTTCATATTCTCTTCTCTCATCCGCCTGCCCTGCCTTGATGCTGGGAATTGAACACAGGACCTCTTACATGCTAAGGAAATACTATACTACTGAGTTACATCCCAGCCCCTTCCTCCCTTTTTTGATTCCACTCTTTGTTTATGCCACTGAAGTGTTCGTGTATCATCCATGTGTGTTAATCTCTCAATGATGTTATCTTGTCTTTCTTTCCCAGGTGCTCTGTAATGAATGTGTGCTTCCACAGCTTTTTATTGGCAGTACAGACTTTTATTTAGGGTGGGAGGTTTGTTGTAATGTTTTCTGTGTACATTATTGATTACTCATTAGCTCTTGCTTTGGTTCTGCTTTGCTACCTGGCATAACCAGAAATTAACTTAATTTGGAGTTTTTAGCAAGGAGACACATTCCCCTACTCCAATTAAAAGGGGGAAAAATGCTCTGGTGGAGAAGCTTGACTCTTTTTCTATAACTGTAGTTTTTTTGTTGTTGTTGTTGTTGTTTTTAGTTGTTGATGGATCTTTTATTTTTTATTAATTTATATGTGGTGCTGAAAATCAAACCCAGTGCTTCACACATGCTAGGCAAGCGCCTTACCACTGAGCCACGACTCCAGCCCATATAACTGTAGTTTTGAGAAGGTTACAATAATGTGATAAGTTTGGAAGGAGGCAGATTGGGGAGCCACACCTGTCATCAGTGAAATGGTGCTCATATTAGATGTTTTAAACCAGATCACCATTTCTTATTCATTGACTAGATAATCATAAATAGGTTTATACTTCTGTTAGATAAGAGTGTGTGAATATAAGATAGGAAGTTTAGTTTTGTTGTTGTTCGATATTCAGAACACTTAAAATATTGGGTTCAGATGTTTTTCGGGTTTTATTTTTAAGTAGTTTAAGTTATAGAAAGTTATAATAATAATGCAAATAATTGCTACACACCACCTAGTAAAATGCATGCATTGTTGACATTTTACCAATTGTTCTGCAAGATGATTTATTTTCTGAACCGTTCAGAATAAGTTGCATGCATCATATCCCTCTACTATGTAATACTTCAGTGTATAGATTTTTTTCATATTAATGAAAGATTAAACTTTATTAATTAAAGCATTAGATCAGTGTTATAGTCTGAATAAAGCAGTAACAAAATCAATACCTGAAATATCAGAATGCAATACCAGCAGTTAGTTAAATGTAATCCTTAAGAAAAATGCAATACCAACAGTTAAAATGTACCCCTCAAGAAAATGCTTTATCCCCTCCCCCTCACATGCACACATGCACACACGCAGTGCTGGGGCAAGAACAAGGACATTCTCTTCTCCAACAATATTATCTTATTAAACTGATGTTATTCAGTGATCTAATACACAGTCCATATTAAGATTTTACTAGTTGGGCTGGGGTTGTGGCTCAGTGGTAGTGCTATAAAAAATTTTTTTTAAAGATTTCACTAGTTTTCCCAATAATGTTCTTCAATAAACTTTTTTTCAGTCCATAATCCAACCTATAACCATTCATTGCTTTTAGTTGTCACATCTGTACTGTTCTTTAATCAGGAATATTTCCTGTCTTTCTAGGTTTTTTTTGTTTTGTTTTGTTTTTTCCTGTTCTGTTCCTTTGAAAGGACACTAAAGTTTATTCAACCTGTTGGAAAAGATTAAGTCCGAAGTCAATAGATATCTTTTATTGCATCACTGAATATCAAATTGACTCTCCAGGACTGTTGTTTCTGTGGCTGGATAACTCTTAGATCTTATTCATCAGCCTGCTGAACTGTTCCTTTTTCAGAAACATAAATACCATCCAAAAATTTTCTGATATCTTTGTTTTTCACTGTTGTGGCTTGCTGAATTAAAGCAGCTGAATTTGAAACAAGTTCAATATCATTTCCTTCAAGGATTAATTCATCTTTCTGAGCTTGAGACACTGAGCAAGCAACACCTGTCCTCATACGAACCCTGTGGGATATATTTTTCACCCAAGAAATTTTGGATTTCAACAAGAGACCCATTCTCCTGAATAACAACATTGATGGGGAAGTGAGCGTACAGAGACCTCATCTTGTAACGAAAGCCCAGTGTAACACCCTTGATCATGTTCTGTACATGACTACAGATTGTGCGAACAGTGGCCAATTCCTTCCTATTTCCCCACCATTTATCAACCCGAAGCCTTTTCTTTTTCTTTCCAAGGAGGCTGAGTTCTACATTGATACGATTGAAATCCCTCCGGAGGGTTCCTCTTGGGCCCTTCACAATAACTGTGCGTCCCTTCAGAGTAATGTCGACATTTTCTGGTATGTCGACAGTCTTATTGCTGAGAATGGTCTTCATTCTCGCAGTAGATGCGGCAAAAAAGCCTTTCTAGGTTTTTAATGGCATTTACGCTTTTAAAGAGAGTGACAAATCATTTATTTGTAGAATTCCCTCAATTTGGGTTCATCCAGTGTGTTCATGACTAAATTTAGGAAATGTAGGTCTGGCAGTAGTAGTACATTTTCAGTGTGTGCTTCTCAGTGTATCATAACAGGATACACTCATTATCTCATTATCTTAATACTAAATTTGATCTGGTTAATGTGATAAATGCAGTATTCTCCACTTAAAAGTTATTTTTCCTTTTGTAATCGGTAATTTATGGAGAGATACTTGTGAGACTCAATATTTATCAGTTCTCATCAAACTTTCATCAACAAAGAATTTTTAACATTCTTTGGTAATTTTGCCTGAATCAGTTATTACTTGATGGTAATGATTCATATATTCCATTGCATTGGTAATGTAAGCAGTAACCTGTTCCTGCTTTTGTATTCCTTAGCATTAGGAAGTGTTGAGTATTTAACTAGAATACATTGTTTTGCCCGGGGGTGCTCTTCCACTGAGCTACAACCCAACACTTTTTATTTTTCATTTTGATACCAGGTCTCCTTAAATTGCTCACATTGGCCTCAAACTTGCTGACCTCCTGCCTCAGCCTCCCAAGTAGCTGGGATTATAGTTGTGTCACCATGCCTGGCTATAATTGCTTTGAGAACTCTCATGCCATGTGAACTCTCATGCCATGAGAACTCTTGTGCCATGTGAAGTTTTACCCTTCTTTTCCTTCTTTAACAGCTCTGCATGAAATTGTTTCTTATAAGAGATGGCTTTTCTGAATTTGTAACTACTCTGTTGGATTCCTGATAACACTCAGTTATCAATATTGTATTTAGCATGTGATACCCAATTCCACATACTAATTCCAGATGTGGTTTTATTTGTTAATGCAACAGATCACTATTTGCCTATAATCTAGCTTGATGCCCAAGTGTGCAGGTTTTGGAGATACATAGATCTGGCCCAAGTCCTAGATATGTCACTTAACTAGCTCTGTAAACAAACTCCTGACATCTCTGAATGATAGTTTCATAATCTGTAAAGAGTTGGATTATAGCCACTGCTTTTTAGGTGGAGTAAGGATTAAGTGTTCATGTAAAACTCTGTGTGAAAGATATTCTGTCAAATTAACAACTTTTATAAGATCTTAAGTTCTTAAATCTTTTGTTTATGCACAGTATAAGTAGATTATAAAACAGTGAATATTTTGAATAAACTCTACAACATTTGGTCATCTTTTACAGCACAGCACATATGTAGTATTTTCAGCATTCAATAATATTTATAAGATTATTGAATTTGGAGTGTTTGGATGCTGTATCTCATGGTGTTTTTAAACCACGTTGCTAATATAAATAGTACATTTACTATGGTCACAAAATCTGAAAGCTTTTCCCAAAATGTACTATAGAAATTGAGACCAATATAATAAGTATACATATTGAGGTCAATTTACATGTAAAGGAAAAGTAGTTATGTGGTTTTTCTAGGACATTTTTATTGAAGAACACATGTATTGTCTAAAGTTTACTTTACAATTGTAGGGAAAAATACAGATGAAAACAAGAACTGTTGAAGCATCTAAGGCCAAAATCCTCCCTTGTCTGTGGCTTTCTGATGCAATTAATTTTGCATTAAACTTTACATATAGGGGCTGGAGATAAAGTTCACTTGCCCTGGGTTCAATCCCCAGCACCGCAAAAAAAAAAAAAGTTTACGTATTAGTAATAGTGCTAGAATATTATTTAAAAATTAGATTGAACAAGGATATAAACAATAAGGCTATTATGAGTAACCCATGTCCAAATTTTAAATGGCACCTCATTTTTATTGGGGAATATAACTTTTTAAATGAATCCTTTAAGTTAATTAAAATCGTTTTACAATTTATTTAAGAAGTAGACTATATCATTGTGACTATATATTTGGAGGAATTATTTATTTATTTATTTGGTACTGGGGCTACATTCCTGGCCCTTTTTATTTTTTGAGACAGGGTCTCACAAAGTTTCTTAGGACCTCTCTCAGTTGCTGAAGCTAACCTCAAACTTGTGATCCTTCTGCTTCAGCTTCTTGAGTCTCTGAGATTACTGACATGCACCACCCCACCAGGCTAGAAATAAGATTTTTATCTTATTGATACTTCCTTTTGTTTTGCGTGTGTATGTGGTTCTGGGGATTGAACATGCTAGGCAAGTGTTCTACCATTGAGCTACATTGCTAGCCCTTACTTTCTAATATATAAGACTTGGGGATATTTTTGTTTGTGTGTTGTTTTGAAAGTTCAATTTAAGTAGGATAAATATTTCATATGGAAATGCTTATTTCAGAGAACCCTTCTACCACTTGATTAACCTGAAGCAATGATGGTACTATAGAAATTCGAATTATAGGGAAATGTGCTTTTACAGACCTTTAATGGTAAATATGAAAAATATAGCTCCTGCTGTCAGGAGCTGTAACAGTGTTATACTTGGGACACTGAGATTCTCTACTATTTGTAAAGGTGTTCTTAATTTTGTTGCTAATTATTCTAAATAAACTAACTAAACTTTAGGAAAATAGAAAAATACCTAGTTTTTACTTACTTTGGGTGCAAATGATTATAAGAAAAGCTCCTTGCCCACCAACCTTGTGCCCAGGTATAAAAAAAATCCATTGGTTAAAATTATATTTGTTAACATTTTTATATTAGTGTCAAATACCAAATGGAATGGTTTGTTTTTTAATTTTAACTCAGCCCTTTTTATGTAGCTTTAATAATGAAATCGCTCCTTAAGATTTTAGATGATTAAAATGTGGTACCTAATAAATTTTAACTGTCTAAATTCTGTTTCATGTTAAATGTGTTACAGGAATGAATCTGAAGTCTGCTGCAGTAAAACACTGAAGGCTTTAAAATGTTTTCTTGCATAAAACTCAAACTTTAAGTAGCTGCTTATGAGAATAGGGAAGGCAGGAAGCTAATGTCTGTCTCAAGATACAGGACAGCTGTTTGCTCATCAACCTCAACTGTGTGAGTAGAGAATTAAGCCTGTAACCCTATGTAACTGGGCATAGAACTTAATTTTTTAAAATCTGAAGTGCTTGAAGATACCCTTAAGTCAGCATAAGATATTTTTATAGGGTCCATTTTTTTTCTGGTGGGCAGGATGCTGAGGGTGGGTGGGTGGTAGATTTTTATTTATTATTTTTTGTGTAATATGCAACTAATGTAATTAGTGACCATGCATCTTTTTCAAAATTATTCTAAGCATTGGAATCTATTACTAATTTTAGCAAAAGATTATAATAATTTAGATTGCTGTTTTTAGCTTTTATTGTTTTTTTCTTTATAGTTTTTATTTTATTTATGTATGTATGTATGTATGTATTTATTTATTAGCTGTAGATGGACACAGTGTCTTTATTTTTTTTTATGTGGTGCTGAGGATTGAACCCATTGCCTCACATGTACTAGGCAAGCACTCTACCACTGAGCCACAACCCCAGCCCCTGTTGGTTTTTTTTGTTTGTATGTTTTGTTTTGTTTTATTTGGTACCGGGGTGCTCTACCTCTACCACTGAGCTATCACCAGCCTTTTTGATTTTTGAGATAGGGCCTTACTTAGTTACTTAGGCTGGCCTGGATCCTTCTGCCTCAACCTGCGTAAGTAGTAGTATTTATGGGTGTGTTTAAGTATTCCTGGATGATTTCAGCCTTTTCAAATGAGTATTTTTACCAACCAACCAGAAATATATATGTTAGGAATATGGAGTTTGGTATTAATACAGAAAATTGCTCCCCAAAATAATTTAATAGTACAGTCAGAGAGAGCATATACCTCAAAATGAAGGAACTCTTGTTCCCTAAATGCAATTGAAAGTTTTTTAAACTTGACAATTTTTACTTTTAAAAGTACTTTGGAACTGTTGTGGCTTAGTGGTAGAGTGCTCACCTAGCATGCATGAGGCACTGGGTTCGATCCTCAGCACCACCTAAAAATAAAATACAGGTATTGTGACCACCTGCAACTAAAACAAAATGTTTTAAAAAGAAAAAGTACTTTGAATAATATAAATCCTTATTGAAGAAAGAGAGGGAAAAGATTCTGTATTTTTTTCTCTTACTAAAAGTTGTCATGTCAAGAATCCATTTGGGAAGGTGTCTGTTTTTTTTCTACCCCCACCCCCCGTCCCGGACTTTAGGAATAAGACTCTACATTGAATCTCACTGTCCTTTAGAACAGTGCATGGTGATTTTTTTTAAAAAAATACAATTATTTCTGCCTTTTTTTTTTTTTTCCTTCCTAGATTTTAGGAAATGAGACTCTAAATTAAATCCTACTTCCCCTTAGAATAATGTATGGTTTGTACAGATAAGGTGATTTAAAAAAAAAAAAATACAACTATTAAGCACAATGATGAGCATATAGATAATAATTGACAAGATTTTGTTAACTTTTTAGTGAGGCAGGGGGTATTTGCATGGTGCATTTACACTTGAATGAAACTCATCTTTACTATCACAAGCTTTAGCTTTAATATCACAAATGTGTTGACTTAAAGAAAATCAGAATGGACTCTCTTTAGAATTACTGAATGAGAAGACATTTAGAATGCATAAGAAGGATGTACATTGAATATTGATATTCTTATGAAAGTAGTCAAAGGGTACGTGGCAAAAATGAAGATTTACAGAAAGCAGTGAAAAATTCAAAGTTTTCTGTTTACCCCATTCTTTGCTTCTCTGGACTGGTCAGTAGATATATAATACTGTGTTTCTCCAGAGGTCTGTAGCTCTGGAGAAGAAATATTGTAATCTCCTTGTTAAATGATGACAAGCTTCACTTTAATGAAGTTTTAAGGTCTGTAATATAAGATTTACTCTCCATTCATAGACATTTGGCATTTCACTTGTAAAGCCAAATTTAATTTGGTGCTACTATTTTGCTTACAATACTTACCAATATCTTCCCTTTTCTCTTTTTTAATTAGTGTCAAAAATAAATAAAATTCAAGGTGAAAGAAGCCTTTGGAACATATTCATGAAGCTTTGATTTTAAAAAGGAGATTAGACAGGATACACAGAAAAGTGAGAAGCTTTTATAGCTATGGAGCATTTGGGAGAAAATCGCATGATAGTAAATTGGTACCAAATTTCCTTTTTTCCTTTTATCTCTCTTGAGATGATTCTGTGTGTTCTATATTACTCCTCTATCAAGGGCATGGAGGAAAGTGCTAAGAAGCTAGTTAACCTTACTGGTATAGAAGTACAGGTAGGAGTGTGTGAGCACCATATGTAAAACTCTTCTATTTAACCATCCTGTCCTACCATGTTCCATTAACACAATAACTTAGACTCCTCATTCCTGGGCCCATTTCTGTGACAGAATTTTGCCTGGATTTATAAATGAATTTTAGCTTCTTTTTCTATTGTTTTCCACAGGATGACTGAAATGGAGTTCCTAGGCTGTGTAAAGCATGGGACATGGTTAAGTCAGGATGCTTAGTTTCAGATCCTAAGTATACCTTTTAACAGCCAGATGATATTGAGCAAATTATGTAAAAGTTACTGTGCTTCATTTATATTTTACTGTGTTTTCTCATTTATAAAATAGGTACATTTATAAAATATTTACTACCTGATAGGGTTGTTGTAAACTTGAGTAAACAACAACACTTAGAAATTATGATTAATATTGTTAGTCCTGTTTTCTTGAGAGGAGTAATACTATATAGGATTTTATAAATCCTCAAGGCAACAGATTTTAAGACTTTAAAATTAAGAATCTGGAAATCACAAAGTAGGGTATTTTCAATTAAAGCACAATGAGAGACTTCCACAGCACAGTAGAAAAGAAATTTGACTCCCCTGCCTTCCTATTCTCAATCTGCTGCATCCATTAGCCCCATTTCACATCCTCAGTAGCCACATGTGGCTAAATGGCTACTATATTGGACACTGCTGTTCTAGATACTTAGGTATATTAGATAATGTATATACATTAAGCATGACATTTCTTGGTAACATTATTCCATTTGTCTGGAACATGAAAAATGGACTCTGGTGTCACCTCTAACTCAATGAAGGAAGAGAAGGTTTAGAGTATTTTCTTGGGTTTTAATAAAGTGATTTTTAGGCAGTTTATAAAATTCATTGTAATGTAGTTATTTTAAGTAAAGGTATTAACAGATAAATTAAGCAGTATTGCAAGTATTGAGATCTGTCAGTGACTACTTCTTGTATTAAAGTGAGCAGTCTGTGTTTTATGGAAATAAAAACTAATTGTAGACCACATGATATTGTATTCTACCTATGAACTATAAGGTGAAGTGTTGTTTTGCTATTTAGGTTGAGATTTAATTGTATTCTTCCAGAATAATTGATTTTGTTTCTCTTAAAATATTGTGCCTCCTAACTAATCATATCTGTCTTTGAGTTAGATGCTAAGAGGAACAAAGTCAACTGAATAGCTTCTAATTATCAGATAGGCCCTTATGGACATACTGCATTTTACTTATTGACAATATTTCTAATATCTTATTTTTTTTACCATTTTCCCTTGGACTGACCATTTTTACTGACTTTTGACATTTTCATGCAGCATGCATTTTAAAGTCACCTTGAATTCTTTGCAGAACAATATAAGGTATATAAAAATGGTAGTATGTTGTAGACAGCACTTGTTGAGGCCTTCTTCCCATTCTAGGGTAATGGGATTTCCTGTTGCCTGCAGGTTTAAATGTAGAATCCTTGCATGGAATCTAAGCTTTCATGATGTGACTTTATTCTGTTTTTAGAATCATTTCTTAACCATACTGTATTCCAAGGACACACAATTCCTCTCAGATAGTCTGTATTCACATGTCACTTAACAATTGGGATATGTTCTGAAAAATTAGTTTTTGGACACTTTCGCTATTCGGCACAAGCAGAATATACTCACACAAAGTAAAACAGCTATGACTTCAACAGGTGATAAAAATTTTATGGGTTCACTGTTGTACTTGGGATTGGTCATTGACCAAAAATTATTATATAGTGTATAGCTGTACTTACTTTCATCCTTTTACAATTGTAAATGCCGAGTGTAAATATTTAGAAAATTTTTCGTTGGCAGTTGTTCAGAATAATGTGTCATTTTACAAACTTTTGAGAGGAGGATGTTAGTAATCATTCCCTCACACTGCATCAAGAAAGTGGTATCGTCTCAGGTAGAAGTGACATTTTCAGAAAACTCCTAATAGGTGATCTCTCTCTTGGTGGCAAAGAGAACTTTGTTGTATCTGCCCTTGGTGATCTATGGACAAATAAAGGAGTCATGGATTTATGATTTCTGCTATTGTTAAATACTTGACAGTGCTACTTACCCTCTCATTTTGTAAACTGCAGATGTTTGACTTTTAAGCCACCCAAATCTGAACTGAGCTTCATATTGCTATTTGTTATAATGTTTTCACCATCACTGCCCCGCTTGATCTTCCTCAAATTTCTATGAATTAGAAAACAGAGGTATCACACCTATCCTCATATGAGAAAACTTGAGGCTGACCATTTATTTATAGTAAGTTTCAGAATTGGAACCACCTTGTAGTCCTTTATTTTTTTCAATGTGCCATAGCAAGTTGTCTCTGTGTGTATAAAAGTTGTTTTGTAATGATTTATAGTTATGCCTCTTTTCAAGATGTTTATTATCCATTTCCCAAAGTATTACTTTTTAAGTAATAAAAGAGAAGTCAAGTTCTGGAATACCTTGTAGTCATTTTTGAGGTCCTTTAAAAAAAAAAAAACTGCTATGAATTTAGAGTAGTGTATATCTGTACAGATACATGAAATTAGACATTAATAGTTCTGTCCTTGTACCTATATTGATCCTTTTTGGGGGCTGGGAATTGAATCCAAAGTCTTGCACTTGCTGAGCACTCAAGCATTCTACAACTGAACTACATTCCCAGGCTGCTACATTGATCCTAGAGAGCAGAACCATGTGTCATAAACATGTGTCTTTTATAGTGCCTTGCAGAGTAATAGACACCACAAAGAAGTCTATTGAGACATCCTTGAACAAAGAGCTCTATAATAAAAGACAGTAAAACTGGCTTACAGCCATGGAATTTTGTTATATTTTTCCTGATAATATTTCTAACCAAAATAATTTTCAAATCTTTCATTTATTCACCCAGTGTTTGAGTACCTCCTACGTGCCTGGCATTGATCATAGAGAAGGAACTGCCAGAACTTGTGGTCTGCTAACCAAAATCTTTTCAGTCACATCTTATTGTAAATAGAAGTCTTATTAGAACACAGCTACATCCATTTCATCACAATTGTCTATGACTTCTTTTTCACTCACTGCCAAGGTGAATTTGAGCAATTGTGACAGAGGCTGAATGGCCCACAAAACCTAAAATATCTACTGTTTGATGCTTTACAAAGGGAAAATTTTGCTGACCTAATCTAGAATGCTGCAGTTACAACCCTTTCAAACTAAGTAATTGTTTTGTGTGTTAAATTTGTTTTTTTTAATATATTAGTCTCTCTATCCTTAACAGACTTACTTATTCATTAACCATATTTCAATTCATATGAAAGATGACATTATTATAAGTAGCTGTAGTTGTTTACCTCTCAATTTGTATAGACATTTATTTCCTCGGTAGGCTTTTTCTCTGAAATGGGATGATTTAGTAGCTGTGAGCCTAGATTCTGTCCAGAGATAAACTTCAATTTGTAGTATGTAGATGGGAAACTAGAATGAGGAAGGCTTTTACTCTGGGGTACCAATATCCCAGAGTAGGTCAAAGAATAAAGTGAAGTGTAATCTATCAAGATGTAATAAAATTAATAATTTTGTGTCATCAAGAATATGCCTATATGAAACTTCATGGTGATAAAGAATATGTGACTACTAGAACAGCTTAGTATTCTGCCTTTGTTCATGCTAAGGTTCCAACTCTTTTACCCTCTTGCTTTAGTGTAAATGTCAAGTGAAAAAGATAATAGCAAGTTCTTGGTATTATGAAAATACTGTTGACCTCCTGGATCTCTGAAAGAATCTTAAGAATCCCTAGGGAGTTCAGAGAGATGCTTCAGAGTCAACTTAGAGGGTAGACTGCAGCCATACTTCTCCTGTGGAATCCCACCTCTGTCATTTACAAGTTGGAGATTTGCCTTAAAGGGTAAAAGAGATTCTTTAGAAGGGTTGGACAAGGAGGTGTGAAGCGTGGTTGAATGCATGAAAGCCATGGGTTATGTGGCTTACAAGCTTTAAGGTCAAAGAGGAGAAAATAAAAAGAAAGTTTATGTATACAGATCTTACGTATTACAGATCTTATTTTATGTTGAGTCTGTTTTGTGTTTTTGAGAAGAAAAGTTACTGAGTGTCCATGGAAATTTTGAGTGAGTTCCCCTCCTTTTTGGAAAAAAAAAATATATATATATTTATATTTATATATATATATATACTAAGTGGCCTTGTGTAGGTAAAAAGTAAGTCTTACTCTTTAAGCAATACAGAACCAAGAGCAGTTTTGAGAACATGAAATTGACTTACAAGTTAAATTAAACTCATAAAATTACTGTTTGGTATATACTAAATTAGGCAGATTGCTAAATGAACCCATTTCTAAGTGAATTCAATTGGAAAATATGTCAAATGCTTAGAGCATGAGGCTAGGCATTTTTGTCCATTGTACAAACTGTATAACCATGTTTTTCCTGCTTACCCTGCTGGCAGGCCCTGCTCTCTTCCTTAAACACAAATTCAATTTCTTTAATTTTATTTTTGTGGTACTGGAGATTGGACCCAGAAGCACTTTACCACTGAGCTACATCCCTTGCCCATTTCATTTTTTGTTTTGAGACAGGGTAACACTAAGTTGCCAAGGATGACCTCAAACTTGTGATCCTCCTGCCTCAGCCTCCCAATTAGCCAGTATTAAAGGCAAATGTACTGCCATACCCAGCCAAATTCAGTTTCTTTAAAACAATCTTTTTTAGTTTCTTGCCTTGGAGTAAATACTTACCTACCAGCAGCAGTATGCTGGCAGATGATAGAGCAGTTTCAGTCATGCATTCAACAAATACTAAGTGTCCAAGCTGGGTGTGGTAGTGCATGCCTGTAATCCCAGGGGCTCGGGAGGCTGAGGCAGGAGAATCTCGAGTTCAAAGCCAGCCTCAGCAAAAGTGAGGTGCTAATAAGCAACTCAGTGAGAACCCTGTAAAATAAAATACAAAATAGGGCTGGGGATGTGACTCAGTGGTTGAGTGCCCCTGAGTTCAACCCCCAGTACCAAAAAAAAAAAAAAAAAAAAAGAATTAAGTGCCTAACCATTTGCCATGCTCTATTTTAAGCATCAGTGAACAAAATGCAAAATGGACAAAACCCCTGTCATCATGAAGGTAATATTTTAGAGGGAAGACAGAATAAGTTTAATAGTAGATTAAGATAAAGGCATTAAAGAAGAGTAACACTGAGAAGGATTATAAAGTACAGTGGGGGCAATTTTAAATAGAGTATTGAGAGAGGCCTACCTGAAAAGGTGACATTTGAGCAAAGACCTAAGGGAGATGGAGGGAGCTTAGTCATAAGAATTTTGGGGAATAGAAGGAATGAGTACAAAGATCTCAAGATGGGAACATACCTGGCATGTATATAATGGGGACAACTAGAAGAGGAATCAAGCAATGGCAAGGCAGGGGGTGGGGCGGATTATGAGGATCCCTTAAGTCATCATTATGAGTTGCTTTTACCCTATGTGAGTTAGCCAACCAGTGGAGGGTTTTGAATAAGCAACCACTGTGGTTTGATTTATATTTTACCCAAGATCACTGCCTGCTCTATTGAAAATAGACTATTGGAAGGCAAGAACAGAAGCAGAGACATATACCAGTAACTATATAGTAATTATATTAGTCATCAGTAGCTGCATAACAGATTAGTGCCTTAAAGTAAGTTTAAAACAACAAACATTTTTTAAATGTTTTTAAAGATGCTTAATCTTTTCCCTTTCCTCTTCCTTTATCTTTTCCCCCTTCCCCTTCTTCTTTTCCCTTGTGTAGATTGAACAGAAGTCTAACATATTAAACTATTTTTTAAGTAGAAATTAGTAAACTGGAAGGGTATGGTGGTACCTGCCTATAATCCCAGTCATTCCAGACACTCAGAAGACAGGCAAAAAAGAACCACAAGTTTGAGTCTGGGCAACTTTTAAGACACTTTCTCAAAATGAAAAGGGCTGGAAATATGGCTTAGTGGTAGAACATCTCTGGGTCGAATTCCTGGTACAGCCTTCCCCCTACCCCAAAGATGAACTTAATCTAAAATTTGTGTGGAAATGAAAAGAGCCAAGAATAAAAATAACTGATGAAGTCATTAGTAAGAATAATACCAGATATCTAAATCTGATACTAGATACCCTTAGCAGACAAAGTTTGATTCTTAGTAATTGATTCTAATATTCCTAAGGATATTTTTAAAACTCTAGTAATTTAAAACAGGGTAAATACACAGATCAGTGGTACAGAATAGAGGACATGGACACAAACCCAAATAAATACAATTTTCTCATACTAGACAAAGGTGCCAAAAATATGCAATGGAGAAAAGATAGCCTCTTCAACAAATGGTGCTGAGAAAACTGGAAAACCATATGCAACAGAATGAAATTAAACCCCTATCTCTCACCCTGCACAAAACTCAACTCAAAATGGATCAAGGATCTTGGAATCAGACCAGAGACCCTGCATCTTATAGAAGAAAAAGTAGGTCCAAACCTTCAACTTGTTGGCTTAGGATCAGACTTCCTTAACAGGACTCCCATAGCCCAAGAAATAAAAGCAAGAATCAACAACTGGGATAGATTCAAACTAAAAAGCTATCTCTCAGCAAAGGAAACTATCAGTAATGTGAAGAGAGAGCCTACAGAGTGGAAGAATATCTTTGCCACTCATACTTCAGATAGAGCGCTAATTTCCAGAATCTATAAAGAACTCAAAAAACTCTACACCAAGAATAAAAATAATCCAGTCAACAAATGGGCTAAGGAAATGAATAGACACTTCACAGAAGAAGATCTACAAGCAATCAACAAACATATGGAAAAATGTTCAACACCTCTAGTAATAAGAGAAATGCAAATCAAAACCACCCTAAGATTCCATCTCACCCCAATTAGAATGGTGATTATCAAGAACACAAACAACAATAGGTGTTGGCGAGGATGTGGGGAAAAAGGTACGCTCATACATTGCTAGTGGGGTTGCAAATTAGTGCAGCCACTCTGGAAAGCAGTATGGAGATTCCTCAGAAAGCTTGGAATGGAACCACCATTTGACCCAGCTATCCCACTCCTTGGCCTATACACAAAGAACTTAAAATCAGTATACTACAGAGATACAGACACATCAATGTTCATAGCTGCTCAATTCAGAATAGCCAGATTGTGGAACCAACCTAGATGCCCTTCAGTTGATGAATGAATAAAGAAACTGTGGCATATATATACACAATGGAATATTACTCTGCCGTGAAGAATGATAAAATTCTGGCATTTGCAGGCAAATGGATGAAATTGGAGGATATCATGCTAAGTGAGATAAGCCAATCTCAAAAAACTAAAAGATGAATGATCTTGCTGATAAGCAGATGAGGACATATAATGGGGGGTAGGAGGGGTTAGCGTTAGGGTTAGGGTTAGGTTTAGGGTTAGGGATAAGGAGGGTGGTAAGAATGGAGGAAGGAAGGACTGTATAGAGGGAAAAGGGGTGGGGGGAGGGGAAAATAACAGAATGAATCAAACAACATTGCCCTATGTAAATTTATGATTTTTAATAAAAAAAATCAATTTCTCCTAAAAAAAATAAATAAAACAGGGCAGACAAATAGAATAGTGAAGCAGAATTGAGAACCAACGAAAAAAGCCATTCACATGTGATGCCTGTGGTATGGAAAAAGATGAGAATGGGTTGTAGTAGGAAAAGGATGGTCTTTTCAGTAAATATTTTTGGGTCAATTAGATATCCTATAGGGAAAGTATGCATCTTAAACACTACTTTGTTTCATACCAAAAAAAAAAACCTTGATGGACTGTAGATCTAAATATGAAAGCGAAATTGAGAAGAAAAACATAGAATGTCTTTATGACCCTGCAGTAGGCAAACATTTATTTAACATCTAAAAGCACCAACTATTTTAAAAAAGAACATTTGTTAACAAAATTTAGATTTAGATGATTTTGATCTAAGATACCAGAAGAAAAGTTGAAGCCATAGGAAGCAAAAGGGAAACAATACAACAGAAAACATGCACAAATATTCTTTTTTGGTCTGAGGATGGAATCCAGGCAGGTATTCTACCACTGAGCCACAACCCCAGCCCATAAAACTTCAGGCACTTAATAGAAGAGGATACAGAACATCTAAATGGCTAATAAGCATATAACAAATATGCTCATCAGACTTAATGGCAGTGAAAATTAATAAGACTACCTTGACGCATTACTACATACCTACAAGAATATTTAAAATAAAAAGACAGATATGTTAATTTCTTAGGGCTTTTGTAACAAATATAAACTTGGTAGCTAAAAGGCAAAGAAATGTTTCCCTTGATTCTGGAGTCTAGAAATCAGATATCAAGTGTTACTATATGCCTATCTTAAAACCTCCCTTCTCTCTGGCTCTTTATTCAAAGGATACGTGTAATTCCATTTAGAGCTCACCTGGATAATCCAGATATATCTTCTTCTCAAAATTCTAAATTTAGGGCCAGGGAGATAGCTCAGTTGGTAGAGTGCTTGCCTCGTACAAGGCTCTGGGTTCAATCCCCAGCACCCCCCACACACACAAAAAAAATTAATTTAAAATTTTTTTAAAAAATTAAATTAATTAAAAAATTAATTCTAAATTTAATGTCATCTTTTGCTATATGAAGAAGTACTTACAGGTTCCAGGAATTAGGACATGGACATGTCTTTAGGGCTATCAGTCCAATGCAACAGATAATACTGAATATTGTTGAGATATGGAAGAACCACAATGTTCATACTTTGCTAGGAGAGTGGTTAGTGTAACCACTTTGGCATGAAATAATAATATCCATATACTCTATGACCCAGTATATCCACTGCTAGGTATGTACTGAACCAAACTATATGTTTTTCAGCTAGAAGATACATAAAATAACATTCATAATTGCAATATGAACTAGAAGGTTGCAAAATTTATATTAGCACTAGAATAGATTGTGGTTTACTTATATAGCAGAATGCGCTATGTAACAATAAGAATGAATGAACTGTCAGTCAGATAAAACAGCATGGTTGAACCTCATGAACAGTTTGAGAGAAGCCAGACACAAAAATGTGTGTATGTGTACTATATATTATTTCATTTCCTAAAGTTCAATATCAGGAAAAAGCTACCAAGTACAGTACCCTTTTGATGAGATATCATATCTGCCAGTGGAGACTATTTTTATAACAATAACTGAGATTCCTATTTACTGCAGTAAACTTTATGTGGCCTAAACGTGGAAATGATGCATTAATTATTTGCTGGGAAAGAATATGTAGTATCCCCACAGATGTTATCCTCATGTTAGCCAGACTCGCGCCTTTTTGTCTTTCAGCCCAAGCAACAGCAGGAAAGAAAACCTGACATAGGGAACTGGGGACTGCTATACAGAGAGAACTACAAAGCATCCTCAGTACAGTAAGAACCCTAATCCAAAGTCCCTATTCTTATATCAGAGTGAGTAGCATTTCTCCCGTGTTTTATATCAAGTCATATTTTTTGATCTATTTACCTAATGAACTTTCCTAGATTTTTTTTGTTATCTCTGAAAACAAACTATCATATGGGCAATATTTGTATGTTCTTGGCCCCACCTTCAACCCCAAACATATAAAAATTATTAGGATATACCATAAATTCTACTTTTTACCCTTCTAGGATTTCCATTTTCTATAATTACAGAGAATTAGCCAATTTTAAGTGGTTAATCTTCTAGTCATTAAATAAAGACAAAACGGGGCTGGGAATATAGCTCAGTTCATAGAGTGCTTGCCTGTCAAGTACAACAAGCACAAGGCCCTGGGTTCAATCTCCAGCACTGCAAAATAAATAAGTAAACAAATAAAAATAAAGGCAGAAGGTAGGAGGGGCTTTCCTTACCTCTTTTTGTTCAGAGTTTATTTGTGAATGATAACATTTTTTTTAAAAATCAATATGTGCTGACCAACCAAACATGACAGTTAAATTTAACCCAAGTTGGCCAGTTCACAGCTTCTCTGGACTAACTCATCATTGTAAATTTATATTTCCTCCCTGTTTCCTGCAGGAGGAGAAAGCAAAACAGTAAAGTGAAAAATATTCATGCATTTTATATCTGCCTTAGGCTATTATTAGTCATTCTTATTGAATAGCTGTTTCAGTATAGAAGTTACAAATACTGCAGAGTAAAAACAGTTTTTCGTGATCTCTTTTCTCTCCTTTTCAATGGGAAATAATCATTTTTTGCTGGACATGAAAACTTTTAACAATAATGAAGTAAAATATTTTGTAGGATTCATATTAGGCATAACAGGAATTTGAAGAAGATACTTAACAGTTTAGCTGGGAAATGAGTTGTATACTTGTTGAGTTATATTGAGTGCCCCAAGGGGAGGTACAGGCAACTTTTTTAGAAATACAGAGCTGATTGCTGAAATAGATAGGATTGTTATAGGCAGAGAACAAAAATGGACAGCATTTACTAAGAAAGGAACCATATGAGTTAAAAACTTGTTCCTAGGAATGAGCATGAACCAAACGTTCTCTACTTTCAGGCAGAGCTGTTTTTGAGCTTCTGCTATGTTCTAGGCACTATTTTTATGCTTTCTGTATGCATTATTTAATGTGGTTACACAGATGATTTAAGTGCCCTCTTGGGGAATTGAGGCTACAGTACTTTAGTAACTTGTTCAAGGTAATAAAACAGCAAAACTTGGATTCGAACTGTTGCCAGCGTGATTCCCAAGCCATTCCCTTTC